>NC_080187.1:81867387-83335720 GCF_030028045.1 Hippopotamus amphibius kiboko | reverse complement strand
CTGATTGTTCTCCTTTAAAAAGCAACCCCTTCCCCAAAAAACCTACTGGTCTCAACCCAGACCCAACAAATTCCATACTTTTTACTCTTTTTGACTCTCACTTCCCATTTAGAAAAGGCAGGGTTAAAGACTAAATAGACTCTGACCTTTAAGTGTAACTTGAAAAAGCCATAGCCTGAAGATGAGTCATACGGAGACTTTGTAAACTAACTACACAATTGCTAGACTGTATTAAATACAAAGAAGCTGCGAGTAAAACTACTCACTGAAAATAGAACTACATGCCTTTGTAGTACAGAAACATACTCAATCACACAAACAAAACCAGGACCACCACTCATACACGCATACACATCATCCCTTGGCAAACAAAGATGTATTTTCATACAGTGCTATTTAACTTTGTAAAGGAATATTTTATTCAAGTCCTAAGAACTCAGGTGTGCTTAAAACGTTCTGATTTCTCATTCCACTTTGTTAGCTTCAGGAACAAAGAAAACATCTGACCTACTGTGTTTTGTTATCTGAAAGAAAATTAAAATAAGAAAAACCTCTTCTTGCTCAAAGTGTTTTCTCCATGAATAGATGCAATCTCTCCTTTAAAAAAGTACACACTTGCATACAAAAAGAAGTACCTCCAGGCTACTACCTAAAGGAACCATCTGGTTTGTTCTCCTGTTGATCTTTTCCTGTTGCCCACCAAGTTTGAAAACTAGGTCAAAGTAAAAAAGGATTTTTTAAAAACTACTGAAACATGATACAAATAACAGCACTAAAATGGAAATAAATAGGAAAAGACCTAGAAAAGAAGTTAGAAGTTAAAATAAATTCAAATAATTTTTTAAACTGGGTAAAAATAAAAGTATAATAAGCTAAATGTTATCTGAAATATAAACTACAGAATCTGATACAATTTAAGAGGACTAAACCAAACAACTTAGGTGTATGTCCATCTTAAATCTTCCCTTGGTAAACTGGAATCAAGCTGCTACATCCAAAAGTATTTTTGAAAAACTGGGCTATAATAACAATAATGTTAATAGTAATTAATTATTGAACTATTCTATGCACACACCAATTATCTATCTCATTTAATCCTCATCAAAACCCAAAATTATAAATATTCTCATTTCACAGAAGAAAAACTGAGATACAGAGAAGTTAAGTTACTTGCCTAAGGACAAAATATTTTTGCCTTTTTTTTTTTTTTTTTTTTTTTCTTTAGGGGACCTGAACTGACTGGGATAGGAAGAACTGGCGACTGGTAATCCCTTTCAAGAAAATATTGATTCATTCAATGTCAGTGTTCTTAAACTGAAAACCAAAATCACCTGGAGGACGTGTTACAATGCAGATGAAGGGGTGCTGAGCACCATCCCCAGGGTCTCTGATGCAACAGGTTGGAGGTGGAGCCAGAGAATTTGCATTTCTAACAAGCTCCCAGGTGATGCTGCTGCTGGGGACCCCATTTAGAGACCCACTGCTTACACTAATCACAATGAGATACACTAAACATTTAGCGATGCAATAAAAGAATGATAATATACAACTGAACCTAATTCCAGTGTCTGAATTTTCAAATCATTTGATTTATACACATTTTGAAGAACAAGAGTTCTGTGAGAAGTCACTATGGTATAAAGTATTGTATTTTCAACCAGGATTAATTCTGTAACACTGCCCAATGTCTATTATCTTGACCCACAACAATCTCAAGAAACATAACTCTTTCTACTTGTCTCTTCCAAAATAACATTCTGCTTCTTATAGTGATTTATCCCCTTATTTGATGTATTTAATAACCCCAGTTAGAACAACAGTAGCGCAAAAATTTCAATGTAATCTCACCTCTTCCACATTTTAAGACCTTGAATGTTCAGACACACAAAAACGTCACAAAGTAGGATAGAACACTAACATAAATATTTAACAACACTGATATATTCACGAAGAACTGAACTCTCAGATTTTCAAATTACGGAATAATCAAGCTTGGGCCAGGAGTATCACCATTTGTTCATATCTTTCCAGAGCTTACTGACCTGAAGAAATGACCTCGAGAGAAAAACAAAACAAAAAAACAAAACCATATATTCAATATCTAGTAATAGCCGATAATGAAAAAGAATCTGAAAAAGAATGTGTGTGTGTGTGTAACTGAATCACTTTGCCGTACACTTGAAACTAACACAACATTGTAAATGAACTACACTTCAATTTCACTCAATGAAATTGTCTCAGCAAGACAGCCCCAGGTTCGGGGACAATTCCCATTAGCCCATCTTTGACTTCTACACCAATAAGTTAATAACCACTTGGGCAACTACTGCACACCTGTTCATTCACGTATATTCTAGCCCCCTTATTGCACAACAGAGGACAGCAAGAGAAGAAAGACCACACTGCCAGAGCTTCTGCCAGATGCAATCATGACAGAAAGAGGCAGCGTTATCAGGCAGGGCTGTGCTTCTAAAGGGCTGAAGTCCTGGTATGCGGTCCCCAGCTTCAAAGCCAACAGCCAACACCCACACGGTTTTGCCAGCTAGGCTATGAGGTCCCCTCCTGCTATAATATGGGAGGCTGCTTGACTGCTCAGTTCTTTGATGACAGCACAGGTAGCAGTTTCCCTGGCTAGCCAGTTCCACAATGTTATTCTGAGAGTCGTTCCTAGAAATTCAACCCAGAGCCTGCTCTTCCAGCTCCTCCAAGATACATGAAGGACCTAATTTCCTACACCAAATCCCTTCCTGCTAAAACTGGCTGGAATGATGTGGTTTCAACAGGTTTCAACAGGTCAATGCCACTAAACAGAAAAGGATTCCTTTTAAATTCTTATCACTCATGAAAGGAAATACTCCACAGCAAGGGGAATTCGCAGAATCTAGCACAACAGAAGAGACAGACAACAATCTGGAAGATCTGGATCCTACTACAGACTCTTCCACTGACCTTCACTAAATAGGAGTTTAAGAACTGCTAGATAAATTGAAAATAAATCTATGTAAATCATCCCTTCTCTGGCCATATCTGGCACAAAATGTGTGCTCCAAATTTTTGAATCACTTTGGATTAAGGTTTGTTCTTTAAAGAAATGTTTAGCAGGAAGTTGATGAGAGCTGTTATGGGGGTACACAGTTAATATTCTATGAAGTAGCAAAGTATGAAAAGTATGAGGAAATGAAGTCTTGTGGTTAGAGCGAAAGAGCTCTTTCTTCTAAAACCCTACTCTTTTTATCCACTACTAAGTCCAAAATCAAGTCAGGGACATGGAGGGGAGACTAGACAGGATACGGTAACAATGTAAGTGTGAAGCAGGCCTCCAGCCTGCTGACCCACGGAGGTCAGAGCGGAACACCTAGGGAGGGAAAAAAGGAAGAGCCCGTGGTTTTGTTTTCTTCAGAGGAGGAGTAGGTATGGGGTGAATCTAGCTTACACGTAGGCCCCGGGTAGCTTTTTCTAAGTATAACTAACGAAATCTCACCAGACTTGTGTGAGGTAAATAGAGAGCAATGCAGTCCTATCTATCCCAGTTACACTAATGAGGCCCCCAAAAAGCAAGCCCTTGCTCACTGTCACCTTGATGAGACCCCAAGTGCTCTGGCTTAACGGCCACAGTCTCACAACATACACAGACTATCATCTCAGTCATTAACATGGACACAACTCCAGCCTTGCTAATGGTCCTAAAGACAATGCCACCCACTTCCTTCTTTGCTCTCTTTCTTCCCTGTGAGCATTTAGAAAGCCCTTAAAACAAACAAAAGGGTCAAATCTCTTCTCTCCATTCATGGAAGTTAACCAAAGCAAATCCACTGCTGTAACCAGACAGTGATTTTACACTGTTTGAGTTACATCTAACACCTTGCCTTTAATTAACATGACTTTTTTTTTTTCTAGCTCAGTTTGGAACTTAAAACCAATCTCTTGACAAATACCCTTCCATAGACATACTATCACTTTCAGTCCTGAATAAATTCAAATTGGGACCCTTCATAAGACGAACCTTCATAAGACAAGTTCTTGGGCTCTCTTAGGACAGCTTTTTAATCCATTTGCTTTGAGCAGTTTTATCCAGAACATTCAGTACACAATGACTAGTCCTAGAGAAGACCAAGGCTGCAACCTAAAAGCAATCAAGGATGGAATGACTTGAAATACAATGTACCAGTTGACCCCTGAACGATGCAGGTTTGAACTGTGAAGGTCCACTTATACCAGATATTTTTCAATATCACAACCTGTGGCTGGCTGAATCTGAGGATGCAGAGGAACCGACTGTAAAGTATACACGGATTGACCCCCAAGTTGTTCATGGGTCAGCTGTAGTTTTCCTTCCAGAAGACTTTCCTTCCAGGCAAGACTTACCAACGTTTTCCTTTTGCACCCCCTCCCCAAACATGCCCAGGTAGCACCTTGAAATAAAGCAGTCAGTGTTCATTTTTATTTAAAATAGTTGCCATATCAGACAACAGCATTCTAATCATATCAGATTAGAGTGCCAAAGGAGACAATACCCCACCCTCCACTCTGAGGGATTAGACTGGACCTACAACAATTAACACAGGGCCAACCTGCCTAACCACCTAAACAGAAAAGTGTCTGTCAACAGATTTTACTTTTAAATATACAGTATATTCCAAACAAGCAATGCAAGCTAAGCTACATTGCATTTGTTTATTGATATGGAAGGACAGTGCCAAATTCCAATTCAAGATTATCATGGATACACCCAATACTTTTTGGCACTTCTTTAAATTCAGGTTATCAATAGATTTGTTTATAACAGGTTTGATGGACAAACCTTTCAAAATCATGTTTCGTTTTAAAGGATGGCTGAACTCAATCTCTGACAAATATAGTAAACCTCAATAATTCAGACACTGCTGTTTCTCAAGTTCTTTGATACTAAAGTGAGGGGGGGAAGTTAATGTTTACCTTAGCATTATCAATGTGAAGTGGTAGTGGGGGAGATTTTTAAGCAAAAGAACTACATAAACAAAATTAAAGAGGTGTTAAACAAATTCTTTTCGCTCCCTTTAGAAGTTCCATTTACATACTGACAATGTAAACAGCAGCCATAGCAGACCTTTGATCTGCTAATTACAAAACATTTTTATCGTTTCATTAAATCAGGAGTTCTAAGAGGCCACTTTAATGACTAAAAGGGCAGCCTGAAATCTTCTCTAAC
Source organism: Hippopotamus amphibius kiboko (assembly GCF_030028045.1). Lineage (NCBI taxonomy): Eukaryota > Metazoa > Chordata > Mammalia > Artiodactyla > Hippopotamidae > Hippopotamus > Hippopotamus amphibius. Next base: position 83,330,532 of record NC_080187.1, on the reverse strand, counting down.
TCACACTAAAAATTCACTTGGAGAAAAAAATCCTTTTTTCCCCCAACAAAAAGAGGCTATGCAATTCACCTTTAACTCTTGGGGTGACTGGCTCCTACTCTAACAGGCAAGTCTCAAACCAGGATTCAGGAACAAGGACAGCTGATTAAAATGCTCAAGCTGTTAGGCCCCTGGCAGTCAATGAGAGATATGGAAGAGGATGCCATCCATCCTCAGTTGCTGAAGTTCCTTAACCTGATCTGCTACCCACTGAATGACAGGGAAATGCTACACAATTTCATCAGGTACCAGGAAAGCATTGCACATACAACATTTCTTCACAGACCTAATCAATTTGGTAAGAGAAATACCATCACCTTTGGTTTTTTCTCTGAATGATAAACAACAACAGAAAGGCATTTGAAGGTGTCTATCGCTGCTTAAGGACAGTAAATCCCTTCCAGTTTGAAGATGTCTCCATTTTTCTCTTCTTTCTCTCATTTTTAAAACAACAGGACAGTCTTGTATCTGATGCTCAATCCATGAAAAAAAATTTTTGAATTTTTTAAGTATCTTAATTTCAGTCCTCTCCCTTATGAAACAAGACTGAACCCAAAATTCCTTTAAAAATTAATAAACTGTACATTTTAGAGCAGTTTTAGGTTTACAGGGAAAAAAATGAGCAGCAAATACAGAGTTCCCATACATTCCCTTTCTCTATTTCACCTCACCCTACTACATTCCTATTATTAACATCCTGCATTTGGTGTGAGACGTTTGTTACTACTGATGCACCAATACTGAAGTCCATAGTTTACATCAGTGGTCACTTTTTGTTCTGTAATTCAACCAGTTTTGACAAATGCATAATGTCTTGTATCCACCATTACCGTATCATACAGAACAATTTCACTGCCCTAACAATTCCCTGTGCTCCACCTATTCATCCTTCCCTCCCTCCCCACAAAAGCCCTGGCAACCACTGATCTTTTCACTGCCTCCAAAGTTCTGGAGGCAGATTTTCCAGAAAATCACAGACTTGGAATGATATAATACACATGCTTTTCAGACCGGCTTCTTTCACTTAATAATAGGCATTCAAGGTTCTTCTATATCTTTTTGTGGTTTGATAGTTCATTTCTTTTATTGCTGAATGATATTCCACTGCATGGATGTACCACAGTTTGTTTATCCATTCACCTATTGAAGAACATCTTGGTTACTTCCAAACTGGGGCAATTATGAATAAAGACTGTTTTAAACATTCGTACATAGGTTTTTTTGTGTGGATATAAGTTTTCAACTCATTTGAGTAAATACTTAGGAGCACAACTGCTGAATGCTCTGGTGCTTGGGCTGTCATAACAAAATACCATAGACTGGGTGGCTTAAACAACAGAGGTTTATTGCTCACAGTTCTGAAGGCTTAAAAAGTCCAAGACCAAGGTGCTAGCTCATTAAACTTCTAGTGAGAGCTCTCTTTCTGGCTGGTAGATGGCTACTAGGTCCTCACATGGCTGAGGGGGGGGAAAGGGAGTGGGAGGAGAGCGGTCTCTCTACTGCTCCTGTCTCTCCTTATAAGGACATTAATACTCTCGGATCAGAGCCTCACCCTTATTATCTCATTTAACCTTAATTACCTCCATAAAGGCTCTGTCTCCACATACAGTCACATTGAGGTCTGTGACTTCAATATACGAATTTGAGGGGGATATAAACATTCAGTCCATAACACATGTTAAGAGTACATTTAGCTGTGTAAGAAATTTCCAAACTGTCTTCCAAAGTGTCTGTAATATTTTGCACCAGCAATGAATGAGAGTTCCTATTGCTCCACATCCTTGCCAGCATTTGGTATTGTGAGCATTTTAGTTCTTAGCCATTCGAATAGGTGGGTAGCAGTATTTCATGTTGTTTTAATTTGCAACTCTCTAATGACATACGATGCGGAGCATCTTTTCACATGCTTATTTGCCACCTATATATTTTCTTTGGTGAGATGTCTGCAATATACTCTTTTCACTATTCTAAAAGTATGTTTTCCAAAGTGTGGTCCTATGGCCACCTTAGAGTGGGATCACGTGGGCTGCCTGCTAGAGATGTAGAAGCTTGGGCCTCGTCCAATACTAATGTATTAGGCTTTTCTAATGCACTCAAGACTGAGAAACATTAAATGGACAGATACACTGGGGGAGAAAGGAGGGGACACGGACTGAGCATCACCAATGATCAGCCTCACTCTTACTGGATTGACTGGTTAGGGACCTGCATCCATTATCTTTTCCTCACTGGCAGCTGACTTTTAAATCACAAAGTCTTTCAAAAAAAAATAAATATAATGCAGATGGGGACTTCCTAGGTGGTGCAGTGGTTAAGAATCCGCCTGCCAATGCAGGGGACATGGGTTCAAGCCCTGCTCTGGGAAGACTCCACATGCCACAGAGCAACTAAGCCCGTGAGCCACAACTATTGAACCTGTGCTCTAGAGCCCATGAGCCACAACTGTTGAGCCCATGTGCCGCAACTACTGAAGCCCACGCACCTAGAGCCCGTGCTCTGCAACAAGAGAAGCCACGACAATAAGGAGCCCGCGCACCACAATGAAGAGGAGCCCCCACTCACACCAACTAGAGAAAGCCCATGTGCAGCAGCGAAGACCCAATGCAGCCAATACATAAATTAATTAAATATATATAGAGAGAGAGAGACAGGTACTCTGCCATGATCAGGAAGTCAAGGCTACTCCATGATGGGAAAAAAAGGGCGGGGGATGGAGATTGAGTTGTTTGACCCCAATCCCCCCGGAAAATCACTGGAAGCAGGGTGAGGGGTGGGTGGGGGGAGACAACTGGTTCTACTCCTTAAAAAGAAGCTAAACTAACCTGCCAAGAAAGAGAAGAGGCAGAAGTTGGGCATGCAGCTGGAAAGCTGAGATAAGCAAAATACCATGGAAGCAAATTATTCAAACTATGACAGGTCACAAATCAAACTCATTTTTAAAGCCCCTAATAAGCCTCAAAGAGATTTTGTTACTTCTTTCCTTCCAAGGAAGAAGAGGAAGGAAGGGAGAAAAAGTAGTGAAGCAGTGGGCCTTGCTGGTGAGGACAGGAAAAGAAATTGTTGCCCATTCTCTAAGAGGTGGGGGTGGGGAGTAGCAGAAAAAAAGCAAAAATATAAGAGACTAGGAAGGAACTATTCCTAGTATAATATTCTTTTTTCTTATCTATAGTCTACATTCTTTATTTAGATTTTTTTTAAGTTTGAAACGAAACCTCCAATCTGTTTTTAAAACAAAAGCATGATTCTTTCCTGAGTAGTAAATCTGATTAATTTTCTTCAAACTTTCTAAGTTGTAGCCAGTCAATTCTTTGATAAAACATCAAGTACAAAATATGATGATTCTGCAGTTTAAAATAATGTTAATACACTAATTTCTCTTAAGTATTTTAAACAAAAGTTGATATTTTAATTACTGCATATTTCCAATAGATACGCAAGTGCAGAAAATTATTTCCCAACAGGTTCACATCTGCAAGGAAAACTTTCTTAAAAACCAATAAGACACAAAATAGATAAAAATGATTTTCTTTCATGGCTAAAACATTAAGCTATAATCAACTGTAAATCAGACTATTTTCTCAAAACATTCTTTTGGTAATGGCAGATAGTAATAAATTTCTTAACATCACTGATTTATTAGCATATTATCATTTACAACACATTCTCATACATAATCTCTTTTTTACTCAATCCCAGGATCACTACTCTGAGTGAAGTGGAGGAAGCTAAACTGTCTATCCTCATTTTATTTAAAAGAAAGCAGAGTCTCTTGGAGATTAGGGAAACTTTCTCACTACATGGCTTTTAGCACACAGCAAAGCCAGAATTCAAATCCAGGACTCCATCTCCAAGACAAAGGAGTCCCCTACTCTTTCCACTTTGCAATAATACAATAATGCCTAAATTATAAGACACAAAGAAAAAAATCCATAATGTAGTTTTAGAGCACACTGGAGAAATCTTAATTTAAAAAAAAGGAAAGAAAGAATTTGAGAATTGTGTTCATAAACTTTGTATCTTTTGAGTTCCCTCCATAATAGCACTAGTATTCCAGACTGGTGTGAACCAGTGATTTCTAGGCAGCCCTCTACATCGCAAGTCATCTGCCAGGACAAGACATTCTGCAGGTAGTGAACAGCCTGTTCGCAAAGTCATCTGCGCCAGTTGTTAGAATACCTTTGTCTACCTTTCTCTGCACCAAGCATTCTAACTTGATAAGCCTCCACATCTGTTACATACATTTCAATGGGCAACAAACAACTCCCTTCAAGCTTCTAAATATCCAAGAAGCCAGGACAGATGAAAAGGGCAGTTGTGCCCTCCTAGGAATTTCGAATCCCCTTTTACATTAGTGCTAAGTAGAGACAGTCTCTACACTTTTTTGCTATCTTGACATTAAAAAAAAAAAAAAGAAGAAGAACACAAGGGATATTTAATCACATGAACCCTCCCCCATTTTTATCTATTGCAGAGTAAGACAAAATAATATCAACATTTTGAAGACGAGTTTCAGAGGGTTTCTTAATTCATGTTACTTTCAAATAATGTTGGCACTTTAGTAAATTTAGTGGCATTTTTCAGTTTGTTGGATCTCTTTTTCAAATCTAGTTTATTGTTCTTCCTAATTTATCCAGTATGTTTTTTCTAACTTACTAAGGTAAGGACTCTGAAGATGAGTGAAGGTGCTGCCCCTACTCCACAGCCGAGGTGCTCCAATTCAGAATCACCAGGGAGTTTGCTTAAAGCGCAGCTTCCCAGATTACACTCTAAAAGGCTCTAAGTCAATACAACTGGGAGAGTGTCCAGGAAGCAGCGTTTTTAAGATGGTTCGATTGTAGGCGGTGATCTGACAAGTGTGTCCAGCAAATGTCGCCACAAAAGGACTCACCCTGGCCCACAGGGTAAACTTATAAACAGACATTTTAAAACAACCTGCCAGTGCTGAAGGCCATAAAAAGGGAGCTGACTCCAGGTGGGGCACCAAGGGCATGCCAGACTCAGGGGGACAACTTACACAAAGACACGAAATAATGAAATGCTTGGGGAACAAAGAATCATCTGAAAATTAACCTATGTCCAAACAATGGAGTCAGCCTCCAAGGAGTATCTTGCTTAAAAAGTTTTTCACAGAAAAAGGTTTTTAAGACAAAGGTGTTTAAGCAGGGAAGTGAGTGATCGTATGTGTATTAAATGTGAAGGACAGTTTCTCAGAAAGATTCAACTAAAAGCAGGAAAATGAGTTTTCCAATGGAAGAGAAAGCAAGAGTGTTTTTTAAGAGCTGCTAAAGATACAGAATGAATAGAAACTGCTGAGCTACCAATCCTATTAACATATTTTCACTCCTAAGTGAAACCGATAAAGACATATCAGGGAGAAAACAGGGCAAGTTCACGGGTGAACATTTTACCTATTCCAATCACATATCTCAATAACATAAAATGGAAGATGAGAAACTGGATTTTTAAGCTCACAATCCATCCTTACTTAAACCTAGCATTTGGTTAATTCCAACCCTTCCATGCCTTATATGTAGATTTAGATACAAACCAGAATAAACATATATTAAATTTATTAAAATGTGATATATATGTATAAATATTTAGCACTATTGCTGGATCATATGGTGTACTAGTCTGCTCAGGCTGCCATACCAAAATACCACAACTAGATGGCTTAAACAACAGAGACTTATTTTCCCACATTTCTGGAGGCCAAAAGCCCAAGATCAAGGCATCAGCCACACTGACTTCTCCTGAGGCCTCCTTCTGCCTGGCTTGTAGATGGCCATCTTTTCCCTGTGCCTTCACAGGATCTTTTCTCTTTAGGCCTGTTTCTGAATCTCCTCTTCTACAAGGACATTAATCATACTGGATTCGACCCCAACTTAAGAACCTCATTTAATCTTAATTGCCTCTTTAAGGACTCCATCTTCAAGTTCAGTTACATTCTGAGGTGTGGGGGGTTGTACCTTCAACATAAAAATACGGCAGGTGGGGGGATATAATTCAGCCGATAACATTATAGCTAGCTACATATATCTTTATCTTTTTTAATTTAAAGTAAACATTACTTCAAAAGGTTTGAAAATTTCCTTAATAAAGCTCATCAGCAAAAGAAACTGAAAACAAAAACACAAACAAAAAAAAAAACCCCACCATTACACTCAGGACTAGTCAGACCCCTCCTAGAATCCACATTCACTTCAGGGAGAGGATTATCAGGAGGTCTGTTCCATCATTCCAAGATCAAGAATCAGCTCTAAAACTATCCTGGGAATTTTAAGTCACTCCGTAAGGGCAACAAAATTTCAGACAAGTTGCTTTCACACCCATCCCTGGTGATAAAACCAAAGAAGCAATGAAAGAGAAGGAAAAAGGCAAAAGGCAAAAAAAAAAAAAAAAAAAAAAGTTTATATAGTTACATTCCAACACTTGCTTCCAAAGCTGTTAAGTGTATGATGGCATTTTTGATGTCCATGCCCAGAACTTAATAAAAGCTCACAAAAATTTTCCTGAACTGTAACTAAATCTACAGAGACAGAAATTTCTCCTGAAACAGCATGACTCTTCAGAAGCCACAGCATAGTCAAAAGCAAAAAACAAGGGCTTCAATACTGTAAATTAAAATGACCATAAACATTTGACTGGAATCAGTTCTCTCCCCCTAGACCCACCTCCATCTGACCTCAACATTTAAAAATTTTTGGAGAAACTAGATTACATACAGAATTTTATATTATCACATATTTCACTAAGTTAACCATAAAATCAAACACAGAAAGCATTTACCATGATATAAACTGTTTCAAAACCATATAGTAACGGATTAAAATGGGGGATAAGGGAATGGAATAAATCCTATACCTATCCTTTTAAGCACAGTACTACAAAACCAGGAAAATAACCAGTGTGCAATCCCAGCGTAATAGCTAATTCAGGTTCATCCACAAAGGATCATCAGTAGATGCTAAAACCATTATAGGAAAGACCATTGTGGAACATGATATGTGAAGGATACAAAGTATCATCACACAGTCAGTTTGTAATTGCAAGAGGAAAAGTATATCTTTTCAATAGCTTTTGCCACTTCCACCAAGTGATAAAGCTGGGTATCATTAATACTGGGATAATCAACACTAAGTGCCTCCTAATGTGAAGTGCAACAAGAAAAACCTATGGAAGTGTCTTGCTAAAAATACTTAACCTAAATGGAACAAAGCTTACATATCCAACTCCAATACACAGGAAATACAAGGGACAGAGAATTCAAGTTAAATGACTCTGTGAGGAAATGATCAGACAAATCCAGATTGTAAGAGGTTCTATAACACAACTGGCCTAGCCTCCTAAAAGATATCAATGTCAAGGTTAGAAGAGGGGAAAAGGTGGAGGTAGGGGAAATGTCCTAGATTAAAAGATATCAAGAAGTCATGACACTTTTTTTTTAGAGTCATAGGGCTAAGAATTTTTTTTAAGACATGACATCTTAAGGCTAACGTTAAATCTTAGATGTGATCAACGGTTTTGTGGTTTATAGGAGAAAATTATTGTTCTTAGGAGATACACTGTTAAGTACTTAGGGGTGAGAGGCCATGATATGTGCAACTTACTTTCAAATGATTGAGAGGTATAAATACTAACAAAGAGATAAAGTACATGAAGCAAAGCATTAACAATTGATGAATGTAGGCATTTCCCTGCACTATTTTTTCAACTTTATTGTAGGTTTCAAACTCTTCAAAATAAAGTTGAGGAAGCTGTCGTTTCATGAAAATTAAAAAAAAAAGGTATAGGGATGCTCAAGAGTAAAGATTTGCATAAAACTTGATGGGATCCTGATTTGGGAAAAGAGATGTTGAGGAGACAACTGGATGTTTAAATAGGCCTCACACTATATGATATTATGAACAAATTGATCATTTTATTCTTGAGTGATAATGATAATATTGTTACACAGGACAACATCCTGAGTGAGGGGGTGCATGCCCTAAGTATTAAAGGCTCAAGTACGGTGATCGCAACTCACTTTTAAATGATACACGCACAACCAAATATGGTTACATGTTAATGAATGATGGCATATGAACAACTGCTGCATTAGTCTCTCGACATATATTTTTTTATAATTAAATTTTAAGAAAGTGTATATTACCAAAGCCTTCACATTTCCTTTTACATTTAATGAATTTATGAGCTTACTAAATTCTTATGAGCATACAGGGGGGAATTTTTAATAACACATAATTCCATTTAAAAAGCAGCATAATTAATACTTTAAAATATTCTTTACCAACACTTCAGTTAGCGAGTATTTTTTAGTTTGGAAGGGACATTGTGAAGATACTCCAAGGTTTTAAAAAAAAAAAAAAGTAACACGTATTGCTGGTGAACACATGGAGATTCGGGGGGGAGTGCCAAGTTTGGAGAGGGAGGGGAGGAATCTCCATGTCTTTTCCCCATACCTTGTCCTATGCATCTCTTCCATCTGGCTGTTCCTGAGTTATATTCTTTTACAATAAACTGGTGATCTACATGGCAGACTAGACACACCTACTAACAACCCTGTGAAAACAGTCAATAAAAAAGGGAAAAAAATTATAAAAAAAAAATTGAACTAACAAAAAGGTAACTAACAAGAGGCCAAAAACTTAGGTCATAAAAACCCATGTGAGAGGTGCCCTCCCCATACCCAGAGGAAAGGAGCATCCTTCTCTCTGAAGACAAAGGGACAGCCAAGAAGAATCCTAACAAACAGGCCTCGCTAAATTTCTCCCAGTTTACTACACTTACCTGATAGGCCCCAATCTATCCTATTTCTTCATGATTACCTACTCTTTATCAAAGCTAGCAAAAAATACACAGCTCTGTTTCTTTGGTTCTTCACTTCTTTTGAAGGCTCCCATGTCACATAAAACTTACTTGTATGCTTTCATCCTACTGAAAAAAAAAAAAAAAACATATAATTTTAAATAAAAAGTCCCATCAGATCCTTTTTCTCTACTTTTCATTCCCCACAAAAGCATATATACCATCTTAATTCCTGTAAAAGAAGTCCTGTGAACGTTACCATTTCTCTAGTCCAGCTCTGTCCAATATGGCAGGCACTAGTTACACACAGCTATCAAACACTTGAAATGTGGCGAGTGACTAAGGAATGAAATTTCTTATTTTATTTAATTCTTATTAATTTACATTTAAATTTAAATAGCCACACGTGGCTACTGTTTTAGATAGAGCAGCTGTGAAGTATATACAAAAACCTAGACATGAACGGCAATATAATTTACAAGCTTAAATTAAGGACAGGTTTCAGGGAAAACTATTTTATAAGCTTTTATCACCAGCTAATTCTAGATCAGGAATTGCCTCCTTTGGACTTTCTTATAGCACTTTTTCTTTACTACAAAAAATAGGACCTCAATAAAAGTTTGCAGAATGAAACTAATAAAGCTTTAAACCTAGCCCAAATCAATAGAATTACCAGAGAAATTACTGCATTCAATCAAATGTATAGGAGTGCCCTGATTTAAGATGTCACAATTGTCAAGACTGATAAAAAGGAACTGATTTATTTGCAGGTTTCATTTAAAATAATAGGCTCCTTTAGCACACTAAAAATATGGTTTCACTTACAAAAAGTTATTTTAAACACACACTGCCAGATACATCTATTGTATAAGGTAAGATATGCCTGGCCCAGAATAATACAAAACATTGCTGCTACCTAGTACCATATTCTGTCACTTAACCTACTATTTAACTTTGAGTAAGCTACTGAAACCTCGTGCCTCAGTTTCCCCATCATTAAACTCAGGATTATATTTACTTTATAGAATCATTGTGAGATGAACTGAGTAACACACTAAAATCACATAGGAAATTATCTACACATGGTAAGCATTCAATTACTATTTCCTATCAACCAAGAGCTTATATTTTTGATGGATAGAAAAAAAGCAAACACACATGCAAAGTAACGTAGAGTAAAATTACCAAAGCAGCTAGATATACATTTTTAATTAGGTCTTGTTCAATCCAGGAAACAATGCTCTTTTAATAAGTCATACTGGGGCAACCAACAACTCTGGAATGTTGACATGTGCCTTATATAAGAGAAAAAACATACCATCAAGGTTTATTTCCCTAATGTATAAACATGAAGACACAGTCTGTGTCAACATTTCTATTACTGAAAGTTAGGGATACTTTTTTAAAATAACAGTTTTATTGAGTTATAATTCACATAGTATATATTCACCTACTAAAAACATGCAATTTAAATGGTCTTAGTATATTCAGATATGTGCAACCAACACCACAATTTTACAACATTTTCATCATCTCAAAAAAAAGAGAAACCCTGTACCCTTTTATCACCTTCTCTTTTCCCCCAAACTCCCCAGCCCTAAGCAACCACTAACCAACTTTCTGTCTTTACAGGTTTCCCAATTCTATTAATATAAACAGAATCACGTAATATGTGGTCTGTGACTGGTTTTGTTCACTTAGCACAGTTTTCATGGTTTATCCATGTTGCAGGCTGTATCAGTATTTCATTCTTTTAACATGGCCAAATAATATTCCGTTGTATGAATTCACCACATTTTGTTTATCCATTCATTACTTGATGGACATGTGGCTTGTTCCCAGCTTATGGCTACCATGAGTAATGCTACTATAAAAATTCATGTGCGAGTTTTTACGTGAACATATGTTCTCATTTCTCTTAAGAAGATAACCAAGGAGTAGAACTGCTGGGCCATACAGTAACTCTATGTTTAACTGTTTGAAGAACTGCCACACTGTCTTCTGAAGTGGATGCACCATTTCACCTTCCCTCTTCTGATTTCTTCACATCCTCACCAGTGGTTATTACTGACTTTTTATTATGCCCATTCCAGTAGATATAATATGGCATCTCACTGTGCTTTTGATTTGCATATCCCTGTTAACTAATAATATTGAGCATCTTTTCACATGCTTATTGGCCATTTGTTTCTCTTCTTTGAAGAAATGTCTATTCATATTCTTTGCTCATTTTTAACTGGGTTGTCATGTTATTCAGCTATGTGTGTAATTCTAGATACAAGCCATTTTCAGACACACGATTTGAAAATATGTTCTCCCATTCTGTGGGCTGTCTTTCACTTTGTTGAGAGTGTCACTTGAAGTACAAAAGTTTTTAATTTTTATAAAATCCAACTTATCTATTTTTCTTTTGTTGCTTATATTTTTGGTGTCACATTTAAGAATCCATTCCCTGCCAAACTCAAGACCAAGAAGATTAATTCCTACGCTTTCCTTTTACAGTCATAGCTCACATTTTTGATCCATTTTGAGCTAAGTTTTGTGTATGGTGTACGTAAGAGTCCAACTTCATTATTTTGCATTTGAATATCCAGTATGTCCAGCACCATTTATCAAAAAAGACTATTCTTTCCCTATTGAATAATATTGGTACCCTTGTTAACCTGAGGCACATGGGTTTAGTTCTGGACTCTCAATTCTACTCCACTGATCTATATGTCTATCCACACTGTCTTGGTTAGTTTCTTTGTAGTAAGTTGTGAAGTCAGGAAGTGTGAGTCCTGAAACTTTTTTGTTCTTTTTCAAAACTGTTTTGGGCCTCCCTGGTGGCACAGTGGTTAAGAATCCGCCTGCCAATGCAAGAGACATGGGTTCGATCCCTGTGCTGGGAAATCCCACATGCTGCATAGCAACTAAGCCCATGCGCCACAACTACTGAGCCCATGTACTGCAACTACTGAAGCCCGCACACCAAGAGCCCGTGCTCCGCAACAAGAGAAGCCACTACAATGAGAATCCCACACCGCAACAAAGAGTAGCCCCAGCTCACCACAACTAGAGAAAGCCCGTGCACAGCAATGAAGACTCAATACAGCCAATAAATAAATAAATTAAATAAAATAAAAACTTTAAAAAATTTTTTTTAAAAACCTATTTAAAAAAAAACTGTTTTGGCTATTCTAGATCCCTTGCAATTCCATATAAATTTTAAATCAACTAGTCAATTTCTACAAAGACACCAGTTAGGATTCCAATGGGGACTGCATTGAACCTGTGGATTAATTTGGGAAGTATTGCCATCTTAACAATATCAAGTTTCTCAATTGATGAACATGGGGTATTTTTCATCTATATATTCTTTAATTTTTTTCAACAATATTTTGTAGTTTCATAGCACAAGTTTTAAATTTATTTATTTATTTTATTGGCTGCATTGGGGCTTTTTTGCTGTGTGTGGGCTTTCTTTTAGTTGTGGTGAATGGGGGCTACTCTTTGTCATGGTGCATGGGTTCCTCATTGCCGTGGCTTCTCTTGTTGCAGAGCATGGGCTCTAGGCGCGTGGGCTTCCGTAGTTGCAGCACATGGGCTCAATAGCTGTGCCTCACGGTCTCTAAAGCACAGGCTCAATAGTTGTGGCGCACGGGCCTAGCTGCTCTGCGGCATGTGGGATCTTCCTGGAGCAGGGATCAAACCCGTGTCCCCTGCATTGGCAGGCGGATACTTAAACACTGAGCCACCTAGGAAGCCCTAGCATAAGTTTTATACTTCTTTTGTTAAATGTATTCCTAAGTATTTTATTCTTTTGATGCTATTATAAATGGAATTTTCTTCTTCATTTCCTTCTTGGAATGTTCATTGCAAGTATATAGAAATATTGTTGATTTTTGTACACTGATCTTGTATCCTATAACCTTAATGAACTCCTTTATTATGGGAGTAGTACTGGTAGCATTCTAATTCATAGGGTGGCATTAAACTAATTAGGTAATTTTTGTAGAGTACTCACGTACTCAGCCTAGCACACAGTAGCCGTTAAATACCAGCTACTATTACTAAAGTACTTTTATATATCAAGTGCTTTAAAAAGCATCTTACTATAAAATGTTTACGCAATACTTCCTATGTGCAAAAGTGTGAGCAATACAGTAAAGAAAAAAAAAATCCTATCCATAACGAAATAGCAGCCTTAGGAAAGAAATATATCCTACACGTCCCTCAAGTGATTTGTATATATATCAAATGGAAAGTTCAAATAAGCTCTCTTCTGCAATAAACGTGCCTTCATACACTCTTTCCTTAAGAGCCTCAGGAAGCCACTTAGTTTTGAACCATGCAAATGAGACTCAGCTCTGCTCACCCTCTCAGTGCTTACGACCAGGCTCTTCCACACGTCTTCTAAACATAGCACTGCTGCAGAGCAGGACTCCTGCACGGCCCTTGCCCAACGTGACAGGAGAGTTTTAGTGTCTTGTAATGTCTATCTTTGTTTTTTTCTTTCTCTGAAGCCTACTTCATGCTTTTGGATTTCCAGAGAAGGGAAACAGAGAAATGGGGAGGCAGGAAAGGGGGTGGGGGTGGTGATTACAACAGGTAAGATTCCTGCAGGACTTCAGTCTCAGATTCTACTAAGCCATAGAAATTTACTGGTATTTTAACTACAACAATTTCATTCCAAACAGCCCTTTAAGCTGAGACATCTGCTTACTGCTTTAAAGCACCATTTAAAAATTAATCAGGTCCCCTTTTGTCTCAGCAACATTTGCTTTACTTCTAAATAACTTTTAAGTTACAGTTATTTGTTGGAACAATAACAGCCACAACCTACAAACCACAATTTGTGCCACAAAGCCCAATCTCAGCCCAGATCTATTTTTGGCTTCACAACAGCTAGAGGTAATGAAGAATTTCATTGTATTGTTCAAGATGGGTCATAAACAGTCACTGGGGGGAAAAAAGGCAAAATAACATAAAATGCTTTATAAACCAAAAATGGTACAAAAGATGAAAAGAGATTCAGGTTGAAACATGTGCTACCTAAATGGAAACACAACTGTGCTCATCTTCAATCTCAACTTGCCCTTTTACCTCCCACAAAACTCCATTCTTACATCAACTACAATTGGTAATTAAGTTGTAACTGAAATGTATCTGCTTACAAGTCCATCCACCCTCCCCCATCACATAAGTCTCTGAGCTTTTCAGGGGCAGAGAAGTCATATAGCTAAACAGAACTGTAAATCTGGGCCAGAAGTAGGATGTGAGCAACATGGGGCATTTCCATCCCACCCCAACATGACCTATCCCAGAAGTTCTTGCAAATAGCTTTATTTCGCTTCTATCCCTCTGTTTGATTCAATGGCTAACACAGAGCTGACATGAGTCCTTTACGTGAAGAAGACTGCAACCTCAGTGAAGCACTGCTCAGATCACCCCGTCTTCTGATGAAAAGTGACACAGATGTAAGAGAAATGACACAAAACAAAACTCTTTAATTACCAGAACTGATTATTAGTAAATTAGATCTATTTTATTTGTTTTAGCTAACCTACCTGATAGATAGTATACCTCTAAAACTTCATCCTTCTGAAGTGTTGAGCCTTTTTAGATGGGACCAAATAAAAGTGACATTCTCAGTATTTATCCAGCAAACCTGGTGGAAAAGCTAATCCATCTGAGCAAATCAGAATGTAAGTTTCCAATTTTCTTTGCCAAATTAGAGCTACTTTCTTCTAACCCTGTTCAGCTGCTCTAGGCTTCTGATTAGGTGGGAAAAGGGAACAAAAATTAAAGGGAAAAGTAGCATGTTCAGTGAACATGAGATGCACCAAATTTCCATTTATCCAGAAGACTCAAATCACCAGAATTTTCTTGACTAGCACCATGCAGTGATGCCTGATATTTACAAATATGTTCCTAAGACTTAAAGTTCCTCAACTGCCTTTGAAATTTCTGAAGGAAAATTAAATTATGTTCTAAAACATTTTAGTGACAGGATATTAAAAACAAACAAAAAAAGGTAGCATGAAAGCTACCATGTTTCTCTCCATCACCCATGAGAAGCATCACCAACCAAGAACTGAGTACTGTACTGAGCCAGACCTGTGTCTCAGAATCCTTCTCAGCAGACCAACCTGGAAATAGAGACATGACCTAGAACCATAGGAGTATACAGGGTAAAACAGTGGTGAGCTTAAGACTTGGAGTCAAAAAGGCCTGAGTTTAAAACCTTAGTTATGCCACTCACATAGACTATCATTCAAAAAACACCAGTTTTGAGAGTGACACAGGACAACAGGCAAAAACTGGGACTATCCCCAGCCAACAGGACATATGGTCACTGTACTCAAGCCATATGGACCTTGGACAGGTTACTTAATATTGAGTCTCGGATCTACATCTGTAAAATGTGAATAACAGGGTACAGAATTAAACCTTCAGTAACTGTAAATTGCTTTCCTAACCCCTTTCAGTTACATAACCCTGTATTCTATGATGCTAACCCAGAGAGCTCAGAAACTCTAAAAACATCACAGCCATATGAAGGGAACCATCAAAGAGATGAAATGCCAACCATGTGAGAGAGGCAGGATAATTTTTTAATCCACATAAATTCTTTTTTTTAATTAGATTTTCCACTTGCAATTTTTTTAGCTTAATTGAAATCCTCACACCTGAGCAGAATGAATCTCTCAGAACTTTGTTTCCACAGCTTTGCTTTTCATAGCTTCATAAAAGCACTCATCTTGTTGTATTGTGATTTTTTTTTTCTGGTCATGCCTATTGCCAGATTAAGTGCCCCAAGAAAACAAGAACTGCTTCAGTTCCTGTTGTTATCTTCAATGTTTAGAGCGGTTCCTGTCACATAGTAGGTACTCAATGTTGGCTAAATAAATGATCACTACTTTAGAAATACAACCCTTCATTAGCCTGCCCTAACCCCACAGTACATTCTCAACCCACAAAGACGGTCTGTAACTACCTGTGTCCTTATCTTCCCCTGAGTTTTCATACTCCTGAGGAGTACCAGCAATCCAGAATGTTTCTTCTCTACAGAGTGGTTTCACCAACTTCCCTAGAGGGAATCCATCTTGAAATGCAATTAAGGTTTCAGGCTTTTAAAAAATTCCCATGTTATATCTTCATTCAGATGCTCCTGACCCTTCACACAGATTACTAAACGCTAACGCATCATTCAAGTAAAGACAAAACTCACTGTCCCAATACCAGATTTATCTCCACTTCTTTTTCTCTACCCTCAGTGATCTCTCTTCATCCCATCAACACCACAGGGCCTTCCCCCAGAAATTAAGGTACACTTGACAAAGACCACTCTCTTTATTATTGGAGGATCAGAATCCAATGAAAAAAAATTAAAACCAAAGCAAATTAATACAGTCCCAATTTGACAGCAATGAAATGCCTTCAGTGGTAAAATGGTTTTAAATTGGGATGAAGCCCCAGGGGTCCCGAAGGCATTTCTAGGGTTTCTTTAAAAAAAAAAAAAAAAAAAAGTGTAGTCAATCACAGAAGTGTTTGCTTTTTCTCTGCACCACTGCCCCCAGACTCAGACTGGGGGTTTCAAGGCAAAACAATGAAGCATTTGACAACCTCAAAAGGTCTGAATGACATTCTGGAAACAAACTTCACTTTGGGCCGCTCACTGAAGTATAGACAAATCATGATACACTGCCCACCTTGAGCTTGGAATATACTCTAGGTGAGAGTCACAATTTAGGCACTTTGTATTAAAAAAGACCTCTCTAAGCTGACAGATCAAGAACAGTCATTAAAAAGTTCTCCTACATGTTTCCTAAAAGCTAGGAAACTGTACCTGGCAAATCCTCACCCACTACCACAGTAAACAACCTGTGACTGCTTGATGAAAATATAACTTTTACTTGGAAAGAAAAAATTCACTCTAGCAATAGCAAATGGTTCTTATCCTAAGCTAAATAGCAACAGTAAGATGAAACATTAAAGGTCTGTTAAGAGAGAGTTGAAAACTTTGAGATTTTCAACTTTAAGAGTTTCTTTTGCTCCACAAAAATAATTTTAATCAGATGGGGATAGGGAAAAAAAACACTGCCAACAGAAAGAAGTGTAGTTTCAGTGTGAGTACAATATTAAATGTCCTAAAAGCAGACAGTTCCTCAATAACGAAGCTTCAATAAAAACTTCCTAAACCCTTTCCTTTTTTGTTCCTTTGAGAAAATGGTGAAGCAATTTGCATTTACAGCTTAGTTCCTGTTTCCAAAATACCCCTTTAACTTTTTCTTTTCTCTTTTTATAGTAGGTATAAATAGCACCAAATTGTCAAATCACAGCTATTTTGTGTGCTACCTATACAAATAGGTCTGATTTCTGGCCAGCCATAAAACAATTACTGCCGAATTCCTCTGGCTCTTTGATATCCAGCTTGTCCACAGGGCTTCAAAGCTAGCCTCCAGGACTTTCTTGGGGCGCTGCAGAAAAACAACCTCAACAGAAACACAGAAGATAAAATGTTCCCACTCCTATAAACACACAAAGACATAACTACAGAAGTAAAACAATTCGGCAGCATTGTGGTGGGGTTTCTTCTCCCCAAGAGAATGTAAGATGGCCAAGTACTCTCAATTATTTTTTAGCAATGGGAGTCAACTAGAATTTCTACCCCCTCATGCATAGGGCATTTTCCCACTTTCAAGGCTCCAAAAATTAAGAATTACTTTGCTTTCACAGAAATTTTCCGATTTACAAGAATAACATATCCCATGGGAACACACTGGGCTGGAACGAAAGTTCAGCTTCTTGAGCACATAAATAACTATACACCGCAGTATTTATTCAACGCTGCAAAACGCATTCAAGCTAGAAGCTCTCTGCATAAGGTTAAATCTGGTCAGAACATCAAGCAGAGGAAATTTATGGGTGATTGTACCTTTTTACTATAAATTAATAGGACTTTATTATCACGTCTTATGAAAAATCACAATTGTAAGCGGGATGGCAGATACAAATACCTAATATACACAGCACACACATGTGCTCAGAGTACCAGTCAGCCTATTTACTATTAAACCACAGCAAAAGCAATACCCACGTCTGTTACAAGGAAATAATGCTAGGTTTCATTAGAGAAACTTACAATTGGGCATCTTAGACGAGTGGTAAATGTGACATGATTATATCTCCCACTACCCGTGTTCACATAATAAAATTTTATTCAGGTTGATACAAATACACACACACACACTCTTATATCTATACCTATATATCTTCACCAGAAAGAGAACACATTTTTTTTTAATTCTTCCTACCAATGGCAGCATGCTAAATCAGTTTTTCCTTAACCCAATATTTTTGGCAGCTCTATCATAATATGCCAGTTAAGTGGAAAAAGTATTTCACAGATTAAGTAGTTGGCAAACATGTGATTCTGAATTAAAAGTATAGATGATAGTTTCTCTCTGTATATGAAAGGAGGTCATTTCAGATGTCACATAAATAGTAAAGACTACCTTTGCACCCAAAACCTGCCTCTTATTTCTCCTTCTCTTTACCAGTTGTAAGAATCAAGCACTTTCAAAATATTAATCTAGATCTGATTTCAGCACCCTTCCATGATCTTATCCAGTAAACCACTTGTACATATTTCTCCAAAGACAGAGAGCCATGTTGTCTTTTTAAATCTACATAATAAATCAACTGTTAGTAGTACATAGATGAGCTTTCTCATTATAACCCAAAAACTTAGCACTCAAAATTAGAGCCACCTGTTTACAGCTCTGATCTCAAGTACACAGCTTTTATCTTGTAGGTCAAATCTGGCACCTAACATTGGTACTAAATTTCCTCATAACAACGTGATTATGTAATCTCTCACATTTATTATATTTTTCCCCTCTGGATTTTTTTTTTTAACCCAGGCCAAATGCATTAACATACAACAAAATTCTCAATGTGAGTGATAAAAATGCATTAAAAGTAACCTTTAATCCATGCTATTAACTGATTTTATTCTATTTTGGCACGTTTGAAGTAACTCATCTAAGGATTAGTTAGGCTTTTCTACACTTCTTTTTATCAGGACTCTACCATTCTTGATTTAGTTTTGAGAGAAAAGGGTTTGCAAAAACTATAATAATCTCACAGCTGGAGATGGCTGGAAAGTCCGTTAGTACTCATTGTGCCCTTAATTTGCAGGAAGCCTTTGTGCTCTTCTACTCCTCGTTTTACATGCTGAGCAGTTTTCACTGATAAAGTACTTATAGACCAGTTATTTTAGATTAATGAAAAGACCAGTAAAATTTTATGTAAAGTGGCTGTGAACTTTCTCTTTAAAATACTGAAATGTACCTGCAGTCTTGATTGCATGAAAATCTTAACCCTGATAATTTGCCTCAATAGTTTTCATGTGAGCGGGAAAAGGCAGTCAAAGTTTTCAAAAAGTATTATTTTTCAAACAGAGAAGGAATACAAAATTTTAGACTATGAATTCAGATTGAATGGTTGAAGCCTCAGGGCAAACACACTGATTTAATCACATAGCAGTAGGTTTCAAAATCTTGCCCTCTTCAACCTGAACAATAAAGTATTTCCCTGCCCTTTAAACCTATAGCAATAATGCAAATACATTATACAAAAGGAACCCAACATCGTTGGGATTTTTAACATTATGACATCAATTTCAGGAGTACATGGCATTGTTCTAATTTTACACTTATCCAAAATGAGATTTTAAAGTCAATAACTTACTATTTCCTCTGAATATCAAGCCCCCAAAAAGGACATTTAAATATCCACTTATAATGGATTATAAGTCAAACTCAACTTTCACAACTTTCAGAATTCCCTAAAGGTCTTCAGATACAAATGCAAAGTCTAACTCTGAAAACCAAAAGTTGAAGTTTTTAAATCTATCTGAATATAAGCTAAAACGTTGAGATATGTCACATTCCAAGACATGGCTCCGTTTTGAGGTACAGTGCTAAAATTACTAATTTTCTGCTATACTGCCTTCCTATAAATCAGAAGTTCAAATCATAATCATAGAGATTCATATCTAACATAGCAAGTATATCACTCATATCGAACACAGTAAGTATATCTGCAAAGTAGAAATGACAGTGTCTGAAACTAACAGGGTTAAACAATTTCTTTTGTGAGGCCACAGGCAAAATCTACAGCAGCTGTCTAACTCTGCCTTTAACGATCATAGCAAAAGCTCAAGGAAGTGATCGAATACAGCACTGGTCTTTAGTAACCAGATCGTTTCTATTTCATTTTCAGCCAGGGGAATGGATAATGAAAACAAAATTATTCGTCAGTCAGTAAGTTTACTTGACAAGCTAATTTTTACCAATCTTTAACTTTTATTCACGTGTACAGCCATAAGAGCTGTTTCTTTTTTGTGTGTAGACAACCCTAATAACTTTTAAATACTGGCTACACAAGATAAACTTCAGATGGCTATCACTTCTTTAAGCCCACTTGTAAAAACTACTGGAAAACTTTTTTAGCTATTCAAGGACTAATACTGAGCTAAAAAAGAAAGGGCAAACATTTAGTCATTGCTGTAAACTCTTGAGCCACAGAGCTTTGATTCTATCAGTGAAGAAAACTGCAGAATTCATACCATTTTTATATGACCTAAAACAGGTTTTTATTGATTTTTATAAAAGAAACAAACTCAATTCCTTAAGGATTACAATTTTCTACCTAAAACTAGTGACACTTTAAAACAAACAAAAATGCTCTCTGATCACATATCATCATTCATTTATCAATATATCCAAGATGCCTACTCCTAAATTCTTCTCTACTTAGCCTATGGAAAACAGGTACTTCAGACTTCTAATCAGGATTTACAGATATTTATTTTAAATAAAAATTCAACATTCTCCATAAATTAATTTTGTGAAGCATGTGAATAAGGGAAACAAAGTAATCAAATCAGCGACCCAACAAAGTTATGTTATCACTCTGGTTAATAACCACAGGGTCACACTAGAAAGAAACTCTAAAATAATTTTAAATTAAATTATGCAGGAATAAGTATTTCAGTATTTACAGTGTATAATTAAATGTATTGTTTTATTCGTTTGCATAAAAAACAATTTTTTTCTAAAAGCAATCTTAATCCAGTATTTAATGTATAATTCCAATCCTGTGTGCTTCTACAAAGGTTTGACCCAAAGCAACTTTAAATTTCAGGCTCGTATACATTTATGCTACGTGCCACAGCTAAGAGATGATTGTAAAAAGGCCTGATATACTTTCTGATTATAACAGATCCTATCATTTTACACTATCTCAATTAGGAGAAATATGGCTTCAATTATTTAATATTTGGAAAGGACTACAAGGTGTTGGTTTCCTAAAGGAGGAGAATTAAAACAAACAAAAAGCACCTATGAATGAAAATATACACACAAATGAGTATTCCTGAATTGACATATATATGAATGTCTTACTTGTTTTAAAAAGTAAACCTCAAACACTAGGTTAATATGTGTCACTTTTAGGGATTTAAACCATAAATTCTTCAAGTAAAATCAAATAAATTGGTTTGCAAGTAATTAACGACAGGACTTAATGTAAAACTATCTGTGTATATTCTCTATGGCTCAGGAATTTAACCGGTTACGTTCAATATAATACACTTCGTGGGTCTTGGAGCCCACTGCCTGTAAAAATCTCCCATGGAGATTCAAGACCACCCATTGAAAATAGTACAACATTACTGCCTCCAGCAAGAAGCTGGTACATAGTACTGGTTATTCAAGTCTTTTAAATACTATTTTATTGAGGGATTGTGGGAGGCGAGGGAGGGGGAGAAGGGGGATTCATGAGTGGATGAGGGAGGAAAACTCGGACACAGAAAAAACAGTAATTTCTAAAGCAGAAGTTCCTAGGTACCCCCCTTCCTCATCCCAGGCACCCCCTTTTTAAACAGCTACATAAAGTAATAAGTGCTCAGTTTCAGAGAGAATTACATTATACTCCATTTGAACAGGCTACAAAGTACTTTTATTTGAAAAGCTGCTTCTCCTCTGTTATAAACAGTTTTACTCAGCACCAATTTCAGACAAGAGAAGATGGCAGGGAGATGGGAGGTGGAGTCAGGAAAAATTCACTCAGTGTCTTTCAATGCCTTTAATAGTTGATCCAATAAAGATCCTTTAGAGAACACTTTAAGTCTATTTTTTTCCTCCAAGTAAGCAAATCATACAGGAGGGCTTTTCTTTTCTAGGGTACTGCACCCTGTCTCTTTAAATTCCAGGCCTGCCCCATTTCCCACGCATTCAATGAAAGCAACACGTTTGCTGGCCTCCAGCCCACAATGTCAAGTAGTTTTCTTGCTATTGAATTTCAAGATTATTCTTTTGGATCATTTGCCCTTTAGTTTTAAGCACGCCAAAGCAAAAATAATGTCTTTCTACAATAACATAAAGAAAACTCTGAGGTCTTTACAAGTAGAGAACACCTTGTCCTTTAGTTCCCCTTTCACTGAAAAATATGCTCCCACTCTATATGCTCCAAATAAGAGCCAGTTACACATTATCTTGGTCGACCACAGCTTTGTCTGTCCTATAATAAAATTCTATGAGTATATTTATTTAATTTAGTGCCAAATTGGGAAGCTCTAACAATCTGCAATATCCAAACCAAGTCTTCGTATTGTTCAAACTCTCAAGTCTTCAGCTTGGTCCCCTGAGTATTCATTTAAAACAGGTTTTAAAACAATTACTTTATTTTTTATGTCTGTAGTTAAGACATCTACATAAATTAATTTAATAAGAACAACAGCAAGCAAATATGGTGAGTTGTAATCAAGGCACCAAAGAGTACGTTTTCCTCATTCTCATACACACCTTAATCCTGAAGAAAGGAATCCAGCCCGCTAGGAATCCCATTTAGGATTCTCTCAAAAGGAATAGAAACAGTTAAATAAAAATGTATCAGCAGAACTAAATTAAAGCCCATGAAATATAACATTATTCCAAACGCTACCCAATTGAAGTTAAAGTGGCAATCTTACTCAAGTAGCAAATAAAGAAATGCTCAGATCACAAACATCAATTTTTATATTTTACATTCTAAGGTAGAATTAATTTGGCTAACTATAATTTATGAATTTTGTAAAAGCATCTAATACTAAAGGGAAAACATTTGTTTTTATTTGACATATAGTTTTGCTATGCATTTGAACACAGTATACTTGTAATGGTTATTTTTTTTAATGTTAAAAAGACAAAGATGTTTTCCCATTAATCATAATATCATGGACTTAACCAGACAAACCTTAGATTGCAAAGAGACCTTTTAAGACAACTAAAATTAACTCCCTCACTTCGCAGAAATTATTTCTTTTAGTTGTGTTTAAGGAATATTCATATCAATCTATGTACAGTGTATATAAAACAAAATTACATTTTAATATTCATTTTTTAAACTTCTAATTATTTTTGTAGCCTATTATGAAATAGTATTGAAACCACTTTAATGCTAAATATTGTTGGTGTTTATGCAATTATGCATCAATTCTCCATCCAAAAAGGACTACTTATTTCCCTGCCCCAAGCAATATTTTTGCCTTGTTTTGGTAGTTGTGTTTGTACTTTTTATTTCTCGTAATTGAACTTCCAAATTATATACAAAGACTCGCAAGCTAGAAGTAGATCTTTATTTCCAACTATAGACCCCATTTATTCCTAATACTATCACAGTTTATCTAAACATAATGAGAGTCCTTTCATTTGCAGACAATTCTAAAGTCAGATGTAGGCTCTGGAAAATTTTCTACCACTACACATCAAGGTAAACATACTAATAAACAAAGTTATACTTATCAAAACTCCACAGATAAGAAAGATCAAAACTTCTCAAAACATTACTAGGTACTCCAAAAATGTATGCTATACTGAAATATTAAACACAGTTGTCTTTCTGTCACAAGGAAAAATTTTTTATGTATCATGTACTTATAAATCAGGTTTATCTGATTAATTTTACATCTTAACACAACATTAATTGCTAAGAAAGGTAAGAACATGATTTACATCTTTCTCTTTAAAGGTTATAATCAACTTATGAAATATTTATGCAGGTATTCATAGTAATATTACAAGAAAACACTCAGAATGACAAGGTGGTTAAATTTCAAATAACAAAATATGAAAATGTTCCTTGGGGAAGACATTCCTGTTTATGTTTCAAATGAGATTATTTTTTTTAAAAACTAAAAAGCTTTTTACAAACACATCCTTATGTACATTTAAGAAGCTAGTTTAACTTTCACATAAGTAATATGTATCATTCAAGAAGGCTTGAAAAACCCAACCAATTTTATTGATGACAAGAATTTCCTGATATCCCACCTCCCAGAGATAACTTCTGTTAACACTGTGCAAAGTATTTTCTTCCCATCTTTTCAATGATGTATTTTTATGTCATACAATTCTCCAAATGTGGATAAAGATGAACAATTCTGAATATTCTGGTATAAAGAAAATGGACTAAATCCTACTAAAATCAATGATCATGCTAAGTCAAAAAAAAAAAAAAAAGATTCCACAGAAAGATACTAAGTCAAGTAGCACTAACTGCAAGCTACTGTGTAGCCTTTACAGCATAAGAAAATTCTCATTTATTTGCTGCTCTCTAAAATGTCTGCATTTGTGTATTTTTGTATAAATTAAATCCTTGGCTCTAGCCAGTCACTCAACAATTCCCTTTAACAAGTTGGAATGATAACAAGAATTATTTTTCTTTAACCTAAAAGTTATGCAGCATGCTGCAAGTAAAGACTGAAAGGGTACTTGCTTTTCAAGGCAACTTCAATTAAGCAACTGAATTATTAAACAGAAAACCCTGCAAGTACGTTGAGTGATCAAAGATTTGACACACTTTCTTCTAACCCGTTCACATCATAATGTACGTCCAAGTCCTCAGTTATTATTCTACTGATAATAGAAACACTGAGTTATTTGAAACGTGATACTTCAGAAAAGCAAAATGAGTGACAAAATGTCAAGGTCTGGCCTATGCTATACAAAATGAAAAAAAAAAAAAAAAAAAATCAGTCAACTTTCCCCCCAAAAAACCCAGTGATCTAATGAGCTGGTCAAGAGCCACATTTGAGGGAGAAGCTTCAAATAAATACAGAGGTTCATGAGTTCTTGGACTGCTCCAACCTACAAGAAGTAGTTGATAGTTGGCATAAATGGCACCAGTACAGTAACTTTTCATAACCAAAACTTAAATACCTACTTGATGGATAACCCATGTTATCTCCAGCTTCTCTGATATTCAACAAGTCTTTTACCCATTCCACTGTCCACACACCATTTAAACAGGTAAAATTCCAATATACTGAAGTTCCTATCAATATTTTGCTTTTTTTTTTTTTTTTTTTCAAAAAATCATTCTCCAAATCACTACACTGATGAAAAGTGAGAAATTAAACACATCAGCACATGCCTATTGTCTAACATGATAACCAATATACAGTTGATATGTAATAAGTGGTAGTTATTTCATCGTTATAAAAAACCCTAGATCAATGACACACTCAGAATTTACCATTTTTTAAAAACTAAGGAAAAATAATATTTCAGAGCTGGAAAAGCCCAAACACAGAGCTTACTCAGTCCAAATACATCCCTTTTACCTCCCAGGCCAGGGCCTTTCCTGCTGCACTGCTAAATACTGCTTCTACCAGTTACTGGAATACATCTGACTCCTATTTTTAAAGCTAAAAGGCTAGTTGTATTTCATGGATTAAGTAGTAAAAAAATGATAGACCTGGCCAAGTTGCTCAACCTTGTGTCCAGCTTTTAAACAAGCACTTGGAGTAGGTAAGAAAGAATAGGGAGAAAAGACAGAAAAGGAGAGAAATTCATTTTTGCCTATAACTAATAAGCTAAAACACATTTTAGAAAATGTGATTTCAGCAGACACAATGTTTCCTGCTGAATTCAAGTGGTGGTTCTGTTTACACAAAGCCAGTTATTAGAGGTACAGAAGAAATAAGTTTCAGAAGACTGAGTAATAATTTACCACTTAGAGGAGGGGAAGCTTAAATCAGGATTCTCAAACTCTTTCTGACTTGTGATATCCACTTTGATGTTATATTGTGGCCCCAAAAGTCCGATGTCTAGACTATACTGATCAGAGGTACAAGTATGGTCCACAGTGATAACATAGGGCTCATTTGCTTGGATGTGTAACTCTAATGCAACACAGCAGGAACAACAGATACCATACACAAGGAGAAGTGAGCACTAGGCTGGCTGAAACGTGTAATGTGTGCTTGGTGCTCCACACCATGAGGAAAGTAGCTGCCCGCTGCTCTGTACTACTTGTGGGCATAGGTAGGAAAAGCCATAAAACAAGCATCTCTGATAAGACAATCTGGAGCTATGTCAACATTTTGCATAACCTATCCCAATAAAAGCAACCAAATCCCAATAGCCTGAACTCCTCTCTGTTTTTCAATAACAGTCAGTACAAAACAGCTGGTTACATTATTGGAACCAGGAAAGAACTCAAACGAAGAAAAACATTTTATAAAATAGAAGAATATTTCCTCAACACAAAGAAAGCTTTCATTATTCAGAAACTCGTATTAATGGAGTATTTCGGGTAAAAGGCATGGATGACATGAAGTCTACAACGAACCTTGTTTCTAAACATTAGAAATCTTACAAATGCTTATCAAAAAAAATAGACACCTGGAATAATCTGACATTAACCTTCCTCAACACCACCCTGAGAGGAATGGGGAAGAAGGAGAGCATAAAACCTACCTGCAAAAATTAAAGGCATCATGCAGACTAAATTTATATCCAGAAACATTAAGAGGAAAGTAAATCTCTCTACTGTCTAGGCCAGTTATTGTAATAATATTTTAGGGAATTGTTAATGTATATCTTGTCTTTAAAAATCAATATATGCACATAGCATTTGGCCTGGTATTGATGGGTAAATAACTATTTCTGCTGGAAAGGAACAAAGAAAAAAATTCATGTTTGGCAAAATTAAATATATGAAAATTTCTTTGGCTCTGAGAATATCAATCTTCTAACACGGGTAGTAACTCTAATTAATTCAACTAATCATCTTTATAATCACTTATGAACATTATTTTAAATAAATGGACCTCAGAATTAAGTTCAAGACAAGCCATACTTTTCTTTCAGAAAAAATGATGGTGCATTGATTTCATCCAAAAAGTTAATTGTTAACTACTACATACCAACTAAATCACACACAGATGCTAGCCGTATCTTTTTAGCAATTCCATGATAAACGCCTTCTTCAGGCTTCAACCGCTACAAACTTACACTTAAAAGCATTAGGTCACGCAATATGACTTCTTAAAACTAGGTTCTGCACCCTTCAAGGAGCTGCAGTCTTACCATGGAGGGGGTGGGGTGCAAAATATCAAGGAACACCTACCATTTACTCTCAATTTTTCCTAATGATTTAATCTCAAATGAAAACCTTAAAATAATCCATAAAATGAATTCGATTTTGCCTGAAAGTAGCTAGAGAACCTCTTCCTTTTAAACAGTATCTACCATGGTTACCACCACTTAATTAAGCACTAGATCAAGTCTACAAAAGCAGTTATGGCTGAACCTTTGTCTGCTAATATAAGTGAATAATTACTCAGTGTTTTAGAAGTAAACATTTACCACCGTTTATTACTAGTTATCTTTGCACCAGCACACGAGTGACTCATGGTGTCTATATGCAAGATCACTTCCCATTTCTAGGCTTCTGATTACAAGCAAAACGAGAGGGTAAAAAAAAAGATGAAGACTCTCAAGTGTCCTTTCCAGCTCTAAAAGACAAAAGCACATTGAAGGCAGGGACCTCCTCTCTCTGTCATTTACATCTCCCCCGGTCCTTGCACTGTATCTTGCACATATAAAGCCTGTTGGTTAAGCACATTACCATGCCCACAAATTATATTCTTCAACAAAACCCCAAAACCAGACAGGAAAACAAAATAAAACAGATCAATTGGACAAAATTAAAAACTTATGTATGACAAAAAGATACCATACATTAGAGTACAAGAAACAGAAACAAAAATGGGACAAGATGTTTTCCACACAAAGGATTAACATCCTACAGATAAGAAAAAGACAAACATTTTTTTTTTTAAGACAAAGGATATAAAAAGAAGTCAATAAAGAGGAAATCTAAATGGTCAGTAAACATATAGAAAATGCTTAACCCCATTAGGAAGCAAAAGCAAATGAAAACAAAAAGACACCATATATCAACTAACATCAAAAATTAAGAAATCTTAAAATATCCAACATCAGCAAAGAAGCAGAGAAAATAATACTTATTCCCTGACAGAGTATAAACTGTCACAACTACTTTGTGGAGCAATCTGACAATGTCTAATGCAAACGGAAACACACACACACACAACTGATTTTCTAGGCCTATATCCAAAATCTTGTCCATTTGCACAAGGTAACAAGTACAAAGAAATTCACTGCACAAATCAGAAAATGACCTATACAGTCCTTAACAGAAGAACAGAAAAGTAAGCATAAAACATACTTCTACGATAAAATACTAAGCAGAAAAAATGAAAGGGAATGAATTGGCTCTCTAAAGATGAAATGGGAAAAGGTTCAAAAACATATTGAATAGAAGGAAAAGCAAGATGCGAAATGATTTACTCAAGGAAATGTTCTGGGGTTAAATAGTAATTGTTGCACAATCATATGAATATATTAAAAAAACACTTAATCTTATACTTTAAAGGGGTGAATTTTATGGTAGATGAATTATATCTCCATTGAAAAAAATGATTCACCCAGTATGATACTCTTCATGAAGATTTTAAGACACAATATACTCCTACCTGTAGCAATATAAATGTGCAAATGTACATAAATAGATGGGAAAAAGGCTGAAGGTTGGAAGAAAAGATTGGGACGCATTTAAAAACTTGTCACATCTATAATACTTGATTCCCTAAAATCAAACAAGGAATCAAATATGATAAAATGTAAACATCTGTTCATTCTTGGTGGTAGGGATTTGAATGTTTGTTCTATCATTCTTCCCTTTATATTTTCCTATACCTCCCCTTTTTTTAGAGAAATATGGAAAGGGCACAAAACAAGCATCTCACAAACAGCAAATGGTAAACATATACACACATAAAGATATGTGGTATTACTAATCAAATAAATGCAAATAAAAATGACGTATCATTTCACACAGCAGATTGGCAAAGATAAAAAATAAAATAAAATCTTTTAATCCCCAGTTTTGGCAACCATGTGGGGAAATGGGCAGTCTCCCAACTCCTAGGGAAGTATACACTGGTACAATCTCTCTGAAGGGAAGTTTGGTAATGAATATCAAAATGTAAAATCTATATACATAAGAAAATTATTGGAAAAACCATAAAAATGAATGTCAAGGATGTTCATCATAGCATTATTCATAACCAATTAAAACTGAGAATATAAATATTCAAATAAGTCAATCTATATTTATTGTGATACCATCAAATTCAGCTTTAAAAAGATATCTTATCACATACCATGAGGGTAGGAATGCTCATCTGTGTTTTATCCCCAACTCCTAGAAGAATTCTAGGCACGTAATAGGAGCTCCAAAGAAACACTTGTTGAATGAATTAATGTTAACTTAAAGTTAATTTATATTTGTGTGTATACATAAATATAAAAGACACCTACCAGAATATTAATTATGATTATCTATGAAGAATTTTCAAGTTTGATTTTTCTATGGTTTGATTTTTCTACAGTGAACACATACGTGTATATTAGAAAATACAATTTTCATCTGCATGTAAAAAAATTGATACGCATTCTTCATAAAAGCTGAACTGTACAACTGTGCAATGTAATTTCTCAATTTCTATGCTCTATAACATAACAAAAACTTGTCAATTACCTGTAATATCATCAGTGGGAAATTAGTTATGCAAAAACTCTTTTCAGACAAATCACCATCCCCAAAGTGAATACGGCACTACAAACAAAAATAAGGAGAACCACAAAATACAAGAGAATAGAAGATTAAAGCATTAAAATATATGTTATGAAGAAAAGAATGAAGTAAAGAGACGCTGGTCACACACACAAAATAAAATGTTTTAAAAGAATATTAATGTGTATCACTGAGACAAGAGAATTTCTCCTTCTACATGTTAGCTGCATCGTTGAGGAATAAAAACATAAAATGAAAAAGAAAACATAAAAACCAAGGGAAAAAAACCTACAGAATTCTACATTATTTCCACTAGGACAGGGTTAAACGTTGTTCTAGAGATCAAAAATATCCTGAAATCTGCCCAATAAAGATTAAAGTCCAGTAAGTTCAGTAATATATCAAGTCCTTGCTTAATTACATAATTGCTATAATTGTGTTTAACATTTCCCCCCATGCCCAAGTATCTAAAATTTCCAAGTTCTCTTTTGAAAACTTAAGTCACTGAGATAAAAAAACAAAAAAAGTTCCACATCTTAGAACTGTAAAAGCTGTGTTAAGTAGTGGGGATCATCTGTAATAGATGACCAGGAAAAGAGCTAAAGGGCTAAGGTTGGTCCATGGAAGACCATTAGAAGGAAACTTCAAAGAACCACAAGAAGGAACAAAAAGTCTTTAAAGAAAAAGTATGAAACCGACTGATCCCTCTGCCCTATCTACCTCCCAGAGGTACTTCTACAGAGGGTTACCTAAAATAATAGATGTAAAAGGCTTCTGCAGCATAAAATGGACAGTAATGAACATAGCCAGTAAAACCAGGTTTGGATTTTCCTTTTCGGAAAAAAATTTGTTAGATAATTGTTACACTGGAATTTAACCATGCAAATATCTTGGAAGACTTATCTTTTCTCTTTCCATTAAATGAATATTTTTATTAGCAACAATAATAATGGTTACAAAGAAAATCAGCTTCCACATAACAGGGCAGTTTATCTGTGCCAGGTTGTATGTTGAATATTTTATTCCAGAGGTTCTCTGAGTATAAGTCTGGGGACCCCAGGATGCCCAACACCTTTTCCAGGAACTGGCAAATTAAAACTATTTTCATAACTCTAATACTTTATTTGCCATTTTCACGCTCACTCTCTCATGAGTGTACCACAGAGTTTTCCAGAGGCTGCATGATGTGTAATAACACAACAGACTGAATACAAAGGACATAAGCAGACCGCGTTGTCTTCTATTAAGCAAGATGTTAGAGAGATTTGCACACACACACACAAATAAAATGATGCCACTCTTCTCGCTCTTCTTTTTGCTTTAGAAAATAATCTTTCACTAAAATAGTATTTATGTGCTAATCTGATGGGCTGACGGTTGTTATCTTTAAATACACTAATAAGTAATTTGTTTAAACTATATCTCTGGTTAATTCTGAATAGAGTCAATATTAATAGGTACAATTTACATAGAAATTCCTAACCTTAACTACCACTGGGTGACAATATCTACCCAAGAGAGCTCAAGATCACTTTTAGAGAGCTACATAGTAATCCCTGTCTGAAAGGCAGCAGTGTACATTGGGCCTTTACTCTTGTCTTCTCATCTTAAAAAGTAATGATTACTCATTGGAATGCTTTAAATGTAAAGAATTACCATTTATAAAAAAAAAAAATCAAACACTACCAAAAAAATCTCTCATTACCACCAATATCATAGCACCCACTTAAGAAAACTATTAGTAAGAGTTTGGTGTCCTTTCATCCAGAATTTATTTATTAATACACACATATACTTTTTATCTGTATAAACACACTTTTTAAATGGGATCACACTGATTTAGCTACCCGCCTTATTTCACCTACCATCTCTTGATCTTCCTGCATCTACAAACACATATACCCTCTTTCTTAATACATTACCACGATCTAACTGTACCCAACTGATGTCCCTTCTCTGGCTTGCTTCCAAATGTTTCCTATCAAAACACAGTCATAAAAAATATGCTGCAACTTTGTGGATTTGTGAAGCCTATCTACTGGAAAGTTCCTAGAAGTAAAATTGCTGGGTCAATGTGTATAAACATTTAAAATCTTAATAGATTTTGCCAAATGCCCTCCAAAATGTCCGTGCCCAATTTACATTCTCACTAACAGCACATGAGATTTCCTCCAGCAATTCAGCTTTTTAAGTGCCTTGGTGAATTATACTTTACGTTGCTTCAAAATGTCAAGTTGTAAAACTGTTCTCACTGGTCATCTTAATTCCATACAGAACTCTATACAAATCTCATAACACTCGCTGAATGTATCAGTACAGTCACCCATCTTTGTTTTTTCCATAAACCTTTTAAATACCTCGAGAGAAAATACACCAGGTGCACACAATATTTTCAACTAGTAACCCCTCAAATTTTAGATATCCTGATTAAAAGTTATTCAAATTATTTTGGAAGACTAACACAAATCAGAACTACACAGTAAAGCTGGGCTCAAACACTTAAAGAAAATTTATAAGTGCAGATTTATTATGCTTTATCTGCTCACTCAAAGGACTAAAGCTACAAATAAAAAGCTATCAAATCATACCAGTGGCCAAATTAGCTTACAGAAAATAATAAGCAACAGATTCCATATCATAAATGTCAACGGAACAGATTGCAATAGTAAGGATGGCAGTAATTGGAAAGTCCACTCAAATTCACATCACACTGAAAATGAAAACAATATTTTAAATGAAATGTTTTGAATGTGACTATTCATTTCTGTCATATCAGACTATTATAAATCTTTGATACTAATAAATAAGATATAGTCTTTTTTTGCAAGTAGATAGTTTTAAAATGCATCATAATTTGACCTGCCTATTCTGTTAGGGCTAATGGATAGTCCAGGCTTCACTATTTTATCAAAATCTCCTTTCTACGACTTTGTGCTAATAGTTTTAAATTGAAACTGTCTTTAGGACAGTCTTTAGGGCAGAGTAAAACCTTATTAATTAAAGTCCAATTAGCTCAATTCTGAAATGGTATACGTAATTCTCATTGGGCAACAAGTTGAATTTACTGTAATTTCCTCCTCTACAAGTTCTCATAATATTACTGTGAAATGAAGGAAATCAACCTAAAAATCAATTCACTTTTCTAAACCAAAGATTCATGAAACTAAGAACTCATCCATCTTTGTGGCTTGAGCAGTTCATCCTCAGATTTAAGTCCACTTCTGTTTATCAACTACCATATATATTGAAAGCAATTTAAATTGTCATTATTAATAGCCATTTACAGTCTACAGTATGTGCATTTCTTGTAACTGGGGTTTTTCACAAAGCCATTTTCGCAGTTTCTCTCATTTGCAATCCTCTTATTTACAAATCTATAATATCAAAAATATAACACCTTAAAAAGTACAGAAGTAGACTTAGAAATGCCTAACATTCTCATTCTATCTTCACTCTTATCACTTCGAAAGACCTTATAAGCCAAAAAATAAGTCCCAGGATTAAATGGCATGTTTGGTGTTACCTGAATTTACAACTAACTATTCCCAATGAACAGAGAAACCTTCTCTTGCAATCTGAATCATGTGTAATTACAGTATGACAAGGTCTCTCCTGGGCTATGTAAGCTGGCATGTTTCCCAGGACTTGTCACATTATGGGAAGCACACATACAAATAAAAATCCAAAAATAAACACTTTGAAACAATGGCTTATACACTACATAAAGAAACTCCACAGTTGAGAATACAAATCGAAGAGCCCAACCAACAAGCAGACATCTCTCAGTAGAGGAGTCTGAGAAGACATCAGTGTTATCAAGCCGCTTACCACACCTAGCAACAAAACTCCCAGGTGTGGGCTGTGCAAACAGCACTCTCATGTCCCCTCAGGCTGGACAGAAAATCATTAAGTAGGGGAAATAAAAGGAAACATCACCACACACACCCACTGAAGCAGAGAAACATGGAGAAGTTGATCATCTTTAATTTCATAAAGCCAATTTGCTGACTGCTAAGGTGCTTAAACAAAGTTATCTTAAGAGCTACATCTTCATCCAACTGGTTTAGTTTTCCTAATATAATAAATATTGTTTTTTTCTGTTGTTGTTGTTAAGGGTATTTCACCTTGAAGTGAACAACAGCCAAGGAGTCATAACAGTGTGTACCAAGGAGCTTAGAAGGTGGCTTCTTTTGTTTAAACTCCTCTGCTGTGGCTCTATGGACACATGGAAAAGGGAAAGCAAGATTCCAAGAAGCATCAGACCGAACCTCACATAATGACAGAAACTTGCCAATACTCATCTTCATCACAGTTTGGAGGAAAAATTAACTATAATATCTCTGGTTATATTCTAATATAAAATGCTAACAAAATCTAAATGTTATTTCCAAAAGACCATACATATCCCTACCCCTCTCTTAGAAGCTGGATTCATTTATTAACCATCCAGCAAAGCCCATCAAATTCAACTGTTTGAGTTTTCAAGAGCAGCTATAAAAAAACCACTATAGGCAAAATATACAATCCTAAGTCCATTATATGAGCTCTGGAAACAAAAAATAAGCATCAACACAAACCTCAGCCACCTCTAAGGCACACAGCATTTCTCCTTTCTTTATTCAAGCTCCTGAATGTTCAATAATTTCCACGTAGCTCTAAGCAGAATGGATTTATTATGATGTTAAGCTAAGAAACTGCAGGAGTTCTAGATGCCAATAAAGATTACGGATCAAATGGAAGATAACTACTAACCATTGTGTCGACTTAGATAAATAAACCTGCTCACAAACAAAGCACCTTATTGTATTTGTACTGTTACCTCCACTAATCCAACTAAAACAACCAGACAGTAGCTTTCCAGAGGCTGAAGGGAATAGAAATCGGGATTTCTCAAACCCTCTTTAAATTTCTTGTAAAATAACACTCTGTTCCTTTTTTTTCAAAACTGTCCTTTATGGAAAATGTTTTGGACCGCAAAAGCTGAGGAGAATTACGCAAACCAGACACCAAGGCTAAAAATCAAGGTGAGGATGGAATGAAGCAGAAGGCAAGACAACACCGTTGCTCTGAAACTTAGCTTCGACCTTTGCAGGGACCCTCTTTCCTGCAGATCACATGGGGCAGACACTTCTGAACGCCGCTCAAAATCAAATGAGCAATGAAGCGCCATCGGGGGCTAGGGACCAGTAAGCCATCTCCCCAACTGAACATAAAATCCTGACGGTGGGAGGTCGGGGTGGCTAACCCACAAAAAGAAAAGTCTATGACAACTGGCACCTAACGCCTCATTCACAGGGAGGAAGGCAGAGAAGACCCTAAAGACAGGCGACTTCTCAAGACGGAACAATAACTATATCCCATGCATCCGTGCTAACAACACAGGTAAATCTCAATTTCTCTAGGTTTAAAAAAAAAAAAGCGCAAGCTGTTTATTCCCTCCAGCCCCACTCCCCACGCCTCCAAACCCAACAACTAATTGCACCGTCCCCGCAGAACCCGCGGCTAACCCCAGAGGGCCGGTGAGGGCTGGCTTGGGATGAATAAACACTCAACACCTGACAGTCCTTTCTCTGCGGTGACTTTCACGGAGCCGAAGTGGCGCGCGCGCGGGCGGGAGCGGGGACCTGGCCAGCGCGGCGCCGCGCACCCCGGTCCCGAGCTACGCCGGCGAGCGCGACGCGGGGGGCGGGGAGAGGGGCTGGGGGACCGCCCGGGCCAAGCGATTGTTTCCTCCTCCGGCAAAGACATTTTTTTATCAAGCTCCTTTTGTATTCGAGCCCTACCTCTTTTTGGCCTAGGAAAGCTTTCGTGCAAGTGGAAGACGACTTTCTCCACAAAGTGCTGTATGTTACTGTGCTCCGGGCCGCGCACAAACACCATCCAGTCGTGGGTGAAGCCCTCCACGGTGGGTTTTTTCCTCACCTGGGCGCGGTGCCCCAGCTCCAGCTTCACCTGCACGGCACACTGCGGGCAGGGGGGAGGAGAGACAGCCGTGAACAACAGGAAGGCGACCGTTCGACACTGAACATTGCGCCTGACATTTTTTTTCCTCCTTGAAACGCACATAAAAGGAAACGGCGGTGCCCTCTGCATCCACGTTTCACGCGCGTGGGCGCGCACACCCCACACCCCCAAATACACCCTACCCGGCCAGCCCGGCCCCCGGCGGTCCCGGGCCCGCGTCCACACCCGCCGGGATTGTAACGGAATGTTACCCCCGATGGGGAAGGGGGTCCGGTGGTCGGCGGGGGTGGGGGGTGGAAGAGGGGCGAGCACACTCAGCCACTACAAGCACGACAACGAATGCATCGGAAATAAATTAGAGACAATTAGGAGGCGATGCCGGAGCGGTATCCCAGAGTGGGAGGGGAGGTAGCTGGGACCCCTGAGGGGGGTTTTGGCGAGCCCCCACCCCGAAAGTGCCGCGGCGACAGGCACACGCCGAGGAAGTCTTTGTGTACGTGTGTGTGTGCGTGCGTGTGGAGCGCTGTGCCAGGCGGAATGGAAACTACGGGCAGCCTCTGCCGATGGGCACAAACTCCCGTGCTCTTACCACGGGGTTCGTGCACTACAAAAATGAGACGTCGTCACACACATACACACACGCCCGCAGGAAAACACGCCGAAGCGTCCATAACTTAAGGCACCGCGCACCCCCCCCCCCAGCGAAAAGCCCCACGCGATCGGCGAGGCCAGCCTAAGAAGAGCCCCCGCAACACACTTCCAAGAGCCAAAGTGGCCCCAAAGTACCTCCCACCTCCCCCAAAAAAACGAAATTCAGAAAGGCAGGGCGGCGGGCGGACAGCCGCCGAGCCCCGACTGCGCACAGCCCAGCGCGGGGGCAAAGTTGCGTGCGGCCCCGCCGCTGTCAGCCCGCACACTCCGGCTCACACTCGCGCGCCGCGGAGAACGCACCATCGTAGCGGCCGGCGAGGCTGCTCGCCGCGTCCCCGGACTGTGCCCGCGGCTCCCGGCGGCGGCGGTGGCTGAAATATGGCTGAGTTATTATTCGCCTCCTTCCACCGTGTGTGAGTGTGTGTGTGTGAGTGCGCGCGTGTGAGCGAGAGTGCGCTTCTTGCGATTGCAAAGAGAGGCGAGGAGGGAGGGAGGCGCGGGGGGTGGAGGGGCGAGTGTGTGTGAGTGTGTGAGTGTGTATGTGTGTGTGTGCGCGCGCGGGGGGGGGGGGAGGGAGGGGAGCGGAGGCTGAGCGAGAGGCAGCAGCTCCCTGCAAGCCGTACCAACCTTTCTCTAATTGGAACCGCGGAGCGCTGGCGCTGTCTGGGCTGCGGCGGCGGCGGCGGCGCAGGGCGAGGGAGGAAAGGCGGGGGGGGGGTCTTTTATTATTATTTTTGCATGTACTTACCGAGCTAGCCATGCCTGGGGGCCCGGAGGTTTGCTGGGGTGTTGTGTGGTACCCCCCTCCCCCGCCCCCCTCAGCTGTAATTCATGAAGAGGCTGCTATGAATGAGAGCGCGCCCAGGAGCGGAGGGTAGATGGCGGACATTCTCTGCCTTTTTCCCCCCGCGTTCGCTTGCTCGCTCGCTCGCTCGCTTATTAAACTCAGCCCCAAAAGCAAAAGCGGCAGCAGCAGCAGCAGCAGCAGCAGCTCCAGGGCCAGAGGATGAGATTCCGGAGCATGCGCCGTGGCGCCTGACACCGGGGCTCCAAGGCTCACGGGGCGGAGGGAGGGCGCGCGGGCGGGGCGGAGCGCGCGGGGAGGCCGAGGGAGCGAGCCAGGGGGAGCTCGAAAGAGCCAATCACCGGCCAGCTCCCGAAACCCCGGCGGCCAGCACCGCCACACTGGAACGCCGCGCTTAAAGTAACAGGTTCCTGCTGGGGGGTTGGGGGGAGGTAGGGAGAGGGGCGGGGAAGGGGCGCTGGGGTGGGGAGAGCGGCCAGCTGGGGAGCCATCCCAGCCCCTGTGTAAACTCCTCTCGCCCTACAATAAAAAACAGATTAAAACTGCTGGAATGTAGCCACTGCCTAGAGCCCCCAGCCGCCGGAGAAGGGGTGTTAAATCAAGTCTTTGGCGTTAGTTAGCACGTTCGGGGGAGGGAGGGGGCTTTCTTTTACTTTCCACCGCGTCTTTTTATGGTTTTGTGCTGAAAAGGCAAGAACTCACACCCAAACAAACTTATTTAAAGACGGAGCGAGAGAAATGCCACCCTTACAATCCAGCATCTAAAAGCAATCGCTGAGACAGTTATACCCCGCAACAATTCCCTGGCCCCCTTCCCCATCCACTCACCCCCGCCCTTCTGCCACCGCCACCGAAAACTGTAAAATGAAATGAGCGAGAGAGAGACTAGAAGGCTATTTCCTTCCCGGGGAACGCCTCCCGCGTCGGTAATCCCCGGCTGGGAGGCACCACAAAGCGGTGCCCAGGTGAAGGCGAGATACCTGGGAGCGCTGGGTGTAGACCCTGGGGGACCAGGCTGGTAGTTGTTTTCTTGGGGAGGTTCCCCCTCCAGACAGCCTGCTGGGTTGCATCAGAACGCGGAAAATTGTCCTCTAAGGACGCGCGGGGCGACTGGGAGTCTTAAAATTGCAGATAAAGTTAATACTGACTGTAATGTGCATAAATTGGATTATAATCTTTAGGCGTATTGGTGACAGCAACGTAATCCATCTCTGGGTATTAATCCTGTTAGGCTCCCGGGTAATAACCAGTCGCAGGAGTGTTCCCAGAGTCGCGCTCCTGCAAAGCTTTCCACACGGGTTGTTCTTGGTCTCGGTGGCCGGGGATAGAACAGCGCAGCCACGCGTGGGGCGGGGCAGGAGTACTGACTAGCTTCCTTTAGCAACACAGACAACCTTTACAAAGGAAACGGATAAGATCTAGACAATTGATTTGAAAGTGAAAGATGGGTGTAACTTCGGTTCGTTAAAGAAGGATAGTTGCATCTTC
The DNA here is from genome assembly GCF_030028045.1 of Hippopotamus amphibius kiboko. Classification (NCBI taxonomy): domain Eukaryota; kingdom Metazoa; phylum Chordata; class Mammalia; order Artiodactyla; family Hippopotamidae; genus Hippopotamus; species Hippopotamus amphibius. The sequence continues at coordinate 83,291,798 of NC_080187.1, read as the reverse complement.
CTAGTGCTCATTCCTTGTTTGCTCTATCTTCTTTCTTTTCTCTCCTTTTTCCTACCTCCCAATTTCTTTCTGAATCTTGGCTTCATTCTCTTCTCCCTGCCTTCCCTCTTTATTTGCCTTTCTTTTATTTTTTGGCTCAACTTTCTTGCTTTCTTCTTTTCGTTTTTTCTTTCTTGAAACCACAAAAGCAAGTTGTCTGGGCCCTTGGATTAAAGAGAGGGATATCGGGGGAAGGACGTTAGCTGGGGCACCCGGGATCCTCGATGTTAATTTGTCAGTTCTCCCAACGGCTCGCAGGAAGGTAACCCGAATCAGATCGCACCGCTTCGGGCCAACTTCAATTTTCAATGCAAGCCTCCAACTCGAGCGGTTTGAACCCCTAAAACTGTTACACTGCTGTCTCCCACCTATAACCAAGAAAGCTTCTTTTACCTGTGGACCCCAATTCCTCCCACCCTTTTACTGGATTTAGTATATAATGGAGAATGGTTGAAGAGAGAAACATTTTAATCCAAGTCCAGGAGCTTAGGTTTTTCAACTGACCCACATGTACGTTGATGCATGGCGTCTTGTAGGTGTACGTGTAGTGGTGTCTGTTTGTGTATAAGGACTAAGTTTACATACATATTGACAAGCTGTGTGTTAGGATCTACATGAAGGGTGGACCTACTTGCTATGCATTATTTAATTTTTAAATAGAATAATCAAATTGGAGAGAAGTCCTTTGGAATAATACGATAGGAAACTGATGGTTATTTGGATGTGCCATTAATAAAGCCATTTCCTATAAAGCGGCAACCATTGGGCCGCGAGTTTACCTTAGCAAGCAGGTAAAAAAACAACAATCCATTCTTCGTTTGAGTTGACTTTGGCTAACTTCTTCCAATGCCAACCGGGCTGTCTCGGGATTCTCTCTGTACCTCGTACTCGCGCTGAGGGACTGATGTCTCCTTTACGAATTATGTATTTGCTGAATTTAGGTTTATTACAGAAGTCACCAATAAGCCAGAGAAGCAGAGAGGGTCTTTTCCCATTATTCCTCCTCTCTCAAAGAATGCTTTAAAAACCGTAGGGCTAATTCTCTTTCTCCAGACACTGGAAATATAGATTCCGTCAGTAGATGGCGCACGGAGCCCTTCCATGGACGTCCTTACGTGACCTCTTTGCAACAAAAAGACCAGAAGGGGAAAAGAAGAAAGAAAGGAAAACACAACACTGGATACTCTCAACTCAACTTTTGGCAAAGGAATTTATGCCAGTCTTTCAATATATTATTTATAGCCTATTCTAACAAGCTATCTATTAATTAAAAGGATTCAAAACAGAAATAACAGCAGATTAATTTTGTATCCAGCATATCTGAAGATCTTTGCACTTTAAGTGAGGTACAAACGTGAAACAACCTTTTGGGTACTTGACAATGTACTTATAGAAAGTATTTTACAAATAAATCTTAACACAAATTTTTTCAGTTCTAAAAACCAAAAAAAAAAAGATGGAAGTGATGAGGGATAAAACCATTTATTTATCCAAAAAGCAATTATCTTACCCAAAATTCATACTGTAGTACTTAGCACAGTGTGAAGCACCATAGGGTTCATTTTGAGGAGCTGAAAAGAAAAGTACTTGACATCATCATATCAAAAAGCATTTTAGCTTGGTTAAAAGAGAATGGTGTCTTGGGCAGATCTTAACTCCTTATCACTGCCATGCCTATTGCCACTGCCCTACACCATCGTTTTGGCTCCAGTCTTCATTTGCAATTGGTTTGTTTAGTTTATAAGCTGAGGCCAGTTTGGATGTTTCTAGCACAACATAACTCCTTTAAAGAGTAATTAGGGTGTCAAGAAGCAGTGGTTGCTTAATAGAATTTTATTTACTTGTGATAGATTATTGATGTACAAACTCAAATAATAAAATCAATTAAAATTAACCATTGCTCATTCTTTGCTGTCTGGATTTTGGAGGAAAAGGAAGAATGTGCATAAAAAAAAACCAGATAATGGGACAGATATAACTGAACATCTTGCAAATATTAGACTCAGAATAATTAGGAATTATTTTTCCATAACAGTGCACTTTTTCTGTGTATTTCACCCATACATTCATTCACCAAAATGATTTCTCCTGATACATGTGCCAGGCACAGAGTTAGGCTCTAAGAATATAAGAATGACAGGATTCCTGCTGTCACAGAGTTTATGACCCAAAGGAGATGTTTTATCAAAATAGTATCTTTTTAAAAAAATTTATGATGCCTAAATTTGGGATATAGATGTGTGTCACACATAAGCAAGCAGCATGCAAATTTGACACAAACAGCCCAAGGACAAGAAAAAGGGTGGCACAAGATTAGAAGCCCAGGGGCATTGCCCTCAATTCCACCTTTTAATACTTAAAATAAGGTGGGAGGGGAGTAATATCTTTTTTGCAACAGCAGCCAAGTCCTGATTTCTTTTTCCTTGATTTGAAGTGTTTTCCATGTTCACCTTATTGCAGCTCTTTCAAGAAAAAAAAAAATCTCACAATGAAAGAAAGCTTACTAGGCCTTTTCAAGATCATGAGCCTGTTTTCTCATTTCAGACAGAATCTCTGTTTCTTATGGAAATTTTTGGTTCAAAATGTTATTTTTTAACATTATATTTAATTCACAGTTCTAGGACAGTGTATTGGGAAGCCCTGCATAGTACAGATCATAATCAATTTGAAAAAACAATTGCTTTGATACCCGCTTAAGCACCTAGTCCAGGACTATTTCCAGAGATAAGAAATACACAAAGCTTTTTTAACCACCGGAGCCTCTTCATGTGTAAATTATTCCCTGAGAGTAATTTAAGCAATGCACTTACACATTCAGAAGACAAGAATGCTTCCACAGTAATAATTTATTAATTTAGTGGGCTGCTTCCCTAATTTAATAAATAGCACCTCAAGGCCTGAAAATTAATCAAGGATGTTATATAAGATGAACAATATGAAACAAGATAAATATTGGAGGTCAGTTGATATAGTATGATTGAAAATGTCTTCCTAATATATACAAGAATCCCAGTGGAATATTTATAGGTAAAAATACATGTTAAATTGGAACTGCCTGCTATAAAACAATATAAAAGTAGACCATTTTATTCCGTGTGTAACTGGTATCTCTTCAAAGGCTACTGCACAGTTTCCTGTCTTTCTTTAGATAATGATTTGACCTCCTTAATTTTCAGTGTAAATTCTGTTTTTATATATGATTTCACCTCTCCCACTTACATATTAAAAATGGAGAGTTAAAATAATCACTTTATCCTAAAATCATAAATTATATTTTGCCTTATTTGGTAAAAATGAAAAAATAGCATATTGGGCCTATGAACTAATGTTTACAGGTCAAACTTCAATTAAAACTGCAAAAGAAATTTAGGAAGAAGAAATTACTCCCTTCCATGTATTAAATGTATTAAATGAGAGTGGTTTGAAAATAATACTAAGCTTCTAAGACGTGAGTGATTTACTACTTTCTGGTAGGATCAAGTATCCTGGTTGAGTTAAACTATTTATAGTCAGCTCTGAATAATCCATGAGCATATTATCCACTTTGTAGATAATCTACAATGACACGATTTATGTGTGGGGTTTTTTTTTTTAATGTAAATTTATGTTAGAGTCAGGTTTTTGGTTTTTTTTAACTATACAAAATGTGCATGACTGCATCTATTTGTCAGTTTCCACTCATAGATTTTTCTCACAGAAAAGCTTGTGTATTAGTCCACACACATCTTTTGGACCCCACTTTCTAATATTTATAAGCAATTTGTTATCCCAGAGATAGAGTGATTTGGCAAAAAAACTATTGACCTAGGAAGCAACACAAATTGATAGGAAAGAAGGAATATTCATTTACCAGTGTGCTGAATGAAAAATACTCCTAGAGGCTATTACTAATTACACAGTTTTATTATGTATTTTTCATGAAGTCAAATAAGGGAAAGTTAGGGAAAGATGATCTTTTTTTTAATTATCGTTGATTTACAGTACTGTATTGGTTTCAGATGTACAATACAGTGATTCAATGTTTTTATAGGTTATACTACAATTAAAGTTATTTTAAATTATTGGCTGTATTTCCTATAAAATGCAATATATTCCTGTTTATATACAGTAGTCTGTACTTTTTAATCTCCTACCCCATCTTGCCCCGCCCCATTCCTCTCCTTACTGGTAACCCCTAATTTGTTTCCTATATGTGAGTCTGTTTCTGTTTTGTTATATTCATTCATTTGTCCTATTCTTTAGATTCCATGTGTAAGTGATAACATACAGTATTTGTCTTTCTCTGGGAAGGACTATCTTCTGAACTATACTGGTAGCAATTTGGGGGAAATCTCAAGTTTTAACAAGGAAATAAAAGTCACTTATGAATAGAAAAGAACAATTAGACCCTTATTATATATTATTTCAATCTTCTGGCTTCTGCTTCATGACTTTGACATTTTGGTTTATTATTAATTCAATGCATTCAATTAACTTTTATTGGCTGTCCATTGAAGGTCAGCCACTGTTCTTGGTCCTTCAAAAAATCAGGATACAAGTATAGGATGCCTTTAATACCATCATTTATTTTAAGTCATTTCATAATTATTGCCTTAGAGTTGATAGGTTGTTACAAAAAATAAAAGATGTTATTAAGCACTTAACAATAAACCCTGGTTATTCACTTACATCTCTATTTAAGAAAGAAAAATATTTAGCCATGACATTGGCAGTAATCCTTACAAAAGAAGAAAACGAAAGAATGAAAGAACGAAAGAAAGGAAACGGTTGAAATTATTTACTAAGGTCACAAACAAGTACTGAGAGTACTTTCAAATCAAAATTTCATTTTTAAGGGCTCCAATTGGCCAATTTGGGACAATTTGAGTCTCAAAAAGAATCTATGAGTCTGTAATTATACTTTAAAGAATTAACAAGCAGGTAAAAAGAAAAATGACTCCTTATAGAAAAAAATACTAGCTAATTAATATATGTAAAAGGAATGATAGAGTTTGAAAAATCATTATTTTGTAGCAACCAATGCAGTAATAGATTTAGTGAAAGCTCACCAATATATGTTGAAAGTATAGAGTGAAAGATTTTGGGAGAATATATTATTCAGAATGATACAATGGCTCATTGCATCATTCCGCAGATTACATATTAATTACAAAGGGAGAAAAGAGTCTTTACAATGGAGAAATCTGGTAGACATCACTTAACCAAGTGATCAAACTTAACATCACCAATAATGAGAAGAACTGACATCATGTGCCTCTTGATATGATGCAGTAAAAAGCATATAGTGTCACCCATGTTGTATTCCTGCCAAAAGTGTTTGCACCTAACTGTGAGGAAGAAATCAGACAAATCCAGGTCATATGGGACATTTTACAAGATAACTGGCCTGAGTTCTTCAAAAATCAATATCATAACTGACTTCTCTCCTTAAAAAAAAGTGAGGAAATGTTCCTCACTAAAGGCAACTAAAGAAATGTGTCTAAATACAATACTTAATAGCTAACTAGGGACTTCCCTGCTGGCACAGTGATTAAGAATCTGCTTACCAATGCAGGGGACACGATCCCTAAACCGGGAAGATCCACATGCCACGGAGCAACTAAGCCCATGTGCCACAACTACTGAGCCCATGTGCCACAACTACTGAAGCCTGCGTACCTAGAGCCTGTGCTCCACAAGAGAAGTCATCGCAATGAGAAGCCCGCACTGCAAAAAAGAGTAGCCCCCGCTCATCAAAACTCTCGCCACAACTCTCACAACTTCATTGTGCACAGCAACAAAGACCCAAAGCATCCAAAAAATAAATTAAAATTTTTAAAAAATAGTTAACTAGATTCTAGATCTCAAAACAAACAACAACAGCAAAAAACAGACTAAGGAAATTCCTGGAACAATTGGGGAAATTTGAATATGTACTGTATGTATGATATCAAGGTTAAATTAAGTGGATGTGCTAATGGCTTTGTGGTTAAATAGAAGACTCTCCTAGTTCTTAGGAAATACATGCTGAAGTGTTTAGGAAAGTGTTGTGATGTCTAAAACTTACAAATTACTCTCAAGTAGATCAATCAAAATAATAAATAAATCCATTGTTATACATAGTTATAAACTGAGAGTGAGAGAGAATGCAAGGGAATTGAGGTGATCATTGTACTACCTTTTCTGTAATTTTTTCCCCAAAATTCAAGTTTTAGGGGGAAAATGATCCTCAAGATTCAAAACTAATTTCCAAATTCACAGTTCAGTATATGGTTTTTCAGTAGCATGTCTTTTTGTTTCCTAAAAAAAAAAATGCTTAACAAGAACAAAAGTAGGGAAAATAAAGACAGAAAATATTATAATCTAAAAGATTTTGTCTGAAAGAAAAGATAGAAGGTCAGGTGTTTCGTTTTGTTTTGTATTTTTTTGCCTTTGAGCCTTTATATTCTCCCCTTTCTACTCACCACCAAATTTGCTTTTGAATTATAAAAGTGTGATGGCTTTTGGTTGACTGACATGTTTGAGGTGAGCATCTTTGGTGATCTCAGCTTTTCTCTGGCAATGAAGGGCTCCAAAAAGGAGCAAGACACAGGACATGGGTCTGGCATGCCCTGCTGAATTAGTGACAATATTTTCATGTGAATGTTCATTCAAAAGTAGATGCTGTATGTGAAAGGTTTCCCTCATGAGATTACAGCAATTTAAAGGTCATTCAATTCTACAGACCGCTTAATTGTGCGCCATTAAGCATTTCTCGAAAAGAAGTTTGTGTGTGTCTTTTTAATAGCATTCAAGGACTGCCAATATCAGCATTGTCTAACTTAGAAAGATTTTTTTTTTCATGGCTTTTATCACTGACCCGGTGTATAATTCACTGACTTTCCTTTTTTATTGCTCAAGGGCAGCTGGATGAGTAGCCTTGGCTCATTTAGAAACCATCTAATGCTTTTGTTCTCGGTTAATATTTTCTTTAAAGGTCACCTACCTCTGACACCTGTCAGGTTAGTACTTCTCAGAATCAAGAATAGGACCTTTTCTTGATCCAGTACAGGCAAGGCAATGTCTAAAGACTGGCCAGCAGTTTTGAACAAATAATGGATTAATAAATTACTCTTCAAGCTCTGATTTTTAGGACCAGGATCCTTATGGGAATTTTTTTTTTTTTCCCCAACCATGTACCAGAGAGAGGAATGGGATAAGAGTAGACAAAATAGGAACAAGGTAGAGAACAGTGTGTTTCCATCCAAACTTGAGAGAGTACACAAAGGTACCACTCATTCCTTAAAATGCTGGTCAGGGGCAGAGAAGGTCATTGAGAGAAATAAGTGGAGAAAAAAAAAAAATCAGACTCCAAATAAAGAACACATAAACAAGATAAATCCAAATCACTTTAAGAAAAAAAAAATCCAAACTAGACCACAAAACAAAATGTATGGGAATTATAAATATAATACCTTTACCGTAGAAAAATTCTTTTTACCCTAAGGGTAAAGATTTTAGAGAGAGATTTTTACTTTTATTCAGTAACCCCTATGTGGTAGCTATAACTGCATATAACATAGTTCATATAGTTTCTCAATTAATTAGTTGTACTGTGGTTCTTACCTAAACTGTGGTTACTCTGTAAACAAAAGGTATCAGGGTGTCCTTCAGAGATGTTATACCTCTTAACTTTTCCTTCAATTAAGATTTTTAATTCTCTTATACAAACCCATACTTAAAATTGTGTACTGATCCTGCCAGATCCCCGATGTTTTGATTAGAGAACTAACACATTGGTCTACAAGCCAAAACTTCAGTTGAGCAAAGGTTATTTGCTGTTGGCAGGTAAACCATGTAAAGACAGTTTCCAGGCCTCAACACAAAATATCTCAAATCACTTTGTTTTCCTTGACTCACCAACTTGGTACAAATGTTTTCACTGTCAGACACTCGAGGCTTTGATTTTTGTTGTTTTATTTTGGGAAGAAAGGAAAGAAATTATGATTCCTCTAATCCCTATTAAAAGTAAAACTGGCAGTTACCATATAAGTGGATGGCATTTCTTCTGCTTCTAAAGCCACCAATCTGTAAAACTGTTGATGGAATATATTAGAAAAGTGTGACACAGAAAAGAATAACCAGTTTCCCTAACAGCTTTTTTTTAACAGATATTTATTGTACACCTATTATATGTAAAGCACACACAGAATTAAACTTTTCAGTTTTAGATAGAATGCAATTGGGAAGGCAATTTGGGTGGAGAAATGTTGGTTAAAGGAGAAAGGGAGAGAGAAGAAAAAAGGAAAGGCACAGGAAAGAAATACTTGTAACTAGGTAGAGAAATAAGAAAATCTGCTAAAAGGCAATGTTGAAAATTTACAACTATTTAGTTTTTGAGTTCCTCAAGATGATATATTTCCTGGGCTAAATCTACTTGTTAAAAAACAAGAAGCAGTATGAATAAGATATCATGGGCACAGTTAGAATTCAAAACAACTTGGGAATGGAGATGCAAGGCATTTAGCCCTACACAGGATTCTGTCTTTAAAGAACAAATGCCATCAAGGTTGAGGTGCACCCAACTTCATTTTTCCAGTTGGAATAAATTAAAACAGTCTTGGTCCTGGTTTTATTATAGCAGCAGTTTTTAACTTCACTCCCCACCCCACCCCCCCCCGTATTTAATAAAATTAGTCATTTTTAAAAGCTACTTTGTGTTTCATGGCTAGAAACCTTGAAAAATTAGGTCTGAAGGTAATTGCACAGGCTTCATTATTTAATTTTACGTGTTTGGAGTCAAGAGTTCATTGAACTCACATGAATATACATGAAAAATGCTACAAAACAAAATTAAATCAATCTTAGCAGATTTTTTTTCCTTTTAAAAGTATTGACCTGAATATAAGTTGGCTAAACTACTCCTGAATGTCAAAAATGAAATGATTTAATTCTTGGGTATAAGCAAGCCCACTTGCCAAAACTGGGGAGCATAAATAATTCTGAGCCAAGCACATTTCTCAAAAAGGAAGTTCCTTGACATCAAGAAGTTGTCTCCAATTGGCAGACTTTCCTAAAATAACAAATTTAAGACATCTTATACTATTGTAGCAATAGGAAAAAAAAAATTTCAGAATAACTTTTCATTAAGCTAATAGTATAAAATTTATTTAAACTAGAAATAAAGATGGTCCCCAAATAACTGAAACCAAAGGTAAAAGCAGTATTTTTTAAACACCCAAGTCAGTTTTCACGTTGAGCTTTTTTTTTCTTTCAGTGAACACACAGTTTTCTGAGTACTCATTCTCTGTGAAACAACCACAGTAAAACTAAAGTAAAAATCAGGCCTTGTTTGAGCCATGACAGTTCTCATCAACTAGTCACTTAAAATTCATTTTTCAGGAAAGAATATGTTTTCAAAAAGAATAAAACCATGATGGGGGAATTACATAAGAATTGGAAGGAAAAAGAAGTGGAAATTGGAAAATTTTACATAAAATTTGAATCCCCTGCTTCTCCTAGGGGAAAAAAAGTCAGAAGATCTGGCCACCCAAGGCTCACATATCTGAATGGCAACTCAGTTGACACTGCGTCCAGGCTGCCCCATTAGATTAGGTTAACCTTCTCTGGTTACCTAGAGCTCTGCCTTCTGCGTTTCACTCATTTATTCAACCAGCCTGGTCCTTGAGGCCTTTTCTGTGGTAGTGAACATAATCTTATCCCTAGGATCCTATTGTTGATATAGAACAGATGTGGTTAATTTATGGTGGGCAAACTAGGGCCAACAGGAGACCAATCAGGCTTCAAGCCTTTTGAGCTTAAAAAGAAAAAAAAGAAAAAAAAAGCTTTTATATTTTTACATAGTTAAATAAAAATGTTAAAGAATATTTCATGAAAATATTTTCACGTGAAATATTTCGCATGAAAATTATTTGAAATTCAAATTTCATTGTCTGTAAATAAAGTTTTATTAAAACACAGTGAAGTTCTTTAGTTTCTGTATTATCTACGGCTGCTTTTGTGCTACAAGGGCAGAATGGAGCAGTTGTGACAGAGACCATATGGTCCACAAAGCCTTAAATATTTTCCACCTAGCCCTTTACAGAGAAAGTTTGCTGACCCCTGATCTAAAGCCGCACTGTCCAATAGAAATGTAATGTGAGCCACATAATTTTGAATGTTTGAGCCGATACATTTTTAAAAGGAAGAAGAAACATGAAATTAATTTTAATAATCGATTTTACTTAACCCAAAATATTATCATTTTAATATGTAGTCAACAGAAAAATTATTAATGAGATATTTTACATCCTTTTTTCACACGAAGTATTTGAAGTTCAGTATGTATACACTTGCAGTATATTTCAAATTGGATTAGCCACATCTCAAGCACTCAGTAGCCACATCTCAAGCGCTCAGTGCTAGCAAATTGTAAGGACAGCATGGATATAGAATACAAGAATCTTTTCAGGAGGTGGCAACGCTTCAGCCAAGCAACGAAATCGGTTTGTATAATAAAGAGCTCGGGGGTATGGAAAAGTGGAGTAGAAACAAACGCCCCTAGGTTTGAGAATGACAGTAGTAGAGTGAAGAACTGCGCACGGGCTTTAGGGAGATTAGGGCTGGGCTGCCTCATTGAGTAGAACAGTCAATGGGAGAAGAAAGGGAGGATTTTAAGAAGTATTGGGGAATCTATGGGTCCTTCATGAAAAGGACCCCATGAGGGGTGCAAATAAAACCTAAAGATCTTGTTATTTTATTTTATTTTATTTTATTTTATTTTATTTTATTTTATTTTATTTTGTGTTTCGTTTTCTTTTCTTTTTTTTTTTTTATTATTTTTTGGGGGGGTACACCAATGTTATTTTAAAATATTTAAATTGGCATGGATTTCACCCTTTGTCAAGAGCACTGCTCTAGATTTGAACCCTAAGGGTTAAAGCTTCAAAACATTAAAAAATATCTTAAAAGAGGGATCTCTTAGTCAAAAGGCTGTGGGTGGGGAGAAAAATCCCTAACCCAGCCATCTTTTTCATTTCGGTAGACTCTGGGAGTGAACACTTCTTATTGCGTTCTCTAGAATCTAGATTGGATTAGCCACGCCTCTCCACTGAAGGGGGTGTGGCTATACTGATGAGTGCTGATCCCTGGGTCTCTCATTTCTGGTGTTAACAGCCCTTGGCCCACGCTGTCTTTTCCCTCCCTGCTGTCAGCTGCAGAGCAGCCTCTCCCTTTGTGCTCACCCTACCCCTTGCACATCCTCTCTCCTGTGGTAATAGACACACAATTCTAATACAATACAGTAATTACTATAATGGAGCTTTGTTCAAAATAGCAAGAGTAGAAAGGAAAGAGGGTCAGAGGTTTGGAGGACATTCTTCACAATCAGTGGTCCTTCTTTATTATTCACGTCACTTTACATACCATTTTGTCGTTCAACATTGCTATGATAATGTTGTTTTTGGAGTACGTATTGTTACACGTGAAAATCGGATGGTAAAAACTTGATTAGTCAGAATCTTTATATGTGTATATGTAAATGCATAGAGAAATGAGAAACTCACTGTTCTGAGTCTTTAAAATAATGGCAGAAAATACAAGCAATGCATGGACACTGAGATTTTGCCCAGGGGAAAATCGTGTCTTTCTTAATTTTTTAATTTAACAAACACTTATATAAGCCAGAAACTGTTATAAATACTTTACAAATATTAACTTTTTAACCCAAATAATACTTCCATGATGTTAGACTATTATTATTATCTCTATTCTAGGCCTGAGCAATCTGAGGCCCTGAGAGGTTAAATACTTTGTGAAAGTTAGTTCACATAGCTAGTAAGTAGCAAAGGCCTAGGGTGACTCACTGTCCCCAGAAGTGTCCCCTGACAAGTCCTGCAACTCCATGGAACTCTTCAGTTCTGGGAAAACCAGGATAAATGGTCACCCTAAAATTCAAGACCTGGCAATCTGACTCCAGACTCCATGCTACTAACATGCTGTGTCCCTCACAATAATGCAGGAATAACCCTAGTAAGGGTGGAAACAGCACGCCTAGAAATGCACCGAACAAAAGCAAACCTGAAATCTGGGCTGTTATAAGACTCCTACTGGGAAAATTCACCTTTGGCTCACCTAGTCTCCCAATAAACACTCCAGAATGTGCTAAGATTAATTTGCATCAATTGCTTGCAGCTGGAGAGCAGACATGAGCATTGCAGTCTCCAGAAAATCAGGCAGAGGGAAGATTGGAAATTCCCTGTGAGAATGGAAAAAGAGATGTCTCACTCTTCACAACGGGTGCACTGGGGAACTTGAAAAGTCTGCAGATCCAACTGCAAGCCCCCTATGTTGTTTCCTGCTTTGTCTGACTGTTTCTGTAGGTTTCTGTATCCATGGATATTAAAGCAACTTTCTGTTGTCTGTTTGTTGGCCTTTTCCCTTCAATCATCATAACAGCTTTGTTGTGACACACCACACTAAAAAGGAACCTCTATCAAGGCAGGGGGCTCAGAGGACAGAGAAGATGAGTTGGTTGTCCCTTGGGCCAGTGCAGGGAGATACCCTAAAAGCTGGTGAAGGAGGCAGGTAGAAGATGGGGAGGCAGGTAGAAGATGGGAAGCCAGGAAGAAGATAGGAAGTGTATCAGTAGGGCCTAAGTCCAAGCGTCTTCTAGCACCTCCCAAATCACACCTGCACCCAGCTGAGTGGATAAATCTTTCAGAAGCCACTCCAAGAAGGCGCGGCCTCTTCCACTTTGGCCTTCCATGAGGAGCCTCCCCACTCTCCGCCTGTCTGCTCCTTCTTTGGCCAATACTAAGTACAAAAAGAGTCGACAAAGGAGTAGGATAACTTTCTCCCCCTGGTACTTCCCTACTTCTACAAAAAAGATATGGGAAGAGGAAAGAATAATAAATGCCATTTAAGAAAACTATGGTGCTTGGTTTCTTCACTGAGATTATGTGTACAACTGCTTGCTATGAAGAAAAGGGTTTTTTCGTTTGTTCGTTTTCAATTTAATTCAGATTTAGATATGGAGACCAAGACAAAGAAAATGCACCCAATCTGTGAGGGGAGCTCAGGAACAGGGTCAACAAGGAGTTAACACTTCAGATGAGATTGAAAGGTAAGAGTTTTTCCCCCTGGACAAGGAGCAGGGAAATTGGAGGAAACACTGAATAAAAATTCTTCTCTCAGCCGGGAAAGACGCTAGGCAGGGGTGAGGTGGGGAGGCACAGACAGGAGAAAACACCGTGTGCTCAGTAGTCTGAGGGAAGGACAGTGGTGGGAGATGAGGAGCCAATTCCTGAAGGGCCTCTAATGTCATGCTAAGAAGTTTAAATGTTTCTGGGCTGATGGGAAGCCACTGAGATAATCTAAACAGAGGACTAACATGATTTGATTTGCATGTTAAAATGATCGCAGTAGAAGAATGTTTGTCACAGAGTCCTAAGGAACGTGCCATGCAAAAGCATGGTTAATGATAAACCAGTTATTAAATGGACCAGAAAAATTTAAAAAAGAACTTTGACGATCTCCTGGAAAGGGATTATAAAACTATAAAAACAATAGAAAGATTTAAACATATCCAAGAAAGTAAGTCAGAAAAGATTTTAAGCCACTTGAACCAACAGTGCATTTAAGGATGAAGAAGAGAAAGTTTACCAAATGAACAAGTGCTTGACCTCAGTACTGATCTGGGAAGGATTAGGGAGGTTGCAGCTTCCAAGCTGCTTCCGGCAGTAGCAAATAGTGGTCCATGGTTGGGTATTCTAAATCAATTTGAAAAAATACAAACAAAAATCATGGGGACTGGCTAGAAGTCCTTGATCGTCTCCCTGAAGCATGCTTTATCCTTTTTTAAGAGATGCTTCTTTCCACCTAATAATCAGACAGCCACTTAGTCATGCACAGATTTCTAACTAAGGCAATATTTTGTTTTGCAATCTATTTAAAAAGGTGGAATGAGGAAATTCATTTTAATCCTTAGCACATATGTTTATTAGACTTTTTGTAGGTTATTAACTTTTAAAATGTCAGGTTTTTTAAAATTCTTTTTTAATGCTTGCATCACAGTTGATTTTCTAAAACAGATAATCTCTATATGTTTATTTGATTTAATAATCATTCATTGACAAATATTTCCTGAATATCTCTTTTTTCCCTTAGGCTGCAAGGAACGAATAATTGGCAAGAGAGACAAACATGGCTGCTCCCTCATGGAGATTATAGTCTGGTGGCAAAGCAAAAATTTATAATGTGATATGTGTACAGAACATGACAAAAACTCATTTTGCTTACCCAATATCTATTTACCACATCTTTTCTGTTAAGAGGACCCCACTTTGGCAGGGGGCAAGTAATGTGCCCAACTGTAACACTGTATTTCCCCCAAATGGCCACACCAATTATTTTTTTTAAAAGCTTTTTATAGGAATATAATTGCTTTACACTGTTGTGCCAGTTTTTGCTGTACAACAAAGTGAATCAGCTGTATTTATACATATATTCCCATATCCTCTCCCTCCTGCGATTCCCTCGCACCCTCCCTATCCTGGTCCTCTAAGGCATCACCTATCATTGTGTAGATCTCCCTGTGTTATGCAGCAACTTCCCACTAGCTATCCATTTTACATTTGGTAGTGTATATATGTCAATGCTACTCTCTCACTTCATCCCAGCTTCCCCTTTACCCCCTCCACCCCCGTGTCCCCAAGTCCGTTCTCTACATCTGCATCTTTATTCTTGCTCTGTCACTGGGTTCATCTGTAGCATTTTTTTTAGATTCTATATGAGTTAGCATACCCACACCAATATTTTGATCCTACCTTCTCTTTCAGAACCTGCCACTCCTACATTAATCCGTAAACTCTATTTCCCGTCCCCTTTAACCTGAGCAGTCTTTTGTGTTTGCCACAATGAATAGAGTACAGCACAAGTGATGCTGTGTGACTTCCAGGCCCAAGTCATAAAAGGCAATATGGTTTCCACCTAGTCTCTCTTGGGACCCTCTCCCTTGGGGCTCAGCCATTATGGTGTGGGAAGCCAAGCAGCCACATGAAAAGGTCATGTGTAGGTGCTCTAACCACAGTTCCAACTGTGTGAGTCTTCTTGGCCAGAAGCCAGCAACAACTGCTGTTGTGTTGATGCCAAGTAGAGTAGAGACAGGCCATTTCTGCTGAGCTTTGCTCAAATGGCATATTTTTGAGAAAAATACATGTTTTTGTTTTAGGCCACTAAGTTTTGAGTTGGTTTGTTGCACAGTGATAGATACCCAGAACATTAACTTTTAAAACTACATTTCCCAGCCTTCCTTGCAGATGGAAGTGGCCATGTGACACAATTCTGACCAATGAGATGTATGCAGAAGTCAGTAAACAGGGCTTCTGGGAAAGACTCAGTAGATGCATGACTTCAGGACCTGGATCCTTTGTTCTTTCTTCTGCCTACAATTCAGAATAACAGAGCTCCTGCAGCCATTTTGTAAGAATGAGAATGAAGATCGTACCTTAAGGATTCCAGAATGGAAACCTAGAAAAGGTGCTCAACATCCTTAGTCTTCAGGACAACACAAATTAAAACTGCAATGAGATACCATTTCATACTTCTAAAATGGCATACATTAAAAAGACCGACAACATCAGATTTTGGTGTGGATGTGGAGTAACTAGAACTTGCATACGTTTCTAGTTAGGGTGTAAAATGGTACCAACACTTTGGAAAACGGTTTAGCAGTTTCCAACAAAGATAAAAATACACATATTCTCTGATCCAGCTATTCAACTTCTAGGTTTTTAATTAAACTTGAAACATGGAAACATGTATTTACAAAAAGATATCAGGGAAGGTTTATAATGGCCACAAACAGGAATCTATAAATCTACCAACATGAGAGTGGATGAAATGCATAAACAAGTTGTATATATGCTACATTGGAAAACTGGTAAGAAAAAAAGATGAACTACTCATATATACAACAACTTGGATGTATCTCAAAAACATAGATTGAGCAAAAGAAGTCAAACATATGAGTGTGTGCTATATGAGTCTACTTCGACATTCAAGAACATGTAAAACTAATGGATTATGTTAGAAATCAGAACAGCAGCTGCCTCGTGGAGGGATTGACTAAAAAGTCACAAAGGAACTATCTAGGGTAATTGAAATGAAAAAAATCTACATCTCAATTGAAGTGTTAGTTTCCCAGGTATATACAATTGTCAAAACTCATAAACTGTACACTACACTGAGATGTGTGTACTTTACTGTATGTAATTTATTTGAAAAAAAGATAACTAAAAATAAATATGAGCTTATTTATCTTTAATCCTGAGAACCACTCAGAGGAGTTAGAGCTTAAACATTACTGATTTGATGTTATAGCTAACTTAGAGTAACAATATTTAATGTTAGGAATGAAAATATTTTGTGACTAGGTCTTGCTGACCAGTAAAATATTATCTCTAATTCACTTACCCAAAACAGTATATTCCAAATCAAAACATATTCAACATGAATTTTCTTTCTCCTTTTCCCAAGCTAAGAAAACCATAAGAAATTTTTTTTAGCCAAAGCCCCATACCAGCAACTAATCGGGCTTTTTGATAAAAAGTGATGTCTAAAGGGAGATCTGAATCACAGCAAGGTTAGGCAAAAAGGGGGAAAGGAGAATAGGGGTGAAGTGAAGCCCCAGAGACAAGGAAAAAAAAAAAGAAACAGACAGAGAAAGGCAAAGAGAGAAAGAAATTGAAAAATGATCAATGAGTTTATTGCAATATACTCAATCGTAGGTAAAGCTAGTCCTGAGGAACCAGGGCGGCTATAGGAACCTCGAGGGCTAGAACCAGGGGCTTAATGCCATCTCCATCCTTTCCTCTCTTCTCTTTCCCTCTGGCTGTCAGCTTTATGTTTTCGCACATATTTATGCTTTTGAGGGCAAGAGCTACAATTTGTGCTTTTAATAATTATAGTAGGTTAGGTTTCTAGGAGGAGAATTTGGAAAAAGAACTATAGACCTTTTATAAAATTTTTTGATATATGTTGCCAATTATTTTCCAAAAATAAAACAAAACAAAAACCCCAAACCAATTTCTACTCTCAATAGGAGGGTATGACTATGCTTATTTTCAAACAACCTCGTCAGCCTTAAATTTTATAAATTTTAGTCTTTCTTTTTTTGATAGAATAAAATGATATGTCATTGATGTTTTATTTTGTAATTACCAACAGTGAATCATTTCACATATATATCAGTCATTTATATCTCTGCATCTGAGATTTGTCTATACATTGTTGTTACACCTTTTTCCATTGAAGTTTCAGTGTTTTCCTGATTTAAACTGCTAATCACTTTTTGTCAGATATTTTTACTTTGTAATTTACTTCTCAATTTTTGATGGTTTCTTTTAAATTTTTCATGTAGTCACATTTTTTATTTTGATTCTTTTGTGATTTAGCCCATTGATTTTATGCTTAGACAATTCTTTGTTTAGCTCAAGAACAAGTAAATAGTTTAAATAGTTCCCTAACATTCTTTTAGCTTTTGCCAAATCAGACTTTGCAAACATTGATTATGTTTCAGGTACATGTTTTAATATTTCTCTGTTTGTTTACTTTACATTGAACAATTTTCACATTTAACACCTGGAATTTATTTTAATATATGTTGTAAATAAACTGACATATTTAACTTACCGCAGCTCGCCAATTTATTGAATAATTTTTTTTGCACATTACAATGTGATAACAACTGTATTATTTACATCATTTTATAAGTAATTGTATCTATTTATGGCTATTTATTCTGTTCAGAAGATAGGCTTAGGCATATTTATACTAGTAGTACCCAGTTTTATGTACTGTTTTAATATATTTTAATACATTGTAGGGAAAATTTGTATAATAAGATTTTTTTAGTTACAAGTAACAAAAATTTATTAAAGTTGCTTTAAGCAAAAGAGAGAATATCCGTGGACCAATCAACTGTGCCCAGGGGCAAAGATCACTTTGAAAAGGAGAGACAGTTACAGAGGCACCCCTATTGAATTCTTTAAGTCTGAGAGGGCACCCAGTTGATGTTCACTGTTCCCTTCAACAATTGTCTTTTTAAAAATTTCTTAGCTCTTCTCTATTTTTTCTAGCTAATCAACTTTAAAATCACCATTTCAAGCTCCAAAAGATATTGTATTTGGATTTTGATTGGAATTGCATTAAACCTATCAATTAATTTGAGAAGAACTGACATCTTTATAATAGTCATTGTTACCCACGAACACGGTAGGATTTCCCATTTATTCAAGTCTTCTTTTATGTTCTTCAGTAAAATTTTGTGGTTTTATTTATATCGTTCCTGTCCATTTCTTATTATGGTTATTCTGAGGTATTTTATATCATTCATTTTTAAACCAATTACAATCTGACTTCTAACTATTAATCTTAATTCTTTTGTTACTAAAAAAAAAGAGAAGCAGTGGAAATTATTGGAAGGACATTGAGGAAGCTCATAGAATTAAGACAAGAGAATTAAGTTTCAGGATAAAGAGACAGGGTTGACACCAGGGATGACTGGATCCAATGGCTGAAACACAGATGAGTCTTTCACGTTGCTCATCTCTCATCTCTACATATTTTTGTATTTTGATTTCATTCTAATATTTTTATTATCCACAAGAAAAGAGGGTGTTTTCCTCTCTGGTTCCAGATAGTAAGATCCCAGGCAAAGGCTCAGACTGGCCCAGTAGGTCAGATGCCTCCTATTGAACCTATGCCTATCTCTTACAGCTGGGGAGATGAGATGCTTTGATCAGTACAGTCCAAGTCGTGTTCCTGTCCCTGGGGATGGGGAAGCAAATTTGTTGCCAGGTGAAAGGCGAAAAGGCTTTCCAGGCACAAAATAGACACTACATCCAGTGACATCAGTCCTGCCAAATTTGCCTGTGATGGTCTTGTTGCTAATTCCAATGGATACTTTCAAATCTTTATAATTACTTTCCTCTCTGAAGACTTCGATGTTGACAATCTCTTGAGGTTCTCTACTCCCTGTGTTTCAAGAACACATTTTTGTTATGGTTTTCTCTTTTCACTTTTGCTCTTCCTTTTCCTTCTTTTCTTTTAGATTTTCCTTCTTCCAACTACCCTTCTAATTGCTTTCATCCAGCATTTCAACCTTGGTTTATTTCCATTCTCTTTCTAGAGTATTTTTTTTCTGGATTATCTCATCTAATCCTACATTTTTTATTATCATCTGTTGATTGCCAGATCCATTCCTCCAGGACAGATATCACTTTACATCTCCAGACTCAGCTCTAGAGATAAGGAACTCAAAGCTGTAACTATAAGGAAGAATAGTAGGTTAAACTCTTGGCTACAGCAGACAGTGAACATAAAGTGTGAATACTCTATGAAATAGCAACTGTGTCCCATAAGAGGGTTTAATTTTTAAACTTTCATCCTTGACCTATTTATTGTGTTTCCAAAGTAAAACATTTTCCTGCTATTTATACTTCAATTATAAGAATAAAACAGAGGCCAGAACATGGCATAATAATTAGAAAAAGTGCCGGAATGGATGTCTGCAGACTTGTGTTCTAAATCTTGCTTTGCAACTGAGTCTCTGTATTCCTAAGAGTCCTAACTCAGGATTGTGGTGGGGATCTGGTGAGATAAATAATGCATGTGAAAACATTTTATAATCCACGAACAACTATCTACCCGAAACGTGTTATTATTGTCTTGCCTTGTCTGTTGGCTATTTCACAGCCACAATAGGAAAGTCAACTGTCTTCATTATCAGTTTGGACCAAACAAGGTATCATCTCTCTCTAAGAGATCCTTAATGATTTCATTAGTTATTTAAATTTAACTTGATACAAAATGAACAATCAGATTATATCTTTTTTTTTTAATTATTGAGGTGTTCCAGTTATCTACTTCTGCATAACATATCTTTAAAATTTAGTGGTTTAAAATAACGACTGTGGGTTGGCTAGAGGATTTTTGTTTTCTGGTTACAACCAGGCTCACTCATGCAACAGGGCTCAGAGAGTCGGCTGGGATGACTGACCTTTCTTTCCATGAGGTCTTTACTCCTCAAGGAGACTCAACCGTGCTTCCTCACCTGCTAGAGGCAGTGTTCCAAGAGGGAGACCCAGTGTGAGGTGTCTGAAAAACCTCTGTTTGTGTCACATTTGCTAATGTCCCATCCCATCCATCAAATCAGTGTGGGAGAGAGTAAACAAGAGCATGGATACCAGGAGGCAGATTCGTTGGGGCCATTAGTGTAACAATCTAACACAGTAGGGAAATACATTTAATAATCTGGATGAGATGACTAACTTCATAGGAAAATATAATTTACTAAATCTAAGTCCAGAAAAGATTTAAAAAATTTATACAAAAAGTTGAGAAAATTATCAACTATTTCTGGCCCGTTGCAAATCATAAGGCTGAGATGGTTTTACAAGGGAATTTGGCCAAATTCTTGAGGAAAAGACAACTCTATTGCTATGCAAAATGTTGCAGAACATAGAAAAAAAATTCACAAAATTTTTATGAAGAGAGGATTATATTAATACTACAATATGACAAAAGTAGAAAAAAATTACATACCAACCATATTTAATCTCTCCCTCTCTCTCTAAATATATACACTTAGAGAGAGAAGCAGACTAGAAGAATACTACATCATTGTGAAGAGGAGTTAATTCCAAGAATGCAAGATGTTCAATATTGGAAAATTATTAATATGCTGATTATATTAATAGATAAAAACATAAAAATCATAGCATCTCCATATAGAGGTATTTTATAAAATGTAACAAATTCTTTCTTTAAAAAAACTCTCATTAAGATGGTACTAGATAGATAATTCCTTAACGATGAAATTTACCTATTTCAACCCAAAATGTGGAATCATATTAATGGGAAACATCTGAAGATGTCCCATTAAAATCAGGAGCTAGATGAAAATATATACTGTCACTGCTATTCACCATTTCTGGAGATGATAGCTATCACAGCTAGAAAGCAGACAGAATTGAGAAGTATAAAAAATGGAAGAGGAGAAGGCAAAATTACAGTCACTCGTCAATGTTGCTATTGCATTTCTGAAATACTTGAGGCAATTGAAAAACTATTATAGATGATAAGACAATTCACTAAGTTAGCTGAGTATAAAATTAGCATTCAGAAATGAACAGCAAGTTTATTTACATATATCAGCTAGCTAAGTTAAAAGATTTAATAGACAAAAAGACCCTATTTACAAAAACAACAAAAAACATAAGTAATCTTGGAAAAAGCTTAACAAGAAATATGCAAAATCTATTTGAAAAAAAACTTTAAACCGCAAATGACACCTACCTAACCCCCACCCCCCACCCCCCACCCCCAAACCCTGCCCCGGAAACCCTGTGCAGCAAAGACATACCATGTTCTTGAATAGGAAGACACACTATCAGGAAGAGGTCAATTCAATACAAAGACAAAGAGGGTTTGATTTCAGCCAATCTTATTCTAAAGCTTATTTTTAAAAGAAACAAGCAACAATATCTAAGAAAATGTAGGAAAAGTATAGAATGTAGGATAGCCTCACCCTTTTATATATTGAAAAGAATCAATGGATCAAATGAAAACATTCAGAAATAGAATTTAGTAAATTATAAAAGCAGCATTTCCAAACAATGAGAAAGATGATTTATGTAATAAATGGTGTTCAGCCTACTGATAGACATCTGGAAAAAAAAAGGAAACAGAAATTTGGATCTGTACCTCATAACTTATGCTAAAACAAATCCCAGCTGGATCAAATATTTACACGTAAAAAATGAAACTGTAAGGGAACTAGAAGAAATCATTGAAGAGTTCTTTTTTGGGGCTTCCTAAATGGTGCAGTGGTTAAGAATCCACCTGCCAATGCAGGGGACACGGGTTCGAGCCCTGCCCCAGGAAGATCCCACATGCCACAGAGCAACTAAGCCCGTGCGCCACAACTATTGAGCCTGTGCTTTAGAGTCCGTGAGCCACAACTATTGAACCCATGTGCTGCAACTACTGAAGCCCACATGCCTAGAGCCCGTGCTCCGCAACAAGAGAAGCCACGGCAATGAGGAGCCCACACACCACAAGAAAGAGTAGCCCCCACTCACCACAACTAAAGAAAGCCCTCAAAAAAAAAAGACCCAACACAGCCAATAAAATTAATTAATTAATTAATTAAAAAAAAGATTTCTTTTTAAAAAAAATTTGGGGGTGGGAAATCTATTCCTATATATGTCACAAAACTCAGAAGCCATAAAAGAGAAGATTAATAAACAACTACAGAAAAATAAATATAAGGTTCTGCAAGACAATAAACAAAAAAATCAAAAGACAAATGACAAACCAGGAAAAGTATTTACTACTCATACCACAAGTAGGTGTTAATTTTTATAATATAGAGAGAGCTTTTACAAATCAATAAAAAGACCAATAGACTGTTGGTGACCCATAAACATGTAAAAAAGATGCTTAATCTTATTTACAGAAACAGAAATGTAAATTAAAACAAACTGGAATATCACTTCTAAATTATCATATTAGCAAAGATCTAAAGGTTAGATTGGATTTTTTGCTCTCATACATCGATGGTTGAATGTAAATTGACAATCTAGCACTATTTCACAGAATTAACAATGCAACCCAACAGGTCTTCTTCTGGAATTTATCCCAGACTTTATTCACTCATGTCTGAAATGATGTATGAAACATATTACTCATTACAGCATTATTTGTAATAAAAGATTTCACCAGGAGACGGTCACATGATGATACACCCCTATATTGGAATATAGCAGCTGTGAAGATCCTTTTTATGTGATATGAATGAGCTCCACGATCTAATATTGTTCAGAAAAAGCAAGCTACAGTGTGTATAGTATGCTATCTTATGTGTAAAATGGGAGGAAAAATAAATGCAAATTAGCTTTACATGTATGAATTATCTCCAGAAAGATACACAAAAGCTCTTTGTATTACATGCCTCTACAAAAGAAGACAGCATAGCTGGAGTATAGAGGTAGAGAAGCATGGGGTGCCTGTATGCATACGGGAGTTGAGTCACTGGTAGGGCTGTTCCATGAAGGTCTCCTGCTGGGTCTGCAATCCCTGGCACACATCCCTGGAGCAAGCACCACCTGACTGCCTTCTCCTAGGGAAAGGAACCAGGGCTGTAGACAGCATCACATGGCAGAGGAGGAAGTCATCACTCAGTGACGCTGGTCTGAAAGATGAAGGAAGGGAGATGCCTCAAATGATGACTGTGGTTATCCCTGATTCACTTCAATTTAGAAAAATAAAGAAATCCCCCTGTACTTGAAAAATGGCCTTCTCTTGAATGGACAAAGCAAGACCCAGTTTCCGCCAGGAGGCAAGGTGTGCTGGGACCGGGCCCAGCTTCACCTTCACCCTGCCTGGAGTGCTGAGAGGTACAGTCCTTCACTCTTCCTGTGCTGAATATCTTCTTCTCTTTTCCCAGGTCCTGGGTAAGAGTTTATCTCTTGTGACCACTTCCTTTGTCTATAGGCCCACCTATATGGAACAAAAAGAATATGCTCCTAGTTCGATCTTTACATTAGAAAACGTAATGAAATTCCATCATACCAACACAATAACATAATAATTCACTTGCTATTATATGGATTTGGGAATATGAGAAAATTCTCAGCATAAGGTTTGAAGGATAAACAGCAGTTCACCAGTGACACGGGGGAGAATAGGATGGCAGTCTCGTCAAAAGGAGTAGGTGACACGGAGGCACCAAACAGATTGGATGTTTGGGGAACTATGCACAATTTGGAATTCCTGGACTATAAAGTGACAGAGAAATAGCAAGGGATGAAACTGGAGAGTTGAAAGGGCTGGATTATAAGTGCATTTGCATGTTATAACAACTAACTCCACCCTTAATTGTACGTGATTGTTACCAGGGGCTAAATCGTGTCCCTCAAAGTTAATATGTTGAAGGCCTTAACCCCCGGAGTACCTCGGAGTGTGACTGTATTTGAAGTTAGGGCCTTTAAAGAGGTGATTATGTTATAAGAAGAAGAAATTTAGACACACAACAATATATCAGGGATGGGCGTGCATAGGGGAAAGACCATGTTAGGACACAGGGAGAAGGCAGCCGTCTTCAAGTCAAGAGAGAGGCCCCAGGAGAAACCAGACCTGCCAACACCTTGATCCTAGACTTCTAGCCCTGAGAACTGTGAGAAAATTAATTTCTATTGTTTAAGCCACACAGTCTATAGTATTTTGTTATGGCAGACTTAGCAGACTAAGACCGTGATGAAGAGTCATTGAAGGATTTTGTGCAAGGAAGCAGTCCTTTCGATGGCAATGTGGAACAAGAATTGGAAAGCAGTGAGGTAGAGGTGAGGAGGTCAGTTAGGCGGCTGCATCAGTCTAGGCAAGAGCTGGTAAGGATCTGACCGAGGAAGTGACAATGGAATGGTGAAATAAGATTTGAGAGCTATTTTAGAGGTTAAAGTAAATGGAGATGGAACCAAGAAGTTGACAACAAGCCTCTTGTTTGAATGGTTTGTTGAATAATATGCCATCAAATAAAGTTAAGGGTTACAGGAAGAAAATTAGGTTTATTATAAGGGCAATGAGTTCAGCTTTGGAGGTATTTTATTGAGGATGACTGTGGGATATTTCTCAGGTCCAGTGGTAGCTAAATGTCTAGATGAGAAGGTGAGAAGATGAGTAGGGGTCAGAGATAATAACTGTGAGTCATCACAATAATAATGGTAACATAATAACAGCAATAATATTAATTAGGATTAACACTTAACTAAGGCTTACTATGTACCAGACAATGTTCTAAACACTTTGGATATATTAACCCACACATCCTTACAATAATGCTATGGTGTAGATACGACTGTTATCCTCATTTTAAAGATGAGAAAACTGAGGCACAGGAGATTGTCCAAGTTTACTTTCAGCTGAGAAGTGGTAGAATAAGTCTATGAACCCACGCAGTCTGGTTTTAGAACATGTTACTAGATTATTTGCCTTTTCATACAATTGGTGTTAAAATTATGGAAGAATATTGAGATTTCCTCACAGAGAAGCTCTCTCTAGAGTGAAAAGAGAAGAGGTGAGGATAAAATCTGAGGATATACCCACACCAGTGTGTAGGGGGTTAGCAGAAAACGAACAGCCAAGGCGGACAGCAACAATTTGGTCAGAATGATAGAAGGAAGACCAAGATGAGAGGATTGTGGTCAACAGTGTCACTGCCACAGAGATCTCAAGTAACAGAGGCAGAAGAGCATTCACTGGATGTGAAATGCAGAAGACAGTTGAAAGCCCCAGCTTGAGTTCTTGCAGTGCAGTTTTAGGGAGAGGGTTTAGAAGTCAGATTACAGAGATTGGAGAAGTAAGCCAGAAAAAGAGCCTATAGAGCTAAAAGTGAGAAATCACGGCTGAGAAGACTATGAGAGAGAGTTGGGCAAAGACTAGAGGGACACTCCATGACAAGAAAGACTGTTTAGAATGAAATGAGTGAACGTGTTTATAGACTGTGGGAGATGAGTCAGCAGAAAGTGAGAGGTTGAAGACAGTGAGGGAAAACTTGATAGAAGGGAGGTTGTTGAGAGGGATGTCTTTTTTTTAATTAATTAATTGATTGATTGACTTTAATTTTTTGGCTGCGTTGGGTCTTCATCGCTGCGCATGGGCTTTCTCTATTTGCCATCAGTGGGGGCTACTCTTTGTTGCAGTGCATGGGCTTCTCAGTGTGGTGGCTTCTCTTGTGAAGCACAGGTTCTAGGCCTGCGGGCTTCAGAAGTTGCAGCACATGAGCTCAGTATTTGTGGCTCATGGGCTCAGTAGTTGTGGCTCACAGGATCTAGAGCGCAGGTTCAGTAGTTGTGGTACACGGGCTTAGTTGCTCTGCGGCATGTGGATCTTCCCAGGCCAGGGATTGAAACCATGTCCCCTGCATTGGCAGGCAGATTCTTAACTACTACGCCACCAGGGAAGTCCTGAAAGGGATGTCTTAGACACGTGGTATTAAGAGCACAATTGGGGAGCCTGATGATGGCAACTGGAAATTGCCGAAGTTAGGCTTGATGCTCTTGGCTTTCTCTGAGAATTAGGGAAGCAAAGTTATACAATAAATGTGATGCAGAGGAGGATAGGGTGAGAGGCAACCAAAGCCCTACAAGGAACACTCTGAAGAGGAGTTTTAGCTCCTGAGCTCCCAGCCAGGTGGACTAGGGGCTTTGCCAAGCCAGCATTAGTGTTCAACTTTTTCTTCTGCTTAATTTAGCTTCCTCCCCGGACTTTTATCTTGCAATCTGAACTTCTTCTCAGTCAGCTCCTGGAAATCTTAATCATAGAAGCACATGTATTTGGAAACATTCTAAAGATTTGATTTTCAATGGAAATTATACTTGATAGCGTTTTTGTTTTTTGTTTTTTCCTAGTTTTACTTTACAGTTGACCCTTGAACAACACAGGTTTGGACTGCATGGATCCACTTATATGAGGATTTTTTTTTTTTCAACAAATTTGTGCTACAGTATTACACAATCCATGGTTGGTTGAATTGACAGATGTGAAACTGGATACGGGATGTTGACTGTAGTTATACATGGATTTTTCAACTGAGCAGAGGGTTGGTGCTCCTCACCCCTGCATTGTTCAAGAGTCAACTGCATGTTAGTTTTGTACAGTGTAAGGATCACCTCAGTAAGTCCGGTTAACATACGTCCTCATACATAGTTACAAACTTTTTGTCTTGTGATGAGGACTTTTAAGGGCTACCCTCTTAGCAACTTTCCAATGTGCAATACAGTATTATTAACTACAGTCACCATGCTGTACTATATCTTCAACATAACCTTTTAAAGTTACAGTGCTAACAACAACACTTATAATGTATCTTGTTCTCAGCAAACAAAATAACCATGTAACAGAAATGGGTATTTTTGGTTTTTTGTGCCCTTTTTTTTTTTTTTAATTCTAACAAAATTAGGGAAGGAACAATGATAAGACTTCCTCTGTCTTTCTGAAGAGTTTATAATATATTCAAGAATAATAAGGGCAATAAGCAAGCAGTATGAGACAAATCCCGTGAAGAAGAGATCATCTCATACAAAACTTCAAATGCCAGGGTGATTCTTAATTCTGGTGATGGGTTCAAGAGGGTATACATATGCCAAAGCTTATTACGTCATACACTTTAAATACACGCAGTTTGTTGTATGTCAAATCTATCTCAATAAAGCTATTTTTAAAAGTACCAAGTAAGAAGATTTTATACGATAGTATGCATGATAAAAAAAAAACCTACCGTTTTTAAAGCAGAGAAATGATAAACTGGGCATTCTGCTTTATGAAGAATAAACTGGTGACAATGTTAGTTGACTGAAATGGAAAAGGAAAGTAATAAAATCCCCAAAGTACCTTGGTATAAGGTATTCTGCTAGACCAGGTAAGTAGTTTGATTGTTAAAGTTTTAATAGACCTAGAGTTACTGGCTTAGAGACTGTTAAAGAAAAAAGAAAAACCTTGCTTAAAGTTTTATTAAGACTAAGAATGATTCCCAAGAGGGTCCAAGGGGCTGGGATAACTGTATAGTTCACCCCTCAGTCTTACAGAAGAGTATGATAATGATGATAGAGTATAATAGTGAAAAATATAAACACCTCCTAACTTCCACATTTTTATCTGGGAGGTTATGATTAATATTGGATTGACTTACATTAGCTCAAGTCAATAAAGCCCAATTCTGTATCTTTTTCAATATAAAATCAACTCTAAGTTATCTCTTTATCTAATTAGAGAATTAACAGTGGTCTTACATTCCAGTCACTTCCTTGTAATTGTGGTCTGTGTTATGTCAGGAGAAGATTAAGTGTATATGTGCTTACGCTATGTATATACAATTAATTGATTCCATAAATATGAGAGTAAAAGGAAGAAAATGATTAAGTATGTTGGCAAAAATTGTGAAAACACAAGCCTAAGCAGGAGAAAGGAATACACAGTCATTCTCGAAGGAAAGAAATCTCTTTGTGTGTTTGCTTTTCCCAGGTTTTAATCTCTCCTTATCTAGAATGTAATTGAAATGTAGTATTTAAAAATAGAACCTATTTCCCAGTAAGATGAAATTCTTTCGCCCAAATTCTCCCTTGAATTACAAAGAATTTCCCTATATTTAAATTTTTATAAAGGTTCTCATATTACATAAATAATTTCTCAATGATGTTATTTGAATTACAAATTTATGTTCTTTGAAGAACCATTGGCTTGAAGTGACCTCAATAAATACCAGTTTTGGATGCCTAAATAAATCAAGTAATGGAATAAGCTTTAAAAAAAAAAAAGCAGACCAAGAAACTTAACCAGGTTTACCATAGTCATTATTCCTGGCTTGGGAGAGTATGACTTCAAACTGAAAGCATTTTTGGTCATTTAAAACATACTTTTTGGTGAGATCCCCTTAAAAAGAAATACAGGTTTCCAATTAAATTTGCTGGAGCAAAGACATGAATTTCTCTCTGCCGCTTCCAGGAAACAGTAATGAAAATGGCTGTCAAGGGATAAAATTGTATAAGACAAGCCAAGGGCAAAGAACAGGAGAGGTGATGACAACAGATCAGAAATACCAGCAACATTTTGAAAGCTGGAAAATTGGTAAATAGTATTTGACTTAACAGAACTGAGAAAGCTGACTTTTAAGTGGGAAAGCCAAAAAGGAAAAAAGAAGCAAACCATTCCAAAGACAGAAAACTCCAACACTATTTAGGAAGTGAAGGCAGTGGTACATTGGAAGAAATAAACAAAAACAAACAAAAATAACTGAGAAATTAGAGACAATTCAGGGAGAGTGATAAAACAAAACAATTATGGAAAAAAACTTTCAGAAAGATAAAGTATTGCATTCATAAAATACTAATAGGATATTGTAAACATATTTAGAAAATAGACTTAAAAAGTGAAAATACAAAAGCAGAAATTTTAACATCTGTATGTTGCCAGAAAGGTTGAACAAAAAAGTCAAAGAGATGGAAAATAAGAGAGAAAGATGGTGTACCCCGCCCCAAAAATAAATAAATAAATAAAATAAAATAAAGAGAGAAAGAAAACTTTTTAATTAAAGGGAAATTCACATACATACACTTACCATTTTAAAGTGTATGAGTCAGTGGTTTCAATGCACTCACAATGTTGTAAAATCATCTCCCTCTAGTTTCCAAACTTTTTGATCCCCAGAAGAATACACTGTAAAATATACTTTAAGTGAAAGAAACTAGCTAGAAGGTCGGACGTCTGACTGATAGAAAAAGAAAACAGAGAAAATGGTGGGAAAGAATTAGCAAAGAAATAATTCAAGACAAATTTCCAGAGCTGATGGATTTGACTTTCCTGATTGAAAAGACACACTGTGCCTTTTTCATGCTATGCCCAACAAAGTATGAGAAAAGACTTACACTGAGATGCATCAAAATAAAATATTAGAATATCAGGGATAAAGTGAAAAGTCCTAAAACTTTCAAAGGCAAAACACAAGTTACCTGCAAATAATTGGGTATCACAATAACTTCAGATTTCTCAATAGCACCACTGGAAGATAATGGAGCAATGCAATGCATAAAACTGTAGGTACAATTATGTCCACCTGGAATTCTATTCCTCCCTAAATCATGAATCAACATGGGGGAAAATGTGACATTTCAAAATGCAAGATTTCAAAAAATTTATCTCCCTTTCTTAGAAAGCTAGTGAGAATGTAAACTGAGGAAGAAGATGTGGGGGCAAGATAAAAGGAGATCTGCTAGAGGAAAGAAGTGATGGGTATTTTGATGATGGTGAGGAGGAGGAGGAGGAGGATGACAGGAGGTCTCAGGATGACACAAAAAGACAAAGAGATTCAGGAGGGATTTTCCCCATAGAAAATGAAACATTTAGATTAACTAAAATGTTTAAACATGTTGAACAAAGATTTACAGTTTTCCTTGGAAGTTTGAGGATGAAATTAGTAACAGGTACAGGGAAGACAAAGCAAATGAAAACAAATGAGGCAATAATGCTATGAAAGAAAAACAAAAATATCACACAATAATGAAAATGTTATTAAGCACACAAGATGGCTCAGTTGTGAATCTTAACATAAGCATAATGATGTAAACACTGATTATTAATGTAACTCCAAACTGTGATAAAATAAAAAGATGGGGAGAGAGAGAGAGAAGTGGCAGGGGAGACATATATGAGAGATTAATCCCTCATCTTTCAAAGTAGGACATCATTAGCTATTATCTAAAATTTTTTTGAAAAAAAATCAAGAAGTAGATTTTTAAAGTCTATTCTAAATTACTAGGGTAAACCACTTAGAAATGGGAAGGTGAATACTAAGAGAGAAAAAACCCTAACAAACTTGAAAGTAGTGGCCACTAGAAATCTGGAATCAGGCGTGAGGAGGACAGATCAGAATACTGTTGGTTTTGTTGTTGTTAAAAATCCCATAATACTCTCTGATTGTTTAAATTATTTACCCATACTATTAACCATTCTATTAAGTAGTTATTTGGTGAATATCATGAATATTACATATAGTATGAATAAAAATAACTGCCTTAATCTTCCTTAAATAGGAATTTATGACAGAATAAAATTTCCAATTACAGCTTACATACAGATTCAATAAATACTTAGTCTTAACTTAGATGCAAGTGAAGAGGGTGTGCTAAAAAATTATGACGATTTAAAATGTGGCTCTCTTTTTTTTAAATAAATTTATTTATTTATTTTATTGGCTGTGTTGGGTCTTTTTTGCTGTGCATGGGCTTTCTTTTTAGTTGCGGTGAGTGGGGCCTACTCTTCGTTGTGGTGCGTGGGCTCCTCATTGCCGTGGCTTCTCTTGTTGCAGAGCATGGGCTCTAGGCACGTGGGCTTCAGTAGTTGCAGCACATGGGCTCAATAATTGTGGCTCATGGGCTCTAAAGCACAGGCTCAGTAGTTGTGGCGCACGGGCTTAGCTGCTCCGTAGCCTGCGGGATCTTCCCGGAGCCAGGATCAAACCCATGTCCCCTGCATTGGCAGGTGGATTCTTAACCACTGCACCACTTAGGAAGCCCTAAAATGTGGCTCTCTTGATAACAAAAATACTGATGGAGATGCCTGTGAAGAATTCGAATAAAATTGTTTAATGAATACATATGAGTAGGAAAACATCCTAAAATAATATTAGATAACATGGTATTATAAATATATATACATGTATGTGTAAATAAACTATTAAATGATTTTTTAGTATGTCTTCAAAATTTCTAAAATATTATATATTTTAGTAAGGCAAGAAAAAAAACACTATTTTTGTATCTTCTCATTAGGAAAATAAGGATTGATATACATCTGAGTTCACTTTATATTTAGGAAAATTTGGTAGTTGCTTCCTGAATTGTTCTCTGAAGCTACTAGTAACTACATGTGAATCAGCTTAATCTGCCACTAACTAGTTTTTCTTTCTTTGTCCATCCTATATAGTCACTGAAAACGTGCTTGTGTGAAATACATGTGTTGCATTATGTCTCATATTGTTATCTTAACTAAAAATTAAATCTTCCATAGCACTCAAAATATTCTGATAAGTAATTGGACTATATATATTTTAGGAAAAGCTGAAAGTCATTCACATTCGAGATTGAAATTGTCTGTTATAATTCTCATTGACAGCCTTTTAAAGGAAAGTCTGCAGATTTATTAACCCAGAAGGAAGAGACAAAATATGTGCTATGTAATTTTATAATTGAGAATTTAAACTGTAAAAGAAAAATATCCAATAAATGTCTCATCTCCTGTGTTTTAACCCTATCCAAAATGAATCCCACCTTTTTGGTCACACACCTGACAATGGAGTCTTTCATTTAAATTCTGTGATGTTAGGCTGGGGTCCAGGAACATCCCTGAGAAGGGAAAAAGGAATCACCAAGGAAATCACTACAGAAATTCCGATTATCTTTTAGGTGCTTTACAATCGATACCTGAGGACATTTTGTGCATGGTCACTCTTATGGTAGGGATGCTTCAAGGCTGGGCTGGGGCAAGATTGTATGTGGAAAATCTTGGGCTTCCGAAGAGTAAAAAAATCACAAAGCCTCCAAAACAAAAACAAAACATCAAACTGAAATAAAAACCAGACTATGCATCTTCCTAATAGAGAAGGAATTCTTCCTTCATTGTATTTACCAATGTAGATAACAGCAGTGGAGCCAAATTGTTCATTTTTTCCCCCAATTGTTTATAGATGCCACTAGGAAAGGTTTAAGTGTGTTTAGACAGGGAGGAGGGTGTGCACCTTTTTCACCTGTTACTCTTCCCAGGAGAGCCAAGTCTCTGAAATAATTTCTAAATAAAATATGATTTAATTGCATAGTTCCCTGTAAATAAATGCATTTTCTTCCTTAATATGGTAGTGAAGAAATCCTTTTTTTTTTTTTTTTGCATCTCTTTTTAGTATTTTTTAGAATGAGGTGTTAAATTGTAGTAACAAAGTTCTCTTTTTTTTCCTTTCTTTGGGAATTCGTTAGTGAATACTTATTTCATCATAAAGGGGAAAAAATGACCCAAGAATTATCTGATTTTTAATGACTTCATTTTAACAACTATATACAAAAAGAGAAGCACGGTGAAGGACCTCCTCTTAACCTATTTAGATGGAAATGTAAATCAAGAAGAAACATTCTATAAATGTGTGTTGATATAAGCAAAGTTGCATTATCCGCCAGCATTGTTCTGCTATGCAAGAAAATACTCCCGGTGTTAAGAAGCAATTACTAACGGCTAACTATTGTTTTCATATTTCTATTGTTTATGCTTTGATATAAAGCTACATCTATATTAAAGAAATACTATTGTTTTCATATTTCTATGGTTTATGTTCTGATGTAAAGCAACATCTATATTAAAGAAATACATAGGGGGAGGAAAAGGAGAAAAATTAGGGTAGGCTGTAAAGGTTGTAAAAATCCTAAATGGTGTGGTTACAGGGCATGATGGCCACTGAACAGATCCATTAGTCCTAATTATAGCTGTCAGGAGCCAGTTAAACGGCTGTCTCCGAGGAGGTCACCTTCCACACACGAGCTGCCCTGCACTGAGTATGGGCCTTGTCAGGAGGCTGGATCCTGACTCTTCCGGACAAAACTTAAAAACCTTTTTTTTTCCTTAATAGAAATGAGGTAGCAAAGCTGAAAAGTAATTTATTGCT
This sequence comes from Hippopotamus amphibius kiboko, assembly GCF_030028045.1. Lineage (NCBI taxonomy): Eukaryota > Metazoa > Chordata > Mammalia > Artiodactyla > Hippopotamidae > Hippopotamus > Hippopotamus amphibius. Next base: position 83,258,542 of record NC_080187.1, on the reverse strand, counting down.
TCTATGCTGAACTAAAACACACAGCATATGTAGTGGCAATCACACTAGAAGAGCTTTCTTGTCTGTCTGTCCTGTTCCCAACCTGTGCTGGGTGTCTCCGTTTGCCTCTTTAGAGCTGCTCAGCCTCTCCACCGGGCGCTGGGCTGTCCTCTGTGCTTTGCATCTAAAGGAATTCCTTGCCCTCTGACTTCCATTTGGACTCAGCCCATGGGAAGTCCTAGTGGGGACTGGAGGATGGAAAAGAGGAACTTTTTATTTCCCTGCTCTTGGATATTTAATTCCTTGGTTTCTTCCTTCCTTGGGCCTTGTGCTCCACTAAGGACCACAGCAGGGCCAAGTGAGGGTAAGGCAAGTGAGGTCTTAGGTGCAAAATTTAGGGAGGCACTCACTCTCAGGGCGGTGCAAGGGCGGGATTGGCACCTGAGAGCGAGGACTTCCTTAAATTTGCTGACTAATTCCTTACACTTATCCTTCCTTTCATCGAGAGGCTTCTGTTCCTTATGATCAAAGCAGCACAGACCAAAACAGTAATGGGACAGAAGCCTGAGAAGTAGCTGGAGAATACCTGGTTGTTCTAAATGAATGATGGATTCTAGGACCCAGAAGCATCACGTCCTGGCAAGACAGGCTATGTAACTTGAAAGATTTAGTGAAAAAAAGAAAATGTAGGGCCCTTGTTAAAAACACTTGAGGACTTCCTGAAAGCAATAGCGGAACACTAAACCAAACATGGGGACTTTCTGAGTGTGCGGCCCTGTGTGAATACCCAGGTCATACACCCAGGAAGGCAGCTCTTCTTCTGGGTTATTTGCAAATGAAATGGTTGATCTTTGAGGAATTGTGGAGAATTGGAGAAGCATAAGAAAATGAAGTTAAAAGTCATTTTAAAATCTTGAGAGCCCTGGGAGAGCAGCATGGGCTTCTTATGCATCTTTGTGGCTCTGGGTGTTTATTAAACCCATGGTGAGAACTTAGCAGCAATAATAACTAATACTCGCTGAGCTCTTATTATGGGCCCATGGCCTGCTGCATGCTAAGTGCTCATATTTGTTGAAGGAATGGATGGTGAAATTCAGAGACTGGCTAAGGGTTTTATATGACTGATCTCATTTAATTCTTAAACAATCTCACCCGATAAATACTATCATTTCTGGAAAATGACACTTGGGGAGTGTAAAGCAATTTGCCCAAGGTCACACAGTTGCTTAACCTCTGGGATTGGCACTCGTATTCCTCTGTGGTGCGCAGACTCCTCATTACCGTGGCTTCTCTTGTTGTGGAGCACGGGCTCTAGGCGTGTGGGCTTCAGTAGTTGCAGCACATGGATGGGCTCAATAGTTGTGGCGCACGGTCTTAGTTGCTCTGCGGCATGTGGGATCTTTCTGGAACAGGGATTGAACCCGTGTTCCCTTCACTGGCAGGCGGATTCTTAACCACTGCGCCACCTAGGAAGCCCGAAGTATGTGTTTATTATGCAGTGACATTATGCCTGCGTGAAAAGATTACAACATATATCAACATTCCCAGATTCATCACAATATTCCCAACTCACAGGAAATCACTGATCAGAAAAATATGAAAATTTAAAATGCAACATATCATCACAGTAGAATTTCTTCACAAAAATAAAAATGAAAAAGTTGCAACGAAAGTAAATTTCTGAGTGGCTCATTTGTTAGTCGAACGAGGAAAGCTGTTTACTGATGGTGAGTTGATTAAGTCACATTTGATTGCAGCAACTAAAGAAATATTTCTGGAGAAAATAAACTTAAAACCAGTAGCCTTTCATTGAGAACAGTTGCTTGAAGAGTTGAGGACACGGGGAGCAACATCAATAGTTAATTAAAAAGCAAAGTATTAAATGATTTCTACAGGTTTTCCTTGGCTCTTGATGAGTTGACAGATGTTACTAATACTGTTTAGTACATTGATTATTCAAGGAGTCAATGCTGAGTTTGAAGTGATCGAAGAATCAATCAATCTATAAATTGTCTGCATGGAAAAACTATAGATGAGAATATTTTCAAAGTTGGGAAAGCTTTAATTCAGTACAACCTGAGGCGGAATCTGCTAAGATGAATTCCAACTGATGGTGATAAGAATACGTGTGGAGCAAAGAAGGCTTACCTGGACAAATTGATAAAGCTTGTGAAACAGTGGGTATTTAAAGTCTGTGGTTAATCATTGTGTTATTCATTAGTAGGTCACTTGCAGAAAGTTTTTCAATTTATTGTGCTTTTGAACCAGTAGCCTCCATGTTAAACTTCATTTACTCTGGTGGACTTAAAAATCATCAGTTTTGTTGACTTTTGTCAAAAATAGAAGCTGAATATTTTGCCTTGCCCTACTATATAGCAGTTCGATGGCTTAGCAGTGGTAAAGTTTTATTGCAATTTTTGAACTCAGGCCTGCGACTGAATTTTTTTGAAATGAGAACTTCCCTCAATCACTTTTATTGAACACTGAATGGCTTTGAAATATTCATTTTTGCTGCAGCCTTGGTCATATTTCTCAATATAAAATTACAAGGCAAACAGTACTTAGATGTAAATGTAACGCTGTGGGAAAGTCATTTTAAGAACAACTGATGCTGTTTGAATAGCAAGTAATGTTAAGCTGTTTAATGTACTTCCTGTGCTGTCAACGTTTTAAAAAGAAGTAAAAAGAAGTAAGATCTTCATTCCCACAAAAATTTGCAGGAAGTATATTTTCTAAGCTCAAACTACAGTTCCAACAGCATTTTTGGATCTCAATGCTTGTGGAAAGGAAATTTCCATATTTCAAAATCCATTTAACTTTGCAACTATCTTCCATCTAACCTTCAATTGAAAGTGATTAATATGCAATATAATGGCATGGTAATTGGCAAATATCAAGAGAAAAACCTAATAGAGTTCTGTTAATTACTTCCTAGTGATAAATATACTCAATTAAAATCATACTCTCAAACGTTGATATCAGTAGTTGATCTTATGTTTGTTTAAAAGGTGTTTTCAAAGATGATATGCATAAAATCTCATTATAGATCAGCATTAACAGATGAATATTTGGAATTGATTTTGGTGACAGGGAATGCAAATTTTGAATCCCAATTAAATGAACTATTTTCTTCTAACAAAGAATTCCATTCCTCTCAGTAAACTTGAATTACAAATAATTGTACTCAAGTATCAATACAATTTGGATTTCATCAATAAAAACTTTGTGGAAATTTGTTTTCTTTTTTTTTTATTTGTTTCTATATAATATCCTCAATTTTGCCTCTTGGTTCACAAACCTAAAATATTTACTTTCTGGCTCATTACAGAAAAAACTTGCTGACCTCTGGTTTTGATCAGTTCTATTCTAGCCCCTTGGGGCTGGAAACATTACTGGGTCAAATAAAAATCGGTATTGTTTTAACATGGGAATTCCATCAAAATAGTGTGTCTTGATATTATTTCGAATCTGATGGTGTCATATGAGTAAGAAAAGTGATTGGTTACAGTTAATACAGATACATGGCCACATCATCCCTAATGCTCCAGCTGACATTTGAGCAAGCCACCAGGCATGTGAATGAGGCTATTCTAGACCAGCCAAGCTGCCAGCTGACTTCAGACACATAAGTAGACTCAGGAGGAACCGGCAAAAGCCAGCCTATGTCAGAAGAATTGCCTAGGCAACCCACAGGATCCTAAAAATGAATAAATGTTTCTGCTTTGTTTGTTTGTTTATTTAGGTAGCCAGTCTTTTTATCAGCACCATTTGCTTGTGCGCATTTATTGTACCCCTTTTTAAAAGACCTACTTTTTCTGCTTTGTTAAAAAAACAAACAAGCCCCGATTTCCCAATACCTTAGTGTGACAAAATGTTCCAGGATTCAGTTATACAATTGCATTGAAAAATAATAACGCATCTACCTTTCAGCAGCCTTATACAAACTGCTATTTGATTTTACTACTCAAATTTAACAATTCTGCAGTGCACAACAACCCTTTATGTGACTTCGTGGGAGGCCCTGAAAAGGCCCTTTTTTACAATGTTGAGGTATGGCAGATCCTGTACTCTCAGCCACCAAAGACCTAGAGTACATCCCTGGGGTTTGAGCTTGTAGACCACCATGGCTGTTACTGTCTTGGCACACTGTGTAGGTGACTGTATCCTGGATCATGTTCTTCAAAAAGAATTTGAGCACCCTGTTGGTCTCCCCCTGGAAGAGGCTAGAGATGGGCTTAATGCCCCCATGCTGGGCCAGGAGCTGGATGGCAGAATTGCTGATCCCTGGGGTTTTTGCACAGCACCTTTCCATGGTGCTTGCTCCTACCTTCCAGGGCCTTTTCCACCCTTATCATGACTAGACATGGTTGCCTTTGCAATCTAAATGTTTGTGATTTTAAGCCACTAAGTTCTGGGGTGGTTTGTTACACAGCAAAAGCTTACTGTTGTAGGTGATAAGGTAAATGAGTGAGATACCTTCTTTTTGCCCCTTCACTGTGCCCTAGGAGATGGATGCATATGAACAGCATCATTGACTTCCCTTGCTTCAGAAGATCAGAAAGAGAGAGGAGAACAAAGCAGGTCAAAATATTATCTCCTGGGCACTGTTCTCCCTGTTGGGTCACTGTGGACTGGTTGTGTTCCTTGACCAAAGGTCCCAATTCCTGTGAGGTAGTCCCTATATATACGACCGTCTCCATGTTTGGTAACTACTCCTTCTTGCCGCTTTAGGCCCAGAGGTGATTTTTGGGGCCTCAGTGTTCCTGAATTTCTCTTGTGATCTCTTTATTCCATGCCCACACCTTTGTTTATAGTCCCGTATTAAATGCTTCTCCATTTTCCTAATTTGATTGTGCCGTCTGTTTCCTGCTGAGACCCTGACTAAGACAGTAGGCCTTATCCAGAAGGTAATATCTCAGCAAAGGCTTGAATGATTCAATGGAATGAGTCATGAAATATGTGGGGGGAAGTGCCAAGATCCTGCAGCAGCAAGGAGGCAAGGTGATTGGAGCGGAGTGGGCTGGGATGAGTGTAGAAGGCAAGGTCAAAGATTAACAGGCAGTGTGTGGGTGAGTATGCGTGTGTGTTGGGTTGGAGGTGCATGGTATAGGGAGGCAGATCATGTATAGTTTATTGACGTTTGTAAGGACTTTGGCTTCTACTCTAAAAGAAATGTGGAGACATTGGAGCCATCTACCCACACCTAATGAAATCTAATAAGACTACTTTCTGCTATATGTGGACAGTGGAGCCCTGTGACTCAGTTCTGAATTTCTCCTCCCAGTTTTGAGCCTGCTGATGAATGCGTGGGCGTGTTGAGCTAGCCCAGCATGCTTGGGCCTGAGTTCAAGGCTTTGTGCCTCTCCTGATGCTGTGCAGGACATGACCTTCTCTTACAGTACAGGATTCAGACTACAGTGTCTTTTTTTGTTAGCATATTCTTTTCAGTTCAGTTAATGATTTGGGAGTGGACACATTTTTCTTACTCTCTTTCTTTTTTTGTTGTTGTTAAAGTCAATAGGCCCTTCTATGCTGACTTCAAAAAAGTGTACTTATCTAAAGGGTCTGGTACAGTAGAGAACTGACTGCTTAAATACTTCAGAGGTGATAATACAAGATGTTTAACAGAGAAATGCTGTCTGCTTGCTAACCTCTGCAAGATGGTGGTTTGTCTCGAATGTTTAAAAGGCCAAGAGTTCATGTGTATGTATGATCTAAGACTATCCAGAAAATAATATACAGATTTGAAGTCTGTTTTGATCCTTCCATTGAGATTTCCATCTGTGCTGGGGCTTCTGATATTAGGTCTAGATCATCCCCTGCAGGTTACATGAATGAAGTTGATTCTCTTCTCATGGCCTCCCTTGGGGTCCACTCTTTCCCTGCTCTTTCTTAAAAATTCTCCCCAGGCTGACTCTCAGGGAGTATAGACTCCACATATCTATATCAGACATGGGTGTGCCCTACTCAATCAAGCAGATCTTTCCTAGGTCTTACCCCAATCAAAATGTCACTCCACAGAGTAGCTGTATTCCCTCGGGCCCCATTCTCTGCTTTCAGCTCAGAAGGAAACCAAGCTACTTAGCTAATCTGATTAATTAATCAGGCAGGAGAGTTCTCCTCCTGGCTAACAGCACAGCTGGCCTGTTAGAACCAGGTGTAATCTTTGTTGTTCTAACCTTGACCCTGATTTCTCTTTAAATTTGTTATTATTTTTAAACATTTCTAACCCTGCTCATGAAATGGGCTGTTCCAATGGGTATGCAATAGAAAGAACTGGACTTTGTCCCTCTGCAATCTTAATTTCCCTCGCCATCGACTGACAGTTAAATTAAATAAGTAAAACATCAAAAATTTTTGAGAATCAACACAGGACTTTTAGGTCGTTAAAATAAACAAAACTCCCAACAACTTAACCATTAATTATTAAGAGAGAACATTTTTAACGGAAAAAAGTCAAAGCATAATCTCAAAAAGAACAGTTCTTTACACTGAATACATTTATTTTTATGAAAACTTAATCCATTGTTTTTATTTATTTTTCATCTCAGCACTTAGTTAAAACTTTGTCATAGACTGACAGCTTCGGACATCATTTCTGGTTCTAAAAGTCTATACCTCTAGTCTTGTCCAAATAAATCTCCAGGATGAGCTGGCTCTTTGAGGCTCTGGATTGTGTATTTCATCCTGATATCCCTCATGTATAGCACAGTGCCAGGTATAGCAATAGATTAAATAAAAGGTGGAACAATCCTTGCTGAACTACAGTCATGTATGGAAGGAGTATATCCCAGAAGTAGGGTGAGTATATCCCAGAAGAGGGTGAGCCCTTATGCTTCCAGCCTAGCCCAAGATCTGCAGCAAGCTGCCAAGTCAGTCCTAGGTTCTTGGTTTAACAGCCTAAGTCCCTCAATCCTGCCCAAAATTAGAATCTAGGGAAAGTGTCAAAAGTGAAAAATCACAGACTCACCATTTTTTAAATGGGCGTTTCCCCACACACTCCTAAAACTAGCCTTTCTATGACAGAGGTAGTACATTTATTTATTGATAGCCAGAGTCCTTGGACTCAAATTTTGCCACTAGATCAAGATGCTTTACTCCTTGTGCCTGTTTCCTTGTTTATAAAATGTGGGTAGTAACTGTTCCTGCTTCATAAAGTTGGGTTAAATGGATTGATATACATTGAAAGGTGCTGTTCACATAGTTAAATGTTCAATTGTAATTTTGACAAATGTATCTCAAGAAACAAGGGAATAGAAAAATAATTTTTTAAATAAATTTATTTATTGAATTTATTTATTGGCTGCGTTGGGTCTTCATTGCTGCACATGGTCTTTCTCTAGTTGCTGAGAGCAGGGGTCACTCTTCACTGTGGTGCGCAGGCTCCTCATTGTAATGGCTTCTCTTGTTGTGGAGCACAGGCCCTAGGCGCGTCGGCTTCAATAGTTGCGCCTCACGGGCTCTAGAGCACAGACTCAATAGTTGTGGTGCACAGGCTTAGCTGCTCTGTGGCATGTGGAATCTTCCCAGAGCAGGGCTCAAGCCCGTGTCCCCTGCATTGGCAGGTGGATTCTTAACCACTGTGCCACCTAGGAAGTCCAGAATTTTTAAAAAGAATTAAAATAATCCTAAATGAAGTGCTGATGTATTTGGGATTATTAAGACTGAAGGGGAATATCATCAAAGCCTATAAAATCAAGAAGGCAATTATAAACCTTATAACACTCTTTTCTCTCGAAGGGTAACAGAGATTGAATATATAAGTAGGTTCAAAATTAACTTAGATAAATGCTTACAAAATAAATGCATAATAGATTTTTTAAAATAAATTTATTTTATTGGCTGTGTTGGGTCTTTTTTTTTTTTTTTTCTGCTGTGCGCGGGTTTTCTTTAGTTGTGGTAAGTGGGGGCTACTCTTCCTTGCCGTGCACAGGCTCCTCATTGCCGTGGCTTCTCTTGTTGTGAAGCATGGGCTCTAGGCACGTGGGCTTCAGTAGTTGCAGCACATGGGCTCAATAGTTGTGGCTCATGGGCTCTAAAGCGCAGGCTCAATCGTTGTGGTACATGGGTTTAGTTGCTCCACGGCATGTGGGATTTTCCTGGAGCAGGGATCGAACCTGTGTCCCCTGCATTGGCAGGCAGATTCTTAACCACTGCGCCACCTAGGGAGCCCCATAATAGATTATTGAGAGAACTGAAGATGATCTGTGGTATATAATTACTTTTCTGAAGTGGAGTATAGGAAACCAAATCCTTCTTACAAATAAGAAGTAGAACTTCTTGTCAGCACATTAAAAGAACTTTGGAAACTTAGAAAAAGACCAATGCCAAGGCCCCACAGCAGAGCTATTAAAGCAGAATCTCTAGAAATGGGGCCCAGCTACCCATATTTTAAGAAAAGCTTCCCAAATGCTCATAAAGGTGCACTAGTGTTTAGAAATTGCTGGGTAATTGAGGTTCGCTAGAGCAACTTTTAAACTATTTCATCTTGTATGTAATTTCCACTTCTGTCATCCACAATTAGAATTCCATTTTGTCATAACCTTCCCATTTTTTCCCCCTTACTGCCTCTTTTAGCTTCTATTCCATTATTCCAGATGTCTTACAGCCTTCTTATGAAAATACCAGTTGGGACTTCCCTGGTGGCACAGTGGTTAAGGATCCTCCTGCCAATGCAGGGGACACAGGTTCGAGCCCTGGTCCAGGAAGATCCCACATGGTACAGAGCAACTAAGCCCATGTGCCACAACTACTGAGCCTGAGTGCAACAACTACTGAAGCCCGCTCACCTAGAGTCCATGCTCTGCAACACGAGAAGCCACTGCAATGAGAAGCCCCCACCAGAAGGAAGAGTAGCCCCTGCTCCCAGCAACTATGGAAAGCCTGTGGGCAGCAACGAATACCCAACACAGCCAACAAATAAATAAAAAAAATAAAATAATAAAAATAAAAAATAAAAAGATATATGACTAAATAAAAAGAAAACACGTATCCATGTATGGATGGACAGTCAGTATTAGACAAAAATAACAATAACAATAAAGGTAACAATTACGAGCGCCAGTTCTCCCTAGATTAAATCAACAGAAATGCCTGGGCCAGAACGACCTGTAATACTACCCAACAGGTGGATAATGCCACTGTGGTATTAAGAACGGCAATGTTCTACCCTGGCCAAGTGAAGTAAAGATACCAAGCAGCACCTACAAGAAGAACGAAACCGCAAGTCTGCTGCCTGTACTGAAATTTCTGAATCCTAATGTTATCAGTATTATTTTCTTCCCGGGAAACAAAATCTCCAAAAACAAGAAGCTGCTTTGCACAGCCAAAAGCTGCATAGGGGCAGTCTGCCAACAGGACCATCCGGACACGCTGCAGTGGCATATCCAGGCAGGTTCCTTTAATCCGCCTTCGCTTTGGCTAACTCCCCACTGCGGCGCAGCCCCACTCCAGCACTGGCTCGCGCCGCCTTTCTGACCCTGGGAGGCTGCGGAGCCGCGCTTCGCCGCCCACGCCACCTTCCAGCCGCAGTGCGCGGCCTTGGCCTTGAACGCGCGTGCGCGCGAACGAGGGCGGGCGGGCCGAAGGTGGAGGAGGCGGGGCAGGCCCTTGCGGTCTGCAGTCCATTGGCTGTCTCCCCGTAGTCCCCACCCCCAGGCGTTCGAGACGGCGGGGCGGGCCACGTCAGGCAGCAGGCGTGGGGCTGAGCTTGTGGCAGAAGGGAGGTAAGCTATGCGGGTGGCAGGCGGCGGGCCGAGGGCCGCTGCCTCCAGCACAGAGGCCGCCGGATCGCACCCGCCTGTGGCCTGACTCAGCTTGCTGGGAGGGAGGGCTGAGGCCCTGCGGGCCTGGAGCTCTGATGGGAGTTGGGGCAGTGGAGCATGTGGTGGCAGGGCCGCGTCGCAGTGTGGGCGGCCAGGAAGGGGACAGATCTTACCGTTTGCCCTAGTCCTGTCTGGGTTCTGAACTCCTGAAGGACTAGGCCTTCTGCGTTAGAGAGCTCTCAGATGCCTGGGTGGGGTCGGCTCTGGTGCCTGCGGTGGGGTTCAGCTGGATCTTGACTCGGAAACAGGTCGGCGCGATCTTTGCATACCTTCCTGCAGCAGGTTGCAGTCATCCCACTCTCCCCTGACTGGTTCCCTAGGCGAAGGAAGCACAGGGGATCCAGCCCTGTCCTGCTTGTCCTGGGGTGACTGTCTCCTTCTAATTCCCAGTGACTCACTCAGATGCTGTCCACTTTATTGCAGAGGCTTGTGGGTGAGCAGGGCCTGTTTTCAGACCCCTTGGTTCTCTGGCTCTGTCCTCATTTGCAGGAATTCCCTGAAGAAATAGTATATATCTGTATTTCTGTATATCTTTATATCACATACATGTATGAATGTATGTTTTGAAATGTCTGCAACAGCTATGCAGAGATTTGCAGAGACTTGCAGTTGTGTTGCCACTACTCTCCATGAGTTTTAATTTCAGCCATGGCCTCCGGATCCCTCAGTTTAGTTTCAGAATTTGGAACTTCTGAAATCAGTGAAGTCCTGCTATCTAGTATCATGCAACCAATCATTCATCTATTCAACACTTCTTTGATGGGTGTCTTGATGGTCAGGGTCTTACGCCAGAAACTAAAATGGGCATTCCCTGTCTTTTTCTTCCAGTTTATCTGCCAGTTTTATTGTCTAGATATGATGATTCAATTTCAGGTTCTAGATTTAAGCACAGAAGCTTATGATCCTATATCATAAGCTATAGCCCTTCTGGGACCTCATTCAGTTTTCTTTACTGTCACCTCTGGTAAGCCTCAGATTATGATGGCCCTGAGACATAATCCTGCTAAATATCACTAAGGACCCTAGGTCTCAGGCACCTGTTTGTAAATGAGGTGATGGGGTTAGAAATATTTAGTAACATTGAGATGTTCAAGGACAGGATAGGCAGATTGCATGTTTACTGAACCATGTTAATAGCTGAGAAGTGACCATTTAAAAAACCCTGGATATATTTTAAGGTTATATGTTTTACTCTTCCTGAACCTGTCCACATTGACTTTTTGACTAGCAAGTGCATGTTTACAATTTTGATGCACATCCAATTCCTGCACTCAAAGCACTATGACTCATCTAAATTTTGAAATGTAATGATCAGAAGCTTTTTAATTTTACATTTAAAGGTATGATATAAAAACATTGGATAAGAATGCAATTTTCAAAGCGTTTTTACTTGCTTTAGTGGATTAGTGGTAACTAAAACCTCTGCCTTGGATATATGCTTACTTGGTTAATATTAGGTAGTTGTCATCACCTAGCTAATGTCTTTCAGTTTCATGTCTATGTTAACATTTATTTTATCAACCTAAAGTGTACTGAATTTTACTTGATTGCTGCCTCCAGTTGAGAATTGATAACCAAAAAGTAAATAAATCATTAGTTTGAGAATAAAAATGCCCATAGAGATGTAACAATAGTTTTTCATTTGTTGATTGATTGATGGTAGTTATTAAGTAATCCGTTTGGCCTTCCTGCAGGTGTGAAATTTCCAGAATAGTTTTTTGGAGACATAATATTCATAGCCTTGTGATACTTTTTAACTATTGCTCACAAACCATTAGGTGAGTTAAATTAAACCCCTGTGTCACTATTAGGGGTTTGGAAGATTTAAGAAAATGGAACTTTAAAAAATTTTTGCTTTTGCTAGATCTTTCTGGTTCTAGAAATGGAGCAAATCAAGATGGGAAGACTGAGGAGAAATGCAAGAGCTGAGGAAAAAAATCCAAGTGGAGTCTTCTGGTTTAAAATTTGGGGAGACTCAGGGGATTCAGGTGTATATTAAAATATCTATGTGAAGGGAAAAAAATTAAAATTTGGGGAGAAAACAATGAAAAATGAAATTACAACTATGTTTGGGAGAAATGTAAGGAAATAGTAGTGTCAGGATTATTTGTGGGTCTGTAGCAAAACCTGATCTTAATATTTCTTGATTTATGACAATGAGCTCAGTTTATCTTGTAAAAGAAACCTAGGGTGATAATTTAAACTTTGATCAAGTAGGCAACAGATGTTTCTTTACGAGATGCGAAATCTATAAGTATTATTTTTTTTAAAAGTACTACAGACCTAGAGATGAGTAATATAATAAAATATATGTGTAATATAAACCTTTGATTCACAATTAGTGATAAATTGGTTGGAGGTTGTGTGTACTACTTCCACATGATAGGAAACACATTGGCTAAGCCAATAGGACAAGGAATGTTAATTTTCTCCCATTTCAGTTATTTGAAATGCATTTTTCAAGCAATGTGGAAGATTGGAAATGTATTTTTCAAGCAATGTGGAAGATCCCATCTATTTTCAAACAATAGATTGAACGTTGTTGTTTTTATAAATTGGGTCTGCCAAGTACTTCTGGCCTCATAATTTTTTAACCTATTCCAAGCCACACTGGAGGTAATAAAACTGCATTTATGATTTTAAAATTTTGTTAAATTATATTGGCTTTCTTTCAGTTGGCCTGACTTACTTTAGTTTTATATGTTTTCAAGACATTTCAAAAGCTGTGACATTAAATACTATAAAATTTTCCATTGTTCATGAGGGGAAAATATTTCTGTAGGCCCAAACAAGTTGAGAATTTGAACTGCGTAGATAGTTTGTTATTATTTACTTAGAGATTCGTGATTTCACTTACTGGGGACCAATGACACATTCCACTCAAGCTTCTAAACTGAAGATTTCCGTTCTTTCTGGTGTATTAGAATATATCCTATAATCTCTTTTTGGTCAGATAAATGACTGCTTGCTAATTTGGCTGATAAGGCGTGTTGAACAAATGTTATAATTGTGAATGTTGAACTATAGTTTTGTTATGAGGTTTTCTGGCTGCCAGGGCATATCTTTCCCTCCTCTATTGACAAACCTTTTTCTTTGGCCTTGCTTCTCTCAGAATTCACTTTGAGTTTTACTGTTTAACAATCATTGAACTGGTTGGTTTACGTGATCAGATCTTCAGGTTTTAGCATGTGCTATTAGGACAAAACATGGAGGGAGTGGAGGGAACTTTTCATTAAAGTTGTTTTGAATTGCTGAAACGTGTAAATAAATGGAATTTTTAGAGTCAAAAATGTTAAAGGTATTGTGTTCATTATTTATTTTTTCAGTCAATAAAAAGTGAAAGTCTGCATCTGCTCTCGTCCCAAGTCCCTGACTTTTCTTCGGGAGCTTATAGTATTGCTTGGAAGCCATAGATAAAGCCAAAGTACAGTGAGATAAATGTTATAATTAGGTATATGCATTGAGTATAGTGGGGAATGGAGGAAAACTGTGTGAGTTTGAGATTTTAGGACATTCAGAAGAGGCTTTTTGGAGGAATTTTCATTTGAACTGAATTTTGAGAGTAAGTAGGGATTGTTTGGTGAGGATGGTGGATAAGGCACTGTAGGCACAAGAAAGAAGTAAGGCCAGATGAATAAGTTACAGACAAAATATAGACTCTTAATGTGTTAAAGAGAGAATAAAGAGATGAGGTTTAACAAGTAAACAAAGGCCAAATAATAAAAGGCCCTCTTCCCTACCATGTTAAAGCTTTTGAATATTATCCTCGAGGCTGTGGTGGTCCACGGGGAGGAAATTTTACGTGGAGGAAAGTTAAGATCAGTTTTATGTGGCAGTGTACACAATGAATGGTAGTGGAGCCAGGCCCACTTGTGAAGGCAAGATATGACAGATCTCCAAATTATGCAGTGGGGCTCGAGGATAGGATGGATTCATGGTAAATTAGGATGATGAAGTTGGTGTCCAGTTGAGTATATGGGCTGAGAAGGTGGAGTCAAGGATGCCTCCTAGAGTTTATGACTTCCTAAGATAGGAATCACATGAGGATTATCACATGTATGGGAGAATAAGATCGGTCTTGAACATGCCTTCAGGTCACACAATTGGTGTTCAGTGGGCAATTGGCCACGTTGGTCTGGGGATGAGGAAAGGGATTCTAGGCTAGCTAGAGATTAAAATGTTATTGGCATATAAGTGATAGTGAAAACAGTTTTGAGAGTGGATGTGATACCTAAGAGAGAGTTTGTGGAATAAGAAAGAATAAAACAGAAGAGGAAGTCTGGGAAGCACCAACATGTAAGGAAGATGACCCAATGAAAAAAACTGAGAAAGAGCAGTGTAATGACAGCGGAGCTCCAGAAGACAAGGAGGGAGAGAATTTGAGAAGGAGAGAATGGTCAGCTGTCAAACGCCATCAGGAATGGCAGAAAGAGCTGACAAGAGACTTTGGGAAAGTTTACCAGTTAGGCGAGGAGCATACATTTGTAATGATACTAGTTCATATAATTGTGTGACTTTCTGTAGCAAAATTCAGTAGAGCTAGAGATTATGCATAGTTGGAATGATCCAGTATTTGGATTGTGTAATGTACTTCTGGTAGGAATGCAAGGGAATTCAAGGTATTGACAAGATGGTGGTTGAAGTGATGGAATGTGATGTTTGGACTGGATAGAGGTGATGACCAGGCCCGGAGCAGGCTGAAAGATTGAGAGAAAGTAATTGGTTCAGGGGATTAGAAGTCAGAATGAAGTGAATATACATGTGTAGGTAGGTATAAGGGAGATAGCTGATAGGATAGAAGTACTCTGTAGTCAGAGTAGAATATTGGAGTTTTAGATTTTTAGAATGCTGATGGAGTGTAGGATTTGGCCATGGGTGTAGATGGCTGAAATGGAGGTGAGATGAAGGTGTTCAAGAACAGTGAGACTGGTGTGTTCGATAAATCACTCACCTAGACATTGACCCCAGATGATCGTGTACCCAGGGTGGAGAGAGACACTATGAGATAGACTGTGGTTTCTGAGGTTTTAGATCGCCAGTGATCAGTATATATGAGAGATGAAGATACCTGGATATGTACCCTTAAAGGTGTGGGCATTTATGGTATGGAAATATTCTTCTGAGCCTTGGAGCTTGGAAGGATGATTAGCCTTCACTGAAGTAGCAGCAAAGAAGAAAAGTCCAGTTTCTGTAGTCCTAAGAGGTAAGGGAAGCATCTAATGAAGAGGCTGAGCATCTAATAAGAAAACTTGTTCACCATGGTATAGAGTCCAAAACGTTGGGATCGTTTAGTGTTTAGAGAGGAGGACGGCAGTTTAGAAAAAAAGTTAGATTTGGGTGTAAGGGTGACAGTTTTTCTGAAGCACGTGGCTGGCTTTGAAGTTACAAGTGGTAGTTTGGATTTCAAGGTTTGATGAAGCTTCCTGTTATCAACTTTACCCATCAAATCATTACAGTTTCTGTAGTAGAATAGCAAGTATAGTATTAGTTCCAAATTTAAAGATAATATATGTCTCCAGTGACTATGTTATGAGAAAGGAGAGGGTTTTTGCTTTTTGAACCTCTTTTTGACCTTTGGACTTCCAAAATATTTGGCAAATACAGCTGACCCTTGAACAACATGGGTTTGAACTGAGAGGATCCGCTTATACTTGGATCGTTTTCAATAAATATGTGCTACAGTACTACATGATCCATGGTTAGTTGGATCCATGCATGTGGAGCCATGGGTAGGGAGGGCCAACGGTAAAGTTGTATGTGAGTTTTCCACTGTAGGGAAAGTCAGCGCCCCTAACCCCCACGTTGTTCAAGAGTGAGCTGTACCTTTCATCACGTGTGACAACTCTCATCTATTAGGATGCCTGGAAGGTTATGCTGAGCATTTTTAGGTTGGTTCTGGTCGCGGAGGTGTGAAAAATGCCTGATAACTGACAGTTGCCATGGATGTGGGAGGCGGGCGTAGCTGCATTTATCTCTGATTTCCCTCCTGTGATTTTAGGACTGAGAGTCTTGTGGAATAGTCTCAGTGTTTCTAAGGAGAACTCCTCACTCATGCATGAAGATTCCTTTCACCTATTCCCCGAGTTGGCTCCAGTGTCTCTCTCTCCTGCAAGATCACATTTTCTCTCATTACTGGATTATTCCCTTCAGTATCTAAACATGCTCTTATTTCTCCTGCTACAGAAATAATTACTCTTTCTTGACCCCATTGCCTCCTTATGCCACCACACAATTTGCCTTTATGGCGAAACTTATACTCATGCGTCCAATTACTTACCCCCCATTCTTTATTAAACTCACTTTCATCAGACTTCTCCCTCGATACTTTAAAAAAAAAAATTGCTTTCCGCAAAGTCACTAATGACTTTCACTTTGCAAAGTCCAGAGGTCTGTTTTTAATCCTCTTCTTTTACTTGACAGATCATCATTTTCCCCCCAACTTTATTGCTATATGATTGACACATAACATTGTGTAAGTTTAAGGTACAGCATGTTGATTTGATACATTTAGAAACTGCAAAATGATTTCCACCATAGTATGAGCCCCCACCTGGATCCTGTCACATAGTTACCATTTCCTATCAGCAGTTTTGGAAACAGCTGAGCACTCTCTGCTTGAAACACTCTCTTCCTTTATTATCAAAGATGCTACAGTTCCTGGTTTTCCTCCTACCCCTCTGCTGCTTTTCAACTCCTTTACTGGTTCTTTGTTATCTCTCTGACCTCTCAACATTAGAGAGCTCCTGGGTCCTTACAGTCCTACAGTCATATCAATCAGGCTTTAAATACTAATAATACCCTATTAGCCCCCAAATTTTATTTATATATATATATATATATATATTTTTTTTTTTTTTTTTGGCCTGTACCTCTTCCTTTGAACTCCAGACTCTGTGTATCCAGATGCCTACTCAGCATTTCTTTTTGGATGACTAATAGAAATCTCAAATTCACCTCCTTATTTTCTTCCTATACCTGCTTTACCTGTGGTCTTCCCCATCTCAGTTCATGGAAACTTTATCTTTCCCATGACTTGGGCCAAAAACTTGGGTGTCATCTCTGACTCTTCTCTTTCTCTCACAGTCCACCTGTAAACTATTAGGAAAGCCTGTTGGCTGTCCCTTCAAAATATATGTAGAATCTGAGCACTTCTCACTACCCACTGCTCTCTCCCTAGTCTAAGCCTCCATTGTCTGTGTCCTTGATGTTGTGATAGCCTCTGCATCAGTTATCTGTTACCACTCACCATGGGAACTTAGTGGCTTAAAGCAACAACCATTTATTAGTTTATGGTTCTGGGGTTGGCAGTTTGGATCAGGCTTGGGGAGGTCAGGGTTGGGGATGTTCTTTTGCTGGTGGGCTTACTCATGTAGCAAATGGGGACTGGTAGGTTTGAAGGCTTCAGCTGGGATGGCTTATCTCTGCTGCACCTGGTCCAGTAAGCTGTCTCCTGCTTCTTAACATGATGGTGTAATAGAGCCAAGAGAGCAAGAGGAAGCTGCATGGCCTTTTGAGATGTAGACTAAGAATTCCCACAACTTCATTTCTCTCACTGCTGCTCAAAGTAGTCACAAAGACAGCCCAAGTCCAAGGGGATGGAGAAATAGACTACTTATGAGAGGAGCAGCAAAGTCCCTTTGTAGAGAAATGTGCACACAGGAAGAATTTGGGGCCATGTTTTTGCAGTCTACCGTAGTCTTCTAACTCATCTATTCTCTCTTCCTCTCCTACCATATTGTCAGCAGAGTAGCCAAAGTGATTGATTTTAAAACATAAGTTAAGATTTCTTCTCTCTTCCAATACCCACCGATGGCTTCCCGTTGCCACCAAAAGTAAAAGGCAAAGTCTTTGCTGTGGCCCGTGAGGCTTGCCACCATCTGACCCCTTTGTTGCTTTCCCAACTTCATTTCCAACTACTCTCCCCTCAGTCACTAAATCTGCTCAGTGAGCCTCTTTGCTGCTCCTCAGACATCTGAGGCATGCTCTCACTGTGGCTTTTGTATTGCTGTTCTTTCTGCCTGGACTCCTCTTCTCTGAGACTATGGATTCCTCCTTCACCTTCTTTAAGTCTTTGCTTATGTGTCACCTCTGTGAGCCTTTCCTGGACCGTCCTCTCTAAAATTGGAACCCCTTTCGAATACTGTCTATCCCTCTTCCCTGGTTTACTTTTGTACGTAGCACTTATAAAATGCTGTATCATTTACTGTTTGGCTTATTTTTGTCTTCCCTTCTCTAGGGATGTAATCCCCTATAAAGGCAGGGATTTATTCTTTATTCTTAAAAACAGCCTATTGTGAAAATTTTCAAACACACACATAAATAGGCACTATTAGTAAATGAACTTAAAGTCAACATTTGTTGGTCTTGTTTTCTCTCTCCTCTAACATTTTTTTTCCTCCTCTAACGTTTTCTTAAAAAAAAGTAATTATCTTTAATAAGAACTTTTCATTTTAAATATGATTACTGTGTCATTATCACAAACAAAATCAACACCAGTTCCTTAATATTATTTGATACTCAGTCTATATTTCAGAATTTCTCAGTTGTGCTGTCTTATTACAGTTGATTTATTGGAATCAGAATCCAATTAATGATCCCAAATTATATTTGGTTATTATATCTCTTAAGTCACTTCTACTGTTACAATTCCTCCACCCCTTCTTTTTCCCATGTCATTAATTTGTTGGAGAAACAGAGTCACTTGTCCTACTGAATGTCCCAAATTCTGAACTTACTGCTCTGCAAGTGGATTTGTTTGCCTTGTTCCTTTGTCTCTTGTATTTCCTGTAAATTAGTAGTTAAATATAGAGAGCTGTGTATATCCAGGTTGAATTTTTTTTTTTTAATTTATTCTTTTTTGTCCAGCCATCACCACCATCTAGTTTTTGTTTGTTTGTTTGTTTGTTTGTTTTGGTCATGCCAAACGGCATGCGGGATCTTAGTTCCCTGACCAGGGGTTGAACCCGTGCCCCCTGCAGTGGAAGCACAGTCTTAACCAATGGACTGCCAGGGAAGTCCCCAGTTTGAATTTTTTTAGGCAAGAATATTCTTAGAAAGTTCTGTGTATGTCTTTTTTTAAAAAAATTTATTTATTTTATTGGCTGTGTTGGGTCTTTTTTTTTTGCTGTGCGTGGGCTTTCTTTAGGTGCGGTGAGTGGGGGCTACTCTTCGTTGTGGTGCATGGGCTCCTCATTGCCGTGGCTTCTCTTGTTGCGGAGCACGGGCTCTAGGCGCGTGGGCTTCAGTAGTTGCAGCACATGAGCTCAATAGTTGTGGCTCATGGGCTCTAGAACACAGGCTCAGTAGTTGTGGCTCATGGGCTTAGTTGCTCTGAGGCATGTGAGATCTTCCTGGCAGGGCTTGAACGCATGTCCCCTGCATTGGCAGGCGAATTCTCAACCACTGCGCCACCTAGGAAGCCCCTCTGTGTATGTCTTCTTATTCCTTCACATCATAAGGACACAGAGTCTGGTTTCGCACTTTTAGTGATGCTAAGATGAATCAGTGGGTTCAGGTGGGATCATTCAGAGCCCTCTAACATAAAGTTCCCATCATCCTTTAACTTAATTGTTTTAGTGACAATTGATGATTCATTCACAAATCCATTAGATAGTAACAGAGTGACTTCATATCTTTAAAGGTTTTTTTTTTTAAGAAATGATACATTTAAATTTTCTTCACATTTCTGTTTGCAGTATCACTTCACAACTAATTTTTCCCCTCCCCCATTCCTGAATCCTAAATTTGCTCACATTCACAGTGCCTTCAGTACGTATTGAACATTTAACATAAAGCTTGGAAGGAGATATGAAATGGAGTGGACAATGGAGACTAGGGGAATGGGGAAGTAAGGGTTACCTACCCACGTACCTGTTAATTTGCCTGTCTCCCCTCCTTCCTTTCTATCTCTTTTTGCTTTGTGAGATTTTCAGCTATGTAGGATAGTTAGGGTTTAGCAGGCCACTGAGGCCTTATGGGGATTAGAAAGTGGGGCACATGCTGACAGCAGCATTGGTGTTGGATATGAATCGAATGCAAATCCAGGCTAGAGCTAAGCGTACAAAATTTAACATTTGTTGTGGTATAGCGAAGATTGGCTTCAAATAAAATTGTGAAGAAAATGAAGCTTGCGCTCTCTGCACTTAGCACGTTTTTGTCTTGTAGCCTTTGCTTCCTGAGGTAGACAAAAGTAAATTGCACTCCATGGATTTAGGAGACTTGTGCATTGCCTCACTGTTTCAAAAACAAATGAATGACTCCTTTAGTCTTCTGCATCTCAATATGTGACTGCATCTTTCTTCCACTTGTCTGAACCAAAAACCTTGGAGTCATCCTTTACTCTTCTTACATTCCACATCCAATCCATTAGCAAATTCTGTCAAAATATGTGTAAAGTCTGACCTCTTCTTAACATCTCCACTGCTGTTCTCTTTGTGCAAGGCAATGTAGCTTCTTTCCTGGATTATTGCCATAACCTCCTAACTGGTCTCCCTTTTTCCATTCTTGCCCAGTTATGGCCTGTTCTCCACAGAAACCAGAATGATCTTTTTAAAGTAACAGTCAAGTATGCCCTCCCCTTGTCCCAAAGTGTCTAGGTCTGCCTCTCCCAACTCAGGAACATCCAGAGCCCACAGCGTCTACAGGGGCTTCTGTCATCTGGGCCCCCGCTTCCCTCTGTCAGCTCTTACTGCCCAACTTGCACACTTGCACCAAACACACTGGTGTCCTTGGTCTTCCCTGAACTTACCACACATGTTTTACCTCAAGACTGTTGCTGTTAGTGTTCCTTCTGTCTGGAATGCTCATTATTCCTCCAGCTCTTTGTCCAAATGTCACTGTACCAGATGCCAAAACATGTAAAGACCTCCAGAAAATTTATTTATTGATGACAATATTTTTTTTAGGTATTTTGTTGTATATGCATTTTTTTGAAAATTAAAGGAAAAATTAAACTCTTTGTAGTGTAATTTAAGCAATTAAAAATAACTGTTCTTTATAAAGTTTCAGTTATCCTAGGTGAATAAGTTTGAAAGATCTGCTGTACAGCATCATGCCAATTGTTAACAGTATGGTGGGGCTTCCTAGGTGGCGCAGTGGTTAAGAATCCGCCTGCCAATGCAGAGGTCATGGGTTCGATCCCAGCTCCAGGAAGATCCCACATGCCGCGGAGCAACTAAGCCCGTGTGCCAAAAAAATAAATAAATAAATAAAAACAGTATGGTATTATGTACTCCAAAAAACGAAAACAAAAGGACACGAGGGAACTTCGGAAGGTGTTGCACGTCTGTTACGTTGACTGTGGTGATGGTATCATGGCTGTTTGCACATGTCTAAACTCATCAAATTGCACACATTAAATATGTGCGTTTCTTTGTATATTAATTATACGTCAATAAATCTGTTAAAAAATAACCTTTGTCGACTGGGGCCAACATCCTTGATTAAAATGAGATTGGAGGAAGTTGAACACACTGGAGGAACACTTAATGTTTTTCAGGAACAGATGGATTAATCTCCTGGCAAACAATTTAGAATCAAAGGTAATTCTGTTAGCTTAGTTGTTTGGAACTCTGCAGGACCATTATAGCATCTAATAACTCAAAGGTGTGACTTTCTCATTAAATAGCTCTTAATAAGCAGTGTAATTGGATCAAGTCAGGCTTTTTATCTTGGTGTGTACTGTGGTGAAACAGCCTCTTCAGACAATGATAAAAGACCATGGTTTCAAGTGAATAAATAAGGTCACTAATTTTTTTATTGAGACCAAAAAATTGATCTTATGTTTTTATTTGAAGAGAATTAATAATTTCTATTTAATGTAAAAAAGTAATGTATGCCCATTGTAGGGGGGAAAAATTAAATGTAGCTTATATAAGGAGGAGAGTAATAGTATGCAATCAGTCATCAACTTATTAACCAGAAATGAACTTAACATTTTTGCATATTCACTTTTTTCCCCTTAATCTTTATATCTATAGTTTAAACTTGGTTGTGTTCACAATAGTGTATAAAAACTTCTTTCGATTTTTTTTACTCCTTCATAAGCATTTCTTTATATTATTAAACTCTTTGTAAATGTTTCACATTACTAATTAATATTTTATATGCATATTCCTTAGCTTACCTTTTGGATCAATCAGTGAATAACTTTGCACAAAAGATGCTTGCTTTTAAGCCTTTTGTATTACACGTTTGAAATGGGAGGTGAATAGAACTTGAAGCATGTATGTCACACTTTGGGATATAGCCAAGAAGTGCCAAACACTAAGGTCAAATGCTCAGTAAGTACCCTGACTGCCCACTTCCATAGAGTGGGTTAGTTTTTGACCTACTGCAGACTTTCAGCTTTATTGTTTAAGTTCCCTATGGAATTGAGTATGGTGGGTTGGGGCTTTGGGAGATGCTTGTGGTCCTGGGAACCATGCTGATTCTGCCTTATTTCTGTGGCTTTGCTCCAGAGCTGATCTGGCCTTTGAGGACCTTTGTATCAGTTTGGAGGTAAGACAGATTGGGAGCAATTCTATAAATAGGGTTTGAATTTGGACTGAGAGGCAGAAGTAGTCTTTGAGATTGAAATGAAGCTCTGAGCATTGGCTTCATTGTGAGTTTCTGGCTTGCTGCTGTTCACCTGGTCAGTCATTTATTTCCAGCACAGTGTTGAAAAGTTCCATTGAACCCTGTATGTGTGAACAATGTACGTATTGGTTTAAAATTTGTTAAAATAAAAATAATTCTCATAAACAGCTACATGTTCCTCCTTCCCCCTCCCCCTCCCCTCCTCCTCCTCCTCCTTTTCCTCCCCTTCCTCATCCCCCTCCCCATCCTCCTCCCTCCCCTTCCCATTCCTCCTCCTCTTCTTCTGCCAACCAGATATTAGCATTTCATTGCAGGATCCTTTTCTAATTCTTGAACATACTGCTTGGTGTCTTTGTACTAATGTGAAAGGATTTACCAATGATCATCTGCCCAGGATTGTTGTGAAGGTTAACTAATATCTGATTATTAAGAACCCTACAAGTAAAAACAGCCATGAATACTGCTAGCTGTGTAATGGAAAAGGAGTAAATGTTACTTCATTGGGTAATTATGTGTTTAAAATGCCTTTCACCCCAGTGGGAAATACACAGAGGTGATACTGCGGGCTTTTAAAGGGTTGTAATACATAGCAGATTAAAAGTATAGCTATGATAAATAATAGCTGTCAACTGAAGCATTCATGTAAAACTTATGATGTATTCAAGTAACAAAGACCCATTTTCCATCTCTATTAGGTTCAGCTGGAAACAGTGACGAACCAGTCTTGTGTTTATGTGTTCTTTGACCTTTTATTTTATTTTTGTAAGAAAATGTACCAAAATGAATAACAGTGCTATTAAATCTCACTGATTTGGATTCTGCTGATTTGGGATTTGGGCTTGGCTGAAGTTCATCTTTATGCTACCTGTACAAAAGTTATTTGCTCACTTTAAAAAAGCCAGCAAAAAGGAGTCAGTCTAAAAAGAGCTAATTATTTTCAAACCCTAAATGTGTTGATAACTGAATCTGGTTACCGTATTAATTTGAAAATAAAGTTGTTTACAAATTTATTTTTTTTTAGTTCTGGTTCTTACTAATTTATTTTGGTCTGTTTCACGAATCTTAATTAGTGAGAAAGAATTGGATATAGATTCTTCTCTGTTTCTCACTTTGTTTTGAAAAGTTGATCTGAAAGCAAAATAAACAGAACGCTGATTCTAATTTTTTTTTGAGTCTATTGTGTATTAGGTAGTGTGCTAAACACAGTAACTCAAAAAACATTAACTGCTTATTACATGCCAGGCCTGGCAGGAGGCGAACAAGGCTCAGCTGTTTCCCCCAAGAAATTTGAAAGTCCAGGAGAATAATGCAGCAGGCTTGGTCAGTGAGGAATCCTTCCTGCTTGAGATACTCCTTCACTAGTGTGTGAGCAGGTGCTGCTGCTACGTAGGTGGAGCTAGCCCCTTCAGAATGAGACGAGAAGATCATCTTGAGGATTGGTGACATCCTCTCAGAGCTGGAAGGGGCATTAGAAATTGAGCCTAGCTCTGCAGTATGGCCGCTCTACACTACATCCTCATATTTGTCTTGCATGCCGTGTGATGCCAAGTTGTAGTTCAAGCTCTGTTTTCTGAGGCAGCTGCAGGAACTGAGAACATACAGTGGCTTCCTCTTGATCTTCCTGGTTCTGAACATTTCTTCCAGAACATTCCACTCTTATTTCAAACTCCTGCATGTTTTTATAAGTGAAAGCATCCACACAGAAATTTCCCTGTCTCATTGAGCTGTGTCTTGAACCGTCACGTGGTAGGGGCTACCTGCCAGCCAAGCGTTCATTTGCAGCAGTGTAGCCATCTGTGTCTGTGTGGAAGTATTTGAGCAATCATTTGGGCAAAGAATTGCTTTCATCTACTTCAATGAATATTTACTGATTTTTAAAAATGGAAAATTGAATATGAAAATGTTGATATCAATGGCGAGAAGCATGGACTTACTAAAGATTGATACCAATTGCCATGATGAAAGTGGCCAATCTTTATCCTTATTAGGTACTCATTGGACTTAAAGTGAATGATCAACGATGAAATATAAAATCTCAAAACGTACACACATATGCGAGATGTGTTGCTGGTGATGGTGCCACAGGACGAGGGTTAAGTTTAGATGGATAATTTTTGTGTTTTGTGCTCGGCATGGAGCAGCCCTTTAATATGTAACTTTCGCGCATCAGACTTGATTGCATGTTTTTAGGATTGCGGTATATACAGAGGTGCGCAGCTGTTTGCAGATGCTGATGAGCTGCTTTGGGAACTTGATCTAACACTGTATATCCAAACCTAGGTTTTTGGTTTGCTTTTTTTCTTTTCTTTGTTTTTAAGATTTGCTTGATTCCCTGGGATGCAGCAAGATATAATAGAAAAAGCCAAAGTGTTGGATTTAGACCAAGAATTATAATACCTAACATGTAAAAAGTGTTTGTTATGTGCCTGGTTCTGAGTGAACTGCTTTAACGGATTATTTTAATTTTTCAAAAAGTCTGCGTCAGCTATACTTTATAGAGGCGTGGTTAAGAATGTGAGCCTTGACTCACATTCATAGGCTGCATGGTTCAGATCCATGCTCTGCTTCTTACATAATTAGGTGGTTAATTTTGACCTCTCTTTGCCTCAAATGGTTTTTCATATGAAAATGAGGATAATAATAGTACTTATGTCATGGGGTTGTTTTGATTATTGGGTGAGAGAACACATGTAAAGAGCTTCAACTGTGCCTGCCTGGCACATGGTAAAATTCTCAATAAACCCTGGCTGTTAATACCACTGTATAACCTCAGGCAAGTTACTTCCTCTCTGAGCTCTTATTTTCGCATACGGGAAACAGAGTTAATAATACCTCAGAGTTATTATGAAGAGCCAACAGGATTAGTTGCTTAAAGTGTTTTGTGGATGTGTGGCACATAGGAGCTGTCTCATCGAACGTGGTGTTCTAAATCCCATGTTGTGCTTTGTGTTCATTCAGTGAATCTTTATTTAGCAGGTATTTGTTATATGCTGGGGTATAGTGGTCAAAAAGAGAGACCAGGTCCCTGCCCTCAAGAGTTAGCATTTCACTGGGGGGTGGAGAGAGAGGCAGAAGAAATAAGTATATGATGATCATTTGAGATTGTGATCAAAGCTATGATGGATACGATAGGGGGGTCACTGGTGGGTAGGGGGTGGGGAAGCACTTGGGGCTCAAGGGAAGATGTGAAGGGTGAGAGAAGTTAGCTGTTTGAACAAGGGCACGGACGCTTGAGGCTGAGGGGCCTAAGATTTCCAGACCTGCACATCGAAAGAACTTGGGAGGTTCACAGAGCAAAATGGAGGTCATTGTGGCTGAAGCTCCCTGATTGAGGGAGAGATGTGAGACCGAATCATGTAGGACCTTTTGGCCGTGGTTTGGAGTTTGAATTTTATTACAAAGTGCAGTGGGAAGCTGTTGAAAGGTTTTCAGCTGGTGAGTTAGAAGTCAATTGTGTATTTTGAATGGGAATCTCATGCATTTATTTCCTAACTGTGGGGCTGGTGTCTTATTTCTCTAGCTGGTGACTTACATACAGGATCCCACCCTAGTCTTTGATTAGAGATGCCCTATGTATCCTTAAAACTTAAATTCTTTTCCATCATTCACCTCCCTTGATTGTCCTACATGGTATCAAGGGTGGGAGGAAACAGACATTTTTAGAGCACATACCTACTGTGTCAAGATCCTCTTGACTTTCAGGCTAACTCCGTATTGTTATTTACAACACCTTGTGAGGCAGGTGTCCCCAGATTTAACCAATGAGGAAACAGGCTCCAGATAGTAAGTGATTAACCTAAATTTTAGCGCCTAGTGGTGGAGTGAGATTTTGCATCCAGTCTGTTTTTCCCACTCCCCGATCCTCCAGCCCCATGTATTTTTCTCTCTGTGTCAGGTTGCTCTGTCATCATGGTGATAGAGGTATCTAAGACTAAGCATAATCAAATTAAAGACATTTTCTCATCTTCACTATGGATAGTCTTAGGGTTTGCAAAAGAATGTATGACATTCCTTCACAGTGCCCTATTCATCTTGCTCATTTGAACATTTTTGGAGTGGTTCTTCTAACAATGTGGTGATGATGTGCTTGTGATTGTGTCCATTCGGGCCTGGAATATAGAGATATTCTCCAGCTTGGGCCACACTGAGTTAGTTAACAGCAGGAAAATTTACTGTCTTCCTATAATGTTCCTTGGCCCATTTGATCTTCAGCTTTCATTAGTACCAAGAGCACAAGTTAAAATAACTCTATTCCATTCTATATGAATTTAATAATTCAGTTTCCATGCAAAATAAGAAATGAGTCTGGCCAGTTTGCAGCAATCAAGAAAAATGTCGCCATTTAACTTGTCATCAGACTACATAACTCTTTTCAAGGGTGAGTTTTTATTTCAGTATAAAATTTCCCAGGAGTCTAAAGTAGGAAAATAATAATGGTTGTATTTCTCCTTAAAAATGAAGGAAGATTTTTAAATGGTCTAAAGTTAATTGAATCTATCTAGTTAAATTTACATTAACCCCTTTTCTTTCTTTCTTTTTTTTTTTTTAAATAACACCTGGCAGTTTATTAACCAATGGCATACACTGCACAACAAATTACCTCACATCTTTCAGAAAGAAAAATTGCTAAATTTGAAAAGACATCATCCACTGAATTTGGACACAGCTAAAATGTGATTTAAATACTTCTTTGGGGAGGGGACACACACTTCTACTCAATGAAGAGAAACATTTGCAGAGAACCCCTTTTCAACATTACTCTTTCCATAAAGCATTGGTAAAATGGCTAACAAGGTAATCTTTTATCATTTGTGCAATTTTTCTAGTTTGTTGCTCACTTAATGACATCTGTTAATGATAGATTTCTATGCTTATAGTGATTTGGGTTTTAGAAAGTCATATCCTCTATTTCTGAAGAATGTATACGTATTTGAATAAAGATTTTCATATTTTTGGTAACTTTATTCAAATTACAAAAACACATACTTTTTTTTCCCTTCAGATCTTTATTGGAGTATAATTGCTTTACACTGTTGTGCCAGTTTCCGCTGTACAACAAAGTGAATCAGCTGTATTTATACATATATCCCCATATCCCCTCCCTCTTGAGCCTCTCTCCCACCTTCCCTCTCCCATCCCTCTAGGTCATCACCAATCACTGAGTTGATCTCCCTCAAAAAAAACCACATATTTTTGTGAAAAAATTAGAAAGTAGGAACAAGCAAAATTAAAAATCCCCTGAAATTTATATTCTCCAGGCTTTTCTATGTACATATGTATCCAGACTACCTGGATTTGAATTTCAGCTTATTGTATGACCTTGGGAAAGTTGTCTACCTTTTCTGTGCCTTAGTTTCTTCTGTAAAATGAGTCTGTTTCATAGGGTTATTGTGAGGATTAAATGAGGTCACAAATGTGAAGTGCTGAGAATATTGCCTGGTCCCTAGTGAGAACCACACATATGGGTTTTTTTTTAAAATTTATAATAGAAAATTTCAAACATATAGAAATAGAATAGTATTATGAACTCCAGTGTACCCATCTATTGTCAACATTTAGATATTCTTGTTTTACTTCTCATTTCCTCTATCTTTTTTCTTTCCTGGAGGGACACTGGTGTACTTCAGTTTGTGCCATATTAATATTTGCTAAGAAGTAAATTATTTTAGAGAACCAGTGTGCAAAATTTGAATCATTTTTATAGGGGAGGAAATACAAATCAAATACCTATAAAACACATTCTGTGGTGTTTTACTAAATTTTTGTTAACTGAATGGTATTTGAAGTAATATGATGAGTATGGAAATTTTAGCTATTCAAATTAGACATTTACTGGTCAGTAAGATCTTTAAGATGATTGGGCATCAGTTTTATTTTATTTTTCAGATCTTTATTGGAGTATAATTGCTTTACACGGGTGTGCCACTTTCTGCTGTACAAGAAAGTGAATCAGCTGTATTTAAACATATATCCCCATATCCCCTCCCTCTTGAGCCTCCCTCCCACCCTCCCTATCCCACCCCTCTAGGTCATCACCAATCATCGAGTTGATCTCCCTGTATTAGGGCATCAGTTTTAGTATAACTATATAGTAAAAATTATTTTGTTATCAACATAAAGTATTTATGTAAAAATGTACTGAGCAATTTGTGTAATTTTTTTTTGGTGGAGCAAAAATATTAAAAAATTGTAACATTACAAGAAATAATCTCATAAAGGAGCTAATTTGAGAACTTCTTTGAAGACAGATTGGATACTATAAAAATTCTAGAGGTAAATCAGTCTTTAGATTTTAAAAGTCACTATTATTCACCTGCATTCCCTTATATATTTAACATGTAAATACACATAAAAGACACTTTAGAAACGATAATCCAAGAATTATTGAAAATATTGTAACAAATCAGACATTATTCAAGTTGGTGGTTTTGTTTCTTATTTTCATGCTTGCTTCTCCTGGATACTAATCAGTTCCAACTTGGAATTTCCTGCCTTTGATCTTATTTTAGACTCCCATTTCAAAATCTATGAGTGAGTAACATGTGATGTAACTGAGAAGAAATTAAATTGTAAAGGCAGGAATATGATTGCAATTTGATGTATTTTAGTAAATTGCAACCGGTGAGATCATTAGAACTCATAGTCACCTAAATTTACTCAGCACTTGAATTACAGATCTTAAAATTCCTGGGACATGATGCAGGAATGTGGAGCATGCTGGTCATGCCTCACGTTACTGATGGTCCAGGGAAACACTGGATTGGGAGTCAAGAAACCTCCCTTCTCACGTGGACTGCTAGGATGTGTACCTTTTTGTTTAGTTGCCTAAACCCTCTGACATTGTTTCTCCAATGACAAAAGTACAGAAGGGAGATGCTTTCAGGTCCAATATATTATTAAGGAAGTACTAGCTGCTGCAACAAATAGACCCCAAAATGCAATGGTTCAAACAAAGTAGAAGGTTTTTTTTTTTCCTCTCGTGTAATGATTGGAGTTTCAGGTTTGCAGTTCTGCTCCAAGCTATCATTTAGGGCTCCTTCCATCTTGTTTCTCCAGCCATCACCTAGAGACATTGTCTTCACGCACATGATTAAATCTGAGTTGTTGCCATGACCTGGTTTCAGTTGGGAAGAGAGTGGAGGAAGCAGGTTGCAGCCTGGAATTGGCACATCATGTCTGCTCAGACTCCGCTAGGAAGAACTTGATCACACACACAGTCATGCGTAGCCATACTTGAGGCTACGAAATGTAATGCAGCTGGTCAGGCTACAGTTTTATTAATATAGAAGAAAAGCACAGATATTGAAGGATAGTTAGCAGTCTCTGCCACATCTATGGTGTTCCTGCTTTCTCTGATTGACCAAGTGGTTCTGTCACACCTGTTGGTTGACCTCTGCCTCGGCTTGATTTTTTTTTTTAATAAATTTATTTATTTATTGGCTGTGTTGGGTCCTTGTTGCTGCACATGGGCTTTCTCTAGTTGGGGTGAGCGGGAGCTACTCATTGCTGTGGCTCTCTTGTTGTGGAGCATGGGCTCTAGGTGCGTGGGCTTCAGTAGTTGTGGCACACAGGCTCAACAGTTGTGGCTCATGGGCTCTAAAGCGCAGGCTCAATAGTTGTGGCACAAGCACAGGCTCAATAGTTGTGGCACATGGACTTAGTTGCTCCGAGGCATGTGGGATCTTCCTGGAGCAGGGATCGAACCCGTGTCCCCTGCGTTGGTGGGCGGATTCGGAACCACTGCGCCACCTAGGAAGCCCTGCCTTGGCTTGATTTTGAAACTAGTGGCGAAAATAAAAGTATTTCCTACTCTCAGCTTAATTTAATGATGACTTAGTGAATGTAATGATTAAAAATCACTATTTTCTTATAGTTGCTCTTTAGTATTAAAAACTTTCCATTGTGGCTTCCTAGGTGGCGCAGTGGTTAAGAATCCGCCTGCCAATGCAGAGGTCACGGGTTCAATCCTAGCTCCAGGAAGATCCCACATGCCGCGGAGCAACTAAGCCCGTGTGCCAAAAAAAAAAAAAAAAAAAAAAAACAAAAAACTTTCCATTGTGATTTTCCCATGACATTTCCATTTTTATGAATCATGTCGTTAGGAGGGCTCCAGTTGACCTGTTAATTTGAGAGTGCAGGAGCTAGTTGTATTTTGAAGCTTTTGAAGCAAG
Source organism: Hippopotamus amphibius kiboko (assembly GCF_030028045.1). Taxonomy (NCBI): domain Eukaryota; kingdom Metazoa; phylum Chordata; class Mammalia; order Artiodactyla; family Hippopotamidae; genus Hippopotamus; species Hippopotamus amphibius. Next base: position 83,227,992 of record NC_080187.1, on the reverse strand, counting down.
AGCTGAGGTTAAGCTTAAGTTTCTAGCAGGTTTCAGGATAGAAGAAAGGGTGATGAAACAGTTTCCAACTGCCAGATCCTAGAGAGGCTGTGGAACTCCTAGGGACTCAGAAAAGGTAGGTGAGAATCTAAGCAGCCGGGAGAACAAGGAAGATATAAGTATTAGGTAGTTGAAAAGTTTTTTGTTTTTTTCTTTCTTTAAGGGGCAGCGTGAAGCAACTAGGAGAGTCTGGAACATACCCCTGAGCTGCAGTCTTGATAAACTTATAAGATCAGGTCAAATTTATTGATGGTGCCCATCAGCTTTTCTATAAGCCGTTAAAAAAAGTAATAAAGTGTCCAAATATATGTTAAAAATCCTCAAGTTGATGGTTCCGTAGCTTAACTTGTGGGTGGAAGAAGCTAAGTAAATGCATAACTGATAATTGGAAGAGTTGATAAAGTGTTAGAAAAAATCCTAGATTTTGTGTCTCTGAAACAGGGTCCCATTAATGTGAAGGCAGTTTACTTTTTATCAGTCTGATGATGACTTTGGTTTAGTAGACTAGCTTCCAGAATGTACTTTCTGTAGCCCTGACTTCTACCTACATTGCTGCCCTGAGTCCTTCTTATATAGAAGTTTGGTAGTCATGAGTGCTCAAAGTCAAGTCTTTCTCTGTAACCACTGGACAGTGGGCCCTGAAAACTACCCTGTATAATCCCTCTGCTAGGTTCCCATAGCACTTGTGAATAAAATTACAGTTGACCCTTGAACAACATGGGCTTGAACTGCATGGGTCCACTTACACACGGATTTTTTTCAATAAATGCTCTATTACAATACTACATGATCCACAGTAGGTTGAATCAGTGGAGGAGGAACCATGGCAATGGAAGGCTGATTATAACGTTGTATGCAGATTTTCAGTTGTGCCAGGGTCGGAGTTAGATAGATTTTTAACCCCTGCATTGTTCAATGGTCTACTGTAGATAGATTTTTCTCTTGTTTTTCAGATTGTATCCTTCATTTGAAGTTTGACACTAAATACTTTTGTGTGATCTATTGTTGTATATTTTTGTATCCTAGGGAAACTATTGAGAGAGTTGAAAACCTAAGGTGCTTTATCTATCTGCTGCAATTGATTTATTTTGGGGGAATTGTTCTTATGTGGCTGAAACACTTTGGCAGATAAGATGATAATTGCTCAAGTTAAACAAATGCTTTGATTCACTTGGAACTTAAAGACCTCATTAAAAATTCTCGTTCTGATTTAGATTCAAACAGACATAAAAGGCACTGTGACAGGTTGGAGATAAATCTTTTAAAATCAAACGCTCTTTTTTTCTAACATGTGGTTTTTGGAGCATATTGTGACTAGTTTCCTTTGAGTAAAGAATGTCATGGTAAGAAGTAACATATAAATTGTTTTCTTTAATGTATAAAATGCCCAAGGGACGTTAAAATGAAAAATAAAGTAGGACACATGCTATACTGCCAGTGCTAAAGCAAACATATGTACTCTTTCTGAAATTCCCTGAGAGAATATGATGTTTTGATATCCTAAAAGGCCAAGTGGTTGTGATTAACCTTGAAATATGTCTCCAGCAGATGAAAGACACTTGCAATTTGTAGCCCAAGGATAGCAAATCAAGGATGATATCAAATCATATTGCAGCTTTGGTAGTGGTTTTGAGAATGCCTGATGGCCATTTGTTAGGAAAGATAAAGTTACTGTAGATTTTAAAAACTTATTTTCTAAAGTGTGGCACCAAAATTAGGACTGTCTTTTGTAAGCTTAGGTATTTGTCATCTATACTTAGACAATTTTGATAAAAACAGTACTCTTTTACTCCATTGGCCCACTTCCTGAAGACAAAGTCCTCTTTCTGGATGGTTTGGCTTCCTCACTGCCATAATAAGCTATTAGCCTAACCAGCTGTTTGTCTGGTCCCCAGAGCGTTTTGGAATTCCATCATTCAGGCCTGGATCAGAGAGTATAACCCCACATTTCCTTCTATTTAACTCTGTCACTCTTGACATTTGGGTGAGTATATTCTGTGATAAGTCGATAACCCTCTGCTTCTCTGGATACTCTAAAAGTTGTCTTTCTGTTGAGTTAGTTTAGATCATCAGAATACACTGTACTTGGACCCCATTAGCTGAGGGCTTTTTCTTTCCTGAATTACGTGTTATGTTATAACCATGGCTTTCTCCAGGGTTTGCTTAAAAAAGAAGTAGCATAAAATTCTGTTTTGCTTGTATTGTTGAGATTATTATTTATTATATCACTCTGTATCCCATATCGAAAGCCTAATGTGAGAAATTTCCTTCAGAGTTTAGGGGCATGAAGAAGTTTATTTTCTATGATAAAGAGAACTTTTCCATCTTTTCGATAATAAGCCGTGTAATTTATCTTATTTATGTATTCACCTGTGCTTGGATGCACAGGGGCAAATTTGAAGGTCAATTGTAGCAATTTTTGTCAACAAATTTTAGCAATTAATTAAAGAGGTAGTCATTATGTAAACCAGGAGTCAGTAAACTACAGCCTACCTGCCTCCTGTTTTTTGTAAATAAAGGATTATTGGAGCACAGCCCTGGTCATTTGGTTATGTATTGTTTGTGGCTGCTTTCCTGCTGCAGTGGCGAATCTGAGTAGTTGCCATCTGACCCTTTACAGAAAAATATTAACAATCCTAATGTAAATAGTCACATGATAATATGGGTCAGATCAAATGCAATAGCACTGAAGACATATAAAGCAAGGTGATGTGCTCTAAGATGTGACTACTTGGGAAAGGCTTAACAGAGAAGATGTGCTATGAAAGGAATTTCATCTTTAAATAGTAGGAACATACAGAGGAGGGCATTTTATGTGGGAGAGAACAGCATAAATAAAATCCCTTAGGAATGAGCAGATTTTTGAGCACATGGGACTATTTTGAAAAGGGTTTTAGCCAGATTGTAATTAGACGACAGCGAAAATGAACTCGAAATTGTGAGACTGCTGTTGGAGACGTAAAACCTGGGAATCAGAATTTGCATTTAATCTGACAGGCTATTGAAAACCCACTATGAATTCTTTGCAGGGAAATGATATGTTGGAAATAGCATTTTAGGACAGTTACTCTGACAGCAGGGTATGGGATGAACTCACGCATGGAGAAGCCCAAGATTAAGCAGTTACTGAAGGAAGCCTAGCATGTGGAAGAATGATGGGTAGGGACACAGAGAGGAAAGCTAGACTCTGAGACGCTGGAAGGGGTGAAGCTGACTTTGTGACTGACTGGATTTAGAGAATGTTGGTGAAGAAAATTATGAGAGGCGGACTGGGAGAAGATGCACTGAAATGGGAACAGTTTTTATGAGAGAAAAGATATGTTGTTTTTTTTTAACATCTCCAATTTCTGGTGTTTGAGAGCCTTATGAGAGAGAGTAGGGAAGTGTTTGGGGATAGGGATTAGATGAAGGCTCCAGGAGAGTTTTCATGAAAGAAGCACAAGGCTTGGGAGCACCTTCAGGAAGGAAGATGGCACACGAGGAGCAGAGCGGACAGAGAAATAGGAGGAGCCAGTAGAGCAGTGTTTGCCAAGGTGTAGCCCAGGGAAGGCTGCTTATGTAGACTGTTAACAGGTAATAGTTTTAGAGCAAATGGGGCCATGACCAGATAAGTTTGGTAAACTCTGGGTTAAGTAAAGTTAATTGAACTTCTTCCTTTAGAACCTCTCAGATTCTTTAGTAATACACACCATTATTTGAATCACCATCTAAGATCTCTCTCTCAATTATAGATTCATTTATCCAACTTTCTCCCTGACATTTCCACTTGGATATCCAGTAGGCATCTAAAACTTACCGTCCACTGGAATTCCTGGTCTTCCCTCACAAGACTTACTTCCCTATCTCAGTTGATGGCAACTCCATCTTTTCCTTTTAGTAAAAATTGCCATGGTAAGTAATATATACATGGTTTTCTATAATTTGTAAAATGCCCAAAGGAATTGAAGTTAAGAATAAAGTTGCTCAGACCAAATACCTTGGTGGCATCGTTGACCCTTTCTTTCTCCTATACTCTCATCCAATCCATTAGCAACCATGCTGGCTCTACCTTTGAAGATATCCAGAATCTGAGCACTTCTCACCTCAGTGATTTTATTAAAATCTTACCACTTTTTTTTTTTTCTGTAGTAGTTAACCATTTCACTCAGGAGAGATGCATCAGTCCTTCCAGTGGCCTACAAGGCCCTCTATGGTCTGACTTCTTATTGACTCTGATTTACCATTCTCTTCTTCCTTCACTCTGTTCCTGACTCATCTTTTTGCTCTTTCTGGGATGGGTCTTAAGCAGGTTATTAGCTTAGGACTTTTGCACTCGCTCTTTCCTGTACCTGTGATACACTTTCCCCAGATTATCTGTGTGGCTAACTCCCAAATGTCACCCTCTAAGGTGACCACCATATTTAAATAGAAAGTGTGTTCATCCCCCATTTCTCACTGCCTCCCCTTTACTCTGTTGGCTTTACTTTAAAACAATTTTCTTTTCCAGTTTTATTGAGATACAGTTGACATTTAGCACTATATAAGTGTAACGCATCGTGATTGACTTACAGACATCATCAAATGATTACCACAGGGTGGGAGGGAGTTGCGGGAGGGAGGGGATATGGGGATACATATGTAAATACAGCTGATTCACTTTGGTGTACAGCAGAAACTGGCACAATGGTGTAAAGCAATTATACTCCAATAAAGAGCTTAAAAAAATGATTACCGCAATAGTTTAGTGAACATCCAGTATTTCATGCTGATACAAAATTAAAGAAATATTTTTTCCTTTTGATGAGAACTCTTAGGATTTACTTCCTTAACAACTTTTATATATAACATCCAGGAACGTTGATTACCTTTACCATGTTGTATGTTATATCCCCGGTACTTATTTGTATTATACCTGGAAGTGTGTACGTTTTGACTGCCTTTATCCAGTCCCCCCCCCCACCACCGCCCCGCAACCCCCGCCTCTGGTTCAAGTTGCAAAATAAATGAGTCACAGGTATGAAATGTATAGTGTGGGGAATATGTCAATAATTATGTAACAACTTTTTATGGCGATGATAACTAGACTTATCCTAGTGATCATTTTTAAATGTTTGGAAATATCGAATCATTATGTTGTGTAACAGTGACTAACAGTGTTGTAGGTCAATTGTACTTCAAAAACAAACGCCTAGAAAAAGAGATCAGATTAATTTTTTCCATTATATCACCTTCTAACATATTTTATGTATTATTTGATTTTTTATTTACTCTTTGAGTCTTCAAATGGCAATATATGTCCCTGCAAAATTCTTGTTTCCTCTCGAGGAGATCTCTGTCTTGGGTTTCCCAGGGACACACTTTGGGAAATTCTGTTGTGATGTCTTATGGAACAAAAGAGAAGAACATTTCAAGAAAGGTGAGATTAATACAGCTGGAAAGTTGAAGAAATTTTGACCTGCTTAAAAGCTAATGAGTAGATTAGATAGGGGACATGGTTTGCAGTCTTACAACATGTTGTTTCAGTGCTGTGAAATGTCCAATTCCAGGGAGTAAAGTTGGACCTAGATGTTGAGGAAGAAGGCAGGATAAATTATTTATTCAGAGAGTTTGGCTTTGGAAGAAAGGGAGAATAGTGAGAAAGAGCTGCAGGTTCAACACAGATCCTTCCTTTTTTGAGATCAGGAGAGCTTGGTTTTGTTGCCTGTTATTTTTATAAGTTAACTTAGAGTGTAGTATTGACATAAACATTTTTTAAGTTACACTGTAATAAATAGGTGGCCTAAAGCATCCTATTGTTTAGAGGGATGTAATTTGGTGGGTTCAGTGCTGCAAGGGAACTGGATAAACTGGGATCCTTGGAAAATCTTATTATTAGTTCGTGTCTCCACTTTACTACCTTGCCCTCCTCAATGATTTTGTTGTTGTTGTTGTTGATGTTGTACTTGAGAGCCCAGTAGGAATGAGAGGTGTGATGTAAATATTAAAAGTTGGTGCTAATTGCTTGCTTGTTCCTCTTTTAGAAGACAGGGGAACTGTTTTGATGTGTGAGTTTCTAGGTCATTTCCATACTTCCTGAAAAAGCTCACCAACGCTTCACACTTGTCACTAACACTTAAATGGATTCATGCTTAAATAGAAGCTTGTACCAAAGTGAGGCATAATTTAAACAATTTTGTGAAAGTTTGATTCTTTCTCCCTAAGAAGTTTTCCACAGAAGAATTAATTTCTGTTTCAAACATGTGGTTGAACTTTTAAAATCCTGTTATTTAGGCTTGAACTTTTAGGTACTTTTGTTTGTTTCTGTGGAGTGAATTCACCTTTTTCAGGATTTGCTCTAATGGGGAAAATCTAAGAGCTGCTGAGCATTTTTAGTTTATTTCTCAGTCATGGCATTTGAGAGCTGAAGTGGTTAACAGTGAAGGGTTTGCTAAGGGATTACTCTGCAGAGCCCTGGGCTTTATTTCCATTGTTGTTTTTGGAATGAATTACTTTCATGGTATTTGACAAATAGTTTGAACTTCTTTTCTGGACTAACAAGTATTCTTTTGTTTTGGTTACAGAATCTGCTTACATACATGTAAGAGAAGTAAAAATGTCGGATGATATCAGGAAAAGGTTTGAATTTCCAAATTCTCTTATCCAATCACAGGTAATTTTATTTGTTTTTTTATTTATTTATGCTTCATGGTAACAAATGAACATTTCTGGTTTATTGTTAATTGAAGTTTATGTTTTAAACATTAAATATTTTTATTCATCTATGTACAGAAATATATATTAATATACATCTTTTCTATCAGTTAATTTGAAATTTTATATTTGACATAGGAAAGTAAATATTGAAATTGACCAGTTTCTGCTTTTACTTATGTCATACTTTTCTTTTTAGAGATAAAAACCTTAATTAACCCCTGAATATATTTTTTTGGTCTATAATTAATTATTGGGAACAGAAGTAAATAGTTATACATCTACAGAGTACGAGAGATTAATATTTAAAAGGTATATTCTACCCGAGTACAACTATTAAGAATAATAGATTTTTATAATAATGACATTCAATAAGGAAAATATGCTGGATTAAAAAATTGGATCTATATGCTAACTCAGGTGGAAGATTGTGATAATTTATTTTAGAAGAGCTTTTCAGTTATTAGAGTTACAACAGAATTGGTTTTCTGCTTAGCTTTCAGCTAACTAGAAGCATTCTGGTTAATCAAGGTATCATAATAGCTACTGTCTTTTCTTGTGAGAGTAAAGCTAAGGGACCAGCAGAAGCCTGCCTGAAGACTTACCAACGTACCGCGTCTTGGATACTTTCAACAGTTACCTTCGGAGACGCCTGCTGTGGGAATTGACTTAGCTGGGTAGTGGGGAACCCTTCCATGAGGAGTAGAACACTCCTTATGCAAGATTCCCTTCTACCTGACTGGGTTGGAGTCATATCCTGTGCAGCACAGGTGCTTACCGTGGAGAAGAAGAAGAAGATGAAGGCTTGGAGGACGCTGTCCACAGTTTTTGTTTATCTGTGCCTGGAGTCCCTTCATTAGCATAGAAAAATCAAGAAATGCCTATGTGTGTTGCTGTTAAATTAAGTGAAAAGTGTGTATGTATTGTTTAGTGTACGATATCTATTTAAACTATTCTGTTATGGAAAACTTAAGTAGCAATATAGGCTGATTTATACTTGGATTTTGTATTTTAAAATCAATTTAGCCTATATTCTCTGATTTGTTAGAGAAATAAATTAGAAGGTAAATTAGAGAAATTGAATTTGGTAGGCAGTGGGGAGATGTTTATCATTAAGCTTATTTTCTTTTAGTCCTTTTTCTAAATATGAACAGTGGCTTTTTTTTGTCCTTGTTGTGTTTCATATTGGTTTTATTAGGTTCTTGGAATTGTGCCCTGTCCTCTGTGAATACTTCTTATTGTTCTTTTGTAACCACTGCTCAGTGTTAGTACCATATTTCATTGATTCACACACATTTTTTCACATTTTAACATCTGTGAAATTGGGTTGCATCTAGTAGTTGATGGCAGCAGTCATTATACAGTTGGTATTGCCTGCACATTTATGAAGTTGGCCATGATTTTCTAAAAGAGTCTGAAAGAGCTCTTTCATTAACATAAAATCAAAAAATTTAAATTATAAGAAGCATTGTATAACAGATTAATTGGCAGCCTTCCTTTCTTTCTTAGTGGTGCATTAAGTAATGGTGCTTCTTGCAATTGATGGCCAGTTACATTCAATGAAATATGGTATATTTTGTAAACAGAAACTGAAACTATTCACTTGTCCTCAATTATCCCTTTAACAAGGAGGTAAGAGACAGTTCATTGATCTAAACTTAAAATTCATGTAAATGCTTGACTTGTATTGTAAAACATAGACCATCAAGCATTGAGGTCTGAATTCAATTCCAATGTGTGAAATGCAAAAAGAAATGAAGGAGTAGGTGCTGTGTTTTTATTTGAGACTTTGCAAGACTGACAGGTATTCATAGTCATATCAGACGTTGGTCTCAAGGGCTGGCTGAACAGTTGTTGCAGAGTTTCTCCCAACCCACACATAGAATGGCTGTCATTGTTGCTAGCTGTGGCTCTAAGATAGCGGGTCTGGGTGGTGCTGAAAAACTAGGGAGTGGCGTTGAGGTGATGGGAAGTAATGACACATATTTACAGCATCAACACTCCTATGAGAATCTTAGTTTTAATTTGGCCTTTTTGACCAAAGAAGATATGGGAAAATTGTAGAGATTTATGAGACTTAAAACTTACTAAGGGGCTGAAGCCTATGAGAAACCAATAAAGAAATTAAATCATAGAGCGTAGAGGAGGGAGAATGGTCGCAGTGAAGGGGAGGACTTGTTAGTTCAAATCTGCGTGGGCCATCATCGTGAAGATGGGTATGAGTTTTCTCCATCTTCATTAAGGGCATGATGAAGCCTGTTGCATTTCATTTAGTTGCAAAGATGATCTTAAAAACTGTGGAGTTTCTCATTTGTCTCATGGTTTAATGGATTAAGCAATCTCAAGTTATCTTCTAATACTAAGTGACAGCCATTTAAACTGAAAACCCAACAAGTTTTCTCAACATCTATGAACAATAGTTTGCCTATTGGGATGAAATATAGGATAAAAATGCTTACCTTGAGGGGTTGTTAGGAAGAGAAGAGATTATGTATGTGAAGTACCAAATTCAGTGCCTTCTGCAGAGCACACACTCTATGAATGGTAATGACTAGCATACCATGTAACTAGTACTGATGTAGTTACCTTCAGATTCACTATTGAGAGAGAACTTCCGAGGGAATGTATTCATTGATTTGTTTGTTTTTTTTCTTAGGCCGTGGGTCATCTTATTGCTGCAGTTCTAAAAGAAAGTGGTTTTTCAGAAAAGATCCAGCAGTCCCACAAACCAGGTCTGTCTTTAACTTTGTGCTTTAGTTCTATTCAGATATTGCTGCTAGCTGGACCACTTAGGTACTTCTTTTGTTTTCCTCACAGTTCAGGTCACTGTAGAAATGATTTTGCCTTTTTTTGTTTGTTTGCATTCTTCTTTTTTTCTTTTAAAATTTGTTACAACAGACTCCAGAATGAGATATGGAAGGGGTGAAGGGGAGTAATGAAAAATAACATGGGTGGAATGAGGGTAGGCATGCTTTAGAGAAGGCTGATAGGGTTACTGCTGAGGGAATCTTTTTGTTTAATGGAGAAAGTGAACGTAGTGGCTCTGTTTGGGTGTAGGAGATTTCCCGTGCTTTAGGTAGCCGCAAATATGAGTTCTAAGTTGGAAAAGTCATGCCTTGACAGGCAGAGCTGGAGGAAAAATTCTGTGCCATTCATAGGGCAGGTGAATGCTAGAGTTGAAGCAATGCCAGCTTACTGACATATTTACCACTTGGGTTCTGGTTGACCAGTGTTGTGTATTTTGACATGCTGATTGGAAACTCCGCTTAAGTAGGTCCTCTAAGGTAAACTCTATGGAGAATATAGGTGATGGAAATAAGATTCTTTTTTCATAACAGAAATAAATTGATTTCCTTTCTCTCACATTCCTTTTTATTAGCTGCTCAAGTTACGTTTCTTTACAGCTTCTGCTGACATGTTGAAGTCAATGTAGGCGCACACTTCACTAATTGGCATTTATCTGGTGTTTGTATGTCGTCATATAAATTAGGTTTTCTGAGAACTCTGATCTTAATCCTGCCTATAATCACATTATGTACTCTGAGAAGATCTAGTGGTTTTACTTAAGCTGCCAGGATTTATTGAATATCAAATCCCTGTAACTAAATGTTTCCTCTTCTAATAAATGAATGCTTATTTCCACGGTGGCACAGTGTTACCTGAGGCGACAGTTTTTTATTCATTTATTTTGTTATTCTGGCTTAGTAGTGGAGTGATGATATTTAGAACCCTTTGATAGTGTCCATACAGGTGAATAAAATTTCCTTTCGACTAAAAGAAATGGAATATAAATATTTCTTCCCTTCAGTTACTGTAAACTGTATTGTTCTGTATTGTTATGTGAGTGGGATCCTAAGATTGAAAAGGCTCTCGGAGCCAGCTACCATGGGAAAGTGGGCACAATATAATGTTTATTTTCATTCTTTTAGTATTCTTCGGGAGCTGGGGATCTTAATTTTTTTCTCCAGATTGTATATTTCCCTAATAAATTAGGTCAGGAGGAAGGAAAAATAGCTTCATTGTGTGTTCTTTAAAAAAAAAAAGCAAGAATAAATCCCCCAAACCACATGTAAAATCTAATGGACTTAACCCACAACACTTTCAAATATAGATTTATCATTAATAGTAAACCTCTTTTTTGAGGGAGGATTGTGAGTTCTGAGAAAGTTATGAAAGCTAGAACCTCGGCTTTTATAGGATTTTTCAAAATAAAGAACTTATATTTACTTTTGTGTCCTTCCAGTGCTTTCCTATCAAAGATGACAGGTTCACAGTGTGAGGGGAGAAATCACTGTCTCTTCCTTGGGCGAAACAGTTTTTTGAGGCTTTTGTTGTTAGTCGTGGAACCAGCAGCTTGCTCATAGCCTGCCCGGCTTCTGTCTCCTTCCTCTGGGTCCACTTTCAGCTCCAGTCCTTGTGGGGGACAGTGGGCTGGCATGTGGGTGGTAGAGGTTGGTGAGAAGAGAGCAGGAGCGTTTTCTGAAAATGTTACTGCCATTTCAGGCTTGAACTATAGGTGTGATTTGGAATCCAACTTAGACTAACTGATACGCTGGCGTTGCTCACGTCTGGTTCAGTGGCTTGATTAGAGCACAGTGCTAGAGGCAAGTCACAGTTTTGATCTCCTAATAGTTGTGTGGCTTGCACTCAGGTCATACCTCTGCAGCCAGCCTCATTCTGGAGCAAAGACACCAAAGATGAGAGAGAATTGCTGTGTCCGAACACATCCATTACCTCTCTTGGAAAACTGACTTCAGTCTATCCTACAAATGGTGTGACACAGCATCGTTTTTGTAGAGGAAAGCTAGCCTACTGTGAACGAATTACACTTTGACGAATGGCTGGGGGTGTATATGCATCTGCTGCTCATCAGATGTGTGTTTTAATCACTGATTTGATTTCAGACTCCTGCTTTGAACTTGCTGTGGGAGAAGTGTTGCAGTGATAATGTTGTGGTTCGAACAGCCTGCTGTGAGGGTCTGGTGGCCCTTGTCGCTCAGGATCACGCGGAGTTCAGCTATGTTCTCAATGGGATACTCAACCTGATTCCATCGACCAGGTGCTCTTTCCTTCATGTTTGATCAATTAACGATTTAAATTTTTAGAAAAAAATGCAGTCCCTTGCCATTAAGGGTCACCATTCATCCTACTTGCTAGTTGTTTTTCTTTCCCTGAAAATGTCATGTAGTTGATATTTCATATGTGGTGAGAACATGCTAACTTAAGCTCTAAAAGTCTGGGGATTTGTGGTCATTTGCTGTACTTAAGTTTTGGGGTTCTGCTTAAGTGTGTCATTGCTCTTTTAATGAAGAGCTAAGTAGTTTATAACTCACAGTTTGCAGTGCAAATTCCTGACTTATTTTAAGAAAGAAAGTTGCCCATGAGCGATACTCATTCCACAGTGGTAAAGTTTATTCACTACTGGCAATACTTACTTAGCCTTTAGCATCGGTACATGCATTAGAAAATAATAGCCCTAATTTCTTTAGAAGCATTTCATAATTTAGACATGTCTTCCCCTGATTATTCTAGGTAAATAATGTTCTTTGAATTTGTTTGGTATGACCATATTTATTCCATTCACAGACTGATGTTAATGGAATCCCGGGGGATAAAATGGGCATTCTCAGGTGGTCACACAAGACTGTATTTGAACCATCCCATGGAAGTGAGCGTCTCTTGTAAAATACTCCCTGAAAAGGAGGTGCCACTCAAGGAGGTGCACTTCAAGAAATGGCCTTGATCTATATGCCCTCAATTTTGCCTGCATTAAATCATTTGGGCTTCTGTCCCCTTCTCCCAACTCTTCCCCAGCCGCCCTCCACCCCCCATCTCCTTCTCAGTGGGGTTGCCTGTTCTCCTGATGTTTTTTACTCACCTTGATTGTAGTATCCTCAGAGCTGAATACTTAATCTTTTTCCTGCCTTCTGTGGAGATGAAGTACAGCTGTAACCGTCAATCTGTGGGTGCTGCCTTCCTAGGCTTGAGGTCTATTAGGTTAAATAACCTCTGGCCTTTTAACCTTTCTTCACAAATCTTATTTTGTACCCTTAGATCATTTCTTTGAAGCTTTTTGGAACCTTGATTTTTCTTTATATTCTGCTACCTACATTGATAAGTCCAAACCCTTTAGCTCGGTAGACATGCCCTTCCCAAACTAGTTCCCATCTTCTGTTCAACCTGCATTTTCTGCCATGAACCCTGCTCTAAGCCATACTCACCCGTTCCCCAGCCTGTGCATGCAGTACCTCTGCATGGAATGTTCCCTCCTCTTTTTGATATCATTTTCTTCATCCTTCAAGGCTTAGCTCGGATGTTACCTCTCCTGCCTAGACAATTCCCTCTTCTCAGCTGGGCTACTTGCTCTTTCACAATATATATATATATTTCACCTATATTTTTGTCTCTAGCACACTGTTTGACAGTAGATGACCAGATCTTTCTGAACAAGTAAGATTTGATCATCGCTGAAAATGTACTCATTTTCTGTCTTTTTCTTTGGGTGCATGCCCACGTGCACAGGCACACATGCACACACACTCAAACAAATGTTTTTAGAAGGATCCTATTGTATACTCCTTAAAAAATTAGTTTTGAGGCAGCTTTTAAAAGGTTAAGTTTTTTTTTAATTCATTTATTTGTTTATTTTATTTATTTACTGGCTGTATTGGGTCTTCGTTGCTGCATACGGGCTTTCTCTAGTTGCTGCGAGTGGGGGCTACTCTTCATTGTGGTGCGCAGGCTCCTCATTATAGTGGCTTCTCTTGTTGTGGAGCACGGGCCCTAGGTGCGTGGGCTTCAGTAGTTGCGGCACATGGGCTCAATAGTTGTGGCTCATGGGCTCTAGAGCACAGGCTCAGTAGTCGTAGCGCACGGGCTTAGTTGCTCCGTGGCATGTGGAATCTTCCCAGGGCAGGGCTCGAACCTGTGTCCCCTGCATTGGCAGGTGGATTCTTTACCACTGCACCACCTAGGAAGTCCTAAAAGGTTAAGTTTTAATGTATCTCTCTTTTTGTAACTTATTGGTTGCCCTTAAGGACACGTAGATTTTGCCTCACCCTTTTTTTTTTTAAATGCAGGTAGTAGTATTAGTTCCTCCCTAAATATTTTCAAATGCCTTAAAATTCACAAACATAGAACCTCCTTGCAATGTGTAGCTGTACTGTTTATATCCAAAAGTAAGAGTATCAGCAGCTAAAGGGGTCAGGAAAATGTCTCTAAGGGATAATTAGAACAAGTTAGATTATACTTTAATTCCAGAATGCCCCATTAGAAAATTATGCTGGTATGGGATATCCTTCACACATCAGTATAAGTCCATCATCACTATTCTAAACTGAAAAGCATAAGCTTTGCTGATAGTAGATTAGCATGTCATCTGTGTATATTAAAATTTGTCAGTAATATAAGATTTTTTAAAATTAAAAAACATTTTTTGAATCAGCAACATGTTCACATGGTAAAAAATTCAAAAGGGCATATGAGGTAAATTCTCTGTCCTGTATCTCAGTTTTTCTCCTTAGATAAAACTCTTAACAGGTCTAATTATCCTTCTAAAAATGTTGTATGCACATGTAACTGAAAATTTATGTGTACATGTTTTTTCTGAAAAAAAAGTTAGTAGCCTACTAGATTTAGCTGTTATTTTGTATTTTTCAGTGGAAAAATATATCTTGGACATCATTCCTTAGCATACATAATGTGCCTTCTATTTTTTCTGGCTGTATAATATTCCATTGTATGAATGTGCCATAATTTACCAGTTCCCTATTGTTTTTAATTATTTGCAATTATAGGCAATGCTTCAATGAGTAATCTTACGCATATAGGTTACTATTAGTTTTCAAGGGTCTTTGGAAATATGGCCAAGATACAGAAGAAAGCCTTGAATTTTATGGTAAACAAATAGAGGAATTTTAACAATTGAAGGATCCTGGAAAAAAAAACTTTTTTTAAAGTTTCTTAGCATGTTCATGTTGTCTAAATTGTTAGCCACAGAAGATGCAGAGTAGATTCTGAAGCTAACCAATTTAACGTTTGCATCAATTTGATCATGAAATGTGTTATATAAGTGCTAGGTTTTCTTTATTGTTACCAGTAGAGGTAATGATTATTTGTGAAGAATTTTCTTTGTTTTATTTCAAGTAGCAGAGCTTTGTGGTTTGTAGTGATTACAAAGACTATACTTTGCATTGTTTACGCCTTAAAAAAAGCAAAATGAGAATACATTTAAGAAATTAAATTTAATTAAAAACAGGAGACCCAAACAGCCTCCTCCTCCAAATGCTTCTCAGGGAATTTTCTGAGACAGAGAACCATCTTTATCTTTGGGATCTAAAAACAAAAATGACTTTGTCATTTCCCTGCGGTTCTTGGCTGAGACATTTTGGATCTTCAGTTTCCAATGTTTAAATTTCTACTTGTCTTTGGCT
This sequence comes from Hippopotamus amphibius kiboko, assembly GCF_030028045.1. Taxonomy (NCBI): domain Eukaryota; kingdom Metazoa; phylum Chordata; class Mammalia; order Artiodactyla; family Hippopotamidae; genus Hippopotamus; species Hippopotamus amphibius. Next base: position 83,212,852 of record NC_080187.1, on the reverse strand, counting down.
TTCTCTTCTTAAAATAGAGATTTATGGCAGTCTAGAAGCACCTTGGGAACAGAGCCACACAACGATTGCTCAGCTTTGATGTAGAAGAATGAGTCTAAAACTATACTTTTTCCTTTTGCCTACCTAGTATCCTAGCATTCTTCAGAGGGAGCGGGAGAGGAAGAGGGGGTGTGGAGGGAGGGAGAGAGAAGCAGCATCCTTCTATGGAATAGATATTTAGAAAATGTAGCTTCTGGAGCTTTCTCAGCATTGCAGTAAATGTTGAAAGCTGCAAGGAAAGATGCAGGGAAAAGTCAGTGACATTCTCTCTCCCAGCCTTATAACCTGCTCCTTGGCTCTTTGCAGGTCTAGTCTGAAAATTCCCTTGGAACATGTATGAAAAGCTGCGTCCTCTTCACCCCTCCCCCCAAATCCAACCCACAATTTGAGAAATATTGGTCTAGAGTCTGCTACATTGTATAGTCTAACTTTGAAGAAGACTTGACATTGGTAAAGCTCTGGTTGTCTAAACTTCAGGGAGTGGCTGGGAAAGTGTCTGGCTCTGTTTGAGAGACTGTTCCCTTCAAAGGAATAGTTTGATGTCCAGAGTGTTCTCCGTTCAAAGCTGAAGCAACATGAAACAATTGTAAACTAGTTTTTATAGCTTCTGTAAACAAAGAAGTGGATTTAAGAGGTCGAAAATGTTCTTTTAATCAGTAAGGAAATTTGAAAAGAAAAAAAAAGATTCCCTAAGGAGGGTGAAGGAAAGAAGGGGGCTACAAAGGAAACACAGTAAGGAAATTATTATCCCCAGTTAAATGTGAATTTTGAAATTAAATAAAATTAAAGTGAATGATATAGAGTAGGATGTCTTTTTCTTATCCTTTAAGGAACTGCTTGTTTTAAGTTCAGGTTGTTTTTGGTTTTGTGAGTTTTTGTCTTTGTTTTAACACTGAGTTCATTCTCAGATAAAGATTCCCAAAGCGAGGAGTTTCCCCATTTTTCTTCCCTTGGATCCCCACCCCTCCCTTAACTGCACTAGCTTCTAGAAAGCTGCTGCAGCCATTGTTATAGTTGCTTAGTAACGGGATTGTGAATAAAAACAGTACTCTCCTGTGGAATCAGGTATTTAGTTTTCGATATTCAGATGTCATGACAGCCTATAATTTCAGTTCAACTGCTTTCCCGACCCCCCACCCCTTCTTTCAAAAAATGTTGGGTAGGTAGGACGGTTATGCTCTAGATAAACTAGCGCTTGATTTGGGGTCCTTTTGTGCTTTCAAATAGGGAAGGGACCTGCAATTTATGTATTTGGGGAGAAAATAAAGTGTATTAAGGTGTGAGGGATTAACGTCTATTTTCTGAGATTCCTAAAGGCTAACTTTTTGATAAGTCTCAAATAGGATATTAAAAATGCCCATAGTGGGTCCTGGCTAACGCTGCTGGATCCAGTGAGTCTTTGATGATGGATTGATGAAGGTCCAGTTTGGTTAAAAATGATTTTGAGAACTATGTGCAGTAAATATCTAGGGTAATTTAACGACAGAATTCTTGTCTCTCAGGGTCTTCACTTTGGCTGATAACCCTGTTCCTGGGAAAACTTAATTGCTTTGTTATCGTGTAGGAAATGGTTCGCAACCAAGGAGACGCCGCATTCATACCTTGTATTATTGAAGCTTTTCTGTACTGTTTAGCTTCTTTCTCTTTATTTTATTTGGCAGGAGAAGAAGAACCAAAGAAGGATGCCTTTATGAGGTTTCCCCAAGGTTTGAGGAAGACAGTCTTAGCATGCTTTCATTTGCAGCTGGGGAGTCAGAGAATGTTTCATGAATTTGAGATGGTTTCAGGGCTAATACCTACATTGGTATCATTGCTCATTTAATTTTAACTCTTATCTGACAATGACAGAATTCCTGGACCATGTCTATTTCCTCATCTTACCTTTTAAGTATTCTGTAAGCCTTTTAGCTTGTTTTCAGATGCTCTTTCCTTTTTTCAAATCCTTTGTCTTTCTCTGAAATTACAGAATTTCTCTCAACTTGTAGCTCATAACCAGAAAAGTAGTTCTAGCCACTTTTATAATTTAGGACATCTGCCCTATTTCTTTTTAAGTTAGCTGATCTGGTTGAAGGCTTTGTTTGTCACAAAATCTTCCATTGTAAGAGTCATGTGTTTATGCGAAGATGTTTTTAGGTGATTTAAGAAAAGTGGCTACTGAAATACATGTTACTTTTATAATGGAAAAATGCTTCAGAAGAAGTCAGGCCATTTTCTGGTACTTAGAAGACAAATAAATATGCAGAGCTTTCCCAAGCAAAAACTCAATAGCATTACATATCTCAGATTTTTTTTAAAGAAATGTTATTTTTTGTCATTTATTCAACCATGGGTTCTGCAGAACTGTTTTTTCATTTCCTCCCTTTCTTCCTGGCTCCATCTCTTTCTTTTCTCATATAATTTTATTACAAATTTAGGAAATGACTTGATAATTAATCTAGTGTTTAACATTTTCTTATTTGCAGGTGACTTACTGTACTTAAGGCTGACCGCTTACCCTTTCTAGTTAAAAAGAGACTTGGCTACATTTGTACCATTTGCTCCCATGATACTCAGGGATGTCCTCTTTTTGGATGTTTGTGTAATTCTCTTCAACACAAACTTTTGTTATTCTCGTCCCTGGTCAAAAAATTAGTGTGGGTACTTCCTTGCACCTCATATTTAGAATATTTCGAAACTAAAGAACCAAGCATTGCTTGTAGTCTTTTCAAGAGGAGACCGAGCATACGTGAGCAGTATTTAATGCGCTGTAATCAAATAAACCCCAGAGGAAACCTGAGACATGGTATTCGTATGCACAATAGTAATTGTGCAGTATTTACCTAGTGAAGAGCAATTTTTTATGCATGGTTTTAAATAGTATAGTTTGTACAGCTTGACCAAAATTTTTTCTGCATTGGGTTTTTGTTGCTGCACACAGGCTTTCTCTAGTTGCTGTGAGCGGGGGCTACTCTTCATTGTGGTGTGCAGGCTCTTCATTGTAGTGGCTTCTCTTGTTGCGGAGCACGGGCTTTAGGTGCGTGGGCTTCAATAGTTGCGGCACACAGGCTCGATAGTTGTGGCTCACGAGCTGTGGAGCACAGGCTCAACAGTTGTGGTGCACGGGCTTAGTTGCTCCATGGCATGTGGAATCTTCCCAGAGCAGGGCTCGAACCCGTGTCCCCTGCTTTGGCAGGTGGATTCTTAACACTGTGCCACCTAGGAAGTCCCTTTTTTCTTTTTTTTTTCTGGAATATCCAGCATCATTATTGACCCACATTCCCTCTTATGGTGAGATCTAGATTTGGCTCTTATGCCAGTGGAAATTGAGCTTCCTTTTTTTATTTTTTAAATTTTTATTGAAATACAGTTCATTTACAATGTTGTGTTAGTTTCAGGTGTACAGCAAAGTGACTCAGTTATACATATATATAAGTACATATATTCTTTTTTAATATTCTCTTCCATTATAGGTTATTACAAGATATTGAGTATAGTTCCCTGTGCTATACAGTGGGTCCTTATGGATTATTTATTTTATATATAGTAGTGTGTATATGTTAATCCCAAGCTCCTCATTTATCCTTCCCCCTTCCTTTGGTAACCATAAGTTTGTTTTCTATGTCTGTGAGTCTATTTCTGTTTTGTAAATAAGTTTATTTGTATCTTTTCTTTTTAGATTCCACATATAAGCAATATCATATGATATTTGTCTTTGTCTGGCTTACTTCACTTAGAATGATAATCTCCAGGTCCATCCAAGTTGCTGCAAATGGCATTATTTCATTCTTTTTTAATGGCTGAGTAATATTCCGTTGTATATACGTATGGCATCTTTACACATTTATCTGTTGATGGACACTTAGGTTGCTTCCATGTCTCGGCTATTGTAAATAGTGCTGCAATGAACATTGGGGTGCGTGTATCTTTTTGAACTATGTTTTTCTCCAGATAAGTGTCCAGGAGTGGGATTGCAGGATTGTATGGTAGCTCTATTTTCAGTTTATCAAGGAGCCCCCATACTGTTCTCTATAGTGATTGTACCAATTTACATTCCCACTAATAGTGTAGGAGGGTTCCCTTTTCAAATCGAGCTTCCTTTTTGCTTTCTTTCTTGTCACTGCGCTTGTTGCTCAGGCCTGAAGTTTCCTTTGCTTCCTCTTAGAGGGTTCTTGAGTCAGTTCAGCTTGTTTTGGCAGCTACCCAAGGAAGGGCTTGTTCCAGCCGATCTCTACCAAAGGGCTTTTTGGCAGCAGGTTGTTGAGTGTGACAGGACTCTGTGGGCTACAAGTTACAGAAACCCACTTGAACTCATTTGAGCATAAAAGAGTGATTTTAATTTTTTTTGCTAAGGGGGTGTCCCATAGGACTTACGAACAGGGATGTACCCGGGCCTCAGAAACAAATTGGATACAGGCTGTGTTTTTCTTCTCTCTTGCTGCAGACTGACTTTTCTGCTTCCTAGTCTACAGGGCACCACCTGCTCCTGGGTTTACATCTCTTATCTGTAAGAGAGAGCCAGACTGAGGCTGGAATTTCTTGGCCACAGTTACAGATTTCCAAGGACCAGCATGTGTGAGATGTTCACTCCTGGACCAATCAGTTCTGCCAGGGGCTGTATGTTAGTTTTCTATGGTTGCTATAACAAATGACTACCAACTTAAAGCAACAGAAATTTATTATTCCACAGTTTTGAAGGCCAGAAGCCCCGAACCAAGATGTCAGCAGGACGGGTTCCTGCCGGAGGCTGGGAGACTGTGTTCCATGCCTCCTTCCTAGCTGCTGGTGGCTGCTGACAGCCCTTGCCCTTCTTTGGCTTGTGGCCGCATAATTGCAGTCTCCACCTCTGCCTTTTCATGACCTTCTTCCCTGTGTGTCTCTGTCTTAAATCTCTTTCTCCTTTCTCTGATAAGGATACCAGTCATTGGATTGAAGGCCCACCCAGGAGGATCTCATCTCAAGATCCTGAGTTATGTCTGAAAAGACCTTATTTCCAAATAAACTCACATGCACGGGAACCAGGGATTAGGACTTAGATATACTTTTGTGTGTGTGTGGGTGGGGACACAGTTTAACCCTCTGCAGGCTGTGTCTTCATTGTGGGAATATTTGTATGCTGGGATCCCTTCTACAGTAACCATATGAATGACAAGGAGTGGTAATTCTCAAAACAGAGAGGAGACTGGGACATTATTACCGAAGAATGAACTTGGGGTAAAGCCATGACTTCGGAAATAGGTATCTCTCAGCCTCTTAACTTAGCTCTAGCTTTGACACATAATTGTACCTAAGTATAGGTGACGATATTCCATCTGTATTGCTCTGACTGGGATAGAGGGAGGAGAGGGGCTTCCCTAGCAGTCTAGTGGTTAAGATCTGCGCTTCTACTACAGGGGGCACGGGTTTGATCCCTGGTAGAGGAACTAAGATCCCGCATGTTGTGCCATGTGGCCAAAAAAAAAAAAAAAGAAAAATTAAAATGGGATAGAGGGAGGAGAGGTTGAGTGGATGGAGATCATTGTCAAAGATAACATAATTGTTTTATTGTGATGCAAGATGCCACCATATTTTCCATCATCATCGTCTCATCCTCCTCCTCCTCTGGAATATTTTTTTGAAAGCCTATATTATCTCTCCAAACAGCAATAATGATAGAAGCAACCACTGCCTTGGTTGCCAAGGGAAGAGAGGTAAAGGAAGGAAACTAGGTTGGAGTGTGACACAAAAAAACTAGCCAAGAAAATTTTGGAAAAAATAGGTGTTACAAAGAGGAACTCTTTGGTTTTTAAAATTTTTAATAGAAAATTTCAAAGTAAAGTAGAAAAGTGTTATGAACCCTCATATTCCTATCATTCAGCCTAAAAACCTTTAGCTCGTGGCCAATCCTGCTCCTCCATAATCTCATCCACTTCCATTCTACCAAATTCTTTTGGAGCAAATCCTGGACATTGTGTAATTTCTTCTGTAGATATTAAATATATACCTCTTTTTAAAAAACATAACATATGAGCACCTTATCTTTGACAAAGGAGGCACGAATATACAATGGAAAAAAGACAGCCTCTTCAATAACTGGTGCTGGGAAAACTGGACAGCTACTTGTAAAAGAATGAAATTAGGACACTTCCTAACACCATACACAAAAATAAACTCAAAATGGATTAAAGACCTAAATGTAAGGCCAGACACTATAAAACTCTTAAAGGAAAACATAGGCAGAACACTCTAAGACATACATCAAAGCAAGATCCTTTATGACCCACCTCCTAGAATAATGGAAATAAAATCAAGAATAAACAGATGGGACCTAATGAAACTTAAAAGCTTTTGTGCAGCAAAAGAAACCATAAACAAGACTAGAAGACAATCCTCAGAATGGGAGAAAATATTTGCCAATGTATCAATGGACAATATTTTGATTAATCTCCAAAATATACAAGCAGCTCATGCAGCTTAACACCAAAAAAGCAAATAACCCAATCCAAAAATGAGCAGGAGACCTAAATAGACATTTCTCCAAAGAAGACTTGCAGATGGCCAACAAATTCATGAAAAGATGCTCAACATCACTAATCATTAGAGAAATGCAAGTCAAAGTCACAATGAAGTATCACCTCACACCAGTCAGAATGGCCATCATCAAAAAATCTGGAAACAATAACTGCTGGAGAGGGTGTGGAGAGAAAGGAACTCTCTTGCACTGATGGTGGGAATGTAAATTGGTACAGCCACTATGGAAAACAGTTTGGAGGTTCCTTAAAAAATTAAAAATAGACCTACCATATGACTCAGCAATCCCACTCCTGGGCATATACCCAGAGAAAACCATAATCCAAAAAGAAACATGTACCACAATGTTCATCACAGCACTATTTACAATAGCCAGGACATGGAAGCAACCTAAATGCCCATCAACAGATGAATGGATAAAGAAGATGTGGCACACATATACAATGGAATATTACTCAGCCATAAAAAGGAATGAAATTGAGTTATTTGTAGTGAGGTGGATGGACCTAGAGTCTGTCATACAGAGCGAAGTAAGCCAGAAAGAGAAAAACAAATACTCATATATATGGAATCTACAAAAAGGTACTGATGAACCCAGTGACAGGGCAAGAATAAAGATGTAGATATAGAGAACGGACTTGAGGATCTGGGGAAGGGGTGTAGAAGGGGAAGCTGGGATGAAGTGAGAGAGTATACACTACCAAATGTAAAATAGATAGCTAGTAGGAAGCTGCTGCATAACACAGGGAGATCAACTCGATGATGGGTGATGACTTAGAGGGATAGGGAGGGCGGGAGGGAGTCACAGGAGGGAGCCGATATGAAGATATATGTATAAATACAGCTGATTCACTTTGTGGTACAGCAAAAACTGACACAACAGTGTAAAGCAATTATATTCCAATAAAGAGCTTAAAAAAAAAGTAACAGTAATGTGATTATTACACCTGGATGTATGTGTGTATGTTTGTGTATGTGTAGTGTTTAAATGTCCAGTCAATATTTAGATTTCTAATTGCTAATAATTTTTAAAAATAATTTTTTGAATAACCATCCAAATAAGAATTGTTAATTCTTTAACATCTCTTTTAACCCATAGATATAAAGGTATTTTTTAAAAATCATATTTTGAGACTTCATTATCTTTTCATTATTTTGAGTTGATTTTAGACCCACTCTTTTAGATGCAGCTTCAGAGAGAGAGACAAAGAGAGAGAGAAGAGGAGAGAGAGAGAAAGAAATTTTAGTAGTTTCAAAAGCCCTATTGCTACTTAATCATTTTCACATATAGCAAATGAATTAAGAGGGAACAGAGTGAAAAAAAAAATAGCATCTTCCAAAGAGGACTTCTTACATCTGCTCTGATCCTAAGTCTCAGTGCTCTGATCAACCATGGAATGGTTCTCATTTTGTAAAAGCGAATGATGTGAAGAATTGCAATGAAGGAATTTATTCTGTAAGTTTGGATGTTGCGATATCTTCTTCCTAAGCTTTAGAGGAAGAGGATTCTAGAAACTCAGTGTCAATAGAGAAGCTTCTCAGAAGAATCTGAGCAGTCTTGAAGGAAGAAAATAAGATAATACCTTGGTTCCCAAGAAGATGCCATGCCATAAGACCTTCCTAAGACAACTGTACTTCATTCCAATTTTTTTAAAAATTTACTTTTTAATTTTTATTGAGTCATAGTGTAATTAACTGGCCATATTTTTGATGAAGGCAAAGTAGAATTGACACAATACCAATGTAGACTATGTAAGAAAAGCTGAACCTCAGTTTGACATCTAGCAGAGAACACACACAGGAAAGAGAATCTTAGGGAACAGGCTTCATGCAGTGTTAAGACCTTTGTCTTCACCAGAGGATCCACACAGGAGAGAAACCATACACATGTGATATCCATCACAAAACACTCATTCATGAATCTGTACTTCACGGTCATAAGAGGATCCAAGTGAAAAAGAAAACATACTGTGGTATAGATTGTGGGAAATGCTTCAACTGCAAGAGAAACCTCGCTGCTGACCAAAGAATCCACTTAGGAAACAAACCATGTGAGTGTCTCCAGCAGTGCTGTGAAACAGAAATACATTGTACTATGAGCCACAACTGAGCCACATTTATAATTCAAAATTTTCTAGTAGCCACATTAAAAAGTAAAAAGAAATGGGTGATGTTAACTTTAATAATATATTTTATGTAACCCCATATATCAAAAATATTATTTCAAGATGTAATCAGTATAAAAAATTACCCATGATATCTTATAGTCTTTTTTGTGTTCTAAGTCTTTTAAATACAGTGTGTATTTTACATGACAGCACATCCCAATGGGGTGAGCCGCGTTACAAGTGCTCAGTGGCCACATGTGGCCATTGGCTACCTATCGTATTGGACAGCATGGCCAAACCTTTTATAAGTTGTAAAAATTTAAATGACAAAAGAGTACACTAAATAACATCTCACATAATTGCCCCAAATGATATCAATTAATTAAGTCTGGGTCTTGTCTTAGCCTGAAGATAAAGTTAACAGTGATTTCTAGGTGGCAATGACACAATACATATTAAGCACTTAGGAGAGTACTTAGCTTACAATAGATGCTCCATAAATATTAACAGCCATGATTTTAAAAATATTACTCTTTTTTAATTTAACAAGTAATCTTTATTTCTAAGATTTCTTTCTTGTTCCCAGGGAAAATCTTATTTAAAAAGGGCAGGGTAATTTGTGACAATGTGGATGAACCTGGAGAGCATTGTGCTAAGGGAAATAACCCAGACAGAGAAAGATAAATACTGGATGGTACCGTTTATATGTGGAATCTAAAAAAAGAAGTTGAACAGATAGAAGCAGAGAGTAGAATGGTTGCTGCCAGGGGCTGGGTGGGAGAAATGGGGAGAGGTTGGTCAAAAGATATAAACTTTCAGTTATAAGATGAAGAAGTTCTGAGAATCTAATTTACAGCGTGGTAACTGTAGTCAACAATGCTGTTGTGTACTTGAAATTTGCTAAGAGAGTATTTAGTGTTTTCACCAAAAAAATTAAAAGTAACTGTGTGAGGTGATGTATGTGTTAACTTGATTATGGCAACCATTTTACAATGTACACATAAATCATGTTGTACACATTATATTACAATTGTGTTTATCAGTTTTACCTCAGTAAAGCTGCAATAAAATTCTATTTCACAATTAAAAAAATCAATAACAGGAAAAAAATAAAAAAGGGCAGGCCTTCTTTTTGATTGATTATGCTGCTGCCTCTGACAGAGAATAAGGAGAAAACTTAAATTTCTATTCCCCACTTCCATTAACTTTGTTTTAATGGGGGTTATTTGCTCTGATTGGTCCCCTGGCCCACTTTTTTTGAGTAGCCGTTCCATTTCATCTATCTGGTTATTATTCATGGTCTGCTAATATTTATAAATGAAGGACTTCATTATTCAGTGTGGGTAACTGATGTGGTCACTGCCTGCAATTATGTGGGCTAATGTTTACTTTTTCCTGATTGATTTTCCCCCAAGTGCATGTAGGGAGGTGATTGATAGGTTGGTGGTTTGATTCTTTGGCTCCACTTCTCCTCCTTTCAGTGTGTTGAATGGGAACTTGTAGGCCTCTTCTTGGCTCTGCTTTGGAATAAGCTGGGTGTGTGTGGATGGCTACTGTTCAGTGTGGGTGGCAAGTGTTCAACTATTTAAAAGTGGTAGGATTAAGTATCGGATTAGAATATTCACTTTTTAACATTTGACATGTTGTTGTATTTCTTTACAGGAATACACATGGCTTGATAAAAGCCATTATGAAATTATTACAAATGCAAGCTCTTAAGGAAGGACACGGTGGAGAGAAGAATATTCAAGATATATATAATATTAGGTATGCCTTTTCTCCTTTTTTTTTTTTTTTCATGAACTGTTAAGTTACGAATTGAGACATGTTAAGCCATTAAGAATTAGTATATTTAATACGGCAGTGACTGTGAGCCTTGCCCTCTCAGAATTTAGTATTTCGAAGACTCAGGATTGAGATAGAGTTGGCTACTACATGCTGAGTATCACCAAGGTGGCTTTCAGGGTTGTTTCCTTGGAACTGGCATCTTTTATCCAAAATTCAGGTCATTTGTTTTGCTCTGGGATATAGAACCATCTTCCTAATACTGTGAAAACTGAAGAGTTCATTGAACAAATGTACTGAAAGCAGCAGGGGCTTAGTTTAGGAAGAAGGGTAAACTTTCTCACTATAAGTAATATGGAGGACTATCCAAGGGTTATTGTCCAGGCAAGGTCAATAGTTGGGAGCATTGATTTGCCTTTATTTATTTATTTATTTTCATGTATAGAATGTAACATGGTAGAATTATTTAAAAAGAAGATACAAACAGCAACAGTTATGGTGAGATGCATTGGATTTTATGGGAGAGTTTGGACAAGGGGAGGCATCATACTTACTTTTGAAGGTGACCTTAACCATTGCCTTGAAGGTCCTAGAAAGTAATTTCTAAAGAGAAGGGCTCCCATTCGGTAAGCAGAGGATCCCAGAAAGTGTCACATAACCAGTGTGTATCGTCTGCACGTCTGTTCAGTGATGCATCTAGAATATGCCTGTTTCAAAAGAATGAGACCGTGAGACCATAAACAAGGGCACTGATTCTGGGGGAAAATGACCATGGGGCTATGGCGATCCAACAGGGAAAGTAAATCATACTTGTGAATTGTCATTGGCTTGAGCGTACAAGACCTGCAATTTTGAGCATTAGACACCACAGATATCAGAAGCTGTGGGTGCCTCTCCAAAGTAATACGTGGTGCCTATTACTTACATATATTTATAGTACTTTCCTTTTGATAATAAGTAAACAGTGTCTCATGTATTACAGTGAACTTTCCTGATATTTTTAGTTCTATTTATCACCTCCTTTATTTTTATGAGCACATTATCAAGAGTTTCTTAAGTCACTTTTTAAAAACAAGGTCAGATTTGCATTTTATATATTTTTGCTTAACATGTGGTTTGAATGTCTTAAAAAAAACTGAAAAGTTGAAAAAATGTAGTACAATGGATTAGTTAATTCATTAACATTAGTTAACTCAATTTTAAATTGGGGAAGCAAAAGAAAAATTATTCATTTGAAAATACGGTGGAAACTTTGGGTGTGCAGGGTAAACTTTTGGAAATCGATGAATTTGCTTTTATTTTTAAAATATGCATTACCTTAATCTGAAATGAACCTAAGGAGTAGATGAGCAGGACTTAATGTTTCTAGATGAGTCATATAAGCATCAGTATTCTCTTTTTTTGAAAGAAGTTCAAATTCTTGGACCATAGTTCTAGGATAGGAAATAATTCCACATCACTGTTGTTCAGTTGGAGTTATTTGCTTATTTTAAAATAGGAAAGCTATTGAAGTTTTAATTTTTATATAATAGTTTTATTGAAATATAATTCACATACCATACAATTGACTCATTTAAATCCTACAATTCAGTGGTTTTTAGTATATTCACAGAGTCATGTAACCATTGCCATTATCAATTTTAGGACATTTTTATCATTCCCTTAAATTCCTCACCCATTAGCAGTAGCTCTATATTTTCCTCCACCCAGTTGGGTACTTTTAATTCAGTGGTTCTTGACACTGGCTGCTCATTAGAACCTAAAAACAAACAAACATAGGAACAACGAAGCACACCAGACCAACGGAATCAGATTCTCAGCCATGAGGCCTGAGCTTTTGTAGTTTCCAAAAGGTCCCAGGTGATTCTGATGAACAGTGAGTATAAGATGGTGTGTTAGCGGCTCTCTACTATGCATTCTAATCACCTGAGACCTTGCTGAATGGCAGATTCTCTTTCCTTAGGTCTAAGGTGGGCTCAAGATTCTCGTCTAACAAGCTCCCAGGTGCAACTGCGGCTGCTGCTGCTGTTTCCCCACCTACTCTAAGCAGCAGATCTATGAGCAACATTAGCAGTTCCTGGGAGCTTGTTAGGAATGCAGAATCTCAGACTCCGTCTCAGGTTACCTGAATCAGAGCCTGCATTTTAGTAAGGTTTTCCAGGTAGTTCACAGGCACCTTTAAGTTTAAGAAGCACTAGTTTTGATGATGGTAGAAGGAAATTTTCTGTCACACAGAAGAATCAGACTTAGTGTCATTTTCATGCTGATTGCGCTCACTGTGTGCTGAGTGCTAGACTTTCAGTAATGTTTCACCTGGTGTTTTCCTATTTATAATTCATTTTCTCCGGTTGTTGGTTCTTTTACCTGCAGTCTTGTTTTCAGAAGACAATAGATACGAGGTGTGGATAGAGAGCCTCGTTTGAGGAGCTGAAATCATACCGGATACGTAAGATTTGTCTGTAGAGTGGTGGCACATTAAAAGGTCCAGAATCAATCACCTGAGTTGGCATAATCCAGTAATGTTTATGGAGGGCCCTTATGTGAATGGCTGTTTGGCACTATAAATCAGTAGAGTGTAATCGAGTGTATAAGAGCCTTAAGTTCCTCCAGGGGGGATTGTGGATGGCAGAAACACAGGAGAGGTGAGCCTGGAGAGCAGATTTCCCTCAAGAGAGCTATGATTACCTGAGTCAAGCATAAAATTGTCGTGCTGTTTTAGAATCTTCTTTGCCACATGTTGGTTAGCAATACCATCCAGACTTGGAGAGGAAACTGATGAGCTGTGTATGAAAGCATAAAAAGAATATGAGAAGCTTAAAACTCCTCTGAAAGGTGTTCCCTGGTTATGCTGTAGGATTGATTTAAAATGGAAGTAGTATGACAAATTATTGTAAGCTTTCTGGGCATGAAACTCTTCTGTGTTTTTATGGTATTAAGGACTCTGCTAGTATACAGTTGGATTTTAAGTGTTTCTCACTTCTTTTTGTCCTAATAGCTGATTAATTTGAATTATAGTATAACAGACTATGTGGTCATCTTATTCTTTATTAAAATTTTTTAAAAAATTGAGGTAACTGGTTTATATTACTATTTCATGTGCACAACATTATATTTTGACCTATATACACTACAGCATGCTCACCACCATAAATTTAGTTTCCACCTGTCACTGTATAGCTGACCCCATTTACCTGTTTCTCCCTCCGCCTATTGTCTTTCCTCTCTGGTGATCACTAACCTGTTCCCTGTACCTGTTTGTTTTTGTTTGATTTATATTGTTTGTTTATTTTTAATATTCCACATGTGAGTTAAACCACATGGTATTTGTATTTCTCCATGAGACTTACTTTACTTAGCATACTACCCTCAAGGTCCATCCATGTGTCGCAGATGGCAAGATTTCATCTTTTTTTATGGCTAAGTAGTATTCCATTGTATATACGCACCACACCTTCTTTATCCATACATCCATCGATGGATACTTAGGTTGTTTCCATATCTTGCCTATTGTAAATAATGTTGTGATGAGCATTGGGGTGCATATATCTTTTTGAGTTAGTGTTTTCACATTCTTCTGATAAATAACCAGAAGAAGATATTTGCAAATCTTATATCCAATAAGGGGTTAATATCTAAAATATATAAAGAACTTGTACAACTCAACAACAAAAAGCCAAACAACCTGATTAAAAAATGGGCGGAGGATCTGGGTAGACATTTTTCCAAAGAAGACATACAGATGGCCAACAGGCAGAGGAAATGATGCTCAACATCACTGTATTTATTAGGGAAATGCAAATCAAAACCACAGTAAGTTGTCACATCATGCCCGTTAGAATGGCTATTATCAAGAAGGCAAGAAATAAGTGTTGGAGAGGATATGGAGAACAGGGAACCCTTCTACACTGTTTGGGTGGAATGTAAATTGGTGCAGCTACTATGGAAACAGCTTGGAGATCCCTCAAAAAGTTAAGAATAGAACTGCCACATGCTCCAGCTATTCCATTTCTGGGTATTTATGTGGTCATTTTAAATGGGTCTGTACTGAATTGCTTAAGTCATTCCAGTTTGGGAGTGAAGAGAGAGGGAGATGTGAGGACCCAGAATGTTAGCCAGTGGCTTCCTTTTGTTCCTGTGACTTTCCTGAAGGAGCTTTAGAGCGGGTATTCTCTTTGTTGAGCCCAGAACTCAGTGGTTCTCAAACTTCCTGTGCCTAAGAACCACCTGGGGAGCTTGTTACAAATACAGCTTCTCAAGCCCACTTGCCAGAGATTCTCATTCATTCAGTAGGTTTTGCAATGAGACTCAGGAATCAGCATGTTTATCCAGCTGCTAAGTGATGGATATAGGTCATTTGTGGATCATACTTGAGAAATATTGTTTGAGCCCCTGGGAACTTAGTGGTACCATATATGAGCTTCAAGAAACCCTTTGGGGGTAGACTAGGAGGGATTTTGAGTGGTTAATCTTGTCGTCTTGCCTCTGTTCCCTATTTGGAAGGCAAAAGGTTTGTTTGCTCCTCAGCACCGAGGAGCATCTTACCGCCTCTACCATGAACAATGGGAAGAGCAATCCAATGAGAGCAAGCCAAGTATAGATGCAAGTGAGAGACTGTAAAAGATTTAAACCTCACTGCTGTGTTCAATGAGATAATTCCATGACCCCAGCAAGTTAGTGTTCTTTGTGGTCAGACAGTAGATACTTGTATGAACAGGAGGGGAAGAGAGCCCTCAACACCCTTCTACAAACCAATGACAGTTTTCAGTATTTACAGTGCATAAGGAGCTCTTGTTCAGAGTTTTTCGTATATATGTCTGGAACATGTGCTTTAACAGGAGATTTGGATACACAAGTGGTCTACCAACCATGCTCTGAGATACATCAGATGAGAGTGTGTGTAGCCAATGAAGTTCGTTTTACTTAACTGAACCCTTCTGTAGTTTTGTGGCTTAAACAAGATTAAATGGGGGTATTTAAATGGAATTTCAGTTCCCAGTGCTTATTTAGGATGGGGATAAACTAGAAGAACAATGTAGCACATTTGACTGCTGTGATTAGAAGAGCACATGCCAAGTGTAAAACTCTAAGCCCAGGAGTCTCAATTCTGTTTGTACCGTGAGAGCCCTCTGAGGAACTTTTAAACCTATTAGATGACTGGGCTCTCTCTAGCATGACTGGAGGTCAGCCTCAAGCATTGGTAATTTTTCAGATCTTCCTAGATGGTTTCCAGTGTGCTGGTTTGATTGAGAACTACTGGCCAGTCGTTCCAGTGAGGCACTGGGGCTTCATTGTTGCCAGACCTTCAGATCTTTCAATATTAATAACATTTTATATGAAATATCCTGACTAATAAATGTTGGAAAATTCCGATTTTTGAAAATACAGGCTAGGCAGACTGAACACATCTGCTCACAGGATGCAATCCAAGGGCAACAGTTTGTGACCTCTGGTTTAGGCATTTAACTGTTTTCAAAAACTTTAAAAGCCCTTTTTTACCTGCGAACAATTTTTATACTAATCACTTAAAAAACAAAAATCCGGCTACTAAGCTATTCTTTACTTCAGCTTATTTTTCCCCTCCCCTTTTTGTTTGGTCTGAATTTTCTTCTGGTTAGCTTGAACTCCACTTTTTAATAACACACTTACATTTAACTAAGTTATTTCAACATTCTCTAACATTGACCATACAGGAAGTGTGGCAGAGAACCAACATTTGCCTGGTATTTTGGTTGCAAGGAAGAATGACTAAACTAAATTTTTATGATTCTTAAATTATTAGAGGCTCATTTTCTCTGTAATATGCTAATTTTCTCTTAAAATTTTATCATGTGCTTTTGCTTTTAATTTTTCCTCGCATATTCATATTGTGGCAATCTTTTTAAGATCTCTCTTCCCTTGGCTGAAGTGAGGAAATTGCTGTGAATTCATGAGCAGTAACTGCTTGTTCCAGAATTTGTGCATCATTCTGATGTGCCAGACAGTGGCTGACATGTACAAATATCAAATGTTGAAAATCTTATTTGTGGAAAGGGTTGGTCTGATCAACATCAAGCTGTACTTTGTGAAATAAGGGAATATTAAATGTTTTAGGCAGATGGTGTGCTCTGAAATGGGTGATTAGGCCAATGGCATTGGGTGGTTATGCTGTGAGTAGAGGAAAGTTATGTACTCTGTGTGTATTTGCGCATCTGTTTGTGCAGTGTTATGAATTTATTTAGATGGAGGGTTAATTTTAAGAACTTAAAAATGTGTGTCCTAGAGGCTGAGGTACTTTGTGATTCATACCATTTTTGTTTTGTTTTGTTTTGTTTTTCATTTATCTCTTAAGGCAAATGCATTCATTCCTTAGGGCCATCAAACAGAAGCAAGAGAAAGTCCCAAGGTAAATACTGACGTAAAGTGCACCAAGACCAGTTTGTAGTTGTGGATGTCAAAATGTAGCCCCAGTTTTAATTTGATAACTAGCTTCTTCTCAGCTTTAAGCTCTTTCTGAATTTTCTCTTATATCCAGTTTGGTGGGTGAGATGGAATCACCCATGCGAAGAGTGCAGGAAGGGTGTTTCTAGCTCTAGGGAAAAGCATGTGCCCAGCTGCTGCTGTGTGAGAGAGCCTGGTGCCCCAGAGGAGCTAGCAGGAGGTGGGGTGCCTGGAGCTTAGTGTTCAAGGGAGGGAGAGGCCAAGACCAAGGCCCAGGAGAGGTGGGCATGGCCTAGAAGATGCAAGACCATGGCAAAGACTTTGGGTTTTCTTTAAAGAGTAGTGGGAAGTCATCGAAGGTTTTATTTTTAAACTTATTTTGAAAGAATTTTACAGTTCCAGAAAAGGTGCAAGAATAGTACAGCGAATTTCCATATGCCATTTACCCAAATTCATTGATGTTTTTACCCTTTGCCACATTTGCATTATCCTTCTCTCTATATAATTAAAAAAATATTTGAGAGTAGATTACATATATTCAGTAGGGTATGTTTTCTAAGAACAAGGATATTCTTGTATATAACCAGAGTACAGTTATCAAATCAAGAACATTTAATATTGACATAGTACTTTTATCTGTAGTCCATATTCCAGTTTTGCCATTTGTCTTAATAATGTCCTTTCATACCTTTTTCCTTTTTATTTTTAGTGTATGGGCTCTAGTTTAGGATCATATATTGCCTTCAATTGTCATATCTTTTTAGTCTTTTAAAATTTAACTATTTGGAAAATTTCTCATCCTTTATCTTGTACGAGATTGACATTTTTGAATACTATAAAAGGCATGCTCTGTCTTTCTCAGGATATCACATCTGGAGGCACTGATGTCCATCTAGCCCCTAACTGGTGATTTAAATTTTGATAACCCCATCAAGGTGATGTCTGGTTTCTCTACTGTATAGTACCATCTTCTTCTTGTAACTAATAAGCAATCTGTGAGGAAGATGCTACCAGACTGTGCAAATATCCTGTTCCTTTTTAAACTCACAGCTGCCCCCCACCCCACCAGTAATCTTCTCCGAGATAATTTCAGAGTGGTGATTTCCCAACTCTGCCACTTCCTTCAGATCTACTGGTGGCAATGGAGATATAGATATACTTTAGATATGGACATGGTAGGAATCCCTGGGAATTCACTTAATCTATAGATTCTGAAGCCCCACTCTATAGTTCTGATTTAGAAAGCTTGGGTGGGAGCTAGTGTGGGTGCCTAGAATCCATATATTTTTAAAAAGTCTCAAGAGATTCTGATGTGGAAATAGGTTTGGAAATCACTGTACAAATGGTTAAAACATCACAATATTATATTATTTCATAGTGACATTAGAAAAAGGCACAAATTTCTTTCTTCCTACATCTGCATCTTTAATATGGGCACGATTAAGATATCAATCATGGATATTGTGGTAATAAGTGAGATTCTGATTTGAACTTGTTTTCTTTGTAAGGGAAATCCAACTTATGATTATTTATATTGGCAGTATGTGTCACATGATACATATGAATTTTTCTAAAATCAAAAGAGGTTAATGAAACTTAAAATAGTATATGGCTGAGTTAAATTTGGAATATTTTTAATGCCTTTATTGAGATATAATTTGTATACCATAAAATTCACACTTTTAAAGTATACAAGTCAGTGATTTTTATTATATTCACAAAGTTGGTCAGCTAGCACCACTATCTTATTCCAGAACATTTTCATCACTCCCAAAAGAAGCCCCATACCCATTAGCAGTCTTTCTCTAAATAGATATAAAACATTACCATAGGTATAAAAACTATAGATATAAAACACTGCCCACTTTTCTTTTTTTTTTGAACCTTTTATCTTATATTGAAGTATAGCCGATTAACAATGTTGTGGTTTCAGGTGCAAAGCAAAGGGATTCAGCCCTACATCTGCATGTATCCATCCTTCCCCAAACTCTCCTCCCGTGCAGGCTGCCACATAGCATTGAGCAGAGTTTGTTTACTATACAGTAGCTCCTGGTTATCCATTTCAAATATACTGCTTACTTTTCTATCTGTGGATTTGCCTCTTTTGGACATTTCCTGTAACACTTGAACAAAAAATCAACCATAGGCTGTTGTCGTATGTTTCTTCTATCAAAATGAGCATTTTGCATTTTGGGGAGCTGATTATTTCAATAATTGAATACATTATCTAAAGCAGTCTCCTGAGATGTAGATGTTCGGTTTTATTTAGCATAAAGGAAGCATGATAACATCATTAAATTATCTATACTTTACAGTCAAGCTGCCATAGCGTTTGGAACAGTAGAATGCATTAATATATTTTATTTTGCTGAAGTTCCAGAAACTTCAGTAATTAGGGCGCCACTCTTTCTAGGCACATCATAGATAGCTTTTTTTTGGAAATAGGAAGTTTATAGTTTTTTTGGAAGCAGGAGTTTAACAAGAGTGAATTGCAGTAATTTCCTTAGGTATACTTAGCTTTAATTTACTAGCACTTACCCTTTTTTGCAGGGGAAGTCAGGACCTTCTTTGAGAATCTCATAGACGTTTTGGACTTTCCCCTAGAAAATGTACACACACACACGTACTTGAAATTTTGCATATAATTTCAGAGGGCTCGTGAATTCTTGCTTTAATGGATAAATGAAAATTTTTATGGAAATTAGCAAAAAGAAGATGGGAAGGAAAGGAGTATCCGTGTCAGATCTGTCCCTGAAAAAGCTCAGTAGGGTTGAGGCTAAGAAAGAAGCTAGGGCAGTAATCAGGGAAGCATAGCCAATAATACTTACCAAGGGCCGTCTGTCTTTTTTTTTTTGGCATGGGAGATCTTAGTTCCCTGACCAGGGATCAAACCCAAGCCCCCAGATGGTGGAAGCGTGGAGTCTTAACCACTGGACTGCCAGGGAAGTCCCCCATCTGTCTTTTTGCAGTTTGATTCTTTCTCTGGAACTGCATGTTTTGCTTCTATTTTCGCTTCCTCTTTTCTCTCCTCTTTTCCACCCAGGGAAGTCTTTGTTCACAGTTTATGGTTCCATTACCTGGGGTTTACACTTGGGATTTAAAATCAGACCAAAAGAATAATCTATACATAATAGACAATCTTCCAGTTAGCAACTGCCACTAGAAACTGTTTTATAAGTTTTTCAAAGTGTGCATGCTTAAATTTTTTTTTAATAAATTTATTTATTTATTTATTTATTTATTGGCTGCATTGGGTCTTCGTTGCTGCACACGGGCTTTCTCTAGTTGCTGTGAGTGGGGGGCTACTCTTCATTGTGGTGTGCGGGCTGCTCATTGTAGTGGCTTCTCTTGTTGTGAAGCACGGGCCCTAGGCGCGTGGGCTTCAGTAGTTGCGGTACATGGGCTCAGTAGTTGAGGCTCACGGGCTCTAGAGCACAGGCTCAATAATTGTGGCGCATGGGCTTAGTTGCTCTGTGGCATGTAGAATCTTCCCAGGGCAGGGCCCGAACCCATGTCCCCTGCATTGGCAGGTGGATTCTCAACCACTGCGCCACCTAAGAAGTCCTGCATTCTTAATTTTAAAATTGGTATGGTAATTTGCTGATAAATGTCTTTAAGGGTACAAAATGTTGTAATTTTTGCCTTAGCCTATTTATCTTATATCTAGTTTTTGTTTGTTTTTGTTTGTTTGTTTGTTTCTTTCCCCCAATCAAGGATGTAACTTAATAATAGACGTTTGGACCCATAAGTATCTGTATGTTTCTCCCCAGTCATCACCTTGTACCTAAAATAGTTCCAGACTTCTGACATTGGCAGACACCTTTGCATTAAAACTCTGCCTCTCAAAATTGGAATGCTGGGAAAGGTTCATTGTGAGGACAGAACCATTGTAATACAAAGTCTCTTTTCAAAGAAATCTTATTTTCTCCCTATTTACCTTACAGACCTAAAGAAAAAAGGAAATTACTCAAAAATGTCAGAATTAAAGTAATTTTTGCTCCAAGTCTTCTTTTTCTGGAAAGGATGAAATGCATTTGTCTTAAGACTCCATACGATAAATAATGATTCACAATTATTGTTTAATTTTTCTTTTTTATAGTAATATTCATTGTAGAATCTTAATTTTTATTATGCATTTTTTATCTTAAAATCTGCAGAGCTTTTTTTTTTTTTTTTAAATCCCGCTTTGGCTTCTAACCAGTGCTTTCAAATCAAAATTCAGAGCAGGTAGAGAAATGCTTTTAAAATGCATATTTGATGTAGTAAGTGCTATGCTATGCTTCTGAAAGCGCCAGGGTCACAGCTGCATACATGAAAATGCATGGTGACTGCAGGCATTGTTTCCTCACACAGAAAAGGCAATCTGTCTATCGCTGAATTTATGATGTAAATCAAATCATAGCTTTCCTACATTCAGAGATGTAGCAGAAAGGTTGAGGTGACCGAAAGGTTACAAATAACTTTTGCTTTTTGATTTGCCTACCACAGGACTAATTTTTTTTACTCCCTCTTTTCTATTAAGATTGATGTATTTATACTTGGAAAGGTGAATCTAGTTACACACCTTATTTTATCGTTGCCTCTGTGCTAGTGTAGTGGAACCACGAATTTATCATTTATTCCTTCCCCCACTCCATTCTGTTAAGATGCATATACTATTCTGTGTTGTTGACAATGTTATTAAAGGGCAGGGAGCCCTGAAGTATGAGGTACCAACTCTGCATGCTTCCTCTGTGCTTTCTTTTTTATGAACAACAGTGGACTTTGAAACAATGCACTTAGAGGGGTAGTGGTGTTGGTTTTTCATGATCCATTCAAGGAATTTAAAAAGATGCTTTGGGGAAAGTGTGTGTTTGTTACATTTATTTTAGATGTGCATTTGACACTGAAAGGGAAACATAAGAGTAGGAAGATAGAGACCCAGCTTTCAAGCTGCTTATGCTCGTTTAAGATACAAATTCACCTGCATGATAACCATAATAGTATCCCACTTATGGAGTATTGTGTGTGCTAGGTACTGTGTTAAATGCTTTACTTAAAATGGCAGTTAAAATATTTACAAATCACGAAATGGGAAAGTGCCAAAGAACATACAGCAAATTGGCTCATCTATGGCAGAACAACAGCAACAACAATAATAATAACCACACAGTGAAGGAGAAATTAGAGGCACTAGAGGCCATTGAAGGGCATCCTGGTTGCCTGGTTTGTATTGATTTCAGTCCTTGGAAACAATCTTATTCTCTTTTAAGAAGAAAGCAGAATCTATTGGATGTCCCAAATGTTAGGAAATCCTGATTTGAAATTTTCTGTGGGCTTATTCTGGATACAGCACTGCATTTCTCTCTGAAATAAAAAATATAGGATGATTTATTTCTATGAGATAAAAATAGGAGACCTATGTTTTGAGGCCTCAGATTTTATTAGACATTGGCCTTAAAGCCGTTTAAGCTTGGCATAGAATTATTAATAGTTGAGAGCCATCTTTATTGGTTTCTGCCTTTACAGGGTTTGGTTTCACCTTTGGTCCTGAGCAGTACGAAGGTTAGGGCTTTAATGGGTGGCTTGTACTTTAGCACTGGAAGGTACTTAGTCTGATTTTCTCATTTTACAGATGAAGAAACTTTGCCCAAGAGAGGTTAATTCTCTTGCTTGAGATCACACAATTTGTTGCAGAGACAGAATGTGAATTTGGAACTCTTGTCTCTTTTAATTCAGTGTTTCCCCTTCACTATTTCACGTCACCTCTCCACTTCTAGTTGTTTTTCTGAGATGTGGATGTGGCAGCATAACAGTTAATGATTTGGATGATGCTATGTGGGCCCTGTTTATGTAAATAATAATAACTTCAGTGTCCCACATTTGTGTTTGCTTTTCAAAATTGTGGAGCTTATTGTCTGCCACTGTTAGCTTTACAAGTGATCAGGTTGCTTGTATGTTCAACACATCTATTATTTTGAATAAAGTGTTATAGTCAACTTACTCTTTATGACTTGAATACCAGGTTTGGGGATAATTGACATTTTAAGATATAACCCAGGTTTTGTTTCGGTGTCCTTTTGTACCACATTATTTCTTTTTGTGATCAACAGTGCTTCTAATGAAGAGCAAAGTTTACTTTAAATTGTGGATTCTTCCATTTACCTTGACCTTTCTCAGTTGGAGGTACTTGAAAGAAGTGGAATGGCTAACAAGCAGTGAGTAAGAAGAAAGAGAAGAAAAATCCTGAAAAATCCATAAATTTAAGAATTAATCCTTGAATATATCAAAAGTGAACTATACTTAGCCTTATGACATTTTAAATGTTCTAATTATAATATTTTAAATAGGAAAATAACTCTATTTTCTATGATACCAAATTAGCATGCATGATATTTAATGCTGTTTATTTTGGAACATGCTTTTATATTTTGCAAAGGAATAATTTTACATTTGTTTTCCATTTAAATCTTCTAGTTTCCACTGTACTGTTACTCTTGTGTACCTAATGTTAATATTTGATGACTATATTTCCGTAAGAAACTTCAAGTTTCGAACATGATTGATTGATTGCTTTTGGCTCAGTATAAAGAAGATGAAGTGGTATCCTAGTCTTTTTGAGTAACTCAGGGGTAGTACCATGTTTTAGTGAGTTTTGTGTCTCATAGTGCTTGTCATTTTACCTAGTGCAGTGGTTCTTAACCAGGGGCAGTTGTGGCCCCAGGGCACATTTGGTAATGTCTGGAGACATTTTTGATTGTCGTGTGCCTAGGTTGAATGCTATTAGCATCTAGTGGGTAGAGGTGAGGAATGCTGTTAAACATCCTATAGTGCATTGAACAACTCTCACAACAAAGAATTATCTGACTCCAAATATCAGTGGTGCCAAGATTGAGAAACCCTCATGTATGGCAGTTGCACTAAAGTATATTGAATTAAAAACTGTGCCCATTCTGTAAAACATAAGGCTTTACATATTATTTTATATGTGTATTCACATACCAATTTGAGGATTCACAAGGGAGAATTTAGCTCTTTCCTTCATTATGCTCAAAGTATGAAAACAAAATTTTGGCAATTATAATTGATTTTAGGTTAGTTGTACTCACTTGAAATAGTATAATATTGGTAATCAATGTTAATCAGCAGTAATACTCAATGTTCCTAATTTGGACTTCCTTTCTCCCTCAAGGTTTTTAATTTCTTGGAATCAATATTGTATATTATCCTACAGTACTTCCACTTGGATCTGACATAATCAATTCTCTGGAAAAGTTAATTATCCAGATGTCTAAGTCAGTAATTAAGCTGGATAAATCCCTATTCTATATTCTACTTAATCTCTTCTTTAGAGTTTAAGTCTGAGATACTAAATAGAATTTGCTGAACCCCAAAGCTAGCAAAACGGGCTTTCAACTTCATGAAACAAAGCTAGAGTGGGTCCCACGATTCCAGTGAAGTAGAAGCTAAATTATAATAGAATTGTTTGCTATATGCGCATCATTTCGAATCCTACTTTAAAATTACTATCTCTTACCTCTGTTGATCTGATTTAATTTGGACAAAACTGTTTTTAAAAGGAGATAGATGCTTAACAGTTTTTTGGGGTGGGGTGGGGATGTGAGAAGTGGGAAGGGGTAGGGGGTGACTTATAAGGGAAGAGTATTGAAAAGCACTAAAGTGCTTTATGACCACACAAAACCTATGTGGTAACTTGATGGATTTTCTTCTTAAATAGTCATAAATGCCACCATTAGCTGCAGGATTAATGGATGGTCATATGTGATGCTCCTCATTTCAATATGCTTGTCAGGAGGAAAATCCATAGCTAAAATAATTACAGTTGCTCTTCTTTCCTTTTTATTCATGTTTGCTTGAACGTGACCTACTGAATTCATAATCTAAGAAGTTTGGCTGATGTGACATACCTGAGAAGCTTTTAGGATTTGTAACATTTGTGTCTTAATATCTGTAGCAACTAGAGCAGAAGCACATTCTAGATAGGTTTAACTGCCAAAGAGTTTGGAATTTGGAAATGTGATTTTGATAGGATTTTTGAGTCTTGGCATAAAAGGTTGCTTGGAGCGATCCCTTAGCAATGGCAGTAAGCTGATCAGTTAGAAATAGCCTGTGCTTTAACAAACCGGAGGCTGCCAGCATGTGAAGTTAGTGTCTGATAGATTAGGTGAGGTTGAGGAGAAAATAGATGGTGTTATAATACCCAGAAACTGTGTAGTCGTGTCAGAGAGGTGTTTAACATGAGCATTTCAGTGCGATGTATCTGCCATACTTTTCTGTTTAAGCGAGAGAAAAATCAGGAAACTTCCCAACCCCTAACCTCCCTCTTTTGTGGGTTTACTTGTCCCAGTTTTCAATTCTGGCAACACATTAGAATTGTTGGAAGAGTTTTTAAAAATTACTAATGCATGGGCTCCACTCCTAGCAACCCCGATATAATTGAAGCCTGGGCACTGGTATTTTAAAAAGAGCTCCACAGATGAATCTAACATGTAACGAAGGTTGAACAGCACTGCTTTATAGCAGTGCATCAGAATTGTCTGGAGAGCTATTTATTAGGTCTGGCTGAGGCCTGAGAATTTATTTTCATTTCTAACAAGTTCCCAGGTGATGCTGATGTTGCTGGTAAGGCGATCCCATTTTGAGAACCACCAAGAAGGCTGTTTTAAAAAATCACTTGGGTATGACTGATGGTCTGATCTTTTTCTTTTCTTTTCTTTTTTTAAACATTGCTAGTGCTATCTTATTGGGTTAAAAATCAAGATTAAAGGGAAGTATTATGCATATGATTCTTTTATATAAAAATATAGATGCATCTATATGATGTGAATTTTTTTCAAATAGCATTTTTAATTTTTAGAAAATTTTGAAAAAGAATTGATACACATATATGTATAATTGAATCTACATCTGAAACTGTACACCTGAAACTAACACAATATTGTTAATCAACTATACTCCAATATAAAATAAAAAGTTAAAAAAAATTAAAAAAAAGAATGAACTAATGCTATTTGCAGCATCATGGGTGGACCTAGAGATTATCATGTATGTGAAATAAGTCAAACAGAGAAAGGCCAATATTATATGATATCACTTATGTGTGGAATCTAAAAAATAGTACAGGGACTTCCCTGGTGGTCCGGTGCTTAAGACTTCGCCTTCCAATGTAGGGGGCGTGGGTTCAATCCCTGGTTGGGGAGCTAAGGTCCCACATGCCTTGTGGCCAAAAAACCAAAAAATGAAACAAACAATATTTGTAACAAATTCAATAAAGACTTTAAAAATGGTCCACATCAAAAAAATTTTAAGAAAAAATTTAAAAAATGGTACAAATGAACTTATAAAAGAGAAACAGACTCACAGACATAGAAAACAAACTTATGGTTATCAAAGGGGAAGGGAGAGGAGAGGGATAAATTGGGAATATTGAATTAATAGGTGTACGCTACTATATATAAAATAGATAAACAGCAAGGATTTACTGTATAGCACAGGAAACTATATTCAGTGTCTTGTAATAACCTATAATGGAAAAGAATCGAAAAAAGAATATAGGTATATACACATGTATATATGTGTAACTGAATCATTTTGTTGTACACCTGAAACTAACACAATATTGTAAATCAACTATACCTCAATTAAAAAAAAATGTGTGCTAGGAAAAAAAATCTAGCATTTTTAATTTTTTAAAAAAATTTTTCTTGGAGGAAAAAGCCATATCAATAATAACCGAAAACTTTATGTAGTACTTCATAGTTTAAAAAGCTAATGAAAAAAAAAAGCTAATGAATTTAGAATTTCTAGTACACTGCTTGAACTATTTAAAATAATTTGTGCTTTTTTCGTGTTCTTTTTTTAACCTCATTATTTGAGAATCCTTCACATTTCAGATCTATTATTTTTATATAGTCTTTTATGTATCTTAATGGATGTAGCCCAGATAAAAGATTTGTCCTTGTTCAACAGAAATTTCAAGAATTTATAATTTGCAGAGTTTGTTATTTGAGATGGGGGAAATACTTTCTTTTTTCTCACGTTAGGTATACTGGGGAACACAGTATACTGGGAACACACAATACTGAGAAAAATGGGGGTAAGTGGGAACAGAGACAAAAGATAGTGCTTATAGGCTGGGGCAATGTTAGAGGGAATGGAACCTTCCAGGTTTGGAAAGAGATCAGTAAGAGGAGGAGGTGGCCCATGATTTCTGAGAATGAAGGAATCAAGGGGATGGATATGAGAGAGCTACTGGATTGAGGAGCTTGGTCAAAGTCATAGAGCTGTTAAATGGCAGAGTCGGCTGTCAAATTTGGGTCTCTAAGACTCGGGTTTATTCTCTTTTCTGGAAAACAGAGATAGGAGAAAACAGTTCTAATGAGCCAACTCTGCAACAAATGCAGCAAATGATAGTTTTGTGACAATTTTGAATGCTGGAAAGAAGTTTCTAAATGGTAATGGCTTTTTTGTTGCTATATTTGGATATTAAGGATGTGTAGTCCTGAAATGACAGCTTCCAATGTGACTTTCTGTGTTTTTCAGAAACCATCCTCAGCCTTTGATCACTGTGCTTGAACACAGACCTGATTGCTGGCCAGTACTTTTGCAACAGCTGACAACTTTTTTCCAGCAATGCCCTGAAAGGTAATGTAAAATAAAATAAATGAGAGAGATGAATAGTATATGCTAATTTTAGAGTTTTTCTTTTAAGCTGCATTGACTGTAATGTGTTCTCCTGGAGAAAAGAAATGTCTTAGAGCAGGATATACTTTTCTATTTTCTTTTTTAAGAGTAAGAGAAAAAAATCCTACCAGATTTATTGATTGTTGAAATATTGACTATGAGAAAAGCTATTATTAAAGAAGCTAAGTGTTGGTTAGTTGGGAAAGTTGATTGGAAATACTTGATAAAGTACTACATGGTACATATGGAAGACAGTTTCTTCCCTCTGGAAATTGATTAGTGAGTTAATCTCTCTGTTAGAAACCAATGCCAGTTGGGATTAAGCAGCCCTGCCAACTGGGACCAGATAGCCACCAATATGTGGAGTTAGTTTAGCTTCACCAAAGCCTTCTGCCTTCTGATGGTCCTCAAAGCTTTCTCTCATCCTTATTGCCATGGCATTGGCTCAGGTGGTCATCTCTTACTGTGGCTGTTGCTACCTGTTCCTAACTGGCGTCTCTACCTGTGAACTCATCCTGCTCAAGGCCATTCTCTAAGCATGCATCAGGGTGACACATCGAGAAAGCAGATCTTATTGTATCACTCCCTTTCTGAAGTCACCACAACTGTGATTTTCAAACTGCACTTGCAATGTATAGGCTAAGCATGGAAACACTCTTGCACCCCTTCAGCTCTTTTTTTTTTTTATAGACTATTTTTTTTACGCTTTGATATCTTATGGAAGCTTTCTATTGGAAAACAGTAATTTGGTCTCTGAAATAGTTGGAAAATCCCTGCGCTACAAGATGAAATCTATTGTCCTGCTAGCCTCTGTGTACGATCTGTTTCACCAATTTTATTTTCTTCTATCTTTATCTCATAATTTATGAATTATGTATTTTAGCAAGACACTGACTTGCTTTGGTTCCACATAGGAAGCAGTTCCGTTCCCTTGCCTCTGTGCTTTTGCTTATTAGTATCTACCTTACTCTCTTGAATCACATTCCAGCCCTTTTCTAACTAATACACTAGCCCTTTCTTGATTAATTTCTCTATTTTAAATCTCTGTTTAGGGAATTCCCTGGCAGTCCAGTGATTAAGGCTCTGTGCTTCCACTGCAGGGGGCATGGGTTTTATCCCTGGTGGGGGAATTAAGATCCCACATGCAGTGTGGTGCAGCCAAAAAACTAAAAACAAAACAAAACAAAACAAAACAAAATCTCTGTTTAGCTATTGTCTCTCCCAGGAAGTGTTTACTTAGCACAAGTTGAATTGGGGTCTCTTTTACGTGCCCCCTTAGTAACATCAGTTGTGATTTCTAACATCTTTATGCTTACTACATTGTCTTATCATTATTCTCCTCCATTAGCCGTGAAACTTTCCTGAGTGGAGGGACTGGGTCTCAATATTCTTTGTATGAATAATGCCTGGCATATTCTTAGGTGCTTTATAAATGTTGAATTTATCTATGTATACACACGAGGCCCACAGATTGGTGGGGCCCAGGCAGAGGGTTGTAGAGTGCCTCCTAAAATATAATATCACTGTCACACAGGGTCATGATAGGATGGTACCATGGTCCTGTGTAATCCAATGCCTGAGTTACATTTGCCACACTAGCTACATTTGTGTGTTCTTGCTCTTAAAGGTCTTAGAGTGTCCTATACGTACACGTTATTAGAACACCGTTTCTGAGTCTATAACTTCAATTTTAGATGGAATTTCCAGGCAGGATATACTGCCACAGGAAGTTTTAAAGAGATATAGGGAACCTTGTAATCATCTGCCAGTGAAAAAAATCCATTTAACAATTGAATGAATACCTTAAAATAAGCATTATTATCATCCTCTCTTCCCTCACCCAGGACTGCATTTTCAAAGGTAAGATATTCGTATTTACCAAAAAAGTCTTTGTTCATCCATGTCAGAAAGCAAAAATAACAACTTTATAAACATTTGTTTAATGAAATTTCTCTTGTTAAATAGATTGGGATACTTTATAAAAGATGCCGATGCTGTTGTGCCAGATTTGTTATTAAGCTTGTTTTTAGGATTATCCTTACAAATCCTTTGCCAATGCTGTAGTTAGTCATCAAGTAATTAAATTACCTTTTGGTTGTTTTCATTTCAAAGGAGTGTTATATTGGAATTTGGAAGTAGTTCTTCTAATGATATGTGTCCAGATATTCATAAGAAGAAAAGATTATTGATTTTGGTTTATTTATAGATAAGCTTTAATTGACTTATTCCCTTCATTCGAATTCTGAAGTATTAGAGTATGCTATCCTAGAGCTTTTTAGAAGTTCTAAATTATTTTATATTTATTTATTTGCAAAGAATAATTCCAGTTGTCTCATGTCTACTTTTGCACTATGAGACTGTTCTTTGCAGGATGAAATTGATAATTCTGATTGCATTTTCAGCAGGCTGTTAGTTACCTGAGATTTAATTTTAGAGTAAGTTAACAGTAGTTTTTACATTGTCGTTTAGAAGGTAATGAAGGTAATGAAGGAAGTTTGGTAATTTAATAAGAATATAAATAGTGATTCACAGCTGCAGGGAGGAGGCAAAATGTTGTGATGATAGCATATATTCCAGCTCTTTCTGTGTTAGGAATTGTTGATTAGAGTAGCTGGGTTCACTTTTTTTTTTTTTTGAAAAGGCTACATGCTGTATGTATAATTCCATTTATATAACATTCTGGGAAAGGCAAAAGCTATCGAGTGGCAAACAGATTAGTACTTTCTAGGGATTTGTTGGGGGGATGGAGGTAGGGTTAAAAAGGTGAAGTACAGAGGATTTTTAAGACAGTAAAAGTATTTCATATGATATTGTAGTGGTGGATACCTGACACTAGGCATTTATCAATACCCATAGAATTTTACAGCACAAAAAGTGAAATTTAATGTATGCAAATATATATATGTATATTTATATACACATATATACTCCCAGAAATGGAATGAAAGATCCCAGAATGGAATGAAAAAAGGAATGAGCTATCAAGTCACACAAAGAATATAACTCTATTACAAATTGTATTACGAGTGTGTGAAAAAACCTCATTGTAGGTGGTAGAGTAGAAAGATGCTGGCCTAAATATATGGGTTCACTTTTAATAGAATGTATCAATAGATGTCCTGAAATAGCAGTGTATCTTCGTGCTAGATTTTTGGGGGCACGATTCTGTAGTTAAATTCTGCACTGATTTGTAGAAGGCCTGTGGTATTAAGAATTCATCATTATAGAACCAAGAATTAGGTAAATTGATGATGATGTCATGATCTTTAGGCCTGGATACTTCAAGATTATCTAGTCTAAGGTAGTTTTTTAGATGAGAGAATGAAGGAGAGCAACATTAAATGACTTGCTCAAGGCCACATGGCTAGTGTAGTGGTGGAGTTGGGCCCAAAGCCTCAGTGTTTTGATTTTCATTCCAAGTCTTTTCCCACTGCTTCTCCTTCCTTGGTGAACATACATATGAAAGCCTTGTGTGTAGATACATGCGCAATTGGTTGTATTTTTAAACATTCTTAATCACTTTGAGATTTCAGGTTATCTGTTTTATTATTTCCCTTTTCTGCTTAAGCCCTGTTAATTTCATACCCTACTGCAGTGAGAGTAAATCATCAGATACCACATAGGAAATGTAAAATCTAAAATCAGGACCAGTTAAAGCCATGGAGATTTTTAAAAATTATGTTGTCCTAGGAAAACTCAACATTATGCTCCTGGTGTCAAACATTAACAGCATCTTGGAAATGTATTTCTTTGTATGAACCTTGCATTTCACCTTCAGCATCTCAGAGTAGGAGAAAACTGATAAGCTATTCATGGATGTTCTTGACACCTGGCTAGTATTTATTCTTTGGGGAGTACATTATTAGAGAGATGGAGGAACAATGTTTCTTAAATCTCTTTTCTGCTCCATATTCTAACCCATACATACATCATCTGCTTGCTTAATCTATGAAACTTTTTTAAATTTCCTAAAGCAGGTGGTGTGATAGACATATGTTTCATAATTATGAACTCACAAGTCTTTTCATTTTTTATATGTTGTGTAAGTATTTGTGCTCATGAGAAAAAAAAAATTTCCTCCAGACTGTGAGCTCCATCAGAGCATGGATTTAATCTGTTTTTGTTTCTTGTTTTGTTTCTAGCACATAGAAGAGTGAATGGTATACTGTAGGAACTCAGAAAATTTGTCAAGTGAATTAATACATGAATGAATAGATTAAATCTTATCAATTTGGTAACTTTTCAATTTTTATTAATGTTAATGGTGTTTTGAAATCACACTGCTGTGGAATGTATAGTATTATAAAATTACATTGTCAGGCATAACTCAAATGCCATTTCCTCCAATAAGTATTGCACTTTTTTTTTTTTAAATTTCAGAAGAGAGTGAGTTTATTGAGAACAAAGAGCAGAGTTTGGTAAGGGGTGCTGTAAAGACAGTGGGATGACTTCCTGGCAGACCAGGGAGAGCCAACCCTCTCGTGGGAAGTATTTCACTTTATACCTTTCTTTTAGCAATTTTCACTTTCTATTCTCTAGTCCAGAAACAGAGCTGATTGTCCCTGTTAGACTATATGTTTCTTAAGGATAGGTAATGCCTGGTTCATCTTTGTATCTTATCTAATAATAACTTTCATAATAAATATGAAAAATATTAAAATTATGATATTTAATTTTACAGTTACTGGTGATATAGCATTAAACAGAAATCCATGGTTCATGCCTTTGTTGGCTTCTAGTCTGTCAGGGGATGGAGATATTAAATAAATACTGACAATAAAGTCATTATCCTGTGCAAGCACATAATGGGGATCTGACCAAGGCTAGTGTCAGGAAAGGCCCTCAGGAAGTCATTTTAAAAGGGAGAACTGAAAGATGATAGCAATTAGGCAGAGTAAGAAACAGTAAAGGGAGAAAGGGGAGGGTATTGTAGGTAGATGGAACAGCAGGTGAGAAGAAAGCCCAGATTGCTTGATTAGAGATCTGAAAGAAGTTTAGTATACTTCAGTGGAGAGTGGAGAGGAGCAAGAAATGACTCTGGAAAGATAAGGAAAGGCCAAATTATGAAGGTTTGTGAATTGGGCTAAGTACTTTGTCTTAAGCATAAACTCTTTCAAGCTAATTAATGATACAATCAAATTTTTATATCTGAAAGGTCATTCTGGCATCTTAGTGTCTTTGGACTTGGAGTTATTGGGATGTATTGTGATTTAAATAGATACAAAGATTTGTAATGTCTTCCTCCTTTGAGTGGGAAGAACCTAAGAGGAGGGACTTGGCAAATTAATTTACCTCTCTCTGCCTCAGTTTCTGTATCTGCATAATGGGATAATACTTTTATTTCATAGGGTTGTGGTGAGGATTGCTTGAGTTTAAAGGCATAATGTGCAGTAACTTGCACACCATGAGTGCTAACAAATTGTCAAGTAAATGTTAACTGTTATCATCATCTTCTTGGGATGTCTGTATGACTTTGTTTTACATAGGACCTCACCTGTCAAGTTTTTCCAAAAATGCACGCCTGTGCATACTCTTGGAAAAATGGATCCTGACGTCTCTAATTCTAAAAAGGCCCTCGTATGATTCTGATGTTCACTAAAGACTGGTCCTGATGATGTAGATGCTATTCTAATGTGCAAGTAGAGACCCTCTTAGTCCTGGGCATCAGGCTTATGGGCTCCAGGTGTTGGATCATTCTCCTCAGGGTACATGGGTTTAGATGGGTCACGTGGAACAGAAGAGTCGTGAAAAAAAGATATACTCAATGGTGTCATAGTTTATGATAGGTCATGAACTCTAAGTTGATGTTTGACACCTACCTGCTTGGTACTCTGTTTAACTCAGTTACTGGCTTATGCATTACATGACTTACTTGCAGGTCAGAAGTTTCATGTATCCAAATAATGGCACCGTTTCTATGGTATCTGTATTGTGAACCATCCCAGTTACAAGAATATGCTAAACTCCGACTAGCTCTGCTCAAAGTCTTACTTCAACCCCGCGTTCTTTGTGAGAAAGAACAACCATCAATATTGGAACAACAGATACTGCAGCTGTGTTGCGACATGGTTCCGTATTTGCAGGTAAGGCCTGTCCTCTTCACAAGTTTAGCACCAGCATTAGTAAGTGTTGATTGTTATTGTTGTACATAAAATAGAACCCGTGTGATTTGGCATACAGCTCTAGAAATGCTTGCAGGGTTTTGGAGATGATGAAGGAAATAAATCTAGATTTCACTTTAACATATACAATGTTAACTAAATTCACAGAAGTATAAATCATATAGTCCACTTTAGGATTAGTAGGAATGAAAACTTTAAGAAAGACTTCTCAGGGAAACTAATTTTGAATTGAGTTTCTCCTTGTGCTGGACGCGGAGAGGGTTATAAGGGAAAAAAAAGGCCTCTTTGTGTAAGTTTGGAAAAAGGTGTCTCTTTGGGCAGATACAGCCCTAGGGATGCAGGGCCTGACCAGCTGAGTGCTGGCTAGATTCCAGTTTTCACAAGTCCCCTTACAGCCTATGTGGTGACCCTGATGGATCCTGCTCTTGGGAAGACCACAGTTTAGTAAGAGAGCTAAAACAAGTACATACATTCCATAATTCAAAGTAGATGGACGAAGATGTGTAACAGAGGTATGGGTAAAATGTTTATTACAGAGTTCAGGGGAGAGATAAATTTGAACTAATATCTCTATAACTACAGAGTTTTTAAAAATTCCCGTTGCCGGCTTGTGATTTGAGTGCAGTGATTCAGTTATCCCATCCCACCATCTAGGTTTGTTGTTTGCCTAGAATCTGAGCACCATGCTGCGTAGCTGAGGGAAGGAAACAGTATTTTTCAAGGTGATCACTTGAGGTCACAGATGACCTGTTTTGAGTTTGTGTTAGCAAGGAGTGACTAGAGTGAATATTTTCCCGCTCATAGATAGGCTTTCCTGTAATCAAGGCAGAGAAAAGTTAATTAAAGTGAATTCACCGGTGGCTTTTCCAAAGCTTTTGTTTTGTGTGGGCAATAAAGCAATGGATAGGCAGACACCTTGAACTAGCGTGCACTTTCCCATACCATGCTCGCATCGCCCTGTTCTGTGCTCTTTGGTAGATGTTTGCCTTCATTGTCATCAGCCTATATTGACAAGCATAAATCCTTCTAGAAGTATGCTCTGTGGGATATTTCCAGGAATCTGTGCCTTGTTAATATAGTCAAGATAGGTGAGAAATAAAAGAGATCCAGCATTTGGAACTAATGGGACTAGTGACATAAATACATTTAATAACTTAACAAATCAGCTTTGTTGGAGAGAAGAATTTGAGAGTCGGGAGGGGTCTTAGTGGCAGTGTCATCCATTTTCCCACTGATTATAGGTATTTCTTATCCTCTCTAAGAGACAACCACCTCATGACTAATTAAATATTTTAGTGATAGGAAGCATGCTATTTTGCAAGGCAGCCATTTATTATTATTTTTTTAGCAAGTACTTCTAACTGACCTGCATTGTCCTAAGATTACCCATTAGTCCCCATTCTTCTCAGAGCAAAACAAAATAAGCTTTTTAAAAAGCCCATCTGCATCCTATCTTGTGCTGTTTCTTTCTTCCTTCGTTTTCTTCCCTCTCATCCCTTACTCCCTCCCTGCCTCCTTTCTTTTCTTCATCAGTTTCTTTACTTCACATGAAATGGTTTAGACTTTTCACTGTTATTTGCAAGAATTTCTTCAGCTTATTGGTGTTGAGAATGTGTTACTATGAAATGTTCTTCTTAGAGCTGGATACAGTACTGTAGATGTGGTCTGATCCATACTGAGCATCTCAACACAATCATATTAATTAAATGTTTGTTTTCTTAGAAATAGCCATCAACCCTGTTGACCCATAGGTCAATGAGATGATGGTCAGTGAAACTCCAATTTCTTTTTCTTCTCACTCCAACTGTTCTTCCATTTTGTATTTATGAAATTGTCTTTTTTTTGGACTTACCTGCCTTGAACTTCACTGTTGGCTTTGGTCCCAGTTGTTCTCTTTTTAATTTTTTTTTTTTTTGGCACACGGGCTTAGTTGCTCCGTGGCATGTGGGATCTTCCTGGAGCTGGGATCAAACCCGTGACCTCTGCATTGTCAGGCGGATTCTTAACCACTGCGCCACCTAGGAAGCCCCCAGTTGTTCTCTTTAATTGTGACTCCTGTCATCTCATATATTATTCCTTGCACATGATCTTTTTCTACATAAAGAGTAACCATTATTTACAAAGTATTCTTGTTAAAAATTTTGGTAATGTTAAAGATTAGAGAGCCTTTAATGCTAAGTTGCTGAGGTTGTCTTTCAAAAGCTTTTTTTTTTTTAAAGCTTTTTTTATTACAGAAAATTTCAAGTATGTACAAAAAGATACACTCAAGGAAATATATTGTCAACTAAACATGGGGCTTTGCTTTGTTTTAAATCCCTTTCTTTTCTTGGTGGCCTTTTGCCTTTGCCATTGTATATTTGCAAAAGAGTAAAATAATTTAGCTACTGAACTGTTCACATTTATTTTTTATAACTTAGTATTTTCTGCTGTCTCCTCCCCCCTGATCTTTTAATAGCTTTTTTTTCCTTCTTGTTTGTTAGGAATTAATTTCTCTCTCTGTGTATAACTTATAGTCATTTTGGGTTATTATGGTGGTAACGACTGGTGAAAGGTACAGCTGGTCAACTGTAGGCTTTCCTCTTGATGAATTTAACAGACACAAGGCTCCTGATTGAAGCAGATGGTTCATTGTTTGTAATCTCTGGGAAATGCCAGTGTGTCTGTGAGCAGGACCATATCCTTAATACTAACTCCAGAATTTTGATCAGAACAGCTGGGTTTGAATTGAATTGGGATTTTCAAGAGCACCCAAGTCCTTCCTATCTAATACATTAGCCAG
Source organism: Hippopotamus amphibius kiboko (assembly GCF_030028045.1). Lineage (NCBI taxonomy): Eukaryota > Metazoa > Chordata > Mammalia > Artiodactyla > Hippopotamidae > Hippopotamus > Hippopotamus amphibius. The sequence continues at coordinate 83,176,433 of NC_080187.1, read as the reverse complement.
TTGAGAAGACACTACCATTTGAATATGGTCTTTCACTGCATCTGCCACGTGTGGAAATGCTCTCGGTTAAGGTTGTCTGAGCAAATTTCTTGCAGATGAAGGGCTTAGCAGTGCGTTAGAATAATATACTAACCTTTTTCTTTCAGGTAACTATGTTGGAGTTGTAGAAAGGAGAGTTCATTTGGAGAACTCAGAACCAACTTTAATTTCCTTCAACATGTTGTTACTGTCATGTAATTTGTCTTTAAAAATCTGCACTCAGAGCAGTTAGAAAAATAAATGGAAAGAATTTTGTTTCAGCCAGCAGTAACAACAATGGTAGCAAATTGTGTTTTGGTTAGGGACAAAAGGAGAAGGCAGAATTTTATGGTTTAACTCTTTGAGTTACATAAATCTCTTCATCTAAGTCATTATAGGTTCAGAGAAAAAAAAATTATTGCTAAAGCTTCATGCATAAGCTAAAATTATCCTTTGGTTTGTGTATTATTTTAATGGCATATAATGATTGTTTCTCAAACAGATAAAAGATTTGATACAGACAACAGAAGTGATGATGTTTATCGAAGAAGTATATTTAAGCCTTTTGCGTCATCCTGTTTTCTGGAAAATTCAGCTTACCCAGCTGACCCTTCAGCTGCTGTGTGTCTGTGAAGTCAGCTTAAACATAACTGGGGAATGCTCATCTTTAATTCACCTTTTAGAGCACAGTGTTGAACTTCTGAAAGAGGTAAGGAGAGTAAGAAGTTTTAATGTCAGTTATCACTTGAATGGGTCTTTTTGTAGCAGGGTGAGTGTGCTCTCTTACTTTATTGCATATCAAAGGTGTTTTGATCTAATACTATTAGATCATACTAATAATGTATCAGTAGTACTACTACTATCATTTATTATAAAAATGAGTCATTAAATACTCTTTGGAACATCTGTTAAGGGTCTACCACTGCGGTATTTTTTTCATTTATTCATGTAGAACACAAGGATTGAACACTTATATGCCACACCCTATAAAAGAATTCAGTTGACCCTTGGACAATGTGTGAATTAGGGATGCCAATCCTCCGTGCAGTGGAAATGCACATATAACTTTACAGTCAGTTCTGCATCCATTGATTCAACCAGTCACTGATTGTGTAGTACTGTAGTACGTATCTGTTGACAAAAATCCATGTATAAGTGGACCTATGCAGTTCAAACCCATGTGTTATTCAAGGGCTACTTGTACTTAGATGAAAAGGCCATTCTCTGACCTCAGGGGACTTACAAACATGCAAATAAATAATTGTAGTACAATAAGGTAAGTGCTTGTACAGCTTAAGGGAAGTAGGGCATGAGTTCAGATTTGAGGAACTCTGAGTAGGAGTTTGCTTGGTACAAACTGGAGGCTGGGAAGGCATTCCAGCTGCAGGAACAGCATGTGCCCAAACACAGAAATGTGAGTGAGCAGGCAGGCATGGTCTGTTCAGAAAAAAAGTGTTGAGTGTTGCCAAAGGATTAAGGTGTAAGAGATAAGGCTGGGACTATCATGAAGGGTCTTCCATACCACACAAATGAGCTTACACCTTACCTTCTAGGCAGTGGCATGCTACTGAAGATCTTTCAGCAAAGAGGTGCCCTCGTGTTTTTGTGTGTGGAAGGTCATTGTGGTGGGAGAGTGGAGAATGGTTTAGGGCAGGGCAACCCTAATAGGTCAGGAAGTAAGAAGGGATATCTTAGACTGCTAGGGCTGCCATAACAAAATATCACAGACTGAATGGCTGAAACAACAGAAATTTATTTCTCACAGTTCTGGAGACTAGGAAATCCAAGATGAGGGTGCTGGCCAATTTGATTCCTAGTAAGGACTTCCTGGCTCGAAGAAGGCTGCTCTCTCATTGTGTCCTCACACAGTGGAGAGAAAGCAAGAACGAGGTCTCTATTGTTTCTTCTTATAAGAACACTAATCCTTTTGTATTAAGGCCCCACCCTTATGACCTCATTTAACTAGTTACTTCCTTATTCCAAATACAGTTGATTGGCACTTGGGGCTTCAACATATGTGTTTTGGTGGGGTTGGGGGGGAGATGTCAGTCCGTGACAGGGGCTAATTAGGGAAAGTAGAACAGGAAAAGAGAAGATATAGGACATGAAATCAATAGGGCTTTGTGGTTTCTTGAATGGTCAAGGAGAAGGTCCTTGGTAGAGTCTCAGCTTTCTATTTTGGGCATCTGGATGGTGCCATTCACTTGAGACATGGTAGCTGATGTTAGAGGGAAGATGATAAATTTAGTTTTACATATGCTTGGTTTGAGGTATGTGTGGATCAAAGATGGATGTATGGTTTTAGAATTCAGGATAGAAGCCTCAGCTAAAGATATAGACATAAATATATTTCTGCTTTGGGGTGGGAGTTTTAACCATGGAATGCATGGCAGGGCTTGGGATAGAATTCCAGGGGCTCTTAATATTTGGAGTGTACTGATAAAGAGGAGTCTGAGAAAGTACAGCTAGAAGGATTGTATAACAAGCAGAAGAGACAGATGACCATTCCCCTTTTTGAGATACTCCTTCCCATGTCATCTGTCTCAGACATGAAAATCAAGGGAAGGAATATCTCAAAAAGGGAGATGGTCAACAGTGTCCTGGGAGAGGATTTATTTATTTATTTATTTATTTATTTATTTATTTATTTATATATTTGAAAGTTGTTAAGAGGGTAGATTTTTTTTTTTAATCTCTTTATTGGAATATAATTGCTTTACACTCTTGTACCAGCTTTTGAGGTACACCAAAGTCAATCAGCTGTATTTATACATATATCCCCATATCCCCTCTCTCTTGTGACTCCCTCCCCCCTTCCCCGTCCTGGCCCTCTAAGGCATCACGCATCATCGAGTTGATCTCCCTTTGTTATACAGCAACTTCCCACTAACTATGTATTTTACAGTTGGTAGTATATATATGTCTATGCTACTCTCTCACTTCGTCCCAGCTTCTGAGAGAGAATTTAAAGTAAGGGATAGAAAGTACTCTTAGGATCCAGCAAGTAGAAATTTATTGTTCACATTAGAGGAAGCAGTTTCATCAGAGTGATGGTGACAGGAACCAAATTGGAATAAAGGAGTGAGTGGTAAGTAAGGAAACAGAGAAAGTGAGTGTAGATTTTGGTGGGAGGTGGGAGCCGAGGAAGGCTCAAGTAAGTCTTTTGTCAATTTGTCAATTTTGTGACTAGCATGGTTTCACGGATGTTGGGACATTTTATATATTATATAATGATATATTTGTGTTATATATAATATCGTATATATTATCTAATATAATAGTAATATAGTAATACAAAACATTTGTGGTATTATATATTATCTATTAGATATGATAGTAATCTATAGTAAAATATATAGTAACACATAATATATGTTATAATTTGTTATAAATTATATAATTAAAAATAGTATAGTAATGTCACATTCCTTATCAGATGTTTATTTATATCAATTATATAGTTATACATATTAGATATAGATATAATAGGTAATATTGATATATATTATACTAATAATACAAAAATATATAGAAAATATGGATAAATAGTATTTGTAGATAAATAATATATAGAAAATATTGTATAGATAATATTATATAGTTAAATTACTTGGAATTGCCTGTCTTAACCATAAATGTGATGTACTTAACAGGTAAATCCCATAATATTCCTTTGTGTTTGTGTAGATTTATGTGAGTAGTAGACAGTTTTTTATGACAAACACTTTGCTATAGCAGTTAGGTGAAACAGACAAGATCTGTGAAGTTTATTTTCCAGTCAAATTGTTCAGACTAAAGTGCATAAAAATCACTAGGCAGATTTTATTAAAAATGCAAATGCCTGGGGCCTACCCCCAGAGATATTGAATAGCAGGGCATTTTAAACTAACACCCTCAAATAATTTTCTTTTCTTTCATTTTTTTTTTTTTTTTTTGCATGTAAGACAAACATCCTTGTAAGCATCGAACAGAGCAAGAAATAGAACTTTTCTGGCTACCCCCGAAGTTTTCCAGAAGCCCCGTCCTAGTTACAACCTCCTTTCTCCCCTGACTATCCTGATTCCTATAGTAGTATCTTCTTTACATTTCTTTATAGTTTTACTGCCTGTGTGTGTATCTGTACATACAGTTTTGGTGTGCACATGTGTGATCTTTTAGGTTTTTTTTACGCTAAAGATGGTCTCTTTCTATTCCTTTCCCCACCTCTTTTCTTACTGGCAGTTTGTTTACAAGTGGAAAAACCTGGCTTACGTGAGCTATAGAGTTTTGTACATCTTGAAATCTGCTGATTGCAACCTCATGGTGCACTGTGACATGTTTCCCTGTTAATAGGTAGTTGACTGTAGAGGCTTGATCAGATTCAGGTTTTGTTTTTTGTTTTTTTGTTTCCAAGACTAGGAAATCATGTATTCTTTCATTAAGAAGCACATAATGTGTGTTGCTCTTCTTTTTATGATGTTGGTAGCTATTGATGCTCAATACCAAGTTCCATTAATTCATTAGGAGTTAAAGAAATGATGGTCTAATTCTCTCTATTCTTCTTTGTTTATTATCTGGAATACTTTTATTAAAAGAAATATTCGGTTCCACTTACTATTTAGTTATCTAGTGGTAGAGTTTATATAGAAGAGTTAGGATAAGTGCTTGACTCTTTCCCTTTACTTACTAATTTCTAAAAGTATTGTGAACTTATAGATTTAAACATATTTGCGAACGTGGATACCCCAAGAGGTCACTCTCCGCGGGCTCTGTCCAGGTGGTGTAGGGGAGCATAGGACTCTGCCCTGTGATGTACAGTCCCTTTCCACAACGTTGGAGATGGAGCTGGGCCTTGAGTCTGCACCTGCATTATTCCTACAGCTTCTCAGAGTCCTGTGGTCAATGACTGGGGAGAAAAACCACGCAGGAAACAGTTCTCTAAAGCAACCTATCTGAATCTAGGTTGATTTGAAGTGAATGAAAAATTTATTTTAGTCAGTTTTGGTGTACTACTAGGTTAAGCTCTTATCTGAATAAAAAGAAAAAAAATATTTGATGTATTTCAATTTCTTACAGATAATATCCTCAGTAAAATTCAAATTTTCCTGGTTTTGGCCAGTAGGAATCTTTTTAAGTTGGCTGTTGAGTCCAACTTTAAAAATATTTTTGATTTTAATGAACTACAGAATATTTTTATGTATAACAGAAATGGTGTCTGTGGGAGAAGGTCATATTTATATTGTCTTCCTTCAGCCCAATGTTTTAACAATTTTAGAAGGAAGTAAAAAATATGTAGAACTGTTAAAATACTTGTGTTATGAAATTTCCTGTCCCCCAACTCTATCCCAGTGTTTCTGAGGTATAAAAAAAAAGCCTAGGAAAATTAATTTGCAAACATATATTGTTTAGGCCTACATACACTTTAATTTGAAACAAAATGAAGTAGAATGAATCAGTCTTATTTTGAGGCTATACGTATATTTCTATATCACTGAGTTTATCACCTAGATATTCAGTTCAAATATTACATTAACTTTTCTTTTCCCCTTTGTTCTTTTTTTAGTCTTGTATTGGATTTATTTCATTGCACACTGAAAATGGATGTATTTCTTAGGCTACATTAGTTTCAGTGTATTTGGTCTTAGTTCAACTATTTTTAGCCTTATTTTAATGATCATAACTTAAGTTGCTTTCCATTTCAAGCAAAATATATGTACTCTTAACAGAAAATGATATTAATTGTGAGGAGACTAGGTAGTTCTCAAAGTGAAGAGTGCTCTACATCCCAGCTTTGGTAAGGCTGGGAACCCGTGTTCCCTAACACATTGCCATCAGGTGATTCAATCCCACCCTCATTTCTTCAGTTTAAGTTTTCAGATTCCTAAGAAAAAGGATCTGATTGGCCCAGCTTGGATCAGTCAACTCTGAGCAAAAGACAGTGTAGGTAAAAAAGCCATGATGCGGGCTTGTGTGAGTTGGGCTGCCATCTTTGTTGTGTCTGCTTCAGATACCTCTGATGTACCTCTGATGTAGTGTGGACTCCAGGGGTTTGCTGTCATTAAGATTACTGTGGGGCTTCCTAGGTGGCGCAGTGGTTAAGAATCCACCTGCCAATGCAGAGGTCACGGGTTTGATCCCAGCTCCAGGAAGATCCCACATGCCATGGAGCAACTAAGCCTGTGTGCCAAAAAAAAAAAAAAAAAAGATTACTGTGACATCTGTGGTCCAGTATAAAGGCATTTCTTTACTTCTTTTCTCCAGATTAGGCTCTGAATTAGTGTTGGTTCCGGCAAAAGTAGACCCTAAGTTTCCCTAAAGGCAAAAGCAGAACCTGGGTTTCCATTCCAACAGGAGTTCACTTGCAGGTGTGATCTCAAGAAGCAGGTGGGAGAGCAACAAGAAGAGTGAAATATTAAAGATGAGAGAGACAATGCAAGTATTATCAAGTTGGCCACTGCTATAAGCAATCAGTTGCTTGATATCACAAAATATGCTGAGAAGTGTTACAGAATATGTCTTAGAACCTGCCAGAAGGATCCAGAATAAAGGGGAAAGCGTTTATCCCTGGGCTTCTATTGCCAATTTGTCAAGCCTGTGGAGCTTTAATTTCCCTGTACATCTGCATCTTTAAGTGGCCTGGGACAGGAAGCAAGAGTATTTGAAATACTACAATAGCATTTCAATTCAATACTGCAATAGCACACTAGGTGTCCAGCATAGGCTTTTATTAAAAAACCTCATTAAATGGTGCCATTCTCAGGTGTGCATTGCAAATCAGTCAGTCACACAAAACACTTGCAACCTCTCAGAATTGTAAGCAATTTAAGATTACCCAGTATAATCCTTTACCATTACTTTTTCTTATTTTTGGTGTCTTGATCCTCAGCTCTTTTCCTTTCACCCTCTGTTCTGAACAGAGCAGTCTCACTCTTCCTGAAGAATGTCATTTTCATTTATGCCTTTATATCCTTAAGTTCCATACCTTTAAAATGCTTCTAGTCCATTTCAGAACCCTGAGTAGCTACTTTGTGGCCCTTCCAGTGATAGCCTCTGTGAAAAAGGCTTTCCAGTGAAAGCATTAGTACAAGTAATACTTTGATTCATCTCTGAACATCTTGGTAGCTCGTAAATTTGAAATTTAAATGACCTTGAGTTTTGTTTGTTTATTTATTTATTTATTTATTTATTTATGTTAATGAACATGAAGAATTTAAATGAAATTGAGGAAAATGGGAAAGAATGGTGTGATGGTGTGTACTGGGAATATAGTGGTTTCAAAATGCATTTGTTATCCTCAAATAGATAACGGTTGCTTCATTACTCTCAACTATATTTCAAAAGAGTGAACATAGGCCCCAAAGACACAAATTGGAATATATTCCATTAAAAAAATCCACACATTTTCTTCTTTTGCTAGTTTTTAAAAGTCCATGAACAAGCACATTAGAAGATTTTGCAGTTTAATTTCACTTTCAGATGGTATAACTAAGATGTAGATATACATTTATTAATTTGTGCCAGAGTTGATAGCATCTCCAAGATTGTAACTTCTGAGTGTATCAGACTAAGTTTTCTTTCCAGTGTTTAACACATGACCCTACCTCACATTTCCTTTTTTTAATTTTTGGTTAATTTTTATTTTTTGCCTGTCCCCATAATTCATAGGTATTTCTGCTCTGCAGGCACTTCTGTAAATTTCAGAATGAAATAATTTTAGTGAAGTATGCTGGGCCTTTCTTCTTTAGTTCCATAATATGTTATGATTTTATTTATAAACCTCAAATAACATCTTATGCCACTTGCATTTTACTTATTAGAACTTAATGTGCATATCCTTTTTTCTTTTTCATTTCATTTATGTACTTGGTAAAATTAATGACTTTGTTTCTATGGTTATTGCTTTGCTATATTTAAATATACTTAATAAATTACTGTAATTTAAAAATAATCTCTGCTTCTCTGGCACTAATGTTTCTTTTATTATAATAACATGATTTATTAAAATTTGTTAAGCATAATTTATTGTGTAAGTTGTATAGATGAATCATGTCTGTATTAGTTAAGTAGACAATTGAGCTACTTTCCAGAAATGAAATATTCTTTAGTATTTCAGGTAGTTTTCAGTGGTTTGCAAAGATTGACAGTTTTGAAGACTAGAAGTTTTCCCTCTGAATTAATTTGGTTTATAGTTTATTGCTTTTTAGCCAAATGTAACATTTTGAATTTCTATGTGACTGCTGTGGCATTTATGAATTCTTCCTTTAATAGAGCAGGCTTACTGTAAATAATTTTGTACAATAGGTGTATATTTCATGTTAAATATAGGCTTCCTGGATACATGTTCTAAAGCCATGGCTCTGGAAACTTCTTCAAGTCTTTACATTTTTTCTTTTCTTTCAGGATTTTCCTGTTGAACCTGTCATGATTGGAATAGCTTTACTACTTCTACAAACTCCAGCAAGTCAGCAGAAGCCAATCTTAAGTCTAGGTAAATAAAAATACACTCACAACAGTAAAACTTAAATATAACACAAGTATTAGCAGGAGTCACTTGAACTACTTACGTATCAAACTATGCCTTAAAGTCCTTTATTGTTTGAGTGTCTGTTCTGAAATTTTTCTGTTTAGTCATTATCAAATAGAGCTTTCTTTTTCTTATCCAAAAAGGTGTTTTGTGCATGGTTCCATACACTATAATTTACCACGTATCTCGGCTGTTCATTAGGATATTACAATCTAAATCATATAACAGTGACATTGGGAAGTATTTTGAAGGGTGTGTCAGCTTATTCACACTTTTACAGCAAACAGAATCAAAAACCCCGGAAGGAAAATAAGTGTTTAACATTTGTATTTGTTTTAAAAACTCTATATACCTTTACTATTCAAAACGGGTGCCACATCGAATAAGACAATTTATGGTTATTCTATTAACCTATGTAGAACAAATGAAAGATAACATTCTTCTGACTATCCTGTATTGACTTAAAGAAAAGTGAGGCATAGGGCTAAAGGGAGGCAAAAGAATGTTCTGTTTAAGAATAATGTGGCAAAGAATCAAGTTGCCAGGTCTGGCAGGTTGGCAAACAAGTCACACTTTTAAAATGTGGCTTTTACATTAATGTTGCATCGCTGTACTCGGTCCAACAGCATCTGTGTAGTAATGTAAGATCTTGTCTAAATTATGATGTAAATGTTATGATGCCATGATATATTGATGTATCACCATTTTCATTTTTAAAAGGTGCTTGAGGTAAATACCGATAGTGTAGCTCGTTCTGAGCATTTTATTATTCTTATTGTTATTATTTTATTTTTATTTGTATTTTTTTGGCCATGCCACATGGCATGTGGGATCTTAGTTCCCCAACCAGGGATCAAACCAGTACCCCCTGCATTGGAAACGCAGAGTCTTAACCACCAGGGAAATCCTATTCTGAGTATTTTAATTCATCATGATTTTGAGGGTGAATTGCTCTTTCATTTACAGTCTGTCTTGGAAATGGCTTTAGCATGTGGAGGGGCCCTTTGGCTCTTTTAAGGGCTTTGATTCCTACCCTGCTTTTGCTTATTGGCCCTACGCTCTTCGTACCCTCCCCCCTAGTCCCTTTCGGAACTGCTTTTGCCTTTTTTTTTTCCCTTATAGCAGTGCGCACAACATCCTCCTATAGGTATAATTTTCCAGTCTGGTTACTTCTGACAGCCATAATTTTATTATTTTTTAAAAACAGCTTTATTGAGGTAAATTTATTTACCATGCAGTTCACCATTTTTAAATGTACAATAACATGCTTTTCTAAGTAAATTTGTGGTTGTGCAGCCAACACCACAGTCTAGTTTGAGAACACTTGCATCAACCCCCGTCCCCCAGATTTCTTGTGCCCATTTACAGTTAATCCTCATTCCCACCCTCAGCTCCCCAAAAACACTAACGTGCTTTCTGTCTCTAAATTTGCCTTTTCTGGATATTTCATTTAAATGGATTTTATTTGTTTTTTAACTGAAAAAAAAAAATTCAAAGCCCTAAAGAAACCACATTCCTAATTCTGAAGCTACAGTCCTTTATTGTGGCTCATATATGATAGGATTATACAAACAATCTAATACTTTTATTATTTGTTGGATAGCAGACTTTTTCTTTTGTAAACCAGTGTCTCTGACTTGAAGTTACTTTAGATAGATTGAATAAACCATATTGAAAACTATTGAGCCAGTATGTCATGTTGAAAAGTAGTGAAAAACTATCATTTAGAAGATTGGGAAAGAGTGTCCAAAGAAATAGGATAACCAACAGAATACTGGTTATTTCAAATTTTAAAAGCGCACAACACTAATACAGTGTTATGCTTCTTAATTATTAACACTGGCCTTGATTGCAAATAGCAACATAAAAATGCCTGGAAGATCCATAGTAAAGAATATAGAAAGGTTTGTATTATATGAATTTCGTGTTTTGTTAAAGATAATGGGTTTTCATAATAACTGACAATTATGGATTAAGACTAACATTTAGGCAAAAAATGTAAATTAGTGGTGTTGGAGTAACAGTGGTTTGTATTTCATATCATGTTCAGATTTGGCTTCCAAGTGATTTAAAATATAATACTGGGACTTCCCTGGTGGTCCAGTGGTTAAGACTCCATACTTCCACTGCAGGGTGTGCAGGTTCCCGCATGCTATGCAGCCTGGCCAAAAAAATAAAAATTAAAAAAAAAAATATATATATATAATACTGATAATTATATATATAATATCAGTAATTCACTGATATAATTTAAGATTTATAGAATGTTTTTAGTGTAGTGGGGAAATTAGTTGATTACTTTAATAATCTTGCTCTGCAGCCTACAAATAACATCTTTCAGTAAACCAGTGTCCATTCAATAACTATGAAAAAAACTATATTCTTTAATTCATTCTGTTCATAGTCTAGGGGACTGTACATGTAAGTAAGTTACTGTACATGTGTGTATGTTTCTGATGTGTAAGTTGAGTTTCCATGTTAAAAAAAAGAATATAAAAATGGGTTGGTTTTTATGCTGGTTATGAACTTGGAGACTGCTGATTTGCTTCTTAGCAATTACAGCTGAAAGACAGCTCTGCTTCACTTTGTTTACTTCTGCATCTCTTGATACAATTCTCAGCTGGGTTTGTAAGGGAAGCACACATGTTGTTCTTGTTATCCAGAAATCAGGGACTCTGTGGTCTCTTGGTTCTGTTTGTTGAGGGCAGAGGATCTGACAGGATATAAAGACAAAAGTTGGATTGAATTTTAAAGAAATTCATATTGACCTAAAAAAGAGTTGATTTTACTTTTTGACATATGATATGCATTTTCTCTAAGAGTATCATCAAGTTTTCAGTTATATACATTAACAGCTTATTTTAGCTGAGTTAATTGTTATATTCTTTTTATTTCTGAGGATAAGGTTTATCATCTTAGTTATGTGTCTGACCCCATTGTAAAGGCGCAATAAAACTTTTTGCATATTATTCTTAAAATAGCATTTTATTTGACTAGTATTAATTTTAAAAACTGTAAATTGTTTTCTGATAACTAGCTCTGAAGCTCCTCTCTTCTGCTGAGGGTCAGAAAATCCCAAAGTCCTCCTTGCTGCTAGTGATGCCAGTTCTGCAGGTATTATCTTCTACTGCCTTAGAAGACTGTATATCCATGGACAAAGAAGGACCCTCTAGGCAGCAATTGGCTGTCAACCTTTTAGAAATGGTACAGCAGGAGTGCTACAGAGATGACCACCAAAAGGTAACGAGTTCATCCTTGTTTCTCTTACACAAAGGTTAATTGGTAATGTGGGGTTTAAGTCACTGCTGATGATCTCACTTTCTAATGATGTATCTGTTTGGGTTCAGATTCTCTCATTGAACTTTACCATTCTGTCAGGCACTGCTGTAGATGTTCGTATATTCTTATGGACTGTGAGGGGGAGGGTAGTCCTGGAAGTTTTGGAAACGCTGTATAATCTTTTTTGCTTTTTGAGTTGCCAGTGTACATTAGTAGTTAAAGGTCCTGAGAAATCCTGCAGAAAAGGAACTAGTTCTATTTAACCTAGCGCTTCTCCAACATGTCCGACTCTGGAGCCCTTTTTTTCTCTTCATCATACTGTTAATTAGTGCAGCGTATTGCTAGACCTGCAGCAATCCATGGTGGGGAATCTCAATTGTCTGGAAGTTCCGGGATCTGTAAAAACTGAGAGGCTTTTGATGTCTCCTGTGTGTGCCCCTATTCTGCTGCCTTTAGTTGGACTGTCACACTCCATTCCGATCCCTGCCGGAGGGGCTTATTACCCCATTCTGCTTTGTCAGTCTCATTGCTCCCGTTAGAATAAGGTAGAAGAATTGTCAATGTCTGGTTAGTGACTGGGTTCTAGGTCTACGTGTGTCAGACTTTTTTGGTGCTTGAGTTTTGCCTTTGATAAAATGTAGTATTACTTCCCAACTACGACTTTTATGGGGATTGAATGAGGATTAAATAAGATAAAACTGGTGAAGCATCTGAAGTCGCCAGAGAGAGGCATTACATAAATGCAAGTGAGTGCCTCAGTTGTTCTGTCTGCAAAAGCAGACACCTCTAAATAATGTATCATTAAATGTTCTAGCAGTAAAAAATCCAGGCATTGTTAGGGATTACTGGTTATGTTCTTTGATCATGCCGCAGAAAGCCTACAGGCAAACTGAATGTATGCTACAGCTTCCTCAATCCTCATTGTTTGACTAAAACTTTAAAACTTGAAACAGGTAATTGATTTGCATTAAGAGAAGGAAGTTCTTGCATCTGCTCCGATAGGACTACAAACTGTGGTCGAAAATTTCTCGTAGCTTTTTTCCTTCCCTCTTGGTTTGCCCGTATAGAATAATAATTGGATTCTGAATAGGGCACTATGTCTGAGAGTTCTGTTCCTTTAAATCATGATTGATATTTACTGAGGATCACCCTAAATCTAATGTGTAAGTGCTCAGCCTACTATTTGTTCAGGTGTGTGTGAATCGTGGTCATCAGCACGAATAGCAGGATTTTCTCTTCAGCAGCTGGCGAAGAGGGAGGAGGAGGGATACTGTTAGGGTGTAAATGTCCTCCTGATGATAGTGGGCTGCCTTACTGAGGCTTTGATGGACATATGATCACCCTTTTAAAAAATTTAAGCCACAGTTTACTGTTGGCTTTTCTTCTGCACCTGTCGGGACTCTATATTCCAAACATACCTATAAATTTAACCTGCCCAAACTCTCCCAGTCTCCTCCTGAATCTTTGCTTTTGCACCTAATGCTCTTTTGTTTCCTTTGCCTGATCTGCTCATTCTTTAAGACTAAGCCAAGTGTTCTCAGCCTCCCTGAGTGAGAATTCCCTACTCTCTTTCCTTTGCATCCAAGCACTTTCAGAATTACTCAGTTGTGTCTTAATGTAGGGGGTACATATTTGTACCTTCAACTACGCTGTGGGCTCACTGAAGGAAGGAATCGTGGCCCTTTTCACACTTTGCCTTTATTTCCTAAGCATGTTAATATTTAAATTGCAACAGTTATTGAACTTTTGGTATTTTTTCCACCCTAGGTGTTTCTGCATTATCTTTTTCAGCTGATTATAGATGGAAAAATTAAAAATACTTTTGCAGTTGTTAAACTAAATACTCTATTTTCCACATACTTAAAGAAATAGGTAACACCCTAGCTTATTTATCTTTGCATCCTCCACACCTGACCTGTTATTTACTACGTAGCAGACTTTCAAGAAATTTCTGTTCAACGAGTAATGTGTGTTTCTGATATGAATACAAAAGATCATTTTACTGTCTTGATTTATTACAGAAAGACTGTTTAAAATTACAGATTTTTATTGTTTATATTTTTATTATTTCTTTTTATATTGGTGACTGAAGAGTGTTTGGTTTAGAACTAAAGCATTTCTTCAGAAGTACAATTCTTCTGATAAATGAAACCAAGGGTAAATATACTGTACCATGCAGTTCTCTATTACCTATGCATTTCTGAAGTGTTGGTAACCATGAAATAAAACACATTTTAACTTGTCCCAATTTCTAAGAATTAAAAAAGTAAGATAGAAAATCAGCCATTCATCTCTTTAAAATAAAAGATTAACATAATCTAATAAGCATTTATTTTTTAGTGGTGTATGAAAAACAGGATCCCTTTGTAGCTACTAAATGTGATATTTAAAACCACCTATTTGTGTTCTTCGAGGTGAAAAAAAAGCAAATACTAGTTGTAAACTCTAAAGTCCTTAAGCTCTTGCCACCGCTACCCCAGAGAATGTTGCGGGGAGGGTGGAGAAAACACCAGCGTATGAGTCAGGGTCTAGTTAGGAGAGAAAAACCACACTGATAATTTGAACAGAGAAGAACTTAATACAAAAATTTATTAACTAGTAAAAGGTATTAAATTGCTGAAAGCTGTAAATGAGGCTCTAAGGAATATTGCAGTAATAAAGGTAGGGAGCAGTGACTACTTCTAGGACTGAGGGAGCGTACCCAAGGATGGAACTAAACAGATCTTCCCACTCAAGGCTGAGATCACAGCTTATTGAGAAGATGGTAGTTATGGACTGGTAGCTGGTGAAGTGTGCTGGGGTGCCACAGGCCAGAGCTGGTCCACAGGAAGCCGACTGCTGGGGTCTCCTGCATGCCCCTGGCTGCCACTGTCGGGTGGAACAGAGTGGGAAAGAGACTTACAAGCTAAATTCCTTCAGTTATATAGTGGGGCAAGATTCAGCTCTGGAGAACTGTTTTAGTCAGCAGAAAGATTTAGAGACAGTGTGACTGAGCTAGGATCTCACATTTAGCATACATTTATTCACTGGTGTTTTTGGATAAGTACTTTATTCAGATTTAAATAAAGTACTGTGAACTTTATTACCCTGTGATTAAGCAGTGCCTAGTAGGTTTCATTCACAGTTGCTTTGAAGTAGGGTATAGTAAGCAGAAAGCATTTTGAATATTTGTCTCTTAAGAAAATCAAAATTTATACTAGATTGTTGTTGTCCTATCTGTAGGTAAAGTTAACATTTATTGAGCACATGCTCTATGTTAGAAGTTATGTGGGTCAACTCATTTCTCACAGTAACTTTGAAATAGTTTTGTTTTGTTTTGCCATTTCTAGCTGTGTGGCCTTGGACTAAGGGTTGAAGCTCTCTGAGCCCTGGCCAAATGGGCAACAAAGCCCCTGCTTCGTGGTGTTGTTTATTAAGCGTGTCTTACGTTCAGGCTCCATTCTAACTACTCTGCCATGTATTAAGTCATTTGATTTTATCCCAGACCATTTGAGGTAGGTAATATTATTGGTCTAATTTTATTCAAGAGTTAACTGAGACAGAGAAGATAAACAACTTGCCAAGGATTATGCAGTGGGAGCCTGATTATTTTTTAATCAGAGCTGTATATATAACACCATAATCAATTTTCAAACACTTTTATTACTCCAAAAAGAAACTGTACTCCCAAATAATATTCCATTGTTTGGAGATACCACATTTTATTTTTCCATTCATCCGTTGAACATTTGGGTTGTTTTAATTTTTTGGATATGATGAATAATGCTGTTATGAAAACTCCTGTACAAATTTTTGTGTGGACATAGGTTTTCATTTTTCTTGGGTAGATGCCTAGGAGTGAAATTGCTAGATCTTATGGTAACTCCATATTTGACCATTTGAGGAGCTGCCAGACTTTTCCAAAGGAACTGCACCACTTTACATTACCACTAGCAGCGTATGAAGGTGCCAGTTTCTCTCCATCCTTGTCAACACTTGTTATTGCCTGTCTTTTTTTGTTATAACCATGCTAATGTGTATGAAGTGCTATTTCATTGTGGGTTTGATTTGCATTTCTTTGATGATAATCTTATAATGCTCATTTTACAACTGAAGAAATTGGAATTAGGGAGGTTAATTAACTTCCTCTCATTACACAGGTAGTGGATGGTAGGACTGAGATTCAGATTTTCTCCATTTGACAAATAGAGTTTAGATTTGCTTATACTCTATTGCCTCCACTTTTATTAAAAAAATTTTTTTTTCATGAACAGTAATTTATCATCTTTGTGCTGAACTTGGGAGTTAATAACAGTGTTTCAGATTTACAGAGAAACAGTAAATCAATAGTAAGTTGAAGTGAACTGGTTTCTTAGAAGCTTTTGGTTAGGGACTTCCCTGGTGGTCTAGTGGTTAAGACTCTGTGCTCCCAATACAGGGGACTCAGGTTCAATCCCTGGTCAGGGAACTAGATCCCACATGCATGCTGCAGCTAAGAGCCTGCATGCTGCAACTAAAAAAAAAGAAAAGATCTTGTGTGCCACGACTAAGACATGGCACAGCCAAATAAATAAATAAATATTAACAAAAAAAGAAGAAAAGCTTTTGTTGAAAGTTAAAAGGAATTAGATCTTGTGCTTCTATCTTTGTCTTTTTTTTAACCATTTTATTTTTTTAATTTTTATTTTATATTGGAGTATAGTTGATTAACAGTATTGTGATACTTTCAGGTATACAGCAAAATGATTCAGTTACACGTATACATGTGTCTATTCTTTTTTTAATTCTTTTCCCATTTAGATTGTTACATACTATTGAGCAGAGTTCCCTGTGCTATACAGTAGGTCCTTTTGTTGGTTATCCATTTTAAATATAGCAGGGTGTACATGTCAATCCCAAACTCCCTAACTATCCCTTCTCCCCACTCTTTCCCCTGGTAACCATAAAGTAGTTCTCTAAGTCTGTGAGTCTGTTTCTGTTTTGTAAATAAGTTCATTTGTATCATTTCTTTTTAGATTCTGCATGTAAGCGATATCATATGATATTTCTCTTTCTCTGTCTGACTTACTTCACTCAGTATGACAATCTCTAGATCTGTTCGTGTTGCTGTAAATGGCATTATTGCATTCTTTTTTATGGCTGAGTAATATTCCATTGCATGTATGTACCACATCTTCTTTATCCATTACTCTGTCAATGGACATTTAGGTTGCTTCCATGTCTTCACTATTGTAAACAGTGCTGCAGTGAACATTGGGGTCCATGTATGCCTTTGGACCATGTTTTTCTCTGGATATATGCTCAGCACTATTATATGTTAGCTCTATTTTTAGTTTTTTAAGGAACCTCCATCCTGTTCTCCATAGTGGCTGTACCAATTTACCTTCTCACTAGCAGTGTAGGAGGCTTCCCTTCTCTCCACACCCTCTCCAATGAGATATCACCTCACACCAGTCAGAATGGCTGTCATCATCTTCTTAATAACATGGATGCTACAGGTGGTGTTCTTTGTCTTTTGGTGATAATTAACCACTACCAAGACTCTCAACTCTTGACTAGATTCTTCATAGAGGTGTAGAGCAGACAAACATTCTTAAGGCTTCATCTTTTCCAGTCTCCTGCTTCTGGTCTGGTGAGTGATTAAATCCCTCTAGCAAAAACCTGTCCTACTTTTAAGCGTCTTCAGGTTTGTTTTCACACTCCCTCTCCTGATCAAATCTTGGCCCCACTTTTGTTAAGACTGTTTTAGCCAATATTATAGATAACTGTTGTTCTTTTAAGTTAATGAAAATTTATATTGTTCACCTGTATTCACAATTTCTTTGTCAGTCCTCTTTAGACAAAGAAGTACTAGCGGATATCTTATTGTTAATATTTAGTGTACCTGAAAGTTTTTATTAAAGTTTTTTAAAAAATAAAGATTTGCAACTTTTACATCTGCTGAAGATGATTTGTAACCATTTAATATTCACTTAAATGTTATTTTCCTGTGTTTTCTTCTCTCTTTTTAAAAAATATTTATTTATTTATGTATTTATTTAATTTTTTGGCTGTGTTGGGTCTTCGTTGCTGTACTCAGGCTTTCTCTAGTTGCGGCGAGTGGAGGCTACTCTTTGTTGCAGTGCACAGGCTTCTCATCGCGGTGGCTTCTCTTGTTTGTGCAGTACGGGCTGCAGATGCACAGCCTTCAGTAGTTGTGGCACATGGGCTCAGAGTTGTAGCTCATGAGCTTAGTTGCTCCATGACATGTGGGATCTTCCCGAACCAAGGATTGAACTCATGTCCCCTGCATTGGCAGGTGGATTCTTAACCACTGTACCATCAGGGAAGTCCTCTTCTCTCTTTTTTTTATTGAGATATAATTCACCTAACATAAGTCTCTCTTTCATTTTTAAACACCTACTTTCTTCTCTAAAACACAGGGCTTACCAGCACTTTCACAGGTCCTTCCCCAGGCAGTGGGGCCAGGATTTGGTAGCTGGTGCTGAGAGAAAACCCTGGGTGGCACCTTTGCCCTGGGACTGTGCCAGTGGGACTGAGAGACCATTCTGTGATCTTGTATTCAACTTTGCACCTTTCTCTTGCAGCTCTAACCTTAGGAGAATAAACAAACAAAAAACAGAGCCTAAACCTGGACTAATACTTTAAGCAAAGTAGGATTACTTTTCTTTTTCAATATGTTTACTCCGTAATGTTGCTGCTTTTGACTCAATTTATGGTTCATGGTGATTTCCAATTATTTTCTTTTATGCTCATATCCAGCAATTTTATTTTTCTCTCCTAAAGATGACAATAATATTTTCCTTTATTTTGCAACTTTAGGCACTGTGCTAGTGCTTTGTAGATACCATTTCATTATCAACCTCAGTAATTTTGGCAGGAAGGTAGGCATTACTTCCATTTTACTAATGAGGAAAGTAAGGCTCACAGAGATTGCGTAACAGCCAATATCTGGCATGGATGTGTTAAAGTCCTGGTCTTTCAAATCTCAAGTCCAGTGCTGTTTGTCATTATACTGAAGATCTTGACTCTCATCTGTAATGAATTCCATCTTCTTGGGAAAAAAAATCTTAGGACTATAATAAATTAGGTATTTTTTTGTTTTAAAAATTATAAATTTTTAAAATAAATTTTTTAAATAATACATTAAAATGGTTCAAGAATTATAAATGGTATGCAATGAGGAGTCTCTTTCTCACCTTTGATTCTGGTTGTCCGATTTCCACACTCTCAAAATAGAAAATGAAGATTAGTATTTGTTTATTTATTCTATATTTTCTAAATACTTTTCTTTGTGTGTGTATATGTATGTGTATGTATATATATATATACACACACACATATATGTATGCAAATACAAGTATATAGTCTCTATGCTTTCCTTTAAGAAAATTAATTGGTAGGTTTTCAGGCACAGTATATGTATCTTGCGTTTTTCTGTGTGAGATCTTTTCCTATCAGTAAAGATAAAGCTTCCCTACATGCTTTTATACTGGCATTTACTTTCAAATAAGTGTTATCTTCATTCTTAAGCATATACTCGAAATAACTGAACACCTATGTCCTCAAAAAACTTTTACAGCAATATTTGTAGCAACATTATTTATAGTAGCCAAAAAGTGGAAACAACCCCAGTGTCCATTAACTAATGAGTGGATAAACAAAATATGGTATATCCATACATGGAATATTATTTGATAATGAAAAGAAATAAAGTATGGATATCAGCCACAACATGGATGAACCTTGAAAACATGCCAAGTAAAAGAAGCCAGTCACAAAAGACCACATATTGTGTGGTTCCTATTATATGAAATGGTCAGAATAGAAACAGAAAGTAGATTAATGGTTGCCAGGGCCTGGGGGTCAGAGGGAATAAAGAGGGACTATTAATGGGCAGGGGGCTTCCTTTTGGGGTAAAGAAAACTGTTCTAAAATTAGGCGGTGAGGATGGTTACACAACTATGAATTACTAAAATCTACTGAGTTATAAACTTTAAAAGCTGGATTTTATGATATGTGAATTGTATGTCAATAAAGCTGTTATTAAAAAGTTTTATAAGGCTTGACTTTTACTTCTCATCCTTTCAGTTGTTATTCTTATCCATGTCAGTCTCCAATAACAGGACAGTTATAATCTAGCAGTTTCTAATTTGTCTCATCGCACTCTAAATGAAGTGAATTATTTTTTGAGCAGGCAAGTTCTGATTCCTCTTTAATGTCTGTGGCTCCTCCTGAGCCATTTGGGCATGCAGCTCACATTGGCAGAGCTCTATCCAGTCTCTGACCCTGACCGCACCACTTGACTTCTAAGAGGAGACATTGCTCAGATTGACTTAAGCATAACATCTTCAGGTATCGTTTCAATTTAGAGCTGTCAGGCTGTTTCTTCTTACAGGAGTGATTCACAATTATTAATGAATTTCCAGGCTCCAGCTGAACCAACTCTGTTCCTATCAACATACTGTCTGTTACAGAAATGAATTGTCCTCAGTCCAAGTCTGCCATCTGCCCCAAGTTGCCTCTTACTGGGGCCTGGAGCTGAACAAATACAGTGATTTTTTTTTTTTTTTCCTATCTTCCCTCTCACTGGTGAATATTTCTTAAGTGGTAATGGCTTTTTCCAAACTCTGTTGCCTCTGGGTTTTGTATATTGACCCTTTTTTTTTTCTGCCTTAAATGAGAGTGAATGGTAAACATGAGAAAAATTGATAATAAATTATTCTAGAGTTCTATCTGACAACTTTTCTTTTTGTGTAATCCTCTTAGCTCAAATACATGCAGAGAGGTTTTGGGCAGGAATTGAAAATTGTCTGTTCATTTGGTTGGAAGGATTGATTTCTTACAATGAAATATAAAAAATAAATGAATGTCAGAAACGTATCTCTGACAGATAGATTTATCTCGTTTATTCATGTCTTTCTCGTCTTTATTTTTCAGCCCTCCTACAAGCTCGCGTTCCCCATAACCAGCATGTATGGTTCAATATCTACAGCCTGGAGGATGCTTGAAGTAATGAGAGAAGAGTGTGCGGCAAGTGACTGGTTGGCTTCCGTAGAGTCATTGCTCCCTATTACCACAGTGATCCCTGTGCATGTTTTCCTCCTGCTGGCTTACCTCCTTGTTGAAGATAAAGGACGAAATCTTCGCCAAATACTGAAGGTCACTACGGAATTAGCCCAAGCCGATTCCTCTCAGGTAAAGCAAGAAAATAATGGAACAGTAATGGGGGTAAAGCTGAACGTTGGAATTATAGATTATTCTTTCTTTGTGGATGATTTTTATCAGAATTTTAAAGTACAGGTTGCATCGTTTTTTGTTTTTGTTTTGTTTTTGGTTTTGTCTTGTTTTGCTATCTTTATTTTCCCAATTTTTTCTCTTTTTCTCCTTTCTCTGATTTGATGTCTACTTAATGATGCAAATATTTCTTTAAGGAAAGCACACTTCGAAAGAGAATCTACATGTGATGCTAATCTGGTGTTTTTGTTATTGGCAGATTTGCTAATTTGTAATGCTTTCTTTAACTCTTGCACCCTATTCCAAGATGCATATCCCTTAGTTTTAATATCAGTCTTTTAAGGTGGCAAATTTAATTAATTCAGAATAAATGTGCCTATATAATAGGAATTAATCTCTTTTTAACTTCTTGCAATTTGATCCTATTTTTTATTCAGTCATTTAATAAACAACAACAAAAAATACTGAGTCCTTGCTATACATGGTACTGATCAACATGCTGGGATGTGAAGATAAATAGTCATTTTTCCTAACTGTGCAGTTATTGGAGTGTAATAAGAAAGCTGTCAGACATTATTAATAAAACTCCCTCCCCCCGTTTTAAACTAACTATATATTTAGCATAGACATCTGTGATTTTTTTTTCTATTGGATAGAATCTCTAGAATGCATTTCCTGTGAAGGGAAGGATTTCCTAATCAAATAGGTATGGCATTTTTATTGTCCTCTCTTAGTGTCTGTGCTTGTGTTCTTTTTCAAGCATGGTGAGGAAAAAGTCCATCTCTTTATGGAAAGTTATGTGTTCCTATAGGAAAAAATTTGATGTTGAAGGTGGGATAAATACGTTTCTTTAAGATGATGAAGTTAACGTATTTGGAATTCCTTTCTGTCCCCAGCTTGTCATACTCATTCCTTTTTGTCAAGTAAACAACTGCTGATATCCTGCAAAAGGTTTCCCCCTGACAAGATTTCTCTGTCTGATTCTGCAAGTGAATCCATAACGTCCTCAAAGTACCTTTGTCTCATGGTGTAAGCATAACGCAGAACACTTTGGCTTGCTTCCTACTTTATTTCTCCCTTCAGCTTCTGTAACAGTCCTGATTCTACAGAATGCTTTTTATCACTGTTGACACCTTGTAGGATAATCTCTTTAGAATAGTTAATGCACAGGTAATGCCTGGAGATTATCTGAGAAAGTCATACTGTAGGTTATCTGACCTATATTTGCCACTGGTGTAAAACATGTGTTATATAAATATATGAATTGATACTCAGGAAGTGCATTTAGTCTTTGAAATTCTAGGGTGATCCAGTATCCTTGTAAACACTTTTCAAGTGTGCCATGAAATGGAAAATGTTAGGAAGCAGTGGAGTGACCATCCGAGTTCATTTATTTATTCAATAAATGTTTATTAAGAAGCAGTGCTTTAAATTAAAGTCAATATGTTACACTTCTGTTGATAATTTCTTGGAAGTTTTTAAAGAAATGAGAAAAAATACCCAGTGTAATTTTGCTTGTTAAGGTGAATGGTAGGGTAAAATGTTTAAATGTAGTTACCTAAACTCATGCAGAAGCAAAGGCAATATAATTAATAAGAACTTACAAGTGGAGTTAAGTCTTTGGAAAAGGATAAAAGATTAGAAGTAGGAGATAGTGTTCTTTTCTTCACTTTTCCTTACGAAGTGACCATATCATATCATTTCTCTGGCCTTTAGCTACAAGGTAAAGCAGCCAAAAGGAGATGACTGAATATTTTGAAAAAGCAAGTTCTCTAATTGTGAGTAACTGCTTGGGGTAGATTCAGTTAGATGAGTTAGGGTTGAAATCTATCATTGGAGGAGTATTTTCTATTTCTTTCATTAAGTTGACATGACTGCATGAAATATATTCTTGTTTCATGTGTTTGTCCTTTCTTACCTTATAAAAAGAAGATATATTTAAGCAATCATTGGACTGGGACAAAGTGAGAGAGTAGCACTGACATATACACACTACCAAATATAAAATAGATAGCTAGTGGGAAGCTGCTGCGTAACACAGGGAGATCAACTTGATGATTGTGATGACTTAGAGGGCTGGGATAGGGAGGGAGGGGATATGGGATATATGTATAAATACAGCGGATTCACTTTGATGTACAGCAGAAACTGGTACAACAGTGTAAAGGAATTATACTCCAATAAAGAGCTTAAAAAAATCATTGGCTCAAATTCATGGGGAGTCGATACTAAAGAAAAGTCTTAGACTACTAATAAGCGGATGCTAAGTAAATAGGTAGGTAAGAGTAGGAATTTAGAGGCTGTCTTCTACCTCTGTTTTGATGGTCACTTAACCTCTATATAGAGTTCACTGGCCTGCGGTACTGTTTGTGTGACACCATAATTTATTGTAAGAATTCTACTGTAAGATCTTGTGAGAGAAAATATTTGAAAAGTTTGAGAGATGTGCCATATTTGAAGTATGTTTGGTATGATGATGATGATGATTAATTCTAAGATATTAATAGAAATTATTTTTGATAGTACTTAGTATTGCAAGTTATCAATATCAACTAATAATTTGTGTTAACAATGATAAGAAAATATACTTCTTTAAAAATGTGATTACTTTTTACTTATCAGGCACTTTGATGAATCCCCTTCCCCAGTGAGTTTTCATCCCTAGTCCCTCACCGGCTTCCCCTGTGCCATGCATTTTCCATTGGGTTTAATACATTTAGGGCCACGGAAGTCTAATGGAGCTAGGTAGTCTGAAGGGAACTTGGCTTTGTGAGTACCATTTTAGAGTTAACTGGTTACAGATGATGGTGTTAAAATAACTAGATAGTTGCTCAAGGCCACAGCAATAAATCAACACTTGAAAAAAATAATAAGAAACTTTTTTTCCCCCATATCTAGAAATGCTGTCAGCAGTTACTCATAATCTGTATAGTTTTCTTACCCAGACATCATGAAACTTAATTTGCAGAAGATACAAGCTCAGGTCAGGCAGCGCTTAGTAAAAATTAAGTGCCTTTTATATTCTTGGAAGGAACGTCTTACAGTATTCTGGGGAGAGATCCAAGAATGAGCATCCTGTGTGAATTCCCATAGAAGTCTTGAAAGTTTTAAACACATTGATTTAGTTTAGAGAGAGATTTTCATATCATAGTCTGTACTTATAATATATGGAATGCCATCTAATTTCTAAATTAGTGTTTTTTCTGGAAATTGCAGTTGATAGATTCATGTGCTTTTTGGTTATGTTTATATAACCGTTCCTGCCTTTCTGATACTGTGAGTAATGTTTTTTCCCCACAACTTGATGTAAATCATTCAGGCTGTCTTCAGAGATGCCTGAATGACAATTCAAGCACATGGCTTCATGGCTTATAAACAGTGATGTCCAGTTGGCCTTATTCTTTCTTCTTCAGAGAACTATTTCCTACCTCTGTGATTCGTCCAGATCTGTTTGCATCTAGTTTGAAATCAGTGGTAGTGAATATAAACATAGGCTCTAGTCAAAGGGTAATGTGGACCCCAGGCCTAAATAAGGACATTTTCTGAATTTTAATTTAATGGTTTTTTAAAGGGCAATATCAAATTATATTTTGAACCCTTATTAAATGACTGACTAATCTGTGAAACATAATTGTGGACAGTTTGGAATGTCTGAGACTGATACAGCCTCCTTAAGAAGCGATTAATAACCATTAATCAACACGTGTTGATTGACCCCCTATCTCTCCATTCAGGTGAGCCTAGCACAGTGACAGCTCACTCGTTAGGAAACATGTCTGGCTCTGTGATCTGGACTGTGTGCCTCTAATACAAACTTAACTGGTGATACCACGAATTCTGTCCCACTTTCCTCAACCCATTCCATATACCTGATTGGTTCTTACTTCTAAGACTCTCAGCCAGAAATCTTACTTTTTCTTCCTCTCTTCCTAACTCTGATTTCCCTTTTGGATTTCATGTTTAGTTCTTTGCCAACTCTAACCTTGGTTTCCAGTAATATCCCACCCATGTTCCTTCTGGCAGCTTCAGGTAAACTTCCTTCCGTGTCTTCATGGGATTCCCCAATCTTAGCCCCAGTTCCCCGCAATGTTACTCTGGCCCCTGGCCCCTTGAGAAGAAAGGGAGATTACTTACTTCTTAAAAGCTTCTCTAATATCTATTGGCTTAGCTGTATTATATTATCTATGTCATTGGATAATTATTATAATATTTATTATAATTATCTATTATATAGTAATTATAATCATTTATTATATTAGCTATATTATTAACTTTATTATTATTTATTATATAGCTTCCCTATAGCTATTGGAATTGACATTTCTCCATCTGAAGCACTATATCCTAGAAAATAGTAGAGGTGTTGGAGGAAGCTACTTTTCACATAGATGTGTGATTACACAAAAAAGCCTGTAGGTTATTCGATGTTTAATAGTATGTCTTATAAATAGATGTAGAGAGAACACTTGACAACAGATTATATTCTTTTTTGGAAATCCCGACTGCTTGTTAGTGATTTTAAAACCTAAGAAAATGTGTTTTCATTCTATATTTCTACCTATATTGTTAAGAGTTAATGGCAAAATTAAATACTTAGGCATATGAGTTGAACATTAACCATGAAGATGAGTAATTTTTATTTTTTTAAAAAATATTTTATTTATTTATTTGGTTGCACTGGGTCTTTGTTGTGGCAGGTAGGCTCCTTAGTTGCGGGTCACCGGCTCCTTAGTTGTGGCATGTGAACTCTTAGTTGTGACATGCATGTGGGATATAGTTCCCTGACTAGGGATCAAACCCAGGCCCCCTGCATTGGGAGCGCAGAGTCTTAACCACTGCACCACCAGGGAGGTCCTAAGAAGATGAGTAATTTTTAGATAGGCTGAGGTGATTTAAAGTAAAATCTTGTAACAGCTTAGTATTTCAACTTCAGTAGAAGGACTCTGATACATGTAAAGCATAATAATTTCTTTTCGACTAGTTTATAAAATGGAATATGCCAAAGAGGAGAAGTGTATAAACTTTGACTTTAGAGAACCACAAGTTCCTTCCTTAAAAATCTGTCCTCAGTGAGGAGCTTAACAAATGAAGTTTTGCGAAACCCAATGCCTCTTTCAAATCCTTGGTGCTTGCTTGCTTTTCTCTTGTTTGGAAGTGGGGATAGAGTTGTGTTTTTTTGTTTGTCTTATTTTGTTTTTCCTTGCATTTACAAGTCTGAGGACTTTTACTTCCTTTTTATCTTTTGGTTGTTAAGTCTTGCTAAAGGTCTTACTTAATGGGAACAATTGCAATCTTTGATAATTTTATTTTGTCCTTTTTAATTTTTTCAGGGCTTATTTTTTTCCATTTGTGAAGGTGTATCCATGTTTGAGCCGTTTAAATTACTTATAGGGGTAGGTTCACGGCCCATGACTTGCTGGTCTAAAAATCATATATTATCAAATAGTAAAAAGTTAACTTTCAGGGCAGAATCCTGTGATAGTTCTACTCTGGGTCATAAGCCGTATTTTAACATGGAAAATGAATAGGAAATGTGTGAAATTTAATGGTCTGTAAGTTACTGCTGTGAGAAAAGGAGAAAATGTATTCTATAAGGGAACTTGCACAAAGAGTCTTTGGACACTTTGCACTCTGTTCTATTGTCACCGAGTTCTATGAATTGCTACCCCCTGAAGTCAGTCTGCTTCCTGTGTTCTTCACACCAGCAAAAAGAAGCCAGAATGTACAGTACTTTTAATAAAGAGCTTTACAGATGAGAAATGCTGTACTACTATTCCCTTGTAGCCATAGCATCGATTATGCCTGGAGCAAAATTGGGATGAGCCTGTCAGCATGAAACAATTAGACAAAGAGAAACACAGATGAAAATACAGGGTCAAGTATCTACTCCATCCTGTGGCAATATGTTTGTTTCTTCTTTATAAAACCTACATAGATATCTATAGCATAAAGTGTTTTTAACTGGCATTTGAGCCTTTTTATATTTTTTCAGTTTTTTGCATGAAGCCTAGAGTTTATACTCAGGGAAGCAGTCTTGTGTTCATTTCTTACCTTTCTTGAGTTCCTGAGTGATAATATTGGGCTGAGTTTCTTCTGAGAAGTCTACAGAGTATAAATTGCTTACAATTTTCACTGAAAGAATTGTTGTGATTTTCAGTTCAACCCTATATCACTGTGACACTCACTAGCTTACTAATATACTGAAACAAAAGGCATTTGTCTTGTTGTGTCATTGAACACTGAGTAACAGAAAGGATGGGGGTGGAGCTTGGTGAGGATGGGGCCTAGAACTGCATTTAGAACAGAGGAGTCTGTCTGCTCCCAGTTGAATATCAGTTAGCAGTAGCTCTGTCTTCTGGTTAAAACCTACTTGGAATGGGCCTCTGGTGTTGCTGAAGGACTCAGAGGGGAACAAATTTTGTGGTAACTTTGAATTTCATAAGAAGCATGAGGAATTCTTCTCAAGGGCAAAATACACTGAAGTCCACCATTGCCAGAATAATTTTTTTCTTATTTAGTTAGAGGGCAGGGAAGGAAAAGGGGGTATTGCTCCCCTGCTTACTTGTATCATGACCAGACACCCCAAAGTGGAGCTGTCAGTGGACATCCTACCATTTATTCTTCAGCCTTTCCATAGTCAACCTTTCAATTCAGAGGAGAGTCTTATTAAAGGAAACATTTCTTTACATCTACAGAAGCAACCCATGTCAGCTCTCTACAATGAGTTTTGCCTTGATTCATCAATAAGAATGGATAATCAAGGCTCATCAGACTTTTGAGAAAATTTAACAGCGTGACTAACCAGAGCATCTCTTTCCAGAAGAAGAACTCAGGGTGCAGAGGATAATATAAAAACAATCTAAAAAATACCTATAAGATGTTGGCAAGATATTGTATATGTTTTTGTATTGTATATAAAATATTGCTGTGATGAAAAGGAAATTCAAGAGCAAGAGATTTTAGAAATTAAAAACGTGGTTGCCACAGACCATAAATAGAGGCTGGATTAGTAATTTATGGAATATACAACTAATATTTCAGAATATAGAAAGAATATGAAAATTGAACACGTTAAGACACTAAAGGTCAGTCTTGGAGTTCTGACATCTTTCTGTAGGAATTTCAGTTGGAGGGAATGAAGAGAAAACGAAGGAGAAAAACTTAAAACACGACAGAAAACTATTTCCTAAGCTCAAGAAAGACGTAAGGATATAGATTGTTAGGACTCTCTGAAAGCCAAGCAGCACAAGTAAGAATAGATCAATACCTATATTCATGCCCAGAACTTCAAGAATAAAGAGAACATCAAAAGAGATTTCAGAGAAGAGTTAGAAAAGATGAAGTTACTTAAAATTGGATTGACCTTAGATTTTTTACAGCTGCCCACTGGGTACTGGAATACATTGGTATATTGTCTTCCAATTTCTTGAGAAAACCACTTTGAACCCAGAATATTCCTTTCCATCATTCTACTTTTTTTACAAGCGATGGTGATAAAGGCTTTTTCTGATAGACAATAATTCAAGAACATTTCTTGTTTACTGATTTTATGGGGGAAAAAGCCCCTCAAGAATATGTTCTAGCAAAACTGAAAATGAATCCAAGAAAGCACAGAGAAGAGATGTTAAATTGTGACCAAGGTATCCAGTAACTATTATTTTAAATTAACCATAATTATCTGTGTAAAATATGAAAAATAACTACCTAGAACAAAGTCCAAGCTCTAAAACATAGGAAATGGTGGGAGTAGAAAGTGGGAATTTGGTAGTGTGAAGAGTGAGAACATACTAAGTAAGGGTGGAGTTTTGTTTTTAAACTGAGTATTTTTTTATGTTAGTAGAAAAATAAGTTTAAACATGTATTTAAACCCTTATTAGTAACTAAAGGTGATTTATAATTTCCAAATAATTAATATAACAAAAAGAAAATTTTTTAAAAAACCTAAAAAGGGGACTTTCCTGGTGGCGCAGTGGTTAAGACTCCGAGCTCCCAATGCAAGGGGGATGGGTTCAATCCCTGGTCAGCGAGCTGGATACCACATGCATGCGGAGGCTGGGAGTTCACATGCCACAACTTAAGAAGCTGGCAAGCTGCGACTAAGGAGCCTGCCAGCTGCAGCTAGGGAGCACATGTGCCGCAACTAAGGAGCCCGCCTACTGCAACTAAGACCTTATGCAACCAAATAAATAAATAAACAAATCCCTTAAAATTTTTAAAAAGTTAAAATAACCCTAAAAAGGATGGTAAATGTTAACAGAAAATAAGATGGTAGAAATAATTCCAAATATTCTAGTTACCACAATAACTGTGAATTAAATTCCCTTATCAAAAGAAAGGCTCATAATACTACCCAAAGAAATCTACAGATTTAATGCAATCTCTATCAAAATATCCTTGACATTTTTTACAGAACTAGAACAAATAACCCTAAAATTTATATGGAACCACAAAAGACCCAGCATTGCCAAAGCAATCCTGAAGAAAAATAACAAAGCTATAGGTATAACCCTTCCAGACTTTGGACTATACTGTAAAGCTAGAGTAATCAAAACAGCATGATATTGGCACAGAAACACCCATAGGAAAAAAAGCAAAACAGAAATATAGATCAATGGAACAGAATAGAATGCCCAGAAATAAATCCACACACTTACAGTCAATTAATCAATGACAGAGAAGGCAAGAATATACAATGGAGAAAAGACTGTCTCTTCAACAAGTTGTGTTGGGAAAGCTGGACAGCTACTTGTAAGTCCATGAAATTAGAACACTCCACACAATATAAAAAATAAATTCAAAATGGTTTAAAGATCTAAATATAAGACATGACACCATAAAAATCCTAGAAGGAAACAGGCAAAACATCCTCTGACATAAATCATAGCAATATTTTCTTAGATCAGTCTCCTAAGGCAAAAGAAATAAAAGCAAGAGTAAATGAATGGGGCCTAATCAAACTTAAAAGCTTTTGCACAGCAAATGAAACCATCAACAAAATGAAAAGACAGCCTACAGAATAGGAGAAAAAATTTGCAAATGACATGACTGACAAGGAGGTAATTTCCAAAATATATAAACAGCACAACTTCAACTCAGTATTGAAAAAACAAACAACCCAGTCAGAAAATGGGCCGAAGACGTAAATAAACATTTCTCCAAAGAAGACATACAGATGGCCAACAGGCACATGAAAAGATGCTCAGCATCGATTAATTATTAGAGAAATGCAAATCAAAACCGCAGTGAGGTATCACCTCACACCTGTTAGAATGGTCATTATCAAAAAGTCTACAAATAACAATTGCTGGAGAGGGTGTGGAGAAAAGGGAACTCTTGCACCCTGTTGGTGGAAATGTAAATTGGTGAAGCCACTATGGAAAACAGTATGGAGGTTCCTTAAGAAAATGAAAATAGAGTTACCATATGTTCCAGCAGTCCCGCTCCTGGGTATATATTTGTAAAAGACAAAAACTCTGATTTAAAAATATATGTGTGGGGCTTCCTAGGTGGCGCAGTGGTTGAGAATCTGCCTGCCAATGCAGGGGACACGGGTTCAATCCCTGCTCCAGGAAGATCCCACCAAAAAAATAAAAATATATGTGCGCTCCAATGCTCATAGCAGCACTATTTATGATAGCCAAGACATGGAAGCAACCCATGTGCTTATAACAGACGATTTGCTTAAGAAGATGTGGTATATATACAGAATGGACTCTGCCATAAAAAAGAACGAAATGTTGCCATTCACAGTAACACAGATGGACCTAGAGAATATTATACTTAGTGAAGTAAGTCAGAGAAAAACAAATACTATATGATATCTCTTATATGTGGAATCTAAAAAATAATGCAAAAATATATACAAAACAGAAACAGGTTCACAGATATAGAAAATAAACTTATGATTACTAAATGGGAACGTGGAGGGAGGGATAAACTAGAAGTATTGGATTAACAGATACAAACTACATAAAATAGGTAAGTAACAGGATACTGTATAGCAGAGGAAACTATATTCAATATCTTGTAATAACCTATGATGGAAAATAATCTGAAAAGTATGTACATATAACTGAATTACATTGCTGTATACATGAAACTAACACAATATTGTAAATCAACTATACTTCAGTTCAAAAAAATAAGAATAAAGGCTCATATTGTTCAAAAACACAAGTCTATACTTTTTCCAAGAGACAAATCTTGAAACAGTTGGCACAGTTGAAAATTAAATGGTTAAAATGAAAAGCTAGGTAGATCATTAAGAAGGCATAAGATGTGGTAAGATAGAAGCAAGATAGATGATATAGAATCCAAGATAAAAATCCTTATACAAGACAGAGGAGTATTATATATTGACAAATGGTAGAATCTCAAGTCAAATTTTATTTAGAAGCAGTTCCATTGAAATTAAGAATAAGACAAATATGTCTGATGTTAATTTTACTATTTTTCTGGAGGTTCTGGCCATTGTAAATTCATGAAAAAGAAATAAAAGTTATATTGTATGTATGTGTTATAAAATAAAAACCCAGGGCTCCTAATACTTACAATTAGAAAATACTAGAGAATTTACTGAAAGCTTTTGCTTTTAGATTGGGTAAGAGAGTTCAATATGGTAGCCAGATGTAAGATCAGTGTTGAAAAGCAATTGATTTTCTTTACAAAAACAATAAATTAGAACACTGGTCCCCAATCTTTTTGGCACCGGGACTGGTTTTGTGGAAGACAATGTTCCCACGGACTGGGAGGTGGGGGGTGGTTCCGGCGATGATGCGAGTCATGGGGAGCTGCAGATGAAGCTTTGTTTGCTTGCCCCCCCGCTCACCTCCTGCTGTGCGACCCAGTTCCTAACAGGCTACCGACCGCTACTGATCCTCGGCCTGGGGCTTGGGGACCCCTGAATTAGAATACATTGGCAGTATATTGGAGAGAGGTAATTTGTAAATAGCATAGAAACTGTACCTTGAAATACTAGAAACGTATAAAAACTGTTGGATATATTTATAAAATTTTACCAAAACACATGTAATGGCTTCTAGTAAGTACAATACTTTAAATGTAGAACTCATGTTATGAATATTTACCATTGATTGATTTGAGGTTTAATGATCTTATGATTGTAAGACATTTCGATTTGTTTTTGCCCATTAATTACCTTTGTTATATGGGTTCTGATTCATTACCTTAAGTTCACTGCAGAAAAATATTCACTTAAGCAGTTTCGAGTATGGTGCTGCCAAGTCCAAAAGTGGAGTGTTTGTTATGTTTGCCAGCTTGATTACATTCTGAGCTCTGTTGAGTAAGTCAGTTACAGGCCTTTTGATAACCTGGCTGATGCTTTGGAATAAATTGTTTCTTTTATTATCCTTAATTTCTAGGGCTAAATAGGTTTAAATATAGTCTGCTCATTTAGAAGCTGAACCATCTTCTTGGACAAAGTAACAGTTAATAAAAATAGCCAATATTTACATATGCTTATTACATACCAGTCACTATTCTAATCACTTTATTTGCATATATTAACTAACTTATTGAATACTTACAGTTCTTTGAGGTTGCTACCATTATTATTTAGGGACAGAGGCACAGAGTGATTAACTTTCCTAAATTCACACAGCCATTCACATAGTAATTGGCGAAATCAGAATTTGAACCCAGCACATATCCAGACTCTGTGCTCTTACCCAATGTGCTATACCATCTCTCTACAACTTTTAGTTAAACCATTTCTTAAAAAATTTTTGAAAGAGTAAACAAGGTTCACTAGCTGTACATTTGTTAGATTAGCTTAGTCAGTTGTAGAGATAATTAAATGTTAAGAGAGGAACCTCAACATTTGTTTGAAATCTGGCCAGATCTTCAATCTCATGTGATTATTTTTGTCTCTTCTGTGCTAGCTTCCATTGGCCCTCCTATACATAGGCAAATCACATTTAGCCAGATATTTCTACGTAAATAGAACACATACACAGAGTCATGACTCGTAAGCATGTGTCAAAAAGAGATTGAGATGGTCTAAGTGAATCAGCATCAACAAGAATGCTTGCGATTGGGCTTATTGCTTAGTGGTCAGAAATGATTCTTTTATACATTTTTGTTTGCAGTGATCATAATTGAGAAATTCTGAAATCTAATTAAAGACAAGAATATTTTTTAGTGAACAAAAAAGTAAGTTGTATTCCCTTTATTTTGAAAAACAATATTTACAAAATGTTGAGAAAATCACACCTTGGTTGTTAGGTTTGAAATATTTAAAAGGTTTGACAAGATATACTGTTCATTTAAGAGCTTGAAAGGGCATTAAAGAATCAATTATTTAGTAAATAGTCACAGAGAACCTCTTTGGGGCACACATTTTATTTGGAACTTGGGATACAAAGGTAGTTATTGGTGAATTCACAGTGCATAGGGAAGATGGGTAATATGCAGTTAGAATACTTTATGATAAGTGGTACGATGAAGGAAGCATACGGTGTGGTATGAGCCCAGAAACTGGGGCCTTAAGTCCTAATAGGAGGACTGCCTAGAGTAGGTGATTCATGAGCTATTGCTGGATAAATACAAGTTAAACAAACATTTTTGAAATTAACTGGACGACGCTTATTGCCTGTTTCTATTACATGTGAAGTGCTACTTTTTATATGTGACATTTATATGATACTTTTTGAGTGCCACTGTTGGGCAATCAGTGGAATAAATAAATTTTTGGAGGCACTGGAGTAGTTTTTTTACTTGGTGTACCATAGGTTTATTAGCAGTACTTTTCTTTATATTTCAGATTTAATTTTCTTGTTGGGAAGTAAAAGAAACCCATTGACACTTTGTCACAATTATAGCTGCTCTCTGATAGTTGTAGTTGAGATGATGGGCTGTGATTTGGTGGTATTAGCGGGAAAGGTTACTGCAGAATTCTTAAAGTTGGACAGCTATGTGAGCTCCCTCACCAGAATTCTTGAAACTTATGCTGTTTCTTTGTCTTTTTAGCACACTGGGTTCTCCCGTACCACTGACAATTTTGAACTTTTCATGATAGATAGTACAATGGACACTTTGGCAAGTTTTTAAGAATAGTTGATATAATGAAATTGGGCATTCTGAAGTCAGTTTACTTCAGATGGGTTAGACATGGTTACAGACTCAGTGGAGACAGATAAGTAGTTAAGTGGGGTGATTTCTGTGTGTCAGGTTTCTGGTGTATTGATTGGACTTTTGGAGACCTTGTGTCTTGTCATGCTTGCTTATTAACATTTTTGTGGTAGTGGATCACATCTGTGTTTAAGATGATTTGTGTATTTCTTTTCTCCATCTAAAGAAAACAAGCATATAAAAATATAATTAACCTGAATTTATCATATCACAAACAGCATTAAAGACAAATAAGGACAAATTAGCATTCCAAAGTGTCCTGTAGCTATCTTCAAAGGAAATTTTTGTGGATTACAATTAGATTTGGAATTCGTAAAAGGAATTTCTCAAGGTAAACTGTGTCTCACTTGTTTCTGCCTCCTAGAAACCTTGCCCAGTTGCTGGGCTTTGATACCTGTTTTGTTGCCTGATTGAATTAATACATAAAAACATTAGATGTATGTGCCCACAATCCTAGAATGAATACACTCTTTTCCAGTATCTCATATGTTAACCAAACTAATTGATGGAACAGTGTGGAGTCCAGGGAGGGTTTAGGTTAGATTAGATTATAGTAAAATCTTATTAAATGAAATCCTATTAATTTAGGGTTCAGGGTAATTTCATACAGGCTAAGTTAAAACATAAGCTGATGTTGATGCTATTGTTTTTAGGCAGTTTGAGTTTGCTCATTTACATTAGTACAATGAATGTGCCAATTTTAAGTGATCAAATTATCTATTCATTAAGATGTATCAGCAGGGACTGGTACTTGGCAACACTTGGCTAATTAGTTTGTTACAGTATATACGTGACAGTAATCGAATTTTATTTCTTTAACATTTTTCTCTTATCCAGTATTATCTACCTTCATTGTTTGTAGTAGTCTGAGTTATTAGTGATAATTATACTGGTGGTATTTTACGATACTTATGTGTATTTAGTTGTCAAATTGTATTCAGGTTTTAATGGCGCAACTTGATCTGCATTAAGTGGAATTATCATGGAATTACCATTTAGCTTGAAATACTGTAGATACCTTGTTTTTATTAGGTCCAATTTTATTTATCAAGCATTTTCAAGCCGTTCATTTAGTCATTCAACATGTATATATTGTATACCTTCTATATGGCAAGTTTGGGTAATGCTAAGATGAGAGGACATGGTCCTTGTTTCCAGGAATCATAGATTGTATGTTGCCAGAGGCATTAAAAATTACTTTACAGTACAAGGTGGTAATTGCCATTGTACTCTGTGTCTCCAGAACATACAGGAAGAGGCCCACAGTTTCCCTGATTCAGGGTAAAGGAAAGGCATTCTAGCAGGATGGGAGAGTGTATGTATGTATGTAAAGACAGAAATTTGTGGCAGGTCACCATGGGGTAAGGAGACTGCAAATAGTACTATATTAAACTGGGATATATACGGTGAGGGAAATTGAGCCTGGAGTAGATACTGAGCAATTATTTGGAAGGAAGATCCTTAAGAGCCTTGCAGGCAGGCAGGAGATGAGAATTTAGTATCTAAAGTATTAATGGGGCTAATGAGACACAGAGGAGATAAAGTTATATCACAGGAGGTTAGAAGTTTTGGTGGGGACCTTAAGATATCAAAATGAGTTTTGAGGCAGAACACCTGGTAGAACATATAGAGTAGTAGGAATAAATCTGGATATCTGAGTACTCCTGCAGTTTTTGACCTGTTGCTCATGTCAAGGGTCTAGAAGTTAGGAAATGAAAGATTAGGTGAAGAAAAGAGGGAGGATTCTTGGAGAAAGTTGCTGGAGTGCTGAGTCCGACGAGTGCCAGATCCTTATCTCAAGCCTAGTGACAGAGATTGCAGTGGGACCCCGCATCCCTGCCCTCCATCCAGCTTGTTGTGAAGCCCTTACAGTTGGGGTGGGCAGACAATTGCGATGTGTTGATGACTGCCCAAAAATCTAACTGGGAGTGGCGTGCTGGCTAGCTGCGGTGATAGTGGAAACAAAAGAGAGGATACGGCCGTGTAGGGATTGACTTGTGTGCGTAGAATTTGTCAGAGCAAAAGATATGTTAGTGTTTTCTTTGGATAAAATGTGGGCAGCAGGGGCAAAAGAACTGTAGTGGAATTGTTTCAGCTCATTTTAGAGGTTTGCTTAAAGGGTATACAGGCCTCTGCTGAAAGAGTCAGGATTCCTAGAGGGTGTGGAACAATCGAACCGGAAGAGAGCATCTCACCTGCATTGAAAGTCTAAACAGAACTTAATCTCGCAGGTTTGGGCTGCTTGCTGTGGGTCAGTAGGAGAATCCCTTTGGGGCAGAGCAGCTGTAAAAACACTCCTCGCCCTGTAGCAAAGGAGTGCTGACACAGTTCCTCAGAGGAGCCTTTCCAGATTTGGAGATAGAAGGGGAAAGCCAAGCCTATCAGCATCAATTCAAGGTACTAAGGTTAAGGGAACCCCTGAGAATTCCTCCAGCTGTCACTATGGCCCTTTGCTGCAGAGATGTTGGATTTAACTTTCCTAATCTCATCAGCAAAACAATAAGAGAAGTGTAGACATTCTTAGGTTTAGGCTTCTGTGGGCACTGAATGATGCTGAACCATTGTAGTAGAGATTGCAAGATGGTTGGTTTTCATTTCACACCTTTTCTTTTGGTTTCTGTTTTTAAATTTTTGGTGCTTTGCTGACATTTACAATGGAAATCTCAAAATTCGCTTTATCTAAAGCTTTTCTGGGTAATGTCGTATTGTTTTTATAATTAATGGTGCATTGTTGAAATGTTGTGAAGCATAAAAGTAATTGCAGTAACGGTTATGCCCATTCTGTCCCTTTTCATGTTTTTTGTCCTTTGAGATATTAGTGGAATTTCATTTAACCCACATAGAAATGAGGAGCCTTATACACATTTCTGTTGCCTGATGAATTCTTGGTACCTGACTTAAAGTGCTCAGTGAGCATTTGATGAGTTCTTAGTTATTTTTTGAAACCAGGGAGGGTTCAGGCAATGGTCTGCAAAATTGCTGAAGGAAGTCAGGAATCTTTTTTAAAACAGTAGAAAAATGAAGAATCATGCATGCATATATTAGGTGGTCTTAAATCAAATCCTAGCCGAAGCTGTAATGACACATGCTGTTCATGAAAGACTTAATACAGTCTTTCTAATCGGATGAATTGTCTTGTTGTGCAAAAACTGTTATTACACTGTGTGTGAAACCAACCATGCTGCAGGGGGAAAAATTAAATCGCCTGACTGAGAGGTCACTTGTGAATAGTAGCACAAGATCTATTACCGTTATTAGAGACTCTGGAGGACATTCACCCTTTTATGGTCTTTCAACCACTGGAATGAAATATTTTAGCGGTAAACGACAACCTTCTGGGAAATCCTCCTAAAGAGATTTTTTTTTTTTTTTTTGCTTTTTGTACGTTTAAAAAAAGGGGGAGGGGTCTCAGGGAAAAAAATCACCTTGTTCCTTTCAGGTCGCTTTTAAAATTTACTTCTTTTGTTTTGGTGTAATGATAGTTGCTTTTAAATGCTCCTCATTACACCATTCTTAATCTAAGTCTGTTAGTCCCACACTTTGTCTTTCATAACGTGTCATGCACATTTTGTAATCTTTTCCATAGGGAAATTCATGATAGCATGCAAGCTCAGAGACCAGGATGTATGTGGTTTATGGCAAAATCTGGATTAAGCACTATAAAATACATGAAATGAAAAGTCTATCTGCTTATTTTGTTTACTTTCTTTTAAGGGTCTTTGTATATAAGACAGATTATACTAGTATATATTTTAGCTCTGCATGGCAACCAACCCGAGTGGTAATTTAAGAAAATATTTTTAGAAGTGAGTGAGTAACTATTGATCTGAGGTGAAGCTTTATAACACAGTTATTAAATTGGGAACCAGAGTACCTTTCCAATAGATTACATTCATTATAAACTGTCAATCCATTTGTTATAGTTTATTACCACTGTGGAGTCTTCTGCCTTTTTGCTATTTTGCTATATGGTTGAGATTAGTTTTTCTGGGGATGAGAAAGAAACAAGACTAGCTATCAATAGCTTTGCAAATAATTTGGGTAGATTTTTTTTTGTTAATTTTGAAGTCAAATAACTGACTTTTTTCTCTTCCCGTTATTTGATTCCAGCATCTTTTTTTTTCTTCTTCTGAAGCTTCCTTACTTTATTGCCCCAAAGATATGGAACTGTTAGAGTGATGTGAATAGGCATATAAATTCTCTTGGATTTCTCAGTGCCTGCTTTTGTTATAGATATTTTGATGGGTTCATTAAAACATATCTGTTGCAATGGGGATTGGTAAGAAGGAATAAAGGAAAGAGACTACATTGTCAGTAAGAATAATACATAGATATATGAGCTTCACCTGAAAATAAAAATAATTTTGTAAAATAGGAGATAGAAACGCTTTGTCAGGTTGCTAATGAGAGGCTTAACCTAGCTGCTGCTGCTGCAGCATCTTTGGGGATGATGAGAGATGCAAAATGCACTGTTGCTAGGCAACTCTCTTGGCTGCCTTTGGAGCAGGTTCATATGTGCTAAGAGCTAATGAATCCTCATGTCTGCTCTTTGAAACTGTTCAAAAGCCAATGAAGACATACCCAGACATTTAGCATTTACAAGTACCTGAACCATTCTTGCCATGCCATTTAACCATTAAAAATTAAGTTGACCATTTAGTGTGTATTGAATATTGCTTATTTTTTCAAGGTGGATCAGGATTTAAGCCCTAATAAATATGTTTTCAAAAAGGAGCTCAGTAAGGATGAATTAGTTTTGATTGATACTAATTAAGTTATTCTATATGAAGGCTTATTTTAAATTTGAATGCTTTTTTCCCTCCAGAAGTGATAAGTTGTCAGAACTGGCCTTTTTAAGCTTCATAGAAAGTTTTTAATTACACTGTCTTCATGCCTTGCTCAGCCCAAGGCCAATATTTCTCAAGAGGATAGGAATCTGGAATCCAGAACTAATTTTGTAGGTGGCTTGTCAAAAACTCCCTCTCTCACCCCACCAAAAAATTCCTGGACAGTAGCCATAAGACAAGCCACAGAACACGAATTAAAGCCTGATAAGGGGCATCCCTAGATCAGATAATGAATCCAAGTATCAATATTTGCAAGATCCCATCTAATCTCTAATAATACCTACCTCTCAGAGGTGTTGTAAGAATTACAAGATCCTGTACATGAAAAAAACATTGTAACATGCCATATAAATGCTTTCTTTTTTTACAGTGAATTTCAAGGGATTGTCTGAATTCCCAAGAATTTTGTGTTACCAGATAATTAGCTGTTATTCAGGCTTATTAATATTTTGGTGTAGGGTATGGGATAATTGTAGTGAGATTTCTAGCCTATAACTGTTTATATTTTGATTGCCTTATTAACTTGTGATTTCTCTTAATGTCATAGCACCTAGTATAATACCATGTGATAGAAGGCACTCAGTAAGTTTTATTACTTAAAGTTTAATGAACCTCCTATATAGAATATCTAAATCGAATTGTTCTGTTTTTTGTAATATTGCAGAATATACTGGAGATTCATTATAATTTTGCATATACCTGTGTTCTTTCATCTATAAAATGAGAATAATAGAAGAACCCACCTCATTAAATTCATCAGGTAGATTAAATGAGATCATACCTGGTTTATAATCAGTGCTCAAAAAAACATTATATATTATTAAAATTGTAGTTGATTTTTATAGCTTCTTTTATTTATTTCACAATTATTTACCTGCTACCTTATGTTCTAGAAGCAGCACTAGGCTATTTAGCAAGATAGACATGCTCCTTGCCCATCTGAGGCTTATTGTCATCCTTTATTCCCCAAGTACATGAAAAGAGAGACATTAACTGTTTTCAGTGTGCCTGTGTATGCACGTGTGTGTGTGTGTGTGTGTGTGTGTGTGTTTTAAACTACATGTAGACGTATAAAGGGGACAGAGAATTGTGCTGTTCAATAGAAATATAACATGAGCCACATATATAGGTTTAAATTTTCTGGTAGCCACATTTTTAAAAAAGTGAAAATAAATAGGTGAAATTAATTAAAAAATATGTTTGTATACAGTATATCTGAAATATTTCAATATGTAATCAACACAAAATTATTA
Source organism: Hippopotamus amphibius kiboko (assembly GCF_030028045.1). Lineage (NCBI taxonomy): Eukaryota > Metazoa > Chordata > Mammalia > Artiodactyla > Hippopotamidae > Hippopotamus > Hippopotamus amphibius. The sequence goes on along the minus strand of NC_080187.1, from coordinate 83,136,168 downwards.
AATATTTTATACATGTATATTTTTGGTATGGAACTTTCCAGATCTGGTGTGTATTTTACCCTTCTGCACATCTCAGTTCAGACTCACCACCTTCAAGGGCTCATTAGCCACGTGGTTAGTGGCTACTGTGTTGAATAGTACACAGGTACAATAAAAAACCCAAAACCAAAAACCAATGCTCATTTTTTTTGATATAAATGTACCAAGTATTTAGAAATACTCTTCTTACTGGTTTTACTTAGCTAAAATAGGCTCATAGTCTCTGCAGTGGAATAGAAACCTAAAATGGTTAAGAACAGTAACTCTTAAAATAACTGAAAGTAACTTTTCAGGGAGATACTAAGAGGACGACGGCCTTCAGGCAGTTTTTTTGGGTGGAAGTAGTCAGTCTCAATACTTTACAGTTTGTTAACCTCTTCTTCCTCCTTTAGTCAGTCTTGAGTTTAATTCTGCTGACGTTTACTGAGCATTTGCTGTATGTGTGGCTTTGGGCAAATCCAAAGAAGAATAGGAACAGGGCTGCTACCTGTGAGGTGTTCACAGACTAGTGTGGGCAGCAGTCTTGAGAATGAATAACTTACCCAGAGTGTACTGAAATAAAGGTGTTCACAAAGCCAGTGACAAACAGTACTTAGGATATTCTGTGCCCAGAAAGGGGCAAACAATTACTCTATTATCCTTAAACATTTTTCATGGTTGTAAAACATTATTTTTCATGGTTAATGCATGAATAGTTGACTCTCAGTTTGAAACAGGAGGAACACGTACAAGGTTCAGCAGACAAGAAGGACTAGATTTGCCTTGAAAACTAAGCTGAGCAAGAAGGCAGGGGAGAAGCATGATCAGACTTTGTTCCTGGTCACGAACCACCTTCTTTGGGCAGGAAATGTGTAGCCTGTCTCTTTTCTCCACTGAGCCTTTGATGGGTCCTAATGCCACCTATCTACTTCCTACTCTTCTGCCTCCAAGTCCTATAGCTTCTGGTCGTTTAATAGCCAGTTCAGTCCCATCACATACTGAAAGACTGGTGAAAATAACTTTAGTAAGACATTACTATATTAATTACATTTATTAATATAAATAAAATATTTTATTTTACTAAAGTAATATTCTTGTAATATGTAATTGTAGTATGTACCCAAACAATATAGTGTTGAATACAAGTAGTCATAAACAAATATATTTGTCTTAATGTACCTTCTCCCCTCTGACCCCCCAAATATGTGTACACACATATGCACACAAAGCCGTTATGTTATACTATATGTTTTTCTCGCATTAATACATTATAGTCATCTTTCCATGTTAGTTTATACAGATCTAATTTATGGTTTTTGAAGGATGCTGTTGTTCTCTGGTGTATCAACACTTTGATGTGCGTAACTGTTTCAGTATTAATAGATATTTAAATTGTCCTTGTTTCTTTTTGTTATTGTTGTTGCCATTACAGAGAATGTAGTAGCAAACATCTGAGGAATTCTTGGGCACTTCAGCCTTTTATGATAGCATTGTTCAATACAACTTTCTGCAGTGATGGAAATGTTCTATAATCTGTGTTTTCCAATATAGTAGCCACTAGCCACATGTGACTTTTGAACACTTGAAATTTAGCTAATGTGACTGAAGAGCTGGAGTTTTAACTTTATTTAATTTTTATTAATTTAATTTCAAGTGTAAACAGCCGTATGTGGGTGGTGGCTACTGTATTGGGCAGCCCAGTCCTAGAATCTCTCCTTTCCTCTGAAAAATGAAAAGCAGTCATTATTATACTATTTAATATTTTGCAGTTATCAAAGATTGAATTGTTTTATTGTTTGTATATCTTAATTTCTGTCTATAGAAATTATTTTCTATGCTTTTAAACTTCGAAGTTGAGTTTGACTTATTCAGTCAGTGATGATGGAGATTTTAATTGTGAGTTCCTTGACTAGACTGTAAACTACTTGAGAGCAGGGGCTGTCTTTTCTTGGTTGTGTCGTAAAGGCTAACACAGCACCAGTGTACAACTGTCCCTCAAATATTTTTTATTGTTAGATGTATAACTCATAGGAGAGTTTACTGTCACTATTGATTGAGAAATACTCTAGAAGTTGTTCTTTTAAAAAATCCTGTATAATGTTTTGTTTTCTTAATTGCTAGTTTCTGTTAAAGCAGAGTATGAAATTATTCTGGATCGGGGTCTCCAAGACTGTGTCCAGGTTTGTTGATTTGCTTTAAGGACTCACAGGACTCAGTATATAGTTGCAACCACAACTATGATTTATTACAGCTAAAGGGTAAAAGCAAAATCAGCAAGGAAAAAGGTTCATTGGGTGAAGTCCAGAGGAAACTGGGCACAAGTTTCCAAAAGTTCTCTCCCAGTGGAGTCACACAAAAGGCACTTAATTCCTCCAGCATGGAATCCTGACAGCATGCATGGAGCGTTGTCTAGTACTGAAGCACATTAGAGACTCTCATGCCCAAGGGCTTTATTGGGGGCTGGTCAGCTTAGGCACTGCATGGTCCCCAAGCTTTTTGGCACCAGGGACCGGTTTTGTGGAAGACAGTTTTTCCATGGGTGGGGTGGTGGTGGTGGTTCAGGCAGTAGCGGAAGCGATGGGGAGCGATGGGGAGCAACAAATGAACCTTCGCTTGCCTGCCTGCTGCTGAGCGGCCCGGTTCCTAACAGAACGTGGGACCAGTGCTGGTTGAAGACGCCTGGTATACTGTGTTTGTACAAGCAGTTTAGGCATGTTCCCATCAGTAAAGAATGGCAGGAACCCTCCCCAAATCCATTTTCTGAGACTCCACCCAAAGGCTAACTTTGCAAGCAGGCTTCATAAGGATGACATTCTCAGGCCTGCTATGTTAACTTGTTTCTGCACAAATATTTATTTAAATTTTGATTAATTTGAGCTATGTTTTATATTTTTAAGTAGTAGGTCCTGACAATTTCCTCTCATATTCTCCTTTCTGATATTTGAGTATATCAAATATAAGTATCTAAAACACCTCCTCAGTGGCTGGTTATCATTCTCTTATTGAGTACCTCTGGTTACCGAAAACTCAGTGCCTCCCGAGGCATCCCACTCTATTCTCTAGAAATTTCTCTTAAAAATTCTTTTCCATAATAAAACCAAATATGCCCTTCAGTTTGGGCCTTGGGATTACATGAAACAAACCTAGTTTGTCTTTTATATTTTAGCCCTTTAAATATTCACAGGTAACCATTGTCTGTCTTCAATTCTTCTGTAGTACAAGAACACAGAGTTTTCTGTTTCTCTTTGCCCTTTTTTCTTTGTGGTTATAACAACAAATTCTATTTATAGTGGCTTTTTTTTTTCTGGCATATGTTTTGCACATTGTATTGGTGTTTTATAATATGGAAGTTTTTATTGTGTTTTGCCTTTTTTTTTTTAGTTGCTTTACTCTGACATAATATTGTATGTATATGCGGGGGAAATCTTGTCTCCTCGATTTTATTGAATTTTTGTTTTTTTAAAAATACATTTATGTAATGAGGCTCCTAGATTAGAAGATTTTTAATGTTTTATTATGAAAAATTTCAATCATATTGTAAAGTGTATAGATAGTATAATAAACCTGATGAATCCATCCCTTAGCCTCAGCAGTTATCATTCCATAGCTGGTCTTATCTTCTGTACCCTCCACTCTCCAGTCCCCAACTCAAAAAATGTTATTTTGGAGCAAATCCCAGGTTAGAGCTGAACTTCTTGAATGAAGTTTGAAATTTTTCTCTTTAGAAACATTGTATCACCTTTACTCCCCCATAATTGTGTGAAAATGTCTGTTTCACTGTATCGCTACATTAAGTTTTAGAATTTAAAAATATTTTAAACTTTAGTATATGAGAAAATTATCATTATAATTTTCAGTTTTAAAAATTAGTAGTGAAATTTAAAGTTTTTATTTGTTGCTTTTGTTTTTCTCTTTGAGTTTTAGTATATATGCTTTGTCCATTTTGAAGGGGGGAATCTGTATCTTAAGAATTTTTGCATTCTTTATTTAAAGTATCAAATCATTGGTTGAAAATTGTGTGTGTGTGTGTTTTCATTTTCATAACTATTAGTGAGTGCTTTACTGTGTGGCATAGATTGGGTTAGTTTAGGTGTAAAACTCTGCATTGGGAACCATTTTTCTTCAAAATCTTGTTTATTTTTTTCCATTGCTTGCATAGCTTGCAGTGTTGCTGTGGAGAAATCCAAAGTTATTCTGATTCCTGAAATTCTGAGTATATGTTTATGTGAACCTAATTTTTGTTTTTATTTTTCCTCTCTGGAAGCTTTTAGAATCTTCTCTTTGCCCCTTGTACTCTGTAATTTCAGTGGCGATGTGTATTGGTGTGAATCTTTTTTCATCTGTTGTACTGGATAATTGGTGGCACTTTTAATGTGGAAATCCAGGTCCTAGAATTCCGGGGAATTTCCTTCATTATTTTGCCATTAATTTCTTTCCCTCTACTGACCTTGCTCTTTCTTTCTGGAACTTCTCTTACTTGTACCCTGACTTCCTATACTGGTCTTGTATTTTTCTTATCTTTTCTTCTTCTATTTTCTTCTCTATACATTTTTACTCCACTTTTGAGGAGATTTCCTTAACTTTACCTTTCAACTATTGTTGAATTTTTTTGTTGCACTAACATGTATTTAAATTCAGTAGCTCTTTTTGTTTTCTCAATGTTCTTCTTTCATTGTAGCCATCTTTACTTTCATTGCTTCAATGCATAGTGAGGGATTTTGTTTCTAGGGAGCATGTTAATATTCATTTAACATTTCTTCTAGATTCTTTAATCATTATTTCTCTTTGATATTTAATTCCTGAATCCATTTGGATTTTTTTTCTTACATGGTAATGTGTTGGGGTTTCTCTTCCCCATTCATTAACTGATCAGATTTTCTGAAAACCATTCATGGATTAATCATCATCAACTTTTTTTTTTATGTTGGTTTGCACTGTCTGCTTCTATCATGGATGTCACTGTCAGTGTCTTCTTACTAACATTCATCTTTCTAGTCTAATATTTTTCCTTGATGCAGAAGATTATGCAGGATAGGATTTTACTAAATCTGTTTTCTGTCATTCCTTAACAATACACTGTCTACTCCAAGCAATTGAATGTCTTCTTATTCATTGTTGCAAGACATTTATATCAATCCTTTTTTATGTTTCTAGCTTTTTTCATTAATTTTACTTCATCCTGGGTGTGAATCTTTTTGCTTAATGTAACTTTCTAGTCAGGTCATTTGTTTAATATTATTCATGTAAACCCTATTTAATGTTCAAGCTTTCATTTGAGACTGAATTGGGACCTTATATAATTCAGGATGTAAAATATCTACCACTTATTTATACTTCAAAGGTTTTTTTTGTCACTGAAGAAGGAAAGTGAGGATTTGGAGTCATACTTTATGTTCAGCCAATTTGTATTGGCCCTTTAATCTTTTTTCCCCTCAAATGTAGTATGAATTGGCTCACATTTACTATGTCAGTCTTGCATAGTTTTTCACATTCCAGTAAATTGATCAGACTGTCATAGCTTTGGGATCTTTGGGTAATTTACTATTTTAATAAATTCAAAAGCATTGACTCTCTCTAGTTTTATTATATAGTTGCTTACCTTGCTGAGCTGTATTTAATTATATCTCATTCTTGGAGGGCATTCAAACTCCTCCTTTCAACTCTTGAATGTAAGACTCATTGCCAGTGACAGGTACAGTAGTAGAAATTGACTATACTGAATTGAAAGGAAAAATACACACATTTTACTTTACTTCCAGGACACTGGCTTTTAACTTTTGTTCTACCAGTCAGACTACCAAAGATTTAGATCTTGCCATGGTAGAAATGTAAAACTGACTTTTGTTTAGGAAAGAAATTTTATGCTTGTAGGAATTCAGTCATTATAGTCGTCATTTATAGCAAGTTGTTAAAATGTTAGCAATTGAAAAACGTTGTGGTTATACTCCTTTTTCCAATGGTGATTACATACTAATAGTGTGACTACGTATTACTTTATAATTTAAATTCTCTTATACCATTTTCTAAATATATAAGTTGTCAGACTCTGAGAGATAATTAAATTCAGAAGACTAAGGAGAGTAACCTAGAAATTAAGTTTAGGTAGAAAAAGATCATTGTTATTTTTTTCCAGGTGTTTCAGACGCCTCCAATGATATGATACTTGACTTTACCCATTCTAGTTTTTGATATTTCATCTATTTTTCCATATTTGGAGCTCCTGTGTTGCTGAACCTATTTTTCTCTGTACTGGGAAATTCTTACCTCAGATTCTGAGGATGTCCTGGTAACATTTTGGTATCTTGATAACACTTACCTAACAGGTAGATTTTTCTGATTCAAAGTTAATTTGGTCAGAGTACTATCTTTAAGTATTTTTCTTTGCAAGTGGTAGGCTTTTTTTTTTTAAATTTGTTTATTCGTTTATTTTTGGCTTCATTGAGTCTTCATTGCTGCGTACAGGCTTTCTCTAGTTGTGGCGAGCGGGGGCTGCTCTTCGTTGCGGTGCGAGGGCTTCTCATTGTGGAGCACCAGCTCTAGGTTTGCAGGTTTCAGTAGCTGTGGCATGTGGGCTCAATAGTTGTGGCTCACAGGCTCTAGAGCACAGGCTCAGTAGTTGTGGCACACAGGCTTAGTTGCTCTGTGGCATGTGGGATCTTCCCGGCCCAGGGATTGAACATGTGTCCCCTGCATTGGCAGGTGGATTCTTAACCACTGCACCACCAGGGAGGCACCAGTGGTAGGCTTTTAATAATTGCGTACCAAATGATATAGCTACAACACTATTATAAGACCCATCTTGTGAATAGAATTTGAGCAGATAAAGCTATTAGGAGCAGTTTATACATTCTAAAAGCACTTATGGTATGCTGGAACCTGAGGTGCAAAGGTGAAGAAGATAGCATCCATACTTTTGGTCAGGCAAAGTGGCAAGTACATGGGCTCTTCAGAGTTAAATTGCTTTGTTCTAGTCCTCACTCCAGCATGTACCAGCTCTGTCACCTTCGGCAAGTTATTTGGCCTTTACGAGCTTCAGTTTTGTCATTTGAAACAAGATGATAGCCATGATTTCTATAAAGTGCTATGGAGAACATTTCTAGTCACTGTGCAGTAGAATGTTAGCTGTTACTATCAGAGGAGTCATTATGGACCAGATGCTCAAGCTGAATTGAAATAAGGCTAGAGTGAATATCAAATAGAAATAAGATTGCCTGGTGGAAGGCAATCTTCTAGATACCTTTCTTCCCTTGACCTTATCTGACTCTCAAAGGTTAAAATTCAAGGCCCTAGACCACTTATTTAATTATAATGTTATGATATAAATATGATATGAACCACAGAAGAATAAAATTATACTGTGTTTACATTTCTTTGATGTTGCTGCATTTCTTCAGATTTCTTATAAGTAAATGATTAGTTTTTCAGCATGTCCATCAATGGACTGCTTTCCACTATATTAGTTACGTAATAAGTAGATATCATAGGTAGACATCATTATATAATGTTTGTCTTTGTTTCTTGTGACAGTTTTGGACTTAATCTGTTTTGTATGGTCTAAGTTATGCTATCCTTTCTTTCTTTTGGTTACTATTTGCATAGAGTGTCTTTTTCTGTCATTTTATTTTTAGCCTATGTGTGTCCTGAAATATAAAGTAAATCTCTTGTAGACAGCATTTAGTTGTATCTCGTCTTTTAACTTTTAGCCACTCTATCTTTTGATTGCGGAGTTTAGTCCATTTACATTTAAAGTAATTATAGATCAGGAGGGGCTTAATACTGCCATTTATTTTTATTTTTTTATTTTTTTAGTACTGCCATGTTGTTAATTGGTTTTTGTCTGAATTATAGCTGTGTCCCTCTTTTCCTCTCTTGCAGTCTTACTTTGTGTTTTGTTGATTTTTTTGGAGTGAAGTGCTTTGATTCCTTACTCATTACCTTTTGTATATCTTCTATAGATATTTTCTTTGTGTTACCATGGGGCTTAACTAAAACCACCTTACAGTTATAATAGTCTATTTTAAGCTGATAACAACTTAACTTTAATTACATGTAAAAGTTCTACTTTTTCACCCTCCCACACTTTATGTTATTGATATCACAACTTACATCTTTTTATGTTGTATATCCACTAACATATCTTTATAGTTAGTTATTTATATTTTTGTCTTTATCTCCCATTCCAGTATTAAAAGTGACATATTATAGTATTTTGTATTTTTCTATACATTTACCTTTATCATTGAGCTTTATACTTTCATATATTTTTATGTTGCAGTCTCATGTTCTTTCTTTGCAACTTGAAGGACTTCTTTAGCATTTCTTGTAAGGGATGTCTAGTGAATGAACTCCCTCAGCTTTTGTTTATCTAGAAAAGTATTTATTTCTCCTACATTTTGAAGGAAAGTTTTGCTGAATATAGTATTCTTAGTTGGCTGGATTTTTTTTAAATTTTTTTTTGCACTTTGAATATATCAGTCTGTATCCCTCTCTGGCCTACAAGATTTCTGCTGAGAAATCTGCTGATAGTCTTATGGTGGAGGGGGAGTTTCCTTAATAATTCCATCATTTTAAATCACAGCTTTTAAATAAAGGACTTGAATTCTGAAGGGAGAGAAAACGTTGAGTTTTATGAAACCAGAAGGTCTTGAGACAGTATAGGGCACTTGACAGCTTATTTTAAATTTAAGGTCTAGTCAGAGTATTCATTCTTATTTTTTACTTCCAGAGAATAGAAGGCTCAAGAACAGAGGAATCAAGAGCTCATAATGACATCTCAAGTAAATCAATAAATACACATATGTCTTTTCATTGGGAAAACAACAGCTCAGACTTTATGCAAAAAAATGTTTTCGACACATATATATCTATATCTGTTTTCCTAATGAAATAACACCTATTTTGTTTTTCCATTGATTTGAGAATTTAATTTGAACTAGAATAGCCTCAAGATCTCGCCAGAGAAAAATAAACACCCTTACATACTTATTTAGGTCTGAGGATCATGAAGGAACTGTAGTCTTCAGCATAAGTAGAATACTTTTTTTCCTGGCAATGTAATTAAAACATTTGGTAAAATCCATACAATTAAATACACTGTTTTATAAAATGCCACTATATGTACTGATTACCCTTCTCAGAACTAAGAATCTGTCAAAGTGTCTTGGTAGAAATCTTCCCAGAAGGAGTAATTCACAGGGACCTGTGCAGTGCAATCTAAGATAACTTTTTGTTTTTAATTAAAATGGGGAATTAAAAAGTCAATTCAAAAATTTGTTTCCCTCCATTTGTTCAAGGTGAGGGTGATGGAACTTCTATTCTAATAGAGCCCCAGGACTTGTTAAAAACATTATCATTCATAAATTCTGGCGTCATGTTGTGTGTCCGTGGCCATTACATGCGTAGTGGTACACATGCCGCTGTGGTATATGGTGGTTAGGCCTATGAATGAGTTAGTGTTTAACTGTCACTTTTTTCTTGGTAAGGTTAAGAGGATTTTTTTTTCCTTCTTGAAATTGAATTAAAGTAGATGTCTTCTAAGCTTAGAAGGAACAAGTTTTCTAAGATTACAGCAGATGGAGAAAATTTATCAATTTCTGGGAAACAAACTTGTCAAAATACACTATAAGGGAAATAAAGTTTTTTGGCATTACATTTTGTGCCATCAAGTAGAGATCCTTGCTCATAATAGGTGTTCACTTAATGATTTTAAAATGAATTTTAAAAACATTTTTATTAAGATACAATTCACATGCCGTTTAATTCATTCAAAGTGTACAGAGTGACTTTTAGTATATTCATAGAATTGTGCAAACATGATTACAGATAATTTGAGAACATTTTCATCACCAGCAAAAGAAACATTGTACCCATTAGCAGTCACTCCCCATTTTCTCCTACACCTCCCCAATCCTAAGCAATTACCTTCTCTCTCTGTAGATTTGCCTATTCTGAATGTTTCATATAAATGGAATCATATAATATGTGGTCTTTTGTGACTGGCTCCTTTTACTTCACATGATGTTTTCATGGTTCATCCATGTTGATTCCTTTTTTATGGCAGAATAATATTCTATCATATGGATATACTATATTTTATTTATCCCTTCATCAGTTGATGGATATTTGGGTTGTTTCTTTCCACTGTTTGGCTATTATGAATTATACTTCTGTGAACATTTACATGCATGTTTTTGTGTGGATATATGTTTTAATTTCTTTTGGGTAGATACCTAGGAATACAGTTACTAGATCATACAGTAACTCTGTTTAGCCAATTGAGAAACTGTCAGGCTATTTTCCAAAGGGGCTGCATCATTTTACTTTCCCACTGGAAGTGTGTGAAGTTCCCAGTTTCTCCACATCCTTGCCAACACTTGCTAAGGTCTGTCTTTTCAAGCCATCCTAATTGGGTATGAAGTGGCATATCATTTGATTTTGATTTGCATTTATGTCATGACTAATGCTGATTGAGTTTTCCTGTCTTTGTTGACCATTTGTTTATCTCCTTTGGAGAAATATCTTTTCAGATCCTTTGCTCTTTTAAAATTGAGTTATTTATCCTTTACTTTGAAATTGTAAGAATTCTTGATATATTCTGGATGTAAGTCCCTCATTAGATATATGATTTGCAAATATTTTCTTCCATTCTGTGAGTTGTTTTTTCATTTTCTTTATAGTGTCTTTTCAAGGACAAATATTTTAATTTGATGAAATGTTTTGTTTTCTTTTGTTGCCCATGCTTTCTTTTGTTGCCCATGCTTTTGGTGTCATATCTAAGAAGGCTTTGCCTAAGTCAAGGTCACAAAGATTTACTCCTATATTTTATTTAAGAGTTTACAGTTTTTGCTCTATTTGGGTCTGAATTCTGTTTTGAGTTAATTTTTACTTGTGGTGTGAGGAAGGGGTCCAAATGAATTCTTTTGCATGTGGAAATACAGTTGGCAAAATCCAACACCATTTTTCAAAGAGACTCTTCTTTCCCCATTGTATTTTCTTGGCCTTTCTCTGTAAAAATCAGTTGACTTAAATGTAAAGATTTATTTCTATTTCTATCTATGAGTTCTATTTTATTGATCTATATTTATTTCCTTATGCCAGTATCACACTATTTTGATTGCTGTAACTTTGTAGTAAACTTTGAATTTGGGAAGGCTGAATCTTCAAACTTTTTCTTTTTTGGAGATTGTTTTGGGTCTTCAGGATCCCCTGTTTTCAAATGAATTTTAGAATCAGTTTCTCAGTTTTGGCAAAGAGACTAGCTGGGATTTTGATAGGGATTATATTGAATACATAGATGTATTTGGGAAATATTACCATCTTAATGTTGTCTTCTGATCCACAAATGATTTGCTCTTATTTTATTGTGTCATGCACAGGCATTGAAATGTGAACCTGGAGGGAAATTTTTGCCCATTAACCCCCCTGGAGTACAATTGATTTTAATTATTTTGTATTGGAATAACATCATTGGATATTTCACTATGCTGCTCATTGGAACTGAAAACTTCTTTAGGGCAGGATATATCTTAATTTTTATTTTTGTATTACTAAGAGTTAATTTCATAGTTGTTTAAGAAAAGCATATTTTTAAACACCAAGAAAACCCTGTAATATGTATACGTGCATAAATGGATAGAACAAGGGATCGCAGGTTAATTATAAAAGAGATAGAATATTAGTGATACTATGAAATTACCATTAATAACAAATGGCTAACTGACATTTTTTTAATCTTTTAACTCATACATATTCCTTTGGAGAAAAATGAAATAATGATTGCTTTATAGATTGATTTCTTTTAAAAAGCATAATTTATATAGTCTTTAAATTCATTTTAGGTACCAAATCTGATTCCAGTTTTGATGTTCAAATTAGGAAGACCACTGGAACCTGTGTTATACAATGATATCTTGTATACTTTACCTACGCTTGGCGTTCACAAGGTTTGTATATTAAGCAACTTACTTTGGGGCAAAAGGAAAGTGAGGCACGAGTAATACATTGAAGTTTGTTGTCATGTGAAATTTTGACCCTTTAATTTTGCTGTGATCACTGCTTCCGTTTTTGGGCCAAAAGTTTTTGTTACAATATTTAAGAATTAATTCTTTAAAATCATTTTTTCATCAAGTTTTCCCATTGGCTGTTGTCTGACATTGAGCCCCCAGAATTGGTAACTAGCTCCTCCTAAAGCTATCTCCAACCTCTGAGAAAATGGCTAATACTGCAGTAAGCTTCTGTTTCAGTCTTTATTTCATAATAAGAGGTTTTTAAGTTTTTTTGGTAACCTTGGGGTTATCCACATTTGCATTTATGAAAGCAAAGTTTCTTCAATGTTTCCTAGGTGTGCATAGGACAAATTCTGCGAGTAATTCAACTGCTTGGAACCACTCCACAACTAAAAGCTGTCACTTTGCGCTTGTTGACGTCTTTGTGGGAAAAACAGGTAAGCCCAGATATATGCTTGTGTGAGTATTAAGCATGTCCCTTTCACTGAAGAAAGCTAATTTTGTCATTATGCATGACAGTGCTTTGATATAGTAATATTACTGAGTGGCATCAATGATTGCTTTGAGAAATTTTGATTTAGTATGGTGCTTTTCATCTATGATGCAGTCACTTGTGACTGACTCAGAAATTGAGAATAGAAAATAATCTTATTTCCTTAATTCTGAAATTTATTTTTCTATTTGTGTGGAAAAAGTGATAGAAATGTAAGTGATTAGAGCTTTTGTAATTAGAGTGAGATTTTGCCACTTTTTTCTTGTTTTATGAAATGAATAGTACATGGATCTGTAAGAAAATCCCCAGCAATCATAACAGCATTCTTCTTTGCTGATTAGAAGAAATACATTATAATTTGCAATGCAAATGTAAGATTTAGAGGTGAAAATGCTGCATAAAAGGAGATAATGATTATTCAACTCAAGTTGTGAAATTGCCTTCTTAGGATCGTGTCTATCCTGAACTGCAGCGTTTCATGGCCATGTCCAATGTGCCCTCTCTGTCTGTGGGCAAGGAGGTCCAATGGGAGAAACTGATTGCTAAAGCAGCATCCATCAGAGATATATGTAAGCAAAGGTAAGACATGCTCACCCTTGGGAATGTATAGCATGATATATTATTTTGCATTTAATTTTTTTATTTCAAGCAAGAAGCTAGTCAGAGGGTATTTGAGTAAGAATAAATGAATATTAAAGTTGTCTGATTGTAAAATTTAGTAACATCAGACAATAACTTTGAGAAGCAGGCATGTCTTTTCAGGTCTAGCCTTATATCTAAGTTTAGAGGATATTTATATCCTTTTCTGGGTGATAATTTAATGTTGTAATAAAACATATGATGTTATCTTTTCTATTTTTCTGTATATAAGTTCCTGAAACCTAAGCAGTGGATTATAGGTGAAACTGTTCTTTCTTATATTCTCCCTATGTTATGCTTGATGTTTATAAGATGTTTTAATAGAGAAGACTTCATTTATGACTCATTGAATGGAATTAATTACTAGGAATTATTACAAGGAGGGAAATGACCTTGAATTCCTGAGTATGTTAGGGTTTAGGAAGACTTGAAGATATTAGGGAGATGCCTCTACTATTGTAGGTTGTTGGTCGATAACTAGGCAGGAGGTGACAATGCTGAAATAAAACTAAGCAAAGTTCCACCTTGCCAGATTTCTATTTTCTTGAATTAGGGTAAGGCCAGAATCTTTAGAGAGGAGATAGATTTGATCCATTTGAAATGAGTTGTAATCCTGCAGTTTCATATGTTGATTGAGTCACTGCACTGTAGAATTCTTAGAGCATGAAAGCTCACTTTTGTCAATGATGACACTGTGAATGGTACTTCCTAAAGCTGTGCAATGAATGGGTTGGCCCAGATGCTGATAATGTGGATTATTCCTGTTTTAGAATGATCAGAATATGTATAAGCCTCAGTACTGCTGCCTCTTTTCTAAGCGTCAGCCTTTTGGCAACACACACAAAAAATCTTAGTTTAAAAGTTACACATGTGTAACCCAAGACCTGAAAGTTTAGATTCTCTTGAGGTATTGGCATGGAAAAAATTTAGAGATGAAAGCTGATATTTTAGTTTTTACATACTTAAACGTGAGGCTCAGGAGAAATTAAATACCAGACCAGATCAGAGTCTGTTGAAAACTTATTCAGTGCACCTTTCAGTTAGCACCTCAAGATACATCAAATTTTTCGTTTTGTTTAATGATTTCCATTTGGTGGACAGTGAAGCAATAGAATTCAGTCAGGCAAGTTTTTCAGTTGATATTTTGTTAAATAGAGAGAAGTATTATGTCACTGAGGGGCTACAAGGAATGCAGAGTATGGATCTGAGCTTTTCTTTATTAAGTTAAAAGCATTCTGGGGATAGCACAGTGTATGTGGGATAGAGGAAGGAGAGAAAGATGCGTGAATGAATCCAGCACAGTACCTGGCATGAGAGAAGTGCTCAGTCACTTATAGTTCATATTATTATTATTTTTATCACCATCATTGTTGCCAATATTGTGATAGGCGTAACCCCCTTAGTTTGTGTCTCTACTATAATCAGTCATCTTCCGATCTCAAATCCCTGGCTTTACTGATGATCTCAATAAGGTAAGCAGTTCTTTTCACCACGATTACAGACTTGAGTTTTTGTCAATTCAGACAATAGGTTTTGTGATTCAGGAAGAATCTAATTTGTTAATGAGTGTCTTCTTTTTTGGGTAATAATACCAAAAAATGAGCCTGAAGTTGTACCAGAAATGATGAATATGCAAACCTTTGAAAAAAAGCATATGGTATTATTAGTTGAGGGTTAAGGTTTAATAGGCACAAGAATAAAGGAAAGCATTAATGTTTTTTGTTCAGGCAAAGGACCTTGGAGTAGTAATATAGGTCTTTGGCTTTAATCTTGTGTCTAAACTGTCATTTCTTGTAGGCCATATCAGCATGGTGCAGATATGTTGGCAGCTATTTCCCAAGTGTTGAATGAATGCACTAAGCCTGACCAAGCTACTCCGGCAGCCTTGGTGTTACAAGGTCTTCATGCACTCTGTCAGGCTGAGGTAGGCTTTTTTGAATTGTTTTGTACAATTTGGAAGAAAATAATTTATAAGGCATTGTAATTACAAGGATGTAAGATATATAGATTCTAGTAACTGAATGTTGGAATATTTATTCCCAGAGATTTTTGTGTGGAAGAGTGAAGCAAGACATTCTACTTTACAAATTCTTTGTAGGGGGGGAGTCTTGAAACATTCGGTCATATAGACATTCTCTGGAGGCTAAAGAAAACCAGACTTTAGGTTTTTCCTTTTTCTTATTTAGTTTTGTTAATATAGACGGGAGAGTTATGCTTGTAGGAGAACTCTTGAGCACATTTGCTTCTTGGTTTCATGATTAGAGAGTCTTAGAAGCAGGTGAGGTAAAGAAATTTACAAGGGCCAGTGTCAATTTTATAACCAGCAAAAACTGGCTTGTTATTGGCTTGAAGATTGGCAAAGGATCCTTTCTTTCCTAGAGATCAGATTGGGTAGCATGGATTGATGTTAGAACTGTGTCTCTAAATCATCTTCTGAACTTTAGACTGGTCCCAAAACTGCAGCACAGCAGAGGGAATCTTTAATATTTTGGAGAAAAGTGGTAAATACATCAAAGATCATTCACTGACCTAACAAAAGTTTTTTATTTTTATTTTTTTATTTTATTTTATTTTTTTATTTTTTACAATAAACTGCATATATTTAGAGTGTACAATTTGGTATCCCAATCTCCCAATTCATCCCCCCCCAACCCTCCCCGCTTTCCCCACTTGGTGTCCATATGTTTGTTCTCTACATCTGTGTCTATTTCTGCCTTGCAAACCGGTTGATTTGTACCATTTTTCTGTAGTCCACATATATGTGTTAATATACAATATTTGTTTTTCTCTTTCTGACTCACTTCACTCTGTATGACAGTCTCTAGGTCCATCCATGTCTCTACAAATGTCCCAGTTTCATTGCTTTTTACAGCTGAGTAATATTGCTTTGTATGTATGTACCACATCTTCTTTATCCATTCATCTGTTGATGGACATTTAGGTTGCTTCCATGTCCTGGCTATTGCAAATAGTGCTGCAATGAACATTGGAGTGCATGTCTCTTTTTGAATTATGGTGTTCTCTGGATATATGCCCAGTGGTGGGATTGCTGGATCATATGGTAACTCTATTTTTAGCTTTGCAAGGAACCTCCATACTGTTGTCCATAGTGGCTGTATCCATTTACATTCCCACCAGCAATGCAGGAGCGTTCCTTTTTCTCCACACCCTCTCCAGCATTTACTGTTTGTAGATTTTCTGATGATGCCCATTCTAACCTCTGTGAGGTGATACCTCATTGTCGTTTTGATTTGCATTTCTCTCATAATTAGTGATGTTGAGCAGCTTTTCATATGCCTCTTGGCCATGCATATGTCTTCTTTGGAGAAATGCCTATTTAGGTCTTATGCCCATTTTTTGACTGCATTGTTTGTTTTTTTGATATTGAGCTGGAAAAACTGTATATATTTTGGAGGTTAATCCTTTGTCTGTTGATTCGTTTGCAAATATTTTTTCCCATTCTGAAGGTTGTCTTTTCGTCTTGCTTATAGTTTCCTTTGCTCTGCAGAAGCTTTGAAGTTTCATTAGGTCCCACTTATTTATTTTTGTTTTTATTTCCATTTTCTAGGGGGTGGATCAAAAAAGATCTTGCTGTTATTTATGTCGAAGAGTGTTCTTCCTATGTTTTCCTCTAGGAGTTTTATAGTGTCTGGCCTTACATTTAGGTCTTTTATCCATTTTGAGTTTATTTTTGCGTATGGCTTTAGGAAGTGTTCTAATCTCATTCTTTTACATGTAGCTGTCCAGTTTTCCCAGCACCATTTATTGAAGAGGCTGCCTTTTCTCCATTGTATATCCTTGCCTCCTTTGTCATAGATTAGTTGACCGTAGTTTATCTCTGGGCTTTCTATCCTGTTCCATTGATCTATATTTCTGTTTTTATGCCAGTACCATACTGTCTTGATCACTGTAGCCTTGTAATATAGCCTGAAGTCAGGAAGCCGGATTCCCCCAACTCTGTCTTTCCTTCTCAAGATTGCTTTGGCTATTCAGGGTTTTTTGCGTTTCCATACAAATCGTAAAATTTCTTGTTCTAGTTCTGTGAAAAATGCCATTGGTAATTTGATTGGGATTGCACTGAATCTGTAAATTGCTTTGCGTAGTATAGTCATTTTCACAATGTTGATTCTTCCAACCCAAGAACATGGTATGTCCCTCCATCTGTTTGTGTCTTCTTTGATTTCTTTCATTAGTGTCTTATAGTTTTCTGAGTACTGCTTTTTTACCTCCTTCATTAGGTTTATTCCTAGGTAGTTTATTCTTTTTGTTGCAATAGTGAATGGGGTTGTTTCCTTAATTTCTCTTTCTGATCTTTCATAGTTGGTGTATAGAAATGCAAGAGATTTCTGTGTGTTAATTTTGTATCCTGCAACTTTACCAAATTCATTGATTAACTCAAGTAGTTTTCTGGTGGCATCTTTAGGATTTTCTATGTATAGTATCATGTCATCTGCAAACAGTGACAGTTTTACTTCTTCTTTTCCAATTTGGATTCCTTTTATTTCTTTTTCTTCTCTGATTGCTGTGGCAAGGACTTCCAGAACTATGTTGAATAGTAGTGGCGAGAGTGGACATCCTTGTCTTGTTCCTGATCTTAGAGGGAATGCTTTCAGTTTTTCACCATTGAGAATGATGTTTGCTGTGGGTTTGTCATATATGGTCTTTATTATGTTGAGGTAGATTCCCTCTGTGCCCACCTTCTGGAGAGTTTTTATCATAAATGGGTGTTGAATTTTGTCAAAAGCTTTTTCTGCATCTATTGAGATGATCATGTGGTTTTTATCCTTCAGTTTATTAATATGGTATATCACATTGATTGATTTGCGTATATTGAAGAATCCTTGCATTCCAGGGATAAAGCCCACTTGATCATGGTGTATGATCCTTTTAATGTGTTGTTGGATTCTGCTGGCTAGTATTTTGTTGAGGATTTTTGCATCTAAATTCATCAGTGATATTGGTCTGTAGTTTTCTTTTTTTGTAGTATCTTTGGTTTTGGTATCAGGGTGATGGTGGCTTCATAAAATGAGTTTGGGAGTGTTCCTTCCTCTGCAATGTTTTGGAAGAGTTTGAGAAGGATGGGTGTTAGTTCTTCTCTAAGTGTTTGATAAAATTCACCTGTGAATCCATCTGGTCCTGGACTTCTGTTTGTTGGGAGATTTTTAATCACAGTTTCAATTTCATTACTTGTGATTGGTCTATTCATAGTTTCTATGTCTTCCTGATTCAGTCTTGGAAGGTTATACCTTTCTAAGAATCTGTCCATTTCATCCAGGTTGTCCATTTTATTATCATATGGTTGCTTGTAGTAATCTTTTATGGTGCTTTTTATTTCTGTGGTGTCTGTTGTAACTTCTGTTTCATTTCTAATTTTATTGATTTGAGTCCTCTCCCTCTTTTTCTTGAGTCTTGCTAGAGGTTTATTGATTGTATTTATGTTCTCAAAGAACCAGCTTTTAGTTTTATTGATTTGTGCTATTGTTTTCTTTGTCTCTATTTCATTTATTTCTGCTCTGATCTTTATGATTTCTCTCTGTCTACTAACTTTGGGTTTTGTTTGCTCTTCTTTCTCTAGTTTCTTGAGGTGTAAGTTTAGATTGTTTATTTGGGATTTTTCTTGTTTCTTGAGGTAGGATTGTATTGCTATAAACTTCCCTCTTAGAACTACCTTTGCTGCATCCATAGGTTTTGGATCATTGTGTTTTCATTGTCATTTGTCTCTAGGTATTTTTTGATTTCCTCTTTGATTTCTTCAGTGATCTATTGGTTATTTAGTAGTGTATTGTTTAGCCTCCATGTGTTTGTGTTTTTTACAGTTTTTTTCCTGTTATTGATTTCTAATCTCTTAGTGTTGTGGTCAGAAAAGATGCTTGATATGATTTCAATTTTCTTGAATTTACCAAGGCTTGATTTATGACCCAAAATGTGATCTATCCTGGAGAATATTCCTTGTGCACTTGAATGTGTAATCTACTGTTTTTGGATGTAATGTCCTATAGATATCTATTAAATCCAGCTGATTTATTGTGTCATTTAAAGCGTGTGTTTCCTTATTAATTTTCTGTGTGGATGATGTGTCCATTGGTGTAAGTGGGGTGTTAAAGTCCCCCACTATGATTGTGTTACTGTCGATTTCCTCTTTCATAGTTGTTAGTATTTGCCTTATGTATTGAGGTGCTCCTATATTGGGTGCATATATATTTATAATTGTTATCCCTTCTTCTTGGATTGATCCCTCGATCTTTATGTAATGTCCTTTCTTGTCTCTTGTAACATTTTTTATTTTAAAGTCTGTTTTATCTGATATGAGTATCACTACTGCAGCTTTCTTTTGATTTCCATTTGCATGAAATATCTTTTTCCATCCCCTCACTTTCAGTCTGTATGTGTCCCTAGGTCTGAAGTGGGTCTCTTGTAGACAGCATATATATGGGTCTTGTTTTTGTATCCATTCAGCCAGTCTGTGTCTTTTGGTTGGTGCATTTAGTCCATTTACATTCAAGGTAATTATTGATATGTATGTTCCTATTACCATTTTCTTAATTGTTTTGTGTTTGTTTCTGTAGGTCCTTTTCTTCTCTTATGTTTCCCGCTTAGAGAAGCTCCTTTAGCATTTGTTGTAGGGCTGGTTTGGTGGTGCTGAATTCTCTTAGCTGTTGCATGTCCGTAAAGCTTTTGATTTCTCCATTGGATCTGAATGAGATCCTTGCTGGGGAGAGTATTCTTGGTTGTAGATTCTTCCCTGCCATTACTTGAAATATATCCTGCCACTCCCTTCTGGCTTGCAGAGTTTCTGCTGAGAAATCAGTTGTTACCCTTATGGGAGTTCCCTTGTATGTTATTTGTCATTTTTCCCTTGTTGCTTTTAATAACTTTTCTCTGTCCTTAATTTTTGTCAGTTTGACTGCTATATGTCTTGGCATGCTTCTCCTTGGGTTTATCTTGCCTGGGACTCTCTGAGCTTCCTGGACTTGGGTAGCTATTTCATTTCCCATGTTAGGGAAATTTTCAACTATAATCTCTTCCAATATTTTCTCGGGTCCTTTCTCTCTCTCTTCTCCTTCTGGGACCCCTATAATGCGAATGTTGGTGTGTTTAACATTGTCCTAGAGGTCTCTTAGGCTATCTTCAGTTCTTTTCATTCTTTTTTCTTTATTCTTTTCTGCATCAGTGATGATCACCATTCTGTCTTCCAGGTCACTTATTCGCCCTTCTGTCTCAGTTAATCTGCTGTTGGTTCCTTCTAGTGTATTTTTCATTTCAGTTCTTGTGTTGCATATCTCTGTTTGTTTGCTCTTTAATTCTTCTAGGTCTTTGGTAAACTTTTCTTGTAACTTTTCAATCTTTGCATCCAGTCTTTTTTCAAAGTCCTGGATCATCTTCACCATCATTATTCTGAATTCTTTTTCCAGAATTGTGCCTATCTCCTCTTCATTTAGTTGTTTTTCTGGTGTTTTATCTTGTCCCTTCATCTGGTACAAAGTCTTTTGCCTTTTCATTTTCTGTGTCTTTCTGGGGCTGTGATTTTCAGTTCCACAAGATAAAATACTGCTGATACTGCTTGATTCTGCTGTCTGCCCTCTTGTGTAGGAAGCTGTCTAGGAGGCTTGTGGGTGCTTCCTGATGGGAGGGACTGATGTTGGGTTGGGCTGGGTGGGTGGAGCTCAGTAAAAGTTTAATGTGATTTGGTGGGTGGAGCTCAGTGACTCTTTAATCTGCTTGTCTGCCAATGGGTGGGGCTGTATTCCCACCCTGGTGGTCGTTTGGCCTGAGGCGACCCAGCACTGGAGCTTAGGGGCTTTTTGGTAGAGCTAATGGCAGACTCTGGGAGGGCTCACACCAATGAGCACTTCCCAGAGCCCCTGCTGCCAGTGCCCCTGTCTCCTCGGTGAGCCACAGCTGCCCTCCACATCTTCAGGCAACCCTCCAACACCAGCAGGTAGGTCTGGTTCAGTCTTCTGTGGGGTCACTGCTCCTTCCCCCTGGGTCCTGGTGAGCACACCTTTTTGTGTGCCCTCCAAGAGTCGAGTCTCCGTTTCCCTCAGTCCTGTGGAGGTCCTACAGTCAAATCCTGCTGGCTTTCAAAGTCTGATTCTCTGGGGATTCCTCCTCCCGTTGCTGGACCACCAGGTTCGGAAGCCTGATGTGAGGCTTAGAACCCTCAGGACTTCTGTGGTATAACTTGTTTTCCAGCTTGTGAATCACCCACCCAGCATTTATGGAATTTGATTTTAACACGATTGCGCCCCTCCTACCATCTCATTGCAGCTTCTCCTTTGTCTCTGGATGTGGGGTGGTTTTTTTGGTGGTTCCAGTGTCTTTCTATCGATGGTTGTTCAGCAGTTAGCTGTAATTCCAGTGCTCTTGCAAGAGGGAGTGAGCGCATGTCCTCCTACTCTGGCATCTTCCAAAAGTTTTTTATTTAAAAAAAATTTTTTATGCAGTCTTGTAAGTTGGTTTATTATTAGTTTTTAATGGAAGTATATTTGATTTATAATATCATATTAGTTTCAGGTGTAAAACATAGTGATTTCATACTTTTATAGATTATACTCCCTTTAAATCATTAAAAAATAATGACTATATTTCCCTATGCTGTATAATATATCCTTGTTGTATAATATAACTGTAGTATTCTTTTATGATTTTTTGTATCTCTGTGGTATTGGTTGTTATTTCTCCTCTTCAATTCTTATTTTGGTCCTCTTTCTTTTCTTCTTGATGAGCCTGGCTGAAGTTTATCCGCTTTGCTTATCTCTTCAAAAAACCAGCTCTTGGTTTCATTTATATTTTCTATTGTTTTTAGGTCTTTAATTTATTGATTTCCTCTCTGATCTTTATTACTTCCTTCCTTCTGCTGACTTTGGCTTTGTTCTTTTTTTTCTAATTGCTTTAGGTGGTAGGTTAGGTTGTTTGAGAATTTTCCTGTTTTTTGAGGAAGGCCTGTGTCACTATAAACTTCCCTCTTAGAACTGCTTTTGCTGCATCCCATAAATTATGGAAAATTGTGTTTTCATTTTCAGTTGTCTCAAGGTATTTTCTGATTTCCTCTTTGATTTCTTCATTGACCACTGGTTTTTTGTAGCATGCTGTTTGGTCTTCAGGTTTTTGTGATTTTTCCCATTTTTTCTTTCTGTAATTGATTTCTAGTTTCATACCATTGTAATCAGAAAAAATGCTTTTTATAATTTCTATACTCTTGAATTTGTTGTGACTTGTTTTTTTGCCTAGCATTTGATCTCTTGTGAAAAATGTTCCATGTGTGCTTGAAAAGAATGTGTATTCTGCTGCTTTAGGATGGAATGTCCTATAGATCTGTTAAGTCCAACTGATTTATGGTGTCATTTAAAACTGTAGTTGCCTTATTGATTTTATGTCTAGATGATGTGTCCACTGATGTAAGTGAAGTGTGAAAATTCCCTACTATTATTATTTTATTGTCAGTTTCTCCCTTTATGTCTGTTAATATTTGCTTTATATATTTAGTTCCTCCTGTATTGGGTTCATATATGTTAATGCATGTAAAATCCTCTTGTATTGATCCCTTTACCATTTTATAATGCCCTTCTTTGTCTTTTGTTATAGACTTTGTTTTAAAATCTGTTTTGTCTGAAATGAGTATTGCTACCCCCACTTTCTTGTCATTTCTGATTGCATGAAATATCTCTTTCTATCCCTTCACTTTCACTGTGTGTGTGTCTTTAGCTCTGAAGTCAGTCTGTTGTAAGCAGTGTGCAGACAGGTCTTGTTTTTTCGTTCAGTCAGCCCCCATGTGTCTTTTGATTGGCACATTTAGTCCATTGACATTTAAAGTAATTACTGAGAGGTATACGTTTATTGCCATTTTATACTTGTTATACTGTTGTTTTTGTAGTTTTTCTCTCTCTGTTTCTTCTTCCATTTGTTTTTTTCCCTTGTGGTTTTGTGATTTTCTTCAGTAGTATGCTTGTGTTTCTTTCTAGTTTTTTTTTGTATCTATTGTAGGTTTTTGATTTGTGGTTCATGTATGTTGACTTGTAACTATACTTGTTTTAAACTGACAGTCATTTAAGTTTAAATGTATTCTAAAAGATATACCTTTTTTACTTCCTTCCCCCATATTTTGTATTTTTGATATCATATTTTACATCTTCATTTTTATGTTTTCACTACTTATTGTAGGTATAATCATTTTTGTAATTTTTTGTCTTTTAATCTTCATACTAGCTTAAGTGGTCAGTGCTCAGTCCTTGCTATATATTTGCCTTTCCTGGTGGTATTTTTTTTCCTTTTCTATAGATTCTTACTTCTTGTTACAGCCTTTTCTTTAACACTTGGAGAAGACATTTTAACATTTCGTCAGGGTAGGTTTAGTATTGATGAATTCTTTTAGTTTTTGCTTCTCTGAGAAGTTTGTTTTCATTGCAGCTTTAATTCTAAATGATAATCTTTCTGGGTACAATATCCTAGGTTGCAGGTTTTTCCCTCTCAGCACTCTGATTATATCTTGCCACTCCCTCTTGTCTACAAAGTTTCAGCTGATAGCCTTATGGGGGTTCCCTTGTATATGACTCTTTTTTTTTCTCTGGCTGCCTTTAAAATTCTATATTTTTAACTTCTGCCATTTTAAGTATGATATATCTTAGTGTGTGTCTGTTTGAGTTCATGTTGTTTGGGACCCTTTGTGCTTCCTGTACCTGGATATCTGTTTCCTTCTTCAGGTTTGGGAATTTTTCAGCCAAAATTCATCAAATATATTTTCAATCCCCCACCCCCTCCTCTCCTTTTGGAACCACTATAATGCCAATATTGGTATGCTTCATATTATTATGGAAATCTCTTAAACTGTTTTCATTTTTTAAAGTTTATTTTTCTTTTTGCTGTCTGATTGGGTGGTGTCCATTATTCTATCTTCCAGATCATTTATGTTCTTCTGTATCACTTAGTCTGCTATTCAGTGTGTTCTTCTAGTGTATTTTTCATTTCAGTTATATTCTTCAGTTCTGATTGGTTCTTTTTTTTTATGTTTTCTAGTTCCTTGTTAAAATTCTCACCGTGTTCATCTATCTTTTCCCTAATTTAGTTAGAATTCTTATTACTAATACTTTGAATTCTTTATCTTGTAAATTGTTTATTTCTGTTTCATTATTTACTTTTCCAGGCATTTTCTCTTACTCTTTCAATTGAGACTAGTTCCTCTGTCTTCTTGCTTTGCTTAACTTTCTTTGCCTCTATGAAATTAGGTGAAATAGTCTTAAAGCAGTGTGTTTATGTGGGAATGTCTCTATACAGACTGTGTGTGCCTTTGGTGGGAGAGACAGATTTGACATGAACAGCAGTCACATCTTTCCTCAGGGTGTGCTGGCAGTTATCACCTTGCAAGAAGTGGGCCTGGAGTTGGAGGAGCCAGGGCCAGAGCCAAGAGTGAGGTGTGGCTTCCCCTCTGCTCACTGGCTGTTAGCACCTTATCCAGGGCAGGGTCAGGTCCAAAGTCAATGGAGCAGATGCCTTGAGGTTCGGGTCTAAGCTGTCTCTCTTCTCCCAGCACTGGCACCTTTGCCCCAGGGAGAAGGAGTACTGGAGTGAGAGGGGCCTGTGAAAGCTCTTGGCTTTTGAGGGGGTACAGGGTGTGATGGGCTGACCACAGAGGTCCAAGTTGCCACCAGGGTGTCCCCTGTGCAGGTGCCAGTAATGGCAGCCCCACCTGCATCTAAGTCCCTCACAGCCAATCACTACTCCCAGCTTTTGCCACCCCCACCCTGTTGTGGAGCTGTGCTAAAGGGCAGGCGGGGCCCCCTTTAGTGCTGGTCATGTGTCAGGGTGTGGGTGCAGCAATCTGGCTTCTGTCAGAGATCAGGACCGCCCCTAGTGTGCTGCCCATACTGTGCCCACATGCTGCCCTGGTTCCGAGCTTCCTCTGCATCTCATGACCAAGATTCAAGCTCTCTCCCTGGTGATGGCAGCCCTTGCTCCAGTGTGGTGGAATAAGTGGGACTGGAGCATCTGCTTGGTTCAGGCTGGGGTGCACGCTTGGGCAATTGCAGGAAACCATTTTCAATTTGCTGCCTTTGCCCCGCCTCAGGAGCAAGCCAGTGCTTACATGCTCCCCACAGCCCTCCTGTTAGTCCCAACAGCACTACAACCAGCTGAGGGGCCTTGTTGTCCCTGTGTCTAACCCCAGAACTGGGATGCCCAATCTGTGGCTTGCACTGCCTACTCCCCAAGGTGGGGAGTCTCCTCCTGTGTAATTTCCCTTTTCCTCTGAGTCCCCTCTCAGGGGCCACAGATCCCGTCCTGATCGCTTCTCTTCCCTTCCTACCTGATTCCATGTGGATCTTTCTTATATTCTAGGTTGTGCAGGAGTCTTGCTGCCAGTTTCCAGTGAGAACTATTTCACATGTTGATGTATTTTTGATGTGTTCGTGGGGGAAAGTGAGTTCCATGTCCTCCTACTTTGCCATCTTGATTGATTCTTTCCTAACCAATTTTTTTTGACACAGTGAACATATCTATACAATTGCTGTTCTTTAGTGAATGAGATCAAGTAGAATTCTCTTAGCTTTTGGTTATTATGGTTGATATGATGATAATGAATACAATATAATCATATCAGCGATGACTTTACTTAGTGTGTATATATATATTCATGTCCCTGTGCTAAATAAGCACTTTTCATTTATGTTCTCAACAACTGTTCAACATAGGGATTATAACACATTTTATAGATGAGGACAATAGACCTCAGAAAGAATTTGTAGATATCTGCTCAGAATCTTGGTATGAGAATAATATTCTTTGGGGTAAATGCTTATTTTAGCAGGCAGTAAACATCACCACTCTTTAGGCAGTGATATGTACTAAGGATAGTCTTTCAGACTGTGTGCCCTGTAGTTGGCAAAGTTGTTAGGGTTTCATGGCAGGGTCCTATTCCAGCAGGGAAATGCTTCATATAATCAAGGACTTTTGTTTTTTACTGCTTCCGTCAGTCATCTGGAATCGGGAGGTATCACTTTAATAATTATATTACTTTCATAATAAATAATTCTACCATTTGGGAGTATTTCCTTTTCATTATTTTTTTTTCCAAACAAAAATCAACTTGTTTCTGAAATTAAATTTTTCTTTCTAAGAAGTGGTAATTTTATCTGTGATTCCATTGTGTTCTCCACTGATCCTTTGCTATTCTGTTAGGCTATGTTGTCTATAGATGCTTATTAACTCATAAGAAGTGACTTTTCTCACTCCACTTCTGTAAGGTATCACCATTAACTGTAGTTAGTACTGGAGATATTAAAAAAATGTCTCCCGATGTGGTAGAAAGCATTGCTGTTTTTAGGCGGACATACCATGTACCTGGTATATACCAGTTATTAGCTGTGTGTTCTTTGACTGATTTATTTAACCTCTTTGAGCCTCGTTTCCTCAAATGAGGATAAAATGCAATTATACACGAAAAAGACCTAGCATACTGTCTGCCCACATATGTGCTCTTTAAATGTCAAACTTGTTCCTAAAAAATTGGTTATAGTCAATGCTAGGAGGGTCTAAGTAGTTTTTTTAATCTTTCGCCTAAAACTCACATAATATATGATAGTGACTTAATTTCTTATTCTAAATGGTATCCTATCCCTTTTGGTACTTTTTTGTATATTTAAAGCAGACCACTTGGGATTGTTGCGTATTTAGCCCCCAAGTCCATTCCCTCAATCCAAACCACTACTCATAAAGATAATTCTGAGCCCACTATCAGACTATCTTATGGTCTGAATCCATTCAGGATGCTATAACAATAACATAATCTGAGTGGCTTATTGACATCAGTTATTTATTTCTCACAGCTCTGGAGGCTGGGAGGTCCATGATCAAGGTGCTGGCTCTTTCACTGTCTGGTGAGCGCCTATTTCCTGGTTCACAGACAGCTGTCTTCCTCATAGACGGCTGTAATTTCACATAGCCGGAGGGGCAAGGTAGCTGTCTGTAGTCTCCTTTTAGGGGCACTAATCCCTGGCATGCAGGTTCTAGCCTCATGACCTAATCTCCTCCACAAAGACTCCATCTCCTAATACTACCACCTTGGGGATTAGGATTTCAGCATATGAATTTAGGGGGGCTGGGTACAAACGTTCATTCTGTAGCAACTACCTTCTTATATTCCGTTGTCCTCTACAGGAATTGAGGCATCATGTCTAAGTATTTTATTTAATAAAGCCTGTGTCTTGTTTGGTACCTCAGTACTCCTTTTCTTTGCTTGGTTAAAGGCATTTTCCTTTTTTATTGTGTTTCTCTCTCCCCACCCCCTCTCTCTTTTAATGTTATAAAGTCCAAATCCTGTATATTTTTATCAAAATTTACTTTGAAGAAACTTCAACTGAAATGTTGCAAATGAGATAAGAATTTAACATGTTGTCCTTCTAACAAATAGATACTAGCTTCTTTAAATCCTTTTTGTAATAAGCTGGGCATTCATAAGTCAAAAAGCAATACCAGTAATCAGTTAACTTCATTTTGTTATAAAGAATACTTATTTCTTTATCCCTTCTTTTCCATCTCTCTTTCTTGTCTAGGGGATGAACCCACTATTTTATCGATGCTTACTAGTTGTGAATAAGTGTTATTTACCGTGTTTTCCTTATAGATTTTACAAATGTCTAGAGTTATGGAATTTGTTGAAACTGACTGCGTCACTATTAATTTTGGTTATAAAAATATTCTTTTTTTATGTTTGGTAGTGAATAACTTTGTGTTTATCTAAATAAGTAGAAATAATCTATTCCCCGTTGATGGGCCTTGATAGTAGTAATATATCTTTCTGTTTCACTTAAGCCTTTCCAAGCTTTTTGTGTGTGTTCCTTATTTGTGGAACTGCTGCTATGTCCTGCGATGTGTGTTAAAGTTGTAAAATATACTCAGTTTGGTGGCCCTTGCCAGGCTACATTTAGTAATTTGGGGCTAATCTTTTGGTTTTTTGCCAGCATGCTATCCACAGAAGCCAGCGTGCATTCTATGAAGCTATTTATTCTGTCTTCTAATTGATATCATGTGTGAAGCACTGACGGCTGCCAAGAGTTTCAAGAATGAAAATATTCAGCATAGGTTATAAATCTTCTTCCCAGAAACATTTGGTGGAGATTTCTCTATTTCTCTGTAGATCCTTGACTATCAAATATAATTAAGAATATAGAAAGACAGCCTAAAACAGTGAAA
This sequence comes from Hippopotamus amphibius kiboko, assembly GCF_030028045.1. Taxonomy (NCBI): domain Eukaryota; kingdom Metazoa; phylum Chordata; class Mammalia; order Artiodactyla; family Hippopotamidae; genus Hippopotamus; species Hippopotamus amphibius. The sequence continues at coordinate 83,107,830 of NC_080187.1, read as the reverse complement.
TTTTAAAAACAAAAAAGAATAAGAGAGTAAATTGAATAACCCTATGTTTAAGAAAATATTTACCTCAGTTGGAAAACCATCCGAAATTAGCTTTTGCTGGACTTTCCCATCCTTCCCTTTGTATAATGAGTTGAGTTCTTTTTTCTAAGGTTGACAACAGAGTCTTCAGTTTTGGAAGTCATCATCATGAAATTCATTTGTCCTTGGTAGGGTCAGATTAAACCTACAATTACTGCTGCTCAAGCATTTAGCATGGTCTCCAGTGAGAGACTGAAAGGATGGATTCCATCTGAATGAAGACAATATATTGCCTTTTGTAACTGGCCTCTTTCACTTAACATATTTATAAGGTTCATCAGTGTTATAGCATGCATCAATATTTCATTTCATTTTTATGGTGGAATAATATTCAATATGACTGTCTTACATTTTATTTATCCGTTCATCAGTTGATGGACATTTGGATTTTTGCCGCTTTCTGGTTATTATGAATAATGCTGCTGTGAATATTTGTGTACAGGTTATTGAATGGACATATGTTTTATATTTGAGGGATGTACACCTAGGAATAAAATTGCTGGATTATATGATTACTCTGTGTTTAACTGTTTAAGGAACTTCCAGAACTGTTTTCCAAAGTGGCTTTGTCATTTTATGTTCACATCAGCAGTGTATGAAGGTTCTAATTTCTCCCCATCCTCAGCAACACTTGTTATCTGCTTCTTCTTTTTTTTAAACTGTAGCCTTCTTAGTGAGTGTGAAGTGTTGTCTCATGTGGCTTTGATTTGCATTTCCCTGATGACTTGTGATATTGAGCATCTTTTCCTGTGTTTATTGGCCACTTGTATATCTTTTTGGAGCAGTCACTATTCAGATCCTTTGCATACTTTCTTCTCCATTGCTTTTAACTTCCCTGGTCAGCCTATAGGAATGATTAGTAAAATAATTTTGTCCTCTTGCTTCTGCTGGGAAATCGTGAATTCTTTTATGGGGCTTTTAATACAAAGAGAGCTTATCAAGCCATGTGAAATGTCAGATAAAGACACATATGTTCTACTTAGCTATTTTGTCCACATATGACATTTTCTTTGTTTTTATATGAAATCAGCAGAATGCTTTCAGCTGGAAAACTATTAGAGATATTTTAATAATAGTAGTAGTAAGCATCTATTGATTCACAGAGTGCTTTCTATATAGTAAGCACTATATACTGCGATTGTTATATTTATTATGTGATTTAATCTTACTGGAAAATCTCTCTATGTGATAAGGTACTGTTTTCTTCTGGAAAGCTGACAGAGGTTAAATAGTTGCCCAAAATCATCCAGCTAAAATGTGGTAGAGCCAGGATTCAAACCCAGATCTGCCTGAATTCAAAGACTATGTGTAAATCACTATTTTTTTTTAAACACAGCTTTGTTGAGACAGAATTCATATACTGTCATTCAGTGTTTTTGCTAGTCGTGCTTGTGTTCAGTTGACCTTGTCATGTTGTTATAGTAAAGGGATAAATCTTTTTCTGAGCATTAAATTTGGACTCTTTCCCTCATACTTCTCTATTTCCTTTGTGATACGGTAATGCATGAGATTTTAAATTATTTAGGCTTTGCATAGAGATCCTAATGAAAAAGATGTTTGAGCCAAAATAGACTAATTTTTAGTGTTTTATGGGTTATTTGTTAAATTTTATATTTTAAAGATGTATTGAAGTGTTTCTATCCTACGTTTAAAGACATTAGGTTTTTATAGCTTTGCATTTACTTTGAATAATGAAAAAAATGTATCCCTCATCAATGTCTCACAAAACCATTTTGATTTTTCCATTTTCCTTACCATTGTATTTTCTTTACGCATATATATTTTACACTTTGCATCTTCTCAATTTACTTTACATTTTACTAGAAAGATTTTTGATGGGGCTGCAGGTTTCAATGGCGTAGTTATTTTCCATTGAATGAAAGTATCATATGTAATCAAATAATTCATTTGTGATTGGATTTTAAAGTTGCTTCCCATTTTTCTCTCTTTATAATTAGCCTAAGAAGTAATTACATATGTAAAGTTTTTCCTTTCTTTTGGATTATTTTCTTGAACTAAGTATTTTAGAGTTTTATGGATATTTTCATGATCTTATTAAATAACTAGCTTACTTTTTAAGTAACTTTCCATGTTTACTTGGGCATGAGAGGGAAAGGTGTAATGTAGCAATTTGTACCCAAGTTTCAGGCAGTATTATTTGTTGCTAGAGAGAATAGTTCAATCATATCATCGCTTCATTGAGTCTAGGGCAGCATTTCTTCTTATTATGATCATTCTGCTTGTTTCCAGGAGCCCAGTGTCCCTTTTACCCAAAGATTATGAGGAAAGGAAACGTCTAAAATGAATATTCTTTCCTCGCAGTGAGTTTGCCCCATGTAGGCTTAGCTTTGGGGATTTGGAGAACTATGAATTAAAGAGGGGTGGAAGTGGTTTAATCCATTATAGACTTCCAGGTAGAAGTTGTAAAGAGTTAAACATTTTTGCTAGTTTTATTTTTAAATCATTGATGTATTGTTATTACGAGTGCTTTTAAAAGATGTTTTTGAAATTCATCATGTTGACGAGAGAGCATATTTAAATCCATACTTTTTATTTTACGTTAAAAAAAAAGTGTTGTCATTGTTTTGCTTTGTGGGTTTATGGGTTGCAAGTGTAAAAGGGATCCTGTTTATCTCATAGTTTCATAAAGTTTGTTGCCTGTTCCAGAGGATGTTCAAATAGAAGGGTTGGCAGCCTTTCAGCAGTGTTCTGCCAAGTTGTCGTTTATTCATTCTCTGATGAGTAGATGTGGTGAGGAGAGCAAGGGAAAAGGAGATGGCGCAGCTTCCCCCCAGCCCTGTGTCCACTGCAACGCATACGTTGGGCAAGAATTCCCTAGGCAGGTTACCAAAAGCATCAACTTTAAAATAAAAATATTGAAAACTGAAGCCAGGCTGTGCAAGGCTCTCTGGATACAAAGATTTATGAGACATTTTCAGCCTTCTTGGAGTTCACAGCCTAGTAGGGGAGAGCACTGTGTTAAGTACACTAAATGTATTGGTATTTGAAATTCAGAAATAGTGCAGAGGAGAGATACAACATCAAAGGAATACTTCTCTAAATCTCAAGCAGCGACATTAGGTGGCAGAGGGAAAGAACATTTAGGACTAGAAGAAAGAGGCTTTCTGGAGCACTGGTACCTTTAGTTTTTCTTTCTTTGTATGTAAACAGTTGTATTGAAACATAATTCACATATTATCCAACTCACCCATTTAGTGTAAAATTCGATCACTTTTTGAAAATTTTGAGTTGTGCGTCCATGATCACAATCAATTTTAGAACATTTTCATTACCCCCAAAAGAAACTTCACACCTTCCATACCCACCCCTCTGCACCCCCACCCCCACCCTCAGCCGAAGGGAACCACTAATCTATTTTCTGTCTGTATAGTTTTGTCTATTCTGGACATTTCATGTAAATGAAGCCACGCAATATGTGGCCTTTTGTGACTGGGTTTTTACTTAGCATAATGTTTTCAAGAATCATCCATGTTGTAGCATGTATCAATACTTCATTCCTTTTTATAGGTAAGTAATATTGCCCTGTATGGCTATACCACATTTTATTTATCCATTCATCAGTTGATGGACTTTGGGTTGTTTCCACTTTTTGGCTATTATAAATAATGCTGCTATGAACATTTATGTTCAAATTCTTGTGTGAACATATGTTTCATTTTTCTCGGACATATATCTAAGAGTGGAATTGCTGGATCCTATCACTCTTTGTTTTACCATTTTAGTAGCCGCTGACCTGTTTTCCAAAGCAGCTGTACTGTTTTATATCCCATCAACGTATATCTTTTCTCCTGCTCTCCCCAGATAATGCATATACTCCTAGGTAGACACTGACACTGAAGTGTTATTAGCTGTTACCTCCATTCTTACTAAAATTACATAATGTGGAAAGTCATTGAAGAATAATGCCATAGAATATGTTCTGTCATTTAGGAGGCTAGCTGGGAAAGAGGAAACAGGAGCTGCCCCAATCAACGTTTTCTTTCTTACTTTCTCTGGGGCATTGTTGCCTTGCCACTTGAAATGATTTTGTCTTTGGTAGATTGCCAGTCTTTGTCTTAATAGGTATCATCTTTGACCAGTAATCAGTAACAATTCTGAATGGTTTAATGTTTACCATACTAGAAATGTTTGTTTTTATACAAACCACTTACATTTATATAAATCAAAGTTTGAAAACTTCAGGCCTATTTTCCTTGATTATCATAGGATTAATATTTTAAGTTAATTTTAATATTAATTAAAAATAAAAATACTGGTACCTACCCTCTCTTGATAAGAGAAGATGTTGCAGAACCTGGCCTGCTTTTCCACATGTGAGGGATGACTTGGTACTGAGTAACATTTGACAGCCTCCTTTAGAGGAATGGGTACTCTAATTTGCAGCACTTTCCTTGGCTTTTAGATTTACATTATCTGCCTGACCCAGGTAGTCTTTGCAAGTGTGTCCCTTATTTTAATGTTACAAATAACTCCATATAAGTAATCTCTGCGTGTCTTCGCAACAACTCTTCTTTCGTCTTTCCAAACAACTCTTCAAAATGGGTGTCATATGATTGGCTAGTAAACATGGAAAAATGTCAGCATTGTTGGTCGTTGGGAAACATATACACCAATGAAATCACTGACAATACCAAACACTGGAGAAAGTGTGAAGTAATTTGATATCTCATATATTACTGTCAGGGATATAAAATGATACAACCACTGTGGGAAAGTATTAGGCAGTTTCTTATAAAGATGAACATAGACCTACCTTAAGATCCAACATTTCCACCTCTAGATACTTACCTGAGTTAAATGAAAACATGTCCACAAAAAGGCGTGTACAAGTGTTCATTTCAGCTTTATTGCTTATACCATATTTGAAAACAACCTACATGGGTATTGTATTTGTACAATAGAATGCTATTCAGCGATAAAAAGGAACAGACCACTGCTCCTTGCAACAACATGGCTGATTCCAGAGGCATGCTCAGTTAAAGAAGCCAGTCACAAAGTCTATACATCTCATTTTTATGAAATTCGAGAATAGCCAGAATTTATCTGTGAGAGTAGAAATCAGCATAGTAGTTGATGGGGGGTGGGGAGAAGGGTAGACTGGAAAGGGACATGAGGAAATTTTCTGAATTGTGGTGTGTATCTACATACAGTGTCTAATATAAAAGCTGTTAGCCACAAGTGGCTAGTAAGCACTTGAACTATGGCTAATTCAAATTATGATGTGCTGCAAGTATAAAATATACAACAGATCAAGGCCTTAGAATGAAATAATATATAAAATATCTCATTGATAATATTTTTAAATTAATTACATATTAAAATGATAATATTTTGGATAGATTGGGTTAAATAAAATATATTCAAAATTAAGTTCATCTGTCTCTTTACTTTTTTTTAATGTGGTTACAAGAAAATTTTCGGTTGTATATGTGGCTCACATTATATTTCCATGATCTGTATCTTGATGGGTATGGTAGCTACAGTAGTATATACATTGTCAGGATTCATTGAACTATTATACTTTAATAAAACAAAATTATAAAAGCTGCATTTTTCATGCTAGTGAATACATTTGGCATTTGGTATCCATTATATTCTATATTGCACTTCACAATAATCTTGTAATGTAGGTGCTATTTGCTCATGAGTCTGGGAAGTCAAAGTAACATCCAAATTGACATAAATATGTGATAACATGGAGATTCGAATACTCTTTGGTTTAACTATACTTTTTGTGCTTTCACACTGTATCATGTTGCTTTTCCACTTGGGAATAAAAGTGTGAGTGTACTTTGGGGACAGTTTAAATTTTGCTCCTTCAGCCACTGATTTCTAAACCTGTGCTGCTGAGTGAGTCATAATATTTCTGAAAGGTAATTCTTTAACTGCATAGAAATCTAGTAACATTGCTTCTGATGTTTCAAGGAATGACTTCCAGTCTAAACAAAGTGCCCACAGTTGGAAGAGAAACAGCTTTTGGTGTGTGCGCAAATGAAAATCAGTACATTGTACTGAAAAAGAGGGCTCATTCACTTGTAAGATTTTTCTCTTAAGTCCTGAGATGGGAATGTGAGGCAGTGCTAGCCCTCCGATTTCTTAATCAGCTGTGAGTCTGTTGTAGCAAAAATTAATAGGCGTTGCAGGATCATGAAGAAAAGCTCTTTCATCTTGCCCAGCTCCAAGAGGGTGTTATATTTTCAAAGCAGAGTATTGTACAATTGAGCAATAGATAAGGAGGGGAGGGGCCTTTCCTGGGGATTCTTGACCGCTGGAAGAGTTCACTTCAGGCCATTTGTCACAGCAGTGATTTTTCCGGAAATACCGTATGCCAAGGTTAAGTTTTGGCTATTCTATCCTCTTTTATTGATTTATTTTCTGAAATCATGGGGGAAGGTAGTTCTCCCTGCCCTCTCTCATCATCCCAACTCTTTGTCTAGCTGCTCCTTCGGTGCACCATGGGGTGGGAACGATTTTCAATGGGACTCAGGTTTTCAATGGGATTGGGTTTGGAAGGTTTAAGGAGTCAGTGTGGTATAAAAATGGCCAATAGAAATCCTGTATTTTGTTTAAGCATTTTTCAGCGTGATAAATATAATTTAATATGGAAATGTGATCCATTGTTCCACGGCAGGTTTTCTCAGCTGTGTACAGTAAGGGTTCTGTCGCCTACTGTGGATTCAGTATTTATTACTCTCTGGAACCTCTTTTGTTGTTTTTGTGTTTTGTTTGTGGGGACATTTAAAGGTGGATTGCCTGTTCGACCTTGCAGAGGAGTTGATTAAGTTTAGTTTGCTATGCATTAGAGAAGGAATTTGCTGGTCTTTTTGAACTGTGCTCTACATTATTTGTAGTTGGGGCATGTTTTTTGATGCCTTCAGTTCTTCCTGGGCATGAAAACGCTTTTTGTACATTTGTTGAATCTATTTCCATGCTGAGCTTTTTATATACTACACAATGACTCTTTGCAGTTGAAAGTTGTAGTTTGGCCTTATTTTTACTTTAAAAGGACAGCAGGAACTTGCCTTTTATTAAGCATTTGTGGATATTACAACAGTTACTTTGTCATGCTGTAAGTAGAACTTTTAAATATGGTTTTTCATTTTCAAAATAAAATTTTAACTGACTGTGGTAGGTTTGTATAATGGAATGCTATTCACATGTGTGAAATGTGTGGGAAAATAAAAATATTGGCTTTTTCTCTTTAAATAGAAGAGATTTAAGCTTTCAACTATTATCTAATTATTGGTTGTTTTAATTATTTTTTATAGACAGTATTTGTAGATTATGTGAAGTCGAGTACTAATCAAAACTTAAAAGAGAAAATTTTAAATGTGAGGTCTTGAAATTTTATCATTTCCTGTTTTTGCTTTTATGATTCAGTCTTCTCTCCTCTGCTCTCTGCCCTTTACCATACCCAGATTCGCTGTGATCTTTTAGAAACTTCACTCTTAATGTTTTAACAATCTCACCTTTCGAAGTTATGACATTTAAGAGCTCCTTCTCCCCACTGTTCATTCTTTTAATCCCATTTCCTGTTTACTTTTTGTTTAAAGAAATTTTGTATGAAAAGTTTTCCGTCTTGGATTGGAATCCGGTCTGTAGGGATTATTAACTGATGTGAGTAGCCTGTGACCAAACATGAACGCTGTTCAGGGTATCCAGCCGTGAGTTTCCGGCTCTCAGTCACAAACCCAGGGCATTCTTTAACAGATCAAACAAGTTGGACACTAGGAGGGTTTTAATGATGCCAGTTAACATCAGAAGAGCTGGGCTCAGTGGTGCAGATTGTGCTCATCTGAATAAATGCCACTGAGCTAGAATAATGACATGACTGAAATGATGCTAATTGTGTGCCGTTCTGCCATTCCAGTGAATCAGATATATTGGTTTAAGCTTATACAAGGGGTGGATTTTTCTTTGGGGGGTAAATGGGAACATGGAGTGTAGAGAGGGAATCATTGAAGGAGGGTTATAGATTAAATGGCATTACATGTTTGAAAGGCTCTATGGATTTTGAGAAGTGATTGAAAGCAATATTTTGGTATCTTCCAAGAAATTCACATATACCCTTTAAGTGACCTAGAATTTTTTAAAATCTTATTCATCATATACCCATGAGTGAACCTAGAATTAAACTTTTATCAAAAATGGCATCGTTATCTGTGGTACTTAAACTCATCTCCGTGCTTTATAAATGTGTTAATCTTATCCTCTCATTGCCCAAGATAAAATATCACTGAGAGACTCATTTCCAGAAACACTAATGTTACCAGATTAGTCTTTACTTTGATTAGATGACTAAAATCATGTGTTGGTGAAAGGCTTAGGAAGTATTGGAAATTAAGACAGTAAGCTTTTGGTAAATCCTTGCATAGGTAGAGGATTACTTGGAATGCCTCTTTAACATGGATACAAATCCAAAAGTAGTATTTAAAGGAGATAATATATACATTTTGTTTTAAGGTTCTTCAGTTTTAAGTTGGAGAGACTTTTCAGAGTTGACAGAAAAGGATTTGTTCAAGTCTGTGGACTGTGCTATTAATTGGATGTCATTCTAATGCCCTTTTCAGGTTTTTATTATATATTATCTTTTGTGATTTAGGTGACTTAATACTATATAGGCCCTGTAGTCTGCTTTTTGAGCTTTATTAAAAGCTGAGCTTAGATCTTCTCATGGTAGCATGGTGGAACCTATTGGTTCTAATTCAACAGTAATGAGTAAGATATTCTCAGAGGTACCATTCTTTTTTGCTTCAGAGCCATAACACACTGCCTGTACTTATGTAAGTGGTCATTTGAACAATTAACTTGCTTAAACAATTGACAGGATCATATGACTTCGATCTGAAATGGTCAAAAACAGGTAAAACAAAAGAATGTCATTGACTTTGTTTCATCATGTTATACTTACAGCTTCAGTTAGAATGTATTTCCTTCTCTTTCATTTGTTTGGCTCAGTTACTCTGTCCAAGTTATGGACTTCATAGAAAAATGAATGGCAGTGATTTCTAGTGTAGATTAGAGTCTTCAAAAGTTTGTGGATAACTTGAGCTATGAAATCAGAATCTCTAGGGACAAAGCCTAGGCTCTCTATTTTTTAATGAGTTCCCCAGTGACTTTGATATCCAGTGAAGTTTGGGAGCATTGTCAAGAGTAGCAGTCTCTTAAGTGTTTTGTGTATAAGTCCAGACATGAGATATGGGAAGAAGATATTAGAATACTTCTTATTTATCTTTTATCTCAAAAAGAGAGTAAAATTAAGCTCAACCAGCATTTTATATATGGATTGATGGTTTCTTTACTTGCACTTCCATCAGATGGTCATGTGTCACCTGGAGCAGCCAGGTATCCTAAAGGAAGAGAGGGAGTTCCACAGTGAAAACTGGTTGTGCCGTCATCTCTCCTTCGTTAGAATATGGTAATCCATTACAGTTTATGCATATGAGTTAAATGAATTTATAAGATATATACATATGTACATATATATACATATATGTAGGTATGTCATTTTATATATGTTTACATATATACCTGTATATATACACGTGTGTGTGTGTGTGTGTATGTGGTTGTGTCATTTTGTTAGACATACTGAGTCCAGATATGGATTGTTGAAAGGCTTATCTGAAGCACTGTTAACCTTGACTCTATGGAATTTCTTCATTCCTTTATGTTATGCCTGAGCACAACTATACACAAATTGTTTGCCTTTTATTTTTTGAGTCATGTAATAGCTATATTTTTCTGACAACAGTGTCTTTTTTAAAATGTTGCAGCTTTATTGAGATATAATTCACATATCATAAAGTTCACTCTTTTAAAGTGTACAGTTCAGTGATTTTTTAGTATATTCAGAAAGCTATACATCAACTACCACTATCAAAGCGTTTTTAAGTCATTCCTCTGGTAAGCTGAATAACGGTCCCCAAAGATATCTGAGTCCTAATCTCTGGAACCTATGAATGTCATTCTGTGTAGTAAAGGGGATTTTGCATATGTGATTAAGTTAAGGGCCTTGAGATGGGTAGATTATCCTGGATTGTCTGAGTGGAATCCTAAATGTAATCACGTCTCCATGTAAGAAGCACATAGATTTAACTAGAGAGAAGAGAAAATGTGATGTCACAACTGAAACAGAAGAAAAGATGATGTGATGATGTGAGGAAGGAATTATGAACCAAGGAATGCAGGCAGCTTCTCGAAATTAGGAAAGGCGAGGAAACATTCTTACTCTAGAGCCTCCAGAGGTAAACTTGAATTTTACCCTCATAAGACTCACCTGGACTCTGGCCTCCAGAACTGTAAGAGAATCAGTTGATGTTGTGTTAAGCCACTGAGTTTGTGATAATTTGTTACAGCAGCCATAGGACACTAATACAACCCTCAAAGAAGGCCCATTAGTAGTCACTTTCTTTCTTTCCTTTTTTTCCCTCCAATCTTTATTGGAGTATAATTGTTTTACAATGTTGTGCAGTTTCCACTGTGCAACAAAGTGAATTGGCTGTATTTACACATATATCCCCATATCCCCCCCCCCCCCGCCCTTATCCTCCCTCCTCTCCTCTCTATCCCACCCCTCTAGGTCATCACCAAGCATTGATCGAGTTGATCTCCCTATGTTATGCAGCTGCTTCCCACTAGCTATCTGTTTTACATTTGGTAGTATATATATGTCTATGCTACCTTCTCACTTCATCCCAGCTTCCCCTTCCCCCCTCCCCCATGTCCTCAACACCATTCTCTACTTCTGCATCTTTATTCTTGTCCTGTCCATAGGTTCATCAATAAGTAGTCACTTTTAGTTCCCATCTTCCCACAGTCCTTGGCAACTATTTTCTGTCTCTGTGGATTTGCCTATTCTGGACAATTTGTGTCAATGGAATCATATAGTATATGCCCTTTTGTGTCTGGCTTGTTTCACCCAGCATATTTTCAAGTTTCATTAGAACTTCATTCATTTTTATGGCTCTATAATATTCCATTAAATGGCTGTAGCACATTTTGTTAATCCATTCATCGTTTGATAGACATTTGGGTTGTTTCTACTTTTTAATTATTATGAATAACTATTTTAACTTTTCAAGGAATTGCCAAACTGTTTTTCACATGGTTGTACCATTTTACAATCTTACCAGCAAAGATGTGAGAGTTCATGTTTTTCCACATCATTATCAACATTTGTTACTGTTGGTCTTTCTTATTATAGCCATCCTATTGGGTGTGAAGTGGTATCTCACTGAGGTTTTGATTTGCAGTTTCCTAATGACTTATGGTGTTGAGCATCTTTTCATGTGCTTATTGGCAGATTATATTATTTACAATATTTTATACTGAGATTGGGAGTGTCCCTGAAAGATATTTGTATTACGTAGAGGTTTAAATAGGTTTGAACTTAAAGATGTTTAATTTTTTTTTTAGTAAGAATAACTGTTGCAGATTTTCCTACTTTGCATAATATTTTCATCCCTATAGTTCATGTGTATAACATAAATCTACATGTATGCTGGTGTGCTGAGGTTTTTTTTTTTACCAGTAGAGATGTACAAACCAAGCATGCTTATAGATCACTGGTCTAGAGGACGCTCCAGTGGAATTTATGTTAAGATGTCTTTCAAATATGCCGCAACCAGCCATCATTATGAAGAGATCTACTAAAGATAACTCTTTTTCTCAGATTTTGTTTCATTACATGATACGAAAATGCTTTGAAAGAATAGGAACCTGACTCTAAAAGAAACGACGATATATCATTCACTGAGAGGAATTGCTTTTAGTGAGTAGTTTAGGAACAAATATCATTATGTAACAACCACAGAAACAAGGAAAACAGCAGTTCCATTTATTGACTGCCTGTTGTCAAGGCACTATACTAAATATATGACATAAATTATTTTATTTAATTATTTACATCTCTGTGAGTTTGGTGGTATTGTCCTTATTTTATATGTGAATAAGCTAAGACCCACAAAGTGCAAGTAATTTTCCCAAGAGCATGGAGCTAAGAAGAATCAGAGTAGTGATTTAAAGACAACGCTAATCCCTTGCCTTTTATTCCGTATCATATTATGTGATGTAATTAATTTGTCACTGCTTTTCCCATCCCCCACTCCCTTGCCCACTTCTACCCCTAAAGGGAGGGAAAAGATAAATAAAAGGAGCTGAAGAAGAACAGCTTAGAGATAGAGCACGAGAGTTTCCATTTAACCATGGAAAACTAAAGAGCTGCTTAGGATTGGCTAAGGTTTAGAGTCAGCAGTTGCAAAACAGTATTAAAGAGGGACTTGATTCTAAGTTACAAGTGGAAAACATCCTTGGGCCAGGCAATACAACCTTTCTGAGCCAACCCTATAGAGGAAAGGATAAACTGACAGTTTTAAATTATATTTATTTATTCAACTAAAATTGTGTGTCTTCTGTGCACAAGGCACCATTAGATGCTAGAGATACAATGATGTAAAGGATAGATATGGTTCTTAACCTCAGAAAACTTTCATTCTAAATTGGGGGCCCAGAGCAGATGGATACTTTACTATTTGTGGTACAGCTGCTTATTTGCAGTTGTGATACATCCTACAAAGCAGTATAAATTGTGTTAGAATAATTTAGTGAACTAAAGGTAATCTAAGAATGCTAGTAAAATTCTTATTATTAGGGGAACATTTCCTGGTTAATATTGAAGTTTACTGAGTGATTTGTTTCTCCTTTGTGAAATTTTCTTACCCATTAGGTTTGTGTCCTTCCCTCTTCACCCCACAGCATCCCTCTATATTTAAGCACAACTTACTATAAATGTTTGCTTCCTTGTTTATGTTCTTGTGAGCTACTTTGGGGTATAATAAGCTCTTTTTATTCATCTCTAGTCCTAGTTCTTAACAGCTTGTTTATGAGACATCTTGAATTGTCCAGGAAAATTCTAATTTCATATTTTCTATCCCATTGTCTCAATGAATTTTTACTTTTAGAATATGCATATTGAGTTTTTACAGTATTTAGTCTTGCACAGCTTGTTTGTTGTTCAAAAATTAGAAAATAAGGATAAGCAAAATTTGAAACAAGAAATTGCACATAATGTCACTATCCAGGCATAACTCTAATTTAAACAATTTGCTGTATGTAATTTCATACCTTTATATGTACATGTATATCTACAGATTTTTAAAAAATGAGATTGTATTGAACACACTGTTTAGTATAACCTGGTTTTTTCATCTTAATATACTGTGTACATATTTTCCTGGCAATATACACACACATTTTTTTGTGCCTACATAGTATTTCATTATACATTGCATTTTTCATACTTTTACTAGTCTTTTATTGATGGATATTTTGTTTGTTTCCAGTTTTTTTTTTTTTTATCATCTTCAGTGCTTTGATGATCATCCAGAGAGCTAAACCTTAGCACTCATCTCTAGTTATTTCCTTAGAATAAATTTTTAGAAATGCAATTGCTAGCCCAAGGGTATATAATTACCATCTGTAAAGATTGCTCCCTTTTGGACTCCTCTCTGCATTATATAGCAGTGCTGCTTTACCTATACTTTTTTCTACATAGGATATGAATTTCTCATATGTCTTGATATTTGTTTTGAAAAACATGGTTGTTTGTTGTAACTTAATTCTTTGTTCTTTCAGTTGTGTACTAAATGTGAGCCCTGTCCAAATGCTAACAAAACTAGACATTACTGATAATTTGGTGACAGTTACCTGAGAATAAAGTATATGATACACTGAAATAAATGAGGAAATAAAAGGAAATCTCAAACTTTTATCATTATTATCTTTATTTACAATAACAACTTATGTTTACTTTCTTGTTGTATGGGGTGGGAGTCGTGGGAAGGGTGGTGTGAAGCCCTCAGACCCTTCTACACTCGAGTGGACATTTCTGCGTCACCCTCAGGCGTTCCAGGCTAGACTGTGGCTGTTTCACTCATGTTGGAGCGCTTCCTCCACAGCTGCACGTGCCTTGTCTAGATATCTATGGCTCCACTTGGCTTTTTTTTTAATTAATTAATTAATTTATTGCCTGCGTTGGGTCTTCGTTGCTGCACACGGGCTTTCTCTAGTTGTGGCGAGTGGGGGCTACTCTTCATTGTGGTGCATGGGCTCCTCATTGCGGTGGCTTCTCTTGTTGCGGAGCACGGGCTCAAGGTGGGCGGGCATCAGTAGTTGTGGCACATGGGCTCAACAGTTGTGCTCTCACAGGCTCTAGAGCGCAGGCTCAATAGTTGTGCTACACGGGCTTAGTTGCTCTGTGGCATGTGGATCTTCCTGGAGCAGGGGTCGAACCTATGTCCCCTGCATTGGCAGGCAGATCCTTAACCACTGCACCACCTAGGAAGTCCCTCCACTAGGCTTTTGAGGGTTGAAACTCAGAAGCCACTCCAGAAAAAGGCATACTCTTTATTTTCCTGTAGTGTTTCTGCCCAGGGTTCCCTCCTTTCCTGCTCTGGAGGTTAGACTGTGATTAGTCAAAGGATACTTCTTTATTTCCCTGCCTTAAACCTTAAAAAACTAGAGCCAACCTAGATGGAATCAGCCAGCTTCCTGGTGCTCCTCTTATCCTTTCATTGGACTTTTTTTTTTTCTTTTACCTTTGGCCCTAAAATTTAGCAGCCAAAAGTCCACTACAAAAAATGAGAATAAAGGAGAAGGAAGAAGAAATGAGAGCTCTCAAAATCCCTCCTCCTCCACTTGGCCTGGGAGCATTCTCCACACAATATTATGAGAGTTTTATGGTAAGTATATCTGGCACTGTTGGGTGAATCAGATGCCAAATGAACACCCTAGGTATCAGTACCCATTAGACTCCAGAAAAGGTGTTGATTAAAGTAGAGAGTAAGTAGAGTGATGGCCATGGACGTTGAATTCAGATGAAGTATAATTAGCCTAGTGCTAAAAATGGGTGGAAATCTAATGTCTGGTCCACCTTTGGAAAACTACCCAAGTTAAATAATTAAAAACAGAATGTAATCTTCATACCGATGCCAAGAGCAAACATTTGTCGAGTGCTTGCCCCTTGCCGTGTACTATCCTGTCTTTTTTATAGGCATCTTCATAGTAACCTTATGAGATTGGTATTAATTTTATAATTAATTTTATATGTCAACTTGACTGACCTAAGGGAGGCCCTTATAGCTGGGAAAACGTAATTTCTGAGTGTGTCTGTGAGGGTGTTTCTGACAGAGATTAGCATTTGTATCAGTAGACTGAGAGAAAAGAGATCTACCCTCACCAATGTGGGCAGCATCATCTAATCCAGCAAGGGCTGGAATGGAACAAAAAAGCAAAGGAAGGGTAAATTCTCTTCTTGAGCGGGGACATCCATCTTCTCTTGCCTTTGGACTTTGATGCTCCTGGTTCTTGGGCCTTCAGAGACTGAGGCTTATACTGTGGCCACCTGATTCTCAGGCCTTTGGACTCTGACTGATTTGTAACACTGACTTTCCTGGTTCTCCAGTTTGCAAACAGCAGACTGTGGGACTTCTTGGCCTCCATAACTGTGTAAGACAGTTCCTCTTTATAAATTTATCTATCGGTTGATCAATCTATCTATCTATCTAATTTTATTTCTGCAGAGAATCCTAACTAATACAAATACTACCCTTCATTTCACAGATGAGGAAACCAAAGGTCACATAGCTAATTAGTGGCACAGGCAAGGTTTGGGCCTAGAGTTCTCTGTTACGAAAATATTTGTTCCCCTGGTGTCAAACAGGACCACACTAAATCTGAACTCTTTTTTTGTATGTGTGAAGAGATTTATTGAGGTAAAATTCACATACAGTACAATTCACTCATTAATATATTGACATAGTTTTGCAACCATTGTCACATTCAAGTTTAGAATATTTTCATCACCCCAAAAAGAAACTCTGTACCTCTTAGCCATCATCCCACAGCGCCTCTATCCCTCCCCTGCCCCCAGCCCTATACAACCAATAATTTACTTTCTGTCTCTATCGATTTGCCTGTTTTCCATGTTGTATAAATGGAGTCATATAATATGTGGTATTTTATGACTGGCTTCTTTCACATAGCCTAGTGTTTTTAAGTTTTATCCATGTTGTAGCTTATTAAATCTAAAGTCTTATGATGTAACTGGCTATTATTTTCATTGCGACCCTACAGGAAGCTCTTTGGTACACCTATTCAGAGTTTTTTCAGCTTTGTCAGTATTATCTTCCTGGCACATGTTTATGGATTGTGTAGTTATCACCAGCCAGATATTTAGTTGATGTGGCAGGAGTAGTTGTTAATTCCTGGCTTATGCTCTGTGGAAGGAGGAGCAATAGTCATGCCAAGCAATAAGGGTGCGTAAAAAAAAATCTGTGAAATTATATTAGGTTTGCCATGTGTGGTTGAAGATTTGGGGCTCTATTTGGTAAAATAGGAACAGTTATGGTAAATTTCCAAGTTTTCATATAAAACAATATTAATTTAGATAAGTGGACAGAAGTCAGTTTTATCAAACATTGAGCACCTTGCCAAATGTCATTTTAAAAATACAGTAATTTTAGGTGTCATATGACAATAAATCTTTATGTAGCTGTAGGGAAGTGGGAGAATCAATTAAAGTTAGTTAAAGAAAAATGATTAAGGCTTAAATTCATAAAGTGGATATATATTTCATTTAAAATATGACTCAAGTATTGTATGTATATAGTAGGAAAGTCAAAAGTTTTAACTGAGGAAAAGAAGATTAAAAATCACCTATAAACCAGAGTGTATATATAACAAAAAAAGGGATCATATAGATATTCTTTTGTAACATGTTTTTATACAGCTAGCAATTTATCATGGACACCAAGTCATGTGATAATCTACTTATGACATCTAATTGAATGAGCACATGGCTATCCTATATTTAATGAATTTGCTATTGTGGGATAGTTAAATTGTTTTCTGTTTTGGTTTTTATTTTTCATATGATGCACCACACTGTGTGTGAGTTTTTTTAAAAGTTGAAATATAGCTGACATACAAAATTGTGTTAGTTTTAGGTATACAACATAGTGATTCAACATTTAAATACATCAGGAAATGATCAAGACCCTAAGTCTAGTCACCATCTGTCCCCATGTAAAGTTGTTAGAACATTGATGATATTTCTTATGGTGTATAATATATCCCTGTGACTTATTTATTTTCTAGCTGGAAATTTGTATCTCTTAATTCCTTTCACCTGTTTCACCCATCCCCCCAACCACCCATTTGTTCTATCTGTTGAGTCTGTTTTCATTTTATTTTGTTTGTTATTTGGTTTCTCTGTCTGACTTATTCCACTTAGCATAATATTCTCTAGGTTTGTCCACATTGCTGCCAATGGCAGTATTTCATTCTTTTTTATGGCTGAGTAATATTTCATTGTAGGTAGGTATGTATGTGTGTGTGTGTATATATATGTATATATACAGGTTCTAGGCGTGCAGGCTTCAGTAGTTGTGGCACAAGGGCTTCAGTAGTTGTGGCTCCCAGGCTCTAGAATGCAGGCTCAGTAGTTGTGACACACGGGCTTAGTTGCTCCATGGCATGTGGGATCTTCCTGGACCAGAGATTGAACCCATGTCCCCTGCATTGGCAGGCAGATTCTTAACTACTGTGCCACCAGGGAAGTCCCTAATTTTAGTTTTTTAAGGAACCTCCATACTGTTTTCCATAGTGGCTGCACCAATTTACATTTCCACCAGCACCATACCAGGGTTCCCTCTTCCCCACATCCTCTCCAACATTTGTTATTTGTAGACTTTTTGATGATAACCATACTGACAAGTGTGAGATGATACCTCGTGGTTTTGATTTGCATTTCTCTAATAATTAGTGATGCTGAACATATTTTCATGTGCCTATTAGCTATCTGTATGTCTTCTTTGAATAAAAGTCTATTTAAGTTTTCTGCCTATTTTTTGATTATGTTTTTTGTTTTTTTGTTATTTAGTTATGTGAGCTGATGGTATATTTTTGAAATTAAGCCCTTGTTGGTTGCATCATTTACCAGTATTTTCTCCCAGTCCGTAGGTTGTCTTTTTGTTATGTTGATGATTTCCTTTGCTATGCAAAAGCTTTGCTTTAAATTTTGCTGAACAGCTTTTCAGCAGTTTGGGTTTGTTTGTTTGTTTGTTTTGGTTTTTAAGCTATTTTGATTGAATTTCTATTATATTTCTTTTTTCCCTTGGAGTCTAAATTCCATTTATCTGAACAGGGGAAGGAGCTGTCTTTAAAAAAAATCCCCTTTGGTTATTTAGGGGAGAATAAGCACTAATCATTTTCCTGTCAAAGAACATTTCTGACACATTCTTACTGTGAGTTTGCTAGCTCATGCCAGAAGAATGTCCAACATGAAACAGATAATTAATCCAGACAGAATCTAGCGAAAGTGAAAACTGAACATCCCTACAGGGAGCTCTTTTGTCATTCTTTCTGTTCCTGCAGAGAAATCAATGGAGTTTGCATTGGAAGATATTATTCCCCTGTAGGGAGGTGTCTCAGGGAAGCTGCAATTTCTTTTTTTTTTATTATTTTTTTTGGGGGGTACACCAGGTTCAATCATCTGTTTTTATACACATATCCCCATATTCCCTCCCTTCCTTGACACCCCCCCCCCCCCCCAAGCTGCAATTTCTAACATAGGGAATAAAAAAGAAACCTAAAATCCCTGGCCACTGCATAGTGGGTCCCTTGGATGGCTTGATAATCTAAATTGGTCCATTTGATAAATGCCTTTCTGTTTTTACTTGTATCACTTATACAGTTTCAAGCCTCTTCTATTCAGATACTAGAATTGTAAGTCTGTGCAACAAACTGCCCAACAGTTTTTCAGAAATGTAGAATATTTTGAAAGACCTCTGTTGTGCCTCCTTTGGAAATGGTGTAGTAATGTTAGGAATTGTTAGTATGAGAATAACTTTACCACATCAAGTACACATATTTTTGGTTCACTAAGCTACAGTTTGGGATTTAGATATGTGATTTTACGTTATTTGCCATCAACAGGACAGAAGTTGAGCAACTCTAATCATAGGAATTACTCTCCTTTAGATTATAAGGGACTTTTTAAAAAGGCAAGTCAATATTTATTCCTATTATTTGCTACAACACTGCTTTGATAATACACTAGTCTCAGACATTAAAAGACTGTGAAATTGCTTAAATAAACCTGTGCTAGTCATTTTTTTATACTTATAACCTTTAACCCCATATTATTAGGATAAGAAAGGATGTTATTTTTCCCATTGTTTCTGCTCCATTGATTGTGGCTCCTTAAACTCCCTCTTATCCCCTATTATTGTATTTTGGTAACAGAAGCGTCCTGTTTTATGAATTGTGTGTGCTGAATTAGCCTAAGAGGGCTTCACTGCCTGGTGATGACTTGAGTCCTCTAATTGTCAAGGCAGTTTCTTTTACCTTCATTATGAAAAGGGCAAATAAGGTGGTTTTCATAGCCTAAAGCTTTTTATAAAGCTTTCCCTCTGTCGGAGTAAAGCATCAGGACAAAAGGAGTAGGCTGTTCTTGGGAATTTCTAGAAATAGCTTTTGGAGGTAAAATTAGAAAATAGCTATCTGTTCCTCTGCAGAGGAACAAATTCATTCTTACAGCACAAGAATTGAAGCAAAGACTCTGATTCTTTTGCGATTCATTATTTTTTCCACTGGCAACCTTCTTTTACAGTGTATAAAGCACATTTGCCTACAGTTGCCTCAGTATTGCCTTTACTGTTAACCTTGTCTATACGTAGAGCAGGTGTTAGTAGTAGTGTTTCCGTTTTGCAGCTGGGGAAACAGATTGAAGGAGATTAATGACTTTGCCATAGTCCTAGAACTACCAAATGGGAGAACCTGGGGTTTCTGACTCTAGTCATGTACACTTTCCAGTATATTATGTTGCATCGGATCATCGTAATTTGTGCTGTTTAGGGTTGCTAAGGTTCTTGTGAAAGAATAACGTGGAAAAAGTATCATTCTTCCCAAGAAACAAAAATGGCAACAAAATATGCATAATGTAAGCATTCAGAATGGGATGAATGCTCTATAACCTCAGAGACAAACTGAGCAAGGTGTTCTGAGTCATTTGTCCGTAAATATTCATATGCTATATATGCATAATACCTAGGTATTGTTCCTTCTATTTTATTTTATTTGTTTTTGCTTGTTTTGCCCTTACTGTTGAATTGTGGATTTAATATTGTAGGCTGATAGTTTCCTTAGCACTTTTAAGATCATATTGCATGGTCTTTTGGTCTTGTTAATTTTGAAAAGTTTGTTGTAACTCTAAATTGCTCCTTTGTAGATAGCCTGTATTTTCTCCCATTTAGCTCTGAAGATTGTCTCTTTGTCTTGGTATATAAATATAAACTTATTTGTTAGAGGGGCTTATTTGATTTTATCTTTCTCTGCAAATCATTTAGGTTATGTATTGTGGGAGTGATTTTCTAGAGTGGTCCAGGTGCCCCCAGCTCACTGCTATTTTTTATGTTAATTTCTCAGCTCCATGGTTTCTAGTCCAACCATTACACTTAGGGTGCAGCCCTTCAAGGGTGCTATTTTTATGTGCGGGTCTCAGTTCCGACTCTCTGCCTTCTGTAGGCTAAAGGCAGTATCTCCTCTTTCCATGTGGACATTTAAACTCAACCTATTAGGTTGTGGAAACTGACAACTTCCTTTCAATACCGCAAGGCAGGTATTTCCCTCTTTGTTTCTGGCACTGGGTAATTACACCCACTCCCATTTTTCCTTTTCAGCTCAGCTATATATGAAAGAATTTTCCTCCTTATCAGTTATTTCAAGTGTGGCCCATCATGTTGTTGGAGCCAGAAGTCAGTCTGTTATTTAAAAAGTCATTGGGTAGTAAACAGTAGAGGTGAAACAAGCCAGTAAAGACCAGGACCATGAGCTTGACTAATCTGATATAATATGACAGATTGCACAGGTCAAAAGGCTGGTGGATCATATCCACAGGGTTCTAGGAGGTGGACAAAGCAAGGTAGTAATAGGTTGACT
Source organism: Hippopotamus amphibius kiboko (assembly GCF_030028045.1). NCBI lineage: Eukaryota > Metazoa > Chordata > Mammalia > Artiodactyla > Hippopotamidae > Hippopotamus > Hippopotamus amphibius. The sequence goes on along the minus strand of NC_080187.1, from coordinate 83,086,731 downwards.
CCAAAGCCCTCAGGGCCAGAAGATTTCTAAGAAATAGCCCAGGGTTGGGAAGGTCAAAGAAAGCAGCCTTCTTTATTAGAGGCTTCCCTGCTTCTGATTATGTACAGGCAAGCCTGGATTTACATATATTCCCTGCAGGTATACCCTGCTTACATTTTAGGTGCAATTCATGGCTGGGATCCTGGAATATCTTCTGATAGTCCACATGTAGAGTACCATTTCAGGCATTAGTTTTCAAACTTTCTAGGAAGAAGACTTTTAAAAAAATTTGTAAACCTTTGAAAATGCTTAGAAGATACAGCCTCACACCCCATCCACTACCCATGGAAAGGGCAAGCCCTTTTTGTACTCCCGTAATTGTGGGCCAGAGATCTTTTTTGTTGATATGCAAAGTGCATCAGAACATGTATGAGACCATACTTCCTCCTGGTATTTTAATTGATAGAAATATTCAAAAGACAAAGCTGTTGTTAGCTAGCCTGAGTTACAGTGCTTTTTTCCTCGTGCCTGCAGGATATTTCTCTCTGGATGTCTTTCCATCCACTCCAATTAACCATATCCATCCCCCATCTCCTGCAAAGGTGCTCCTTCTTCCAGTCTCCCCTCCATTTTATTATGTTGCTTTTTATTCACCCAGGTCTCTAGGCCCAAATCATCTCATTTTCCAATTCATTCCCCAAGTCCTTTTAATTCTTTTATTCTCTATCTCAGATTTACCGTTCCTCAGGCTCCAATACCATCACTAGTTGATAACTGCTGATAATCTGATATTCTTATTACTGTGCTAGGTGAGCGGGGAGTGAAAACTGTAAGATGTGGTCATTGTCTTTAAAGAACTTAATATCTAGTTGCAAAGACAATTTATAGTCACAAAAATAGTGAACAATACTAGGCAGGATGTAATTAAATGCCAAGTTGGGTAGTACAGAATTTTATGTGCTAGAAGTTAGAGGAAAGAAAGGGATAAAACGAGGGCCTGAATTGTAAGAGAAAAGTTAATTGTAGAATTGAGATTTGAACTTGGTCTTGAAACAACATAGATTGGAATTAGGAATTTAAAGTGAGGAGAAAGCATGAATAGTTAGTGAGTATATTTAGCATACTATTTTTGGAAAAGTTTTGAGGCTCTTATGTTAGGGACTAGTGACAAATAGGAATTAGAGAGGTTCATGACTGCTTTGAGTTTGGCTATAAGACTACTAGAAGAATCTTTCAAAAATAGTATGTGAATTTAGTTTATTCCCCAACTCAGGAATCTCTGCAGGCTTCCTTTTCTTTTGATTCTGATCCAAACTCCTTTGGTATTCTAGGTACTCTTTGATCCATCAGCCTTGCTTCACCAGGACTCATGCTTTTTGTGTTTACAACTTGCTTTATTTGTGTTTTGACTTATGCTTTCCATTTCCTTGTGGAATGTCCGCCTGATTTCTTTCCATTCCTTCTTCAAGTCCAATCTCTAGATTTTCTGCCTCTTGATACTCTAATGACTCCCACCCACTGACATAGCTTTCCTCCCTGGGTTCCTCCTGAAACTATTTTCTGTTGAAAATAATTCCAAATCTAATCATGTACCTTTTGTTTTCCAATTATTTAGAATTATATACATTTCTCTTGCTTTTTGATAAGGTGGTAAATTCTTTGAAAGGTTAGATTATGTTTTGTATTTTATTAGTGCTGTATACTACTCTGAGTATATACTCGAGGTTGAATTGATAGCTTTTAAAGAATGGGTTTGTTTTTTATTTCAAATACTAATGATTTGTAATATTAGAGCTACTTTGTATAAATGTGCCTGCTGTCATGCTTGACAGTACTGCCCTTAGTGAATGCTAGTGGAATCCAAATTTGTAGTGGATCCCAAGTCAAAGAACGTTTTTCTGCTGTTTCATGGAAAATGGAAAATAAGAGCAAAAGCACTAAATCCAAGTTTTCTGAGATACTGTTTCTGCTGTCTTCTTTGAGTTTCTCCTTAACCTGTGTCCTTAAGTATATATTATTCATTTATCTTTGACATCTTTTCACTTGCTACCTCATGTAGTGTTTCCTAAATAATTTATGTTTGTAGATGAAGATAAATTGTGTGTTAACTGAAGCTTAAGAAAAGAGAGTGTAGTGTTTTAGAAAGATTAATCCTTGTTAAACTCTATCCAATTGATCTGTGTTTCCACTCTTCCTGCCTGAGTTTTTAAATTTTAATAAAATATCTGTAAGTGAAGAAATCATCTGTTGTCCTTGGAATTGAATTTAAGAAGATATTTGAATATCCATAAAACCAGATCTCGAAAGGACCTAAGAACACTTGGTTTAAGGAAATTGGGTCACGCTAACAATAACATTTTTGTTCATTTTATCATTTAACAGCCTCTTAAAAATCTGAAATGACTTTTTAAACAAAGTTTTGAGTTATTATTTTAAATAATAAAATTATTCACCAACCTCATTTAGAAGTTTGTCAGATGATTTGAGAGTGTTTGATTTATCATTGCTAACATGGCAGTTTTCTGAGTGGTGATGCAGTTTCAGCAAGACTGGAAAACTATATGAGAACTGTCGATACCTAGATTTAGAAGTGTTATAACATTATCTTACCTGTCTTTGTTTCAGAGAATGGCTATTCAACAATATTTGTAGCTAATCTGGAGTTAATTTTGTGTATGTTTGTGCGTGAGAGAGAGAGTTTTACTTCTTCGGTTAACCAAAATAAAGTAAAAAAGCAGTTGTGTGAGGCAGGCTGGATCTTCTTCAACAACAGTTTATATTAGTTTAGCTAATTTCTTTTGAGGGGTGATAATTTATCAAATGTTAACTTCTAGGAGTCCTCTCGTTCTTAAGTTTCCTTATAATAAAAGACAGTACTCGTCACTGACGGCTTCATATGAGCTGGGATTTTGTTAGGCATTGACTTTTGTATTTGCTTCACAGGTGGTTTGTATTCGCTCCACTTGGAATGCTCTCTCCCCAAAGCTGAGCTGTGACACGAGACCTCTCATTTTGAAGACGCTCAGTGAACTGTTTTCTCTGGTTCCTTCCTTAACAGTCAATACAGCTGAATATGAGGTATGCATTTGGAGCTCAATAAATTGTCTGTTTCCACATTGGGAAGACATGTGCTTTATCATAACTTTTGGAAAAAAAAAAATTCGTAATCTGTTTGCCAAAATGCCTTTAGCACCTTTTGTTCTGTGAACATGTTGATATCTTTATGGACTCCTAAGAGTAGGAGGATATCCACCCTTTTAATCCTCTGTCTTTAAGACTTGTTTATGTGAAGGATGCCAAGTTTTTATTATGAAAGTATAGTTAAGATTTTAAAAGCCAATATGTTAAAAATAGTGTTTCTAAAATAATAGAGTTCACAAGGCCAACAGTTTAAATGCTTTCTGTTGGTGTTTTAAATTCTAAGAAGTGTTCCAAAGGCTTTAGTAGGCAGGGTGGATTTCCCAATAGTGTAGACATAGTGTCCTTTGTGTTTTGTTTTTAGCTTGGGCATAAAGATTTGATTTTTTATGTGTTAGTTTACATTTTCTATATACAGCTTTGTTCTTCATGTATGCTGTTCAATGAAGACGATTGTAAAATCAAACTGTCCTAGGAGAAGAAAATAATTTTATGAACTAGTCGGTGTCATTGTAATGAACTGAAACACTCAGTGGAAGGTGTTTTGCTATAAGATTCACATATTTCTGTTTAACATTATCTTTATTATCTCTTCTTTGAATGAAATGAGAGGGTGGCAGATTCATTTATGTCTCACTTTTGTAGCCATATCCCTTTTCAAGCTCACCTTTTTTTTACTTTTCCGTCAAAGAGCCTCAATTGATTTTCACTTGAAGTCTTGGTCAACTTTTAGTTTGATTTAATGCTTCACAGACTTTGATAAACTAGCCCTCCATAAGATTCCAAGAATAACCCCTTACTTGTTTTAGATCACATGATAAGACAGGATTGTAGGATAATACTTCTGATCATTCTAAATGCTACACAGTGAATAAAATCAAATTTGTCCTTATCAAGGACACAATACCTAGCGTGGTATGTAATATATATTCAGAAACTAGTTGTTTGAATGAATGAATGAACCCATACAGGATATTGTGAGTTTATCCTCACATTCGGGCTTTTGTTTTGGGGTACTAGAAAAAGAATCAATTCGATACTCCTAGAGTATATAGTTCACCAAAAGTCTCTTTTATGGCTGCTGTACATGGGTGCATACTCTATATTGTCAGAAAGTCTGCCAGGCTACTGATAAGGAGCTCAGACTGAAAAACAAAATAAGGACTTTGTATGCAGTGTTGTGTATATTTATTTTCTATCTTCAAGGGCTGAACTCATATACCTTTGTATTGCCTGTACTTCCAGTTATTTGGATTTTATTACATGCTAATTTATGAAGTGGTTTTTGTGTTTATGTTTGCTTACATTGTTAAGCTGTAAGCTGTCTTTTTTTTTTTTTTCCTTCAAATTTTACATTCTTTTTCAGTGAAATTTTATTTTGGTTTATCTTCATGTTTACAGCAACATTAGGATTCCTCTGTTGTTCAGAGAGACGGCTTTGGGACCATTCTACCTATCAGTTTCCTCATAGTAGGGAGATTCCTTCAGTGACCAGAGCCCACTTGGCAGCAGAAGTAAAGAAATGTAGAGAAGACCCCTCTCCATCTGTCACTCTGTCTGTCTGTCTGTCTCTCTCTGTTTCTCCCTTTCTCCCAACCTCCCCCACTTTCTCCCTCTCTCCCTTCCTTTTTCCCTCCCTCCTCCTTTTTCTTCCTGTGTGTGTTTAAATAATTTGTTTTCTCTTAACTGCTTAGAGTTTGTTTGGACGTAAGCCTGAGTTGAATGTAATTTTCCAAAAGCATTTCTTAGGTCAGTGCTATCCCTAGTCACCTCAAAAGCCTTTTATCTAAAATGAAGTCCACTTTCTTTACACAAAACCAGTAAGGTCTTTTAGAATCGGGCCTTACTCTGCTGTTCTGCCTTCCACACTCCCGGAAAACCAAACCACTTGTAGTTTCCTTCTCTGCTTCCAAATTTTTTATTTCTTTTCCTTGGTTCATGGTGTTCTCTCTGTCTAGAATTACTTTATTTTTCACCTCTAATTTTAAATTATGTTTTAGGAAATAAAGAACTGGATTAAGTTATCCCAACATTGAGAATTTTTCTTCAACAGCAGTTATTGCTCTTAAAGTTCTTTATCTATACAGTTTTATTTTTTAAAAAAGAGTTTTATTGAGATATAACTGACATGCAATAAACAGCATATATTTAAAGTGTACAAGTTGATATTTTTTCTTATTAGTCATCTATTTTATACATATTAATATATATATGTTAATCCCAATCTCCCAATTCATCCCTCCTGCCCTGCTTTCCCACCTTGGTGTCCATATGTTTGTTCCCTACATCTGTGTCTCTATTTCTGCCTTGCAAACCAGTTTACCTGTATCATTTTTTAGATTCCGTATATATGTGTTCATATACGGTATTTGTTTTTCTTTTTCTGACTTACTTCACAGTGTATGACAAACTCTAGATCCATCCACATCTCTACAAATAACCCAATGTCGTTCCTTTTTATGGCTGAGTAATATTCCACTGTATATATGTACCACCTCTTCTTTATCCATTGTTCTGTCAGTGGACATTTAGGTTGCTTCCATGTCCTGGCTATTGTAAATAGTACTGCAGTGAACATTGGAGTGCATGTGTCTTTTTGAATTATGGTGTTCTCTGGGTATATGCCCAGTAGTAAGATTGCTGGGTCATATGGTAATTCTATTTTTAGTTTTTTTTTTTGTTTTTTTTCTATTTTTAGTTTTTTAAGGAACCTCCATACTGTTCTCCATAGTGGCTGTATCAATTTACATTCCCACCAACAGTGCAAGAGGGTTCCCTTTTCTCCACACCCTCTCCAGCACTTACTGTTTGTAGATTTTCTGATGATGCCCATTCTAACCTCTGTGAGGTGATACCTCATTGTAGTTTTGATTTGCATTTCTCTCATAATTAGTGATGTTGAGCAGCTTTTCATATGCCTCTTGGCCATCTGTATATCTTCTTTGGAGAAATGCCTATTTAGGTCTTCTGCCCATTTTTTGATTGGGTTGTTTGTTTTTTTGATATTCAAGTGCAAGAGCTGTATATATTTTGGAGGTTAATCCTTTGTCTGTTGATTCATTTGCAAATATTTTCTCTCATTATGAGGGTTGTCTTTTCATCTTGTTTGTAGTTTCCTTTGCTGTGCAAAAGCTTTTAAGTTTCATTAGGTCCCACTTTATTTTTGTTTTTATTTCCATTACTCTAGGAGGTGGGTCAAAAAAGATCTTGCTGTGACTTATGTCAAAGAGTGTTCTTGCTATGTTTTCCTCTAAGAGTTTCATAGTGTCTGGCCTTACATTTAGGTCTTTAATCCATTTTAAGTTTATTTTTGTGTATGGTGTTAGGGAATGTTCTAATTTCATTCTTTTACATGTAGCTGTCCAGTTTTCCCAACATCACTTATTGAAGAGACTGTCTTCTCCATTGTATATCCTTGCCTCCTTTGTTATAGGTTAGTTGACCATAGGTGTGTAGGTTTATCTCTGGGCTTTCTATGCTGTTCCACTGATCTATATTTCTGTTTTTGTGCCAGTACCATCTTGTCTTGATTACTGTAGCTTTGTAGTATAATCTTAAGTCAGGGGGTCTGATTCCTCGAGCTCCATTTTTTTTCCTCAGGATCGCTTTGGCTATTCAGGATCTTTTGTGTCTCAATACAAATTTTTAGGATTTTTTGTTCTAGTTCTGTAAAAAAAAAAATGCCCTTGGTAATTTGATAGGCATTGCATTGCATCTGTAGATTACTTTGGGTAGTATAGTCATTTTCACAATATTGATTCTTCCAATCCAGGAACATGGTATATCTCTCCATCTGTTTGTGTCATCTTTGATTTCTTTCATTACTGTCTTATAGTTTTCTGAGTACAGCTTTTTTACCTCCTTCATTAGGTTTATTCCTAGGTAGTTTATTCTTTTTGTTGCAATGGTGAATGGGATTGTTTCCTTAATTTTTCTATCTGATCTTTTGTTGTTAGTGTATAGGAATGCAAGAGATTCCTGTGCATTAATTTTGTATCTTGCAACTTTACCAAATTCATTCATTAGCTCTAGTAATTTTCTGGTGGCATCTTTAGGATTTTCTATGTATAGTATCATGTCATCCGCAAACAGTGACAGATATAATTCTTCTTTTCCAATTTGGATTCCTTTTATTTCTTTTTCTTCTCTGATTGCCATGGCTAGAACTTCCAAAACTATGTTGAATAGTAGTGGTGAGAGTGGACATCCTTGTCTTGTTCCCAATATCAGAGGGGATGCTTTCACTTTTTCAGCATTGAGAATGATGTTGGCTATAGGTTTGTCATATATGGTCTTTAATATGTTGAGGTAGGTTCCCTCTATGCCCACCTTCTGGAGAATTTTTATCATAAATGGGTGTTGAATTTTGTCAAAAGCTTTTTCTGCATCTATTGAGATGATCATGTGGTTTTTATCCTTCAATTTGTTAATATGGTGTATCTCACTGATTGATTTGTGTATATTGAAGAATCCTTGCATCCCTAGGATAAATCCCACTTGATCATGGTGTATGATCCTTTCAGTGTATTGTTGGATTCTGTTAGCTAATATTTTGTTGAGGATTTTTGCATCTAAGTTCATCAGTGACATTGGTCTGTAATATTCTTTTTTTGTAGTATCTTTGTCTGGTTTTGGTATCTGGGTGATGGTGGCCTTGTAGAATGAATTAGGGAGTGTTCCTTCTTCTGCAATGTTTTGGAAGAGTTTGAGAAGGATGGGTGTTACCTTTTCTCTAAATGTTTGATAGAATTGACTTGTGAAGCCATCTGGTCCTGGACTTTTGTTTGTTGGGAGATTTTTAATCACAGTTTAAATTTCATTACTTGTGATTGGTCTGTTCATATTTTCTATTTCTTCCTGGTTCAGTCTTGGAAGGTTATACCTTTCTAAGAATTTGTCCATTTCTTTGAGGTTGTCCATTTTATTGGCATAAAGCTCTTATAGTAGTCTCTTATGATGCTTTTTATTTATGCAGTGTCCATTGTAACTTCTGTTTCATTTCTAATTTTATTGATTTGAGTCCTTTTCCTCTTTCTCTTGATGAGTCTGGCTAAAGATTTATCAATTTTATCTTCTCAAAGAACCAGCTTTTAGTTTTATTGATCTTTGCTATTGTTTCCTTTGTTTCTATTTCATTTATTTCTGCTCTGATCTTTATGATTTCTTTCCTTCTACTAACTTTAGGTTTTGTTTGTTCTTCTTCCTCAGGTTTGCTTAGGTGTAAGTTTAGATTGTTTATTTGGGATTTTTCTTGTTTCTTGAAGAAGAATTGTATTGCTATAAACTTCCCTCTTAGAACTGCCTTTCCTGCATCCCATACATTTTGAATCATCGTGTTTTCATTGTCATTTGTCTCTAGGCATTTTTTGATTTCTTCAGTGATCTGTTGGTTATTTAGTAGCGTATTGTTTAGTCTCCATATGTTTGTGTTTTTTATGGGTTTTTTCCCTATAATTTATTTCTAATCTCTTAGTGTTGTGGTCAGAAAAGATGCTTGATATGATTTCAGTTTTCTTAAACTTACCAAGGCTTGATTTGTGACCCAAGATGTGATCTGTCCTGGAAAATATTCCATGTGCAGAGAGAGAAGTGTAATCTGCTGTTTTTGGATGGAATGTCCTATAAATATCAATTAAATCTAGATGGTCTGTTGTGTCATTTAAAGCTTGTGTTTCCTTATTAATTTTCTGTCTGAATGATCTGTCCATTGGTGTAAGTGGGGTGTTAAGGTCCCCCACTATTATTGTGTTACTGTCGATTTCCTCTTTTATAGCTGTTAGCATTTGCATTTTGTATTGAAGTGTTCCTATATTTGGTGCATGTATATTTATAATTGTTATCTCTTCTTCTTGGATTGATCCCTTGATCATTATGTAGTATCCTTCCTTGTCTCTTGTAACATTCTTTATTTTAACATCTATTTTATCTGATATGAGTATTGCTGCTCCAGCTTTCTTTTGATTTCCATTTGCTTGGAATATCTTTTTCCATCCCCTCACTTTCAGTCTGTATGTGTCCTTAAGTCTGAAGTGGGCCTCTTGTAGACAGTATATATATGGGTCTTGTTTTTGTATCCATTCAGACAGTCTGTGTCTTTTGGTTGGAGCATTTGGTCCATTCACAGTGAAGGTAATTATTGATATGTATGTTCCTATTACCAGTTTCTTAATTATTTGGGGTTTGTTTTTGTAGGTCTCTTTTCTTCTCTTGTGTTTCCCACTTAGAGAAGATCCTTTATTATTTGTTGTAAGGCTGATTTTGTGGTACTGAATTCTATTAGCTTTTGCTTGTCTGTAAAGCTTTTGATTTCTCAGCAAAATGTAAATGAGATCCTTGCTGGGTAGAGTATTCTTGGTTGTAGGTTCTTCCCTTTCATCACTTGAAATATATCATGCACTCCCTTCTGGCTTGCAGAGTTTCTGCTGAGAAATCAGCTGTTAACTTTATGGGAGTTCCCTTGTATATTATTTGTCATTTTTCCCTTGTTGCTTTTAACAATTTTTCTTTGTCTTTAATTTTTGTCAATTTGATTACTATGTGTCATGGTGTGTTTCTCCTTGGGTTTATCCTTCCTGGGACTCTGTGCTTCCTGGATTTGGGTGGCTATTTCCTTTTTGTGTTATGGAAGTTTTCAAGTATAATCTCTTCAAATATTTTCTTGGGTCCTTTCTCTTTTTTCCTTCTGGGACCCCTATAACATGAATGTTGATGTGTTTAACATTGTCCCAGAGGTCTCTTAGACTGTCTTCATTTCTTTTCATTATTTTTTCTTTATTCTGTTCCTTGGCAGTGATTTCCATCATTCTGTCTTCTAGGTCACTTATCTGTTCTCAGTTATTCTGATATCGATTCTTTCCAGTGTATTTTTCATTTCAGTTATTGTATTGCTTATCTCCTTTTGTTTGTTCTTTAATTCTTCTAGGTCTTTGGTGAACATTTCTTGCATCTTTTCAATGTTGCAGCCATTCTTTTTCTGAGGTCCTGGATCATCTTCACTATCATTATTCTGAATTCTTTTTTCTAGGAGGTTGCTTGTCTCCACTTCATTTAGTTGTTTTTCTGGGTTTTATCTTCTTCCTTCATCTGTTATAGTCCTCTACCTTTTTATTTTGTCTATCTTTCTGTGGCTGTGGTTTTGTTCTACAGCTGCAGGAGTATAGTTCTTCTTGTTACTGCTGTCTTCCCTCTGGTAGATGAGGCTATCTAAGAGGCTTGTGCATGCTTCCTGATGGGAGTGACTGGTGGTCCATAGAGCTGGGTGCTGCTCTGGTGGGCAGAGCTCAATGAAACTTTAATCCACTTGTCTGCTGATGGATGGGGCTGAGTTGCCTCCTTGCTGGTTGTTTGGCCTGTGGTGACCCAGCACTGGAGCCTACAGGCTTTTTGGCAGGGCTAATGGTGGACTCTGGGAGAGTTCATGCCAATGAGTACTGCCCAGAACTTCTGCTGCCAGTGTCCTTGTCCCCACAGTGAGCCACAACTGCCCCCTACCTCTGCGGGAGACCCTCCAACACTAGCATGTAGGTCTGGTTCAGTCTCCTAGGGGGCACTACTGCTTCCCCCTGGGTCCTGGGGCTCACACTTTTTTGTGTGTCTCTTCCAAGAATGGAGTCTCTGTTTTCCCCATTCTTTCAGAAGTCCTGCAGTCAAATCCTGCTGGCCTTCAAAGTCTGATTCCCTCGGGATTCCTTCTCCCATTGCCGGACCCCTGGGTTGGGAAGCCTGTTGTGGGGCTCAGAACCTTCACTCCTGTGGATGGACTTCTGTGGTACAATTGTTCTTCAGTTTGTGATTCGCTCACCCAATGGTTATGGGATTTGATTTTATCACAATGGCCCCCCTCCTACTGTCTTATTGTGGCTTCTCCTTTGACTTTGGTTGTGAGGTATCTTTTTTGGTGAGTTCCAGTGTCTTCCTGTCAATGATTGTTCAGCAGTTAGTTGTGATTACAGTGCTCTCGCAAAGGGGAGTGAGCACATGTCCTTCCAGTCCTCCATCTTGAACCCATCTCTCTATGCTGTCTTCAGAACATTTATTTCTATATTATACTACAGGTATATGTGTACCTCCATTTTCTCCATTAAAATATAAGCTTGTTGAAAATAGAGTCCATGTTTCAATTAGTATATTTTCTGAGTTGCTTTGCAAAGTGCTTGATGCATTCATTCATTGACTCAGAATATATTTATTAAAACTGTACTCGGCCTTAGAGGTACTAATAAATGATAATAGATACTATTTTAAGTAGCTATTACATTCCCCAGCACTTTTTCAGGTATTTTATATCAATTAGTTCTAATATCTGATAGGAAGGTATTATTTTTCATTTTATAGCAAAAGAATCTGAGGTTTTGAGAGGTCTGTCCATTCATTAAACAAATATTTATTATCTGCTATATGCAAGGCAAGTAATTGAAGCAATACTGTAGTTTCTAAGTGAAAGCTGCCTTCTAAACCCAGGACATTCTAGCTCCATAGCCTATATTTTTCCATTGTACCAGTCCCTGCCTTATAAAAAAGCTCAAAAGTTGGTAAAGGATATAGACATAACCAATAATAATTTTTTTTTATTTTATTTTATTTTATTTTATTTTTTTGGGGGTACACCAGGTTCAATCAACTGTTTTTATACACATATCCCCATATTCCCTCCCTTCCTTGACGCCCCCCCCCTCGAGTCCCCCCCACCCTCCCTGCCCCAGTCCTCTAAGGCATCTTCCATCCTCGAGTTGGACTCCCTTTGTTATACAACAACTTCCCACTGACTATTTTACAGTTGGTAGTATATATATGTCTGTGCTACTCTCTTGCTTCTTCTCAGTTTCCCCTTCACCCCCCGCCCCCTCCCATACCTCGAGTTCTCCAGTCCATTCTCTGTATCTGCTTCCTTGTTCTTGTCACTGAGTTCATCAGTACCATTTTTAGATTCCGTATATGTGAGTTAGCATACAATATTTGTCCTTCTCTTTCTGACTTACTTCACTCTGTATGACAGATTGTAGTTCTATCCACCTCATGACATATAGCTCCATCTCATCCCTTTTTATAGCTGAGTAATATTCCATTGTATATATATGCCACATCTTCTGTATCCATTCATTTGTTGATGGGCATTTAGGTTGCTTCCATGTCCTGGCTATTGTAAAGAGTGCTGCAATAAACATTATGGTACAAGTTTGTTTTGGGATTATGGTTTTCTTTGGGTATATGCCCAGGAGTGGGATGACTGGATCATATGGTAGTTCTATTTGTAGTTTTTTAAGGAACCTCCAAATTGTTTTCCATAGTGGCTGTACCAACTTACAGTCCCACCAACAGTGCAGGAGAGTTCCCTTTTCTCCACACCCTCTCCAACATTTGTTGTTTCCAGACTTTGTGATGATGGCCATTCTGATTGGTGTGAGGTGATACCTCATTGTGGCTTTGACTTGCATTTCTCTGATGATTAGTGATGTTGAGCATCTTTTCATGTGTTTGTTGGCCATCTGTATGTCTTCTTTGGAGAAATGTCTATTTAGGTCTTCTGCCCATTTGTGGATTGGGTTATTTGCTTTTTTGGTATGAAGCTGCCTGAGCTGCTTGTATATTTTGGAGGTTAATCCTTTGTCCGTTGTTTCATAGGCAATTATTTTTTCCCATTCTGAGGGTTGCCTTTTAGTCTTGTTTATGGTTTCTTTTGCTGTGCAAAAGCTTTTCAGTTTCATGAGGTCCCATTCATTTATTCTTGATTTTATTTCCATGATTCTAGGAGGTGGGTCAAAAAGGATGTTGCTTTGATGTATGTCAAAGAGTGTTCTGCCTATGTTTTCCTCTAGGAGTTTTATAGTGTCTGGCCTTACATGTAGGTCTTTAATCCATTTGGAGTTTATTTTTGTGTATGGTGTTAGGAAGTGTTCTAATTTCATTCTTTTACATGTTGCTGTCCAATTTTCCCAGCACCACTTATTGAAGAGGCTGTCTTTTTTCCATTGTATACTCGTGCCTCCTTTGTCAAAGATAAGGTGCCCATATGTGTTTGGGCTTACTTCTGAGTTCTCTATTCTATTCCATTGATCTTCCTTTCTATTTTTGTGCCAGTACCATACTGTCTTGATCACTATGGCCTTGTAGTATAGTTTGAAGTCAGGTAGCCTGATTCCACCTACTCCATTTTTCCTTCTCAAGATTGCTTTGGCTATTCGGGGTCTTTTGCGTTTCCATACAAATCGTAAGATTTCTTGCTCTAGTTCTGTGAAAAATGCCATTGGTAATCTGATCGGGATTGCATTAAATCTGTAAATTGCTTTGGGTAGTACAGTCATTTTCACAATGTTGATTCTTCCAATCCAGGAACATGGTATGTCCCTCCATCTGTTTGTGTCATCTTTGATTTCTTTCATCAATGTCTTAAAGTTTTCTGCATACAGATCTTTTGCCTCCTTAGGCAGGTTTATTCCTAGGTATTTGATTCTTTTTGTTGCAATGGTGAATGGGAGAGTTTCCTTAATTTCTCTTTCTGCTCTTCCTTTGTTAGTGTATAGGAATGCAAGAGATTTCTGTGCATTAATTTTGTATCCTGCTACTTTACTAAACTCATCAATGAGTGCTAGCAGTTTTCTGGTAGAGTCTTTAGGGTTTTCTATATATAGTATCATGTCATCTGCAAAGAGTGATAATTTTACTTCTTCTTTTCCAATTTGGATTCCTTTAATTTCTTTTTCTTCTCTGATTGCTGTGGCTAACACTTCCAAAACTATGTTGAATAACAGTGGTGAGAGTGGACACCCTTGTCTTGTTCCTGTTCTTAGAGGGAATTCTTCCAGTTTTTCTCCATTGAGAACAATGTTGGCTTTTGGTTTGTCATATATGGCTTTTATGATGTTGAGGTAATTTCCTTCTATGCCCATTTTCTGGAGAGCTTTTATCATAAATGGATGTTGAACTTTGTCAAAAGCTTTTTCTGCATCTATTGAAATGATCATATGGTTTTTATCCTTCAATTTGTTGATATGATGTATCACGTTGATTGATTTGCGTATATTGAAGAATCCTTGCATCCCAGGGATAAACCCCACTTGATCGTGGTGTATGATTTTTTTAATGTGCTGTTGCAGTCTGTTAGCTAGTATTTTGTTGAGGATTTTTGCATCTATATTCATCAGTGATATTGGTCTGTAGTTTTCTTTTTTTGTGACATCTTTGCCTGGTTTTGGTATCAGGGTGATGGTAGCCTCGTAGAATGAGTTTGGGAGAGCTCCGCCTTCTGCAATATTTTGGAAGAGTTTGAGAAGGATAGGTGTTAACTCTTCTCGAAATGTTTGATAGAATTCGCCAGTGAATCCATCTGGTCCTGGGCTTTTGTGTGTTGGGAGATTTTTAATCACTGCCTCAATTTCTGTACTTGTGATTGCTCTGTTCATGGTTTCTATTTCTTCCTGGTTCAGTCTTGGAAGATTGTATTTTTCTAAGAATGTATCCATTTCTTCCAGGTTATCCAATTGATTGGCATATAGTTGCTTGTAGTAGTCTCTCATGATGTTTTGTATTTCTGAGGTGTCCGTTGTGGCTTCTCCTTTTTCATTTCTAATTCTGTTGATTTGCATCTTCTCCCTTTTTTTCTTGATGAGTCTGGCTAATGGTTTATCAATTTTGTTAATCTTCTCAAAGAACCAGCTTTTAGTTTTATTTATTTTTCTTATGGTTTCTTTCCTTTCTTTTTCATTTATTTCTGCTCTGATCTTTATGATTTCTTTCCTTCTGCTCGCTTTGGGGTTTCTTTGTTCTTCTTTCTCTAGTTGTTTGAGGTGTAAGGTTAGGTTGTTTATTCGATCATTTTCTTGTTTCTTAAGGTAGGACTGTATTGCTATAAACTTCCCTCTTAGAACTGCTTTTGCTGCGTCCCATAGGTTTTGGGTTGTTGTGTTTTCGTTGTCATTTGTTTCTAGATATTTTTTGCTTTCCTCTTTGATTTCTGTAGTGATTCCTTGGTTGTTTAAGAGTGAATTGTTTAGCCTCCATGTGTTTGTATTTTTTGCAGTTTTTTTCCTGTAATTGATATCTAGTCTCATGGCGTTGTGGTCTGAGAAGATGCTTGATATGATTTCAATTTTCTTGAATTTGCTGAGGTTTGATTTGTGACCCAAGATGTGATCTATCCTGGAAAATGTTCCGTGTGCACTTGAGAAGAAAGTGTAGTCTGTCGTTTTTGGATGGAATGTCCTATAAATATCAATTAAGTCTAGATGGTCTAATGTGTCACTTAAAGCTTGTGTGTCTTTATTTATTTTCTGTTTGGATGATCTGTCCATTGATGTAAGTGGGGTGTTCAAGTCTCCCACTATAATTGTGTTACTGTCGATGTCCCCTTTTATAGCTGTTAGTATTTGCCTTATGTATTGAGGTGCTCCTATATTGGGGGCATAGATATTTACCATTGTGATATGTTCTTCTTGGATGGATCCCTTGATCATTATGTAGTGCCCTTCCTTGTCTCTTTTAATAGTCTTTACTTTCAAGTCTAATTTGTCTGATATGAGTATTGCTACTCCAGCTTTCTTTTGACTTCCATTTGCATGGAATATCTTTTTCCATCCCTTTACTTTCAGTCGATATGTATCCCTTGGTCTGAAGTGGGTTTCTTGTAGGCAGCATATAGAAGGGTTTTGTTTTTGTATCCATTCAGCCAGTCTGTGTCTTTTGGTTGGAGCATTTAGTCCATTTACATTTAAAGTGATTATTGACATGTGTGTTCCAATTACCATTTTCTTAATTGTTTTGGGTTTGTATTTGTAGGTGTTTTCCTTTTCTTGTGTTTCCTACTTAGAGAAGTTCCTTTAGCACTTGTTGTAAGGCTGGTTTGGTGGTGCTGAATTCTCTTAACTTTTGCTTGTCTGGAAAGCTTTTGATTTCTCCCTCAAATCTGAATGAGATTCTTGCTGGGTAGAGTATTCTTGGCTGTAGGTTTCTCTCTTTCAGGACTTTCAGTATATCCTGCCATTCCCTTCTGGCCTGCAGAGTTTCTGTAGAAAGGTCAGCTGTTATCCTGATGGGTTTTCCCTTATATGTTGTTTGTTGCTTTTCTCTTGCTGCTTTTAATATTTTGTCTTTGTGTTTAATTGTCGTTAGTTTGATTAATATGTGTCTTGGTGTATTTCTCCTTGGGTTTAATCTGTATGGGACTCTCTGTGCTTCTTGGACTTGGTTCATTATTTCCTTTCCCATGTTGGGGAAGTTTTCCACTAGAACCTCTTCAAATATTTTCTCAGACCCTTTCTTGTTTTCTTCTTCTTCTGGGATGCCTATAATTCGAATGTTGGTACGTTTAAGGTTATCACTGAGGTCTCTGAGGCTGTCTTCTAGTCTTTTTATTTTTTTATCTTTTTCCTGCTCTGTGGCGTTTATTTCTCCCATTCTATCTTCCAACTCACTTATTCGTTCTTCTGCCTCAGTCATTCTGCTGGTTAGAGCATCTAGAGTATTTTTAATTTCAGTTATTTTGTTATCCATTGCTGTTTGTTTTTCTGAGTTCTTATGAACTGTTTCTTGTACTTTCTCTATTTTGTTATTGAGATTTTGTATCATTTTTACTATCATTACTCTAAATTCTTTTTCAGGCATTTTTTCTATTTCCTCCTCATTTATTTGGTCTTGTGGGTTTTTTTCCTGCTCCTTTGCCTGCATGGTGTTTCTTTGTTTCCTCATGGTTGTCCAAGCTTTTGGGGTTGTTTGTCCTGGTGATAGAGGTGTTTATAGAAGACTGTCCAAGCCTCAGACTAATGTCCAAGTATTGGAGTAGATGAATATTCAGTCCTGGGAAGTGAGGGATTCGGATGAGTCGTGGATTGGAAGCCACTGTAATCAGGGACAGGAGGCACTGGAGCACAGAGTCAGATTCCAAAAAAGATGCTGAGTTGTCTCAAACGCTCTTCTAACAGATAAACGGAGCCTCTGAAGAATTTTCCTAAGATTTTTAAGTGAGCTTGGGTAGTACGCAGAAAAAGAATAATAATTTTAATAACATTTGATAAGTACAATTAATCAAAGGGCTAGGAGAGTGTGGTGGTGGAAGTGACTCACATTCTTAGGAGAAATGTAAGGAGTCCTTATTTAGTTGGTGCTATTAGACTGGGATCACAAAGAATTAATAAAATGTTGCTTTTCACTGAAGTTTTCAAGAAAATATGCAAAGGCAGGAAGGTATAGAAGAACCTCATATGATTTATCAGGGCAAGAAGGTAGAGTGGCTGAAATTAAGACGACATTGAGTGTTGAAAGATAAATGGTTTTTTATGCTCATTTATTAAATATTTGTCATTTGAGGAAGTGGGCTTTATATACTTTATGTGCTGGCCTTTTAAATGAGAAAGACAGCCACTGCTTTAAGGTGTACAAGCTAGTAGGGAGTTAACCACATACACAGATAATCAAATCAGATGCTAAAGTGTGCCATGTACCATATGGCCACTTAGAAAAGGGAGAATTCTCTTCTGGGTAGGGGATTAGAAACAGTGGCATGAAAAAGGAGAGTGACGTTTGTACTAAGACTTGAGAGGTCAGCAAGAAATGGTTAGGTTTCTAAATTTAATAATCCTAAAGTCTCACTTTGATTAACATGTCCATATGTTTAGAGGATGAGTCTGTATTTTCTGAGTATTTTCATTTTATGAATGATGGATAAGTACAGATTAAGTCAGTTACTTGTGGTATAATTTTTAAAGTGATTTAATTTCCACATTTGCTACTTTAGATTGTTTACTCTCAATTTTATCTTTGTCTTAAAATTTTATTCTGTTTGTTGATTTTTTCAGAATTTTAAAGTTCAAGTCCTCAGCTTCCTCTGGAACCACACTCAAAACAAGGTACTATCACAGGGGTGTCAGTGAAACAGAACCAAGCTGGGGAAAGAACTGTGAAGTAAGAGTCTTAGGATAAAAATATAACTCCCTTGAAATGATGCCTTCTTGATTTTAAAAGAATTGTGACTATGAATAATTTTAGGTTTTAAAAATGATTCTTTTTTTTAATGTTAAGCTCTTTATTGGAATATAATTGCTTTATACTCTCGTACCCCTTTTTGAGGTACACCAAAGTGAATCGGCTGTATTTATACATATATCCCCATATCCCCTCCCTCCCACGACTCCCTCCCACCCTCCCTGTCCTGGCCCTCTAAAGCATCACCCATCAACAAGTTGAGCTCCCTTTGTTTTACATGAACTTCCCACTAGCTATCTATTTTACAGTTGGTAATGTATCCATGTCTATGCTACTCTTAATTTATTCCAGTTAATACATTTTCACCATAAAATGCAGTTACTACTTTGTGATGCTGACAGATATGAAGAAGTACTGTTGTCATTGTCTCTCATTTTTGATGGTCCTTCCTCTTCCCTACTTTGTCCCTCCCTGCCACCAATAAGCACATCAAAAAAAAGTGCACTCCATTTTTTTGTTTGTTTAATTTTTATTGGAGTATAGTTGATTTAAAATGTTGTGTTAGTTTCAGGTGTACGGCAAAGTGAGTCAGTTATACATATATGTATATGCACTCTTTTTTAGATTCTCTTCCCATATATATAGGTCATTAGAGAGTATTGGGCAGAGTTCCCTGTGCTGTACAATAGGTCCTTATTAGTTATCTATTTTATATGTAATAGTATGTATACACTCCATTTTTTAAATGTCATTTCCAATTGTGGAGTACAGAGCAGAGGGTGTCAGTGATGTTCTACCTGATTCACAAGTGAAAAGCTTAGATTCCAAAAGGCCAGCTTTCCCTGTGAGTAGCTGGAGAATCAAGAGTCCAATTCCAGGCCTATCAAACTCTAAACCCTCACACTTCTTCTGCTAAACCATATACCACCTCATGCAGATCTGAGCGATTATGAGTTATTCTAGGTTTAATATCCCAACTAGGATAAAAATGTGGTTTTTCTGATGCCTCTGCCCAATGCTGTTTTCTCTTTTTTTAATTGGGACACACTAAGCAAGGCTTGAATACCATTTCCAAAGCACTGACTGTGGGACTTTGAGGTTGGTGAGGGAAGATTTTCTTTCTTCCTCCAGAGTTGATGTTTGATATATGTTGTTTCTTCTATTTATTTTACTTTTACTCTATCTAGGACCCAGTTGTAGCAAATGCTGCATATAAATCTCTGTCACACTTTGGTGCTGGGGAGCACACCATTCTTCATCTGCCTGAAAAGGTAGGCTTTTCTGTTTCTTACTGGTATCTCTTTACTGCTGGGTTTTATAACTCTACTTGTATCCCCCGCTTAGGATATTCTTACCTGTAACTCCAGATATGTTGTCCATAAAAGATAAGAATTTATATTTGTAATTTGTTTAATCTGTAATAATAGATTGTAGAGGTCTCAGACGTCACAGATAATGAATTGAAGCAGATGGAAGACACCTGTGGAGCAAATGAAATCTCCATCAGCTGACTGGGTGTATGACTGCATTCCTGTGCCCAGGACAAGATCAGTGTCACTATAGGAACCACTTTACCCAGTTAGTGCACACATCCAAGCATGGCCTGCACAGAATAAGGTTTTCTACTCCCTGGGCAGCCAAAGATCTTCATTTGTGATACAGAATTGAGGTGCCGTGTGAAAAAAATCTGCTATTTATTTGTTTACTTTGAAATGATATTTAGATTAGTCCCAGAGAACTGGATGAAGAAAGTATCACTCTCTTTTAAGGGTTAAAAACTAAAGGTTAAAAACATTGTGTGACATTATCTTAGTTTTTAGACTAAACTAAAAACATACAACCTTTTCTAATCTCTACCTAGTATAACCACCTTTAAATCATCAGGTTATGTTAAGGAATTAAGTGTATGATTTCACATTTAGTGTAGCTGCTAATTCAAAGGCATACAGATGTTTACTGAATGCAGTTAGAGTGTGAGGAAGACATTGTGTTAAAAGAAATTATGCGTAATGTTACCCAGAATCTGTCCTTGAGGTGAAATGGCAAATTTTGTTGTTAATTTCTTGGGATCCTCAAGCATTAAAATGGGTTGACTTTTTCTTCTGGATTGAGTTTATACAGAGATTAGATGCCTCTAGGAACCAGGCAAACTTCTGTTGATTGAATTGAATTGGAGGGACTGAAGATGGGCTCTTGTAAAACCAAATCCTAAGCAAGGCAGGATTTCCCGTGTTGCTGAGAACTCAAAGACAGATTGCCCAGCTTGTCGTGCAGTTATCACAAACAGGAAGCCTTAAGAAAAGATGTTCTATGATTTGTAAAATTTAAAAAGATGGGATTTCAGACTGCACTATAGTGACTAGCAATACCCATAGCTTCTTACAAAAAATAGAGAAAAAGATAAAAAGGAAAAAATTACATGTAAATTTGGTGTGCAAACTCTTACCAATAGATTAGCTACACTATCTGGAAAGATATTTTTTCTTACTTTATGTATATACGTATGTTTTTTGTTTTGGTTTTGGTTTTTTTGGGTGCACTGGATCTTAGTTGCGGCATGCGGGATCTTCATAGTGGCATGCGGGCTCTTGCTGTGGCAAGTGGGATCTAGTTCCCTGACCAGGAATCAAACCCTGGCCCCCTACATTGGGAGCACAGAGTCTTAACCACTGGACCACCAGGGAAGTCCCTGTATTATTTTAAATACACAGTTGCTAATTTATATCACAACATAACTATTACCTTTATTTTTAGCTATTATTACTGAAACATTCCAGCTGAAATAATAGCTTTTATTAAATAACTCCCATATACTTTTTTTTGTTTGTTTGTTTTTTGATTTTTCTATTTGTTTGTTTGGCTGTGTTGGATCTTCATTGCTGCGCAGGCTTTCTCTAGTTGTGGCGAGCTGGGGCTACTCTTCGTTGCAGTGTGCGGAGTTCTCGTTGTGGTGACTTCTTTTGTTGTGGAGCGTGGGGTCTAGGTGCACGGGCTTCGGTAGTTGCAGCACGTGGGCTCATTAGTTGTGGGCACATAGGGTGTGTGAGATTCAGTATTTGTGGTGTGCAGTCTCAGTAGTTGTGGCACATGGGCTTAGTTGCTCCATGGCATGTGGGATCTTCCTGGACCAGGGATCAAACCCGTGTCCCCTGCATTGGCAAAAGGATTCTTAACCATGCACCACCAGGGAAGTCTACTCCCACATACTTTTGACTGTTTGGTCTCTACCTCTTTAAATATTGATATGTTTCTATTTTATCCTACTTGAGGGTTATAGTCAGTTTCTGACTGTGTTTGTTAGAGTTAATACCAGTTAAGTGCTGTACTTAGTCAAATATTAGATACTTTTTAAAAAATCTTTATTGGAGTATAATTACTTTACAGTCGTGTGTCAGTTTCTGCTGTACAACAAAGTGAAAGAGCCTCATGTATGCGTATATCCCCATATCCCCTCCCTCTTGAGCCTCCCTCCCAACCTCCCTATCCCACCTCTTTAAGTCTTCACAAAGCATCAAACTGGTCTCCCTGTGCTCTGTAGTAGCTTCCCACTAGCCATCTATTTTACATTTGGTAGTGTGAATAAGTCGATGCTACTCTCTTACTACCTCCCAGCTTCCCCTCCCCCTGGTGTCCTCAAGTTCGTTCTCTACATCTGCATCTGTATTCCTACCCTGCCACTAGGTTCATCAGTACCATTTTTCTGGATTCCGTATATATGTGTTGGCATATGACATTTGTTTTTCTCTTTCTGGCTTGCTTCACACTGTATGACAGACTCTAGGTCCACCCACCTCACTACGAATAGCTCAATTTTATTCCTTTTTATGGCTGAGTAATATTCCATTGTATATATGTGCTGTCACATCTTCTTTATCCTTTCATCTGTCAGTGGACATTTAGGTTGCTTGCATGTCGTGGCTATTGTAAATAATGCTGCAATGAACATTGTGGTACATGTTAGATACTTTCTTAATCTAACTCTTCTATATTCTCTGATCCCTGAATAACCACAAACAGCTCTTTATACCTGCCAACATAAAGGGTAGTGATGTACTTAGAGTTGAGGTTTCTATATATGCTTGGGTTTTCACCAGCAGAGTATGAAGAGCTGTAAAGGAAGTCTCTAAGACTTCGTTTAGCCGTGCTTTTCAACCTTTTTTCTGCCCTAACCCTTTCTGGGATGTGATTCATTCCCATAGGTAGCAGAGGTTCACTGTAGTGAATCTTCTTAACTGGGTTTAAAATGAGAGGACATATGGTTTAAAAGAGACTACCCCACTTCAACCCCCAGTTTCTAATATAGAGAACCTGCCTCCGCATGGAGAATAATTACTTCCAAGACCATACCATGCATTGTTCTTCTTTTTATTAATTACTGATTTTCATTTTGGCTGTTTGAATACCTAAGAACTAAAGTCCAGAAAATGGTCATTGTGTTCGTAATCCAAACAAGTCCCCAAGGGCTAAGGATGCAACCCAGTCAGCTCCCACCTGTTTTGTAGATAATGGCAGTGATGTGAAATTGCAGCTCACTTTCTACAAAAGCATATTTTCAACTGCTTCAAAAGTGTCTGCCGGGTAGCAACTTTTCTAGTGTAAAATCTAAGATTCCTCCTTCTTGTCAGAGTTTACTCACTTTGCACCAAGGGCAGTTTGACTTATTCACAAAACTGAAGGCTACTTGTATACCTTTCCAGTGAAAGTACATCCACATTCTCTTTTTTCTATTTGCGGAAACTTGTGAAATAATCTTTTAACAGAACATACAGTGAATTTCAAGTAGAAATTTTTTTTAAAAAGATACAATTGTTTTAAAAGATAATATCCACATGGTTACTTTTGTGGATTATAATTCATCTACTTTTGTAAGCACACCTTTCCTTACATTTGTTAAAGAAAGGTTTCTTGTTCATTGGTGCATCAACTTAAATTGTGAGACTTGTTGAAATAAAGCTAACATGCTGGTAAAACAAAAGGTGTTAAAACAGTGGCAGACATCAGAAGGAAGATTTAGGGTTAAATGAAACAGTACATCTAAGGTAAGATGGAAAATGTCAATGGAGTAGAGCTGAATGAGATATCATGGAGTTAGGGATTTGAATAGCAGATGCATTAACTCAACTTTCTTATCACTGGTTTGTTATCAGGAAGTTCTGTGGGACTGTTAAATAGACACCTAACACTTGCATTGGTTTAGTAATTATTTACTGGACATAATACTAAGTGCTAGGCTGTCTTATGAGCTGGGAATGTTGAATGAATCCGTGTGTGAGGCGGATGTGGTAACCACTAGACTATAGAAACAAGGCTGGTGAATGAATCCATGTGTTTGTTGGTTTGTAAAAATATTAGTTAATCACTTGAAACATGCAAGTCTAAAGTTAGTCAGAAATTTTGGGGGGGACTTCTTTGAGGACCTGTTGATTTCAGTGTTAAAAAATAGACATGAATGATTTTTCCCTTTTAGTTTATATTTCTTTGTCTTTTTAACTATTTATCCTTCTCCTTTCCCTTCTTTAGTGCCCCCCAACATCCCAAAATGAAACAAAACCAAAAAACCAACAAAAAACTATAGAGAATTGTTTTTCTGGTAAAATAGTCAGTAACAGATAAACATTTAGGTTGACTCTTCTCTCTGACTTGGTTTCATTAAAGAATATTTGGCTGTTTAAAAATTAAACTTTTATTATAGAGCTCTTAAGATAGAGTGTGTTGATTTCTGGAGTTAATTTTAGAAACGAGTAATGTAAAAGAACTCATTATGCACCCTGGGTTGGTATTAATGTGGTGTAACCTGTTCGGCTTTGATTTAAGTGAATGTCATTGCATTCATCAGAAGCTGTTTCTCTTTTTAAATGAATTTATGCAGATACTTGACGAGTTCCAAATAAAATCCTCTGTTTATGCACAAATTCCTGAATTTTCAAAGGTTGTACACACAGATGAGTGGTTGAAAGGTTATCTGGCTCAGAACACATAGTAAGGCATTTTGTAGGATAAGCTTTCCAATATTCAACTTAAAGCAGATTTTAAAAGTAATTTATCACTTTATATTTGGCTCTCTCTTTAAGTTTCTTCAACAAAGCTTAGCGATAATTAGGAGGGTATAGTTGGTGGGTGTATGTGCGTGCATGTGTGTGTGTGTGTTTGTGTGTGTGTGTGTTCTAAATAGACAGTTTTTTCCTGGATGTTTGAGTAGCTAATGTAATATACCTACCAACATTTTATAATTTTAACAAGTATTCTTTCATATGACTTCCCTTAATTTTCCTTAGTTGTACTCATGTTGATCTTTTTTTAAAAATCTTTATTGGATTATAATTGCTTTACAATATTGTGTTAGTTTCTGCTGTACAACAGAGTGAATCAGCTATATGTATACCTATATCCCCTCCATCATGAGCCTCCCTCCCACCCTCTCCTCCCACCCCTCTAGGTCATCGCAAAGCACTGGGCTGATCTACCTGTGTTATGCATCAGCTTCCCACTAGCTATCTATTTTATACATGATAGTGTATATATGTCAGTGCTACTCTCTCATGTTGATTTTATTTAGTTGTTGCCTACAAACCAAGGGAAGAGATTGGGACTAGCATAGGGAAGTTGGAACAAATACTTCTTTAAGAGGTGAGCAGTGGAGGAATGAAACCAGAGTTTAATAATGAGTGCTAATTGGTTCAGGAGAATCAACTCACCTTTGAAGCAACAAAATTGAAGGCGTAATCATACCATTATAAGTAGGCAGAGTATATCATCTATACTTAAATTACTGTACATCTCTAGTTTCTTTGTTAAAATATATGTGTATGTAAGATGCAGACATATGTTGTTTACTACACAGCAGGTAAATTAATATACGGGTCCAGTTATGTGAAAGCAAAATTAGACAACTTATGATGGATGAATGGATCTATTTTCTTTTTTAATTGCCGACTTAGTAGGTCTGTCTTTAGTGGCTCTCAGAAATATTGATGGCCTGGGTGTTATGGCTCATTTTGAGTAATTTAGGTTGAGCAGTTAAACTGGATAGGCCAAAATGTGTGCCAGAAAGATCACATTCCTTTTATACTGAATAATTCTGGAATTGGGAGCGTTCGGTCATTTGCCACAGTTCATATAGCAGTTAAGGTCCCTCTGAAGGTGGTGGCAGCTTCCACTTCTACTTCCTATGCTTCTGCTTGCGCCGCTGCCTCCTCTGCTGTCCCCTCCTCCAACCCGCACTCTCCTCTCCCCTTTCCGCTCTTTCTTATAGCCTTCCTTCCTCCCTTCCTCCTTCCTTTTTCAATAGGACAGACATACAATTCAAGTGGTTTCAGTGTATTCAAAGAACTGTGCAACTAATCACAGAGCCACCACAATCTCATTTTAGAACATTTTATTAGCCTACCCCTTTCTTTCCCCCCAGCACTAAGCAACTGTTAATCTTTCTTTTTTTTTTAAATTAATTAATTAATTAATTTTTGGCTGTGTTGGGTCTTTGTTGCTATGTGCAGTCTCTCTCGTTACAACAAGCGGGTGCTACTCTTCGTTGCAGTGCTCAGGCTTCTCGTTGTGGTGGCTTCTCTTGTTGTGGAGCACGGGCTCTAGGCGCATGTGTTTCCGTAGTTGCGGCACGTGGGTTCGGTAGTTGTGGTGCACAGGCTTAGCTGCTCCATGGCATGTGGGATCTTCCCGGACCAGGGCTGGAACCCGTGTCTCCTGCACTAGCAGGCAGATTCTTAACCACTGTGCCACCTGGGAAGTCCAATCTACTTTCTGTCTCTATAAATTTACCTTGCCTGAACCTTTCTTATAATGAAATCACATAGCATGTAGTCTTTTGTACTGGCTTCCTTCACTTAGCATAATGTTTTCAAAGTTCATTCATGTGTAGCACATATCTGTACTTCATACCTTTTTTGTGATTGAATAATATTCCATTGTGCACATATGCCGTGTTTTGTTTATGTGTTCGTGGATATTGAGTTGCTTCCATTTTTTGGCTTTTATGAATAATGTATTCACATTCGTGAACATTCATGTGCAACTTTTGTGTGGTCATTTGTTTTCACTTCTGTTGGTCACATACCTAGGAGTAGAATTGCTGGGCCATAAGGTAACTCTGCATTTAACGTCTTGAGAAACTGCCAAACCATTTTCCAAAGGGGCTGCACCGTTTTCCATGACCACCAACAGTGTGTGAGCATTCTGATTTCTCCACATCCTCACCATCCCTCTGAGTTTTCGTATTAGCTTAAGTGTTTAGCAGTGCCTTCCACCTCCCCAAGTCTCCTATCACTTGTGAATATGATGTATAGCAGAGCTTCCGTTATTCATGTAGTCTCTAGCTGTAAGCATTGTTGTCTCTTTCCCTCCGTATGCTCTTCAAATATTATTTTCAATTTGTACTATGATGTGTAAAAAGTCAGGAAACAAGGTAAATGGACCCAGAACCAACTCCTTTTTTGGAACTTTTTAGGCAACTAGGACTAGTTAAAATCTCTTAGATACCTCTTGATGATACTAAACATGGCAAATTCCAACTATATACACAGACTAGAGACACTCGGAAATCCCTGCTTGTCAGAACCAAAAGGTTTGCAAACGTGCCAGGGTTTCTCTGGTGTGTGCTGATTTCAACAAATGCGGGCATGCCCTCTGTGGAGCATACATCATTGTTATCTCTGTAATTATGGCTGGCTCAGTCCTCTGAGAATTAGGTCCTCAAGACTGAATCAGAATTAAATCTTGCCTTGGAAAGTGCTCAGTGATCAGGTTGCTTTCACTCCTTCCCTAGTGAAAAGAACACTAGTTATGGTTGACAGGCTTCATCGGAGTTGAGGTTATTATACTAGAGAAGCATTTTATCTCTGTTTTCTTTTATCCCCCTGTAAGAATCCTGACTCAGTGCAGTTCCTAAATGGAACAGTGCTTTGGGGACCTATGAAGAAGGCAGTCTGCAGGAATTGTTAATTATTTCTAAAAATAACTCCGGGAGACAGGCTAATGGTAATGATTGGGTTCTGGCACTTTATGGTTATAGCAACCACTTTTATATATTTTGATTTCCTCCCCTAATGCTTAATTATCTCCATGTGGGTATTTTGAGGGTGTGTCATTGAAAGTATTAAAAATTTAATTAATTGCTTGACAGTTATATCTTGTGGAAACTGCAATAGTGGTAATCTTTTTACATTTTTAAGTTTTGGTTCAAACCAACCTAACTAATCACAGAACAACCACAAAGTCTTCAAATGACAAATTAGACATAATAAAGTATAGCAACCAATTAAAAATTTTAGTGTTTTTATATTCTATAGCAATGAACTGCCGAGTCTTAAAAAAAAAGTCAACTAAAGCCTTCTGTGTCTTCCTGATCTCTACTATATATTCTACTAGAAGATTTTAAGCTTTGTTGTAAAAATATGGTTGAAGTCACAAATTTTTAAAAAATGTATTCAGGCAAGGCAAATATGTAATTATAAACTACGGAAGTTGAATATGTTGAATGCGTAAGTATTTGCATTTCATTGTCAGATGGTGTAAAATTTTATTAGTTTTCTGTAGTAATCATTGCTTAGGGTGGTTTATGGTGATTTTCTTACTATATTACCATTAGTTCTTTACATGGATCGGTGAGGGCATCTAATAAGATGATTAGAGTTTACCATTTCGTTAATCTGAAAATGAATAGATTTTTAAAATTAATTTTAATAGTCTTTTGACATTGTAGAGCAATAAGTCTAACTTAATTTTTTGAAGGACAAGGAAAAGATTTTACATAATATTTTCGTATCGTCTTCTCTATCATTTCAGGTAAGACCAGAAATCCAAATTCCTGATGACCTAGATGAAGCTGAAGATGAGGATGGTGATGAAAAGGACGTGGATCTTTCCATTCCTGGTTTTTGCTATCTCAAACTGTTGTCACTCACAGCTCCTTCCGTTTTACCAGGTGACTCCTATTTTGTGTCAGGGAAGCTAGCATTTTTTAGTGATTTTGTCTGATCAATTGTGCTCTTTTGTGATGTATACATATTATAGCTTACTTTAATCTTAAGTACTTATTTTCTATCTCTGTCTTACAGGGACTGCTTGAGGTAGTATGGTACCTGAAAAAAAAACACTGAAAAATGTTATACTCAAGTAAAAATAAACTGGATAAGTAGTTTAAACAACCGTTTTCACTGAAAACTTTAAATTCATTTAACAAGTTAAATTTATTCTACAAGACAAATTTGCAGTGGGACTTTAAGTCACTGGTTCAAATGGCTGTTTAGCTTTTTTATATAAGCTAAGCGAAAAGATCATTAGAATCTGCAGAAATTTCCTGGGTAGTTTCATCATTAGAAATATATTCTACCTTTAGAATTACTCTAAAATGGTGGTACCAGTATTTGAGAGCTATACATTAGTGCTTTTAAAAAATAGATTAAATTGTATGGTGTCTCAGTTTTGATATAAAGCATACAGGACCATGACGTTTTAAAAAATTATTCTAATTATATGTAATTATTCTAATTCAGTATTAGCCAACGTTTCCCAAGCATGCATCTTTACCTTGTTCTGTCCCAAATCTACCTTGAATGTTCATGGATGTAAAAATTTAATTTCTGAAAATTAAATTCAATGAACACAAGAAATGTCATCTTTATCTTTCCAGTCATAACCTCAGTAGCCTGTAATGTTAGAAGTTTTTATCCTTGGTTTCATCCCACATGGAGATTCCTAAGGAATGCAGCCAAATATATACTAGTGTTTATTGCCAGACAAAGCTGCTGTCCCAAATTCCTGCCTCCTTTCATTAGAAAAAACTGAATGGTACAACTTAGAGTTCACCTTTTCTTTTCTCCTGATGTCCAGAACAAGCCTTAAAGACTTGTTCTCTTTTTCTTTCTCCTGTTTGTCCCCACTTCTTACCTCAAGGCTCTTCAGAGTCTAGGACCTCCCTGTAGTTAGTAGTGAGTCCAAGGAAGGAAAAAGCCTTCAGTTATCCAAAGTTCCTCCTGTATCCCCAAATAACCTTAGAGTTCAAAATCCTTTTGGGCTTCTGCATTCATGGTATTTTACTTTCATTTAAACTACTCTCAGGGCTGGAATTATTTGAGAATCCTTAATTCTCTGAAGAGCTTGATAAGTAGACACATTTTCATTCCTAGGTTAGTCTATGTGCAGATGTGTACTTATCCCTTGACATGTGTCAGCTTTTACCAGAATAGGGCACCTTCTGAGAAAGCATGAAATTCTGTCTTCACAAACACATGATTCTTAGGTACATTCTGAAAAGTCTATAGTCCTTCCAAGCTTGAAGCAATCATACATGTGCGTGTGCATACAGGAATTAAAATATATGACCTGCAATTGGCTGTTACTCACCCTTTTCATTTAGATGATGTATTGATCAGGGTGTTTGCAGGAAATTCAGAGGGAGTAATTGAGAGTTTAACAAAGGGACTGCTTAAAGGTGTGTTGTCAAGCTTAAAGGAAATTCACAAGCAATGTTGAATATCTAAGCATGGTTAATGTCCCTCAGCCTGAGGAGGTAAAGGAAGGGAGCAGTTAGGAGAATAAGAGAGAGCTTCTGTGTCATAAGAAGCTCCTAAGTGGAGCAAGGCCCTTCAGAAGAGGGAGGCAACCTGGAGCAGTCCTGCAGGAGATTGTCCGGGGAGTTCATGTCCTTACCTCTGTTTTCACCCTCTGATCTCCTGCCAGTGTCTCCCATTGGATGAAGCCAACTAAAAGCCAGAGGACAAGGGAGCCTGATGATGCAGTTGTGAAAGGTTATTCTTCTAGGTCACAGAGTAGGGTTGAGAGGGTGGATCTGGAGGGGTAAATGGAAAACATACTACACAGGTTCTCTGGGCTTTGAATGGAGAAGCTTGGTTGCACCTAGGAAGATTCTATACAGAAATGACAGAACTGGATACATAATACATGTTCCAGTGAGTACTTGCTGCCTTTAATCGTGGTCATTCAAAGGAGACTTTTAGACCTATTCAGAATGACATTCTAGTTTAGGTAGGTTGACTCTTGCTTTTTGTTCCTACGATAAAAGGCACATGTGGTGATTTCCTTTTTTGTTTTCCATGTGATTTGTTTAGCTTTAATTTTTGTTGTTTTTGTTTCTGCATTGGGCAACCTCTAGTGGTCCTTAGGAAAATAACACTTGAATATAAACCTATAGTGTTAATCAAGTATTTTGTTTGGATATCCTATTGTCTTCTGATCCCACATTACTGTATTACCTTATAATAAGTAAAGATGCCAAACAATAAAAATCTTGGGCTTAATTAGAAGGAACACAAAGAAATAATGAATTAAATTTTAAAAATAAGTGTACTGATATTATTGCAGAATGATGGATAGTCATAAAAGTCTTCTCGGAAAATATCTAAATGACATGAAGGAGCCAGTTACATGGAAATCAGGGGTTAGTGTGTTCCAGGTGGAAGGAATAGCAAGTGCAGTGGCCTCGACTTGGATGTGAACTTAGTGTTATTGAGGAGTGGAAGAAAAGCTGTGTGGAAGTGTGTCTTTCACATAGCTAGGAAGCAAGGCAGGTGGCAGAGATGAGGTCACAGGGAGAGTCAGGGCTTAGGTCATAGAAAGCCTTGATCATTGTCAGACATTTTGGTGTCATTCTATGTACAGTGAAAAAAATGTTGAAAGATGTTAGGAAAGGAAATAACATAGAATTCTGGCATGTGGGTAGAGGGTGGTTTGGAGGAGTGGTCATAAGGAGAAGAAACCAAGAAACTAGTTTTTAAATTCGTCCAAGTGAGGAAGAGGGACGATAAGGACTGGGCAAGTAGCAGTGCAAACGGAGAGAAAGGGATGGATCTGAGATATACTTTCAAAGGTAGATCCAAAAGGACTTGCTAATGAAGTACGTATAAGGAGTGTGAGAAAGAGAGGAATTAAGAATGACTAAATTTTTAAGCTTGAGTAACTGGGTGCCATGTTCTGGTTTGGGAAAGACTAAGAAATGGATGGGAATCAAAAATTCTTTTTTTACTTTGTGAAATTTGACCTGAAATATAGCTAAGTTGCTGTTGCTGTTGCTGGGTGTGGGGGTGTGTATGAGTTAAGAATGAATGTTTCTCTCCTAGCAAACCATATTTACTCTACTTCTGGTCTGCTTTTATTTCTTTCAGCTTTGGAGGAATTTTTTACCTCGCTTGTGAAGCAAGAAATGGTGAATATGCCCCGTGGGGTGTATCACTTGGCGTTAAAAGGAGGTGCCCGCTTAGATCAAGGAAAGACTGTAGCAGCAATCCCCAATTTTATGTTGAAAATGTATGAAACAAACAAGCAACCAGGTTTGAAACCTGGCCTTGCAGGTAAGCATAATACATAGTATCAAGGTACAGGTTTAAATGTGATAGTTTAAGTTTCTCTTCCAGGTAGGATGTAATAGGGCATGGAAAGGCATTGCCGCTGCTGCTAACATCTAGACACAGCTGGATAAATTACAAAAATGAATCACATTTTAAAGCCACCAGAGAACTGTAGAAACAAAGACATAGATAAAACAAAGAACAGACTGAAATTATGAAATGGGGAGAACATTTTAGATTGTTCCCTGTGGACCTGCCCTGCCTCCCGGCCCCCACCCCATAGGGGATATTCACTGATTCTAATTGTGGGCTGGGATTGGGTGTTGGCCCAGGAAGAGGCCTGTTGGAGGATAGAGAAACCAGTGAAGCTTTTAGGGGCTTCATAGGACTAGGGTGATGTGATTATTCATTTTATGTGTCATCTTGATTGGGCTAAGTGATGCTCAGATAACTGGTAAGTGTTATTTCTGAGTGTGTCTGTGAGTTTCCAAGAGAGGTTAGCATTTGAATCAGCTGACTGAATAAAGATGATCACCCTGAGCAGTGTAGGTGGGCAACGTCCAATCCACTGAAGACCTGAATAGAACAGATAGTTAGAGGAAGGGTGAATTTGTTCTCTTTGCTTGACCAGGGAGATCCATCTTCTCCTGCCTTTGGGCTTTGGTGATGCTGGTTCTTGGGCTTTCTCACTCAGACTCAGTTATACCCACTGGCTTCCCTGGTTCTGTAGTTTGCAGACAGTAGATCATGGGACCTCTCAGCCTCAAAAAGCTTTTGAGTCAATTCCCATCACCTCTTGCTTATCTGCATATCTATACCTATGTATATCCTGTTGGTTCTGTTTCTCTGAAGATTCTGACTAACACAGGTGATAAACTGGAGATTTTCCTATAAGCTATTTTGTGACTTTTGAGTTTGCACTGAAAGTTAAAGAACTAGGCTGATGCTTCTGAGAGGCAGTGAAATCTCCCATCATGTGGTACTTAGGAAACAAAGCCTGGCTAGGAGAATGGGCCTGAAAACAAAGCACTCAAGTAGTAAATTGATACTGAAGATCAGCAGCTCTTTTCACCTGGATGCACTTACTAATTTTGGTCTCAGCTAGAGGCTGAAATTCAGGCTTGACCTTAACAGGAGGCTGGTGCAGGAGGCAGAGAAACCGACAGAGATCGTGACATTTATGTGGTAACCTGAGCGACTTGAGACACTTCAAACACACAGCATATTTCTCCCTTAAAATATTTGTCAAATTTTGAAGCTTTGTGGGAAGTTAAAAGCTAAGCTGAAAACTTCTGAGGACAGATCTAAATCTCTGAATCTCCCATAATCTTTCTGTATTGAAGAGTCAAAGACTGATTAAACTGTCAGTTAAAATCTTGAGGAGCCATACCCTAGGAACAGGGTTGAGCCAGAGGTAGACTGAGATTTACCAAAGCTATAATCAAACCTAACTTAGTTAAATCCCTGATTCAACTGACATGATCAGTCCTTCCCTCTGCCTAACAGAGGAGAAACTCCTCTCTGATAAAAAAACATCATTTAGAATTTCTGTGGTTCTTTCATATACTATCCAGTATGCAGTGAAAAAGTGCTAGACATATGAAAAAGGAAGAAGAAAATGAAGGGAATATTTCATGGAGATAAAGAAGTCAGTCCATTAGAAAAGTATCACAATTCTAATCAGTGTATACATAATAACAGAGTTTCAAACTATATGACAAAAATTAACAGGACTAACTGAATAGATAAGTCCACGATAATAATGGGAAACTCTAAAACATCTTTTTCAATGGCTTGACGAACAAGCAGACAAAAAAAATCAGGCTCATAAAATGTATGAACAATACTGTGAACAAACTTTATTTAAGTGACATATGGAACATTGTGTCTTATAGTGATAGAATTTGTATGCTTTTAACTGTATATTGGAAACTTATCAAAATGGTAATATGGCAGACCATAAACTTCAACAAATTTCAAAACATTGAAGTCATTGAGTCTGTCCTCTAACAGTGGGATTAAGCTAAAACTAAATAACAAAAAGATAACTAGAATGTCTCTACTAGCCTGGAAATTGAACAGTACACTTATAAATCA
Organism: Hippopotamus amphibius kiboko; assembly: GCF_030028045.1. Classification (NCBI taxonomy): domain Eukaryota; kingdom Metazoa; phylum Chordata; class Mammalia; order Artiodactyla; family Hippopotamidae; genus Hippopotamus; species Hippopotamus amphibius. The sequence continues at coordinate 83,053,288 of NC_080187.1, read as the reverse complement.
TCCATGGATCAAAGAAAAAAATCAGAATGGAAATCAGAAAATATTTTTAACTGAATGATAATGAAAATAAACCAGGTTAGGATCAAGATGGCGGAGTAGGAGGACGTGCGCTCACTCCCTCTTGCAAGTGCACCGGAATTACAACTAACTGCTGAACAGTCATTGACAGAAAGACACTGGAACTCACCAAAAAAGACACGCCACATCCAGAGACAAAGGAGAAACCCCAGTGAGATAGTAGGAGGGGTGCAATCACGTTAAAATCAAATCCCATAAATGCTGGGTGGGTGACTCACAAACTGGAGAACAGTTATACCACAGAAATCCACCCACTAAAGTGAGGGTTCTGAGCCCCACATCAGGCTTCTCATCTTGGGAGTCCAGCGATGGGAGGAGGAATCCCCAGAGAATCAGACTTTGAAAGCCAGTGGGATTTGGTTGAAGGACCTCCACAGGACTGGGGGAAACAGAGACTCCACTCTTGGAGGGCACACACAAAACAGTGTGCTCACCAGGACCCAGGGGGAAGGAGCAGTGACCCCATAGGAGACTGAACCAGACCGACCTGCTGGTGTTGGAGGGTTGCCTCCTAGATAGCTTCCTCCACAAGAGGGCAGACAGTAGTATCAAGCAGTATCAGCAGTATTTTGTCTTGCAGAACTGAAAACCACTGCCACAGAAAAATAGAGAAAATGAAAAAGCAGAGGACTTTGTACCAGATGAAGGGACAGGATAAAACCCCAGAAAAACAACTAAATGAAGAGGAGATAGGCAACCTTACAGAAAAAGAATTCAGAATAATGATAGTGAAGATGATCCAGGACTTTGAAAAAAGACTGGATGCAAAGATCGAAAAATTTGCCAAAAGACCTGGAAGAATTAAAGAGCAAACAAACAGAGCTATGCAACACAAGAACTGAAATGAAAAATACACTAGAAGGAACCAACAGCAGTTTAACTGAGGCAGAAGGGCGAATAAGTGAGCTGAAAGACAGAATGGTGACAATCACTGATGCAGAAAAGAATAAAGAAAAAAAGAATGAAAAGAACTGAAGATAGCCTAAGAGACCTCTGGGACAATGTTAAACGCACCAACATTCGCATTCTAGGGGTCCCAGAAGGAGACGAGAGAGAGAAAGGACCCAAGAAAATATTGGAAGAGATTATAGTTGAAAACTTCCCTAACATGGGAAAGGAAATGGCTACCTAAGTCCAGGAAGCTCAGAGAGTCCCAGGCAGGATAAACCCAAGGAGAAACATGCCAAGACCTATGCTAGTCAAATTGACAAAAATTAAGGACAGAGAAAAGTTATTAAAAGCAACAAGGAAAAAACGACAAATAACATACAAGGGAACTCCCATAAGGTTAAGAGCTGATTTCTCAGCAGAAACTCTGCAAGCCAGAAGGGGGTGGCACGATATATTTCAAGTGATGAAAGGGAAGAACCTACAACCAAGAATACTCTCCCCAGCAGAGATCTCATTCCGATTTGACAGAGAAATCAAAAGCTTTACAGACAAGCAACAGCTAAGAGAATTCAGCACCACCAAACCAGCCCTACAACAAATGCTAAAGGAGCTTCTCTAAGCGGGAAACATAAGAGAAGGAAAGGACCTGTAAAACCAAAAACAAAACAGTTAAGAAAATGGTACTAGGAACATACATCTCGATAATTACCTTGAATGTAAATGGACTAAATGCACCAACCAGAAGACACAGACTGGCTGAATGGATACCAAAACAATACCCATATATATGCTGTCTACAAGAGACCCACTTCAGACCTAGGGACACATACAGATGGAAAGTGAGGGGATGGAAAAAGATATTCCATCAAATGGAAATCAAAAGAAAGCTGGAGTAGCGATACTCATATCAGATAAAATAGACTTTAAAATAAAAAATGTTACAAGAGACAAGAAAGGACATTACATGAAGATCAAGGGATCCATCCAAGAAGAGGAGATAACAATTACAAATATATATGCACCCAATATAGGAGCACCTCAATACATAAGGCAAATCCTAACAACTATGAAAGAAGAAATGCAAGGCAGAAATAGAGACACAGATGTAGAGAACAAACATATGGACACCAAGTGGGGAAAGCGGGGAGGGTTGGGGGGGGAATGAATTGGGAGATTGGGATACCAAATTGTACACTCTAAGTATATGCTGTTTATTGTCTGTTAACTGTATCTCAATAAAAGTTCTTAAAAAAGAAAAGAAAAGAAACCAAATTAAAACTTGTGGGATGCAGCTAAAACAGTGCTAGTGGGAAATTTACACCCTTAATGCAAATACTGAAAAAAGAAGAAAAACAATCATAATTTAAGCTTCTATTTCAAGAAACTTGGAAAAGTACAACCAATCAAAGAAATGATAAAGCAAGGAATAATAAAGATAAGAATAAAAATCAATACAATAGAAAACATAAGAAATAAAGAAAATCAGCAAAGCCAAAGGTGAGTCTTTGAAAAATTTAACAAAATTAATAAAGCTGTTGTAAGGCTGGACAGAGAAGTAGAGAAATACCTATGTCAGGAACAACAAATGAAACACCACTTCAGACCCTACAGCATTTAAAACATTAAAGAATATGAGGAACTTTTAGCCAATGAATTTCACAGTTTAGATGAGATGTAGAAATTCATCAAAATATAAAACTTTGCAAAACTTACAGAAGGAGAAATAGACTATATGAATAGTTTGATATCTATTAAAGAAATTGAATCTGTAACAACTTTCCCACAAAGAAAACCCTAAGTGCAGATGGCTTCCTTGGTAAAATCTTCAGAAAAATTAAGGGAGAAATGACAATGGTCTTTATAAACTTTAACAGAGAATAGGGAGAAAAAAAAAACACAAAACACTCTTGATGAGGTCACCATAATCTTGATACCAAGTATAAGAAGGAAATATTACAAGCTAGTCTCTTCCATGAACATAGTTGCAAAAATCCCCCCCAAATATGTTAAAAATTTGAATTCGGCAGTACATAAAGAAGATAATAGATAATAATTAAGTGGGGTTAATTTAATGTTTGAAAGTCAATATAATTTATTACATTAATAGAAAAAAGGGAGTACAATCTTTAGCTGACCTCAATAGATGCAGAAAAGGCCCTTGAAAAATTTAGCTCCTATTCATGTTACAAAGAAAGACTCATTAAGCTCTTGAATGGAAGAGAACTTCTTTTATTCTGATAAAGAACATCTACAATGCCATCTTTGTACTTAATGCTGCAATAATGAAACTTTCACTCCTTGAGACTGGGAGAAAGAGATGGTTTGCTTGTTATCATGACTATTATTTGGTATCATAATGGGGGAGATAGCCAGTGTAGTGAGCCAAGAAAAAGAAATAAAGTCATAAGGATTAGAAAGGAAGAAATAGAGTAGTCATTATTTGCAGATGGCATGATTCTGTACATAGAAAATCCAAAATAATCTGCAGGCTAATGAGGATTAATAAATGAATTCAGCAAGGTTATGGCATACATAAAAAGATCAACATATAAAAATGAATTATATATTTCATATACCATAAAAAATGAAATTTAAAAATTATACCATTTGTACTACCACCAAAAAAGATCAAGTACCCAGAATAAATTTAGCAAGAATTGTGTAAAACCCTTCTATACTGTAAGCTACAAAATATTACGGAGAAAAATTAAAGAAATTCTAGTAAGTTGAGTGATATACAGTGTTTATGGATTAGAAGACACCATGCTGTAAAAATGTCAGCTGTGTTCAAACTGTTATGTAGATGCAGGCCAATCCCAATGAATATCCCAGTAGGTTTTTGGAAATTAACAAGCCTATTCTAAAATTTGTGTGGAAATGAAAAAGATGAAGAATGGCCAAGGTAATCTTTTTTTTTTTTTAAGCTCTTTATTGCAATATAATTGCTTTATACTGTTGTGCCAGTTTTTGCTGTAAAAGCAAGTGAATCAGCTGTGTTTATACATATATCCTCATATCCCCTCTCTCCCACGACTCCCTCCCACCCTCCCTGTCCTGGCCCTCTAAGGCATCACCCATCATTGAGTTGATCTCCCTGTGTTATGCACCAGTTTCCCACTAGCTATCTGTTTTACATCTGGTAGTGTATATATATCAGTGCTGCTCTCTCACTTTATCTGAGCTTCCCCTTTGTGCCACATCCCCCCGCCGCCCTGTGTCCTCAAGTCCATTCTCTACATCTACATCTTTATTCTTGCCCTGTCACTGTGTTCATCAGTACCATTTTTTAAGATTCCATATATATGTGTTAGCATACGGTATTTGTTTTTCTCTTTCTGGCTTACTTCGCTCTGTATGACAGACTCTAGGTCCATCCACCTCACTACAAATAACTCAGTTTCATTCCTTCTTATGGCTGAGTAATATTCCATTGTATATATGTGCCACGTCTTGTTTATCTGTTCCTCTGTTGATGGGCATTTAGGTTGCTTCCATGTCCTGGCTATTGTAAATAGTGCTGCAATAAACATTATGGTACATGTTTCTTTTGGGATTATGGTTTTTTTAGGGTATATGCCCAATAGTGGAATTGCTGGGTCATATGGTAGGTCTATTTTTAGTTTTTTAAGGAACCTCCATACTGTTTTCCATAGTAGCTATACCAACTTACATTCCCACCAACAATGCAGGAGGATTCCCTTTTCTCCACAGCCTCTCCAGCATTTATTGTTTCTAGATTTTTTGATGATGGCCATTCTGACTGGTGTGAGGCGATACCTCATTGTGGCTTTGACTTGCATTTCTCTAATGATTAGTGATGTTAAGCATCTTTTTGTTTGTTTGTTGCCCATCTGCATGTCTTCTTTGGAGAAACATCTGTTTAGGTCTTCTGCCCATTTTTGAGTTGGGTTATTTGTTTTTTTGATATTAAGCTGAATGAGCTGTTTGTATATTTTGGATATTAATTCTTTGTCAGTTGCTTCATTGGCAAATATTTTCTCCGATTCTGAGGGTTGTCTTCTTGTATTGTTTATGGTTTCCTTTGCTGTGCAAAAGCTTTTAAGTTTCATTAGGTCCCATTTGTTTATTTTTTATTTTATTTCCGTTATTCTAGGAGGTGGGTCACAAAGGATCTTGCTTTGATTTATGTCATAGAGTGTTGTGCCTATGTTTTCCTCTAAGGGTTTTATAGTATCTGGCCTTACATTTAGGTCTATAATCCATTTTGAGTTTATTTTTGTGTATGGTGTTAGGAAGTGTTCTAATTTCATTTTTTTACATGTAGCTGTCCAGTTTTCCTAGCACCGCTTATTGAAGAGGCTGTCTTTTTTCCATTGTATATTCTTGCCTCCTTTGTCAAAGATAAGGTGCCCATATGTGCATGGGTTTATCTCTGGGCTCTCTATTGTGTTCCATTGATCTACATTTCTGTTTTTGTGTCAGTACCATACTGTCTTGATCACTGTAGCCTTGTAGTATAGTTTGAAGTCAGGAAGGCTGATTCCACCAACTCCATCTTTCCTTCTCAAGATTGCTTTGGCTATTCAGGGTCTTTTGCATTTCCATACAAAACGTAAAATTTCTTGTTCTAGTTCTGTGAAAAATACTATTGGTAATTTGATAGGGATTGTGTTGAATCTGTAAATTGCTTTGGGGTAGGATAGTCATTTTCACAATGTTGATTCTTCCAATCCCGGAATGTGGTATGTCCCTCCATCTGTTTGTGTCATCTTTGATTTCTTTCGTCAGTGTCTTATAGTTTTCTGCATACAGATCTTTTGACTTCTTAGGCAGGTTTATTCCTAGGTATTTTATTATTTATGTTGCAGTGGTAAATGGGAGTGTTTCCTCAGTTTCTCTTTCTGCTCTTCCATTGTTAGTGTATAGGAATGCAAGAGATTTCTGTGCATTAAGTTTTTATCCTGCTACTTTACTCAACTCATCAATTAGTGCTAGCAGTTTTCTGGTAGCATCTTCAGGGTTTTCTATGTATAATATCATGTCACCTGCAAAGAGTAACAATTTTACTTCTGTTCCAATTTGGATTCCTTTTATTTCATTTTCTTCTCTGATTGCTATGGCTAAAACTTCCCAAAATATGTTTAATAATCGTGGTGAGAGTGGGCACCCTTGTCTTGTTCCTGTTCTTAGAGGGAATGCTTTCAGTTGTTCACCATTTAGAACAATGTTGACTGTTTGTTTGTCATATATGGCTTTTATTATGTTGAGGTAATTTCCTTCTACGCCTATTTTCTGGAGAGTTTTGATCATAAATGGATGTTGAATTTTGTCAAAAGCTTTTTCTGCATCTGTTGAGATGATCATATGGTTTTTATCCTTCAATTTCTTGATATGATGTATCACATTGATTGATTTGTATATATTGAAGAATCCTTGCATTCCAGGGATAAACCCCACTTCATCATGGTGCATGATCTTTTTAATGTGCTGTTGGATTCTGTTTGCTAGTATTTTGTTGAGGATTTTTGCATCTATATTCATCATTGACATTGGCCTGTAATTTTCTTTTTTGGTGACATCTTTGCCTGGTTTTGGTATCAGGGTGATGTTGGCCTCATAGAATGAGTTTGGGAGTGTTCCTCCTTCTGCTATATTTTGGAAGAGTTTGAGAAGGATAGGTGTTAGCTCTTCTCTAAATGTTTGATAGAATTCTCCTGTGAAGCGATCTTGCCCTGGGCTTTTGTTTGTTGGGAGATTTTTAGTCATGGTCTCAATTTCGTACTTGTGATTGGTCTGTTCATTTTTTCTATTTCTTCCTGGTTCAGTCTTGGAAGATTGTACTTTTCTAAGAATTTGTCCATTTCTTCCAGATTACCCAATTTATTGGCATATTGTTCCTTGTAGGAGTCTCCCATGATCTTTTGTATTTCTCTGGTGTCTGTTGTTACTTTTCCTTTTTCATTTCTAATTCTGTTGAGTTGCATCTTCTCCCTTTTTTTCCTGATGAGTCAGGCTAATGGTTTATCAGTTTTATTTATCTTCTCAGAGAACCAGCTTTTAGTTTTATTGATCTTTGCTATTGTTTCCTTCCTGTCTTTTTCTTTTATTTCTGCTCTGATCTTTATGATTTCTTTCCTTCTGCTCACTTTGGGGTTTTATTGTTTTTCTTTCTCTAATTGTTTGAGGTGTAAGGTTAGGTTGTTTATTTGCTATTTTTCTTGTTTCTTGAGGTAGGACTGTATTGCTATGAACTTACCTCTTAGAACTGCTTTTGTTGTATCTCATAGGTTTTGGGTTGTATTTTTATTGTCATTTGTTTCCAGGTATTTTTTGATTTCCTCTTTCATTTCTTCAGTGATTTCTTGGTTGTTTAATAGCATATTGTTTAGCCTCCATGTTTTTGTATTTTTTCCAGTGTTTTTCTTGTAATTGATATCTAGTCTCATGGCATTGTGGTCGGAAAAGATGCTTGGTACGATTTAAATTTTCTTGAATTTACCAAGGCTTGATTTATGACCCAAGATGTGATCTATCCCGGAGAATGTTCCATGTGCACTTGAGAAGAAAGTGTATTGAGTACTTTTTGGATGGAATATCCTGTAAATATCAATTAAGTTGAGATGGTCTAATGTTTCATTTAAAACGTGTGTTTCCTTATTTATTTTCTGTTTGGTTGGTCTGTCCATTGGTGTAAGTGCAGTGTAAAGTCTCCTACTATTATTATGTTCCTGTCGATTTCCCCTTTTATGGCTATTAGCATTTGCCTTATGTATTGAGGTGCTCCTATGTTGGGTGCATAGATATTTACAATTGTTATACCTTCTTCTTGGATTGAACCCTTGATCATTTTGTAGTGTCCTTCCTTGTCTCTTGTAATAGTCTTTAAAGTTTAATTTGTCTGATATGGGTATTTTTACTCAGGCTTTCTTTTGACTTTCATTTGCGTGGAATATCTTTTTCCATCCCCTCACTTTCAATCTGTGTGTGTCCCTAGGTCTGAAGTGGGTTTCTTGTAGACAGCATTTATAAGGGTCTTGTTTTTGTATCCATTCAGCCAGTCTGTGTCTTTTGTTTGGAGCATTTAATCCATTTATATTTAAGGTAATTACTGACATGTATGTTTCTTACCATTTTCTTAATTGTTTTGGGTTTGTTTTTACAGGTGTTTTCTTTCTCTTTTGTTTATTGACATGTGTGTTCCTTACCATTTTCTTAATTGTTTTGGGTTTGTTTTTATAGGTCTTTTATTTCTCTTTTGTTTCCTGCCTAGAGAAGTTCCTTTACCAATTGTTGTAAGGCTGGTTTGGTGGTTCTGAATTCTCTTAACTTTTGCTTGTCTGGAAAGCTTTTGATTTCTCTGTTGAATCTGAATGAGATTCTTGCTGGGTAGAGTATTCTTGGCTGTAGGTTTTTCTCCTTCAAGACTTGAAGTATATCCTGCCACTCCCTTCTGGCCTGCAGAGTTCCTGCAGAAAGATCAGCTGTTATCTTTGTGAGTTTTCCCTTATATGTTATTTGTTGCTTTTCTCTTACTGCTTTTAATATTTTTTCTTTATGTTTAATTTTTGTTAGTTTGATTAATATGTGCCTCAGTGTGTTTCTCCTTCTGTTTATTCTGTATGGGAGTCTCTGTGCTTCTTGGGCTTGATTAACTATTTCCTTTCCCATGTTGGGTTGTTTTCCACTATAACCTCTTCAAATATTTTCTCAGACCCTTTCTTTTTTTCTTCTTCTGGGATGCCTATGATTCGAATGTTGGTGCGCTTAATATTGTCCCTGAGGTCTCTGAGACTGTCTTCCATTGTTTTTATTCTTTTTTCTATTTCCTGCTCTGTGGCAGTTATTTCCACCATTCTATCTTGCAGCTCACTTACTCGTTCTTCTGCCTCAATTAATCTACCATTTATACTATGTAGAGTATTTTTTATTTTTTTTATTTTTTAATTTTTTTTGGCACAGAGGCTTAGTTGCTCCGCGGCATGTAGGATCTTCCTGGAGCTGGGATCGAACCCGTGACCTCTGCATTGGCAGGCGGATTCTTAACCACTGCGCCACCTAGGAAGCCCCTAAGTAGAGTATTTTTAATTTCAGTTATTGTGTTGTTCATTACTGCTTGTTTGCTCTTTAGTTCTTCCTTATGAAATGTTTCTTGTATTTTCTCTATTTTGTTTTCTAGATTTTGGATCATCTTTACCATCATTACTCTGAATTCCTTTTCAGGCAATTTTCCTATTTCCTCTTCATTTATTTGGTCTTGTGGGTTTTTATCTTGCTCCTTTGCCTGCAAGGTGTTTCTTTGTTTTCTTATTTTGTCTAATTTATAGTATTTGCTGTCTCCTTTCCCTGTGCCGCCTTGTAGTAATTCCTCTTGTTTCTATTCTCTGAATCCTGTGGTGGGGTTGGTCCAGTGTCTTGAGTAGGCTTCCTGATGGGAGGGTCTGGTGCCTGATTTCTGGTGTGTGGATGTTAGTCTTTTCCCTCTGATGCGTAGGGCTGTGTCAGGTGGTATCTTTTAGGGTATTTGTGTGCTTAATATGGCTTTAGGTAGTCTGTGTGCTGCTGGGTGGGTTTATGTTCCTGTCTTGTTTGTAGTTTGATGTGAGTTACGCAGCACTGGCAGTTGCAGGCAGTCAGACGAAGCCGGGTCTTAGACTCTGATAGAGGCCTCTTTGAGAATTGTCTGTGGTTAATCTTCCCTGTGGCTGAGGACTCTCTAGTGGTCTCGCATCCTGGAATTGGTGCTCCCTCCACAGAGCCTCTGAATTGACTTTTGGTCGAGGAGTCCAGATTCCAGAGGTCGCTGGTCCTGGCAATAAAGGGGATTAAAAAAGACTATCCAATCTCCAGACTAATGGTTAAAAGTTATGTCAAACAAACAAATACTGAGTCAAGGAAACATGTACATGCAGAAGAAACACAAAATCAGAACCCACTAGAACATAAAGCACTAGAATCACCTGACAGAAGAACCCCAGAATGCAATCAGACAATTAAAGAGAAAACCAACAAAAATTCAAAACGAAAGAAAACAAAAAAACACAAAGCAAAACAAAAAACCAGGAAAATTGTGAAAACAAGGATGAAATATAACAGAGACCAAATAGAAACAGAGCAGATACAACAAAGAGCGAGAGAACAACCAGATAGACTGAAGATCCCCAAAATGAAATCAAATGTAATTAGAACTAAGATAAAGATAAAACCTAAAAACAAAAACCAAAGCAGTGTGTCATCTGAAGAATAAAACATGGAAACAGAGCAGACCAATAATATTGATTAAAAGTATAATGAGATAAAATAGAATAAAAAGGGATAGAACACAGAGCAACAGAAGAGCATAGTATGACTGGAAATATAAAAATAGAAAGGAAAAAAATAAAACAGAAATGTATTAAAGATAAAGAAAAGAAGATAGAGGAGATACTCAGCACTACAGAAAAGTTAGCTAGAAATAGAAATAGAAATATAAAGATCCCTTAGGACTATGATCGTAATTTTTTTTTTTTAAAAAGCTAGAACTGACCACAGAATGGATCAGATCAATAGAATTAATAGCAATAATTCTGTTTCTTTGGGGGTCTCAGTTGTGTCCTTGTACACGCCTTGAGCCTCAGGCCACCTTCACCTCCCCAAGAGGCCCTCTTCTGCCTCTGGTTTGGGCTCTGGACCTCCTGTGGGTCCTATGGGGTCCACTTAGGCTCTGATCTGGCCCGGTTCCTGTGTGTGCTTGCTCCCACAGTCCACAGCTGCCAGAGCTAGACCTTGTGGAAACATTCATTGTCTACTCAGATATTCCAAAGGCATAGGGTCTTTGTAGCTGATCACGGGAAGTTAGTCTGCAGCGTGTATATCTGATGAAAAGATTTTAGTCCCCACTTTCCCTGGTGTTCAGCTTTGGTCTTGTCCCTGCTTCTGTGTGTGGTCTAACTGCCAGAGTCTGCTCCTGAGGCTGCCTTGTAGCTTTATGGGTCTGCCTCAGTGAGGGTTTCCTTTATTGTTCACCTGCAAAATGCAGGTGTGTGGGGAGAGAGAGGCTTTGATAGTGGCTCCTCTCCCTGCATGTGACTCAACAGTAGTGCCCTGCTTGGATCGCAGGAGTCCTGGGGTTGATGCCGAATGTGCAGGGATGCTGGCGGCCACGGGTGTAGGAAATCTGGCCTTAGTGTAGTTCTTTACTGGTGCCCGGCGCGAGGCGCCTGATAGACAGCCCTCGGGGGCTTTTTATATTGCTCTGTAACCAGCAGGGCTTCCTTTATTGTTTGTCTCTAGGTGTGTGGGGAGAGAGAGGGTACAAAAGTGGCTCCTTCCCCTGCATGTGAGTCAGCAGTCGTGTCCTGCCTGGGTCACGGGAGCCCTGGCAGTGGCAGCGGTGCCTATTGCACAGGGAAGCCAGTGGGCTCGGGTGTAAGTGGAGTGTCTCCAGAGCTGGCCCTCTCTGCAGACTTCTTCTGGCTCTCAGCAGCAGGCACTCCAGGCCAGCCCCGCCCCGCCCCAGAGGGCTTTTTCTATCCCTTGTCGACTGCGACCGCCAGGCCCAGTGGGGGTACTCGCTTTATTCATCGCAGGCGCCGAAAGAGAGGCTACAACAGTGGCTCCTCCCCGCTGCTTGTGAGTCAGCAGTAGTGCGCCACCACCATAGCCACTCAGCTTTCTGCATAGGCACTCTCCACTGCAGGTTTCTTCCCTCCTGTCCCCTCAATCTGTCTTCCCCCAGCCAACAATGTTTCTCACCCTGAACCAGTTCTCCAGTCCCCACGTTCCAGCCTCCAGACCCCCTTGTACAGCTGTGCACCCATATCTCAGGCCGGGACACGCAGAGCTGTGGTACAGACCCTCTGTGTTTCTCACTCTTTCCCGTCTGCCACAGATCGGCTGCGTCACCCTCTTTGGACAGTCCCAATACCTCCTTTCTGATCCAATCAAATTCCCATTGGAGCGGGGGCTTCCCCATCAGATAAGGGGGGTTCCCCTGAATTCGGCAATCTCTCCTCTGTTTCAGCTCCCGCCTGCCCCGGGCTGTAGGAGCCGTCCCTTTCCTTTCTTCTTTTCCTCTTTCTCCTTTTTTTTTCTCCCTTCCCTCTCTTCTACACAGTTATGTCAGGATCTCTGCAATCTTTTCTGGTGTCCAAGGTCTTCTGCTAGTGTTCAGCCAGTTTTCTGTGGGAATTATTGCATCTTTTGATGTATTCCTGATACATCTGTGGAGAGAGATGCCCTCCACATCTTTCTACTTCACTGCCATCTTTTTCTTCTCCCAAGGTAAACTTGAAGAACTAAAACAAAGTAGGAAGATATACATTACCAGATATCAAGACCTATTATAAAACCGCAATAAGTAACAGTTTGGTATTGGAGCAAGGATAGAAAAACTGACCAATGGAAGAATATAGAGTATGCAGAAACAGACCCACATATACAAAGTCACCAGATTTGTTATGAAAGTGACACTGGGGACTTCCCTGGTGGCGCAGTAGTTAAAAATCCACCTGCCAATGCAGGGGACATGGGTTTGATCCCTGGTCCAGGAAGATCCCACATGCCATGGAGCAACTAAGCCCATGCACCACAATTACTGAGCCTGCGCTTTAGAGCCCACAAGTCACAACTATTGAGCCCACATGCCACAACAACTGAAGCTCGTGTGCCTAGAGCCCATGTTCCACAACAAGAGAAGCCACTGCAATGAGAAGCCAAGGCACCGCAATGAAGAGTAGCCCCTGCTAGCCACAACTAGACAAACCCTGTGTGCAGCAACAAAGACCCAACACAGCCAATCCATAAATACATAAATAAATAAATTTTAAAAAGAGGTTGACACTGCAGTGGTGTGGAGAAAAGGGATGATCTTTTCAACAAATGATCCTATAATTAAAAGTTCTAGTTTTTGAAAAATCACAAATTATATTAAAATCAAGAGCATTTGTTAAACAAAATATACCATTAAGAGAGTGAAAATGTGAGGTAGAGAATGCAAGAAGGGATTCATAACACATATGTCTGATAAAGGACTTGTATCTAGACTATATAATTTTTATAAATCAGTAAGAAAAAGATACTCAATTGAAAAAACCGGAAAAATATTGAATTTGCTCTTCAAGTAGAGGGTATACAAATGTCCAATGAAAATATAAGTGGTCAACTTCATTAGTCATCTGAGAAATGCAAATTAAAACCACAGTAAGAAAGCACAGCATGCTTAACAGAATGGCTAAGATGAAAAAAGATGGAAAATACAAGGTACTGATAAGTACGTGGAGCAACCGGAACTGCTGCTGGGAATGTAAGTTAGCACAACCACTTCGGACAATTGATATTGAACAAATTCATACTCTGTTACCTAGCTATTTTGTTCTTAGGGATAAACCCAAAGAAAGTCACCAAAAGACACATAATGTTCATAGCAGCATTATTTGAGTAGCCCTGAACTTGGAAGCTATCTAGATGCTTGTTGACAGTGAAATGGATAAATAAATTGTGGTATATGCACGTGATGGAGTATTATTCCGCTTTGACAGTACACATACTACAACTGCCGATAACAACGTGAGTGATTCTCACAATGATTATGTTGACTGAAAGAAGCCAGGTGTAAAAGTGTATGTACAGCCTGGTTTCAGTAATATGAAGTATGAATGCAGGCAAAAGTGTTGCTGGAAGGTGGTTACCTTTGGGGTGGGGGTGGATGTGACTGGAAGGAGACATGAATAGGGGCTTCTAGGATGTTAACAATGTTTTGTTTCTTGATCTGTGTCCTGATTACACATATTGTTCTGTTTGTGAAAATCCATTGAGCTGTATGCTTATGATATGTCACTTTTCTCTACCGTAGTTCAAGAAGAGATATTTTAAAACATAATTTTCTCTGCTTTAAATTATCTTTGTCCTTGACTATGTCTTCTCATTGGCTCAAAATTACCCAGGTAATTTCCAAGACTGCCCTAACTCATACTCTAGCATTTGGCTGCCTGCCTTTGCTTTTCATTTGACGCTGGGAGCCAGCTGATGTTGGAAGTTCAACTTAGTTGACCAGAGGAGGAAGGATTGGGAGAAGGATTAGAGATGGAGAAGGGAGGAAAAAAGGGAGAGTGAATGTATGTGAGTGCAGGTATGAGAGAAAACTAGCCCACTTACGGGTATAAACTAAAAAAATCCATATTATCATGAGTTCGCAAAGACTGGCATGCACAAGCATTTCTCTTTCACTGAAATTTGTTTCTTAAGAAAAGCTAAATAGAATTTCTGGAAGTAACAGTTCACAAAATTTAAAATAAGACATGATTTGAAAATTTCTCATTTATTTACAAAAGAATAAGCCTCGTCATTAATTGACAGCTTCAATATGGTAACTTCTTATAGCTCTTCTGTTTTCTTTCCTGACACCAAATCATAATTTGCTTAGCATCTTTTTTAAATTTCAAAATCTCTCTATCTAGATTGATTGAATATGGATTACTGAGAACCTAATTAATGAGTTTTTCCATAAGCAATGTTTTTATAAGTTTTATTTTTTTTAAGGTGGTATGTTATTTTGTTACGATATTTCAACGTATCAGAGTAAAGATGGCAAACCATTGAATCGACTGATGGCCAGTAGAGGGCGAAGTTTCAAGCAGACTTCACTTGCTCTAGTCCATGAGGTAGGTGCCGTCCCATACTCTGTAACAGGTTTTTCTCGCTTCTATATGTTTTGGGGTTTCCCTCCTTCACTTTATGTCCATAAAAATTTAGTGTGTGTTTGGGAATTATTTTTCTCTTAATCATAGTTAATTTAAGTGGCTTTTAAAGACAACCAGAATAGTTGAACCAACTGAATTCTAAAATATTTTGCTGTATTTCTCAAAGAAATGGCTTACTTCCCCACTGCCTAACCTATTAGGGAGTAGTATCTAGGAATTTGGTTTATTTCATCAGTATTTAACTTCCATATTTTAGAATAAAGGCCAATTTCTTATTTAAAGAAATAATCTTGCCTATTTCTTACTTGTAATCCTTTGAAAGTATGTAGAGCACCAGTGTTTATATTTTGTGAATGTTGGGAATTAACAGTAAATAATAGTGTTTAGGGGAAAAATACCTTTTGTTTTAGTGTTTATTTAATTTTCTTTTAGACCACCCTTTTAAAATAAAGTTATGTGATGCTGTTAGGAGGTATGCTTGAAATCTGATCATTGCAGATCACAGCAATACTAGAGGGAAGAGGGAAGTTGGAAGGCACTTGGGAAATTTGTTTTTTTGTTTTTGCTTTTTAAAATTTTATGACAGTTAACTCATTCAGGTATATACAAATTAAAATGTATGAATGATTAACAAAACAAAATATCATAGCAAAGAGGTTTATTTTACATAATTTAGACATGTTATATATGAATTATGAATGAAAATATATAAATTACAGAAATTTTAAAGGATTTGAGGTAAAAATTGTGCTTCTACAATATGTTTATATTAAATCTTATTTTGATGCATAATTTATAAATCTTGGTATCACTAACTTGATTATATTCTGTGTCATACCAATTGCCGCCAGTTAGCATAGCCAGATTTTTTTTTTTTGGCTGCGCATGGCTTGAGGGATCTTAGTTCCCCAATCAGGGATGGAATCTGTGCCCCATGCAGTGAAAGCACAGAGTCTTAACCATTGGACCACCAGGGAAGTCCCAGCATAGCTAGATTTTAAAGACCCACCTCTATCCTGTGCCACACATATTAATTTTTTAAAATTAATTAATTTATTGGCTGCATTGGGTCTTAGTTGCTGCACATGGGCTTTCTCTAGTTGTGGCGAGCGGAGGCCACTCCTCACTGTGGTGCACAGGTCTCTCAACCCAGTGGCCTCTCTTGTTGTGGAGCATGGGCTCTGGGCACGTGGGCTTTAGCAGCTGTGGCACGTGGGCTCAATAGTTGTGGCTCACGGGCTCTAGAGCACAAGCTCAGTAGTTGTGGTGCTTAGTTGCTCCGTGGCATGTGGGATCTTCCTGGACCAGGGCTCAAACCTGTGTCCCCTGCATTGGCAGGCAGATTCTTAACCACTACATCACCAGGGAAGTCCCTAGTTTTATATATTTAGTTACAATTGAAATTATGTAAATATTTGGTTCAGAATCTTTTTTGTCTAATAGTATCTTTAACTAAGGAGGGAAGAAAGATCTGGGAGGAGCAGTGTTTCTCTGGGAAGCACAGAGGTTTAATTTCATAAAAGAGGAAAAAAACATAGGTAATCTCTAGATTTGTTGTCCCTGGCATCTTATTTGTTGGTATGGAGAAGAGAGAGATTTGGTATCTTTTTGTGTTTTAAAGCTGTGTATTTAGGTGGATAACCAAAGTGTTAAGTATTAATGGAAGCCTGATTTTAAAAATACCATCAGAACAGAAACAAGAGAAAGTGTTAATGTGGAGCTAGCAGAAGACATCCAATAAATTCAGCAAATGGTATCAGAGCTTATGAGGTGTACTTTAGATATGAACAGAGAAAACATTTGGGTTATAATACTTGTTGCTTGTATTATAGAATGCCTAGAAAATTTCAAAGAGATGAGAAAAGATAATTTTAGGAGTCAATTGGAAGACACATTAGACAGAATTCTGCCAAATCTATGGTAGGATTTTAGTTTGGATTCATCTTCTGCTTGCTATAATTCATTAAAAAAAAAAAGGCAGATGAGAATTCCCTTGTGGCACAGTGGTTAAGAATCCGCCTGCCAATGCAGGGGACACGGGTTCGAGCCCTGGTCTGGGAAGATCCCACATGCCGTGGAGCAACGAAGCCTGTGTGCCATAACTACTGAGCCTGCACTCTGGAGCCCATGAGCCACAACTACTGAGCCCATGTGCCACAACTACTGAAGCCCACATGCCTAGAGCCTCTGCTCCAGAACAAGAGAAGCCACTGCAATGAGAAGCCCATGCACCACAACGAACAGTAGCTCCCACTCGCCACAACTAGAGAAAGCCCATGCATAGCAACGAAGACCCAACCAACACAGCCAATAAATAAATAAATTTATTAAAAAAAAAAAGGCAGAGATAGAGAATGAGCCGTGCAGTTTCTCAGACTGACATCAAATAATAATTTTAAGAGCTGGTTAATGAGAATAACAATTGCAATATAATAGCTAATAACCAGCTCAGGCACTTTAAAATTTGCCATGCATATATTAATTCATTTAATCTCTATATTCACACTGTGAAGTTGGTACTTTTTTTTTTTTTTTTAAGAACTTTCATTGAGATACAGTTAACAGACAATAAACAGCATATACTTAGAGTGTACAATTTGGTATCCCAATCTCCCAATTCATTCCCCCCCCAACCCTCCCCGCTTTCCCCACTTGGTGTCCATATGTTTGTTCTCTACATCTGTGTCTCTATTTCTGCCTTGCATTTCTTCTTGTTGTTAGGATTTGCCTTATGTATTGAGGTGCTCCTATATTGGGTGCATATATATTTGTAATTGTTATCTCCTCTTCTTGGATGGATCCCTTGATCTTTATGTAATGTCCTTTCTTGTCTCTTGTAACAGTTTTTATTTTAAAGTCTATTTTATCTGATATGAGTATCGCTACTCCAGCTTTCTTTTGATTTCCATTTGCATGGAATATCTTTTTCCATCCCCTCACTTTCCATCTGTATGTGTGCCTAGGTCTGAAGTGGGTCTCTTGTAGACAGCATATATATGGGTATTGTTTTGGTATGCATTCAGCCAGTCTGTGTCTTTTGGTTGGTGCATTTAGTCCATTTACATTCAAGGTAATTATCAAGATGTATGTTCCTAGTACCATTTTCTTAACTGTTTTGTTTTTGGTTTTGCAGGTCCTTTCCTTCTCTTGTGTTTCCCGCTTAGAGGAGTTCCTTTAGCATTTGTTGTAGGGCTGGTTTGGTGGTGCTGAATTCTCTTAGCTGTTGCTTGTCTGTAAAGCTTTTGATTTCTCTGTCAAATCGGAATGAGATCCTTGCTGGGGAGAGTATTCTTGGTTGTAGGTTCTTCCCTTTCATCACTTGAAATATATCATGCCACCCCCTTCTGGCTTGCAGAGTTTCTGCTGAGAAATCAGCTGTTAAGCTTATGAAAGTTCCCTTGTATGTTATTTGTCATTTTTTCCTTGTTGCTTTTAATAACTTTTCTCTGTCCTTAATTTTTGTCAATTTGACTAGCATAGATCTTGGCATGGTTCTCCTTGGGTTTATCCTGCCTGGGACTCTCTGAGCTTCCTGGACTTGGGTCGCTATTTCCTTTCCCATGTTAGGGAAGTTTTCAACTATAATCTCTTCCAATATTTTCTTGGGTCCTTTCTCTCTCGTCTCCTTCTGGGACCCCTAGAATGCGAATGTTGGTGCGTTTAACATTGTCCCAGAGGTCTCTTAGGCTATCTTCAGTTCTTTTCATTCTTTTTTCTTTATTCTTTTCTGCATCAGTGATTGTCACCATTCTGTCTTTCAGCTCACTTATTCGCCCTTCTGCCTCCATTAATCTGCTATTGGTTCCTTCTAGTGTATTTTTCATTTCAACAAAAGAACTTGTGTTGCATATCTCTGTTTGTTTGCTCTTTAATTTTTCTAGGTCTTTGGTAAGCTTTTTGATCTTTGCATCCAATCTTTTTTCAAAGTCCTGGATCATCTTCACCATCATTATTCTGAATTCTTTTCCTGGAAGGGTGCCTATCTTCTCTTCATTTAGTTGTTTTTCTGGGGTTTTATCCTGTCCCTTCATCTGGTACAAAGTCCTCTGCTTTTTCATTTTCTCTATCTTTCTGTGACTGTGGTTTTCAGTTCCACAGAACGAAATACTGCTGATGCTGGTTGATTCTGCTGTCTGCCGTCTTGTGGAGGAAGCTATCTAGAGGTTGATACTGTTAATGTGCTTGACACACGTAAGTAGAGGAGCCTGGAAATTGGACCCAGGAAGTACACAGTTCTTGAACTACCTTGTACCTTCCCAGGGCAATCAGAGAACAATTTACAAACACCTTTGTTTTTTTCCAGGATTACTCTAGTGTTTCCTAACTGTCCTCCTTTCTGCTAGTATCTTTTGTTGCAGTCCCTTTGGTAGTTTTCCAGCTGAAGTTTCTTCAGACTCTGCTTTGGTTCCTGTCACTGCTTTGTTCTGAGTTTATCATAGTTTCAATTTGTTTATTAATTTACCCATTGATGGACCTTTGGGTTGTTTCTATTTTTTCCAGATTATGACTAAAGCTACTATAAACATTATCATACAGGTGTATGTGTGGACATCTGTTTTCATTTCTTTTGAGTAAATAACTACCTAGAAGTGAGATCGATAGGTCTTTTGGTGAGTGAATATAAGAAACTACCCAATTGTTTATCTAGTGACTGTCCCATTTTGAATGCCCACCAGCAATGTAAGGGTGTTCTGGTTGCTCTGCCTCCTTGCCTGTGCTCAATGTGGTCAGTTTTAAAATTTTGCAGTTCTCATAGTGGTTAGTGGTTTCCCTTTTGTGGTTTTTAATTTGTGTTTTTTTAATGACTACTGATGTTGAGCATCTTTTCATGTATTTATTCACCATTTATATCTTTTCTTCCATGGAGTGTTCTGCTCTTTTGCCCATTTTTAATCCAGGCTTTTGTTTTCAAATGAGAGTTCTTTATATATTCTGGATATACGGGTTTTTTTTTTTTTTAATTAGAAATGTGTTTTTACCTACTCTGTAACTTGTCTTTTCATTTCCTTACTAGTGTCTTTGAAGAGCAGATCTTTAGTATTGAAGAATTTATCAAGATTTTCTTTTTATAGTTCTTGCTTTTTGTCCTACCCATAGTGTCAAAAATTTTCTGCTTTTTTCCCTCCATGTTCTTTTTTTTAATTTAACAAAAAATGAGGTATAATTTATATACCATAAAATTCACTCATTTAATGTGTGCAAGTCAGTGGTTTTAGTATATGCACAGAGTTGTGTAACCATCACAATTTTAGAATATTTTCATTACAGTGAAAAGAAACTGTGTGCCCCTTAGCAGCCACGCTCATTTTCCTCACATCCCAGCCTCAGCAACCACAAATCCACTTTCTTTCTGTATAGTTTTGCCCATTTTAGACATTTCATATAAATGGTATCATGCAATATGTGGATTTTCTGGCCTGGCATTTTTTACTGAGTATAATGTTTACGAGATTTATGTGTACTGAGTATGTATCAGTAGTTCATTCCTTTTCACTGCTGAATAATATTCCAGTATATGAATATATCATATATAGTTTATGCATTAATCACTTGATGCATCTCTGAAGTTTTCTTGTAGAAGAAGCTTTATAGTTTAACATTTTAGCCTATGATTATTTGAGTTAATTTTTCATAAGGTATTAGTTATGTTTGTTGAATATACCATCCTTTCTTCACCTAGGTACCTTTGTCAAAAAATCATTTGTCCATGTATGTATGGATCTATTTCTGTACTTAATTTTGTTCTAAGTGTGTAGACTTTCATCAAAACCACACAGTTTCACTACTGTTGCTTTATAATGTCTTGAAATCGAGTAAGATGAGTCCTCCAATTTTGTTTTAAATTTGGCTGTCTTAGGCCCTTTGCTTTTCCACATAAATTTTAAATCAGCTTTGAGAAACTACAAAAAAAGCCTGCTGTAATTTTGGTTAGAAATGCATTGAATTTGTCAATTTGGGAAAGAATTGACATCATAATAATATCGAGTTTTTCAACACATACACAAGGTATAATAGTTTTCTATTATTTTAGGTCAATGTTTTGTTGTTTTCTTACTACAAATCTTGCACATATTTTGTTAAATTTAATAAGTATTGCGTATCCCTAAGTATTTTTATGCTTGTGCAATTAGACAGTTTTTTGGTTTATCTTAATTTCCAACTGCTCATTGCCAGAATATAAACATATAATTGATACTATTTTATGGCCTTACTAAACCCACTTATATATCCTTGTAGCTTTTTTGTAGATTACTTTTGTTTTTCATTGTAATGTTGTCTATGAATAGAGATTGTCTTAACTGTTTTTCTTTCAGATCCGTATGCTTTTGATTTCTTTTTCTTGCCTGATTGCACTGTCTAGGGCCCTTTGGTATGATTGAATAGGAGTGGTGAGAGCAGACATTCTTATCTTGTTAACAGTCTTGGGAGAAAGCATTCAGTGTCTTAAGATTAAATATGATGTCACATTTATTTTACTGTAGAGATTTTGTAGATATCCTGTATCAGGTTGATGAAGTTTCCTTTTATTCCTAAATTGCTAAGGGTTTTTATCACAAATAGATGTTGAATTTTGTCAAATGGTTTTTGTCTACATTTACTGAAATGATTGTATACTTTTTTGATTTGTTGACATGATGAATTATTTTGATTGATTTTCCAATCTGAACCAAATCTGCATTCCTAGGATAAACCCCACTTGATTATAATGTAGTATCCTATTTATTGCTGAATTTGATTTGCTAATAATATTTTGTTAAGGATTTTTGCATCTTCGTACCTATGAGGGATACAGTTTTGTAGTTTCCCGTAATGTCTGTGTCAGGGTAATGCTATCCCAATAAATAACTTTTCCTTAAATGGGTGGTAGAATTTTCTAGTGAAAAGTCTGGGCTTGGAGTTTTCTTTAGGAATGTTTGTAACTATGAATTCAATTTCAATTTATTTAATATATGAAACTATTTACTCTATCTATCCATCTATCCCTATTAATCCTGAAGGGGGGGATTTGAGTGGCACAGCATAGGTGACAATTAGTGTGTTTCTTTCCTTTTTTAAGATGTAAACATCATAAAATCAGAGAGTTTGCTTTGTTCATGTGTAGTTCCAATGCTTCATATCCTTGGCACATAGTAGACACTTTATAAATGATTTTAATCCTTTTGAAACATGAATGTTTCTTATACTTTATATGTGCATTTAGTGGGATCATTTCTTGTTTCCAGAAATGTTGCTATTAAATTGATGGTGAATCTAATAATTGTTGAGATCTTCCTAAGAAAGGACATTACTGTCATTTGAACAAGCTATTATATAAAGTTTGTGTTGTTATTCATTTACATCTTTAGCCTCCCTCTCTGCCAAAGGTTACATATATCTATAGAATATTCTATGGCCCGAATGCGTACAACTGTAGATGGGTACGTGAGTGAATGAATGGCTAAAAGAACTTGATTTTGAATGTCCAAATGCTCTGCTCTTCATATTTTGAAGTATATTTTGCTTTATGTAATTGTCAGTGTTTCTCAATAACTATGTTTGTTAAATCAAGTATTTTCATTGTCATGGAGAACTAGCTATTTAATCTGTGATGAATTCTTTTGTAAAGTGTTATATCCCCTTCTTTCTAAAAGCTGTTTTTCTTTTTGTTTTTCATTTTCCCATGTTATACTCCTGGAAGACTCACAGATCTAGGTCTGATTTGGGTTTGACCTGACCTACCAGGAGCAGTTCTGTACAATCACTGTCCTGTTTAAATTTCTCTAAAACTGAAGTGCCCTCTCTCTCTTTGCTCCTTTGAACAGGGGACAACCAGGGGTCATTTCAGATCTACTAGGGCTTTTCCAAGCTCAAGTGGCTGTGCTCTTCTACCCTGATTTATAACTGCTTCTTCTCATCCTGAGACTAAGTTGGCTCCTGTTGATGAGGAAGCTGAAGGTGAATGACAGTTTCTTTCCCTGAAAGTTGCTGCCTGTCTTGTCATCCTTTGGCATTTCTAACTCTGACATGACACTCTCACCTAAATTGGATGATACTAATTTGTCCCTGGCTGAGAATGGCAGCCTTGCTCCATTATTTCCTCCATCTTTGGGCACATGCAAATGTTCCTGATCCTGCTGCTGCTACCCAACCATATTTCTGCCTCAGCATTAGGTAATGAACTCTTTTTTCATTTTTATTTCATAGATACTTTTATCAGGCTTATTGGCAGCACTACGCTGAATGAAATCTTTTTTCTTCTTTCTTTCTTTTGAAATTGATCATAATTTGATTTGTTTTGCCTTATAAATTAATTTTTTTCTTTTGCCTTCTTGACATTTTTTCCCTAGATACCCAAAAGTACATGCGATATAATCCATCATTTGTCCTTTTCTTTCATCTCCTTCTTTATTTAAAAACATATTTCTTGTGAAAAACATGGAGTCCTTTAGCATTCATGCAATATGAAACAATGAGATGAAAATTTTGGATAATAATTGGGAGAAGTGGTAACTGTGCTTATTACACATTCTCCTTAGAAAACACTGTGAAAAGTATGGTTTGCTGTGTTTTAGAGACTCCATAATTACCATGTGATGTGAGTTGTTATGGTAACAGGGTTTTCCCCCTTCGTATTAAATAACAGAGTAAATGGTTGCTTGAGATGTGATTGAATTGTCAGCTTTCAAGCTAATGTTATCCTGATGGGAAAGGGGGGTGGGGGGAGAGGGGAAGAGAGAGAGAGACTGAGCTAGAGAGAGAATGAGGGAGGGAGGGAGGGTGGGAGGAGAGAATAGAGTTTTAAATATCCAGAAAGCACCTACAAAGTAATGAGTGTCATTTTACTTTAAAAATGTGTCCTCCACAAGCCCTCCCTTCTTGTCCTCCAGTCACTATTTGTCTGGGGAAAGGAATAACAAAAAAATTTATTCTGTGCAAACAAGATTACTATTGACAGACAGCTGAAGCCTGTGATTTCTTATTTATAAACAGTGGGACATTGAGTGGCTTTGGGGGTCTCTAACACTAAGTACAAATGGTTTTTCTTCTGGGAATGTGGGAGGAGTGTGTGTATGTTACAGACCAAATGTAATGGCTCAGTATTGGTGTGTCTAGGTAGCAACTGAAGTTAAATAGTTTTATTCTTTTGATAATAATATATACATCTGGGAAACATGAAAATGCCTTACTTTGTGAGACTGAGGTTTTAAAATCAATAACAAACACTTTACCTCTCGATTTTTATGTGCTGCTCTACCTTATCCCATTGTAGTTTTGCAGTCAAACAGCCTCACCAAAGCTTGTCTTACCTGCTTTAAATTATTTAATGAAGGGCTGTTAAAATGGGTATTTTCTTATAAATGAATAATTGTATTTGCTAAAATCACTCAAGAGGCAGAGAACATTACCCAATTTCTGGGCAATGTATTCTGAACAGTAAATTATCTAATTAGGTAGCCATGTACTTCCTTCAAGTAAAACAGGTGGCAGTGAGGAAACAAGATCTCCTTTTTCATTCTGTCTTTCAGCATTCACCCTACATTTATGAATTGTGTTTCTAAGCAAGATATTTTCTATTGAGCTAATATTTCAGGTATATGTCATTAAAACTTGTATGATACGAATTTTAAAATTTAGTTAGGAAATTTCAAAATACAGAGTTTATAATATCCACTTCAAAATTTCACCTTGTCAGTCACTGTGTTTTTAATCTGCAAAGAAACATTTCCCAGCCAGCACATTTTGGACATGTTTTGTAATATTTCAAATAACTGTATCGTCAACAACTTGTGTTTGAGTTTAGCTGTGCCTACTAAAAAAAAGTTTTCTAACGTGTTTTCACACATCATAACTTTCTGTGATTACTTGTTTATGATAGCGTGGTTTTCACATGACAAGATTTTGCCTTAAAGCGAATACTGTACATTTAATTGGTCAAACACAGCAGGTACACTTATGTGTGAGACACTGTTGTGGGTTCCATGGGAGAGATTCTGGGATGAATAGGATATGATCTCTGCCATTAGGATTTTATGAGATTAAGGTCTATACACAAATAATCTAAGATGAAATCTGTTGACTGTAACAGGAGAGGCATATAGTGTACTGGAAGTATAGGGATGGGAAAAATTATTTCAGTAAGTAGAGATGAGAGGAACACAGGGCATTCAGAGCAGTGGAAGCAGTCAGTGAATGCAAAGGTCTTGTAACGTATAGGACAGACTTGGGAATTGGTTTATAACCCAAATGAACCAGAATACAGGTTAAATGAAAGAGAGGAGCAGAAAATCAAGCGGGGAAATTGGTTGAGGATCTTAGCCAGCAGAGTTCTCACGTAGCAATAAAGTATTTCTTTTCTTTTCTTTTCTTTTTTTTTTTTTGGCTGCTAGGAGCAGCATGTGCGATCTTAGTTCCCTGACCAGGGACCGAGCCCGCCAAGAAGTCCCTACAACAAATTATGTCTTAAAGTAAATGGTATACTTTTGATTCTAATACTTTGGACATAACACAAAAGAATTTGGACTTTATTCTTTAATGAACCATCAAAGGTTTTTGAAAAGAAGTTCTGAGTTAATATAATAATAGCAACACCATTCAGGATGTATCAGATGGAGGCAAGATTTTAGGCTATTAAGAGATCAGTTAGGTGGCCTCAGTAATCAAGGCAGGAATTAGAACTCACCTGGTGAGGAAGAAAGTAGGGACAAACATAGTAAACATCTTAGAGGCAGAGTTGACAGTTGAGTTGGGGGCAAGGGAGAAGTCCAGGATAAATCTGAAATTTCAAACCTGGTGACGGTAATATTGATAGAAAGAGGAAAAATAAGAGGAAGAGTGGATTTTGAATGATGATGGCAAAGAAGTGCACAGAGGGTATTAGATGGTGGAAGGTGAATATTTGAGAATTATATGTTCTAAATGTAGTCATTTTCAAACTATTTTAAATTTTATTTTATTGAGTTATGTACATACAGCAGGTTACTCCCCTTTTAGTGTAAAGTTCTATGAATTTTGAAACATGAACACATTTGTCTAATCAGTACCACAGGCAAGATAAGAACAGTTCTATCACCCTAAAATCCCCCCATGCTCCTTTGTAGTCAGCCCCTCCCCCGCTCCCCCATCTCCTGACAACCACTGATCTCCTTTATGTCCCTCTAGTCAAAACTGTGTTTTAAAGAGTCCTAGGGACCACCACAAAGTAGACTCAGATGATCAAGAGGGCTGAGCGTCAAGCCCTCAGCCTTCATCTTTACTTCATGTAGACAAATTTTGCTTCTCTGTTTTCTGTTTTATATATTAGCATTTTATGTAACATTTGGGGTGGGGTGGAAAAAATTACATAGCTGAATACTCAGAAACTATTATTCTGCAGTGTTACTGATACCACTCTGAGCCACCATTATCTCTTACCTGTGTTTTTTCAGGAGCCTCTGAGTAGATTTCTCTGCTTTGACCTTTGCTCGCTCCAGTCTGTTCTCAGCAGAGCAGTCAGCAGGATCCTCTTACAATGTAGATTTGATCATGCCATTTTTCTCAGAACCTTATAATGGCTCCCCCTTTAGCAAGAGTAAAGGCGGGTCCTGAGAAGTGACCTAGAAGGCCCTACTTTCTCCTGTTAATCCGCCAGCCCTCTCTCTTTACACTGTCCTCTTTGCTTACTTTATCTGGGCTAGTTACACTGGCCTCCGTTCTGTTCCTGAAACAGGTCAGCCATGCGCTCACTTTAGGGATCTTTGCCTTACCTTGTGTTTGTTTTTTTTTTTTTTTGAGGTAAAATTCACATAACGTCAAACTAACCATTTTAAAGCTTAAAGTGTACAATGCAGTGGTATTTAGTACACTCACAAGGTGCAACCATCACCTCTGTCTATTTCTGAAACATTTTCATCACCCTCAAATGAAACCATGTCTACATTAAACATTCCCTCCCACTTCTTGCTCTCCCCGCCTCCTCCCCACCCCTGGCAACCACTAGCTTGCTTTCTCTCTCTATGGGTTGACCTCTTCTGGACATTTAATATAAATGGAATCATATAACATGTGACCTTTTGTGTCCGGCATCTTTCACTTTCACATGATGTTTTCAAGATGCACCCACATTGTAGCATGCATTAGTACTTCATTCCTTTTTATGGCTGAATAGTATTCCATGGTGGGTATATCATATTTTGTTTATCCATTTATCCATTCATGAATATTTGGGTTGTTTCCGCCTTTCAACTATGGTGAAAGTGCTGCTTGAGCATTCGTGTACAGTATTTGTTTGAGTATGTGTTTTCAGTTCTTTTCACTATATACCTAGAAGTGAAATTGCTGGGTCATTTGGTAATTCTATGTTTAACTTTTTGAGAAACCACCAAACTCTTTTCCACAGCAGCTGAACCATTTTACATTCCCACAAGAACTTACCTTTTTGTTGTTGTTGTTGTTGTTTTTAAGATTTATTTGTTTATTTATGGCTATGTTGGGTCTTTGTTGCTATGCACTGGCTTTCTCTAGTTGTGGTGAGAGGGCGTCTCATTGCAGTGGCTTCTCTTGTTGTGCAGCATGGGCTCTAGGCCCACAGGCTTCAGTAGTTGCAGCTCGTGGGCTCAGTAGTTGTGTCTCACAGGCTCTAGAGCTCAGGCTCAGTAGTTGGGGTGCAAGGGCTTAGTTGCTCTGCGGCATGTGGGATCTTCCTGGACCAGGGCTCGAACCCATGTCCCCTGTATTGGCAGATGGATTCTTAACCACTGTGCCACCAGGGAAGTCGCACCTTTGTTTTTACATCTTCATCTCCTTTAAGTTTTCACTCAGGCTTCACCTTCCCAATGAGATACCCTGACCACCCTATTTAGTCCTGTAATCTGCTCCTGTCCCCACTCTTGGTTTATTATCCTTCTTTTCCCCCTTGACCCTGCTTGGATATTTCCCTAATGTAGTCTCTTTTTTAGGCACATGCAGTGATGTTTCATTATACTTAGTACTACCTCTTACACATAGAAACTCTTACTCCTTCCTGTATCATAGAACCTGCTCACCTCAGCAGTCCATCAAACACCTGTCATTCATTGCAAGGGTACGCGTAGTTCTAGAAAAAGTATATTTCACATGTTAATTAAAACTTGGTGCACGGTGGTTGAGAACCCTGCTTTGTCATCTGTTGAATAACAGGGTTGAAACTTCATGATTTGGAATTTGTTTTGTTGATTGGGTTTCCTTCAAAGCCTTCTCACAAGTATAGCAAATTATACATGATTTTCATGCTTCAAAAATGCTGATTACATTTTTCAGACTAGCAATATTAACCTATATGGGGTAGCTATATATTGAATTGGAATAGCATCCTAAAATGTGTTTTTGTTAAAAATGGTCAAGGAAGTCTATTCTGCCTGTAACACAGCTGGAAGAGTAAGGGCACGACCGTATTCAGGCTGTTTCTCTAAGTCTCTTCTGTAAGGGAAAGAGTGAGAAACTGCATTTTTAAAGAGATTTAGTTGCAGCCAACACCACAGAACACTAAGACTAGGTATAATCTTGTAAAACCTGGGGAGTTCAGGCTGGTGTCTAGGCTCAAGCATGACTGCCTCCCTGCATCCACCTTCAGATGTGGTCTGAGCAGCAGCAAGAGGATTAGCTTGAACCTTCAGTTTATAACCTCCTTTTAAATAGGTTTCCTGGCATGAAAGTCTTTGTTCTTAGAAGCTCAGCATTTGATGTGCTCATTTTCCTTTACATTTTTTCGTATTACTTTCTTTTTTCGACTCAAGTTTAAGAAGCAAGAGAGATCATCGTCTTTCCAAAAACATTCGGTGCTCTTTTTGCCAGTTTGCTGAGACTGGGTATTCTCAGTTGTGCAGTGATGTCCGTGGATTATTTGGCAGCAAAATTTTAAAATATTTTGAGGTTCTGAAGTAACTGATACGAGTTTTGGTTGTGGTGTTTATGTCCTTTCTGTGAAATCCAGGTCTCAAAATAGAACTTAAAGATAATGTATTTTATGAAAAGGGTAGGAAAACGTTAAAGGGAAGTCCCCACATTTTGGAAACAGACAACAAGGCCAAGGACTAATTAATGCCTCCACAGCTTCCTGGATAAGAAGAGAAGAAGCAGGAATTGGTGGGCCCGTTCCTTCAAGGAGTTTTGTTAACATATTGACAAGGCTCCCCCTACCCTACTCCATAGAGTGAGTGCTTAATCAGAAGAGCAAGAAACCTGTCTTTATAAATTTTTTTAGGTTCATTTCATGATCCGAGGATTTTTTTCATACTTTTTGAGTATCTAATTTTTAAAAAAGAAGCAGTGGGATGAGGGGGTGATAGATTGCATACAGAACTGATCTCTTTGTTCCCATAGATGCTTCATAATTTTGCCTTACAATCTGTTTGTGTCCATTTCTGACTCTCCCTGCCCATTTCTGAACTCTCTGCAGATACTGATCGATTTATAATCCTCATATCCTTCCAGAGTCCCTTGCGTATAGTAGGCCCACACTAAGACTGGGATTAAAGAAAATACCAGAAGCCATGGAAACCAGCTCTATTCAGAGAGGCTGTTCTCCTCCTCATCACAAAGCACTTGAGAAAATTAATTCCTGTAGTACAGTAAAATCTCCTTAAACACTGTAGTTACCGTGATTCTGGGATAATTATATAGAAATTTGTCCTTTTTGTGTGTCTGTTGTTGTTTTTTGCCTGTAAGACACAGACTAAAGTTTCCATTGTTTGAGTTTAGATGAGATGAGTTACAGGAAACATGAAATGTGATGCACTGTGACTATTTTTTCTTGAGTGATCTTTCTTTAACAGAAGCAGACCTTGGGAAGATTTGTTGCAAGATAGCTGTATACTAATAGGTAGAAACAGAAATGACTATGAAAACCAGATGTTTTGTCTGGGCCTGTCTTCAGAAACAGGATTTCAGTGTTGGCATATATCATTTTTCTCTTGTTTACCCACACTGATTAAAGGGCATTTATCTAGTGGTGTGCACAATTGCTGTGTGCAGGACTCATTTGCATGCTCTTACCATCATGGTTTCTACACAACATGATATTTCTGTTGGCAATTTAAGTTTATTACTTCAGAAATTGTCATATTGGAAGTCCAGGATGTGAGTAATATTTATTTTTATTTAAAATTACTAGGGGGTTTTGTTAGACAATACCTAGTTTCCTGACATTGGCAAGAGGCTTTACAGAGTTTCCCCCTAATTTTCAAGGACATATTTGTATCACACGTACATCTTAACTTGCTATTATTGTAGGACTTTATTTGCTTTAATTTAGAAAATTCCAGGCTTATTTTATTTTGTCTTTACAGGACTCTAAACTCTTCTCCTTTGAAAATATCCAAAAGAGCTCATTTGCGGTTCTCATCCTAGACCGATTTGGTTTGTTTTAGAATCTAAACCATGGAAATGAAGGGAAAGAGAGAATTGATGATGCAGTTTTCATTTTATGCTGTTTTAATATTGTGCAGCCTAACTTGTATTGTGGTAATTTTTTCCCACAGGTTCACATCCAGCTTTCCGAGTGGCACCGTGCAATTTTTCTCCCACAGGCCTGGCTCGCATATATGACTCGTGCTTATCATGCCATCTTACAGGTAATGAAGCCACGGGATGGCTTGCTTTAGGGAGTGTCTCTTTCTTAAGGTTTACTACAAATATGTATTTAATGTAAAAGCACTCAGGAAACTAGCACTATCAAAAATGCAATGGTTATTTTTGCTCATAAAAGAATGTGAAGCACGCATATATAACTGCACTTATATTTTAAATGTGATGCCCCCCCAAATGTGTGTTTCATCCAGATCTCCCTCTTGAGTGCTACTCTCCTATGTCCTGCTGCTTTGTGAACGCCTCTCATTGTCCCAGATGTCTCCCGTGGCTGTCCCACAGCACCTCAACTTAAGCGCATCCCAAACTGACCTCCTCATCTTACCTTGTACCTGTGCCCTCTCCAGCTGGACTTGCTTACATCTCCAGCTTTATCTCTTAATCCTTCCCTTGAATTTTCATCTCACTCAATTTCTTTGTTTTCCCAAACTCGGTATTGTCTTCCCTAACCTCTTGACTTTTATCTACAATGTTCCTTCTGTCGCGGGTATTGCCATTCCCTCTCTGCGTATTCAAGGCTGTTTTTGCAGCTTTTCCCTTTTTCTCAATTCCAAGAGTAAGTTTCACTTTGTATTTATAGCTTGTCATAGTGGTTTAAGGGGCACATATTGGAATGACAAATTTCTACTTGTTCTTTACGCAGTTTTATCTGTGTCCCTTCCCTCTCTGTGTGCCTCCTTAGAACTGTTGCGTTCCTTTTTGAAGCCCTTATCACCTTAGTTCCATGTCTGGGGTCTCCCTCCAGTTGGCTCTGTTCCTTAAAGCCAGAAGCTGTGTTTTCCTCTCTGTTGTCTCTCCAGCACCTGACATAGTGTCTAAAACATAGTAAGTGTTCACTAGTCAGAAAGAGCAAAACAAGTATCGTATATTAACACATATATGCAGAATATAGAAAAATGGTACAAATCAACCAGTTTGCAAGGCAGAAATAAAGACACAGATGTAGAGAATAAATATATGGATACCAAGTGGGGAAAACGGTGGGGGTGGGGGGTGTTTGGGGTGGGATGAATTGGGAGATTGGGATTGCCATATATACATTACTAATAAGAAAAAAATATCAAATTGTATACTTTAAATATATGCAGTTTATTGTATGTCAATTGTATCTCAATAAAAGTTCTCAAAAAAATTTAAAAAATAAAACATAGTAAGTGCTCACTAAATAAATGAATTAACTCAATTTGATGTCTTTTATTTCAATAATATTATAAGCTGTAGTTCTTGGATTTTTAAAATTAGAAATTTTTAATCAGTTTGGGAACATATGAACATTTAACAGCATAAGAAAAAAACTACTAACTCAATCCTTTTTCCTAGCTTAAAATTCATTGTTAAGGATGATAGAAAAAATCTAAATTACTTAAGTAATTTATGGCCCCAAATAAGATTTTCATGAAGTCTTAGGAAATAAGGTGTTATGGTTAAAGGTAAATGGTATCCTAGAGGATGGAGGCAGACCAGAGGAATGACTAAGCATCTCAGCATTGATGTTCTCATCTTAAATTAAAACCTTGCTATAATATATTCATTCTAGAATTTATAAAGTGTTAATGCATCTTCAGAGATTCTGATTCACTGGAACTGAATAGATCAGGAATCTGCATGTTTACCAAACTGCCAGGTGATTTTAATTCAGTCTGTCAACCCTACTCTGAGCAACAGTGTTTTAGATGGTTCCTCAAACCAACCTGGAATCTGCATTTTGAAGACATTCCATTGGACCAGTGTTCCGTTTTGCTTGGCTTACGCACTTTTTTTTTTATCCTCAACAGCATCTGGCCATTCAGTTTTGAGTAGGTGCATAAGTGGGTGAATGAATTACTCATATATACCCTTAACCAATTATAGTTTTTATTCAAGAAGAGTGAGATTGCACATCAAAGTATGCACTTTTTCACACACTCATTTTTCCCTTTGTAATTTTTGCATCGTTTTCCTTCACCAAACATTTATGGAACATCCTTTACTGGCCAGGCCCTGTGCCGGGTGTGTGGGGTAGAAGGAGGAAGTACTCCTTCCTCTCAGGAGCTCCCAGTCCAGTGCAGGAGACTAACGTGTCCACTAGCAATGCCAGTACAAATCTTTAATGCTTTAATAGAGGATGTGCTCCAGTACAGGCACCTGGAGCCAGCAAGAATAACTCCTCCTGCAGAATGTGCTGAGAATTTTATTTGGCCCTTAGCATAAGGAAGGCTAAATTGAAGAGGATTATGGTATAACATGCAGATGACAAGCAATTGATTTAAAAAAAAAAAAAACCCTCTATGGTTTCTTTTGTATAATAAGAGCTACCATTTATTAAATAACTAGTGTCTGTCCAACATTTAACACATAGTATTTCAGCTCATCTTACAGAAGCCCTTTGAAGTGGGTGTTGTTAACCTCGTGTAGAATGGGATTATGGATGGGGCACATGGTTAGCTAGGAAAGCAAAGCAAACTGCACAAAACCCAACAGTCAGTAAATAAGAGAACTGGAACTTAACCTGGCTTTGTCTGATTCCAGAGCCTCAGCCTTTGCCACCGCGTCGTGCATTTTCACTAACACCGTCATTAGTTGTTACAAATAATGCAAATTGGTTTAATATTTTAGAGGACAGATCGGTTTATGAAAAGCCAACTGAGTATTTTTAGTAATACAAGTCAATTATTCTGCCTTTCTGCTGTTGTAGGTGATAGTGTGTATCTTTATCACTTAAAATCTCCTTCCTTTGGATTTCTAAGTCTAGTTCCATTGAGAATTGGTGATTAAGAGGTGAAACTCAAAGTAGGGACTGTAATAAGATTTTCAGTATTATTTGAAAACTACAGGAGTGCTTTTTAGGCTGTCACTATTATTTGAAAGTATGCTGATGCATTTTAACTGTTCAACAAGTTTTTTTAAATGAGCCTACGCACTTAAATAGAAATTACGGAATCTTAGAAGAATTAGAGCAACTGCCAAACTCCTCGTCTGCATCAAGAATTTCCATCCTGGAAATTCGGTACAGGAGGTATAGTTACTTCCATCTGGTGCTAGACATATTTTGTAGCATTAGGCTAGAGCATCATTTAGAGGAGCCATGTTTTATTCAGTAAGCCTAGGAGATACGCTAAAAGGTGGTTCAACATTATTTCCTGGAGGTTGACTGTGATGCGAATAAGTTTGCAATTTGAACACTTCTAGTGGCTTTTGCTTAGGCATCAGCTTCCAGCCTTATCTAGTTTTTCCACAAGAACGTTGGATTCTGAATTATAAGTGTGTCAAAATGGTTGACATAGGGAGGTATTTAAATTTCTTCCCATTAAGTTGAAAAATGCAGATACGAGTTGATTGACAGTTCCAAGTCCATTTTGGTAAGGTGCCCTCTGCAGTCGGCTTTACCTTCCTGCCCTTGTGGGATGCTGAGGAGGTTAAGGTCTCCAGCCTTTGTGTAAAGGACTCTTAGGGACTGTGAATATGACCTCAGACAGGACAGAGGGGTTAAAACAGGTTGACTGCAGATACCTGTTTCCTGAGTTTGTCAGCTGGCTGCATGCTAATCTGAATTAAAAACCAGTCAGGAATTGTGACCCCTAGCAGATTACTCTTTGTAAAGGTTGTTTGTTTGTTTTTAATGTGCAAGTTTAGAGTTAGATGATATCGCTCACTGTGATCAGCAAGCTTGTGGTTACATAGGCTGAAGACTTTTTTTTTTTAAGGAAGAGGAATAGATAAATTAATAATTGGAACCTACAGGCAATCCAAAAATCTCAATTCAAGTGATCATTTCAGCCTTTTCTCTCCCAATGAGTGTCCCCCCGTCGTCCCCCCCCGCCCCGCCCCAGCTGTTAACCAGAAGCGGAGGTGTCTGAGCTGAATGCCACCACATCTCTGTTATCAGTAGGTGAAGAACTGGATGGCAAAGTGGATCTGAATAAATAGCCTAACATGGGCTGGATGGAAGGAGTTAGAGACATTTCAGAAGAGGAGATTGAGAAGTACCAAGACTCTGAGAAAGAAAAAATGAGAAATTTACTTAATCATGATAGAATAGTTGTATTGGTTTATGGCTACAGGAGCAATCAGAAAAGTAGACCTTCTCAAGAGACTGCACGTATACAGGCCTTTTTTGTGTTTTATTTCTGAACAGATTTTTAACTTTTTAATTTCTTGTTTCTTGTCTTTTTGGGGAAAGCGTTATGGAAAGTAAATGTTTTAGGAGGAAAGAGATTTGATTTAAGAAGCATAACCAACAGAAATAGGCAATAAACATGATTTTCTATTTTGCTTACCCTCTTGGGAGGCTACTATTGATATTAAATATTAATATCAATATCTTGCCAGTTTGATCACCTCTGATACCTTGCTCCAAGAGACAGAGGGAGAAGGAAGGGGTCAGGATTCTGTCACTGAAAACACAGAGATGGGGATGGACATGACTGAAGTAAATAGAAACTATGAAGGATGTGAGCAGAATGCCCATCAGATCTCAGAGTGCCTGAACTAGTGAGCCCCAGGGCACTGTGTGCTGGAGGTTGTGCAAAATACCGGGACTCTTTAGATGGATAAAACCCACCTTGTCCTCTTCAATGAGCTTACAGGCTAGTAACTGAGAGTATATGAGGGAAATACAGGGACATGCAACTCTATAGTCTGGATGTTACATTTTGGGGAACCATTTACTCTTTGTGAGTATACAGATTAAAAATATGAATTATTTCAAGAAGGATTTAGATATATTCATGAGAGATTAGATTATAAGAAGATAATAAGGGGAGTTTCCAAAAAAAAAAGATAATAAGGGGAGTTTGTTTTTGATAGCTAACCTGGTAATGGTAGCAATTATTTGGTACCAGTCACTGCACAAAATAGACACTTTCCCACATTATTTTACGTGATACTCTAATACCATGAGTTAGGTGTTTGCTATATTTTACAAATGGAAATTGAAGCTTAGAAAGGTGAAGTAACTTGTCCAGATTTACACAGCAAGTAAGTGGAAATGGCATTAGGTCAGGACATCCTGATTTCAGGGTCCACATCTTTAACCTAGAGCTATATTGCTTCCCTCTCTAGAATATATAGAGAGATTCATTTTTCTTCTGTGGAGCGCATCTTAGAACTCTAAAATCAATAAGAAAAAGACAACTGATAGAAAAAGAGAATAGGAAACCCAAATAGTCATTAAACATTTGTAAATGTAAACAGTAAAATGAAAATTAAAACCATAATGGGCTCCATTTTACACTCCCCAGATGGTAAAAATTTAAAAGCCTGACAATTCTAAATGCTGGTGAGGATGTGATGTAGCCAGAACTCTTATTTACCGCTAGTGAGAATATAAGCCGCACAACCACTTCTGAAAATGGTTTGGTGTTACTCAGTAATACAATATGCAGTCTAAGTTCTTGTTCAATTCAGGGTATGCCAATAAACCAGAATTTTAATTACATTTAAATAATGTAATTGATGATGGAGTAGAGGGGAAAGCATCTGATCAAAATAATCATGAATGTAAAAAAAATGGAACAGATAATGTATATTTGAAGGCTTTGCCCTTAAAGAAATGATATTAGCCATGCTTTTATTGCATGGTACAGGTTGAGAATTATAAGTTTAGTCTAGCAATAGAAATGTGTAATATGCATCTGTTTGAGAGTAACTTTTGTTATACATTACCTAAAT
Organism: Hippopotamus amphibius kiboko; assembly: GCF_030028045.1. Classification (NCBI taxonomy): domain Eukaryota; kingdom Metazoa; phylum Chordata; class Mammalia; order Artiodactyla; family Hippopotamidae; genus Hippopotamus; species Hippopotamus amphibius. The sequence goes on along the minus strand of NC_080187.1, from coordinate 83,017,454 downwards.
CTTAAGTATTATATACTTCCTACTAATTTCTACCATTCTGTTATAATATTGGTACCCAGAACCCAATCTTGGTATCATATTAGTTCAAATTGTCAGCTGCTGACACATGCATATTATTACGATATAGGGAATTTGTTGAATAGGACCTATGGACTTCAAATCTGCTTCTAATAGATACCCCAAAATGAAGTGCTCTGCACTAAGTTTGTCAAACATACAACTTCTCCAGGATATACTTATTTGGTGAGTGTGGGAATCCTGAGCAGTGATATAATTCTGTCTCCTCACACAGCCTCTGTCAAAGTCTGATAACTTATCAGGAACACCTAAGGACAATTGGGAAAGGATTGTTACCTAAGTGTTTTCCAGAGAAATTTTGAGACAATTTTGGCCATAGAGTTTGCATGCTGACTGATGCTGTGCTTTTTGCAGGGAAGGATAGGAGAGCTGGAGTTGCAGTTAAAACATGGAAAAGAAGGACCTGAGGAGGTGCAATACAAAAAAAGCACAGCCTGGCTCTGGTAAGAAGATGGCTTTCTGTGCTCATTATTTGTCATGGGAAATGAACTGTGAGGAAGAAGGTGACCACTTTAAAGCCTTTAATGTTGGAATTTTAACCTCTGTATGAGCCTGAAGGGCAAAGGGCTGAAGATGTGATAGGTGTTTTTTCCATTTCCTCCCCAGATCTAGAAGGAGAGCTTTATTCATGGATCTTATATATTTTTATTGTTTTCTAAAGCAGTGTAGAAATGGTTTGTTTTTCCCTTTTCCCCTATAGTTGATTATTTTGTATGCTTTTGAATGAAAATTGAGTGTTTTTCCCACTCATTTAGCTAGGGAATACTCCCCTACTCCTCCCTCCCCAAGACATCTTCATTATTAGGAGCAACTATACCATGTCAAGGCTTTAATTTCTTTGGCAGATGTCCCCCAGTGAACCCCCACTGTATTATCTAGAAATGTGTAAGTGCTGGCACATTAAAGGCAATTCAGATTGTTACATGGGTTGGGATGAATACCTTGTCAGATTAATGTTGCAGCAGCCTAAATCTAAGTAAAGTGCCCAGAATCTAAATAGCTTTGCCCGTAGCCACAGTTTTCTTTAATATAAAAATCTGTTCAGAGGTTACTTGGTTTCAGTTTTTTATCTACTAACAATTGGCATATGTAGAAAAGCAGAAGCTGTGTGTGTGTGTGTGCACGTGCGTGCGCGAGCATGCACATGTATGCACGCACAGTTAACTAATTCTATTCTGGTACATTTCCTAGATTAATTTAAAAACCAGCAATGCAGTTTAAAACGTTATGACATTGGTTTTAAGATTAGAGATTAAGAATTTGGGTTTCGCTTCCTTATTTGCTATTTTCCTTTACACATAATTTTAATTTCATGTTCTGAAAATGATAATTTGAGGAGTGGTATTTTAGCTATACCCTTCCAAATATACATGGTGACATATGGAATGAAGGATGTGAGAGATGGAAGTCAAGGATAACTCCAAGATTTTGACTGTGAATAACTAAAAGTATGGAGTTCCCATTTACTAAAATGGGGAAAACTATAGAAAAGCAGGTCTGTCTAGGGTAGAAATCAGGCTTGAGACTTGCTAAGCCTGAGATAACTAATTAGACCTGCAGTTCGGAGATATCAAGTAGGTTGATGACTATGAATCTAGAGTTCAGGGGTAAGATCAGGCCTGCACATATAATCTGGGAATCATCAGCATATTGACTGCATTTAAAATCACGACACTGGATGAGATTATCTAGGGAATGAGCAAAGATAAAGGGTCAGAGAACTGAGCCCTGGAGTATTTCAACATCTAGAAATGGGGAACATGAAGAGAGGGCCAATAAAGCAGCTGGAAAATTAGTGATCAGTGTTGTAGGAAGAAAACCAAGAGATAGTGGAATCTTAAAAGCTGAAGGAAGAAAGTGTTTCAAGAAAGGAGCAACCAGTTGTGTCAAATGCTGCTCTGAGACTGCAAAAGATGGAGACTGAGAGTTGAGCATTAGATTTGGCCTCTCGAAAGTCATTGGTGACCATGAAAGAGCTGTTTTGTAGGGACAAAAGCCCAATTATAGAAGGGTCTAGAGAGAGTAGAAGGAGATAAACTGGAGTCATAGGTATAAGCTGCTCTTCTAAATGAGTTCTGATGTGTGAGAAGGCATGGAAAGTGGCAGTAGCTAGAGGGCTTCTTTTAAGATGGTAGATATTGTAGTGTGTTCACAAGCTAAGGGGAGTAACACAAGTGGAGAAGGAAAAACTGGTGATGCAGCAGAGAGAAGGGAGAGTAGGTAAGAGGAGGGAACTTGTGGAGGGTGTGGCCCTTCCTAGAAGTACAGTACAGGCAAGTCATCATCTGTCAGGATTTCACACTGACCAATAAAAGAATACACTAAGTGCACTATACTCCATTTAGGAAGACCAAGATTGGACAATATGTTTTAGAGAAATTTATTTTCTATTTTATAAAGTGCAAGTTTAAGGAGCAGTTTGCAACTATCTGAAAAACTTGGCTGTTAAGAATGACTCATTCTCAGAGAGTGCTGAATAGCTAAGATTTTATTATATTTCAAATGCAAATACTTATGAATTCAAATATAGTTCATATTTGCAAAACTTTTGTGATATTTATAAAAACTTTGATTTATGAAACTCAAAATGTATAGGGAAAATGTTTATGATATCCTCTTCATAATGTAAATTGGCAGTCAATGATTGCTTTTCACTTTATCTCAAGACTCTTACATGAAAAAAAATTCTGTGAATATTTGCATTGAACATACCTTCCTTTAAATCCACAAATGTAATTATTTTCTTTTAGTTCAATTTTATAACCAACATTTGTTTTTTTTTTTGTTGAGCTATGATTGACATATAACATTATATTAGTTTCACATATACCATAGCCAAGAATTTAAATTTTATTTTATATACATACGTAGTGACAATTCTATTATCTACAATTTGGAAGTAGTAAGTTGCTGTTTTGGTGCGCTCTTGTGCAGAAAAGAGAGAATGTCTTAGTCAGTTCAGGCTGCTATAACAAAAATACCATAGACCAGATGGCTTAAACAACAGAATTTATTTCCCACAGTTATGGAGGCTGGGAAACGTTAGATCAAGGTGCCAGCAGACCTGGTGCTGGTGAGGGCTTGCTTCCTAAGTCTGAAGATGGCTGCCTTCTCTTTGTAGCTTTGCATAGAGCAGAGAGAAAGCAAGCTCTCTGGTCTCACTTCTTATAAGGATACTAATCCCATTCATGAGGGCCCTACCCTCATGACCTCCCAAAGGCCCCACCTCCAAATGCCATACATTCAGAGTTAAGATTTCAACACGTGAATTTGGGGCTGGGGGACGCAAACATTCAGTCCATAACAGAGAATAATATAAAATACACTTGCTTACCCACTGTTCAGTTTAAGAGATGACACCATGAAAACACATTCACCTTCTTCCCTGCCTCTACTAAGTAACCTAAGGAATAGGAAGATGAAACTGTCTTAGAAGCGAAGCCCTTATTACAGTTCTTTCACCTTACACTAAAATTCTACATGGAAGTTTTAAGATCTGTAGTCGTTGCCAGAGGTTCTTATTAATTGATGAATAAGCAAAAAAGATTGGTTTCTTGCTTTACCGTAAATTCTCGTACCTATTTTCCATCTGTATTGCAGGGTTCGAGACATGTTGGCTGATGAGGTCACCAAAGCAGCTGCAAAGTAAGATCCATTTATTCTTTTACCAGAAATTTTCTATAAGCATTTCTTTTTCCTCACAGGTATGAACAATTTCTCCTTTTAGGGCATTTCATAACTTTAAGGATTTTAAAGGACTTTTCAGTTAGTTTTTCAAAGATCAGTTGTTATCCTTTCTCATATTCAGTTAATTCTTACTACATGTCTTTCTGTGAAAATACAGAGGAACCAGTACAGGCACAAAACTTTTACATCAAAGTTGTACCAATGTGTATACCCAACAAAATGGCCTATGCTCTGGCTTAGATTTAAAGGATTGTGATTTAGTACAGGAGAAGAAAAAAAAAGAAATCTTTGCTAATGTGTCTATTTTACAAACAGATGAGTAAATCTCAACTGTGAACCAGTAAATAATTTAAGGTAGTACCTTCTTTTATTCTCCAGGTGTTATTGGGCCTAGGGTAGCTAAATATTGAATTTTTTAATACTAAAAACTAATGTGAAGACCCACTAAAAAGACAGTTTCCGTCATGTCCTTATGGTTGTTTTAGCAAAAATAACTTGAGTATTACTACCTTGAGGCTTTTTCTTTACCTTAAGCCAATTCTCACTAAGAAAATTATACCCTAGTGAACTTGTTTGAACAATCTCTTCAGGTCTCTTTGTTAGCAAGCTGCCTAGTTGTTCCTGGTAGTAGTTACATGTCAGTTATATACACTTCTCCTTTTCACTATTAGCCTTAGCCTTTGCTGCCATTTCTGTTTGACTTCCTTTCTTCTTATTCACCAAATAATATAGATGTACCTTTGACCTAGAGGATTTCATATGTATTGAAAGTCCATGTTATCTAGAAATATTTAACTACAGTATAGTTTATCTCTCTCATGTCCTAGAACCTTCTGTAGCTGAATAGATTTTTGCCTAAAAAAACAAAAACCAGAAAACATAATCTACCTTAGAGTTCGCTTTCCACCAGCAATTTCTTAAGCAGGTACTTCACTGTAAAACCTGATCCCAATACCTGATCACTACTCAGTCTGGTGTTTTCTGAATACAGGGAAATAGAAGTGGTAATCCTCCCCTACACTCAATTCTGTGGGAGGCACTGGGAAGTGTCTGTTGACAAAATGAAAACTAAAGTACAGAGAGGCTTCCATAGGGACTCATTTGTGTCTGTTTATCTGGTTTGGTGAATTGCAGACACCGTGGGAGAGCACTCAGCTGCTTATTGGAGGAGAGGAGGTTCTGGGGCGGGGGCTGCCTTTGACCTTTACCTTTCATAGTTTCTTCTGTTATATAGTCTACTTAATTCCTGTTAAAAACAGTACTCTGACATTTGCAACAAAAGCTCAAATGCTGAAGAAACTAGCAGCTTTCTATTAAAACAGCTGTAATTTTGCCTCTCCAGCAGCTTTGGCAGATTCTATTCTAAAATTTTATTTCACCAAGACTTTAATCTTCAGGTTTGCAAAGCATCGTTTCATGACTAATACCTAAGAAGAGTGTGTTCGCATTCTCAGTGGTATGGAGTAAAAATAATTTATGTTCTCATGGTGTTACCTTCTCATCAAAAATTTCAAACTATTTTACAGACCTTATCTTATTAAAGCAATCCTGACAATACTAGGCATGACAGCAAGTGAGCAGGAGATAGTTAAGGTCCAGAGGCTGAGAGATTAATGATAGAGCAGAAGAAAAAATCACTGTGCTGCTTTCTCTTTACTTTTTCCCACTGGCCTCCTCGAATCATGTGAGGACCCCATCGCTACCTCCTGCCAGTTTAGCCTTCTGTTCCTTGGACCGTGGCTGCCACAGGCTACTTCGGGCCAATGTAGGGCTTATTTTGTTCTGAGGCATAAATTAAATGTAAGAAGTAAAATACTAGTCACAGGATTAGACTGATTTGCTCATTTGAGAGCATTTTTAAATGCATCAGGGATAGAACTAAGGGAGAATCAGAACACAGATAAAACCTGATGATTGATGTAAGTTTATTTTCATTGTTAATAATTAAATAGATTTGAACCTGAAGATAAAAATCCCCAAAGGATTGGGTCACTAATATGTAACGTAATACTTTGTCCCTAAGAAAGCATCATTGTAGCTCATCCTTCCTTGAGCTTTTTAATTAGGTTAATGGCATCCGTTTGTTTCAGAGGACAATTTAATTAAAATGTCAGTGGTATTGCCTAGATAAATACTGTACTGATGCTGACACATTATTATGCAAATTAGTCACTGCTGCTTGACTGGTAGGGGATAGTTATGTGATCAAGAAGGTGAAAAGTTTTTGCTGAACCAATTCTAGAGTTTCACCTGGCCAGCTCCTCCTTGAATTTGTCTCACTGAGCATGTATGGAGTGTCTTCTCTCCATAAGTCACTGCAAGGCATGTGGGTAATGTCAAGATGATCAAGAGCTAGTCACCGTACCTTTATGAAATGTGTAACTTGGGCTAAGCATACATCGCGTGACTGTGGACTAGTTTTTCCTATTTAAAGATTAATGTCCAAATATGCATTTAGTCTGCATCCAAAGACTTAATTACCAGTGGCTTTAAATACATTTTTCTCCACTTTACAAGAACAATACATGCTCAGGAATGTTAAGACCAGTGAAACTTTTTAAATACAATGATTTGGGGCACGGTTTCAAAACTGAGGCTAGGGGCTTCCCTGGTGGTGCAGTGGTTGAGAATCCACCTGCCAGTGCAGGGGACACAGGTTTGATCCCTGGTCTGGGAAGATCCCCACATGCTATGGAGCAACTAAGCCCGTGCGCCACAACTACTGAGCCGGCTCTCTAGAGCCCATGCTCTGCAACAAGAGAGGCCACCTCAATGAGAAGCCCGTGCACTGCAACGAAGAGTAGTCCCTGCTCGTCACAAGTAGAGAAAGCTGGTGTGCAGCAACAAAGACCCAATGCAGCCAAAAGTCAATCAATCAATCTTTTTTTTTTTTACCATAATTGTCTAATATACTGCCTTTATTCAGATTTTTCCAGTTGGCCCAAGAATATCTTTTTTTTTTTTAGGCTCTTTATTGGAATATAATTGCTTTACACTCTTGTACCAGTTTTTGAGGTACACTAAAGTCAATCAGCTGTATTTATACACATACCCCCATATTCCCTCCCTCCCACAATCCCCCCCACCCTCCCTGTCCTGGCCCTCCAACGCAGCCAAAAGTCAATCAATCAATCTTAAAAAAAAAAAAAAAAAGAATATGAAATGACAACCCACAGAATGAGAGAAAATATTTTAAAAAAAAACAAAAAAACTGAGGCTAAATTCTCTTTCAGAATTTCAGGGTTAAAAAGACACTTTTTTATATCATCTTGACTAATATTCTTGTTTTAAAAGATTTGATACCCAGTGTCTGGTGACCATCTAAGAATTTCTCCAGGGTGATAAATTCACTGAGAATTTAAAACTATTTTTTTTAATCTAACTTCAGGGATTCATGATCACGTTATAGCAGAACAGGCTTCAAGATATTCTCAGCTAAAGGAAAGAGAGAATATTAGAAATAAAGGATTTAATTTTGATTTTGTTAAATGATTTTCAGGCTAGGGCACCTGGGAATGTCCACATCTTGCCTTGCTTCTGGTGTTTTATTGTTAGCTATAGGAGTTCCCAGTAATTCTCACTGCAAAACTGCTTCGACCTCAAGTCTTCCTCTCTCTTTTTTCCCCCTGCCCCATCCCTCAAGGTAAATGTTGTTGTCTTATCAATGTATGACAGGCCTCAAAGAGGAGTGATTTAAGAAGGGATGAACAAAATGATCAAGAGTACAAAGCAAGCCTTCACTGAGGTTAACTACCCTAGAGTAGGAGCAAGAGAAGGAAGGAAGGAATGGATGAATTGATAGAAGAACTTGATAATAGCAAGTCCTGAGTTCCATTCTTACCAAATGGAAACAAAAATGCAAGAACACAGTTGTATATTCACCTTTTGATACTCACTAACTCACATGTTCAGTCATGACTGTGGCCCAGGGCTGGAGATACTAAGCTTGCATGGGGAGCAGGGTTGGAAGTCTTCCTCATCCCACACATCTGTTCTATTCCTGCACCATAGTAAGCAGGGGAGTAGCTCTTGGATGTATGCACTGATTCAAATTCAGTTCTCAAGTCCAGGTTTGGGGAAACATTCTCTGCATTTATGGAACCCACAATCGTAGAACTGAGAACTGAACTAAATGATGGTAAGGGTGCTGTGTTACCTGAGTTCTGTTATGATGTAATTGGCAAGCCAAGAGCATCTCATCAGTGTCCCATTGGGGATTTTATTCTATAGGATCACTTTCGAATTGTGGAATAATAATAAACATACATTTTCAAGTGGTAAGTATATTTAAAAGATTCCATTTTCTTGATACCAATTTCAGAAGTCAAACTTAAGATTTTATTGCCGATATTAGAAAATTACCATTTGGGTGATATAAAAAGGCAACTTGCAATCCAAATATTCTAAAAACAAGCCTTTTTCGCATCTTATCTAGGTTTCTGAATTACGTGACAGACTGACTTCAAGGTTGCTGACTTTGGCATAGTAAGAGAAAGAAGGGGAAAATGATAATGGTGGAGGAAAGCCGCCAGTGTGTCGAGTTGCTGTAAAGTATGCCATCTGAAGTGGTTCACTAGAAGCTGCTTCCACACACCAGCGCTTTAAAAAAGCCAGGGGCCAGTTCCATTCTGCTGGGCTTATTCACATAACTGTCCTTGGCTGAGTTTCCAAAACAAATTGATAGATTTATATTGGCCAAAGATGACACCAAAGAAGATAGCTTGGGAAACATAAGGTCAAATGATGAAATAAAAATTTTGGGAAGAAGGAGTTTAGATATATGAGCTTTGAGTTTTTAAGTTACCCAAAGCATAATGACCATGTGTTTATAAGAAGAGTTAAAAAGCACTCGTGTCAGAAGAAGGAAAGAAGCTGCTAGCATCAGGAAACAAACAGACCTGCATTTACAAGGCTCCGTGAAGGGATGGAAGTGCTTTTTGACCTCATCTGCCCTCCCTATAATAGTGCCTTCTCTTCTCCCGGTTAATGCCCCCAAATCCTCCCTTGGAATTTTTTTTCTTTTTAAACAGAGACAGCCCCGTGGTCAAAGGCAACGCGCTGTTAGCCTTAAGCAGCCTTGCTGTCGTCGTTTCCAAACATGAAGCCAGCCTCTCCTCAGACTCTGAGGGGGTCCTGGAGGTGAGTTAAGGGTGTTTAGAACCAGTTGGGCTTTGGTTGTGTCATGTGTGAAAAGTGAGACTTCTCCCAAAGCCTGGCCCTGAATTTAGGAGGTTACAGTCTGGCTGCATCACCCAGTTGTGGAACCCTATGCGCCTTTACACCGTAAGCCTCAGTGTCCTCTAAAACACTTTTCTTTGTTGCTTTTCTGTTTTGCTTTCTCCATCACAGTTAAGTGGTCATTTCCATCTGAAGGTACCAATTTTATGTAACAGGGCTTGTCTTTCTGTGATTGCATCATGGTAACCCGTCTTAGGAGGTTAACTTGGCTTACTGAAAGTGAACAATGCTGTCAAAAAATGATAAATAAGCAGTGTTTACTGACTGAAAAAAATTGCACTTTGCATTTTAATTGTAGATGTCAATGACAAAGTGCCTATTCATTTTTGCAAGGCATTTATTTCTTAATTAAACATGTGGCAAGCTGGCCAATGTTCATTTCCAATGTACTTTTCCAGATAATTCATATCTGTCAAAATAAAAAGGCATGGATTTATTCTTCTTTTAAGTCCCGCTACCTGGTAGCTATCATTATCTGGAGACAATGTAGTCAAGTGGTTAAAAAACTTAGGCTTTGGAGTTGGAGAGTCGTATATTTAAATCCTAATACTTGCGCTCACTAGCTCTATGGCTTACTGTTGGTAACCTTACCTTTCAGAGCCTCTTTCTCCATCTGTGAAATGGGATAACAGTACTTAACAGATAGGATTATTGTTAGCGTTAAACGAAGTCATATATATATAAGGCACAATGGCTGGTAAATACTCAGTAACTATGGTCATCAGCATCAGTATGTACTTCATCACTTCTTGCTGCAAAAACTAGGCTTTATTCAGTGCTCCTCAGCCTATCTCTGTCCCCACAGAGGGCCTGATGGACCATTTGTATTCTTTCTTCATGGTAGGGTTTTTTGGTTCTTTTTTGGTGGGTTCTTTTTTGGGCAAGAAACCAGCTCTAAATTAAAAAGGAACTAGAAGAATAAGGAATGTGGAATCCTATGGAATTGAAGGCAAAGCTTAGAAACCAAATTGGGAGAAGAGCAAGAGGCAAGCTGGGGAGTCCAGGCACAGGTACTGATGAACCATCTCAACAGACCACCCCTGGTAGGGTAGATCAGCTCCAGTCATTTACTGTCTTTGCATCACTCACTTAAGATTCGGAATCCCATGGGTCCCCTACCTACACCTTCGGCAGGGTAGGACGTTACCTTGACTGAGTATTTAACCAAGCTTCGAATTGTGGAGGAGGGAATTCCCCAAAGGGTGCTATTACCAGTAAACAAGAAAGTAGTGCTCTGTGGCTAAAGCTACAAATGTGTATTATTTGTGGGGAAGGGAAGGAGGCCAAGGGATTATTGCATGAAGGATAAAAATGTAGTTAGTTACCATATGAAAGTCTAAGCCCAGAATCTTAATTTTAATAATGAGAAAGATGAAACTCTTTTAGAGAGGAAATGTTTCATATCCTTGAAAGAGCCCTCAAATACTTTAACAGAGGCGACATGGTAAGTAGATCTACAACCTAAAGAGTAAACATGCCTTCCTAGGATCCCTTCGTTTTGGTGTTATTTATGTCAGACTGTCAGTTGTGCAGGTAATTTGCCCCAGTGATAACTGGAGGTCTAGCTCAGGGTTTGAGCTCCAGGCTCTCCTACTCTTTGTTCCCCCAACCTTTGTCCTGTGCCGCGGCACATAGTACACAAAACATTGAGAAACCATGCAAGCCAAAGATGGGGCTTTGCTTTTATTCTCGATGATCTTGCCTTTGGCTATTATTCAATATAAACTCAAGACCTCATTATTTGATTAAAGTTGACATTTCCAAACTCCGTTCAAATCTGCATTTGACCAACAACTAAACATCTTAAGAAGAAGGTCTTGTTTGATTCAAGGAATGAATTGCAAGGATTCCAACACTGCATCGACCTTTATAGTTTGCACCACTTGGGTGTTACCATGGGAGTTGAATGTTTTTGGACATCCATGGTCATGAACGGTTTTTAATGCCAAGTTCTCTTTTTATTGAGTTGGGTTTTGTTGTTGTTTTGTTTTGTTTTTCGTATTCTCTTTCCTCTGCTTTTCCAAACTGAGGATCATTTACGTTTTCATACCTACTTGGCTAGGCGAATGTTGTGATGATTCTTGAATGATACGTATAGCGTGAGTAAGCAGAAACGCTAGGGATGGTAAAAACATTCTCTCGGTTACTTTATTGAAATGACAGGTCAGAAATGGAAAGTTTGAGTTACCTTCTCTGCATGTCTCTCCCTTTAACCTCCATGTTATCCTCACTGAACACAGGAGAGCTCTGAGAAGCTCCTAGACCTGTTCTGTTTTGCAGCCCCCATCCTCTCGCCTCTGCTAAGTCTTAGGTGAAAGGTAAGTCTTATGCATGTTGGGGCACAGGTGAGGCTGTGTATCTGTCAAATACCTATCTACTTTGTGCAGTCCTGACAGGTGGAGTTTAGTTTTTGATGATAACACTTCATTCTTTCATATAGAAGCAGGATCTAGAAATAATGTTTAGGTTTTTTTATTCCCCATTATCATTTCATGGTTTCCTTCATCTGCAGGTTCAACCTAATTTCCTTTCAATGAAAGAGTGGCTTTTCATGGTGTTTGATACTCTTTTGGTCATTGTCGATAGCCATTACCAACCCAGAGGACAACTTTTCTCCTGGTTTTATTATGTAAGTTTGAGAAATAAAAAACGGTCGGAAAACTCGAGTTGATTCTTATATCAATTGTTCATATGAAATCCATGCTAATAGTGTTACGTCTTAGCCTTAGTTGTACATTAAATATGTCTCAGCCTTGGCTGTACATTAGCGTCACCTGGGAAACTTTAAGAATGTATGTACATATTGATAAAAGAAATACTGATGTGTAGGCCTCACCTCTGATTTACTTGCTCAGGACTGGGTCCTGGGTATCAGCATTTTGGAAGCTTTCTAAGTTATTCTGATGTGTAATCAGAGTCAAGCACTACAGTAGAAGTAAAATAAACGTTGGCTGAAGATGGCGGATCCTGAGTTTCTGGTCATAGTTTTTTTCATTTCAGAGATGTGACCAGGGGAAGTTCAGTTAATCTGTCTGGACCTTTGTGTCCTTGTTTATCAAATGAGGTGATTGAACAGTATTATCTACAGTGATTGTAGCTCCAGCTTCACCTCGTATTAATTTTGTGACTGTTGACCTGACACTTGCTTAACCTATCATCTTATTTTCCCTTCCTGTAAAGTGAAGATAAAAATGATTGTTTTGCCACCTTTACAAAAGGTAGTGAAGATCAAGTTATATCATCTATGGGAAAATGTTTTGAAAACGTGGAATGCTCTATAAATACAAAGCAATATTGTTGACCAGAAAATAGCACCTGTTACTTAGTCATTCTCTTTCTTCATGCTTATATGCTAAGAGTTGAAGCAAATTGAAAACACACTGTGTTGGTTTAGGTTTCATTTTCCCTTTATTGGCTGTAGTGCATGCTCGATTTCTGTATCTGCATGGAATTGTTTTGGTTCTGCCTTATCACTAACTATTGCTTAGGGAATTATAGGGCTCATGGGACAATCAGCTGAGTGGCAGAGGATTACAGTTGATTTGAATAAAAATATAGCACAGGTCCTGCACTGTTGCTAAGATCGCGAATTTAGCTTGAAACTTCATTGCCTTAGGTCTTCTTTGTACAACATTTTGTGTGCCTCTGTCCTCCTGCTCTTAGGAGGACCTGGTATGTATCCATCTGGGGCTTAGGGTCTGGAACCAGGCTTTCTACTCTACTTGAGGACAAAAAAATGACTTACTAGTTAACGTAGAATTAAATGGAAAGGTAGATTTTGCTCAAAGAAGTACTTTCCTTATGATGATTTGTTTTCTGTCAGTTTTCTTATTTCTGTAATGATGGATGAAAAACTTATTAGCTTATACAGAGGTCTTTGCAGTAGCTGGTTCAGATATTCAGCAGGACAGGGTATTGTATTAGACTTCTAATAGTGCTGCTTAGTTCTTGCAATCCAATAAAAATAATGTCTTTACTAGCCAGCTGGGGGTTGCCTCTTACCTTTGTGATTCTGGCATTATTATACGTTTTCAAAGCCCTGTTTCACAAGCCACTTCCTTTATTTCCCTTGTCCTAGCAGCTGGGTCATTTTGAGTAGTGTTGTCATTATAATAGTGCTATATTAACTTAAAGAATCCCTTAGCTCATGCTTGCTTTTTATCCTTAAAGTACTAAAGCTTAGAGAGCAAATGAGCATAGAGTTAAAAACACTTTTTAATGTGTTTTGACTGCAAGGGACAACACGGCCTTTATGGTGTGTCTGAAAATTTGAAGTGGGTAATACTGAGGAATGATAAACGGGCTTTCTTCCCCACTTGAGACATATTTATAAATGTATATAATGTCTGGTGGAGCTCTCTAACACAGGATTCTTGTAGAAGCTGTTCGTATTCAGCTGCCCTGTCATTTTATTAGGGCTATTATTCGTTTCTTTTCCCATAATTACATATAGGAAAGGCGCATATAGAGCTCTCCGTTTCATTTCGAATAGCTGGTTATTGCTTTGTAACCAGAGGCTTTTAGGATTTCAACTTCCTTTTTAATTAAAAGGAATTAGCCCCCTGTAGAATATAATCCATCTACTGGGAAGCATTCCCACCAAAAATTTTGGGAGATCTGCCAATAGGCCCCTGTGCTAAACTTAGACTTATCCCTCTGTAACTGAACTTGAACTGCCCCCACCCTAACCCCTTTTCTCTTCTCTCCCAGAAAACTCCTGGCTTTCTGGACATTTATAATGTGGCTTGGTGGTTTCTCCAAGCTTGGATAGCTTCACTTGGGGTTTTTCATTATATACACATGTGGGCTTTCAAAAGGCTGAAATTGTTTCAGGCTTTATAGTGAGGGAATTCACACCTAAAAGAAGACACTTATAATTTGTTTTTTTCCAATTTAAAAGGGTATTATTAGTTAACCAATTGCTTAGTAGCAAATTGTTTTACTGAGAGTAAACAGGTAACCTGCAGATATACACAGAAATAGATTTATTTAAAAACATTTTTGGGGGGGATTTAGGAGACGCTTGTATTGTTGTAGAGCGCTTTTGTGATAGGTGTGCGTCCTTCGTGTTTTAAACAAAAGACCAACCCCCTGTTTTCTCTCTTTGGCATGTGCTAGAAATCCTATTCTGGTGAAAACACAGCTAGTGCCACTGCCCGTTCTGCGGCCGCCACGGCTTTGTCTCTCCTTGTGCCAGTTTTCATCATCTCTTGCAAAGAGAAGGTTGAGGAAATCCTGAACATGCTGACTGCCAGGTTACCTGGGAAACCAAGTGCTGATGAGTCTCAAGCCGTGCAGATCCACATGGGCCTTGCTTTGGGGATGTTTCTCTCTCGCTTGTGTGAGGAGAAACTCAGGTACAGTGTATTAAAATATTCCTGTTTTTCCTCTTTGTGACTTACGTGAAGGATTTTTCTCTCTCTCTCTCACACACACATTATATGTGAGCAATTTGTGGTGCTTAACTTTTTGAGATGTGCAGCTTGATCCTTTATTCTCCTTTATGAATGCATTTGTCTCTCTAAAATATCATCACATAGACATTAATGTGTTTTAAGGGTTCCTCTTTTTAAAGTGACTGATTACTTGAAACTCATTTCATGCTTAAATGAAAGCCATGTGTAACAGACATGAGGAAAGTCTAATCATATGGTGCTATACATTTTAAAAAGCTTTTCTTCCCTCTGGTTTACAAGGATGAAAATAGTTGCTTATTCATTGTGGATATCACTATAAAATGAGAGGAAAATCTCGGGGTATCCCCGTGCCTGAGGGTGCTGGGGATCACTGAATCACCTGAGAACTGCATGTACCCAGTTTTAAATATTGCTTTTATCCTGTGCCCTGGCTACATTTTTGTAATCCTTAAAGAGTCTTAATCTGTGCGTATTAAACTGTGTGCTTTATCCAGTTGGACTGCTCATCTTTAGACTGCTAGCTCTGCTCTTGAAGGAGGTAATAGAATATCAAAGACCCAGGTGGAAAATTCCACTAAGTGGGAAAGTCTTCTTATGCATGAATATACTTTAGTTTCGTTGCTCATTATATTTATTCTTTATTTTATAACTGATCTTAGAATTTTATGTATCCAGATTGATTGTAGTGTGGTACAACATGAATATTTGAGTCTCATGAATCTTTAGATGCCACTGACTTGGAATCTGAGCCCCATTTTCCTGCGCTGGAAATAGTAGGGATAGCGGGGAGAGGCATTCTGTTCTGATGTTAGCTTCCTGAAGCCTCTCCGGTTGGCAGAAGTTGTCTGTCCAAAGGCAAGAAATGGTGTTGATGTGGATAAATTGGATGACATTATGCTATATTTAGATGTCTGTTTGAAACCAGTGCTTAAGTTTACATTTGTAATTTACATAATTTTGTGCAAACATCAATATGTGAAACTTTTATGAGAATTGCTATTGATCTAGGGAAACACTGTATTTCAGATGATCATTTTCAGCCCTTGGAAACATCTGTCGGATGATTGGGAAGATTGGCTTAGTCCTTGTGATCATAAATGAAACATTTCCAGAATATTCATTTTGTTCTATGCACCAGTATTAGTTACACAGGTCTGGTTCTGGACATGAACAAAAAGCTGCCCTTTGCATGTGAATTGACTGTCACATATTTTGTGTGTGTGACAGAACACAAAGTATTTTTAAAGACTTAAAACGTGAAAATGACTTTCCCCCCTTTGCTTCTGTGCTACAAATGGCAATCTCTTCACCATCTGTGTTCGTGTTCTTTCTTCAGTATCTTTTCAAGCTACATGCTTTACAACTAAAAATGAGCCATGGCAGTTTAATTCCAGGCAACTCATTTCATCCTATCCTGGCTCTGGCTCCCTTCTTCCTTAGTTTAGGAGGAGATGCTGCTGGTTTTAGGGCTTGACAAGCTTACATTTGTGGTTAATTTAATCATGCTACCTGGAGAAACCTATGGTGATTCCCCGAAAGTATCCTTTCTGGTTCCTAGATTGCCTTCCACCCCTATCTACCCTACCTGACTTTGCATCTGCAGGAAACCCCGAGGAAGGACACCAGGAAGCTCTTCCTGAGGTGGAGTGCCCACAGAATAATTGCAGATTTTAACTTTGCCATAATGATCCTGTATTTGATAACATTCTCCTTCTGGCTGATGTTTAGTGCTGCAGCCATTAATATAATTATCCATGGTCATTCCCACCGTCCTAATTTCATAGAGCAGAGGAATCTGAAATATTTGCCTTTTAGTGCTAATAAATATTTTACTAGATAATGGCAGGCTCACCAGATAATGACATTTTTGGAGAAAATTTCTGTTTTTCTAAAAGTAAGTGTTTTGAGGGCTGCTAACTGAATAATCAATGACATCAAATAAGTGGCCCAAAATGGCCCCTTAAGAGAAAAGGACCAGGACAATATTTTGGTCTCAAGAATGAAAAATCACTTTGTAGAAAATAATTTTGACATTCAATCCTTTTTTAATTTTTTTGCTGAGACTTATGAAAAATCTCCTGAATTTATATTCCAGTCTAGAATTTATTCAGAAAAGCATGTTATTCCAAAGCTTGCGTCTGTCATAACTCCCAGAGGATACTAGTAGGATCTCTTTAGCATTTGTTTAGGATATTTAAGTATATTTTACTCCAGAGAACAACTATAATAGGACTTATTTAGTTAAAGCTATTAAAATTGTGTGTGCCTGTGTGCATGTTTTCTCATTGCAAAATGTAATCCTTCACCTCAGGCAAAACCACTGTAGTCTTGATTGGAGAAGATATTATTTAAAGTGCTCTCTGGCTGGCTGGCATTCCTCGGGCTGCATTCCAGTCAGCATGGTCTGAGGCAGCAGCCAGAGAGCTGACATGTAGGGACCCCTTGATAATAAAGTGTTGGTGATGAAGCCCACAACTCTGCCTGAAAAAACAGACGTAGAGCTACCTTTTAAGTTTTATTTTACCCTAGAAGTCATAGTTCTCACCAAGACAATTGCAAAAACCACATCAATTACTGTATAAAGGCAGAAAAATATAGGGCTGGGTTTTTCCCCCCTTTAAAAAAAAAGAATAGACCTGAAAGCCTCCGTATTTGAGACATGAAACCAGAAGTAATAGTCTTTGCAAGAAAGATTTGGAATGATTATTAATAATATCAGCTTAATGGGTTAGTAAATATTCTGAAGAAAATCACCTTAGCATTCCTAGGAATTTTTGTTTTTTCAATTCTGAGCTTTGTTCTTATTTCTCAGTGATTTAAAATTGAATGAGCTGAGAACTTGCAAAAGTAGCAGTTTTAGGGTTTATTGATTGCGAGTGATTATGATGTTCAGAAACCTAATTATCAAATAAATTCTCTGACTCAGCTTCTCTGTCTACAGAATATATGTGAATCATCAATATTGTTATTTGCTACTTTTATTTTTTTAAAGAAATTCATTTTCAATAAAATATTGAGAGAAAAACATTACATAGTGAATATTTTGGACAGTTGAATGATTTTAAATAATTCATTTTTCCCTCTTGGTCTTTACCCAGTGATATATCTGGTCAACAGATGAACCTTCTTCTGATGAAGTCTTTGGATGCCCTGGAAAATTGTTGCTTTGACACTAGCCTTGAATACAAGTATGTTGATTCCATTTCCTCTCTGATACTCAGAGATTGGTTCTTTGCCATAAATCTTACACTCTATGGTGAAATATCTGTAGGACCCGGTCTTGAATTCCTTTGCACAGAGGTTTCAGTAGTAATAAAAGATCTGTGATTAAAGCTTACTTGTTCTGAAAGCCATGTTTCAGAAATAGACACTTTGTTTCCATACGAAGCAACAAATGTCATTTTGTGGCTGTCATTAAGTTACCAATACCTTAGATTCTGTCTTGTACTTATCATATGAGACATCTATCTGGGTACTTATATGTATGGCAACCTTTTTAAAGAGCTGTTGAAAATATTCTTTGAATTTGATTTGACTAAGAAAGTCTTTGACTCATGATTTAGATTTCCCTATGAAATCCAGTGTCAGAGGAATCGAAATGAAAACAGAGGTTACACCAGGAGTTCCCAACCTCCTCGATATTAATAGATCTCTCCCCCCACCCAAACTTTATGCTTTTTAAATATTTTGTCTATTAAACTAAATATCTTAAAAGTTAGTTTATTTTCTCATTCCAGTCATGAAAAACAACAAAAACAAAAAAGGAATAATCAGAAAAGTAAACCTCATAAAATACTATTAAACATACTTGTTTTGTGAGACATTGAATGTTTCAACTCATCCATGTGGCTTGTGTGGGAAAATATACAGTTTTATTGGCCTTCTGAAATATTGACACCATTGAGAACCTGCATCGTACCTTTTTGGACCTCCCTATGTTTTAGAACCTCACGTTTGGATCTTCTGGGGTTGAAGTTACTAGGAAACTCAACAGACTATAAGCTCTAACCTCCAATTTATTAATTTATTTACTTCATGCTATTATGGTCATTGTTCAAATATGAATTAAGTCAGTGTTTACCAAAAAGATCAGTGTTTAAATTTCTGGCCTTTAGGAACTTATGATCTAAAGTTACATTCATAGCATCTAGCCTGTTAAATTCAGACTAACAAAAGCGTAAATGGTAGAAGTACTGTAAGTATCACATATTTCATCACGTGTAAAGTCAGATCTTCACTTGGTAGCTGGTAGTTATGAGATCTTTCGCATGCAGGCTAAGGCTGGATAAGAACCCTTGACAGGCACCCAACTTTATCACCCTTTAAGGTTTAACACTTTAGAGATGAAATGACATGTTAAGAGTGTGGTTTTGAGTATGGGCAAAGAAAGAGTTGGGTGGCATGATTGAAGTCTCTTACATGTAGAAAAGGATTAATGGAAGGGATGGAGTCATTTAACTGTTTTGGGGGCTGATGAAGAGTTGGGATTTTTGAGCCTAATTCATGTGTTGGTGGTGTTGCCTTTTACAACCAAGGAGTAAGATAAGTTTCTCTCCCTTCCCCTCCCCCTCCCCCCTTCCTTCTTTCTCCTGCCTTCCCCCAAAGGTGTTCAACATGTCTGTAGCTAGGGGTATTATGACGTCGGGGGAAAAAATTGTGATTAACATGCTGCAGACTTTCAGCCAGTTGGAACAACCAGGAGTGACTCTCATATATTAACTCCATTAATTTGCAGGAAGGTTGTGTGAGTGTAGGGAGTCATGAGGGTAACTGAATTATCTGAAGTGTGGGTACTTATGCATGTAAAAACTTCATACGTCTAAGCATATTTAAGTTTAAAATTAACTTTTTAATGCCAGTAAGATTCTTATTTCTTCATGCTTACCTTCTGTCTTGGTTTTTACCTTCTTAAGAAGCAAGTGTGTTTGGGAGAGGGAAAGGTGGGCCTCCACAGGGGATGGAGCCTGCAGAGTCAAGAAGAAAAGGGTCATCAGAAATTCCCTGTCCATTTATCAAAATCTTGCTTACCTTTTGGTGCCAATTAAAAGCTCAGGTCCTTCAAGAAACCCTCCCTCTGTTCTCTCCAACCTGTGTTTTTCCTACAGTTACTTAAGTTTAGTATTTTGTCATTCCTAATGCTTTGTGGGTGTCAGTGCTTAGGTAGTTCTCTTTGGTTTTGGGTTCCACTAATACTAGTGAGCAGCCCCATATTGTTTGTGCTAGCCTTTTCACGTTGGCTTCTCATGTAATTAAGCAAATATTGATACTAAAGTAGGAGTCATCATCACTTCAGTTTACAGATAAAGAACCATGAGTCTCAGATAGGAGACTGGTTCAAGGTCACGCACTAAGTGGCAGAGCCTGGAGAGAAACCTAGGTAGTCTGACTTCAAAGCCAGCTTTCTTTCTCTTGCTTAGCACGCCATGGAGAACACATTTCAATAGACAGAAAGCAGTTTGACAGTTGACAGTGTGGTGTTGATTATTTTTTCTGACATGCAGATGTTGCCCACCATTAAAAACAAAAGAGAGATTCTAACTAGGCCCAAACCTGGTTCGTAGCATAAAGTATTCTCCCGTCCAGTGAAATTGCAGGAGACCGGGGCAGTCCTCCCTCACCTGAAATATTGGAAGCGTTACACAGGGGTAGTTAATAGATCTAGGAGCGTGCTACCTCAAGTGATAGAATTCACCCAGAGCAAAGTCACCATGCTCCCTTGATTTAATGGATGTGTCCCTGCTGAGAGAACTGAGCACCTGGTCTGGTGCTTGGGGTCCTATCACTTACATTTTGCTGCCATCTAGTGGTACTTATTACACCATTGCAATCCTCACAGCCCTAACTAGTCCTGTTATCCATCAATGACCTGAGCATTGGTTAATTACTGTTGAGCTTTTACAAATACGATAACATTTGTATAGCACTTTGTAAAGGGCAAAGTGCTATACAAATGTTAACTGTTATTAGAACTAATTATTAGATAGCCTAGTACTTAATCGGCAGAATAGGCTACGATAAACTAGGGAATTGAAGATTCATCTCTAGTTAATTTTAGAAAAATATATCACGTCCCAGTTGATATAGCAACACACATAGCAGAATTGCATAGCTCTTAAGGCTTATAATTTCTTTTTGCCAGTGATATTTTAATACACTTGGATAAGAGATTCAAATAAGTAATGACATAATGGGGCATATAATTTTAAAACTCAAATTCTCTTCATCATTTGTTAGTATTCTTATAGAAGGTTTATGTTAGCAGTTCCAAAACCTCAATTTTATATCTAATATAATTTGTTTCCTCTGTTCAAGACACCAGCACTTAATTCCTTTATGTTTTCAATGGGCAGAAAGATACGAAAGCTGTCTCTGCCCAAGTTATTCTTGGTGTAGAGCTGGTAGAACAGTGAAGCTAGAATGAGGTAAATGTGTAGAAATGCTGAACTAAGCACCTAGGAGAATCTTTAAGACTTAGGACAAAAAATACACACATTAAAATGCAGAAGATTTGGAAGTCAGAAGGAAACATCAGGAATGAAGCTTTAGGACTACCTTCTTGGTGCATGCTGGAACAAATTAGATAAAGTAGAAGAAAATAGTTCAGAAGGTCAGTGGATGCATCCAATCTAACATATTTACATTGGCATCCATATGTACTTAGTTAGACTATATATTCATATATTATAACAGTCAGCTAAAAACCATTGTACCAATGAATAGAATCATTAGTGAATGGTAACCTTGTCCAAGAATAATTCTGCTGTGATAATTTTTAGATAAATGTGAACCAGAAACTGGGATGTCTTTTTCTAGACCTTTGTGCCCACATACCTTGGGATGGTAAAAGTGAAACGTCAGTCCAAGGGATAGAGATTTTTGTGTTCCCCGAACAGCCAGGAAAGCAAGATTTAGATATCTGTCTATTATTTGAAAAAGATGAACCCCAGTAGTTAAGTAAGCTTTGAGAAGAATCATTTTTCCTCATGAACCTGACACCTCTCGTCTTTTTTTTTTTTAAAGCTCTTTATTGGAACATAATTGCTTTACACTCTTGTACCAGCTTTTGATACACTCCTCTTCTTAAATTAATCTGGCAAAGAACAGAAATTGAATTTTCTTGATTGAATCTTGGATGATATACTCAGTGAATTTTACCACTCATAAATTTTGCCTCCAACGGAACGTGAGAATCAAGTCTTGGGTTTTTTTCGGGGGTTTGGTTTTTTTTCTTCCCCTATAGTTTTTCTCTCCACTTTAGATTCTCTTGAAACTCTGCATTTGGTCAGTTCTTCAGCATTCAATAAATCTTGGTTGAATGCCTGTCCCTGTCAAGCAGTGTACTAGGTGCCACAAATACTGTGGTGAGGAAAAAACAGAAAAGGTACCTACCCTCATAAAGCTTATAGGCTAGTGAAGGATGTGGACAGAAATCAAATCAGTTCCCAAATAATCTTCATCAGAATTTATCATTAAAATTGTCTGAAGTAAATTAGTACAGGGTACTATGGGAAAATACTAAAGAGGTTCCCTGCTGGGCCAGGGAAGGTATCCCTGAGGAAGTAACATTTGAAATCCTAAGCATAAATAGCAGTTACATGGTCAAAGAGGGAGCAAAAGTTAAATTTTAAAGTATTAATCACATTTGTCTAACTATATCTTTGGTCTAATTTCAGGTTTTTGTATGCATCAATGTAGGAAGGTGGCCAAAAAAAACTTTGCTGTAGAGTCTAAATGAAAACAAAGACTCTAAATCCATTCTAATCAACAGCAGCCTTTCCTCTTTCAGAAATGTGATTGGTCTCAAAAGCACACAGTGTTCAGATGTTACATGCTGATTTAACTCATTGAAATATGCATTATGCTAGTTGAGCTTGTTGTTAAGTTCATGTACGCTGGAACAGCAGTTGTGCCTGACTTGGATTATGGCTGCGGTAGCTTCTTGACAAAGGATTTCCTAATGCCAGATTGGTAGGCGATAGAACCCAGGAAAACACACCTGAGACATGTTTCCTTCTCATCATGGCATCACACAGGGCGCCAAGAGGGCCCTGGCTTTGGCAGTTGGAACAGAAGGCTGGAAATAGAAAAACCCCGTCTTCTGTCTGTGCTCTGCTGCAAACTCTCTGCATGACCTTGAGCGAAACCCTGTAGCCTCTCCATCCTTTTGGGTATCTCTTATTGGATGTGGAAGCTCCGTTGGCCCAGAGGTGTCAGGGGAAGTAACTAACATGTTCAAGAAATGATGTGAAGGTCTTGACGCCAGCCAAAGAGATAGATGTTGTATAAGAGCAAAATGACATAACATACGGGTATTGAAATATGTTATTGGAGAAATGCCCTGGAATGTCTTCTTAAGCAGCAGAAATCAGGAAGAGAGGCAAGCCAAACCAGAGTGAGGATGATTTCTGAAAAAGTCAGCATTTCCTCAACTTGAAAAACAACAATGATGATAAAACCTTTTTCAAAAGAGTAAAAAAATTACCCCCGAGCCGCATTTATCTCATCACACTCACTAGCCGTTTTCTGGGAGAACAATCGTTTTCTTTAAATGGATGTGTATTCTTTCAGGAGGATTGAGGCACAAAGCCCAAGGTTCCAATTGAATTGTCACACGGGGTGACTTTTGACAAGCCTGTCATTTGTCCGTTTTCTCTCCTGACCCAGTGGTACTCGGAGGGATCAGAGGGGAGAAGAGGATTAATGTCATTGTGCACAGACAAATACACAGTTTCTTTGAGACAGAAATTCCACTTGTTGAAGTTGACTAGGAAACATGAAGCACTTAGCAGTACCTCGTAATCATGCCTTGCATTTACCCACCCTCCTCTCCCCCCGTTATTAGTCATATGTCCTCAGCTCACATCCTGAAGCTTAGACGTTTCTCTCCTTATGCAGTTAACCATAGTGCACTCAGCATGATGGGGGCAGCGGGTGGGGGGCAGGCAGTGGAGAGAGGACGACAGCATCTCTCTAAGTGCAGAGGTAGAACTGGTTTGACTGATTTTTGTGCCTCCTTCTCATACAGAGTTTACGTCAAACTGTGTCATGTATTTATTTCTTTTCTCCATTGGGTACATAGCACTGGCATGGGCCATGGACATGTTTTGATGGTGGGTATCCTTATGGGGGGGCTCATGGTTTACACCTGTGTACCAGGCAGCAGAGTCAGAATCCAGCCATCTCACCATGGGTTGTAGAGCGCTGGTAACACCCACGATCAGTGAAAAGCGATGATGTGGATTTCTTGTGGTTTTCACGCCTCGTCTTTTTTGGCATCCAAGCACGGGCTGTATACTGGGAGTTGGACTTGTCCTGTCCCTCATGAGCCACAGCAGCCAAACAGAGTCACGAGTTCACGTGGCAGCCTCACTCCGGAAGCTCTCCGCGTACCTAGATGACAGCGGGAGCCAGAGCAGAACCTTTCAGGAGGTAGGAGACCACGGTTCCAGTTTCCTTCCCTCTTCTGGCTTTTGTTTTCCTCTTGCTGCTTATTTTCTACTTCTGTTTTGGTAACTCTGAAATTAAATCCTTCCTCAATTTCAGCTGGGCTAAGGAGAAAATCTGAGTGGCAAACAACCTATATTAGATCATAAGGTTTTCAAATAGTGCAGCTGTTTAAATCAATGTAGACGTACATGTGGCATATAAGATAAGAGCCTTTAGTGAATACAAAAACCTAACCCAGCATCACTAGAAGGCAGTTTCTAAGAAGAGCTGCAATTTCTGGAGGAAGGTTAAATGGAGATTTTTAGAATTAGGCTCAAGCCAAATATAACTTTAAGAAATGGCCAGGAATAAGCTTAAGAAACTGCAGATCGAAAAGGCATTTGATTTTTTTTAGTGTCCGCCAGCATGAAAAATTATTGAGGAAATTCTCTTTACCACACTTAATGAAAAGATTTTTCTGTGATGGCATAAAAATATGCAGAACTGGGATCCCGGGCTCCGGTCTGTGTGTTGACTGGGTCGAGCAGGACATCTGAGGCCTGTGTGTCTGTGAGCCCAGGTGAAGCTGCACCACTGCCAGGCTCTTCGCTCTGGGAGGAGCCTGGGCCGACCTCTTGGCCTGGCCAGATTCTCCCTCTCATTAGAGCAGATCCTATTTTCCCCCGGCCTGCCCACAAGCTATTGATGAGCACATAATGGCTGCTGTGTTTCCCCGCTCAGCTCCTCTGCTTTCAGCAATAGGACTTGTTGAATCAGTGAATTTCTTTGGGGCACAGAGGGTTGAAGTTTTGTTCTAAGACGTGCACCACATTTCCATTTTTAAAGCGTTGCAGAGCACGATTGGAAAGTACATATTTTTTTGTAAGCCAAAGGAGAAAATGTTGCAACCGAGGAGCAATTTGATTAATAAATGAAGGCAAGGTTTTTATAATTGTTGCATCTGTCTGCCTTGATGTTTTGATTTAGACGGCCTCGAGCAAGCAGTTTTGGTTGTTCCTCCCCTCTGATTTATGTTATCCAATTTCTACCGTAGAAAGCACCTCTTTTTTTCATGCTGTATCAACCAATGTGAGGAGCTAAACATTTCTACTTTGTCTTAACAACATTTTTGTGAGGGAGGGACTCATCATGAAAATGCAGCGTAGCAGAGAGGGATGAATAACCTTGATTTGGAAAAATGGAGGCTCAACTAGATGGAGTGACTTGCTTAAAGTTACTTAGCCAGTCAGTGGTCAATTTGGGATATAAACTTTGAGTATTCTGTTTCTACTCCCAACATTTTTAAAAAATTTATAATTTGGTCTTTTATTCATCTACTTATTCATTTTCTTATTAAAATCACACCAGTGCGATGAAGTACGTAGTATTATCGCTGTTTTATACAATTTATCTGACTCTAAGACCTTCCTCGTCCATCATGCTCCACTGCTTCTAGCAGGGAATCTTAATGTAGCAGCATTTCACTTCTTTGAATTTCCTCTCCTGTTTGGCCTTGGATCAGAGCACATGGCCATTAGTAGTATCCACTGGTGGTGAAAGTCTACTTCTACTGTTGAGGAAACTTTTTGATTTAGAGTCTAAAGACCAAGTTTTGAATCTTGCCTCTGTCACTTGCTAGCTAAGTGTTTTTATCCAAAAAGTAGGCATCATGACCCCCGTTTCGTAATAGTGTTATGAAATGTAAGTTAGGCAGCAAAACATGCCTAGTCTGTAGTGGGTGTACTCGAATCCAGGCCTTATCCCAGGGACGCATTCGACAAAATATTCGTGTCAACTGAAGCATGTTCTTTTATTTCCCCTCATGAAGACACGTGTTTCCGCTGTCCTTTCTCCTCAGGTCCTTGCCTATACCCTCAGCTGTGTATGTACATCTGCGTTCAGCGCCGGAATTATTGAGGCTGTGGAGGCTGAAGATATTATGAACAAGCTTCGACTGTTAGTGGAGAACAACCAGCAGGTTGGAATTTCTGGTTATTTCTCTGTGGGTCTCAGGCAGCTGCTAAGTCCTCATTCTGATTTACTCTGAATTAGACTATAATGAAGTATTTTTTGTGCCCAGAACTGAGGAACTTCTAACTCTTGTCTTGTCCACAGCTATAGCTGGTATCCAGCTAGAAAAAGATGTCTATCTTTTTCTCTCTTTATCCCCATAGACATTTTTTTCTTTTTTGGTCTGAGTATAAAAGTCTTTTCTCTCTTTCCAGCTGTTGCTCTGTATCTATAAAATCTTAAAACACGTGGCTGGGAATATAAGAGTTATGTAAGGCTGGAGACAGAAATTTGTAAAGATAGGAATATATAGAGTAATCTGATAAAGTAAGGCCTCAGCACATTCAAGGCAGAGAATCTCTGCTCATGACTAAATATATAGGAAAATTTAGATTCCTGCAAATTAAATGAAATACCCTTAAAATGTTCCCTCTGAAATATTACTCAACCTTCAAAAGGAAGAAAATTCTGACATATGCTATGACATGGATAACCTCGAGGATATTATGCTAAGTGAAATAGGCCCATCACAAAAAGACAAACACTGTATGATTCTGCTTATATGAGGTACTTAGAGTAGTCAAAAGTGTAGAGACAGAGAGTAGAATGGTGGTTGCCAGGGGCTGAGGGAGGGGGAATGGGGAATTATTGTTTAATGGGTACAGAATTTCAGTGTTGCAAGATGAAAAGAGTTCTGAAGATGGATGGGAGTGATGGTTGCACAGCGTTATGAACGTAGTTCATACCACTGAACTGTACACTTAGAAATGGTTAAGATGGTAAATTTTGTTATGTGTAGTCTACCATAATTTTTTAGAATTGAAAAAAAAAGTTCCCTCTGATCACACATGCTCTAGAATTTCCCTGTTTGTATTTTGTTTGCTCAGTTGTTTGTTTTTTAGATTTCTCCAAAGTCTTAATGTTGGCCATAGAGGGTTATTTCAGGATTCAGTCCAGGTTTTAAGCCTGTGTTGTGTTGTATTGTTATTACTTCATGGGTTATATGTCTGCTAACTTACTTTCAGAATAGATTTTGCATGTATATCAACTATACTTCAATAAAAAAATTAATGTAAAGTCAGAAAAAAAAAAGAATAGATTTTGCAAACACCATAGTGTAGAAGTTTGCATATGCTGTGCTCTTTATCGGACATTTTCTCCTCTTGTTTGGGGGTTGACTGGGCTTGGGTGATTTACCTTGGTGTTTTCATCTAACCGCCTGCTTACAATTTGGATTGTTTGACCCAAGTCAATCAGTAGTGCAGTATTCTTTTCCTAAAATAAACCACTCACCGAAGATGAATTCTGTACAATTAGCCTGCAGTTTCTGTTGCAGATTAGTCTAGGTGTTAAAAATCTGCAAATCTCTGACTTTCAGACGGCAACAGAACATGTCTGTAGGAAAGGGAGCCCCTAGAAGTGCTTGTTTTGCTGTACATGAACATTCCTGATCTGTGCCATTCTTCTTTTTTCTTATCTCTTTTTAAAATTTATTTCTAACAGACTTCAGGTTTTGCCCTGGCGTTAGGAAACATAGTTCATGGCTTGTCTGTGTGTGGACATGGAAAAGCTGAAGACTTGGGCAACAAACTGCTCCCTGCCTGGATCAGAATTGTCCTAACAGAGGTAGAAGGCACCTCCTGCATGTTATTTTATATTTTTATAAAGGAAAAAGAGCTACTTTATTGGACTGTTTATAAGTGCTGCCGAGATATATAGCTTAACCATAAAAGAATAGGCAATTTCAAATGAAAGAGACACATGTACTTTTAATGCCTTATAAATGATACATCCTGGTAACCATTATTGTTCTTTTTTAAAACTGGCTATTTTGTCAGTGTTTTAATTTTAACAACATTGTGGTTTTGAAAAATAAGAAACAGCAAGAAGCCACCTAGGATCTAACAACTTTAACCTGTTACTTTATTTAAGTCTACTGCCATTCTCAGTTCAGTGACACAGGCTGTATTGACCCTACAAATTTAGTACCATTTTGACCCTTTATTTCTCTATGATGTAATTTTTATCCAATTCAAACCCAAGGACTGTTTCCTTCTTGACATATTCTGATGCTTTGTTTTCAGGGCTCCCCCACAATGCTTTGTTTGGCAGCTCTTCATGGCATGGTGGCCTTGGTAGGCTCTGAAGGGGATGTGATGCAGGTAAAAAAAAAAAAAAGTGGAGGGGGATGGAGGAAAGAAACTTAAACATGTACATAGTCACAGCAAGAAGAGAATACCCAATATCTCAGTACGCTAAGGAAAGCACAGTACATGACCATGGTAATGGTTACACTGGGCTTTCCAGTGCCTTTATATATGGAAAATTGCTCTTGGCCAAGAATTCTTTCTATAGAGATTTGTTCCTTATTTTATTTGGTTTGTAGGGATTAAACCTAGTCATATACTCTCCACAAAATTCTCTGCCTGAGAAAAGTGATTGGATCCTGAGAAATTTCAAAAGTCATTCACAAGAAACTACATTTTGCATCTGTAATGTTTAAGTTTATATCTATGTAATTATGCTTTCACTTTAAAGTGTTTTCTACAGTGGACATATGTATGTGTAAATTTACAGTAATTCTAAGATATTCCTTTGTTCATACAGTAAAGGTTTATTAAGTGACTGCTACATGCCACACTGAACGGGTGCCAGGAAATCAGTGATTTCATAAAGCATGGGCCCTGCCCGCAAGGAGCTCACAGTTTCTGTTTTTGAAACATAAGGATATAATGATAAATCATTCCATAGCTTAGACGATGATAACGCAGGCACTGGGAGTATCATTATTTACTTTTGCGGGTTGCGGGGTGGGTATTTCTCCTTTTTCTTTCAGCTGAAGTCAGAAGCCATCCAGTCCTCTCATTTTCAAGGCAGACTTAATGAAGTCATTAGAACTTTAACTCAGGTGAGAAGGGGAACTTCAGATCCTTTGGTGGGAAAACAGATACTCCCCTTTGTCGTCTTTCTTCTCTTTCATGATACAAACTGTTCACTTAGACAATGGGAAAATCTCTGGTTATTCGTGATGCGTTCAAGAGTCATTAAAGAATGGCTCATAACCCTGCATAATTTGTTGACCAACATGTACCACCTCTGGAAAAAAAGAGAGCTGGCATTTTTGAGTTAAGTTGGCATTGGTTTCTCTTAAAAATTAAAACCTGACCCTGCAAAGAATGTCAGGCCCTCCAAACAAGGAAAAATGGAAGACAGTCAAAGGGCAGGGCAGATATCTACGCAGAATGGTCAAGAGGCACTTAGTTCAGATGTCACTGGAAAAACTATTTGGGTAAATTATTGTCAGCGTTATCCTTGGCTAAAGAATAAACATGTCCATCTGCTGAGAAATGACTTTATATTTTCAGATTTTTATTTTTAAAAAATCATGATGTTCATTGAATAAACTTAAAAGTACAGAATGAAAGAAGCTGAAAAAATATCACTGATGTTCCTCCCAACCAAAGCAGCTGCTACTAATATTTGGTCATATTTCTTTTTAAGCATTCTTATCTTCTCTGCACAGTTGTATTCTTACCATATGTAGAACTTTGTATCCTAGGCTATTCACTTAGCATGCTTGTTTTCATTCTTGCAAAATATAGCTGGTTATAGTACTCACCACATA
Organism: Hippopotamus amphibius kiboko; assembly: GCF_030028045.1. Classification (NCBI taxonomy): domain Eukaryota; kingdom Metazoa; phylum Chordata; class Mammalia; order Artiodactyla; family Hippopotamidae; genus Hippopotamus; species Hippopotamus amphibius. The sequence goes on along the minus strand of NC_080187.1, from coordinate 82,987,973 downwards.
AAGAAGCTGTAGTAATTCATTTTTTAAAAGCAAACATAAAAAATAAAATAAAATAAATTAAAGAAAAAAAGCAAACATAAATTTATGAACAGAAGAAACTCTCTTTTGCATGTATGAATATGAATATTATCCCAAAAAATTCTACTGAAACTTAAGTTGCTGTAACTTGGGGAAAAATCCATAAATGAAAACTATTATTTTAAAAATCTTATTATGAATGATAAAACAGTAATAGAGTATTATTTAAAGAAGAGAACAAAATAGTATCTCCTTCTACTTTTGAAGGTATTTCAGTTTTAAGCAACTATCACCTCTTTTTACTTTTTGGATTTTCTTTTCCCATTTTTTGAAAATTCCTTTAGATGAGTCTGACTCAGTGAAACCTGAGACAACCACTAGTACATTCTATCATGACTGATAGATTCATTCATTCATTCATTCATTCATTCAGCAATGCTTGTTGGTCACCTCTGTGTCCCATGTTTAGTATACCAGACAGATGATAGTGCATCTTGTCATAGCACTTCTCATTATCAGCTGAGCCACCATCTCATAAAAGATTAGTGACCTTCTGTGAGTGGCCTTTTATTGAATAGAATTTGGATCTTGCCCCATCGTTGAACTGTTACATTTCATTCATAGGTCATCAGTGTGTCTGGGATGATTGGTCTTCAGTCAAATGCAATCTGGCTTCTAGGACATCTTCATCTGTCTACTCTGTCCTCAAATCAAAGTAGAACCTCAGGTAAGACTGGAGTCATAGGACACTGGAGCTGGAAGGGGGGATTGACATGGGGCTATGTGCTTTGTTAAGAGAGTTAGTTTTTACAGCCACCCTCAGTGGTGGATATTACTGTCGCTCTTTTACATCAGAGAAAATGGGCTGTGGAGAGGTCTCCTGACTTGCCCAGGGTCACATAGCAGTAAATGGTAAACATGCGGTTTGAACTCAGATCTCTCGGCTGACAAAGCCCACGCTCTTTTCACTCTTATCCTCTGCCTTTCTTAGAAATCAGTTTAAACATTGAGTCTAACCACATATTTTACAAATGAAGAACCTTAGGCTCAGAAAGATTATATGAGTTAGGTACAAGCTTAGTGAGAAATCCAGAAACTAGGAATGAGATCCTTGAAGATTGGAACAGAGTTCTTTTTATTTTACTAAATGTAATCATAGTTTGTATAATATTCATATTTCATTAAAAGATACTTCACATATGGCTGGAGTTCTTCTGGCCTCTGCTTTTGAGAAAATAATTGGGTAAATACTTTTAAAGATATGCATCTCTTTGGCTTTGGAATTAAAATCCTCTGCCTTAATGTAACAAGGCTTTTTCTATTTCCAGCTTTTTAATAAAGCAATAAAAATATTTGCAATTCCCACATGCTTAATTTATGTATGTACTTGAAGATTTTCTGGGGAAGGCATCACTGTAACGCACTGGGACCTATAGCTGCTCCTTGTTCTTTATAGAATTTTGACCACTGGCTCTCTTGGACTCATGCCATGGAGATTTAGGTATCAAAGATTCCTCATTAAAACCTAGTTTCACATATCCCCTGACAGGTAGTCTACAGACAGCATTACCATGAACGTGGGCTGCTGTAATTACTGTTTCCCTCACTTTCAGTCACTCCTTAGCTATAGAAATAGGACATGGTTCCACAGCATTCCCAATATAATGAGCTTGAGACAACTAGAAGCTGTCATATTACGATTGGAAAAAGAAAAAAAAAAAACATAGTCATATTGGAAACCCTTGGAATTGCTAGTTTTGAAGGGCAGTGCTCTCACAACGTCCTGGTAAAATAGCATGTTTATGTCAAGCTTTTGCTTTTTTTACATAGGCTTTTAATTATTATACTATGGTGGGCATGGTCTGGCCCACATATACTGAAGGCAGGTTGTAGTGAATCATCTTATACCCAGGTTCTTTGGAGCAAAATGATTGTGTGTCTGGAGAAGTGCAACTACTTGTTTCTGATAGAATTTTCCAGTTAAGCCATCTATCCCAGTAAAAACCATCTCATGAAGCAATTACGGGGAGCTGGGAGAAAAAGAATCTAGGAAACTCCCAGGACTCAACTAGCATAAATGTGACTGCTTCACTGTTCCAGGTCAGCAGGCGCAGCTGGTTATTTGCACGTGTTGGTCACATAGAGGTCCCTGCCTTATGAAGTAAGAGATTGGCTGATGTTAATGCTGGTTGATCTATTTCCATAGTTCATATATCTGACGCAGGATGCCCTGAAATAGCCCAGAGAATGGTGGTCTCAACCTAGAAGCCAAGTAGACTCCTTGCTGACACAGAGGAGGTCACTGAATTGCAGCTCATTGATGTACCAAAGCGGAAAAGGTTTTTGTTTTTTTTTTAACCACTTCAGTACAGTTTTCATCCTCTATGGTTTTTCAGCCTCCTCTAGATTTACCACCATTTCAGATTTGCTTGCATAGCCTAAGTGATTGCTTCAAGGCCAGTCACTTAATCTAATAGAATTAGTTGCAACCACAGAGTATTGTTCCGAGATTAATGGCATAAACATCTCTGCTTTGTCTCCAGGTTGATATGGCAGCATGAGATCATTATCTTTCCGTCATTAGTCCCACCAGGTTCACTGGTTAATTTGATCATTTTCTGTCTCCACAGTTCCTACTGACTATAGCTATTTGCCTGAAAGCAGTTTTATTAGAGCAGCCATTGGCTTCTTCATTACAGGAGGAAAAAAAGGCAAGTGAGCACATTTCTTGGACTTTATCATTCTTTCTACATGTTAAGTTTGTGTGCCCCAAGCTTGCTTCTGTAGAATTAAACAATACAAATCTAAAGGGGTGAGTAATTTCTTCTGCCAGATCATCTTTGCAGTAGAGATAACTAGGAGGACCCAGCTACAGTAAGTGGTACATAAACATACACAGTGTGTATCCTCTTGGAGTTACCATAGCTGATCTTGGGGGACATATGAATATCTTAATCTTCCTTTTGGCCATTTCAAAAGTGTAAGCGCACATTACTTTTCTTGTCAATTTCAAGTGCGTGTTACCTAAAAAGAGAAAACACACATGGGTGCGGTTTGTATTCCAGCACCAGACTTGGAGATACATATTCTCCCTGAACCTTGTGTAACCGATCACTGTATGTTGTTGGAATCACCGGCTCTAGTTCTTAATTTTAGCTTGTGTTCCTTTTCTCTGTAGCACTTGTCCCTTTGTGATTCTTTGTTGCTGCCACACACAACCTAAAGACAGAGATTGAGTGCCTTTGGTTTTTAACTGGAGCCAAAATAATGCCACATAAGTTATTAAATAAATGCTCTTTAATGATACACACCTACCATGTCATGCTATGAGGAAAAAAATGTATCTGAACTGAGCGTGTCACGGCTCGGGAACCAGTTTTATGTAATAAATATTCTTTCATTGATGTTTACTAGTTTCATTCTTCGTTGGGCTGGTTATGTCAGTCTGGGCAAAACCAGTGCCTGTGTTGCAACAAGACCATCCCAGTTTCAGGGAAAAAAAGTTTTTAAACCAATTAAAATGAAGACATCTGGAGGAAGCAAGTTTGATTAATGAAGGTCACAGAAGAATAAAATCTTACCATTGGAAGGGACATTAAACATTATGTCTGTTGTCTAAGTTTCCACTGGGTACAGCAATCCCTGGAGCGTCCAGATTGTAAACCACTTTCATAGGTTGGGCATGAATTCCCTTAGTTTCTGCAGTTCTAGAAATTGTGCTCTTATTGTAGGGTTGTGAGTTAGCATAATTTGCTTTTACGTATCCTCAGTAAAAATTGGTATATGGTTATGTCATTGTTGAATAAGATATGTTTATATATGAACATGTCATATTTTATACATAATATGGAGTTAATTTTTTATATTGCCATAGATTGTCTTTCTAAAGTAGATATCATAACAGAGATGTCTCCATTAGTAGGAAATTGAATTCTTACTAAAGGAGCATCTAAAATTTCCATGGCTAGAATAATTCTAGAAACATATATTTTAACTCTATTTTTTGGTTAGTTTGTTCACTGATACAAAAGTTTTAAATGATGATAATGTGAGATATTTCCATGAGAAGTAAAATTCTTAAGACCAAATGAAAGACATACTCTTTTTTTTCTAGTGACTAAATGTCATTTTGGCTCCCTAGATTCACATTTCTTAGCAGAAATGAATTTTCTCTGAATCTTGTGGAAAATTCTCAGTTAAATGTAACATTTTTATGATTACACAGTCATGGTACAACAGGAAATATTCTGTTCTAAAACTGAAAAAATCAGGTGAAATTGACATCAGAAACGTTATGTAAAATCTTACTATGAAGGCTATTTTAAGACAAATAAACGAAGTATTTAAAGAATGCCATATTACCAATCAGATTTTTGGCATTTTCAGGTTGTGGGAGAGGGCTGCCTTCTTGTCAGGTTTACTGACTAGATTCAGAGGAAAATCTATTCAGCCTTACACATTACTAATGATGACCCCAGAGGAGTGGGGGCCGTGGGAGGCTGACCTCCGCCTCGGAAGCCCATTTACAAAAACAAAACCAGACCCTGCTCTATGGGTCTAAATGGGATGGCCAAATGCGGAGGTGTGCATGCAAACGAGCGTTTTCTTCTTCAATATGCCCAGCTCATTTGAATTTTAATAACTCCCTTCTGAAGCAGCTTTTGAGTTTAAATGTCTGGATGTCACTCATCAGAGCCCAGTGGGGCTGCTGATAGGAAGGATGACAACTTTGGTGAGCCCTTTTGAGGAAGAAATGGCTTCAGAGAATAAAAATCATGCTTGGCATGGGCAGAAGAGAGAAACTTTAGGGATAGCATGGCTTCGTTACCATCTAATAACTCACGAGGGGAAGGAAAATGTGATGAGTTATCCGTGATTCACACATATGCCACGTTGAGATTGTATGTCATGATCTCGATTTTAGCCAATCAGATTTGAGATAGTGAATATATTAACCCACTTTTTCATGTTTAGGGCTTTTCTCATGTTAGACACTGACTATAATACTCATACAGTAGAACATACCAGATGTTCATAGCATCCATTCCTTCACGCAGGCCTACATTTTAAAACCATGCCAAATAGATAAAATCCCTTCCAGTTTTAAAAGACTTCAGTTAATAGTTTTGAATATAACTGGTTTTTTGCTATACCCTATAACATTTTCTTTTCTTCCCTAATAGCCCCACCTTCTAGCAGATGTAATATTCCTTAACCTTTGTCATCATCATAATCTATTCCTGTGGACAGTTCTTGGCTGGCTTAAAATTTGCTTATAGTCTAATTCCTCCTATCATGGAATTATTTTTAATCTTAAGGGCCTCTAAATTTTGACTCTTATATTTGCTTCTTTTCCATTCATTTATTCTTTTTCCTGATCTTTGTTTTTTCTCAGCCTCATAGCATATTCAGATTTCACGAAGATTTTACCTACTTTTTAAATAAAACACTTAAAATGTATTAAAAGTACTTAATAAAAGTAATCATTCATTTTTGGTGATATTAGATATTTCTTCCTAGTAATTTAGGATTATTTTTCTTACCATTCTCTTGCCGGGGAATGTGACTTTCTAAGCTTTATTTTTTCTATTAGGCTTTAAAGTTTGCAATAAGAAGTATTAATTTGAGGAAAGTACATTTAAATCCTTGTAAGAAGGTCAGTATGAATGGCATTTCCTTCTTGATACGAATTCATTGATCAGTGATTTGAGTGTATAAGTGTTGGACTTGTACATACACTGTAGATAGTTAAATTCTCAATTGATCATTTTTTGATTACTAGCATGAGATATAATTGTCGATGAGTCTTAGCCAAGAGAATAGAATTAGTGAACTCTGCATATAGAAAAAATGATATGAGAAAGCTGTCCTATTTTTCTGATGAAATTATGGAGTTGGTTATCAAAAGTATATTGTTTTTAAGTATTTTAGTTTAGTAATAGTTTGTCTATACAATTCTTTTTTTTTAACTTTTAATTTTTTTAATTTTTACAATAAACTTTGGTATCCCAGTCTCCCAATTCGTTTCCCCCCCAACCTCTACAATTCTTTTTTAAAAGTTAGAAATGAATACTTGTATATAACGCTAAGTTCAAAAATGGTATGAAGAAGGAAAAGAATCCCCTGTAATCTCACCACCTAGAGATAGCCTCAATAGATATTCAAGTGTATGTCCTCTAGATGTGTGTGTGTTATGTTATATTGAATCATAAAATGTATATTGTTTTATTGTCATTTTAAAAAATTTAACAAGTTTCTGTGTAAATGGACATAATTGCCACACATCTCCTGCAAAAGGAGGGTTAGGGAAGTATGAAAAGAATCCGTGCATCACTTTCTAGACAGTTGTTAAGTGTATGTTTGGTGAGTATTTAATTTCTATTTTTTTGTTGTAAACATCATAAAAATATTTGAAAGGAAAAAATCACCAATTATCCCATACTTTCTAACAGCTGTTATCATTTAAAAGCTTACTTTTTAATTTGTACCTTTTATTCATACACAATGTTTATATATTTCCCAGTATACATGTACATTCTGTTTTTTAACTTATAAACATTTCTCTGTTTTCCATGGATCTCCATAATTATCATTTTTAAATGACTGTAGAGTATTCTACCAAGTTGATGAATCATAATTAACCCATTTCCCTATTGGTCATTTAAACTTTTTCCATTATAGAGAATATCCTTATGCATATAGCTTTTCTTAGGATAAATTCCCAGCAATTTATTAGTGGCCAAGAGTCTGAGGATTTGATGACCACATGGATGGCATGGCCTCATTGCTCTTCAAAAGGATTGCAGCAGACTTCCGTACCTCAGCCCTGTAAAAATATATAGTATAGCAGCATATCACAGAGGTTAAAACCATGGGAGCCAGACTGACTGGGTTCATATCCCAGTTACACAGCTTGCCGGCAGTGTCACTTCAGGCAAGCTCCTTAAGTCTGTAAGCCTCAATTGCTTCCTTAAAGTGGAGAAAATAATTGAATCTTCTTTCTAGAGTTTTTGTAAGGATTATGAGTTTATGAGTCACTTTATGTAACAGTGCTTAGAAAACAAATAAAAAATAAACCCTTTCTAGTTATCATATTACAAAGCAAACCATCATATAAACAAATGACTACAATAAAAGCCAGGAAGATATAAAATGATACCTTAAGAGTACTTTAATTTACATTCATTGCCAGAAGGAATGAACATTTTGGTATGTATTTACTATTTGAGATGTGGTTTCTTTTTTTTTTTTTAATTAAATGCTAGATGTTCTTAAAATTTTTTTTTTTACTTTTTATTTTAAAATAATTTAAAACTTTCAAAAAAGTGAAAAGAGCCAGAGGAACTCCTATATTCCTTTCACTTAGAAGCCCTACTCAAGTTTCCCTGATAGTCCAAATGATGGCTTAAACAGAACAAGAATTTAATCCAAAATGTCACACTTGTCATCTCTTCGGTCCCCTTCAATCTGGAACATTGCCTCAGTTTATCTTTCATGACTTTAACATGTTTTAAGATTAGAAGCCAGTTATTTTATAAAGCACTTTTCTGTTTAGGTTTGCCTGGTGTTTCTCACATGAGAGTCAGGTCAGTCACCTTTGGCAAGAATGTCACAGACGTGGAGCCCTGCTCTGCTCACTGCATCCCTTCAGTTGGTACCTGATGTCTGTCTTCCTCCACCAGTGACATTAACTTTGATCACTTGGATAAGCTAATCTCTTCTAGGTTTCTCCTCTGTAAAGTTTCTCCTTTTCCTTTATCATCAAGAAATATTTTATGTGGAGATATTTTGAGGCTTTATGAATATCACATTTTTATCCTACTTTCACCCATTAGATTTGGTATCCATTAATGTTTTCTTGGCTGAGTTAATTATTACTATGATGATTGCCAATAGGTGATTCTTAAAATTCCATTATCCCATTTACAATTTTTAGTAGGCATTCTCTTATAAGGAAAAGCTGCCTCCTCTCTCCCTCTTCCATCCTTCCTTCTTTCCTTGCTTCCTTCCTTTTTCTTTCTTCCTTTTCCTTTTCTTTTATCTTCTTTTTCTTTCTTTTCTTTTCTTTCTTTCTCTTTCTTTCTTTCTTTCTTTCTTTCTTTCTTTCTTTCTTTCTTTCTTTCTTTCTTTCTTTCTTTCTTTCCTTTTCTTTCTTTTTATTTTCTTTCTATCTTTCTTTCAATCTGGACTACTAAACTCCTATTATATTTAATTATTATTCAGTTATTGAATTATTATTATTTTGATCCTCCAATTGTTCCAGATTAGATCAGTAAGAGCCTCTTTGACTCTTGTGTCCTTTTGAGATAACCTCATCATTCTTTGAGTACCTCCTTTTCTTTGTGGCACACAAAGATGTTCTAGGTTCATCTTGTGTTATCCTCAGCCTTGTAATAGCCAGGTAACTTAAGTTTCTTCTAGTGGAGAATGATATTTAGAAGCCAAGATCTAGGTACAAATTACTTAATTGGTACTAGGGTAATCACTGCTCCTAGGCCCTTTCAGTGGACAGTTAGGAAATTCTCTCTCTCTTTCTCCTCTTTCTCCCTCCCTCTCTCTCTCTCTTTCTCTCTCACATAGTGTCTATATTTATTTTTATGTCTAGCTATATATATTGAAAACCATAAGTTCACATCAGTATCTGCAATTCAACATCACAGGCTTCCTTCTGCATTTCCCTCTTCTTATTTGTAACTTTCTTCTCTGACTGTAAGGAACCTGACCCCCATTATTCTCAATATATTCACCACAGTCCTGCTGAAGCTGCCTTTCTCACTCTCATGTCCTGATTTCCACCCTGCTTGGCAGCCTTCCTGGTGCTAAGAGGCTCAGGGATGTTTTTGTTTCTGAATACACCGGATGATATTGAAATACTTGGTCCTAAGACAAAACATCCTACCAACTCTTAGTATCTGACTGACATATCAGAATCATCAACTGTTTTCAACAAGTATCTTGACTATAGAGTAGTTTCTGGCAATGGGCTAAGCATCTGGTTTTTTTTCCTTCAAATGTTTTATTACTTGTCTATTTACTTGTTATCTACTTTATTTATTGGCCGTGTTGGATCCTTGTTGCTGTGCACAGGCTTTCGCTAGTTGTGGCGAGTGGGGGCTACTGTTCATTGCGATGCACAGACTTTTCCTTGAGGTGGTTTCTCTTGTTCTGGAGCACAGGCTCTAGGTGCGAGGGCTTCAGTAGTTGCGGCATGTGAGCTCAGTAGTTGTGGTGCACAGGCTTAGTTGCTCCACATGTGGGATCTTCCCAGACGGGATCAAACCTGTGTCTCCTGCATTCTTAACCACTGTGCCACCAGGGAAGTCCTGAGCGTCTGTTAATCCCCCCAAATATGCCATGCTATCATTATACCTACATGTGTTTTCTGAGGACTTTGTCTAGGAAAACTCTACTCATCCTTTCCATGTCGCTTTAAACATCCTTTCCTCAGTGGAGGCCAGGAGAGGATTCTGTGATGTTCCCAGATTAGTATAGATTTCTTATGTGATACTTTTTCATAGTACTTTACATATGTGTAATTATTTGCTTAATTATCTGTGATTCTTTGTTTAAAGTCTGTCTTTCCCATTAGACTGTAATTTCCTCAAGGGCAGGAAGAACATCTGTGTTTTATCCTAAATGCTTAGAGTACTTGGCACGTAATAATTTTCAAATATTTGTTGATCTACTGCTTTAATCATATATATATATATAAAAATATGTGTATGTATATGTGTATGCATATGTATGTGCATATATTATGTATATATTGCATCTAAACAATGCTAATAATGGAGAAGGTAAAGCTGTATCCACACCATACAAGCAACATGCTGGTGATGGGGAATAGACACACTAGCGGCTGTTAGCCTACTTGTTACCAGACTTTTCCAATAGGGGTTACACATGTGCACTGTGGCACTGAGATCTGATGCTCTGTGTAGCCAAAGTATGTGTGATAATAGGTCCTGTTGTAATGCATTATGTTCGGATATGCCCTTTATATCAAGGTTCTTTGAGGCTGTCAGCTGGATGAGAGATTTAAAGCAACTTTGTACCCGGATTTTAAAACATCTGGATCCTTTTAACAAGTATTGTTAGGCCTTCTCAATTCCAAATCCATTGTCTACAAAGCATTCCAGTATTTCTTTTTATCTAAGGCACTTGTGTAAAAGATAGAGCTCTGTAATAAGGGAGCTGATCATTCCCATAGCCTAGATTTGGATTCTTGTGTCCAATGCTAAAGATCCCTGGGGAGGGAACCATGTGACTCTGTTCTCCTGTTTTGGGACTCCCTCTCTCTCCATACCTCCCCCAAGATGCTTAGAACTACCAGGTATTTTCTCCATTCCTAACAGCTATAGTAATTTCTTTCATTCCAGTTAGTGTCAGAATTAGTTCCCTGCAAGTATAGTGGAAAATTTTGTGTGATTCTAGTTATCCATACTGATTCTCTGCTTTTTTTTAAAAAAGTGGAAGATGTATTGCATTATAACACTTACTTGATTTTCGCCCTGTCCTCCATTTTACAAGTTCTCCTTGTTTCTGACACTTGCTTGTATATTAGGTCAGTTCTAAAGAGTATAGAAGCAACATGTAAAATGTGTAGATAGTAAAGTGCGGTTACTGGTGAAAGTTCTGTTGTTCTGTCAAGGGAGAGCCCGTTGTCTAAGCAATAAAAGATCTAGAAAATGGTCCTATTTCACATTGGGTCCTGGTATTAGAGGACAGGTTGAATGTCTTTCCTGATTCTCTAGAAACTGCAAATTTTCTGTAGTGACTTCTATAGAAGGACCTGAAGTATAATTTTGTATAATTTTAAAAACACTTGATGTGAGAAAAAAAATTTAATAGACACCTGCTTACAAATTAAAGATTTCCGATATAGAACTGGATTTATGTCCTTAATAGGGGAGAAGACTAATTCTATGCCCAGATATTTACTGTACTATCTGCCAATTCATCAGGCTTATTTCTATGAATCGTGAGCCAAAAGGCCCCCCAAAAAGCAGCTTAAATTTTGTTGTTGTTGTTGTTTTGTGAAGTCAAAGACTCCAATTTGCAGCCAACTTTGTGTGTGGAGAGCTGCCGAATGTATATAACCAGTATAGAGTTATTTGAATACCCAATCAGTTAATTCCCATCACAGCATTTTTATTTTTATCACACCTGATTTTTCCTTGTCTGTTTATCTTCTCACTAGAATGTAAGCTCCATGAGCTTGGTGATCTTTTCTGCCCTGTTCAGCATCCTCTCCACTATCTGGTAGCTAATAGATACTCATTTGAATGAATGAATGTGTTTATGAATATATTTAGTTTTTTGGTGAGAAACTCTTCTCCTTGTAATAGCAATAGTTAACTCCCTAATAATATTTCCTGCACTCCTAGTACTACATTGCAAGGTGGAATAGAAATAAAGCTTCAGTTACTGGTAACACAGCATAGAAGAGGGGCAGGTATGTTGAGCTTTTAACATTTTCAAAAAGCAAAAAAGTGTTTGTTGGAAGGGAGAGAAACAGCACTGGAAGGCACACAACTGGTTTTATTGAGCCTTCCCAAGTTGGCAGAGGCAAAGGTAAGGAGGTAGGTTTATTGGTGACTACCTAAGAAAACATGCTGATTCTTGAGATAGCTATAGTTCTAAAACACTGGAGAAAGGCCTGGATTAGAAGTATGGGTTTACTAGTCATCAACACATAAGTAGTCTGTGAAACTATGTGTAAATGAGCTTAGGCAGGGATAGCAATTATGTTAGGGTGCTTTTTATTACAGAAAACAATGACTCGCTTCAAGTGACTCAATATTTACTGCAAGGATTCACAGCTTTCCCATAAATCTAAGGACAGAAATGTATTCTCAACCCTCAGAGTATCAGGAGCAGAAAGATACCAGGCATCAAGACTTCGTCTTGCTCTTTCTGTCTGTTTTCTCAGGGCTGCACTGTATTGATCTCTTTAATGGATTCTGCTTTTCTTGCCAAAGACTGCTTCATCCTTTTCTCTTCTTCTTGGGCTTGTGCATGCGTGTGCATGTGTATGTGTGTGTGTGTGTGGTAAAATACACATAACATAAAATTTACCATTTTAACCATTTTAAAGTGTATACTTCAGTAGCATTTAGTACATTCACAATGTTAGGCCACTATCACTACTATCTAGTTCCAGAACATTTTCATCACCCCAAAAGGAAACCTTGAGTTGATTTCTCAGCAGAAACTCTGCAAGCCGGAAGGGAATGGCACAATATATTTCAGGTGATGAAAGGGAAGAACCTACAACCAAGAATACTCTACTCAGCAAGGATCTCATTCAGATTTGGCGGAGAAATCAAAAGCTTTACAGACAAGCAAAAGCTAAGAGAATTCAGCACTACCAAACCAGCCCTACAGCAAATGCTAAAGGATCTTATCTAAGTGGGAAACACAAGACAAGAACCTACAAAAACAAACCCAAAACAATTAAGAAAATGGTAATAGGAACATACATATCAATAATTACCTTGAATGTAAGGGACTAAATGCTCCAACCAAAAGACACAGACTGGCTGAATGGATACAAAAACAAGATCTATATATATGCTATCTACCAGGGACCCATTTCAGACTTAGGGACACCTACAGATCTGAAAGTGAGGGGATGGAAAAAGATACTCCATGCAAATGGAATCAAAAGAAAGCTGGAGTACCAATACTCATATCAGATAAAATAGACTTTAAAGTAAAGACTATTACAAGAGACAAGGAAGGACACTACATAATGATCAAGGGATCAATCCAAGAAGAGGATATAACAATTATAAATATATATACACCCAATATAGGAACACCTCAATACATAAGGCAAATGCTAACAACTGTAAAAGAGGAAATCAACAGTAACACAATAATAGTGGGGGACTTTAACACCCCACTTACACCAATGGACACATCATCCACACAGAAAATTAATAAGGAAACACAAACTTTAAATGACACAATAGACCATCTAGATTTAATTGATATTTATAGGACATTCCATCCAAAAACAGCAGATTACACTTCTCAAGTGCCCATGGAATGTTCTCCAGGATAGATCACATGTTGGGTCACAAATCAAGCATTGGTAAATTCAGGAAAATTGAAATCATATCAAGCATCTTTTCCAACTACAACACTAAGAGATTAGAAATCAATTACAGGAAAAAACTGTAAAAATCACAAATGCATGGAGGCTAAACAATACGCTGCTAAATAACCAAGAGATCACTGAAGAAATTGAAGAGGAAATAAAAAAAATACCTAGAGACAAATGGCAATGAAAACACAACAATCCAAAACCTATGGGATGCAGCAAAGGTAGTTCTAAGAGGGAAGTTTATAGCAATACAATCCTTCCTCAAGAAACAAGAAAAATCCCAAATAAACAATCTAACCTTACACCTAAAGAAACCTGAGAAAGAACAAACAAAACCGAAAATTAGTAGAAAGAAATCATAAAGATCAGAGCAGAAAAAAATGAAATAGAAACAAAGAAAACAATAGCAAAGATCAATAAAACTAACAGCTGGTGCTTTGAGAAGATAAAATTGATAAACTTTTAGCCAGACTCATCAGGAAAAAGAGGGAGAGGACTCAAATCAATACAATTAGAAATGAAACAGAAGTTACAATGGACACTGCAAAAATGAAAAGCATCGTAAGAGATTACTACAAGCAACTATATGCCAATAAAATGGACAACCTCAAAGAAATGGACAAATTCTTAGAAAAGTATAACCTTCCAAGACTGAATCAAGAAGAAATAGAAAATATGAACAGACCAGTCACAGGTAATGAAATTGAAACTGTGAATAAAAATCTTCCAGGGCTTCCTAGGTGGCACAGTGGTTGAGAATCCACCTGCCAATGCAGGAGACACGGGTTCGAGCCCTGCTGCAGGAAGATCCCACATGCTGCAGAGCAACTAAGCCCATGTGCCACAACTACTGAGCCTGCATTTTAGAGCCTGTGAGCCACAATTATTGAGCCCATGTGCTGCAACTACTGAAGCCCACTCACCTAGAGCCTGTGCTCTGCAACAAGAGAAGCCATGGCAATGAGGAGCCCACACACCACAATGAAGAGTAGCCCCCACTCACCACAACTAAAAAGGAAGCCTGCGCACAGCAAAAGAGACCCAACACAGCCAATAAAATAAATAAATAAATAAATTTATAAAATAAATAAAAGCCTGGCCTTTAAAAAAAAAAATCTTCCAACAAACAAAAGTCCAGGACTAGATGGCTTCACAGGTCAATTCTGTCAAACATTTAGAGAAGAGCTAACACCCATCCTTCTCAAACTCTTCCAAAACATTGCAGAGGAAGGAACACTCCCAAACTCATTTTATGAGGCCACCATCACCCTGATACCAAAACCAGACAAAGATATTACAAGAAAAGAATATTACAGACCAATATCACTGATGAATCTAGATGCAAAAATCCTCAACAAAATACTAGCCACCAGAATCCAACAACACATTAAGAGGATCATACACCATGATCAAGTGGAATTTATCCCAGGGATGCGAGGATTCTTCAGTATATACAAATCAGTCAGTGTGATACACCATATTAACAAACTGAAGAATAAAAACCGTATGATCATCTCAATAGATGTAGAAAAAGCTTTTGACAAAATTAAACACCCATTTATGATAAAAACTCTCCAGAAAGTGGGCATAGAGGGAACCTACCTAAACATAATAAAGGCCATATATGACAAACCCACAGCAAACATCATTCTCAACGGTGAAAAACTGGAAGCATTCCCTCTAAGATCAGGAACAAGACAAGGATGTCCACTCTCTCCACTACTATTCAACATAGCTTTAGAAGTCCTAGCCACGGCAATCCGAGAAGAAAAAGAAATAAAAGGAATCCAAATTGTAAAAGAAGTTAAACTGTCACTCTTTGCAGATGACATAATACTATACGTAGAAAATCCTAAAAATTCCACCAGAAAACTACTTGAGCTAATCAATGAATTTGGTAAAGTTTCAGGATACAGAATTAACACACAGAAATCTCTTGCATTCCTATACTCTAACAATGAAAGATCAGAAAGAGAAATTAAGGAAACAATCCCATTCACCATTGCAACAAAAAGAATAAACTACCTAGGAATAAACCTAATGAAGGAGGTAAAAAAGCTGTACTCAGAAAACTATAAGACACTGATGAAAGAAATCAAAGATGACACAAACAGATGGAGAGATATACCATGTTCTTGGATTGGAAGAA
Source organism: Hippopotamus amphibius kiboko (assembly GCF_030028045.1). Lineage (NCBI taxonomy): Eukaryota > Metazoa > Chordata > Mammalia > Artiodactyla > Hippopotamidae > Hippopotamus > Hippopotamus amphibius. Next base: position 82,972,695 of record NC_080187.1, on the reverse strand, counting down.
TCAACATTGTGAAAATGACTGTACTATCCAAAGCAATCTACAGACTCAATGCAATACCTACCAAATTACCAATGGCATTCTTTACAGAACTAGAACAAAAAGTCCTAAAATTTTGTATTGAGACACAAAAAACCCTGAATAGCCAAAGCAATCTCGAGGGGAAAAAATGGAGCTGGGGGAATCAGACTCCCTGACTTCAGACTATACTACTAAGCTACAATAATCAAGACAGTATGGTGCTGGCACAAAAGCAGAAATATAGATCAGTGGAACGGGATAGAAAAGGAAGCCTTGTACCCCTTGAGCAGTTGCTTCCATTCCCCATTTTCCCCAGCCCCTAACAGCCAATAATCTGCTTTCTGTCTCTGTGGATTTGCCTATTCTGCATATTTCATTTAAATGGAATCATACACTACATGGCCTTTTGTGACTGGCTTCTTTCACTTAGCATAATATTTTCAGGGTTCTTCCATGTTGTGGCAAGTATCAGTATTTCATTCCTTTCTTATGACTGAATAATATTCCAATGTATGGATATGCAATTTGTTTATCCATTCATTAGTTGTTGGACATTTGGGTTGTTTCTACCTCTCGGCCTTTGTGAGTGGTGCCGCTATGAAGATTTGTGTACAAGTTTTTGTTTGAATACCAGTTTTCTATTCTTTTGGGTATATGTCTAGGGGTGGAATTGCTTAGTCATGTCGTAATTCTGTATTATTTTTTGAGGAACTGCCAAACTTTTTTCACAGTGGCATCACCATTTTATATTCCTACTAGCAATGTGTGGGGGTTTCAATTTCTCCACATCCTTGCCAACATTTGTTGTTTTTCCATTATTATTATTATCATTATTACTATCATTTTATTCAATGTGAAGTGATATCACTTGGTTTTGGTTTGTGTTTCCCTAATGACTAATGAGGTTAAGCATCTTCAACTCCTTGTTGGCAATTTGTAATATATCTTCTTTGGAGAATTATCTGTTCAAGTCCTTTGACCATTTTAAAAATTAGATTGTCTTTTTGTTGTCGAGTTGTAAGAATTATCTGTGTATTCTGGATACTGGACCCTTATCATATATACAGTTCACAAATGTTCTCTTGCATTCTCTAGTTGTCTTATCACTTTGTTGATAATATCCTTGGACACACAAGTTTTTAACACTGACAAAGTCCAATTTATCTTTTTTTCCTTTTGTTACTCATGTTTTTGGTCTTATCTAAGAATCCATTGCCAAATCAAAGGTCATGAAGACTTACCTCTGTGTATTCTTCTAAGAGTTTCACAGTTTAATTCTTATATTGTCATTGATCCATTTTAAGTTAATTTTTGTATGTGTTATTAGGTAGGGATCCAGCTTCATTATTTACTGAATAATGAAGAAAGACAAACCCTTCTTTCTCCCATTGAGTGGTCTTAGCACCCTTGTCAAAAATCAATTGACCATAAATAGTTGGGTTTATTTCCAGCCTCCCAATTCTATTCCATTTGTCATATGTCTATCCTTATATTTGCCAGTACCACACTATTTTGATTACTGTATTTCTTTAGTAAATTTTGAAATTGGTATGTGTGAGTCCTTTAAATTTTTCTTTTTTGTGATTGTTTTGACTATTTGGGCCCCCTTGTAATTTGATATAAATTTGAGAGTCAACTTTTCCATTTCTGCAAAAAAGGTTGTTGAAATTTTAATAGGTATTGTATTGACTCTCTAGATAGCTTTGAGTAATATCACCTTAACAGTATTAAATATTCCAATCCATGAATACAAGATATCTTTCCATTTACTTAAATTTCCTTTTACTTCTTTCAGCAGTGTTTTGTACTTTTAGTGAGTGTGTCTTTTACCTTGTTTAAATTTATTTCCAGATATTTTATTCTTTTGGGTACTATTGCATGTGGAATTGTTTCTTAATTTCGTTTTCAGATTATTCATTACAGGGATATAGAAACACAACTAATTTTTGCTTGTTGCTCTTATACCCTGCAACTTTAATAAATTCTCCTTTTCTATGTATAGGATCATGTCATCTGCAAATAGAGACAGCTTTACTTCTTCCTGTTTAATATTTTATTTCTTTTTCTTGCCTAATGGCTCTGACTAGAACATCCAATACAAAGTGGTAACAATGAGCATCCTTATTTTGTTCCTGATTAAGCTTACAGTCTTTCATCATTGAGTATGATGTTCACTGTGGACTTTTTACAAATATGCTTTATCATATTAAGATAATTCCATTCTATTCCTAATTTTCTGAGTATTTTTGTCATGAAAGAATGTTGAATTTTATCAAAAGCTTTCTATGTCAATTGAGGTGATCATGTTTTTTCCTCCCTTCATTCTGTTAATGTGGTATATATTACATTGATTGATTTTCTTATGTTGAATGACACTTGCATTCCTGGGATAAATCCTGCTTGGTTATCATGTATAATCCTTTTAATATGCCCTTGGATTCAGTTTACTAGTGTTTTGTTGAGAATTTACACACCTATATATGTAACAAATACTGGTCTGTAGTTTTCTTTTATTGTGGTGTCTTCATCTGGCTTTGGTAACAGGCTAATGCTGGTCCCATAGAATGAGTTAAAAAGTATTCCCTCCTCTTCTGTTTTTTGAAAGAAACTTAGAATGATTGGTGTTAATTCTTTAAATGTTTGGTAGAATTCACCAGTGAAACCATCTGTTCTGAACTTTTCTTTGTTGGGAGGTTTTTGATTACTGATTCAATCTCTTTACTTGCTTTAGGTTTGTTCATATTTTCTATTTGTTCTTGAGTCAGTTTTGGTAATTTATGTGTTTCTAGGAATTTGTCCATTTCATCTAGATTATCCAATTTGTTGCACATAACTTTTCACAGTTTTCTCTTATAATCCTAAAAAGGATTTCTGTAAGGTTGATAGAAATGTCCTCACTTTCATTTCTGATCTTATTTATTTGCATCTTCCTTCCTATTCAGTATACCTGTTATTTACTTTTCTTGTCTTATTGTGTAAACTAGGGCTTCCAATATAGTATTGAAATGCCATGGTTAGAAGAGACGTCCTTGCCTTGTTCCTAATCTTAGTGAGAAAGCTTCTAGTTTTTTATCAATAAGTATGGCGTTGGCTGTTTTTTTATGGATATTCTTTATCCAGTTGATGAAGTTCCCCTATATTCCTAGTTTGCTAAGAGTTTTTATCATGAATGGGTGCTAGAATTTGTCAAATGCTTTTTCTGCATCTGTTGATATATGTTCTTGTGATTTTTTTCTTCTTTAGCCTACTGATGTGATAGATTACATTAACTGATTTTCAAATATTGAACCAGCCTTGGATAAATTCTATTTGGTTGTGGTGTATAATTCTTTTTATACATTGTTGGATTTAATTTGCTAATATTTTGTTCAAGATTTTTACACCTAGGTTCATAAGAAATATCTGTAGTTTTCTTATGTCTTAGTCTGGTTTTGCTGTCAGACATCCTCATGGAATAAGTTAGGAAGTATTCCCTCAGCTTTTATCTTCTGAAAGAGATTAAAGAAAATTGGTATAATTTCTTCCTTAAATGTTTGGTAGAGGTCACGAGTGAACCCATCTGGGCCTGTTGCTTTCTGCTTTGGAAGGTTATTAATTATTGATTCAGTTTTTAAATAGATGTAGTTCTATTCAGATTGTCTATTTCTTCTTGTGCGAGTTTTGGCAAATTGTGTCTTTCAAAGAATTGGTTCATTTCATCTAAGTTATCAAATTTGTGGGCATAGATTTGTCCACACAGAGCCTCCAGCATTTCATCAATGGTAGTGCAGATTTTCCTACCCCAGCACCATTCCTGCAGCGTTTTCCGCTCATGAGTCTCTGCTCTGATAAGCCATGACTCCCTGTATTCATCTGTCTGTCTCTCTAGTCTTGGAGGCAGCAGTTTGCCCTGTGTTCTTCCCTTTCTTAAGGATCCAGGAAGAGTTGTTGATCCTTCAGTCTGTTCAGCTTCTTACTTTTATAACAGAGTGGTAACTTCCAAGCTCCTTACATGCAGAACTGAAAATCAAAAAGTCTCTCCTTTTTAAAAAAAAAAAAGTTTTTTAAATTATTTTAAAAAATATAAACAATTGACCATTGTAACCATTTTGAAGTATACATTTATATAGGGTTCCGTATACTCACACACATCATTGTGAAACTAATCTCTGGAACTTTTTCATCTTGCAAAACCTAAACTTTGTACTCATTAAGCAATACCTACACTTTCTCCCTTCCCTGACCCCTGGTAACCACCATTCTACTTTCCGTATCTATTAATTTAACTATTTTAGATGCCAGATATAAGTGGAATCATACAGTATTTGTCTTGTTGTGACTGGTTTGTCTCACTTAGCATAGTGTCCTCAAGGTTGAGGACATGTTGTAGCATATAACAGGATTTCTTTTCTTTTTAAAGTTGAATACTATTCCATTGTATGTATATACCACATTTTGTTTATCCATTTATCCATCAGTGGACATTTGGGTTGCTCTTGGCTATTGTGAATAGTACTGCTGTGATCATGTGCATGCAACTCTCTCTTCAAAACTCTACTTTCAATTCTTTTGGAAGTGGGATTGCTAGGTTATAAGGTAGGTCTATTTTTAATTTTTTGAGGAGTCATCATACTGTTTTCCATAAAGGTTCTTCTATTTTAAAATCCCACCAGAAGTACATGAGGATTCCAATTTCTCCACATCCTCACCAACACTTTTTCTTTTTTCTTCTTTTTTTTTTTTTTAAATAGTAGCCATCCTAATGGGTATAAGGTGATATCTTATTGTGGTTTTGATTTGCATTTCTCTGATGATTAGTAATGTTGAGCATCTTTTCATATCTTTGTTGGCCATTTCTGTACCATCTTTGGGAAAATGTCTGTTCAAACTCTTGGCCCATTTTTATATGTTTCTCCACGTTTTGTTGACTCTGCTTCTGGTTCTGCTTCTCTCTGTTTTTCAGCTTTCTAGTAATTGTTCTACTTTTCTTGCTGACTCTGCATGTGCTTCTCATTTTTCCTATGTGCCTTCTTTTTGTAGCTGTTTTTCCTTTTGCTGACTCTGACCCACCTCTGCTTCTCCCTTTTTCAGGGTCTGCTGATTCTGCTTTTTCTGCCACTGCTTCTCCTTTTCCTGTGCTTCTCCTTTCTGTGGCTGTTTTTCCTTTTGCTGCCCCTGCCCCTGCTTCTGCTTCCCCACTTTTCAGGGTCTACTGATTCTGCCTCTGCTTCTCCTTTTTCCTGTGCTGCTCCTTTCTGTGGTTGGAGAAGCAACCACAGTTGCTTCACCTTCCCTGTTTTCAGCATCTGCTGATTCTTCTACTTTTCTGCTGCTTTTTCTGCCTCTGCTTCTCCTTTCTCTTGAGCTTCTCCTTTTTCCGAGCTTCTCCTTTTTCCATGCTTCTCCTTTCTGTGGCTGTTTTTCCTTTTGCTGACTCTGCCCCTGCTTCTGCGTCCCCACTTTTCAGGGTCTGCTGGTTCTGCTGCTTTTTCTGCCTCTGCTTCTCCTTTCCCTATGCTTCTCCTTTCTGCAGCTGTTTTTCCTTTTGCTGACTCTGCCCCTGCTTCTGCTTCCCCACGTTTCAGGGTCTGCTGGTTCTGCTGCTTTTTCTGCCTCTGCTTCTCCTTTTTTTTACTGTGCTTCTCCTTTCTCCTGTGTTTCCCCTTTTCCCATGCTTCTCCTTTCTGCAGCTGTTTTTCCTTTTGCTGACTCCGCCCCCACTTCTGCTTCCCCACTTTCCAGGGTCTGCTGATTCTGCCTCTGCTTCTCCTTTTTTTCCCCCTGTGCTTCTCCTTTCTCCTGTGCTTCCCCTTTTTCCTTGCTTCTCCTTTCTGTAGCTATTTTTGCTTTTGCTGACTCCGCCCCCACTTCTGCTTCCCCACTTTCCAGGGTCTGCTGATTCTGCCTCTGCTTCTCCTTTTTTTCCCCCTGTGCTTCTCCTTTCCCCTGTGCTTCCCCTTTTTCCTTGCTTCTCCTTTCTGTAGCTATTTTTGCTTTTGCTGACTCCGCCCCCACTTCTGCTTCCCCACTTTCCAGGGTCTGCTGATTCTGCCTCTGCTTCTCCTTTTTTTCCCCCTGTGCTTCTCCTTTCTCCTGTGCTTCCCCTTTTTCCTTGCTTCTCCTTTCTGTAGCTATTTTTGCTTTTGCTGACTCTGCCCCCACTTCTGCTTCCCCACTTTCCAGGGTCTGCTGATTCTGCCTCTGCTTCTCCTTTTTTTCCCCCTGTGCTTCTCCTTTCTCCTGTGCTTCCCCTTTTTCCTTGCTTCTCCTTTCTGTGGCTGTTTTTCCTTTTGCTGCCCCTGCCCCTGCTTCTGCTTCCCCACTTTTCAGGGTCTACTGATTCTGCCTCTGCTTCTCCTTTTTCCTGTGCTGCTCCTTTCTGTGGTTGGAGAAGCAACCACAGTTGCTTCACCTTCCCTGTTTTCAGCATCTGCTGATTCTTCTACTTTTCTGCTGCTTTTTCTGCCTCTGCTTCTCCTTTCTCTTGAGCTTCTCCTTTTTCTGAGCTTCTCCTTTTTCCATGCTTCTCCTTTCTGTGGCTGTTTTTCCTTTTGCTGACTCTGCCCCTGCTTCTGCGTCCCCACTTTTCAGGGTCTGCTGGTTCTGCTGCTTTTTCTGCCTCTGCTTCTCCTTTCCCTATGCTTCTCCTTTCTGTGGCTGTTTTTCCTTTTGCTGACTCTGCCCCTGCTTCTGCTTCCCCACGTTTCAGGGTCTGCTGGTTCTGCTGCTTTTTCTGCCTCTGCTTCTCCTTTTTTTTACTGTGCTTCTCCTTTCTCCTGTGCTTCCCCTTTTTCCTTGCTTCTCCTTTCTGTAGCTATTTTTGCTTTTGCTGACTCCGCCCCCACTTCTGCTTCCCCACTTTCCAGGGTCTGCTGATTCTGCCTCTGCTTCTCCTTTTTTTCCCCCTGTGCTTCTCCTTTCTCCTGTGCTTCCCCTTTTTCCTTGCTTCTCCTTTCTGTAGCTATTTTTGCTTTTGCTGACTCCGCCCCCACTTCTGCTTCCCCACTTTCCAGGGTCTGCTGATTCTGCCTCTGCTTCTCCTTTTTTTCCCCCTGTGCTTCTCCTTTCTCCTGTGCTTCCCCTTTTTCCTTGCTTCTCCTTTCTGTGGCTGTTTTTCCTTTTGCTGCCCCTGCCCCTGCTTCTGCTTCCCCACTTTTCAGGGTCTACTGATTCTGCCTCTGCTTCTCCTTTTTCCTGTGCTGCTCCTTTCTGTGGTTGGAGAAGCAACCACAGTTGCTTCACCTTCCCTGTTTTCAGCATCTGCTGATTCTTCTACTTTTCTGCTGCTTTTTCTGCCTCTGCTTCTCCTTTCTCTTGAGCTTCTCCTTTTTCCGAGCTTCTCCTTTTTCCATGCTTCTCCTTTCTGTGGCTGTTTTTCCTTTTGCTGACTCTGCCCCTGCTTCTGCGTCCCCACTTTTCAGGGTCTGCTGGTTCTGCTGCTTTTTCTGCCTCTGCTTCTCCTTTTTTTTACTGTGCTTCTCCTTTCTCCTGTGTTTCCCCTTTTCCCATGCTTCTCCTTTCTGCAGCTGTTTTTCCTTTTGCTGACTCCGCCCCCACTTCTGCTTCCCCACTTTCCAGGGTCTGCTGATTCTGCCTCTGCTTCTCCTTTTTTTCCCCCTGTGCTTCTCCTTTCTCCTGTGCTTCCCCTTTTTCCTTGCTTCTCCTTTCTGTAGCTATTTTTGCTTTTGCTGACTCCGCCCCCACTTCTGCTTCCCCACTTTCCAGGGTCTGCTGATTCTGCCTCTGCTTCTCCTTTCTTTCCCCCTGTGCTTCTCCTTTCTCCTGTGCTTCCCCTTTTTCCTTGCTTCTCCTTTCTGTAGCTATTTTTGCTTTTGCTGACTCCGCCCCCACTTCTGCTTCCCCACTTTCCAGGGTCTGCTGATTCTGCCTCTGCTTCTCCTTTTTTTCCCCCTGTGCTTCTCCTTTCTCCTGTGCTTCCCCTTTTTCCTTGCTTCTCCTTTCTGTAGCTATTTTTGCTTTTGCTGACTCCGCCCCCACTTCTGCTTCCCCACTTTCCAGGTTCTGTTGATTCGGCTCTGCTTCTCCTTTTTTTTTTTTTCCTGTGCTTCTCCTTTCTCCTGTGCTTCCCCTTTTTCCGTGCTTCTTCTTTCTGCAGCTGTTTTTCCTTCTGCTGACTCTGCCCCCGCTTCTGCTTCCCTCCTTTTCAGTGTCTGCTGATTCTGCTGCTTTTCCACTTCTGCTTCTCCTTTTTCCTGTGCTTCTCCTTCCTGCAGCTGCTTTTCCTTTCGCTGACTCTGCCCCCATCTCTGTATTCCCCTGTTTCAGTGTCTGCTGCTGCTACTGCTTTATCTGCAGATTCCCTCCCCTGCATTTCCTTTTCCTGCTGATGCTTTTTTCCTTTTGCCGATTCTGCTTCTCTTTCTGCTAATGCCGATGTCCCTACTGCTGCTTATGTGGATCCTGCTGCTGCCGTTACTTCTTCTTCTCGGTCTGCTGCTTTTTCCTACATTTCTAACCTCTGTAACTTCACTTCTGCATGACCCTCAATGGCTACTCCAACCCTGGCTTCACCTTATGGCTCCACTCAGAACTGCTAGAGCTTCTCATTTTTTTCAATATCAAATTACCTCCCACCTGAGAAAAAAAATAAAAAGAAAAGAACATATTATCAAAGTCATGGTGCTGTGTCATAGCTAGCTGGTTAACCTGTGGATTAGCTGTTACGTCAGGTGCTCGCGTGTGGAGCAGGCAGCCATGGCACAGGCTGAGGAGGAGAAGAAGCAGGGATCACATGGGATAGAACCGAACCATTTAAAGCCACAAGGACTGAGGGTAACCCATTGTCCTGAGAAGGGGATGGACCTGAGTGGCAGTAATTGTCTCCTCTTCTGGAAGTGGATTAAGGAGTGAGTGAACGATAAGGCAGTAATACAGGGTAAGTTACTTTTTTTAGGAAGCTGGATGAAAAAACATGAAAGAGCATGGAAGAGAGTTTAGTAGCAATGTGGAATATTCCTATCCAGACAAGAGGGAAAGACTGGAGACAAATAACAGAGAGAAGAAAAAAGGGAGCAAAGTTTGTAGCAAATGGGGTTGACTTTAACGGCACAGAATCGACAGGTCAAACACAATTGAAGCTGTGATACCAAATCCTTTGAAACTAGTAGAAAGGAGGGAAAGTTGGCATTTTCTACTTTCATGATGCTATTAAGCTGTTTTGTTATATTTTTTTTCTTTCTGTTGCAGGTCCTGAATCTGTGCCTCCTTCCCTTATCAAAGTTGTGATGAAACCCATAGCGACTATTGGAGAAAGCTACCAGTATCCTCCTGTGAACTGGGCTGCGCTCCTCTCTCCACTTATGAGGCTAAACTTTGGTAAATATCATGTGTTTTTAGGTCTTCAGACTCTGCTTTTAGGATGTGACCTGAGTAGAAAATTAGATTGTGTGTCACAATTGGTAGTGACTGGATGGACCTCTGGGTACTTGAGGTTTGTCTTCTTGGATGGGACAGCTGGGTTACTTTCATTGAGTCACTTTCTAAATAGCTGAGGGGGAAGAGGAGGAGGTTTGAAGACATAAACCAGATGCACTCATTAAAACGAAACTCAACTGAGATATGCATGTTGCTGGGTGTATGGTGCAGGTCCCAGAAAGCCTGGTTTGATGGTTATGAAACTGCATTTTCAGAACTCCAGGTTTCAAGGAAATGCCCTGTGGGATGCTGTGTTAGTTTTCTATTGCTGCTGTAACAAATTACCACAGACTTAGTGGCTTGAAACAACATAAATTTATTATCTTATAGTTCTGTAGATCAGAAGTCCAACATGGTTCTCACTGGGCTAAGATCAAGATATCGGCAGGACAGCATCCCGTCCTAGTTGCTGAGGGGAGTGATGTGGCCTGAATATTTGTGTTCCCTGAAAATTCATATGTTGAGATCCTAACCCCCAGTGTATTGGTGTTGGGGGGTAGGGCCTTTGAGGGTGATGAGGTAATGAGGGTGGGGCCCTCATGAATGGGATTAGTTCCCGTATAAAAGAGGCCCCACAGAGCTCCCCAGTCCCTTCCACAATTTGAGGACACAGCAAGAAGTCAGCAGTCTGCAACCCAGAAAAGGGCTTTCACCAGAACCCAACCACACTGACACTCTGATCTTGGACTTCCAGCCACCAGAATTGTAAGAAATAAATTCCTGTTGTTTATAAACTACCCAGTCTGTAGTGTTTTGTTATAACAGCCCAAATAGACAAGACAGGGAGAATCCATTCGCCTCCCTTCTTCAGCTTCTAGAGGATGTCCATACTGCTTGGCTTGTGGCCCCCTTTCTGCATCTTCAAAGCAAGCAACAGAGGGCTGAAGGCCTTTCGTGCTGTCATCTTTCTGATTCTCTGAAGACAGGAAAGATTTTCCACATTTAAGGATTCATGTGATTGATGGGTCCATTTGAATAATCCAGGATAATCTCCCCATCTCAAGGTCTTTAACATTAATCATTAATCACATCTGCAAAGTTCCTTTGCCACGCAAGGGAACATATTCACAAGTTCCAGGGATTAGACATAGGAATCTTTGGAGGCCATTATTCTGTTTACCGCAGGTACTTTGTGGTGAGAGGCAAAGGGAATTCACACCTCATTTCTTCCACAGCAACCTCTATTATAGAGTTAGCATATTAGCATATGCAAATTTAGCTTCATGTGTTTGCCCCCCAACTCCAAAAAAAAAGAGGGAAGGAGGACAACTTTAACAGTGCTATAAATTGTATATCTGTGTGTATTTGCCCATGAGTGCTCTATTATTTACAGTAGGTACTTACTTACATATGATATACAAAAAGATTTGTTTATAATAATTTATGTATGATTTAAGGGATAATCAAAGATGATTTTGGCTAAACACAATTTTTCTTTTTTTTTTAAATTTATTTATTTATTTATTTATTGCCCTGTTGTGTCTTTGTTGTTGCACATGGGCTTTCTCTAGTTGCAGAGAGAGGGGGCTACTCTTCATTGCAGTGCACAGGCTCATCATTGCGGTGGCTTCTCTTGTTGTGGGCTCTAGGTGTGTGGGCTTCAGTAGTTGTAGCACAGGGGCTCAGTAGTTGTGGCTCATGGGCTCTAGAGCACAGGCTCAATAGTTGTGGCGCACGGGCTTAGTTGCTCCATGACATGTGGTATCTTCCTGGGACAGGGATCAAACCCATGTCCCTTGCATTGGCATGTGGATTCTTAACCACTGCACCACCTGGGAAGTCCCACAATTTTTCATTTTAATGCTCTCATTTGAACCTAATCCTATATAAGATATGATGTCACCATGCTATGTTCCCAGAGATTTCATTTGAAAAATATGTTCTCCTGCCCCTCCCCTGCTTTTGTGTGCTATATTGAAGATGTTGGTGTTTTAGTAAAAATCCTTAGTAAGAAGAAGAAAAGGTCTGGTTGGGAAGATGCATCCACCATCTGGGATCAGGCTTAAAAAGGCTGGGTCACTAGAGAATGTGGTTATATCTTTAAGTCCTTCCAGACCTGGATTTGTCTATGTGCTGAATGCAAGGTAGAGAGGAGAGAAAAACAGAAACAAGAGATTTTTAGCTAGAATTTTCTCAAATTTCTAATAGTATATGAGTGTTTAGGTTTGTCTGGACATCATAAGAGAAATTTCCTGAGCTGGTTCAAGATGCTTGCCAGTTTCAAGACTCAGGCTTCTGATCCAGTGGGTACATTCTTTTGCTTTGTAACTAAAAACATCGCTCAAAATACCTTGTGGTTTGCTGAACTTCCATTACCTTTAGACATCACGCAAGTTCTTTTACCTTTAGATGTTTCATTTGAGACATTGAAGCCTGAAAATGAGTTAAGAGAGGCAGCTGTATCACAGGGTTTTTTTTCCTTTCTTCTTTTTCAGGTGAAGAGATTCAGCAACTGTGCCTTGAAATTATGGTGACCCAGGCTCAGTCATCCCAGAATGTAGCTGCACTGTTGGGAATGTGGGTGATGCCACCACTGGTCCATGGTCTGAGTGTATGTAGTAATTAAGGGTGTTGAGCAACAGGAGGATATGGTTCTTTTGGGGGAGATCAACATTCATTTGGGTGTGAGCTCTCAAATTCAGGAGTGGACAAATGGGATTTCACAAAAAGTGAGGGCTTGGCAGTAGCTGGACAGCAGATTGGAAAATTGTGGGACTCAGAACTCTGCCATAGCCATCACCATTCATGCTTTCAGCTACCGTTTATTATAGGAAAAGGGAAAATGATGATCAGAGATATTAAAGTTTCTTTCTCAAGACCATACAGGTAGAAACTTGTAGAGTTATTGGAACCTGAATTTATTTGTTTATATGATACACATAATCATTTCAGTGGGGATTAAAAGAAAGGCAAGTCCACATGCACTGGATAAATGATCCCTCCCTTTCACAGAAAGGCACCAATTAAAGTGAGTCTTGAAGGCTTGGTAGGATTTCATTAGGCATCAAGTTAGAGACACCAGAAGATGTAAGTGGGAGGGTGTAAGTGGAGAGAGTAGAACATCTCTGTCCATGGTGTGCAGCCTGAGTAAAGTGCTGAGGAAAAAGTGATCTAGCCTGGCATTTATGGTAGACAGAGGGGGCCAGCACCTTCCAGGGCATAGACTAAGGGTAGGTAGAAGAATGGGGGGAGATTACTTAAAGATGTGAAATTAGTAAAGATGTATAATTTTGGATATATTTCAAGGTAGGACAAAAAAAAAAAAAACCCAACACATTCCGTGATTCCTTAGAGGTTTACCAATTAATTATAAGCTAAGTGATCTCCTCTTTGTTGTTCTTCTATTCTAGGAGACCTTAATTCTTTGAGAACAGTGCAAAACCCTCTTATTTCCTCAGTTTTTTGACTTTAGTCTCTACTCCGCACATTTTTTGTTTTTAAAGCTTTCCTACATCTCCTAATTCTTTGTAATTGAAAGTCAATGTTATTTAGGTCTGCATCCTTTCCATCAGTTGTTATTACCTGTCTGCTCCAAGCAGCTCCTATCTAGCTACCACTTAATGAGCACTTGTTATGTACCTGCTACTGGCAAGCACGCAATGAGTGCTTTCAGACATCAGATTGAATCTCTTTTCACCCTTGACAGGCCAATTTTTTTTTTTACAGCTCTATTGAGTTCTAATTTATAGTCCATAAGATGTGGCTATTGTAAGTCTATAATTTGATGAGCCTTAGTACATTTATACATTTTCATTCATCACCAATAATATTGCCATCACCCCAAAAAGTTCCATTGTGCCTACTTATAGTTAATCCCCACTCCCAATCTCAGACCAGGATACCACTTTCTTTTTGTCTAATTTTGCCTTCTTTAAAGAACTTTCATATAAATTTAAATTTCATATAAACTTTAGACGTTCTTTAGAATGGAATCATCCAATATGAAATCTTTTGTGTCTGGCTAATTTCACTTCTGAGACGTAGATTTTATTATTTCCATTTTATAGGTTGATAGACTGAGGCAAATGGAGGTTAAGCAAAGTTTACATAGCTAATAATGGAAGTGTCTGGCTGACTCAAAAGCCTGTGTCTTGAACGCTGTTCTGGTAATGGTAAAGCTTCCTTCCTTTTGAATCATCTATAATTCTAACAGCCTGTTTTTTTGGTCTCAGGCATTTTTCTAGGTTTTAGTTACCCTTCCATTTATCTTTTAGATCTCCTATTTTTTTTACATTTGTCCTTGATTAGGAACCTTTCTTATTATCCTTGTTAATTAACAAATTGTAAATTCATTTTTTAATTATGTACTTCTCATTTAAAAAGTGATCTGAATTGGCATGTTCTTTAATGTGAAATCTTCTGTAACTCATGCAGCTACATTGATCTTTTTTGAAATTTACTGGTTTTTGTCAAATTTTATTTTTTAAAGTGCTTCTTTTAGACTTGCTGCTCCTTTAGTGTCACATTTAACGTTTCTAAGAATTTTTTTAAGCCTACTTTCTTAAAGTCTGTGGCTCAGTGCTATCATTAACTGTGCCCCTTCTTAGCTCTCCTGAACTCTAAGATGCTATGGTCAGTTCCACATGCTTGGCTGTTTCTTCTTTGCTCAGAAATGGCCCCAGAATGTCAGTTCCCCTCATTATTTCCTTATGCGTCCTCAGAAGAAGAAATGAATAACATCGGATATTCTGTTTAGTTGATTTCCAGCAGCTGAGCCTTCATCTTCAGGAGCTTTTCTTACCGGAGAATGTGACCTTTTTAAGACTGAATAGCAACTGTCATGTTCTTTTATAAGTAGCATTTTATTCTCCTCGCTGCAGAGATCCAGGGTTTAAGCTGAGTAGTTCACAGATACATTGGCAGATACCATATATCCACAGGAGTCACCGTAGATCAGAAGTCACTGCAGCACCTACAGTGACACGCATCGGTGGTGCATTGGACCATGACGCTGTGGGGAAATGAGGGTCTAGGAAACAACTTGAACCTTTTGTCTTTGAGTCTACCCTCAAACACGGTGATGACCTAGAGGTTTTGAGCATTACAAACCCAGACTTGCCTGTTTACATCTGACCTCTTCTGTTTTGCTTTCAGCTGAATATCAAGAAATACCTGCTGCTATCTGTGCCTGTGTGGATAAAACACGTCTCTGATGAACAGATCGTGGGTTTTGTTGAAAGCTTAATGGTGGCAGTTTTTAAAGCAGCTTCCCCACTCTCCAATCCTGAGTTATGCCCGAGCGCCTTACAGGGTCTGAGCCAGGCCATGAAACTGCCTAGCCCTGCCTACCACCTCTGGAGTCTGCTCAGCGAAGCTACTGGGAAAATTTTTGACCTTCTGCCAAATAAGATTCGGGTGAGGAACAAAAATGTTTACATTCCTGACAATTTATGTCTGGGATTTTTTAAAGCCTTTTTGGCAAAGCGGGGAGGTGTATGTTTTAAGAATGTGGTGGGAAGGCTAGCAAGATATAACCACATTCTTCACTAAGAATGTTTGCTTCCAGGATCTAAATTGAGGTTGAATATTTAGAACCAAAGTTTTGAGCTCGCTCAGAAGCAGGTTAACCAACGCGGCACCAGGAAGTTTGCTCCTAGGCCTTTTACCAAATGCTTGTAGAAGATGATCAAGTTAAGAAACCCTTACACTTTACACCCGCGGAATCCTTGGACATATTGTCCGACACCCTATTTACATCAAGTGACTTAATACTAGCCTTGCCCCTCCCCCAGCAGACTTTTGAAATGTAGTTGTACAAAGAAGTTAAAAATTCATTTGAATGATGGGTTCTGATAAGGAGAAAAAAGTACAGCCAAACAAAATACACAAAATAACAGGAAGAATGTTTTTTAAATGATAAAAATTGGCCACGAGTTTTGGCTTGGTTAAAATTAAAGTCTCATCAGCTGCTGTTTGTGGAGATAAGCAAATCTAATGATTTGTCAGAACATTGAGAATATACGTGTTATCTTACGCTGTATTTTGACATGCTTTGGATTTTTCTTTACCAGAGAAATGATCTAGAGCTGTATATCACTGTAGCAAAATGCCTCTCGGAAATGACAGACAGTGAAGCCAATCGGGTTGCCCAGATTACTGAGGTAATAACATATCTCTGTTTTTTTTATTATTGAGGTGGGAGTTACAATTGAGATGGTTATAGTATCCTTTTGACTGAAACCAGCTTTACTTCATATTTGTTTGTTACTGGCTAATTTCTGGCAACTATCTCTTTCACTATGGTCTCATGTCCAGCCTGGTATGGTTGGAAATGTAGTAGTATAAATGGATAGATGAATGAATAATTTTTTAACCTAATTAATCCCACTTTGTCAAGAACATTTTAGTGTTACCTATGGGCAAAAATAAGTACAGGACATCTTCAATACAAAGTCTACAAGGATGGGAATATTCTGACCAAAGAACTTTCTGGTGCATGGTAGGCACGTTTATTTTCCTTCACCTGATATTTATCCTTTTGGGATGAAGAAAGGTGGCGGATTGAAAAACAAACACTATTATTACTGACGCAAGATAATTAACAAGTACCTCTCAGACACACACCCAATCAAAGGATGAATAAGCAAAAAGTAGCATAAGAGTAAAGTTGCGAAATTTAGAATATAATACAAGATTTTACCTTGTTAAATATGAATTGCAGATTAAAAATGAATCGTTTTTTAGAATAAGTACATTCCAGTGGGACCTACTTATTCAAATGGCATCCCTGCATACCAGGTAATACCAAAGGTCTAGAGAACTGTGAGCCCTCACATCACTGTTGGTCATTTTATCACTTATCTCACTATATGGCAGGTTTGCCTATTAAGTTGAATCCTTGAATCCTCTGCATCGTTTAGCCGTGATTCTCAAACTATCGCCCCCGGACCCACAACATCAGCTTGGCAACTGATGAGAAATGAAAACTCTTGAGTCTCACCCCAGACCTACTCAATCAGAAACCCTGGAGGGAGGCCCAGTGGTCTGTGTTTTAACAGTCGCTCCAGGTGATTGTAGTACATCCTAAGGTTTGAGAAGCACTGTTGGAATACTTGGCAATATCAGCATTTTGGAGATTAGTTTGTTTTAAGCAAGGATAAGTAGTATAAGGAAATGCTTGAGAGAGTGGACTCTGGAGCCTCTCTGCCCAGGTGTGAAATTCAGTCTCTCATTTACTAGCAGTGTGACCTTGGTTCAGTGTCAAAATCTCTCTCTACCTTGGTTTCCTGATCTATAAAAGGGAGATAATAGCGCCTATTAGGGTTGTTTTGAGGGTTAAATGACTTAATCCATGTTAAGTTGTTGGAGAAATGCCTGACCCAAGGCAAGTACTCAGTAATAACTTATCATAATTATTACATTCATGTAATTTATTATATCCTGTTATTATGTTCATGTTATGTAGTTGGAAGTAATCTAATTTACTTCATGGTACTTAGAGCTAAAGGTTGCTATGTTATTCACTTGGGTTTCCAAAGTGCCATTCAGAAGTTTGTCACTAGAACATTCTAAATTGTGTTCTGAAGTCCCCAAAGACTTAATGTGTTCTGCTGAGCCCTGTGTTTTCTATTCATTTCTAGAAAGAACACAGGTAAGAAGAAGGTGCAGGTGAAGAGCTCAGACTCCTTGGGTTTCAGCTCTTGCTCTGTGTGACAGTAAGCAAGTGACCTAACTTCTGTGCTTCAGTCTCCTCATCTGTAAAGAAGGGATGATAACAGTAGTCTATTGCCTAGTGTTAGAATTAAATGAGTAATGTGGTGTGCTCCAACTTTTGGTCTCAGGACCACTTTTTTATTGTTTACAAAGATATTTAAAATGAAACTAGCTTTTTAAAAAATTGCAAGTGTCAGTGAAACATACAATGACTGTTACTACAGTTTGGGGCCTATTATTGAGGATTCCAAAGAGCTTTTATTTATGTGGGTTATATCTGTCAATATTTACCATGTTAGACATTAAAACTAGAGCATTTTTTAAATATTTACTTAAAAGTAATTATAATAAATCCATCGCATCTTAACATGTGTAAGAAAAAACTACTTTCCAAAAATAATTAGAAAAGTGGCATTGTTGTACATATTTGTAAGTCTCTTTAATGTGTGGCTTAATAGACAGCTGAATTCTCACAGCTGCTGCTTCATTCAGTCTGTTGTGATGTTGTTTTGGTGAAGTATGTGAAGAAAATCCAGCCTCACACAGATACGTAGGTGAAATGGGGGAGAGTGTGTTAATAGTCTTTTCAGATAATTGTGGATATCTTTCTTTGATATTGTACCAAAACTCAGCAAGTATTGATTTCTTATAGGTTAGTTGCAATGTGGAATCTGAAACCGTATCAGTGAACGTCACATACTGCGTTACATTAAAATTCATTGGTCCATTGCACTCTGGGTCTTTCACCAATGCATGATTTTGTAAGATACTGTTGTAGGATTTGTAAGATATATTGGTCATTTGGAAAATACTGAGTCACTAAATTTTGAAAATCTCCCAAATGTTGGTACATTTCATTATAAAATATCAAAACATTCATATTTGTCAATATCACCGGCAACCTCATCAGAAAAGTCTTCTATGTATTGGGAAGCTGCCAAAATCACAGTAGCAGATACAGATTTTCCAAAAATCTAATTTTCACTTAAAAGCTCACATTTTCTCCTTGGCAATAAATACTGTCAAGTATTTTCCTTGAAGTGACAGTCTTACTTCCTTCACTTTTAAAAAATAATCAAATACTCAGTTTGCATAACCACAGATTGTCCATCAATCATTCTTTCAAGTAAATGGTGTTCCATGAGAAGAGTGGCTATTTCGGCTCATGACTCACTCTCACAATTTCCTCCTTGAGACGACCGTCACACTTGCGGATGCAGCACAAATCCTTTATGCATACTTCCCATTTGGTCATACAGAACATTACAAAGATGTGTACTCGAGGGCAGAGGTTTAATGAAACTAGTAATTTTTATTGTTTACAAAGATATTTAAAATGAAACTAGCTTTTTAAAAAGGTGCAAGTGTCAGTGAAACATGCAATGACTGTTACTACAGTTTGGGGCCTATTATGACTAGAGTTTGACCTCACAGACCCTCTAAAAGGGTCTTGGGGTCCCCCATAGGTCTGTGTACTGCACTTTATGAAGTGCCAAGTTAACACAGGTTAAGTACTTAGAATGGTGCCTGGCACGTAATAAGTACCGTATTTATTAGTTATCCTTGTTATTATTATTATTTGTGTATCTTTACTAAATATCCTCACCAATTAACCCCTTAAATCATTTATGGCTTTTATGAGAAAACAGGAGGTGACATTACAACCATCTGTCTGTAGGTACATTTTAATATAGCACACAGGCAGATAGGTCACACAGTGCGGAAAATGAACAGTTTTAGCATTTGGCATGGTAATCAACTTCAGACTCACCCTTTCTCTTTTGCCCTTGCCTCGAGGTTGTAAAGAAACTTCAGTTAACTTAATGGTAACTGAACAATTTGCTTTTTTGCAGAGTAGCCTAGAAAAGGCTGCCTTTGTCAGACTGTACTTGGTCTCTCAAGGACGATTCCCCTTGATGAGCTTGACTGATGTGCTCGGCGCTGCTGTTCGGCACCATGAAAAAGACACACTGGCCTGGATGATATTACACAGCTTATACCAGGCACGCATTGTGAGCCACGCCAACACCGGTAAGGCCAGCCGGGGGCAAACATCAGGAACAGAAAGATGCACCTACCATCTCTTTTAGGTTGTAATTGTTTCCTCAACTTAAAACTAGTTTAGTGCTTCTTGACACGGGAGAGGCCTTGTTACCCCAAACGATAGCACCATGGATAGAAAGGAGTACAGCTCACAACATGAACTTTTTGGAGGCGAGAATGAATTCTATTGGTGATTTTTATCTTGTCTTTATACATCTGATAAACAAGTGTACCAGGTTGATTCTGCCTGCTTCCGTTTCTCAAATGGGTGCTCATTGATTCTGCCTGATGTTTTCATGGAAACGGCTTTTGGGTGGTCATTTAACAAGGAGAAAAAGAAAGTAGCAACAGCAAATTAGTTATTCTCTAGAAGAATTTCTCAGGGGTTGAGAAGAATAAAATCTCGACACCCTGACTACATCCTCCCACCTGAAGTTCCAGGCCTGAAGCTCTGCTAATGAGTGGTGCAACTTGTACACCACTTTAGACATGTACACTGTAACCGTCATTTAAAGAGGGAGCTCCCTCAGTTCTCCTCCATGCCTTTGGTCATTTGCTTGTAATTTCTCGAGTTTACATTCAGGTTCTGAATGGCACCTGGCTTCAGCGGATCAGACGTGGCCGGGAAGCCCTTGTGACCCATCTTGCCCATTTCTTGTATCCTGAAGGCTTTGAGAGAAAACTGACAAATAGAATTGTAATTCTCTTTGCAAGACTGTGTAGGAAATTTTGGTCCCTCCTCCTCTTTGGCAATGTGAGGTAGTTGTCTCGTGTCCACATTAGCGCCTGCCCAGTGAAAAGTGAACCTGTGATGAGAAACGAGATTTTTTTACTCTAACTCAGAAGTGTATTTATAAGGCAGAAAACCAGTAGGTGTTACCAATTAAGCATGAAGATACATGAAGGAAACAAGTAAATTTGATATTGCCTTTGGCCCTAACTAGCTGGCCTTCAAATTTAGTTCCCATTTTCCTCTCATGCACTGAATTTTGAGGACCTTTCCAAGTAGTCTTTGCTGTGCTGGGAATCCTCATTTTTTTAAAGGAAAAATTAATATTTATGTTGATGTTTGTTTGTTCTCCAATTAGCCTATAATAGGTGGTGGTGGGGTGGTTTTTTTTTTTTTGGTTTTTTGGGTTTTTTTTTTTGTCTTTAGGATAGGTATTCTCTATGATTTTTGCATAAATTGGGAACATTTAAGCAAGGGAGGACTATAAAAACAACTAATTATCAAAGATTTAACACTACTAACTAGTTGGCATGCCCAGTTTCTCCTAGTGTGTTTAATGTTGAGAAACTCCAATAAATGCATTTGACTATTTTATCACAGATTTGAAGAATAAATTAGCTTTTAAAAATAAAGACCAAAATATGGTCATCTGATGTGACTAGTATCAAAAACTATCTCACTGATGACCACAAGTCGCAGGTACCAGAAAAGGACTTGAAACTGTTGCACAGAGTCCTCAGTAGGTGTTCTGCTTTAGTTATGATGGTTATGGCTGATCTGTTTTACATTGCAAAGGAAAACCATGGTCTGGTAAGAAATCCTTTTGTTTCAGGCGTGTTGAAGAGAATGGAGTGGCTCTTGGAACTGATGGGTTATATCAGAAATGTTGCTTACCAGTCAACGTCTGCTCAGAACGTGGCTCTTGATGAGGTACAATCTAGAGGAGTCATTTGTGGCTTTCTTAAAATACAGAGTATATATATACACTAATATGTATAAAATAGATAACTAATGAGAACCTGCTATATAGCACAGGGAACTCTATTTCAATTCTCTGTACAGTAGAAACTAACACAGCATTGTAAAACAACTATACCCCAATTAAAAAAAAAAGACAGGAAAAAAATGTATATATATATTTACTCTCCCCAAAGAGGAACATGCTGCGTGCAGCTTTCTTTCCTTCCTTTTATTTTTGGGAAACAAGGATGACAATTCTCCTGACGTCACAGGGAAACAGATATTCTTACTACGCTCTTGGAGATGCCCATGGCTGCCCTTTGAAAAATATTTTCAGCAGAACATGTTCCTTGACAGGCAGCACACAAAGGATTCTAGCTGGAAGGGGAACCTAGGGTCCTATATACTTGGGCTGGAGCCCACAAAGACTGTGGGGTACAGGGCTGTGGCCTCCGCGTTGGCCCAGAACATGGCTTCAAACACCTGGTTTGAAGGGGTTCCTGAAGTGTTTGCAAGTAATCTGTGTTTGTGCCAATACTTACATGCACATATTGGAGGGAAATTTTCATCCCACCTGCAAAAGGACCTATGACCCAAAAAAGGTTAACCACTACTAGTATCGGGTGAGTAAAACAAAAAAAGATTAATAAAAAAAAAATGGACAGCACTTTCCTACCCTCCTCATTTTCTTGTCTCAGCTGCCCACTGTGCATTTTTTTTAGTATTTTTCTATAGCTGTGTTTCATGGGTCCCCTATTTTCTATATGAGTAAAAGATGCATAACCTAGGATGTTGTTTGATATTCTGCCCAGCTTTTCTGCAGAGTTGTCTTTTTGAAATTTTCATTAGTGACATTAGGCATTTTAAGAGTTTGAGGGGTACTTTTTAAACTTTTTTTTTTGAGCTAGCATAATCTTTCCTCTTTTTCTTCTGATTTCCAAGGGTTTGTATTAACCTCTGCTTTCTTACAAAAATCTTTTGAAATTTAGAAAATATAGATAAGCAGAAAGAAGAATAATTTAAATCACAGTAATACAATAACTCAGAGGTACTGTTACCTTGTTACCACCATTTCTGCAAGTGTCTAGATTAGTCTATAAAATCTAAATGGGTGGATTCTAAACAAATTTTTTTTAATGTATGTGGAGAGTCATTTGCTGTTTCTGTTTAAAAACAGAGTATACTATACATATTTTTGAAAGTCAGTTTTGGCCACATAATAAGAAACTTAATATCCCTGTCTGTCTCTCTTAATTAATTTTTTAATCTCTTTGAAAACACCAAAACAGAGGAATGTCTGGATCTCAATATGATTAGGCATTAAATTATGTTTCTCTTGAAATGTTAGAACAATAATAATGAAACTATTGGGCCTCTGTCCTCACAAAAGAGGATCCTTCAAACCTCTGAAGCCCCAAAATGTCTCTTCATTAAGCATGGAAATAGTTTGCTGTTTGGCCCAGTTCCTCTTCTGGGGTGGGGGTGGGGCAGGAGGAAGGTTTGGGTGAAGGGGAAGATGACATTGCCTCATGATGGGGGCTGAACATGTGTTACATGGCATTGTTAAAGCATGTGACCTAACTTTGTTTCTATTTCTACGGTAGGCTTTGGACTTCTTGTTGCTGATATTTGCAACAGCAGTGGTTGCATGGGCCGACCACGCTGCCCCTCTCCTTCTTGGCCTCAGTGCCAGCTGGTTGCCATGGCATCAGGAAAATGCCCCAGCTGGGCCAGCATCAAGATTCCTTGGCAGGAGTCCATTGCACAGGGTCACTTTGCAGGAGGCGCTCACTCTCCTTCCCAGTGGCATGCTTCTGCTGCTGCAGAAAGAGCCATGGAAGGAACAGACCCAGAAGGTGAGGTTGGCAGCCACCTGCTTGTCAGGGCAGGCGGCCATGTTCTCTTCAGCAGTTTCTGCTGTAGAATTGAGATGGGAATTAAGTGAAACCTGAGTCACACTACAGGCTTTCCCACTCAGCCTCAAATCTTAGCCAGATGCAGAGCCTCAGAGATTGCGGCTAGGCCAGGCTCAGGGTAACTGCTGACTAAAAACAACAGTGACAGCAGCAACAACTTGCTTACAGTTAGGGATGAGGTGGAAAGAAAAGCTTATACTTGCCTTCATTTATTCAAGACACATGTGTCCTCGATCCTGGGGCTAAAAGGATGAGTAAGTCTCTGAGAGCGCAGAATTTCAGAGTGAGGACAGACAGGAAGGCAAGTTCAAGGTTGCAAGATGGCATGATAAGGATACAGTGGTGATGAGCAAGGGGGAGAGGTGATGAACAATGTCTGGGGGTGGGTCCGGGAATCTCCCAGGGGAGATGCGAATCTGGAGTATCCATCTTTTACCGTATTTAAGGTTCCCCACAGCTCATTGTATGTGATAGCCATGTTCCGGGTGCTTCTGGCCTGTGCTAGATGCCTTGGGGAGATTTGTAAAGGCCTACTGTCATCATCTTTGTCCTCAGGAAAACCCAAACTATAGGAGGAATCCTTTGGTTTTTAATATTGAGTTTCCGCAGGCTACTAGCTGTCGTGCAGAGCATATGAAAACGTGGGACATCCTGTATTTCTCATTACATGGCTCTGACCTGTCTTGAATTGTCGATTGAAAGATATTTTTGAATCCCGTTTAATCAAAACTGGATTTTTATGAGGTTGAAAGCTTAAAGCCAACTTTTTGTGGCTTACTCTTAAAATCTGAACATTAATCTTTAAAAATATTTCTGAACTGTGGACCCATAGTTTAGCCATGAACTCCACTGAGGATCTGAATTAAAATGCCTTTGTTTTCTTAAACCTGATAAGCATTAATATTATTACCCCAATTTTTGTGTTTTCTTTTTCATTTTAAATCAAAATAAATTTAAATGTGGTATCCTGTTCCTTTATATTATTTCTGGCCTGGGACACCCTGTTCATTTTGGACTACAGTATGGACATCCTGCATCTATTATGTATTTGTAGTACTTGATTTATTTACTTACCAGTAGGATATGATAAAACAAAATTGAGGAAAAGAAAATAAAGAAAAACTTTAATTAAATCAGGGAATTAGGAATATTTTCTTTTTCTGTTTTACTCTTTCTTCAACCCAGCTTCTATGTCCAAAGTTAAAATGCCTAGTTCCTATGACTAGTGTATGTGTTTTTCAATGAGTCGAGATTGGCAACAGTCAACAAAATTACCTGGTATCTAATTCAAAAACAATTTTGGCTGCACCTGGGAGATCAGTCAAACTCATGAGTACTATGAGTTTCTACCTCATTTGCAGGATTTATTTGCAGTTAACACGCTTGAGTCTACCTAGTAAATTGTTTTATGCATTTTCTCTTGCATTTCAACTTTGCTTCGTATCCATTTGGGCACAAACTGTTCTTAGCTACAGAAACATATTTTAGAAACAGGGGCTTACATCTGTGTTTCCCCATTTCCCGCCCCACCTAGGAGCCTAGGCCTGATGCACACAGAACCAGGTGGCAGTCAGCATGATGTGAAGAAGGAGTGTGAGGCTTTGAAGCCAGATGTACTTGGGTTTAGATCTTGACTCTGCCATTCATTGGGAGTGGACTTGGGCAAGGTTCTTAACCTCTCTGGGGCCTCTCTGATGAGAGAGAATGTTCATAGCACACAGGAGGCCCTCTGGGCCCATGCCTACCCCACTCTTAAAAGCTACAGCAAGTCCCAGGGTATTCAGCAGAAGAAGGAGGTTTGACTTCTCTGGGTCGTTTAACTAAAAGAGCTATTTTCAGCTTTCCCGTCTCTTGTGCCTGGTCCCGATTCCTCTCCACTCTCCCAGCCCAGGCAGGTATTTTCCAGGGACTACTGCACTGATACTCATATGTGCAGGCCCAAGGGTTTGAATGATGTCTTACTGATAATGAGACTGTTTTCACTGATACTGTTCTTCATTTTTCCCTCTAGTTCATTGACTGGCTATTCAGCATCATGGAAAGCCCTAAAGAAGGCCTCTCAGCAAAATCCAGGGATCTTTTAAAAGGTATTACTTCCATGCTTTATGCCCAGCATAGGTGAAAACCATCCAGTGTTGTCTGTGCTGCAGAACAGCATCCTAGCATGTGTGGCTCCTGAAAGGGCTCATCTTGGTTCAGTTTAGAGAAGTAATCTGAAGCTGTCACCAATGTGGCATTCTTGAATTAGAAAGTGGATTAAAAAAAGAGTTCCATTGCCTTTAAATTTAATTTTTACTTAAATGGTTTTTAAATGTTTTATTATAATCATAAAATATGACTTAAAATTTAGAAAATTCAGAAAAGTAAAAATAAGCAAAGAGGAATTCAGAATCCCATTGCCCAGTGACAATTTGGATTATCTTTCCTAAGTTTTGGCCCCCTCTGCTACATATGAGTGTTGTTTTAACATTTTATAATCATAGCCAATTGAAAAATGTACATACACACTTTGAGTACTGCCTTTTTTACTTTAAAATTATTTTAAAAGCATTTTAACCTGTTCTTACACTGGCTTCATATGTATGTTTAATGGTTGCATAGTATTTTGCCCAGGGGAATTGGACATTTCCCATGCTTCCAGGCATTTAGATGGTTTTCATGTTTTTTACACATCTCTATTGACTGTTAAACTGTGACTGTAGGATCCACAAATATAGACGATCTTTCTGTGAAAATTATGTAGATGTTTTTCCTCAAATCTGAAAAGTTTTCTGGGCATTGGCTCTGTGGTCCAAGACAGCTTGTACTGTCATCCATATCTTGAGACTTGGGGGTCTGGATCCTAGTGGCTGCCGTTGATGCCCCTGACGTGCTCTAAGTTACTGCACTGAAAAGTCTCACCTTAGGAAGGTTGCCTGCTGGCCTACCCTTGTGATAGTTGACCACATTTTGCTTTAAGTATGGTATAATATATTGATTGCCTAACAAGCAAGAATTATCTAATGTATTGGTTCTTGTCCTCCCTTCCTCTAGAGTCGGTGGGAGGGCCTGTGTAGGAAGGTGATTCTGATCAACCACAGAACTTCACTGAGGATCAGGGCAGTGGTCTGACATTTTCACTTGACCATTCCCTAGAGACTTGCTGCTAGGATTTCCTCCATTTATTTTCCTTGGGGAGTTTGAACTAATTTTTAATGGCCATGGGTCCATAATACTGTTGGTTGTTCCCAACATAGACTGTCTTAGGTCATGAAGACAGCAATGGATACTGATGAGGACAATAGTAATTTGGGTCAAGGAAGTACATGTTCACTTGATCATGTATTCAAGGGCTTATTAGAGTCACACACAATTATTATGTAACTCTGGTTTACCTTCATTCCCTCACACTATTATATTTTTTAAAAATCTCGATATATTTACATTAGTATTCTAAAATAAGGTACATAATAAGTTACCTGGAGGGATTACACATAACTTCCCTATTTTAAATTGATCCCTGAGGGACCCATAACAGATAAGAAAAGGTGTGTGTTCAAATATAGTTTAGTACAGTCATGCTTGCTCCACTGAGCCCATGAACCTAAATTCATTACAGGATCAGGTTTTTTGGTTCTTGTTGACCTTTTAATTAAACATTTAGTGGAAAAGTCATAGTCATGTAGAAAAGTGCACAAGTATATTTTTACAAAGGGAACACACCTATGTAATCAGCACCCAGATTAAGAAAATGAGCATTGCCAGAATCCCAGAAGTCAGTTTTTGTTTTAATCATGCAGAATTTCTCTATAACTGGTTTCAAAGTAACTTTAAAAAAAAAAAATACACCTTTCCTCAACCATTATTAATGGTTTTCTTCTAATAAAATTCGCTCTAAGACTTGATAGGAATTCTTCAAGATTGGCTAAGTGAGAACAAGCCAAGTTCTGTTCTGACACCTTTTTGATCTAAACAACCTTTTCAAATGCAACTCCACCAAATGCAACACTGCACTTTATTTTTTGTCCCCTCAGCCACCCTGCTGGCCTTGAGAGTTCTCCCAGAGTTTAAGAAGAAGGCTGTATGGACCAGAGCATATGGCTGGTGAACAGTTTTGCAGTAGCCAGCAGCATTCTCAGCTGGATGAGGAAAACCGTTACAGACAGAAGGAATTTTTCAGAATTCATGTCTGTGCTTACTGAGACATGATGCAGAAAGCCGAAGGTCCTGAAAGGATGGCCACACAACTGACACCTTCAACCGTGCATCCCAGGACAGGGGCCACTGCTTCAGTACCCAAGCCAGTTGAAACTGAAACAAGAACTTGAATTTTCTTTTATTTGGCTATAGAGTTCAATGTAAAGGGTTTCTTTGTGAAAATTTGACTATATCATCTCCTCCCCCCTAAATTCTAGTAAAATAATCTTGCGAATTTTGTGTATGTGACTTTTCTTTTAAGGCACGGAGGTGGTTTTGCTAGCAAAACCGAACTATAGCAGTGACAGTGGAATCTGATCTGTTTCCCATGAAGTCTCTAGAGGATATTCCTTGACTCAATGAGTTAGACATGTTTTCTTACTCATTGCTAAAACACTCTCTTGGAACTGCTATACACATTTAAATAATAAGCATGATAAACATTGCTAAATCAGACTTACAAGTGGTGGCTATAATATTTTTATGCTTGAGTCTCCTGAATGCAAGTGAAAGTTACCCAATTCAGAATAAGGAAGGGAAGGTGTCTGTGTTCATCGGTACGGCGGAAGCAACATGGGCTGGACTCTGGTTCAGCTTGAGTCACGTGAGCCCTTGGGTGGGAGTGGAGGGGGACTCTGATTGACCAGGCCTGGGTCATATGTCTGTCCACCTGAACTGGGTTCCCCCAGAAGAAAGATGATGGGATGCTAGGCAAGCAAAAAAATGGCAAATATCTCCTCAGAACATTGATCTCTTTTTTTTTTTTTCTATAAATACAAATCTCTATTTTAATCAGGGTGACTAGTGGCCTAATGCCAAATAAATGAAGAAATGGGACAGCATCCTCAAGGGTTGCCTTTTACTCTGGGGCTTGGAATCAGCCAGGAATTTAATTTGCTCTGGTTGCTAATTATTGTTCCTTCATGCAGCCATTAATCAGAGCTGACTTTAGCCAAATCATATAAACATACTGATGTGTACGTATATGGGACTACTGGGGAGAAAATGTGTGCCGCTGGAATAATACACCTTCGTGCCTATCATGCCACAGTGGTGTCATGGAACTTTTAGTATTCCTGTGTGGCATGTACAATACCTTCATGCTGTCACAAAGCATACCTACCACTTAGGTTAAAGATAGCTCTACTAATTTCATTTTCCAAATACATGGATTTATGATTCCAGGTTCAAATATTTGTGGTTCACTGTGTATTCACACTGTTTCCAGGTCACGGCTCTTTCTTTTGCTGAATTCCATAGGGTGCCGAGATGCTTACAAAATTGGAGGAAGGGAAGGCGAGCTCTCAGGTACTGCTTAACTGCATCACCGAGTATTTCATCTCTATTACTTCCTTAGAGGCTGAGATGGAGGGAAATGAGTTTGAAGGAAGCAGAAATGTAGAAATTTTATGTGAGGAGCCAGTTTCAATCTCCTTCCCACCCACCTTGGCTTTCTCATATTTCCTACAAATGAGAGGTTGAAATTCTTCTAACATTTATTACTAGTTGTCAGACTATGTAAGCGACTAGAGTTTCACTTGTATTATCTTATTTAACCCTTGCAACAATACTGTGAAGAGGCATTATTTTCTATTTTTAAATGAAGAAAACATATCTAATAAGTGGCAGAGCTACTACACCTGGAACCAAGGTCCTAGAACCCCAGGTCCAATGCTTTTTCTATTGTATCAATCTCATCAGCACCCACTTTCAGATGAAAACTCCCACCAAGTATTAAGCCTCATTCATGCTTAATATAGATTGCTGAAATCAGATAAAAGAAACACCCCTGCCTCATACACTCTGGAAGTGGGAAGTTAGGAGTTACAGTATAAAGGAGCAGGTCTCATGGGTTGAAGGACATTACATTCCCAGGCCAGCTGGCAAACATGGACGGCAGTAAAGAATAGTGAAGAGGAAGTGGGCACTGAAGAACTACTCTTGCATTTCCCCTGAAATCAGCAGGCAGACTTGCTGATGCTCAAGAAGAGGGATAAAGAGTCAGCCCAGTCTTCCAAACTCAGACTGCCTTTTTCAGTTTGGCCCAGTTTCTTCTCAGTCAGACTTTGTCATTGCTCCTGCCTTGAGTAGAAAACAGAAGAGTACAAAAGGGAGGAAATAAGATCTATCTGTATCCTCTCTTCCCTAGCTCCCTCTTTTTCTTTTCATCAGTTTTGTGTTTAAGATTCATAGGATTTTCCTATTCATGGGAAGCTCTAAAGAGTCCAAAATGTCAGATTCTAAATTTGAAGCTCTAAAGGTTCTAAATTCTAATTATTCTAAGATGCAGATCACTGCAATAATAAGACCCTTTCTCCTGGTTACCTGTTGGGTAGTCCCTTAGGATATTTCATTTTGTTCTCCAGAAACCAGAAGTCTCTGCTTTTTTGAGACCAGACATTCCAAACTATATACAAAAGGAAAAATTTCCTTATAAGTCATCTCTTAGTTTTTGAAATCACAAGTTGCCAAGACAAATAGCATGCTGGGGTATACTAACAAATCAATGTGTGGGATTAAGGCTATGTTGTGTGTCTCAGATGTGTCCAAACACTCTGACTCTTGATCTGAAGAGTGTACATTTAGAACAGATGTTGAGATCCATGCAAGTGCCTAAAATCTTTGTGTTTTATTTGTAATGTAATGGCTCCATGGTAACTAACAGGCTGTTAATAACCTTTTTTTTTTTTTTAAGTTAATTGCCACAAGTTAACTTCTCCAAAATGATTTTTACCAAAGATGATATTATAATATAAGGAGTAAAACTTTGTTAATGACTCAATTACTGTCTTGAAACATCTTAGTCACTTTGAAAGTAAGCAGTAGTTTTAGATTTTTGGTAAACATTTTAGCAAATTGCTGTTTTAGAAGAGAAATCTGACCATGTGGTTGAGAGGATGGGGCCTTCATTAAAGCCAGAGTTGTAAGCAAGATCTTTAGGCCTCTGACTTCAACCAGCCTATTCATAGCTGCAGGCATTTCAAGTGGAACCAGAGGACAGAATGTGGCTGGGACAGTTCACATCCTTCACCACTCTAATGGAAAGATACCTCACAGCATCATCTTCATGTATAAATGTATATCATCATTTCTCTGGTGCTGGATAAGATAATGTGCTTTTATATCCTCTGGAAAGAAATGCTTTATTCTAATTCTAGAAACTTAAAAGTCTCATCTTTTTAAGGTATGACACAAAGTATTTGTGAATTTTTGAGTATGCATGTAATCTGTTAACCTTCATAAACCAAAATTCTTTGAAACTGAAATTTAGAAAGATCATCTGATTCTTGTCAGACACAGGGAACTTGTGAAATAATGTCCAGCCAAACTATTACAAATGTAACTGAATAAAAATGACATTGATGACTCCCTGACTTTGGTTATATTTTTTATATGAAAGAACCCACCTAACAAAGTAGTTGTGAGAGTTTAAAGAATACAGAACTATGCTTTATAAATTCTAAAATATAAAAGAAATGCTTTCACTTTTGTATATTTCACTGACAATAAATAGTAGCTGTAATGCTTGAAACAAGCCTGACAACATGTATGTTGGGAAGATAATGGAAACTTAAGTAAAACATTATTCTCCTAACAATTGATATATTCTAGAAGCAAGTAGCACATTAAAGAAAGATATTTATATAAGTTTTTTAAAAAAAGAAAAAACCTTTATATGTGTCTTGGGACTTCCTAGGTGGCGCAGTGGATAAGAATCTGCCTGCCAATGCAGGGGACACGGGTTTGATCCCTGGTCCAGGAAGATCCCACATGCCACAGAGCAATTGAGCCTGTAAGCTACAACTATGAGCCCATGTGCCGCAACTACTGAAGCCTGCACACCTAGAGTCAGTGCTCCTCAACAAGAGAAGCCACCGTAGTGAGGAGCTCAAGCACCACAATGAAAAGTAGCTCCCCCCCCACCCCACCCTTGTCACAACTAGAGAAAGCCCATGTGCAGCAATGAAGATCCAATGCAGCCCATAAATAAATAAATTTATAAAAAAATAAAAATTAAAAAAAACCTCTGTGTCTTCTGATCATGAGGTACCCTTTGAGATAAATCAAAAAATAACTGAAACATTACCTAGTTAATCTGATATGTTTCTTAAAGTATAGTTGTTGTTGTTTTTCTGGATGTAGTAGCAGTAATCCATAAAGTCAAGGGTTGCACCACAATTCTGAGTGTCTGCTGTGTACCACCATACATGGCTCTGGGGCACAAAGTAAACAAGACATGACATTCCTGCCCTTGTGGAGCTTACATTCAGAAAATATAAATTGGTAAATCATCATGTAATAAAGAAAAGCATTCCTACTTCTGTATGGCCCTTTACAGTTTACAGAGGTTTACTTTACCATATTTCATTTGCTCTTCACAACAACCTTGGGCAGTTAAGTAAACTGGGCCTTAGAGAGTCATTCAGTTAGTAAATATTCGGGCTGAATCTGAAATCAAAATCAATGTTCTTGAGAGGACTGCACAGAATGGCGGAGTAGGAAAGCCCTGAGTGCACCTCCTCTCACAGGCACACCAAAATCACAACTATATGCAGAACAACCATCAATGAAAAAGACTAGAACCTACCAGAAAAGATCTTTTACAACTAAAGATAGAAAGAAGGAACCACAATGAGATGAGTAGGGGGAGCAGAATTGTGATACAGTCAAATTGCATAACCCCAGGTGGATGATCCACAAATAGGAGAATAATAACAATTGCAGAGTTTCTCCCAAAGGAGTGAGCTCCCTAGCCCAGAGTCCTGCACCAAGAAGACAAACCTTCAAAGCATTTGGCTTTGAAGGCCAGCAGGGCTTATTTTCAGGAGTCCCAGAGGGTTGAGAGAAATAGACTTCACCCTTTAGGGACTCACACAAAATCTGACACCCTCCTCAACCCAGGGGAGAGGCAGTAATTTGACAAGATCCTGGGTCAGACCTACCTACTCATCTTGGAGAGCCTCCCAGAGAGGCAGGAGGCAACTGCAGCTCACCCTGGGCACATAGACACTGTTGGGAGCCCTTTTTGGGAACTCCTTCTACCATGTGGACACTGCTGCTGGCAGGCATCATTGTGGAATCCTCCCTTTAGCTTATTAGCCCCAAAACCCACTCCACCCTTGCCCAGTAGTCTGTAGGCACCAGTGCTGAGACACCTCAGGCCAAGTAACTAATGAAAACATGATGGTCCAAAACCTATGGGATGCAGCAAAAGCAGTTCCAAGAGGGAAGTTTATAGCAATACAATCTTACCTCAGGAAACAAGAAAAATCTCAAACAACCTAACCTTACACCTAAAGCAACTAGAGAAAGAAGAACAAACAAAACCCAAAGCTAGTAGAAGGAAAGAAATCATAAAGATCAGAGCAGAAATAAATGAAATAGAGATGAAAAAAATAATAGAAAAGATCAATGAAACTAAAAGCTGGTTCTTTGAGATGATAAACAAAATTGATAAACCTTTAGCCAGATTCATCAAGTTGAAAAAAAGGGAGAGGACTCAAATCAATAAAATTAGAAATGAAAAAGAAGTTACAGCTGACATCACAGAAATACAAATGATCATAAGAGATTACTACAAACAACTGTATGCCAATAAAATGGACAACCTAGAATAAATGGACAAATTCTTAGAAAGATGCAACATTCTAAGACCAAACCAGGAAGAAATAGAAAATATGAACGGACCAATCACAAGTACTAAAATTGAAACAGTGATTTAAAAACTTCCAACAAACATAAGTCCAGGACAAGATGGCTTCACAGGCGAATTCTATCATTTAGAGAAGAGTTAACACCTATCCTTCTGAAACTCTTCCAAAAAGTTGCAGAGGAAGGAACACTCCCAAGCTCATTCTACAAGGCCACCATCACCCTGGTACCAAAACCAAAGATATCACAAAAAAAGAAAATTACAGGCCAATATCACTGATGAACATACACACAAAAATCCTAAACAAAATACTAGTAAGCCACATCCAACAATATATCAAAAGGATAATACACCATGATCAAGTGGGATTTATCCCAAGGATGCAAGGATTCTTCAATATCTGCAAACCTCCTAATCAGTGTGATATACCACATTAACAAACTGAAGAATAAGAACCATATGATCATCTCAATAGATGCAGAAAAACTTTTTGACAAAATTCAACATCCATTTATGGTAAAAACTCTCCACAATGTGGGAATAGAAGGAATTTACCTCAACATAAAAAAGATCATATATGACAAACCCACAGCTTCATTCTCAATGGTGAAAAGCTGAAAACATTCCCTCTAGGATTAGGAACAAGGCAAGGATATCCACTCTCACCACTTTTATTCAACATAGTTTTAGAAGTCCTAGCCATAGCAATCAAAGAAGAAAAAGAAATAAAAGGAATCCAAATTGGCAAAGAAGTAAAACTGTCAGTTTGCAGATGACATGATTCTATACATAGAAAATCCTAAAGATGCCACCAGAAAACTACTAGAGCTAAATAATGAATTTAGTAAAGTTACAGCATACAAAATTAATACACAGAAATCTCTTGCATTTCTATACACTAATAATGAAGGCTCAGAAAGAGAAATTAAGGAAACAATCCCATTTACCATCTCATCAAAAGAATAAAATACTTAGGAATAAACCTACCTAAGGAGTCAAAAGACCTGTAATCTGAAAACTATTAGACACTGATGAAAAAAATCAAAGATGACACAAATAGATGGAAATATATACCATGTTCTTGGATTGTAAGAAGCAATATTGCCAAAATGACTATACTACCTGAGGCAATCTACAGATTCAATGCAACCCCTATCAAATTACCAATGGCATTTTTCACAGAACTAGAACAAAAAATTTTAAAATTTGTATGGAAACACAAAAGACTATCATGAATAGCCAAAGCAATCTTGAGAAAGAAAAACAGAGCTGGAGGAATCAGACTCCCTGACTCCTATACTACAAAGCTACAGTAATCAAGACAATGTGGTACTGAAACAAAAATAGAATTTTTTCCTATTAATTTTTTCATATATAAATCAATGGAACATGATAGAAAGCCCAGAAATAAACCCACACACCTATGGCCAATTAATCTATGACAAAGAGGCAAGAATATACAATGGAGAAAATACAGTCTCTTCAATAAGTGGTGCTGGGAAAACTGGACAGCTGCATATAAAGGAATGAAATTAGAATATTCTCTAACACCATACATAAAAATAAACTCAAAATGGATCAGAGACCTAAATGTAAAACTGTAAAACCCTTAGAGGAAAACACAGGCAGGACACTCTTTGACATAAATTGCAGCAGTATCTTTTTTGATCTACCTCCTAGAGTAATGAAAATAAAAACAAAAATGGGACCTAATTAAACTTAAAGACTTTTCCACAGCAAAGGAAACCATAAACAAAATGAAAAGACAGCCCACAGAATGGGAGAAAATATTTGCTAACAAAGCTACCAACAAGGGATTAACCTCTAAAATACACAAACAACTCATGAGGCTCGATATAAAAACAAAAAAAAACAAATCAAAAAATGGGCAGATCTAAATAGACATTTCTCCAAAGACAACATACAGATGGCCAAAAAGCACATGAAAAGATGCTCAGCATCACTAATTATCAGAGAAATGCAAATCAAAACTACAATGAGGTATCACTTCACACCAGTCAGAATGGCCATCATCAAAAAGTCTACAAACTGGAGAGGGCATGTAGAAAAGGGAACCCTGCTACTCTGTTGGGGGGAATGTAAATTGGTACAATCACTAAGGAGAATAGCATGGAGGTTCCTTAAAAAACTAAAAGTAGAGTTATATAATCCAGCAATCCCACTCTTGGGCATATATCCAAAAAAAAAACATAATTGGAAAAGATATATGCACCCCAATGTTCATTACAGGACTATATACAATAGCCAAGACATGGAAGCAACCTAGATGTTTATCAACAGATTAATGTATAAAGAAGATATACATATATACATATATACAATGGAATATTACTCAGCCATAAAAAAGAATGAAATAATGCCATTTGCAGCAACATGGATGGACCCAGAGATTATCATACTAAGTGAAGTAGGTAAAACAGAGAAAGACAAATATCATATGATATCTCTTATATGTGGAATCTAATTTTTAAAAATGATACAAATGAACTTATTTACAAAATAGAAGTAGAGTTACAGATATCAAAAACAAACATATGGTTACTAAAGGGGAAACGTGAAGGGGGAGGGATAAATCAGAAGCTTGGGATTAACATATACACACTACTACATATAAGATAGATACCAAGAAGGACCTACTCACTAGCACAGGGAATTCTACTCAATATTTTGCAATAACCTATATGAGAAAAGAATCTGAAAAGAAAAGAATATATGTATACATATAACTTAATCACTCTGCTGTTCACCTGAAACTAACCCAATATTGTAAATCAACTATAATCCAATACATTTTTTTAAAAAGACACACTGTAACTAAAATGGAAAAAATTAAAGATAAAATATTAAAAGAAGCAAGGGAAAAGCAACACATTACATACAAGGGAACCCCCATAAGGCTATCAGCTAATTTTCCACATAAACTCTGTAGGTCAGAAGGGAACGGCACAATATATTTTAAAGTGATGAAAAGAAAAACCTACAACCAAGAATACTCTACCAAGCAAAGCTTTCATTCATTTTTGATGGAGAGTTCAAAAGCTTCACAGACAGGCGAAAGCTAAAAGAGTTTAGCACCACCAAACCAGCTTTACAAGAAATGTTAAAGGAACTTATCTAAGTAAAAAAGAAAAGGACACAACAAGAAACATGAAAACCACAAAAGGAAAAAGCTCATTGGTAAAGGCAAACATATAGTAAAGGTAGGAAATCATCCATGCAGAAACCTGGTAGGAAGGTTAAAAGACAAAAGCAGTAAAATCGTCTATATCCACAATAAGCAGTTAAGGGATACACAAAACAATTAGATGTAATATATGATATAAAAAATAGTAATTTTGAGGGGAGAAGAGTACAAGTACAGGATTGTTAAAATGCATTTGAAATTAAGAGGTTGGCAACTTACAAAAATCACATGTATATATACATTGCTATATATAAACCTCACGTTGCCAACAAATCAAAAATTGATAATAGATACACATACAAAAAAGGAATCTAAACATAACACTAAAGACAGTCATCCAATCACAAGAGAATAGAACAAAAGAAGAAGAAAGGAATAAAAAGAGACCTGCAAAACAACCCCAAAACAATTAACAAACTGGCAATAAGAACATACATATCAATAATTATTATAAATGCCAATGGAGTAAATGCTCCAATCAAAAGACATAAAGTGGCTGAATGGATATAAAAACAAGACTTATATATATGCTATCTACAAGAGTCTCACTTCAGATGTGAAAGTGAGAGGATGGAAAAAAGGCATTCCATGAAAATGGAAATCAAAAGAAAGCCAAGGTAGCAATACTCATATCAGAAAAAAATAGACTTTAAAATAAGGACTGTTAGAAGAGACAAACACTTTACACAATGATGAAGTGTTCAATCCAAGAAGAAGATATAACAACTGTAAATATATATGCACCCAACATAGAAGCTCCTAAATACATAAAACAAATAATAACAGATATAAAGTGAGAAATCACCAGTAACACAGCAGTGGACATTAACACCCTACCTACATCAATGGACAGATCGTCCAAACAGAAAGTCAGTAAGGAAACACTGGCCTCAATACATTAGACAAGATAGACTTTATACACACACACACACACACACACACACACACACACACACACACACACACACACACACGGGGAGGGGAGAGCATTCCACCCAAAAGCAGTAGAATACATATTCTTTTCAAGTACACATGGAACATTTTCCAGGATATATCACATACTAGGCCACAATACAAGTCTCAGTAAACTTAAGAAAACTGAAATCATATCAAGCTTCTTTTCTGCCCATAACACTATGTGACTAGAAATCAACTGCAAGAAAAAAACTGTAAAAGACAAACACGTGGAAGCTAAACAATATGCTACTAAACTAATGGATCACTGAAGAAATCAAAGAGGAAATTAAAAAATATCTGGAGACAAATGAAAACAAAAAATCCATAATCTGTGGGACACAGCAAAAGCCATCCTGAGAGGGAAGTTTATAGCAATACAAGCTTTCTTGTTGGGAAACAAGAAAAATTTCAAATTAACAACATAACCTTATATCTAAAAGAGCTAGACAAAGAAGGACAAACAAAACCCAAAGTTAGTAGAAGAAAAGAAATCATAACGATCAGAGCAGAAATAGAAGCTAAAAAAACAATTGAAGAGATCAATGAAACTAAGAGCTGGTTCTTTGAAAAGATAAAGAAAATTGATAAAACCTTTAGCCAGACTCATCAAGAAAAAAAGAGGATGCAAATCAAAAAAATCAGAAATGAAAAAGAAGTTACAACCAACACCACCATTACACAAATAATCATAAGAAATTACTATGAACAACTATATAACAATAAAATGGAAAACCTAGAAGCAAAGAAAAAATTCCTAGAAACATACAATCTCTCAAGACTGAACCAAGAAGAAATAGAAAACACAAACAGACAAATTACCAGTAATGAAATTGAAACAGTAATAAAGAAACTCCCAACAAACAAATGTCCAGGACCACATGGCTTCACAGGTAAATTCTATCAAACATTTAGAGAAGATTAACAACCATCCTCCTCAAACTATTCCAAAAAATAGCAGAGGAAGGAATGCTTTTGAACTCATTCTATGAGGCCAGCATCACCCTAATACGAAAACCAGACAAAGACATCATAAAAAATGAAAATTACAAGGCCAATATCACTGATGAACACAGATGCAAAAATCCCCAACAAGATATTAGCAAATCCAATCCAGCAAAACAGCAAAAGGATCATACACCATGACTATGTGGAATTTAACCCAGGGATGCAAGGATTTTTCAATATCTGCAAATCAATGTGACACACTACCTTAACAAATTGAAGACTAAAAACCACATGATCATCTCAGTAGATAATGAAAAAGCTTTTTAAAAATCCATCATCTATTTATGATAAAAACTCTCCAGAAAGTTGGCATAGAGAGAACATACCTCAACATAATAAAGGCCACATATGACAAACCCACAGCTAACACCATACTCAACAGTGAAAAGCAGAAAGCATTTCCTTTAAGATAAGGAACAAGTCAAGGATGCCCACTCTCACAACTTTTGTTCAACACAGTATTGGCAATCTTAGCCACAGCAATCAGACAAGAAAAAGCAATAAAAGGAATACAAATTGGGAAAGAAGCAAAACTGTCACTGTTTGCAGGTGACATGATGCTATACATAGAAAATCCTAAAGATACCATCAAAAAACTACTAAAGCTCATCAATGAATATGGTAAAGTTACAGGATACAAAATTAATATACAGAAATTGGTTGCTTTTCTATACACTAATAATGAACTATCAGAAAGAGAAATTAAGGAAACAATCCCATTTACATTCATATCAAAAGGAATAAAATACCTAGGAATAAATCTCCCTAAGGAAGTAAAAGACCTTGGAAAACTATAAGACAAGATGAAGAGGTTGAAGATGACCCAAACAGATGGAAAGATTTATATCATGTTCATGTTTTGGAAGAATTAATATTGTTAAAATGACCATACTCCCCAAGGAAATCTACAGTACAATGCAATCCCTATCAAAATACCCATGACATTTTCCACAGAAATAGAACAAATAATTTTAAAATTTGGTGGAAACACAAAAGGCCCCAAATATCCAAAACAGTCTTGATAAAGAAGAACAGAACTGAAGGAATTTCACATCCTAACTTCAGACTATACCACACAGCTACAGAAATCTAAACAGTATGGCACTGGCACAAAAACAAACACATAGATCAATGGAACAGAATAGACAGCCCAGAAATAAACTCATGCATTTAAGGTCAATTAATCTATGACAAAGAAGGCAAGCATACACAATGTAGAAAAGACAGTCTGCTCAATAAGTGGTGCTGGGAAAACTGGACAGCAATATGTAAAAAAATTACATTTCCTCACACCATTACAAAAATAAACTCAAAATTGATTAAAGACCTATACATAAGATTGTAAACCATAAACTCCTAGAAAAAAAAACATAGGAAGAACACTCTTTGACACATACTGTAGCAATATTTTTTTGGATCTGTCTCCTAAAGCAAAGAAAACAAAAGCAAAAATAAACGAATGGGACCTAATTAAACTTAAAAGCTTTTGCACAGCAAAGGAAATCACTGACAAAACAAAAAGACAACTGACTGAATGGGAGAAAATATTTGCAAATGATACGACCAATAAGGGGTTAATTTCCAAAATATAAAAACAGCTTATAAAACTCAACATCAAAAAAAAAATCTAGTTAAAAATGGGCAGAAAATCTAAATAGACTTTTTTTCCAAAGAAGACATACACTTGGCTAACAAGTTCATGAAAAGATGCTCAATATCATTAATCATCAGGGAAACACAAATTGAAACCATAATGAGATATTACTTCACACCTGTCAGAATAGCTATCATCAAAAAGAATACAAATAACAAATATTGGCAAGGATGTGGAGAAAAGGGACACCCTCATACACTCTTTGTGAGAATGTAAATTGGTCCAGCCACTATAGAAAACAGTATATCAAAAAACTAAAAATAGAACTGCTATATGACCCAGCAATTCTACTCTTGGGTATTTATCCCCCCAAAAATGAAAACACTAATTCAAAAAAATACATGCATCCCAATGTTCATAGCAGCATTATTTATGATTGCCAAAATAAGGAAGCAACCTAAGTATCCAACAATAGATTAATGGATAAAGATAGATAGATAGATAGATAGATAGATAGATAGATAGATAGATAGATAGATAGAGATATATACACAATGGAATTCTACACTGCCATAAAATCGATGAAATTTCACCATTTGCAACAACACGGATGGACTTAGAGGGTTTTATGCTAAGAAAAATAAGTCAGAGAAAGAGAAATACTGCATAATATCATGTATATTTGTAATCTAAAAAATAAAAAAAACTAGTGAATATAACAAAAAGAAACAGACTCACAGATAAACAAACTAGTGGTTACCAGTGGGAGAGGGGAAAGGGAAGAGGAAAGATGGGGTAAGGAATTAAGAGGTACAAACTACTATGTACAAAATAAGTAAACTATAAGGATATATTATACAACACAGGGAATATAGTCAGTGTTTTATAATTATAAGTGGAATAAAACCTTTAAAAATCATGAATCTATATATGGAATCTTAAAAAAATGGTAATGATTAACCCAGTGACAGGGCAGGAATAAAGATGCAGTTGTAGAGAACAGACTTGAGGACATGGGGTGGTGAGCGAAGGGGGAGCTGGGATTAAGCAAGAGAATAGTATTGACATATATACGCTACCAAATGTGAAACAGATAGCTAGTAGGAAATGGCTGCATAAAACAGGGAGATCAACTCAATGATGGGCGATGACTTAGAGGGATGGGATAGGGAGGGTGGGAGGGAGTCGCAGGAGGGAGGGGATATGGGCATATATGTATAAATACAGATGATTCACTTTGTTGTAAAGCAAAAACTGACACAAAAATATAAAGCAATTATATTCCAGTAGAACTTAGAAAATAAAAATCATGAATCACTATATTGTTTATCTGAAACTTATATAATATTGTACATCAACTATATACTTCAATAACAACAATAAAACAGTGCTCTTACCTCCAGACCACATTATGTATCACAGAACCCCATGGTTCAGCTGAATACCACAAAGTAAGTACACAATGGATACCTACATTTATCTGACGCATTAAGGCATATTTTTACTAATTGATTTTCATACAGAATTGACTGGAACCTTTTTTAAGATAAGATTTAAAACTTCAGCTGCCCTTAGCAAAGATAGACTAATTTGTTAACAATTTGTATTTAGTAGGTTTAAAACTATATAAATATAAGAAAAAATGAATACCATCATCTCAGTTCTACAAACAGAGAACTACATTGTAGGGTGGCTTTTATATAAATAGTTCTTATTAGCATTTTTCTGTCCAAAGCCGAAATACTTTAGCCTCAAAAGCAGTGGTTGTCAAGCTGTACTGAATATGAGGCTCATTTGAGAAGCCTGTCAAAATGCGGATTCCTGAGCTCATCACCAAAGCTTCTGATTCAACAAATCTTTACTGGAGCCCAGAAATCTGGATTCTAAACAGGCACTCTTGTTAATTCTGTGACTGTTGCTCCCTGGAATTACTCAGAAAAACTGCCCTGGAGAAAAGTGCCATATCAAAATTATCTTATCATTTAGACCCAGAAGAGGAAAGTAAAAATTATCTGAACAAAGGAACACATGATGTTTCCAAAGCAAAAATAAACCAATGAGAGGAAGTTGTTAGGGAAAGGGGAGATAGCTTTTCATTTTAAATCACTTTAATACTTTAGCACGATAAAATAAAATGTGACTGGGTTTTCTTTGTACATAAATTAAGTGTAAGATTCTTTCTCTGGAGAAACAGATATTGATATTATCTGTCAACTTTTGAAAGAAATACAGATTCTTATAAGTGATAATCTGCTCAAGATAGGCAGATGTATTTTAAAAAACAAACAAACAAAAAAAATTAGCTTCTCGGACTTCCTAGGTGGAGCAGTGGGTAAGAATCCGCCTTCCAATGCAGGGGACACAGGTTTGAGCCCTGCCCCCAGGAAGATACCACATGCCGCGGAGCAACTAAGCCCGTGCGCCACAACTATTGAGCCTGTGCTTTAGAGCCCATGAGCCACAACTATTGAGCCCATGTGCCACAACTACTGAAGCCCACGCGCCTAGAGCCCGTGCTCTGCAACAAGAAAGGCCACCGCAATGAGAAGTCTATGCACCACAATGAAGAGTAGCCCCCGCTCGCCACAACTAGAGAAAGCTTGTGTGCAGCAACAAAGACCCAACACAGCCAATAAAATAAATAAATTAATTAATTAATTAAAAAAAGTTAACTTCTCTTAAGGAGCTCAATGAGACATGGTACATTTTTTGACAGCAAACTTGTATACAGGAAGCCTGGTAAAGGTTCCATAATGTTGTACTGTGCCTGACATATTGCAGGCACAAAATAAGTTTCTTGAGTAAACATAGGCATATGTATACAGTCTGCTAGGGACAAACTCA
This sequence comes from Hippopotamus amphibius kiboko, assembly GCF_030028045.1. Lineage (NCBI taxonomy): Eukaryota > Metazoa > Chordata > Mammalia > Artiodactyla > Hippopotamidae > Hippopotamus > Hippopotamus amphibius. Next base: position 82,930,527 of record NC_080187.1, on the reverse strand, counting down.
TTCTACTAAGGTTAACCTTTTTATTGAATGAAAATCTAAGACCAAGATAAGAGTGTTTCCCAAAAAGCAAATACTGAAGTAAAATAAAACACATCTATATGGAATGGATGTGTTTTGATGTGCTAGTTATTGGTTTTCATTCAACTACTTTCTTAAAGAAAAACCTCAAGAACTCTGATGATATTACTTGTGTGTGTTTACCTGTATTTTTAAGTAGACTTTTGCTGAGTGGTAAAATAAATTCTCCAAAGCAGTTTTGATTCAGTTCAGTTTTACTCCTTTTTTTTCTCTTTTCTCAGCTCCAGAAGCACTGCTGATGTAATTAGTATTCCTTAGCTTGGGTTACTTGGAACTTCAGGCAATGTAACTTGGCGTTTGAAACTCCAGAGACAGATAATTTAAAAAGTTATGTCTCATGCTTTCAAAATATCTAATGTTTCCTATTTCATCTATATTGACTAGATTTCAGAAAGTAAGCCTTTGATGACACTGAACAAAATAAAATGAAGACTCAATGGACGTGGTTAAAACAGATAGCCAAAGACATCAGTTTTGCAATCTGGGTAATACCTGATTAACTAGATGTTTACTGTCTCAGCTTCTTAATCTGGAAACTTGAGTGGGAAAAGAAATTGCATCCTTATATTCACCAACCTCTATCAGAGCGTATTTCTTTCAATAATGAATACAGGCAACCAGCCACAGTAATATTAACAATTGGGACAAAAATCACAAACAAAATCACAGATTTTTTAATGTTACAATTGTTGCACGTATCTCAATTCATTGTGAATCGTCATCTCTACTCCAAGATTACCATAATTATAAATTTACTGTTCATTTTGGTTTTCTACTTTAAGAAGTAGAAAGGTTCTTAAGGTAGTCTGATTTAAAAAGTGAAGTTATTTCTTAGTAATGAAATTTTAATTTCTTACAATGACACCATAAGGTTTAGTTTTTCTAATTCTTTCTCTTCATTTTAATGAGATATATTTCATATATAATCATGCATTTCAGCAATGTAGGTAGCCATCTTTATTGGGAGGAAGCTAGACTGTCATCTAAAGTTGGCAAAGGCATTCTGTTCTCTTTACCCACTAAAACTTTCATTTTTTTAAATTTAGAAGTGAAATAAGCAACATTAACAGCAAAATAGAGAAGGGGGATCAAGATGATAGAGTAGGGGGATGTGGAGCTCACCTCCCTCCACAAACACATCAAAAATACATCTACATGTAGAACAATTCTCATGTAAAACTAACTGGAAACTGGCAGAAAAACTCCTATACAACCAAGGCTGCAAGATAGATACCTACATAATTGGGTAGAATGGGAAGAAAAAACATTGGGTTGAGACCTGTGCCTCTGGAAGGGGACTAAGAGGAAAATGGAGGTTACACAGGCAGATGCTGACCTTTGGGAGTAAGGGGGAAGAGTCACAGACTGGGCATTTCAATCCTGGGGTCCTTTGCGGAGGAGACAAGCCCCCTAGGCTGCTTGGAGAAATGCTAGGACAGATAGAAAAGCTAGAGAAACCTAGACTCCATTTGTGAGGAGTACACAGTTGCTGGCTTGCCAACAGACAGAGCTAAGAGAGGTCTGCCTTAGTAGGTGTTAATTCACCACACTCCCCAGTCCAAGCTGAGTGTACACCCCAGCCCTGCTCACTCCACACCACTGCATGGCACTGGATCTAGGACAGCCAGTTCCTGGGAGAAGACTCGACCTAGGGATGCAGAAGTGAACTGGTGAACCTGGGATGAGGTCCAGGTGAGACAGTAGCAGCCATCATTGGCACTGACTCAAACAGCACCCAGAAGCAGCCCAGACTTCTGACAGCAGCACAGCTCCTTGAATTCCCATAACCAACACACCATGACCCCCAGTGCCAGCTAAGCAAATGCTCTGGCACTGCCCACACCATGCCACAACATAACAACTAAATCTGGGACTACCACAACAGGGGAAAAGATGCAACCTTGGGCTGTGTCTGAGCAGAGCCACAGACACCTACACAGGCAGCACACTGTACCTCTTTAAACACATAAGCCCCACTTATTTCAGCACTCCCCTCCTTTGGAGCAAAGGCCCCAGTGGAGGGAGAAGGAAAAACACAACGTTTAAAGGGAACAGACCCAGCTAGGCCCAGCCCTCAGGGCTCCTGCTCTAGCAACTTGGGAGCAGACCCCACCCCTGACAGGGTAGTGATGGCCAATGAGTAGAGAGGAAGTCCCACCTCACATCCTGCACAGACTCTAGCTCCTCCAACACCAGCCACATGACCTATCAAGGTGATGGTAATCAGCACACCAGAAAGAAAGATGTGACTGGTGTCCACATTAAATCTAGCCCTCATACCAAAGATACTGGGCACACACAGTCTATTTAGGGACACTCCCACATAAAAATGCCCCTTCAAGACCATAATAGATAAATGTTTCACCAAAATTCATAGAGACAGAGATAGCTAAGTGAAAAGGAAAAGGAACTACACTCAATTGAAAAAGCAAGAAAAAAGCCCTGAAAAAAATAATGAAACAGAGATAATCAGTCTACCAGATAATGAGTTCAAAACATTGATAACAAAAATGATAACTATTAGGAAAGAGAATTGATCTAAGCACAGATCATTTTAACAAGGAACTAGAAACTATAAAGAAAACCCAATCAAAAACAGATAATTCAATTACCTATTCTTGATAAAGCACTCTAGAAGCACTGAATCACAGACTAAATGACACAAAAGAACACATAAGTGACCTGGAAGACAGAATAATGGAAATCATCCAAACAGAATAGCAGACAGAAAGACAAATGAAAAAAAACCAAAGCAACATACAAGATCTATGGTATGACATAAAAAGTGCCAACATTCACATAACAGAGGTTCCAGAAGGAGAAGAGAGAGAAGGGGATCAAAAATATATTTGAAGAAATTACCACTGAAAACTTCCCAAACCTAAAGCAGGAAACACATATCCTTGCACAGGTATCACAAAGGGTCCCAAACAAGAAGAACCCCAACAGACTCACAATAAGACATAATTAAAATGGCAAAAGTTAAAGGGGGAATTCTAAAGGCAACAAGAAAAAAACAAAGAGTCATATACAAGGGAACCCCCATAAGGCTATCAGCTGATTTCTCTGCAGAAACTTTGCGGGCCAGAAGGGAAGAAGGGAGTGGCATGATATATTCAAAGTTCTGAAAGGGGGAAAAACCTGCAACCTAGGATACTCTACCCAGCAAGATTATCATTTAGAATAGGAGAGATAAAGAACTTCTCAGACAAGCAGAAACTCAAGAATTCAGCAGTACTAAACCTACCTTAAAAGAAATGTTGAAGGGTCTACTCTAAATGGAAAAGAAGTAAGAATATATAGGAAAAGGAAAATCTCAATAAGAAAGGCAAATATATAATAAGCATTGACGATCACTTAAGCCAGTATGTAGATTAAAAACAAAAAAAAATTGTAAAGGCAACTATAACTACAATAAACAGTAAAGGGTTAAGCATGAATATCTAAAATATGGCTTCAAAAACACAAGATATGGGAGAGGGGAGTAAAAAAATGTACATCCTTTAGAATGTGTTTGAACTTAAATGACTATCAGTTTAAAGCAACTAGATACAATTATGAGTCAACATATATGAAGTCACAGTACCCACATATCAAAAATCTACCAAAGATACACAAAAACCAAACAGAAAGGAACTAAAGCACACTACATTTGATAAGAAAATTTGATAAAGAATATTATCAAACCACAATGGGAGAAACAAAAAGAAATGAACAGAGGAGAACTACAAAAACAACTGGAAAAAAGTAATAAAATGTCAATAAGTACATACCTATCAATAATAACTTTAAATATGAATGGACTAAATGCTCTGATCAAAATACACAGGGTGGCTGAATGAATAAAAAATAAGACCTTTCTACATGCTGCCTACAAGAGACTCACTTCAGGACTAAAGACAAACATAAACTCAAAGTGTGGGAATGAAAAAAGATATTTCATGCAAAAACAGAAATGACAAGAAATCAAGGACAGCAATACTCATACCAGACAAAATACATTTTAAAACAAAGGCAGAAATAGAGACACAGATGTAGAGAATGTATGGACACCAAGTGGGGAAAGTGGGGGGTGGGGGTGGAGGGATGAATTGTGAGATTGGGGTTGATGTATATACACTAATATGTATAAAATAGATAACTAATAGAAAAATTTTATTTTCTAAAAAACCCCAAAGTTATAACAAAAGATAAAGAAGGGCATTATATAATGATAAAGGGATCAATACAGAGAGGATATTACATTCATTGACATATATGCATCCAATAGAGCAGCACCTAAATATATAAAGTAAATACTAGCAGACATAAAGGGAGAAATTGACAGTAATACAATAATAGTAGGAGATTTTAATACCTCACTGACATCAATGAACAGATTATCCAGTCTGAAAATCAATAAGGCAACAGACATCTTAAATGACACAACAGACTGTTAGACTTAATTGATATCCATAGGACGTTACATCTGAAGAAAGCAGAATACACATTCTTTTCAAGTGCACATGGAACATTACCCAGGATGGAACACATACTACCTTACAAAATAAGCTTTAACAAATTTAACAGGATAAAAATTATAACAAGCATTTTTTCTGACCACAACAGTATGAAACTGAAAGTTAACTATAGAAAGAAAAATGAGAAAAGAACAAAGATGTGGAGACTAAACAACATGCTACTGAAAAACCAATGGATCAACAATGAAATCAAAGAGGAAATCAGAAAATACTTTGAGACAGACATAAATAAAAACACAACCTTACAAAATCTATGGGATGTAGCCAAAGGACATTTAAGAGGAATGTTCATAATAATACAGGCCTTCCTCAAGAACTAAGAAAAATCTCAAATAAACAACTTAACCTGTCACCTAAAAGAATTAGAAAAAGAAGAACAAACAAAGCTTCAAGTCAACAGAAGGAAGGAAATACTAAAGATTGGAGAGGAAACAAATAAAACAGAGGTTAAAAAAAGCAATAGAAAAGATCAATTAAACCAAGAGCTGGCTTTTTAAAAAGATAAACAAAACTTATAAACCTTTAAGCCAGGCTCACCAAGAAGAAAAGACAGAGTAAAACAAAATAAATAAACAAAATAAAAAATGAAAAAGGAGAAATAACAACCCATATCACAGAGATACAAAAAATCATAAGAGAATACTATGAACAGTTATATGCCAACATATTGGACAACCTAGGAGAAATGGACAAATTTCTAAAAATATACAGCCTGCCAAGACTGAGTCAAGAGAAACAGACAATTTGACAGACTTGTCATTAGAAGCAAAATTGGATCTGTAATGAAAAACCTCCCAGCAAACAAAAGTACAGGACCAGACCACCTCCCAGGGGAATTTTACCAAACATATAAAGAAGAACTAATACCTCTCTTTATCAAACTATTCCAAAAAATTGAAGAGGAGAGAACAGTCTCAAATTCTTTCTGTGAGGCCACCATTACCCTGATATCAAAACCAGACACTATAAAAAAAAAGAGAGAGAGAGAATTATAGGCCAATATCTTTGATGAATATAGATGCAAAAATCCTCAACAAAACATTAGCAAACCAAATCCAGCAATACATAAAAAGAATCACATACCATGATCAAGTTGGATTTATTCCAGGGTCACAAGGATGTTTCAACAAACACAAATCAATGTGACACACTGTACTAAAAAAATAGGAAAGATAAAAATCATATGATCATCTCAATAGACATAGAAAAAGCATTTGACAAAATTCAACAACCATTCATGATACAAACGCTCAGCAAAGTGGGTACAGAGGAAACATATCTCAATGTAATAAAGGCCATTTACAAGAAACCCACAGCCAATGTAATGCTCAATGGTGAAAAGATGAAAGTATTCCTGTTAAACTCAGGAACACGACAAGGATGCCCACTCTCATTGCTGCTATTAACACAGTATTGGAATTTCTAGCCACAGCAATCAGACAAGAAAAAGAAATAAAAAAGCATCCAAACTGTAAAGAAAGAAGTAAAACTGTCACTATTTATAGATGACATGATACTATGTACATAAAAAACCCCAAAGTCTCCACCAAAAAACTGTTAGAATAAATGAATTCAGTAAAGTTGCAGGTTACAAGATTAATATACAAAAATCTGTTGCTTTTCTATACACCAATAATGAACCATGAGAAAGAGAGAAAAAATAAGCCTGTTTAAAATCACATCAAAAAGAAAAACACCTAGGAATAAATTTAACCAAGGAGGTAAAAGACCTATACTCTGAGAACTATAAAACACTGATGAAAGAAAATGAAGATGATACAAAGAAATGCAAAGATATACTGTGCTTTCTCATTAGAAGAATTAATATTGTTAAAATGGCCAAAGCAATCTACAGATTTAACACAATCCCTATCAAAATACCCATGACATTTCCCACACAACTATAACAAATAATCCTAAAATTAATATGGAACCACAAAATAACCCCAAATTGCCAAAGCAACACTGAGGAAAAAGAACAAACCTGGAGGTATCACCCTCCAGGACTTCAGACTATACCACAAAGCTACAATAATCAAAACATCATGGTACTGGCACAAAAAAAGACACATAGATCAATGTAACTGAATAGAGAACCCAGACATAAACTCATGCAGTTATGGTCAATTAATCTATGACACATGAGGCAAGAATATACAATGGAGAAAAGACAGTCTCTTTAATAAGTGGTGCTGGAGAAAATGGACAGCTATATGTAAAACAATGAGATTATAACATTTCCTCACTCCATTACAAAAATAAGCTCAAAATGGACTAAAGACCTAAACATAACACTGGAAACCATAAAATTCCTAGAAGAAAACATAGGCAGAATACTATTTGACATAAATCGTAGCACTATTTTTTTGCTTTCTCCTAAAGCAAAGGAAACAAAAGCAAAAACAAACAAATGGGACCTAGTTAAACTTAAAAACTTTTGCACAGCAAAGGAAACCATCAACAAATGAAAAGACAACCTACTGAATGGGAAGAAATATTTGCAAATGATGTGACTGACAAGGGCTATTTATCCAAAATATACAAACAGCTCATACAACTCAACATCAGAAAACAATCCAATCAAAAAATTGGTAGGAGTTGAATAGAGGTTTTTTCTAAAGAGACATACAGATGACTAATAGGCACATGAAAAGATGCTCAATGTCACTAATTATTAGAGGAATGCAAATCAAAACCACAATGAGACACTACCTCACACCAGTCAGAATGGCCATCATCAAAAAGTCTACAAATTACAAATGTTGGCGAGGTTGTGGAGGAAAGGGAACCCTCGTACACAATTGGTAGGAATGTAAATTGGTGCAGCCACTATAGAAAAGAGTATGGACATTCCTTAGAAAATTAAAAAATAGAACTACCATATGACCCAGCAATTCCACTCTTGGGTATACATCCACAAAAAATGAAAACACTAATTCAGAAAGATATATGCACCCTGATGTTCATAGCAGCACTATTTACAATAGTCAAGACATGTAAGCAACCCAACTGACCATCAACAGATGATTAAGAAGACCTGCTGTACATATACAATGGAGTATTACTTAACCATAAAAGAATGAAATACTATCACTTGCAGCAACATGGATAGACCTAGAGAATATTATACTTAGTGAAGTAAGTCAGACAGAAAAAGACAAACACTATGATATCACTTATATGTGGAATCTAACAAATAATACAAATGAATACATGTGCAAAACAAAAACAGACTCACAGACATAGAAAACAAACTTGTGGTTACCAAAGAGGAGAGCTATGGAGGAAGGGACAAATTAAGGGTATGCAATTAACAGATACAAACTACTATATATAAAATGGTTAAGCAACAAGGATATACTGTATAGCACAGGGAATTATACCCATTTTCTTATAATAACCTGTAATGGCATATAATCTGCAAAAATACTGAATCACTATGCTGTACACTTGAACTAACATAATATTGTAAGTCAACTATACTTCAATAAAAACAAAAGCAAAATAAAATGTAGCTTCTTAAAAGGATAATTTTAATACTTATTTAAAAATTCCAAATATAATAACTTTATAAAGATATCAACTATTTTTATTAATACCCAATTGTTTCCTTTCAAATGTTTTATTTAGTGGAAATAACATTACCCATTGCTTATGATTACATTTCCATTACTTGGTTCTTACTGTCATAAAATATTTAGTATACTTTTTAAATAGTCATTGGATAATAAGATTTTATAATTCTCTCAAGAAAAGTGAATGATATACTGAAGATACAGAAATTATTCTATTAGTCAATTATTCACATATATTTTAGATCTTCAAAGAAAGGATCATTTTTCAAAAGTATAAGTGATGACATATACAACATAGCAATTAGCAATAATAATTCAGTAATAAATAATATGAAGCATCACTAGTTCTCAATTTTCTTGCCTTCTTTAAATGATTTACCATGTTTTTGTACCTCTTATCTCACTGTAAGATGGCTTGATTAGATTTTTTTAAAAAAAGGAATATGGAGCATTATTTGTGAAAACAAAGGTCTATTCTGTTTTCCTCAGGGTCCTATTTTAAGCCATTAAAGTTTAAATAACTTGTGTAATATTAACAAATACTCTTTCAGAGTTTGGAAAAATGTTTAATTTTCTAAGTGTGTCTAATGTTTAAGGTGGGTATTAACTCTGGGGACAGTGACATTTGTCTATGAAATAGGTTATTCTAGAAAAATGCAGAACATATTACACATCGCTCCCCTCCCACAGATTAGCTGCTACTTGGGAACTTAGAATTGAAAAAGAAACAGATGTAAATAGATGTAATTTAGGTTAACAACTTTGGTTTCTTAGTTTAATGGACTCTACTCCAGTCAAAATCCTATTTCTCATTAACCTTACAGAAAAATAATCAGGCTTCACACAACTTAGACTTAAATTGTGTAAATTCACAGCTTTGGTGAAACAGGTCATGAAGAGCATATGTACTAGAAACAATGTGTGAGAAACACAGACTGCTGTATATGTCAAGAGTTGTGGGGAGGAGAGCAGTTATTGCATGTCATGGATGTTTGTGAAACACTAAGTATTTTTCCACCAGAATACTTCCTGTGTCGTATTTACTGCAGCTGAATCCAGACTTTCCTTTCTTATGTCACATCAGAGTGCCATGCTTCACATTTTCTTCTTTTTAATAGGAAAGACTCTGAGGATGTCTCTTCTTTCTGAGTAAAGGTGACTGCAGGTAAAATACATACCTAATGTGGAGAAAGAAATGGCAAAATTAAGATCGATTAATCATCTCTTTGGAAAGAAACACGGTTTTGAAATACACAATGCTGCCTGGAGTCCAGGAAGAAGACACTTGCAAAGGAGACTCAAAGAAGGAATACTTAAAGAGTATCCAGATTTTCTGAAGAAGGGGAAGTAAAGCAAACTCCTCCATCTTACTGTTCTGTGTATTGCAAGAAAGGAACTTTTCCCTTTCTTTAGCCCTCTTCATTTCCCCTAAAGTTTTACATTTGTCTTCTCTCTTATGTGTTGTTCTTACATACCTGATAGTTATCTTCTAGAGGTAATAATTATCTCAAGGAGTTGTGAAGGTTAGAGCTGGAGAAACTAAAATTGAACAATGGAAGTCTGTTTCCCAATTTCTTGGACAAATTAATTGATCAAATTTTCTCAACTGTAAGTTTTTGTCTTTTCTTGAGTCTTTAGCACCTACTTCCACTTGCCTGCTAGGAAATGCTAGCACATAGGCCAAACAAAACAGGAAACAAACCAGATATAAATGGGAAATTCAGAAATAGCCAAGTTTACCTAGTTTGACACCTAAATTTTCTTTGTAGATGCTTGTGTCTGTGGTGAAAACTTTCATATTTCATACACAAAGCAGTTACATTTTCTGCTAGTAAAACTGTTCTTGTTCATACTGTGCAAACAGTGATATATTTGATCTCATGATGTCCTGCAAAAAGCATTATAACTTCTAAATGCTAACAAGGTCTAGTTCATCATGTCAGCCTTCCTCTTCCATGTCTCCCATGTTTACAGACCTTTCTACTAAGGTAGATGGCAGCGCAAACCAAAAAGCACAGGAATTATGCAAAAACAAAACAAGACAGAAAAGCCGCTTACCTATAAAGAGCATCATGAGATATATTTTCAGCACATATGGGAAATAGATGGAGAAGTCAAAGGGCAGCTTTGTGGAATAAGTGCCAAATGATTCAAAATAAGGCAGCGACTGATAGATGGCAAATGCTGTTTTAAAAAAAAAAAAAGGAATCATGAAGTATTCCCTCCTTAACTTGCTACAGGGATGTGTATATGTGTCTGCAGAGTTGAAGGATATTCCAAATTTGATGATAACAATTTTGTGATAGTTGTTGAATCCTCTTGCCAAGGCTATAGTCTGATATAGAAATCCACTGATGATCAGATTGGCAAGGCCATTATAGCAGTGTGACTGGTTGAATTTTCCATCTTTTAGTTTATTATGCCTACATAGAAATAGTTTACAGTGTTTCTTTTTTTTTAATTGAGGTATAGTTGATGAACAATATAAGTTTCTAGTGTACAACAGAGCGTTTCACAATTTTTAAAGGCTATACTCCATTTATAGTTATTATAAAATATCAGCTATATTCTCTGTGCTGTATAATACGTCTTCATAGCTTATTTTATACATAGTAGTTCACGCCAAAAATGGTATCTCAAAATACCTGTCTTCTTAGCTGCAAAGAGGGGTGATAGACGAATGAACGTGGAAAATGCTTCATATATTTTCCTCTTGGAGTTTCACAACACATATTGGTATAGTAGAGATTCTGTCAAGGTCTACCATAAAGAAACTGGTCTCACCCATTTCCTCAGCTTAACTGGTATTGGGATAGCTCCTTCTTCCTCCCCATCCCCAGCAGTACTTAAGAAAAATTCTGAGGAATGAGGAATCATGTGAGAAATGCTGGCCTAAATTATTTTGAGGGAGGAGGCTCATGTCAAATAAAAAGAGATGGACATTCTACGAAATTGCATCCCATGTATAGACTTTTTATAACATTTCATGGAATCAAATGATAATGCACTATGGGTATATGTTATCATCAGGGTAAGCTGGGTGAAGGTACACAGGAACAATGCACTATTTTTGCAACTTACTGGGAGGCTAAAATTATTATTTTCTATTTAATTTTTTTAAAAGGTGGGGGAAAAGTCAGGCACCCACAGTTGTTAGAGCCAGACAGTGGCATTAGCACAGTCTGCAACTGACACCAAAGCATGCCATCTAAGATTTCCATGGGCAGCACCCAAGTCTCTGGCATTTTATTAGTATAGTTGATCTGATTATGAATATAAACTTGGTTTTTAATCTTACATTATCAGAGGGGAAACTACAGTTATTAAAATATATTAGAATTATCAAAAGTCAAGCAAGTTTTCTTAACTATATGTTTTTATACTGTGGGACATTTGAAATATTAGAAACTTGTAAACATAAAATTACAGTCACCTACATTCCACCACCTGGAATTATTGATATTTTGTTATATATGCTTTCAAAATTTTTCTGGCTATACTTTGTTTCTTAATTGAAAGAATAAGTTTATGAAACTAATTTTAATAAAAGAATATGCATTTTATGGCAACCATATATAAACATGGCTTTTCTAAGAAAGAAGAAGGCTTACAATTATGGAATAAAAAGAAAAGTTCCCTTATTTTTAGGAAAATATTAGTCATATTTCTACTTTATTCCTTTATATATTCTTTATAGTATTTTTCATATTACATAACAAATGAATGTACTTAATAAATAAATATTTCAATGGTGAGGGAGTTTGTTCTCAAATAAGCAATCCATTTTTTATGGTTTTCAAAAAGATTATTCTCTAGATTCTTTTGGCATAGCCTATTTCAAAATTTAATAATTCTTTATTTTGAAAACAAAACAGATTTTAAAATTATATCTAATATGATTTACTATAATATAAGCTCCTTTTCTCTGGTCATTGGTAGATAGAAAATGTGATTGTATCACATATACTTTACAATTATTGCCAAGATCACCATCATTTTATGTTAAATATTTCTGTATGTTTTCTCTTAGCTACCTTAACACATGCTCTTAATTTCTTTAAGCCTTTGGTTTTCAAAAACTTTTATCATGTCTGTTTCAGAGTTCCCTACCAGTCTGCTAAATCTGTTACAGAAGGAAGTATATAGTCCCCAAATATCCTCAAGCCATTTGCAAATTGATGGTTTTAATTATTTGATTTTAAGCTTTAGGTTTACATTTAGGCTATGTAATTAGCCTAATTCACATTGTATTTAATAATTCATTGTTTATTGAGCATGTATACTGGGTGCACAAGAGAAAGGAAGGAACAAAGACAACCCCATATCCCCATGGAGCTTATAGGCTAGACAGGGAAATAGACATTAATCAAAGAATCACACAACTGTCTGATTACAACTAAGATAGGTCTTACAAAAGAGATTCACAGGGGGCATTGATGTAGATGAGGAAATTGAGGAATGCTTCCTTGAGAAACTGATGACTGATCTAAAGGTAGAGTGTCACTGGCAGAGAGTAGGCTGCATGGTAGATGGTAAGTGGGAAGGCTAGTCCAGCCAGGGGGAACTGAATTTCTATGCTTTAAAAAAAAAATCACTGAAAAAAAAAATCACTGAGCCACTAAATGTTAAACTCCCTTCGGATGAGTAAACAGACTTAGAGAGGTTAAATGATTTACCCAAAACTCAGCGAGTTAATGAAGTTAAGGGCCTATACTCAGATGTCCCCATTCCTCATCCAAATATTTTGTCTACTATGCAGAGCTGCTTCCCCTCTAATTTTACTTTTTAATGCTTTGCTTCTTAGCATCAAGGGAAGTATGCCAGGAAAGATAACACTGAGTCAGCTGAACAGCAGCAAAAATTGTTTAATCATCAAAAAGTTTTGTGAACCATTATAACTAGATTGCTTTTGTCAGTAAGCAATACAGAAAGTCACTCTCTTCTTACCTTCAGCGAGAACACACAAAGGATAAATCGGCATCCACAGTGTTTGACTGAGCCATGTCAAGACAGCATAGGATATTCCAATGACTGATAACATGCTGTAAGTGTACCTGAAAGGAGACAACTTTGCTCATAAACATCATTTGCTGCTGATGTCTGGGAAATAACAGGAGGAGAAAATACCTTACTGTGTAATTGAATACACAGATAAGACTGGAGAGTATTCAAATTCCTTACTTTATTTCCTATAACATAAGCAGGAGAAGAGGCGAAAAATGGAGAGAGATGAATTATGTCAGTCTGCTTTGTCTCATGGGGTGGATCACAGATAATTATAGAGATGGAGAGAGAAAAATGTAACTCTTATCCTCCAGCAAATTACAGTTACAAGTTTCCTCCAATAGTGACTTCAATTTCACTCAGAAGCCAAGCCCATTTTATGCAGCAGCTGTTTTTTTTTTTTAAAGACAGACTGACTTGTAAATATCTAGGGAATGAATTAAAAAAAAACACACAATGTGCCATCTTGTGTGAATAATTAAAGAACTGTCCTTAAGAGCTTATTTTGGGTACAGGAGATGGTTTTAAACCTGCCTTTATGATGTAATAGATGAGGTAGTCAAAGTCTTTTTATTTCTCAAGCTTCAGCATACATCAGAATCACTTAGAGGGCTTGCTAAAGCACAAATTGCTAGGTCCTATCTCTAGAGTGCCTGATTTGGTGGAACTGAGAGTTTGTATTACAAACAAGTTCCAGGTGATGCTGATGCCACTGGTCCAGGGTCCATACTCAGAACTACTGGGATAGGCAGTGCATACATATGGCAAAACAAATTTCAAAACCTTGAAAACACAGATGCAGAAAAGTAAATCTTTCTCTCATTCCAGGACCCTAATTCCACTCCTCAGAGGCAATGACCAATACCAATTTCTTATATATTCTTTCCAAAATATTTTTGCATATACTTATTTATGTGTATATATACTATATATAACATACATCAGCAGTGCAAGTGCTCACCAACATGGCATGTTGTCAAACTTTTTGTTCTTTACCAATATAAGGGAAAAATGGTATCTTCACTACTTCGAATTTTTTTTCTCTTATTACAAGAGGAGATAAGACTCTTTTCATATGTTTAAAAGTCACTTCTGATGAAAGTCCAATGTATCTCTTTTTGTTGTTACTTATGTTTTTGGTATTAAATCTAAAAATCCATTGTCAAATCCAAGATCAAAAACATTTACCCCTATGTTTTTCTTCTAAGGGTTTCATAGTTTTAGCTCTTCCACTTAGGTTATCAATCCATTTTGAGTTAATTTTTGTATATGGTGTGAAGTAAGGGACCAAATTATTTCTTTTGCATGTGGATATCCAGTCATCTCAGCACCATTTGACCAAAAGACTTTTTTCCCCTACTGAATGATCTTGGCATCCTGTCAAAAGTCAATTGACCATAAATTTGAGAGTTTATCTCTGGACAATCAATTCTATTCCATGATATATCCTTATGTTCGTATCACACTCTTGATGTGTGCAACTTTTGTTGCTCTGTAGCAAGTTTTGAAATTGGGAAGTGTGACTCTTCCAACTATGTTCTTCTTTTTTGAGATTGTTTTGGCTACTCTGCGTTCCTTGGGTTTCCATATGAGTTTTAGGATCAGCTTCTCAGCTTCTGCAAAGAAGCCAGATGGGATTCTGATAGGAATTGCACTGAATCTGTAGATCAACTTGAGGAGTGTTCCATCTTAAACACATTAAGTCTTCAACTCATAAAGATCTTCTTTAATTTCTGTGAACAATATTTTATAGTTTTTAGTGTACAAGTTCTGCGCATCTTTTGCTAAATTTGTGTCTAAGTACTTTATTTTGATGTTATTGTACATGAAATTGTTTTCTTAATTTTATTTTAGGATAGGACATTGCAAATGTGTAGAATACAATTAATTTTTGTACAGTTGACCCTTGAACAACATGGGTTTGAGCTATGTAGATCCACTTATATGCAGATTTTTTTTCAATAGTAAATACTACAGTACTACACTATCTAGGGTTGATTGAATCCAGATGCAGAACCGAAGGTACAGAGGAACCCTTATACAAAGGGCTGACTATAAGTTATATGTGGATTTTCAACTGTGCAGAGGGCCAGCACCCCAACCCTTATGTTGTTCAAGGGTCAACTGTATATAAATTTTGCATTCTACAACTATGCTGAACTAGCTTATTCTAATATTTTTTAGTGAATTCCTCATGATTTTTTATATATAAGGTCATGTCATCTGCCAATAGAGATAATTTTACTCCTTCCTTTCCAATGTGGATGCCTTTTACATCACTTTCTTGCCTTACTGCCATGCCTAGAACTTCCAGTACGATGTTGAATAGAAGAGGCAAGAGTAGACATTGTTGTCCTGTTCCTGACCTTTGGAAGAAAGATCTGTCTTTCATCGTTAACCATCATGTTGGCTGTGGAGTTTTCACAGATGCTTTTATCAGGTTGAGGAAGTTGCTTTTCAAAAAGTCATTCTAGAGTAAATAGGGAAGATAATTCTACCCCCATTTTACAGAGAAAAAAATGTTTCAAAAAGGTTAAGTACTTAGGAATTTCACTCCTAGGTTAATAGAAAGGAAAACATATGTGCACACAAAAGCTTGTACATGGATGTTCACAGCAGTATTCCTCCTGGCCAAAAAGCAGAAACAACCCAAGTGTCCAAAAATTGATAAATGAGTAAATAAAAAATGGTATATCAATATAATGGAATATTATTCAGTCATAAAAAGAAATAAAATATTGATACCTGTTACAACATAGACAAACCTTGAAAACGTTATGCTAAGTGAAAGAATCCAGTCACAAAAGGCACATATTATATGATTCCATTTATAAGAAACGTCCAGAACAGGCAAATCCATACAGACAGTATGTTAGTGGTTGCCAGGGGCCGGGAGGAAGAGGGAATGGGGTACAACTGCTGATGGATTGGGGGCTCCTTTTGGGGGTGATGAAAATGTTCTCAAATTAGATAGTGTGATGGTTACATATGTCTTTGAATACACTAAAATTGACAAATTTTATACTTTAAATGGGTAAATATTAAGGTCCATGAGTTATCGCATTGCTGTTATTTTTAAGGTTATGTGATTTGCCCAAAAATCATATAGCAGGTATGCAGTGGAGGTGAGGTTCATCCTGAGATCTTCTACTTCTATGTCCAAAAGTCCTTCCATCACATCACGATACCACTCTCAATGCCAAAACCACTTTGTTCTCTAATGGGTCCGCTGCACTTATCTGAGACTGAATCAACACTGAAAGAGTTGGGCATACCAGAGAATAAAACATCAGAAAGCCACAGTCTCAGATGAGGCTCCATGTCTCATAAACATAAAGTCACGGGCTACAAAAGTCCCTGAAGTTTGCCCCAAGTCCACAAATATTTCAGTTAAAAGTGAGAAACAATTAAGTTATATATAACAAAGAATGATAGTCACTTTAATTCAACAAATATTTCATTTTAATTCATTCTACTTAGAATATCTGTAACTCAGCCAAGTTACTGACAAGATAACAAAGAATTTATATAACCTCAGCTAAAATGCCAGCGTTCTTTTGTTACCCATCCACATCCAGATCTTTCAAGCAGGAGGGACAGTTCTCATTTGTGAAAGCTTGAAGTAGCAGTTAAGAGCCTCTCCAAAGTGAGCCACTGAGCACAAGGGGCTCTTTTACACCATTGCTGGTAGAGATAACATGCAAAGTTTTAGAATCAGAAGGAAACATAACACCATCTAGAGCAAGAGTGTTCTTAACCTGAGGTCCAAGGATTGCCAGTGAATCCAGGAAAGAACTTCATTTATCTGAACCCACTGAAATTGTATACAAATATGTTTGTGGAGGTGTGTTTTTTCCCCAGAGAGATAAGGCCCTATATTTAAAATATTCTTGAATTCAAAGAAACCAACTTTGTAAATTGTGACTATGATAGAATAAAAATCTTGCTTTGCTTATTAAAGTAACGTACCAGAGCAATTGCAAAGAATGCCTTTCATTAACAAACAGCTGTGAGGGTTATTCCAAATTGGTGTTATGCCAAGTCTTCTGCTGGGAACCTGAATGCAATGATTTGCTCTTGTAATACCATGGTAGGTTTGCATTATCTTTGATATGCCCGTTATGGAAAGCACTAAAAATACATTTCCATATCAAAATAAAATAATATGAAAAGGGGTTATGTATTTCTCTCTCATTCAGAGTAACCAAATGTAAGCGGCTATTACTGGTTTCACTGTAGAAAGCAATTTGACTTTGTTTTAAGAGATTATTTTTTCTCCTTACCTAACCATATCCAATAGATTCCAAAAGATGAATAAAACGCACACCACGTGTTTCTCTTGGACTTCCTCTTGACTGGTGATCACCACAAAGAGGATGATTATTCTCTCAGTGAGCTAACAAAGAAATAGCAGAGTCAAGAATTAGCATCATCTGTTAAGCATGTGGGTAATTTTCTAATTTTAAAAACCAGAGTTCCTCTTAAAAGTACACTTTAACTATAAATATGTATACCATACAGTTAACATGATCGCTGAGGGAGCAGGATTATGGATGAATTTCATTTCTTCCTTTTTATTTTTCTGTCTTCTCCAAATTATATGTAATGGATAAAAAGATAACATATTTCATCTGATTCAGGGCAGTCGCTTGTGATACATGCACACATGGTTTTTACTCACTTTGACAGGCTTTTATTGAGTGTTCACTATATATCAGATGCTAAGACTACATATATAATGAAAGCATGGTCCTTGCTTGCTATACAGGGTAGCAACGGTAGGAGAATGTGGGGCAGTGACTATAACACAGTGTGAAAAATGCTGTCACTTAAAGGGCTACGTATGGGAGCACAGGGGAGGGAGATACCTGTCTGAGAAAAAGATGCAGAGATATTTGTGAAGGCAGGCAGCATCTCAGTTGGGTCTTGAGGAATGGACAGGGGTTTGTCACGTAGACGGGATATGAGAATGGGCATCCTAGGCCAAGGGAGCAGCCTGGGCAAAGAGGCAGAGGTGTGAAAACACAGGATGTGCTGGAGAGTCATGAGAACCCCTGTGCGCTAGAGAGAAGGTGCACAGAAGGGAATCCTAGGAGATAAAATTGAAAATGTGTTGGGGACTGGGTTGTGAAGAGTTTTGAATGACAGGCAGAAAAACTTCCATTTCATCAAACAGGGAAGCCACCACGTAGCTTGTTTGTTTGTTTGTTTGCTTTTGGTGGGGGTGGGAGGGAGGTGGGAGAAAGGGAAGGGACATAATATAATCCTAATCCTCATAAGCTAGTGGAAAACAAAAGAATACAACAAATTCATATTTTTCCAAGTCAGTGAGCATCTATAAATCATTGAGAATGCACACACTTACGGCTTAGCTCCAATTACTGACCTCAAAATATACATTCCTCTTTCCAATCTAAATATAATGTGCCTTCTTATGCTGTATTAACATACTTTGTACATTCTGCATGTTTTGTTTGTTTTTAATAGAACATTTTACTTTCCTCACAATGGTCAAAGGAAAATACACCTGAGACTGAGGGAGCATATTAGTGATAAAGACGAGGGCTGCTTTGTATTTTTCAATAGCTGTCTGTATTTTCAAAGTGGATCAAGGACTAAAGACTGGGATGATCTATGACCTAAAATCATAGGCTGTTAGTCCTGGAAAACCACCTAGAGCAGAGAAATCCAGAATTTGCCAACATCGGGCCACGTGATCAGAAATCCACATGCAGAAGCTGTATCAGCATGTCTATAACCACATTGTTGAGTCAAGCGGGCCCTTGCTTGGCTAAGGAAATCAGATATGATTCAAACCTTAGTCAATCAATGGAAGCTACCTACATGGCTGTTTTTCTTTGGTCAGTCTTTCTTTGCAATGCCATAGTTTCTTGATTTAACCATATTTATGTGATGAATTAGACTTAATTGCAATGATAATTACTGAATGATCTAAGTGCTGCCCTGACACCCAGCAGCTTTTGGATATAAGATCTTAGTAGCAAACAAGTACTTAGGCACTGCCTAATCTTACATTGGATCAGTGCCTGCTAATTAGGAAAACTATCTAATTTTTGACAAAAATCTCAAGAGATACACACATGAATGTGTGTACACACACACACATATTTCTAATTACATGGCTGACTATTGAAAGAGAGAACATAAGCTACCTTTTGATAAGATGGCTCTCTAAGGGCCCTGCTAGATACTTGCCCAACCCTATCTCTTTACAAATAAGGAAACTGGGAACCAGAGAAATTAAGTGAATTGCCCAAACTAGCGGCAGACCTGGAAACATATATATTCCAAGTCTCCTGGTTTCCAGAATTGTAGGCAATCCCTGATGTCAGGCTGCCCCTCAACTGTATGAGTACAGAGGGGAAAATCTAAAAGAGAGACACTGGAGCTGCACAAAAAAACTCACTCTGTTTAAAATCATTACTTGAGGGACTGTGGCATATTAGTGATGGTATCCTGATCGCATGGAAGTCAGCAATCAGCATGCCCCCAAGACACAACCACATACATACAGGAGGGTATGTGAACACCCCCCCCCCATACCATGTCAGTCTAATTAACAAATTATCTGATTGTTATTTAACTCTAACTTGACCATTCAATGGTCATACAATGGGAGAATTTAGGAGGCGATACTCTTAAATTGGTAAAAAGCCAATATTTATTAGTTACTTTGTGCCAGGTTCCAAACACACACTATCTCATTTAATCTCTAAACAACCCTAAGAAGTGCTATTGTTATTATGTACCTTTTACAAAGGACACTGAGTTTTACAAAGTGAAAGTGACTTGCCTACAGGTATGGAATCAAAATCAGACAATGTCATTCTAAATTCCTTGTTCTGAAACACTAAGACATTTTCACCTTTGCTATTTTATGGGCTACACCTGCACAAAATGTCTAGGTTATAGTCTATTCTCACAAAAAAAAAAAGCCTTTCCTGAAAAGTTAAACCTTGAAAAAAGAACCTCCTTGATTTTCTAAATCAACACCAAAATAACTTTGAAGAATGGACTTTTAAAACTTATTACTTTTCTTTACATATAATAGTTTGACCAGTTATTTGGAGCTTTACATTTGGGAAAACCTAGCACTTTGTCATTTTAAACAAATCCTATGAGAACATAATTACTAATGAATGGTCTTGTAATGCTTAGTGCAACTCAGGCAGAATAAAAGCACAGTAAAAACACTGTAAATTAGGCCAAGTCAAACATGGTGGTAATGTGGTCAACTCAAAATATGGTAACTATAAAATTAAAATATTTTGCATTTTGATGTTTTATTTGGGAATCCTGATTAAGCAATGACTAAAATTAAGTTGTTACTTTATAAATGGCAGCTAACAAATTAGTTATAAACTCCTGAAAGTGGTAAAAATCATACTTCAATTATTGAGAGAATTTCTACAATCTTAAAAATAGTTTTAGCCTCAAAGACTATTATATTACTAAAAATATAACCCAAACTATTTTAATCCTGTAAACTTTTGCTGAGAACTTCAGAAACATACCCTTAAACGTTCAAATATCACCAATTACTTTCCTCTGTAAGACAAAAGCATTTAAATACTATTTAAATATTTTTGTTTATTTATTCATCAATCAATAGATATTTATTGAGTGCACTATTCTGAATCCTGGGGGATAGCACACAGTGAACAAGACCAAGTCCCAGCCCTCATGGTATTTATGTTCTAGTTTGTGAGATAGACTGTAAACAAATGTAGCATAATAGTTGAGCATTCAGGAAAACTAGCCCAAATCCAAATTTTTGCTCCACCGTTTACAATTTATGTGAACTTGGGTAGGTAATTTAACTTTTGTGTTAAGTAATTATACTGGAGATAAAAATAAGTATAATTTAAGTATAATGTAGTGATTAGTATACTTACAGGAAAATACAGTTTTCTATATAGATAATCAAGACTGTCAGTGAATAAAAAAGTTAATCTCAGCACCTTTAAAATTATACTGCGACTATAGTTTTACAAGTATTACACTGAAGAACTCCACTGATCAAATGCAAAAAATATCAGAAAAATTGAAAATCTTACCTGTAGAATGAATTGTGTATACAATTCATTCTCAGGAAGCATCAAAGTTTTGAGAATCTCATAGCACAACCCTATCCTCAGTACCATTTTACTCACAATATAAACCTGTTTCCAACTGGAGAGAAAATCTATATGATTTTCTGGAAAAAAAATAATTTAATCTAGCACAACCAAAGAAGCAGCTGCTTCACGGTTTAAAAGAAATTAAGGCGAAACTTTGCTGTTTTCCTAAAAGGGTTTATTTTAAGACACTCTCCTTGGGGATATCCTTCATATTTGTTCTTCTGAATCTGTGGCTGTTAAATCTTTGGAGTGATATTTGGCAAGCAGACTTCTGCTTGTCCTTAGCAGAAATAAGATGTGATATCAGTAAAAATAAAAATTGTTCTTGCAATTTGGGCTCACAAATGGAAGTTCTGCAGGCACGATAATTCGGGGGTAATAATTCTCAGATTTTTGATTTATAGATTTTAAAAACTGTGTAAAATGAATACATGTGCAACAGTTTATTGTGATGCAAAGGTAAGAAGGCAGAATTTAGCCATTTAAATTCAGTTATGTATGAAGTCTTTGCATTTCAAGCATTTCTCAAAAGGTAAAGGAGTAAACTGGATAAATCTGAGGGTTTTCTAAAGACACTCTGCCTAGTTAGTTGTGGTTAGTTTTGTGGGTATTTTCCCCTCTCCTTGAGTTGAAACATGCTAAAGCTGTATCAATAAAAACCTTTTTCTCAGGCTTCTGCACAAGCGAGGTCAGAACAAAGCCCTTCAAACTCAATATTTCAGAGTTGGTGGTATTTCGGCTCCATAAAAGCCAAGTTGTTTTGATTAAATCTACTAAAATAGTTTCCCAATTCAACTTTTTAAGAAATCAAGTTAATAAAATATGCAAGCCCATTTGGGAGCAAGGGGTTGGAGAGGAGAGATGCCTAGTTTTCACTTATTACTTTTAATTATATGCTACTTTTAGACCTTTTTTACTTTCCCATCTTATAAATTAAAAATGGCAAAAGTTCACTTTATTTCCTGATATAGTTTTAATTGGCATGTAATTGTTTCCAAAATTGGACATATATAAACAACTATTTGTTATAGTTTTGCCCTTCCCCTAAACTGTATATTTAAAAAATACATAAAATATACATCTCTGTGTTAAATTATCATAGTCTTATTGTCAATGGGTTCCCCACCCACACCACCCGCTTCTCCTTTAGCAACTGCAGTATTAGAAAATCACAGTGGCTTTTCCCTGTCAAAATAAAGATGTGCATAAAACATTTAAAAATATACAGAAGAGGAGTAGGAGAACGTGCACTCACTCCCTCTTGCAAGACCACCGGAATTACAGCTAACTGCTGAACAATCATCAACAGTAAGACACTGGAACTCACCAAAAAAGACACTCCACATCCAGAGACAAAGGAGAAGCCATAATGAGATGATAGGAGGTGTGCAATCATGTTAAAATCAAATCCCATAAATGCTGGGTGGGTGACTCACAAACTGGAGAACAGTTATACTGCAGAAGTCTACCCACTAAAGTGAGGGTTCTGAGCCCCACGTCAGGCTTCCCAACCTGGGAGTTCAGCAATGGGAGGAGAAATCTCCAGAGAATCAGACTCTGAAAGCCAGTGGGATTTGATTGCAGGACTTCCACAGGACTGGGGGAAATAGACACTCCACTCTTGGAGGGCACACCAAAAAATGTGCTCACCAGGACCCAGGGGGAAGGAGCAGTGACCCCATAGGAGACTGAACCAGACCTACCTGCTGGTATTGGGAGGTTGCCTGCGGAGGTGGGGGGCAGCTGTGGCTCACCGAGGAGACAGGCACTGGCAGCAGGGGTTCTGAGAAGTGCTCATTGGTGTGAGCCCTCTCAGAGTCCACCATTAGCCCCACCAAAGAGCCTGTAAGCTCCAGTGCTAGGTAGCCTCAGGCCAAACAACCAACAAGGTGGGAACACAGCCCCACCCATTAGCAGACAAACAGATTAAAGTTTTACTGAGCTCTGCCCACCCAGCCCTACCCACCATCAGTCCCTCCCATCAGGAAGCACGCACGAGCCTCCTAGATAGCTGCCTCTGCAAGAGGGCAGACAGCAGTATCAAGCAGGATCAGCAGTATTTCATCTTGTGGAACTGAAAACCACAGCCACAGAATGAGAAAATGAAAAAGCAGAAGACTTTGTACCAGATGAAGGGACAGGATAAAACCCCAGAAAAACAACTAAATGAAGAGGAGATAGGCACCCTTACAGAAAAAGAATTCAGAATAATGATGGTAAAGATGATCCAGGACTTTGAAAAAAGATTGGATGCAAAGATGGAAAAATTTACCAAAGACCTAGAAGAATTAAAGAGCAAACAAACAGAGATATGCAACACAATAACTGAAATTAAAAATACACTAGAAGGAACCAACAGCAGATTAACTGAGGCAGAAGGGCGAATAAGTGACCTGGAAGACAGAATGGTGATAATCACTGATGCAGAAAAGAATAAAGAAAAAAGAATGAAAAGAACTGAAGACAGCCTAAGAGACCTCTGGGACAATGTTAAACACACCAACATTCGCATTATAGGGGTCGCAGAAGGAGATGAGAGAGAGAAAGGACCCGAGAAAATACTGGAAGAGATTATAGTTGAAAACTTCCCTAACATGGGAAAGGAAATAGCTACCCAAGTCCAGGAAGTGCAGAGAGTCCCAGGAAGGTTAAACCCAAGGAGAAATGTGCCAAGACATACAGTAGTCAAACTGACAAAAATTAAAGACAGAGAAATGTTATTAAAAGCAACAAGGGAAGAAAAACAAATAACATACAAGGGAACTCCCATCAGGTTAACAGCTGATTTCTCAGCAGAAACTCTGCAAGCCAGAAGGGAGTGGCAGGATATATTTCAAGTGATGAAAGGGAAGAACCTACAACCAAGAATACTATACCCAGCAAGGATCTCATTCAGATTCAACAGAGAAATCAAAACCTTTCCAGACAAGCAAAAGCTAAGAGAATTCAGCACCACCAAACCAGCCCTACAACAAATACTAAAGGAACTTCTCTAAGCAGGAAACGTAAGAGAAAAGGACCTACAGAAACAACAACAAAACAATTAAGAAAATGGTACTAGGAACATACATCTTGATAATTACCTTGAATGTAAATGGACTAAATGCACCAACCAAAAGAAACAGACTGGCTGAATGGATACAAAAACAAGACCCATATATATGCTGTCTACAAGAGACCCACTTCAGACCTAGGGACACATACAGACGGAAAGTGAGGGGATGGAAAAAGATATTCCATGCAAATGGAAATCAAAAGAAAGCTGGAGTAGTGATACTCACATCAGATAAAATAAAAAATGTTACAAGAGACAAGAAAGGATATTACATAAAGATCAAGGGATCCATCCAAGAAGAGGAGATAACAATTATAAATATATATGCACCCAATATAGGAACACCTCAATTCATAAGGCAAATGCTAACAACTATGAAAGAGGAAATGCAAGGCAGAAATAGAGACACAGGTGTAGAGAACAAACACATGGACACCAAGTGGGTAAAGCGGGGAGGGTTGTGGGGGAATGAATTGGGAGATTGGGATACCAAATTTTACGCTCTAAATATATGCTGTTTATTGTCTGTTAACTGTATCTCAATAAAAGTTCTTTAAAAAAATGTACAGAAGAAAACACAGAAAACAAACATACCCCCCTATACACATGCCACCATCATTTGATACATGTGATTCTAATTGCTCAACTAGCTAACAGTTCCTACTGCTTTTGGGAATTACTTATCTTGATAGTTTGGAAGGCCAGTTCCCAAAAAGAGAATTCTGTTGTAACTTAGCGACCTCACAAAGGTAATGTCAAAATAACATCATAAATGAGTGGTCATGTTTTTCAACCTACTTGAAAGCAGCTAGACACCATGCATTTTTCAAGATACTGTATATAATCAGCTATGATTACTGTGTAACTTAGCCACATTCTTAACTACAGTTTCTTCACCTAAAAATGGGGAAACAGGAAAACCAAGAATGATTACACAACTTTAGACTTTGGTTATTTTAAAGTAGAGGCCTCAGAGTCATCTCATAATGAGGGAATTCTAATTGTCTGCAGAACTCTTAATAAAGGAAGGGGGCAGAAAATGAAACTTTGGACCTGATGATGTGTTTTGAAGCTTTTTACAATACTATGTCCATTCTGAAAACGACAGAAAAGATAGTAAATAAATAAAAGAAACAGAGGACAGATAAAATCTCAAAGAGATAAAAGAGGAAGTTAAACCTCACAACAAAAATTAATAATAATCATCCCAGGATGAGAATGGTAATTGTCTTCCCTACTGTGATGATCCCTGATTCCTCCCAACAATAAAGATTTAAAAATCATTTCAGCCCCATCAACAGTAGACTCTGTCACCTCATCTTTGAATAAAAACTGTCAATGTATACTCGCCATTATTTTTTAATTACCAAACCAGGATATAGTCTGATTACAGTGATCATACTTTCATAAGCCACTAGAGTTTCAATTAATAGTGATTAAAATCACACAAATATTCTGGAATCTCTAGAACTGCAAGAAATCAGATTTCTAGTATTAGATAAGCCTATGTACTTTTGGAAAGCATCAAATATGTGCACATTCTAGTCATATTCAAGATGCTCTTCTTTCTTACAAATTTACCTGTCCTGTTTCTCACTTGCATTTCCTTCTTTAGAAATAAATAAAACAACACCGCTCTTAACTTTGAAACTGCTGTTTTACCATAAAATTAATATTATCCAATTTGGCCTAAAAAAGTACAAAGTTCAAAAAAGTATGACAAAAGAAAACATGACTTAGATTCAGATGAATTTGATCATACTGCAAGCAAAATAATTCCATATGACAGAATACAACTTTCATTTTACCTGTGTTGTTAATTCTGTTCTCTAAAATTAACATTAGGCGATGCTATATGCATCTTAGCTGTTAACGAATAATAAATCTTTTCCTAAATGATATGCTTCTTCTGGGACAGATGTGTACCCCTTTTTGTTTTGTAAGGACATACATTTAAGGCAATTCCATCTAAGTCTTGGTTAGCTAACTGACTACTCTGTTATTAGTTTGTACCCTAACTATTGACCCGATTTTTACTTCACATTTGATATGTCAACACTTAAAATGTCTCCATCCTAATGAATACTATTTCTCTACTTTTACTGAATAAGCAAAATTTAAAATCTCTCATGAACTTGTAATGCTGAGTTCTTGATAGGCTCCGTAGGTTTATACCCCGATTTCCATATGTTAAACTTTCATGATATTTTAAGCAAATTTTAATACAAAGATCTACGTCACTCCTTCATTCAACAAAATTTAAGATGTATATTTATATTCTAAGCACTTGGCTAGGTGCTGGCAATACAATCACATTCTGATATTTAAAATATTTTTACAATGCAAATTTATCACATTTAGTTATCCATTTTTCTAATTTATTTTGCAAATAAATACTCATGTAAATACCTTTTTCTGTAAATTTTAAACATATATTCATATAGTTACTTAACCCTTAACTCTCCTTATGGAAAATACCACTTTCTAATTTTTCTTGCCTTAATTCAGCAATGATTTCCTATACTAAATATCTACCAGTTACTTTCCCATCTTCCTTCAACCAGCCTTTAAAAGGAACATGGTTGGGACTTCCCTAGTGGTGCAGTGGTTAAGAATCCACCTGTCAATGCAGGGAACATGGGTTCCATACCTAGTCTGGGAAGATTCCACATGCTATGGAGCAACTAAGCCCCAGAGCCACAACTACTGAGCCCCTGTGCTGCAACTACTGAAGCCCTGGCACCCAGAGGCCACGCTCCACAACAAGAGAAGCCACTGCAATGGGAAGTCCATGCACCACAAGGAAGAGTAGCCCCTGCTCGTCACAACTAGAGAAAGCCCACGTGCAACAATGAAGACCCAACACATCCAATATAAATAAATGAAAGGAGCATAGTCATCTTAGGGCTAGAGACGCAGTAGAGGAACAAATGATACCTAAAATAACAGCAATAGCTACCAGGTAGTGTATTCTTAACTAAGTCCTAGGAACCTATTCCACCCATTTTCTCAGTTACTCCAGAAGATACATGTTATTTTCATATCATATGAGAAATAAGGTTCAGAACAATTACATGACTTGTTTAAATTCATATAATTTATACTATTAAGAGGTAGAACTAGAATTTGAATCCAGGTCTGTAGAATCCCCAGGTCTATATGACTGGATGCTATACTTCATAAACCCGAATGATCTCTCCTTTCCAACTGTATTCGGTAAAACTGGAAGAATGAACAAGAAATGGCCAGGGAGTATTCTAATCTCTGGACATGGGTGAAGGGGACTTTTTTTTTTTTCAGTCTATTATTTTCCAGGCAATGTGTGTAGTGTCCTTTTCCCCAAACAGCCTGATGATTGTGGGTAATATGATTCCATAGTGGTAGGCAGAGGAGCCAGGCACCAAACCCAAGTCTGAATGGCTCCAATCCTATGCCTCTCCTCTGTCCTACATTGCCCAGGGCTGTGGCATAGTGACAGTGGGAAGTGGATGTGAAATCTCATCCCAGCAGCGGATCACTGCAGTGTTGCACAGAGCAACAAGCATCATTTCCCTGAATGTTTCCAACTGGTTATTGCAACCATGCAGTGTTTTAGGATTAGGTAATTTTTTTTTGTGGAATTCTCCTTGTTAGTGATTTGGGTTGCAAATTAGCAAAGGTTGACTTTTTCACTGTCATAAAGTCAAGAGAAACTATAAATAGAACAAAGTTAAGTATGCAACAAATTCTATAATGCAAATAATGTGATTAAAACCTACCTGCAGAAACCTAGGAAGCAGATGGTTTGATTCAATGCCAACATATATATGCAGCAACTCCAAGAGGGAAATAGATTGGCAAAGTCGCATCACAAGTCCAATTGCATAAAAAGTGTCAACCATTGAATCTGTGTCCAATGTATCAAAAATACAGACATGGTAAGTAAGATCTAGATCACAACCCAAATCTATGAAGCACTCTGAAATACAATTGAGATTCTTTACTTCTTTTTCATTGTACATGTGAGAAATTTCCTAAATAGATTACTAAATTATAAATACTATGTAACCAAAGAAAGCACTTTATATCATTGTACATTTTAATTGTTCCTCTTCCAAAAAGAATTTAAAACTTTGAATTGAAAAATTGAAAAAGAAGGCTCCATGGCCAAAGCTAAAGCATTTATTCCCCATTTATGAGATTCTAAAGCAATTACAGCATAAAAGTAAACAGCTAGACTCTACAGTACACCAGTGAAAACAGGCTGGAGGTGAGTTTATTAAAGAAGCTGCCAGGGGCTTCCTAGGTGGCACAGTGGTTAAGATTCCGCCTGCCAACGCAGGGGACATGGGTTCGAGCCCTGCTCGAGGAAGATCCCACATGCCACGGAGCAACTAAGCCCATGTGCCACAGCTATTGAGCCTGCGCTTTAGAGCCCATGAGTCACAACTATTGAGCCCATGTGCTGCAACTACTGAAGCCCATGCGCCTAGAGCCTGTGGCCTGTGCTCCGCAACAAACGAAGCGACAGCAATGAGGAGCCTGCGCACCACAAAGAAGAGTAGCCCCACTCACCGCAACTAAAAAAGAAAGCCTGAGCACAGCAAAGAAGACCCAACACAGCCAATAAAATAAATAAATAAATAAATTTATTAAAAAAAAAAGAAGCTGCCATGCCCACACCTTGTCCATTGACAAGAAAATGACAGAGATGAGAAAATACAATTTTAGAGAAGCTTTATGGAAATGAGATTAATGATGCCATGATATCAAATAACATCTTACGTGTATCTAGCATTTGTGGCCCATTCATATGTGGTTAGTGCTTTCTGGATCTCTGTGAGTTTTAAACACTGGAACTTGGGCCCATTGCAGAGGGCCCAAAAGAAACACTGCATTTGGAGAGAGCTGAAATGGGAGGCAAACAAATATTCCTCTATATGGGATAAATGTGTTAGTTTAAATTTTAAAATGAAATCCTGCCATGTTAAGAAACTTCTAAGGAAGTCTTTGTTGTCTTCGCTCCCTAGTGATCATTCACATGATAACTTATCAAACAGAAAGGATGTCTCTTCTCAGCAGCTATATGAGGTAGACATTATTATCATCCACATTTCCCAGACGATTCCTGAAGCATGGGCAGTCCATGCTCTTATCCACGGCTCTGCACTTGCTATAAGAGTATCATCAGTCACACAGCTCCTTGAAGGAAGAAGGTAGCAGATGTTACTAGTCCAGGTGCTTGAGTGCTGTTGAGCTACTTAGTTTATAAATTGATTCAGGAATTGAACTGAACCCCACACAGGTTTTTTTCAGTCTACCTTCCATATGAATGTGTTGTGTTTCTTTAATAATACGTAGCGTCCATAATTATAATGGCAGGAGAACAATTAAGAAATAGGTACACTGCTGTCTAAGGCACTTTTCCTACTGGAAAGGCCAGGCAGCATAAGAAAGAGTTCATGCCTTGTTACTCGTGTTGTGAATGATCTATAATATGCCCTTAAAGCCACAGCTAACTTCCAAGGTCTAGAAGTGATGTTTTTTCCTAAAAATACAAGGAAAGTTTTCCTAACCTCTGTGTTTGCCTCTGCTTGAGGACTCCCAACACTCATAATTGAAATTCAAGCCTCGGGTGGTACCTTTAGAGGTTCTTAACAAACGCAAGAATTTATCTGTAGATTTGCAATAAGAAAAAGCAACATAACATAGTTTATGGTGCCATAGAAGTAGATTAATCTTCTTATGATACAGAAGTCTGAACTGATGAGCACAGCATGACTTTTCCCAGATATATCCTAGACATTTGTTTTTAGCTGAAACCAGCAGTTGCTCAAATTGTCAAGTCACACAACAGTTGTAAACTGTGATGACACTCACCCACATGGGGTGGAACGTGAAAAGAATGTTATTTTGAGAGTCATTTAGTGACTCATTTTTTGGAAAACTGAAATGCTTTTAAAATTTTTATTCTTTAGGAAACTGGAGGAAGCTTGACTGAAACCATTAATGCTAACTCCCATAGAGGTGAAGAGTCATCTACAAAGTGTCATTTTCTTATGAACACATTACCCTTTAAAGGGACCAAATAGAAGCTTGGGGAATATAAAGTTTGTCTTTCATTTGTTACTAGTTTCCAGGAATCTTAAACCTGGGGAATAAAAAAACAAGAGAAGAATTGGTTAATTCCTGATTTCTCTGCAAAAAAAAAAAAATGTTTTACTGGAATTTACAGATTTCCTCAACACACACCAAATCTGCTAAGGTTTGGTGCAGAACCAAAAAGGAAGAGTGAAATGGCACCACCCCAATGCCATGTCAGGGAAAAGCCACATCCCTTTCCCTCATCTTGACTCCCCCTCCTCCAAAAAGATTTTGGTTTTTGCAGTAAGAATGAAGTATGGTTACTGAAAATATATGGTCACTAAATTTTAGAGACGTGAAGGATATTAGGTGAAGTTCATAGACGTTAAAAAATTATTTAGCCAGGGCTCGATGAAAATGAGGATGAAAAGTTAAATATCCAAAACGGTTTTGGGCTCTTACCTTCTCCAAATGAAAAGAATCTGACTGTCATATTTGTAAATATCCATGAGTGGCCACAGAACTGGATTAAGTAGTAGATGAAAAGATAGGC
Source organism: Hippopotamus amphibius kiboko (assembly GCF_030028045.1). NCBI lineage: Eukaryota > Metazoa > Chordata > Mammalia > Artiodactyla > Hippopotamidae > Hippopotamus > Hippopotamus amphibius. Next base: position 82,899,538 of record NC_080187.1, on the reverse strand, counting down.
ATTCTTCCTATACCTACAATAAATACAGGAAAATACGTCCTTTAAACACATTAAACACTCCTTTTATAATCGCCCTTTCAGCATTATACACATCTCTTAACTAACATACTGGCCAGTCTGAGCAAGCAAGAGACACCCTGCTTGCTCAAAGACTTTTATTTGTTTACCCCCCAACCCCCATCAGCTTTTGAAAGCACACACTATCTGTTAAAGTGACCATCCTGAGTTTGTTTAAAGCCAAATATGGTTCCATTTCAAAATCCACTTTCATCTTTGATAAACTTTGAACCTTGCTGCTCGCCAAGGGATAAAAGTAAGCATTGCAAAGTTGGCTTTGAATATTTTTGAAAAGAAAATATGGATAGAGAGGGGCTGATGTGGTCAATATGTGTTGCTGCTAAGTGCAGAACCTGATAACTGGAGAACTAGTTTATAGCTACAAGAGGGGAGTAGCAATGGTGGCATTCTCAGGTGGTGGATAATTCAGTCATTGGACACTCCTGACTTCTGAAGGCATTAGGTGATTGGGGTCTGTATCTTGCCACCGCCTCTTGCAGGTTGCAAGAGCAGATAGCTTCCTTCACCAGACACACAAAGAATGCAGTGTAGTCGCTCAGGCCAGAAAAGGGAAGTCAAGCTGGGTTTTAAAATGGGTTGCTGGGGAGATGACTAAGAGAAGATTGACAGATACACGTTTGAGGGAGTTAGAGAAAGCACTGTTTGAAGTGTTGCCTCTGGTTCGGAAAAGCAGTGGGAGTGGCCCTGCCAGGGTAGACAAGATTCTTCTCCTAGCTGGAGATGTGAAACCTATGAGAAACAAAGCAAATAAGTTGAGAAGCAGATACAGTGTAGCTTGATGATTTACTCGGGCACCCCTACAGATGACTAGAGTACTACTAAAGAAGTGGGGAAGAGGAATTCCTCCCTCAAACCTGCAGCGGAATCATTTGGCGCGTGGGTTAAACACACACATCCCAGGCCCTACCCTCATACCACTGGATTAGTTTTTCTGGAACTGGGCCCCGAAATCTACACGTGTGATTGGTGTTTCTGCGGCAGGTAGAGAAAGTCAAGGGAAGGGCTCCAGGTCGGGGGAGGGGGAAGGAGGAGAAACGCGGCAAGAGAGCGCACAAAAGGAAGGGTGGCCACGCAGCCCGCCCTTCCCATTTCCTCAGCTATAAAATGGGGGAAATAACAGTTACTCCGAGGGTTGTCGAGACAACTGAATGCGCTAATCCCTGTCCAGAGCCCCAGGCACTGTGGGGCATGAGGTTGCTGGGGCGCTGGCCGGTGCTCGCCCGGCTGCACAGTATGGGCACCACCCCTCCCCCTCCCCCACCCCCGTCGGCCCCTCCTCCCGCACCCCCCTCCCCTCCCTCCTCAGCCGAGCGCCCTACCTGGGCTGCAGCCAGGCGGGCAGCGCCTCGGGTCCCATGGGCTGCTGTCGCCAGGCCCTTCAGCGCCGTCCGGGAAGGAACACCCGCCGGGGCGCCCGGGAGGGGTGGCCAGGCGGCCGGGCGCGGAAGGGCGGGGCCTCGCCCCACTCAGCAATTTACCGACAGAAGAAAAAAAACAACAGCCCGTGCAACGGGTACCAGATGAAAACCAAGCTCCTGAAGTTGCTGCGGCGGTGGGAGCGAGCGGCACCATGACCCGCAGGCCGGGGCGCGGCAGGTGCGCGAGGCTGGGCCGGCCTGGCGGGGGTCCCCACACACCCCAGTCCCGAGGAGGGTTCACCAGGCTCCTTACCCGGCTTCCTAATCTCTGCGTTGAGACTCCGTTGCAGCCTCGTGGAAATGAATAGACCTTGACCCCTGACCCCTAGAAGCGTGCAGTCAGGCGATCCCAAAGCCTCCTGGGATGCGTGGGCCCCCGGTGGGCGCCTCTCTTATCACCCTCACCTGTGAGAGGGGTTAGTCGAGGACGATTGGGAGCACGCCTTCACTAACACCTGAGGGCTGATTCCGCCAGTATCAGATATCCTTGCCCCCTCATTTCTCCTGGGTCCTCACTGATGCTTGCAAATCCTTTTATTCATGTTATGTTCATCTCCCTAACCTTTGCCCACCCCTCAGAAACCTCCTGATCCCTCAGGCCTGTGGCATCACTCTCTCCTTCATGCTCTGCTGACCCACTTCCTACTTTGCTGATAAGATCCAGAACATCTTCCAGCTTCTCTACCCTCTAAGGGAAATATCCCAAAATAAATTTAAAACAAAACAAACAAAAAGCCAAGAAAGCACTTGCAAGTAAGTGGGACCCAATTTGAGGAGTTAGAAGGCAGTATCCCCTGTTTATCTCAAGGGAAGTTGAACCTTTAAAAAGGATGTTAAGTTGCTTGCCACAGGTACATGACTGATAAATGGCAGTGTTAGAACTTCAAGGTCCTCGTTGATGTTTTTGTTTTTCCATTAGGCCAGCATAGGTTCCTTCCTCCTAGTCCATTCTGACCTGCTACCTCATCTCTCCATTTCTCTGCACCTTCGCCCACCCCCTGCCCTGGGTTGGAAGTCTGTCTCTCTCCTGCTTTCATCAGTCTCTTGTCAAAGTCATTCCGTCAGTTATTACTCACAGCTTCTTCTTGCATCGTCATCCTCTCCTTTCTACTGGCTTTCACCACAGTTTAGGAACATGTTCAGATTCTCCCGCCCTAGAATTAAACTTTGTATTCTTTCTGCTTCTCTCGGGATGTAATTTTCTCTCTCCTTTCCCTCATAACTCCCTGCCCACTCTCATAATCAGGTGCTTCTTTATTTCTTGCCATCGTCCTGGTCCATAACACCTTACAGTTTAACTTTCCAACAGTCTCCGGAAACTGTTCTCTCAGGGAGGCTGCCTTGATTTCTTCCCCGAGTGCCCAACCTGTACTCACTGTGTAGATGACCCCACACAGTTCTTGCTCTTGGGAGCATCTGATCTAAAGATTTACAAGCAAAGACTGGTGGCTAACCAGTCATCAATGTCCTCAGTGCCCAGACCAAGCAGTGAGACAGGAAGAAAGTCCTGGATGGCCTGGAGTGGGGCCAGAGGAGAAGGCAGAATGTGACCCTTTATCATCAAACACAGCCCCTACATCTACATCTTCCCCCTCCTCTGCTTCTACAAGTCTGCTGCATTTACCAATTTCACCTCTCCTCCCCGTGCCTCTGCAACTCTGCATGTTAGAATGGGATAAGTCCCCTTCTCCTGCTCTATTTCCTCAAAGGTCTGCCCTGGGCCATCCTTCCCGTTTGCCACCGTGTTATCCCTCAGCACAGACACCGCCCACATGGCTTTATCTCCATGCAGGCAATGGCAGACTATATTATCTTCAGCCTCTATTTTTTTAATAAGCACTAGCTCTGGCCTTTCAACAGCTTCTGGATATTTCTGCATGAAAATCCTATTTTAACTCTGAATTGAATCTATTTAAAATAAGTATACTGTCTTTCTTCCCAAATCATTGTCTAATTTCTTACAGGGAAACCACCATTTTCCTAGTCATTCAGGTTCAAATTTAGGAGTCATCATTAAGTTTCCCCATCAAATTTAATTCTATTGAGACAATTACTCTATTGAGACCACTAGCATTCTACTTCCATTCCTTATATCCAGAATTTGGGTAAAGGTGGCACAAAACAGCTCCTTTTTATTTGCCAAAGAACAAACTACAAACAAAAAACCTTTTCAAATCAAGAAGTTAGGGAATTCTACCTTGTTTTCCAGGAATCAGTGCAGAGAGAGCTTATGAGAGAACATTTTGAGTGGGAAGTCCATTTCTCCCTTCTCTTTGGCAGGGCCCTATGGCAGGTCCTCTTCAGGCCCTGCCAGCATTACCAAGGCAGCCTTCACCAGCCTTCCTGCCTCCAGTCTCTCCTCCTTCTACCCAGACTACCATACATTAGTTGAAGTCCACTGTATTTCTTAAAACACAGTCCTGATCTAGTCATTCTCCTGTAAAAATTCTTTATGGTTCTCTGTTGCCTGCTACAGTCATATCTTGCCTCTAAGCCTGTCATACACTGACATCTCATACTGCCCTATCCCCTGCCAGTTACAGCAACTCACCATTCCGTGACCATACCAGACATTTTCTGACCACCATGCATGCCCCCGAGAAAATTTTCTCCTCCTTTGAATTTCTCTTCTACTTCTTCCCCTTCAGCCCAATATTTACCTGTCAGAGTTCTATTAATTCTTTTTTAAAAATTCTTATTTTATATTGGAGCATAGTTGACTAACAATGTGCTAGTTTCAGGTATACAGTAAAGTGATTCAGTTTTACATATACATGTGCCTATTCATTCTTTAAAGCCCTCCCCAAAGCTGCTTCTGGGAGCTGCACTGGGCTAATGGATGTCTATGATGGCACTTACCTTAAGATGTTTTTATTGGGGTCCCTGCCTACTCAATTAGACTGTGAATTCCCAGAGGGCTCTACTTACAGTAAGAATTCGACCAACTTCAATTTGACTAACTTCTCTGAACAAAGTCTCTTTTGCCAAAACTACATGATTGTTGGGAGGATTGAATAAGAAAATGTATAGGTGAAAAATGTATAAAAGTACCTAGTACAGTGCTTGACATGATAAGTGTCCAAAGATATCAGTTATCTGCTTGTACAGAAGAAGTCAGAGGTTGGAATAGTTCAAGTAACTCAAAGTTAATATGTTCTTGTCTTTGGGAGGAACTTTAACATTATTTGAATCTGTCAGTGTTGTTTTCCTTGGGAAAATGTTTAAATTTGTTTTCATCCCTATGAATACCATTTGGGAAACTAAAACCTTGAAATATATTTCATGGCAGTAACAAATTGGCTCAAGATCTTTTTAAACTGCACATTAAAAAGTAATAAACTATACTATTCCACAGTGATCTTCAGAGAAATTAAATCCAGTGGTTGCATATGCTGAGTTTGGACATTTATCCATCCATCTATCCGTAGTCATTTCTAAGTTTTTTTTTCCCTCCCATTCCTTGGCAGTCTCATTTTTGAATGCCAGTACTTCATGTGATATTCACTGAGAGCAGAGATTCTGGAAAAGTGCCCCATTGCCCCATTTTTCTTCCGTTACCTACAAAGGGCTCTATAAGGAATCTGTTATACTCTAAATTTCAATTCTAGTTTTCCTTTTTATTTCAACCACTTGGAATTTTCAGGGATCACAACCTCCCTCTCTTCCTACTCCAAATCCCATTGCACGGTTTGGAAATTTCACAAGCTGCTAGATCCATACAGGACCCTGGAGGGTTATTTAGTCCAATCTTCTTATTTCATAGGCACCAAAAATCTAGTTAAAGCTAGGCTGAGATCTCTTTCCACAGCATCATGCAAAATTTCAGCTATATTTGCCCAGTTATCTTACTTGGGCATTAATCATAGATAGTCATCTATTGTAATCTTTGCCTGGACACACTCTCAGCCTCTATTATCACTCTTTTTCTTTCTTTTCTTTTTTTTTAAAGAACTTTTGTTGAGATACAGTTAACATACAATAAACTGCATATATTTAGAGTGTACTGTTTGGTATCCCAATCTTCCAGTTCATTCCCCCCCAACCCTCCCCGCTTTCCCCACTTGGTGTCCATGTTTGTTCTCTACATCTGGGTCTCTATTTCCGCCTTGCAAATCGGTTGATTTGTACAATTTTTCTCAATTCTGCACATATGTGTTATCACTCTTTTCTAGCGGATCCAAAATATTGCTTCTACTTCTCTGCTAGAACTTTAAATATTCATCCTTTAAATGGCTTCCCCCTTTGCTACTTCATTTAGAAGACCAAACCCTGAATTTCTTGGGCATCATTATTTCCCAATCTATCCTCTGTCTTATTCCAAGACAAATGTGTTCAAGTGTGTAATTGGTTCATTCAGCCATGCAGGAGCCATTATAAAATCTCTTAGTTCACATGATTATATTATTGATTATTAGCTATATGTGTTTTACAGTGTTTTCTATGAGCTATGTCACTTAATCCTCAGAGCAACCCTAAGAGGTGGGTGAGAACAGTTCTTAACTAATTTTATAGACAAGAAGAAAAGGTCAGAGCAGTTAAATATCTTGGCCATGGTCAACACAGCTAGTAAATGTTGGAACTGAGATTAAAACTTTAGTCCATCTCCAGGTATTGAATTCTTAACCACTATACTATATTAACTTGTTCCATGTGATTATTCGGCATTTGTTTGCAAGTACTGATTTTCTTTCTATTACATATAATAGAATCAAAATATAACACTCTATGTAAAACCTAACAGTATATAAATTCTAGAAGAATACACAGGAGAGAATCTTTGTGGCCTTGGGTTAGCCAGAGATTTCTTAGATACAATCCTAGCTATTTCAGATACTTCTTAAATATCTAAGTAAGTGTTTCTTAGGTACTTCTGATCTTCAAAAGTCACTTTTGATAATATGAAAAGATAAGCTATAGATTGGGAGAAAATATTTATGAAGCATATAACTAATAAAGGGCCTGTAGCAAATATATAAAGAACCCTCAAAACTCAGTAATAAGAAGACAAACAACCTAATTAAAAAACAGTCGAATGATTTGAACACACACTTCACCAAAGAAGATACACCGATGGCAACAACACGAAAAGATGCTCAACATCATTAGTCATTAGGGAAATGCAAATTAAAACCACAATGAGATATCATTACACATCTATGAGAAAGGCCAAAATTAAAAAGACTCACCATATCAAGGCTGAGCGAGAGCTCAATTCATCCCTTTGCAGCTTTCCTACAAGCAGCCCAGATCTACTAAGGCAAAAGGATGCCTCTGGCTGGCCAGGAAGAAGGTGACATACAAAGAAATGCAAAAGAGAAAGTCACATTAGTATAATTCCAAACTGTTTCCCTGTTATATACAGTTAAGGTTTTATTTAAATTCACATACAATTTTCATTTCTATTTATTCTTCTTCCATGCTGCTGTTTGCCATTACTGAAAACTACTTTTCTTAGATTAATTCGCTTTACAAACTACTTAGAGGAGTCAGCCACAGAAAACCAACTTAATATGGTAATTTTTGAGATAAGATTTAGTTTATAATGATGGAAACATTGTTTGGGTCACAAATATAAATACTTTCAATATCATTTTATATTGATCTCTTTAGATAAAATTATCTTTGTTTACATTACATTCAAGTCACTTTAAAGGGAGGGTTGCTTTTTGATATTCTAAGGTTAAGAGATTTTTTAAAATGAATTAGGCTTTAAAAATTTAAGACTTTGTGATTGTATGATACACACAGAGTCAAGAAGCAAAACTGCAACATATTTTGTAATCATTTTTGGATAAGGAAAGTTACAAAACAAAAGGGATAAAGTTAAAAAGAAACAATCTAAATACTTAAACATTAATTTATCTAAAAGTTATTGAATTTTACTGGTTATTTAAATAAGATGAGCATAGCTCATATTGTGCATTTATGTAGCTTAATAATGGTAGAAAAAGCTGATCCTCAAAGAAAACTGACCAGAAAGATTCCTTCCTTGAATAATGAGTTTCTGAAAAATAAAGGTCTTGCTTCTCAAATTGTTTTATTCCATATTGCCTTCTTAATGTTGGCTATTCTGTTAATGGAGGGGGATTAGATAAGAAGATCATAGAGATCTCCATGATCTGGTTCTGATACCTGCAATTTATTCCATATCTCAAGTATATCTTGTCTATCAATGCTGTCCCTAGAAAAGTCATCAGCTGTAAGTGATGTCAGCGTTCGTACTTCTTTATTCATGCATTGGTTTGATACTTTCATTTTGCTGCTTGTGTATGCTTTCCACAGAGTTAGTGTTTGTTTATCAAAAATGCTGTGCTTGACCTTGTGCTACGTGAGCTCTTATTGGCTGTTTGGGAGATTCGATAAATTTAAAGACAAAAAGACACAATCTCCATCCTGAAGGTGTTTATAAACCTCAAGGTATTTTTAAATTTTTTTATTGAAGTATAGTTGATTTACAATGTTGTTAACTTCTGATATATAGCAAAGCAACTCAGTTATCACATATATACATTCCTTTTTATGTTCTTTTTCATTATGGTTTATCCAAGGATATTGAATTTAGTTCCCTGTGCTATACAGTAGGACCTTGTTGTTTATCCATTCTATATGTAATAGTTTGCATCTGCTAATCCCAAACTCCCTAGAGGTGTTTTTAAATGGCTGCTTTTTTACTTTAACTATGCTCAGTAACAGAAAGAAACAGTTTCATGGAGCAAGGAATTTTCAGTCAGAAGACCTGGGTTCATGTTTAGATTTCACTTCTGTGTGATGTTGGACAAGTAATAATGCCTCTCTGAGTCTCGGCTCCTTTATTTTTTATGTGAAAATAATACGATTACATACCCTAGCCTGCTTCCTGTGTGAGGATCAAACATGATAACTGTCAAGCTTCAAACACAGACAAGGTCCAGGTCTAGAAACTGGCTGGTACACCTGGTCGATCCATCTGGGGGCAAATAAAGTTGGAAAGCTATCGCACCCCACATACGAAAGTCACTTCCTGATGGATTGGAGAATTAAGTGTAAAGCAAAAGGCAGTAAAAACAAGATAAAATTTAGGTGATTATTTGGACAACCTAGGTGTTAGATTAGGAAGAACTGTTCACCAAGACAGGATTATAGAAAAAAGTTTTTGTATGGCAAAAGATATCAAAACAATGCCAATAGATTCAAATTATATTTGTATTACTGGGATGAACCTAACACTTAGTGATGATATATCATTTTTTTATATACTAATGGATTTGTTCATTAATATTTTGTTAAGCTTGAAGTCTGCTTTGAGATTAATATAGTTACTCCAGCTTTCTTAAAGTATGTGTCTGCATGGTGCATCTTTTTCCATCCTGTTTCTTTTAGCCAATCTTTTTCTTTATATTTAAAGTGTATCTTTTGTAAACAGTATACCATTGGGTCTTATTTTTTTTATCCAATCTATAGTCTCTGCCTTTTAATGAAAGTATTTAGTTTACACTTACTGCAATTGTTGCTGTGGTTGGGTTAATATCTGCCGCCTTGCTGTCTGTTCTCTAATTGCTTTTTCAATCTTGCCTGACATTTTTGGAATTATCAAGTACTTTTGGGAATTTCATTTCATCTCCTATATTGGCTTTTTAGCTATAGTTTTGTTGTATAGTTTAGTGGTTGCTCTAGGAATTATCATATGCATCCTGAATTTATTATAATCTACATTGAATTAATATTATACCACATCACATATATTATAAAAAACAAACTGAAAGCAGAATTCTTCCATTTTTCCTCATCCATTATTTCTATTTCTGTATTCTTCCATATATTTTACTACTATGTATGCTCTAAATCCCACAATAAATTTTCATTTTTTAGAAAGTTAATTATCTCCTAAATAAATTTTAAATAAGGAGGAAAGACCTTTATCTTTACTACACACTTACTCTTTTTTGCAATTCTTCATTCCCTCACACAGATTCCTATTTTCTACCATTTCTCTTTATCCTTAAGAACTTCTTTTCATATTTCTTCTAATACAGGGCTTACAGCAATGAATTCTGTTTTTGTCTCTATTTCACCTTACTTTGAGCAACATTTTACTCTGTATAAAATTCTATGTTTCCACATTTCTTCCTTTTAATTTCTCTTTCTGCTATTATTTTCACTCTAATATGATTAGATTGAATCTAATTTTTGTGGACCTTGTGACCCAGCACAGGTGTGATATAAGAAGAACTTGAGCCTATATATATATATTTTTTAATTACTTCATTTCTTAGTTATAAAATAACTTCAGACTGACTTGCCATTGTTGTGCCCTTGGTATAAAGATCTGCTCATATTTAACAGAGACTAAGGTGTGTATGAGCGAAGGTTTGGGAGTTTTGTTCTCATTCTGGTGAGTTTTATTCTAATTCTGGTATTACTCAAAGCAAATGACTTACATGCAGCCCTTTTGCTTCATCTGTAAAATGAATAAACTGACATGTTTATAAGAACTGTGACCAAAATAAGACCAGATAATGACATTCATAATTATAATAATCACGATGATAGCTAACTATATCGAGGGCTGACTACTGAGTCTCTATTCTCAACACCTTATGTGATTGAACTGATTTGCTCCTCCAGCAAAGCTGTGATGATGTGATACTAATATGTGCATTTTACAGATGAGGAAACTGGAATATGAATCATTTTAGTACATTACCCAGGATCACCACTGCCAGTACGCAATAAAGCTAAGATTTGAACTCAGGTGACTGAAAACTGCCTCTACACACATAACTGGTTGTCAAATGCTGAATTTAAAATTTTGCTTCAGAATCCTGGGAAGCAGTATTTACTAAACAAACAGAACGTTGGCTGGTCTTTACACAAATCTAAAATCTGGCCTGGGTTTCAGAAGTGATGTTTTCCCCTCCAACCTAATTTAATTACATCTAAAGCTATTTAGACATGCATCCATCACCATCATATTTATCCAGACAGCTGTCACATTAAAGCAGTTGCATTTATCATCCTCAACTCATGACAACTAATAGGCGCTCCCTCTCCCTTGACTGTGCCTTTCACTCCAGCGGTTACCTTATCTGTCTCCTTCTATTCACAGCCAAGCTAGCATGCTTTTCAGACCCTATCTTCCTGGGTTTTCTCCTTCACATGATGTTTTCTCCTTCCTGCTTCTTTAAACCCTCTGTGGCCCACTGCTGTCCTCTACCCCTGCCCTATCTCTTTCTCCCTCTTTGGATCTTCTTTCTCATTTCACACTTTACATGTATGATAACCGATAGTGACTGTTTGTATGTCTGCCTCTCCATCACACTTTGAGATTTCTGAACACAGAAATCTGTGCATTTGCTCCCCGCCCCCCCACCTTCATCTCAACCTGGCAGGACACCAGGTGAGAAGTAGCTACTCAGGAAATGGTGTTTAATGTTATTTGAAACAGCTACGGGTTGAGCATGTTGGCAGATAATCCCATAACGACTCCTTGGGGATGGTAAAGAATCCTATTTCAGGAAAATTGAAGGAAGTTTTTCTCCACCTTTGGGAGACGGTGCATGTTTAAAGACCCAGGGGAAGAGTGCTGTGGAGCATAAGTGATTAAACTTATTTAAGAAATGGAGACCGGGAAACTCCCTGGAGCAGGATTGTGGGAAGGACTCTAGGGAATGCTCAGGAGTGGGAAGTGACCTCACATGCTCAGCTCTTAAAATAGATAACCAGCAAGGACCTCCTATATAGCACAGGGGACTAGATATTGATGAGATTACTCAATATCTTGTAATAATCTGTAAAGGAAAAGAATCTGAAAAATAATAGATATATATTATATACTACCAACTGTAAAATAGATAGCTAGTGGGAAGTTGTTGTATAACAAAGGGAGATCAACTCGATGATATGCCTTAGAGGGCCAGGACAGGGAGAGCGGGAGGGGATATGGGAATATATGTGTAAATACAGCTGATTCACTTTGGTGTACCTCAAAAGCTGGTACAAGAGTGTAAAACAATTATATTCCAATAAAGAGCTAGGAAAGAAAGGAAAGAAAGAAAGGAAAGAAAGAAAGAAAGAAAGAAAGAAAGAAAGAAAGAAAGAAAGAAAGAAAGAAAGAAAGAAAGAAAGAAAGAAAGAAAGAAAGAAAGAAAGAAAGAAAGAAAGAAAGAAAAAGAAAAAGAAAGGAAGGAAGGAAGGAAGGAAGGAAGGAAGGAATAGATATATACATGTGTAACTGAATCACTTTGCTGCACACCTGAAACTAACATAACATTGTAAATCAACTATACTTCAATAAACACAAAACAAAACAAAAATACAAACAAAAAAATCATAGGAATATAACAGTCAAGCTGCAGTTAGTACTCAAGAGAACTTTTGGGTAAGGAATTCATTCCTTTAAGCTCTGATTTCCTCATCTGTAAAGTTCTAACTTCACAGCACTATGATGGGAGTAAATTAGATTTTGTCTGGTGTGTGTTTGTGCATATAGACACAAACACTTAGCCCAGTGCCTGGCCCACTATTAAAGATGAAATTCAACAAATTATTTATTAAAATGTATACAAGTATGATACACCCACTTTGGTGCTAAAGTATTTTTGCTGCTAATCAATAGGAATTGACATGTTAACACTTTCCTCATGTAACAGGTGCTGTTGTCTTATCCTGACAGAAGTTATGGTGGGATGAACATCATCCCTCTTAAAATAAACCAGTGACTTGTTTTTTAAATGTTTTAGTTGATTAGGTTTTGTTATGCTTTTAAAAATCTAAGTGGCAAATAATGCAGAAATACTTTCTTAAATTGGCTTGAAATGTAATTTCTGATAGGATATTTCAGGTTCACACTGTCTTTAATATTTCACCCAGCATTTTTATACGTAGTATGTAAATCCATATGTGGAATATATTCTCTATTAAATTCACTGGCAAATAAACAAAAGCTTTCAGAACCTTTAGAAAGTGCCGTGAGATGTTTCTGAGGAGGCACACAGCTTGTGATGTGTACGCAGGAGAGGTGTGAACTTTTTATTTAAGAACTTTTATTGAGATACAATTGACATACAATAAACTGCATATATTTAAAGCGTAAACTTTGAATTTTTTTTGTATTAGTAATGTATATATGGCAATCCCAATCTCCCAATTCATCCCCCCTCCCAACCCCCTGCTACTTTCCCCACTTGGTGTCCATATGTTTGTTCTCTACATCTGAGTCTCTAGTTCTGCCTTGCAAACCGGTGGATTTGTACCATTTTTCTATATTCCATATGTGTGTATTAATATACGATATTTGTTTTTCTCTTTCTGACTCACTTCACTCTGTAGGACAGTCTCTAGGTCCATCCATGTCTCTACAAATGTCCCAGTTTTGTTCCTTTTTACAGCTGAGTAATATTCCATTGTATATATGTACCATATCTTCTTTCTCCATTCATCTGTTGATGGACATTTAGGTTGCTTCCATGTCCTGGCTATTGTGAATAGTGCTGCAATGAGCACTGGGGTGCATGTGTCTTTTTAAATTATGGTGTTCTCTGGGTATATGCCCAGCAGTGGGATTGCTGGGTCATATGGTAGCTCTGTTTGAGAGATGTGAACTCTTAATTTAGCAAAAGAACTTTTGAAAGGTGGAAGCACTAAGAGATCACAAAAACCAATTGGCTACTCCCAGGCGTGCCGATTCTGAGGAGCGAATTTCTCTGAGCAACTCTTTTTCTCTTCACTCAAGATCAGAAAGATGCATCTCTCTCTTGGCATAGTGAGAGAGGTGAGCAAAGAGAAAACTGACTGTGGGGATAGGAGAGGGTGCAGACTATGGGAGAAGCTCATGATTAAAGGCAGGTCACCACTGGCCATAAGGTGAGCTGGTCAGTGTGCGGTCACTGAGCCGTGAGAACCAATGTGACTGTATTCCTTTCCTAGGGCCATACCAAAGTACCACAAACTAGGTGACTGAAAACAACAAAAATGTATTGTCTCACAGTTCTGGGGCCCAGAAATTGAGAATCAGAGTGTTGACAGGACCACATTCTCTCTGAAGACTGCGGGGAAGGCTCCCTCCTTGCCTCCTCCTAACTTCTGGTGGCCCCTGGCAATGCCTGCCTTGTCGGCGCCTTGCTGCACTCTCTGCCTGCATCTGCACGGGGCCTGCTCTTCTGTAGGTCTGTGTCCAAATTTCTCTGAATAAACTGTGATATTGAGAATGTGGCCCCAAGTCTCACATCGACTTGAAGACAACACTGAATGAATACACATCGCTGATTTATGATTTCTCATTGCTGGGCTTAGGTGGAGAGCAGGAAGTCTAAGAAGGGGGAGTGACCATCTTCTAGGACTTTCTGTACCTGTCAGTGTGCCAGGCCTGGTAGCAGTGCATCGCAGGAATTCCTGCCCCACCTTTCTCACTTTCCCTCACTTCTCATCCACCATCTCCTTTATCCTCGTGCTTTCCTGTGTTCTGCTTCTCCTATGAAATCACATGTAATGTCCAGAATAGAAGGAAGGCATACTCAGGACTGGGATGATGGCTAGGGTGGAAGAAGTGTTCCTGTCCCATCTTAAATTTAGGGCTTCTTAAGAACAGAAATTGCCAATTTTTTTTTGTCATGGCCGCAATTTTCTTTATCAGCGGATAGTCCTACTATCAGCTTGCTTCTGCATTATGGAGTTATCATAAAGATAGTTTAAGATCACTATTTTCTCTGTCAAAGGAAGCAGTTGGAATATTACCCTTTGAGGAAAATTATAGGAATACTAAATTTAGGAGATATTGATTTTAAAAGTGTACTAAAAGACAGTAGATTTTTAACTTTAAAGTAATATTTTATACATAAATCATCAAATACAATACTTTTATTTCAAGGATAAATAGATGTTTAATTAATTTTAGTAAAAATTCATTAATTAATATTTGCAAATGATCAGAATAATCTTATTAATCCAGAAAATTAATGAAAATATTACCCTAATCCATACAAAAAAATTAAAAGTTGCTTAGAAATATCACACTGATTTGAGGCAACATCTAAAATGATACTAGTAATCAACTCCAAATTAGTTATGTAAGTGACCTATTTCTCGGTCTTGAAGTCTTCTTGTAAGCTGCTCGATGAATAGAGAACACCTTTGGATTTCTACACGAATAAGCTGCCAGGCACAGTTACTACCCTTTTGGTCTTGCAAATAGTCATGGATTCATTGGAAGCAATTCTTTATTCCAAGTCTGATATCCTCCCTTTGTGAGGATGAATGGCCTTCTTGCCTGATTTTCTGCTCCAGACACACCCTGTCTCCTGTCTTCTCCATTTGCTGATAAAGTCCAGTGAGGAGTCTCTCTAAACTGTTTTTATCCCAAGAAGATTAGGAAATATTCAGGTTGGAAGTGTTGAAGATCTGCTGCAGCATTTCTTGGATGGCAATGAAAGCACTTTCCTTTGGAAAGTGGTCAATTTTTGAAACCTGGAAGAAGCCAAATTTGCTCCTGTCCTTTAGACATCTCAGAGGAAATTCTCCTCCCAGGTTTTCTAAATGTTGTAAAATCTTCCAGTTGCCCCTCCTTCAAAAGTGACAGTCAGAGAGCAGGCAGTAGGGGAGAGAAGTAGCACCAAGGACCAACATGGCAGGCTCCAGCTGGTCACCTTGGGCCCCTTTACTATGTACTCCTTCCTCAGAGAGAGCTTAGCTGTGCGTTGCCGGGATCAACTCGGCGACTCGA
Organism: Hippopotamus amphibius kiboko; assembly: GCF_030028045.1. Lineage (NCBI taxonomy): Eukaryota > Metazoa > Chordata > Mammalia > Artiodactyla > Hippopotamidae > Hippopotamus > Hippopotamus amphibius. The sequence goes on along the minus strand of NC_080187.1, from coordinate 82,884,346 downwards.
GGTGAGTGACGGGTGCCACAAGCTTGAAGAAAAGACAAACACAGATTGAAGAGAAAGTTGGGACCGGGGGACTCAAGACCTCTAGGATCAAGAGCCTCGCTGATTGATCCCACGTTGCTTTTATTGAGTTCTCGGCATAGCCTAAGGGTCTAACACTCCCAGGTTAATCCCATGAACAATCAAAGGCCTCACATGACTGGGGGCAATGATCTTTGTTTGCCTCCTGGGTCCTGATTTGAGCTGGGCGTGGAGAGCAAAGCAGCCCTGGGGGCAGGAGACCTCTCTCAAAAGGATTAAGGATCTGTGCCCCACCCGTGTTGGCCCCTCTGCGACTGTGCCTGTCTTAGGTTGTTCCTCCCTTGAGGAATCTTACCCGTCTCTGGCTAACCAGTCATCCTCCAGGGCCAAACACAGTGATATAAGGAAGGCTCTATGCACCACCCCTGTTGGCCCCTCTGCGGCTGTGCCTGTCTTAGGTTGTTCCTCCTCTGAGGAATCTTACCCATCTTTGGCTAACCAGCCATCCCTCAGGACCAAACAGGGTGATATTAGTCTCCACGCCCCGCACCCTCAGCTCCTCCACTGCTCAAGCAGGACATTCTGAATCCCATCGCTCAGCCCACATACTTCAACATTTTCAATGTTTCAAAAAGGTTCCAGAATGTCTTCCCACATCTCCCCCTTTCTGTTTTCGTAGGAGAAGATAAGCCTGTAGGAGAAGATAAGCCTATTTGAGTTATTTCTTTTTCCGTCAATCCTTGGAGCGTTCCTCCTGTGCACCTGAGAACTAAACATATCAAAATGCTTAGGAGACTGCTATTCATGCCTTTTATCCAATCCAATGGATGCAATGCTTTTAATCCATCAGCTATACTTTGTAAAGTAGCAAATTTGGTGTAGAGACTGCAAAAATCATATTGCATGCCAGTTATTTTAGTTTGTAATTGTTGTATGTCCAGTGTGACACCATCCGCTCCATATCCCAGCCGATGTGTCACTGGCATCATGGCCATTCCAGATTTGTAATGTTCTTATACTCAAGGGAAGTTTCCATATTTCTGTTTGAGCTCTGCCATTCTCTAATTGAGGCCAAGGAGGTATTAATCCAATCCTAAACCATAAAATGGGATAGGGCAGGTGCATGGCAATATTGGTATATGCCATCATAACCTTTTATAGGGATTGCAGGAGGAGTTTTTTTGGTGTAAACCATTAGAGACTGCATACCCCTTAGGGGACCAGTTTCATACTGTTCCATAGGAACCATTAAGTCGTATCACACCCTCCGTCCCACAGCAAACATCCCAAAGAATCTGATCTTGTCTGTCAGCCCATATCCGTTTTATTTTACACAAAGGTCTATCAGGGATGGCATAATTAGTAAACTTAGTCTCCAAAGCTCAAACCTGAAAACAAATGTACAAAGTTTATCTCCGGAGATTCTATATCCCATTCAAGATGGCGTTTCTTTGGAACGCTCATGATATGGCTTAATTCTCCAAGATGGAATCCACACAGGTTCCAGGCCTTGTCCTGGTGACACACAAGCAAACCCTCTTCCCCATGTGATTAACCTTCCTGATGACCAGATATTAGTCAATGGGTCCTGCCACCATATCAGCGGTTGTGCATCATTAAAATGAGTCACATTCTTAGACGAGGCTTGAAAATGCCTCTCAGCTGCTGTATCTGTAGCCTGTGCAGATACATTCAAAAAATTAATAGTAAATAAGGCTTTATTTAAAATTGTTTGTTGCCCTTGGGTGATTCCCCCTTTTTGTTTTTGGAGCATGTTTTTAAGTAGTTGGTTTGCTCTTTCAACTATTGCTTGTCCCTGGGGGTTGTAAGGAAGTCCTGTAGAATGTGATATAGACCACATATCAAGAAATTGTTGAAATGCTTTACTAATATAAGCAGGGCCATTATCTGTTTTAATGGCTTGTGGCAACCCCATGACTGCAAAGCATGCATATAAATGCTTTTGCACATGCTTTGCAGTTTCACCAGACTGGGCAGTAGCCCACATAAATTGAGAAAATGTATCAATGGTTACATGCACATAGGAGAGCTTACCAAAGGATGAGATGTGAGTAACATCCATTTGCCATAAAGAATTAGGGCGCAAGCCCCGTGGGTTTACACCAGGTTCAGATTGCTGAGGATTATTAATAATTTGGCATGATGGACACGTTCTTAATATATCTTTGGCTTGATTCCATGTAATATCAAACTTCATTTTTAAGCCTTTAGCATTTACATGAGTTAATTGGTGGAAATGTTGAGCTTCATCCAACACGGGTGCAACAAGTCTATCAGCAGCTCTGTTACCTGTTGCCAGAGGCCCAGGCAAAGTAGTATGGGCCCGAATATGGGTAATATAAAAAGGAGCGTTTCTAGAATGGACAACTCGTTGAAGTAATAGAAAAAGATCATAAAGAGGCTGTGGAATAGACTGCTTGATAGTAGCAGTTTCTATCATATTAGTGGCTTGAACCACATAGGCAGAATCAGATAAAATATTAACGGCCTGAGGTATGTCTTGCAAAGCACAGATAACTGCATATAATTCTGCTTGCTGAGCTGAAAAGTGAGGGACAGGGATTTGTCGTGTTTTAAATCCTGTATATCCCGCTCGGCCCTTACTAGAGCCATCAGTAAAAATTATAGAAGCATCTGGTATAGGATCAGATTTTGTTATTCGAGGTAGAATCCATTGAGTTCTCTTAAGAAACTGCAAAATGGGATTTTTCGGATAGTGATTATCAATTTTTCCAATATAATCAGCAAAGGCAATTTGCCAACTTACACAATTTTGGAAACAAGCCTGAATTTCTTTAGTAGTTAAATTAATAATTATATGTAAAGGGTCAGTTCCAATTAAATGCTTACTTCGAGTTCTTCCCTTCAGAACCAACTGAGTTAATAATTCTAAATAAGGTGACAAGGATTTTACCATAGTATTTGCTAAAAACAACCATTCCACAATTCCTTCATTTTGCATTAATATCCCCGTAGGTGAATGAGGAGAAGGTAATATAATTAATTGCAATGGCTGATTAACAGTTACTCTCTGTAATTGAGAAGAATGAATTTTATTTTCTACAAGTTTTAGTTCCTCTAAAGCAGCTGATGTTAAAGTTCTTGGACTATTTAATTTTGAATCCCCTTTTAACAAAGCAAATAGGTTAGACAATGCATAGGTGGGGATCCCTATGCATGGGTGAAGCCAATTAATATCTCCTAGGAGTTTTTGCAAATCATTAAGAGTTTGGATTTGATCTGACCTCAGTTCCACCTTTTGTGGTCTAATAGTTGTTCTATCAACTATTGTGCCCAAATATTGATATGGGCTATGCATTTGTACCTTTTCTGGAGCTATTTTAAGTCCTACTCTATCAAGGCAAAGCTGCATGCTAATATACGCAGAAGTAAGTAAATCTTGATTAGGAGCAGCACACAAGATATCATCCATGTAATGGATAAGATAACAATTAGGAAATTCTAGTCGTACTGGTTCAAGGGCTTTAGCAACAAAATTCTGGCAAATAGTAGGGCTATTCAACATGCCTTGAGGTAACACCTTCCACTGAAACCTTTTTCGAGGTTCTTTATTATTTAGTGCAGGCACAGAAAAAGCAAATTTTTCTTTATCTTTGGGATGTAATGGAATGGTGAAAAAGCAGTCTTTCAGATCAATAACTATTAAAGGCCAATTAGCAGGGATCATATTAGGTGATGGGAGGCCTGGTTGTAAGGCCTCCATTCGTTGTATAACTGCATTGACTGCTCTGAGATCTGTTAATAAACGCCATTTACCAGTTTTTTTTCTTTATTGGAAATACTGGAGAGTTCCATGGGCTAAAAGATTCTTCAAAATGTCCTTTTTCTAACTGTTCAGTCACTAATTCTGTTAGAGCTTCTAACTTTTCTATGGTTAAAGGCCACTGCTCAACCCATACAGGTGTATCAGTTTTCCAGGTCAATGGGATTGGTGCTGGGGGAAGCAGTAAGCTTTTACGAACAGTGGCCACTAGTGAAAAGACTGATATCCAAGACCTTCTCTATTTGCATTACCTTCAGCTGGAATGGGAAATAGTTTCCCTTGATGATATTTACCAAGACCTAACCCTGGCTGATATCCTTGATTTATTAGCATTTCTTGACTTTGCATACTATAAGTATCTATCATTGGAATGTGGATTTCAGCCTTCCATTGTTGCAATAAATCCCTTCCCCATAAATTAATTGGAAGGTGTGCTATATAGGGTTGTAAGTGGGCTGGCTGCCCATCTGGGCCAATACAAGGCAATATTTTAGCACTTTGCTGCAAGCCATGAGCTCTACCTAAACCTACCACTGTAATGTCTGCAGGACAAGTAGGCCAGCGAGAAGGCCAATGATTACTGCTTATAATTGAAACATCAGCACCTGTGTCTATTAATCCTCTAAAAGCTTTCCCACTTATAGTTACTGAGCACGTCGGGCGTGTTTCTAAAATTTTTTCAGAGAGGAAAACTCCAGCCTCTCCTGTGCTTCCAAAGCCTTTCGTTCTCCTTACTTTTGTACTATTGCCAATCTTATAATATGGCAGAATAAGCAACTGTGCTATTCTATCACCTGGATGGGCTTTCCATGGAACCGGAAGTTGATATCATCACTTTAATTTCTCCAGTATAGTCATTATCAATCACTCCAGTATGAATTCTAATTCCTTTTGATGTTAAACCAGAACTTCCTAGTATTAAGCCAACGGTTTCTTTTGGCAAAGGTCCAGTAATTCCTGTCCTGACCAATGTTGGAGATTCTCCAGGCAGTATAATAATAGATTCTGCACAAGGAAGGTCTAAGGCTGCGCTGCCTGCTGTGGCTGGTGATAATTCCATGGCACTGCAGAGTATTGGGCCACTTCTGTCTGTTTCTAGATCTGATAGGCTCCCTTTGGTTGCGGGGCTAGGAGTGAGCCCCGTTGATAGTTTCCCAACAAGGGGGTTCCATCCTTATGGAAGTTAGATTTACACTGGCTTGACCAGTGAAATCCTTTTCCACATCTTGGACAAAGTCCAGGCTGTTTTTGCCCTTTGATTACATTATCTTGAAAATTAACAGCCCTTCTATCCATTTTCTTCCTACATTGTTTCTTTGTATGTCCTTGTTTACCACAGTTAAAGCATTTCCCTGGAAATTTGTTATTTATTTTCAGTCCAGCCATAGCTTGTGCCATCACTGTTGCTTTAAAGCTCTCAGTTCCCACTCCCTGACACACTCTAATATAATCATTTAATGTTCCCTTTCCTTTCATAGGTCCAATGGCCTTCTTACAATCTGTATTCGCATTCTCAAAGGCCAATACTTGCAAAATAGTATCAGCAGCCTCAGCATTAGTGATCTGCCGCTTGATAGTCTCCTGTAATCTGGCAATAAATTCAGTATAGGGCTCTTTTGCCCCCTGCATGATCTTTTGAAAAGAGACAGGAGCTTGCCCTTTAGCTTCTATTTTCTCCCAGGCTCTTAAACAACAACGTCTCACCTGTTCTATGGCCTGATCTTCCATCAGAATCTGGTCTTGAACTCTGCCCCAATTTCCACTACCTATCAATTGATCCAAGGAGATAGGAATCTGCCTTGCTCGATTCTGGTTTGCCATAGTTTCAGCATGATCACACCACCAGGTTTTGAACTGTAAAAATTCTCCCGGGGCTAGTACTGCACGAGCCAACGTTGCCCAATCAGCTGGAATCAAACGAGAGCCTTCGGCTACTCCCTGTATGATACCTATGGTGAATGGAGAATTTACTCCATAATTTTGTACTGATTGTTTCAATTCTTTCAATATTTTGAAGGGTATCGGCTCATGTACTGCCTCATAAATTCCATTGGGATTATTAGGATCCACTCCAGGTGCCACCCTTTCATGAATAGTCACTGGAAATGCCATTTGCATAGCCTCCAGATCTCCCTCTTGTCTAGCCTGTAAAATGCCCTTCTGTAAGGGTGATAAAACTGAGTGTCCTATAGACACAGGAAAGGCATAAGCTCCCCCAGGCGGCATTAAAGAGGGTGGAGGAGGGGGCAGTATAGGAAGTTCGCCCTCCTCCACAAGTGAGGGAGCCGAGGGTCTTATTCCCTCAGCCATTTGTATTCCCTTTTGTTTTTCAGTTTTGTTTGGCACCGCACATGCCCATCGGTCCTCTGACGGACCGGTTTTTTCATCAAAGCTATCTTTTGAGCCTTCAGGAGCCCATAGAGGCGCTAATAGAGGCTTTAATACTGACTTAATCAGAGACCACATTTGACCAAACAGAACCTGGTACGGGAGTCCCTTTAGAATGCAGTTTTTTTTTTTTTTTTAAGTTCGTTCCCAACCTTATCCCTAAGTACATAAACCCAGTGTTAGCCTAAAGAAGGAAACCACATACAATATTCTCTCAATTATTTACAGAATTTCTAACAATCGACCTTCACCTTGCTTTTTACAAGACCTTCACTTGCTTTTTACTCCACCTGTCCTTAGGAGCTGCCGTAACAGGCATACATCTGGTCGATATTAATCTAAACTTTTATTTCCCATATTTTACCCTGAACACAGACTACCCAAGAGATTTACTTACTGGCAGGGTTTTTTCAGAGGCCTCTTACTCTCCTCTTGGGGGCTTCACGGCACTTCCCAATTCTTTACTTTTATCAATTTCACTTTCCGTGAACCTTCGTCACTCAAGGCTTTCGAGCCCCATGTTGGGCGCCACTTGCCGGGATCAACTCGGCGACTCGAGGTGAGTGACGGGTGCCGCAAGCTTGAAGAAAAGACAAACACAGATTGAAGAGAAAGATGGGACCGGGGGACTCAAGACCTCTAGGATCAAGAGCCTCGCTGATTGATCCCACGTTGCTTTTATTGAGTTCTCGGCATAGCCTAAGGGTCTAACACTCCCAGGTTAATCCCATGAACAATCAAAGGCCTCACATGACTGGGGGCAATGATCTTTGTTTGCCTCCTGGGTCCTGATTTGAGCTGGGCGTGGAGAGCAAAGCAGCCCTGGGGGCAGGAGACCTCTCTCAAAAGGATTAAGGATCTGTGCCCCACCCGTGTTGGCCCCTCTGGACTGTGCCTGTCTTAGGTTGTTCCTCCCTTGAGGAATCTTACCCGTCTCTGGCTAACCAGTCATCCTCCAGGGCCAAACACAGTGATATAAGGAAGGCTCTATGCACCACCCCTGTTGGCCCCTCTGCGGCTGTGCCTGTCTTAGGTTGTTCCTCCTCTGAGGAATCTTACCCATCTTTGGCTAACCAGCCATCCCTCAGGACCAAACAGGGTGATATTAGTCTCCACGCCCCGCACCCTCAGCTCCTCCACTGCTCAAGCAGGACATTCTGAATCCCATCGCTCAGCCCACATACTTCAACATTTTCAATGTTTCAAAAAGGTTCCAGAATGTCTTCCCACAGTGCGTCACCTCTGATTGCACAGATTCAACATCTCTGAATTTTTATAACTGTGGGAACTTTGGTTTTGCATGACATTTCACTGTTCCCCTACTTCCTCTTGGTCTTTTCCACTTTTTGTTTACTATTTTTCAATCATAAACAAAACTCTGTGGTGTCTTTGGACAGTGATACACGTTCTATTTTATAATCATGATGAATATAAACTATCTCCTATGAAAGACCAACAGTCAGTTAAGTGAAAACAAAACTGAATGTTTTTGCCTTAGTTTAAACATTCTATGCATAGCCTATCATGGCTCTCCTTCCTCTAGTTATGCTGCTTGTCCTTGTTCCAATCAAAGATGGCTGTCTCTGGGTGAAATGCTTGTTTAGATGTTTGCTATGGTTTTCAAGGCTTTGTTTTAGCCAATTGTGCTTTATCACAAACTTGCATTTTGAAGTTCATCTGAAGTGATTACATACATTGAGATTTTTGTAATTTTTTTTTTTCTGGCAAAATGAGAATTGTGGAATGTGTGAAGTTTGTCTGTTCTTTTATCTCCCCATTTAGCTGTGCTCATGTCATTTCTACTCACAGTACTCCTCTTTTCCTCCTTGCAGTAAAGCAGAGTGATGGAGAGTGCAAATGCTGAAGCCATGCTGCCTTGGTTTGGATCAGATTTACCCCCTACAAACTTTAGTAGCTAATTAACTCTCTGGTGTCAGTCTTTTCTCATTCACGTAAAGGGCTTAGGACAGTGGCTAGCACACTGTCGGTGCTCAATGAATCTGAGCTGCTCTTGTGATTATCAAGCTCGGTCATACTGGGCTATTCTCCACTGGCTGCCATGATCCCTTGTGTGCTGTGAACTAATGAAGACTCAAGATGCTAACAGTCCCCACTCTTCCTTCTAATTTTATTGAAGATTAACCCTGCGTAGGGCTCTGTGTTAAAGACTAGGGATACAGACACAACAAAGAAAAGGAGCTAGGACCCCTGCCTTCAAGATGCTCGCATCTTGACCAAGAAGGAGGCAAGGACCTCTAGTAGTGTGATAAGAGCCATTAAATATAATATAGTGTGCTGAGTTATAATAAAGTCTGCAGAAAATTCTAGAAGGATTGAGTCATCACTCTGGGAATGGGGAAGGTAGTGAAGAGCCAGGGACATCCTCAGAGAGTAGTTGGTCTTGCAGGATGCAGGAGGTGAGTTGGAAAACACTGTCCAGGGGGAGAGAACATTTTTGTCAAAGGCATGGAATGGTCCACATTGGAAAGGCATGGAGAGGTCCACAGCTTAAAGTGAGGGTGAACTGTGCTCAGTGCCTGGATATAAGACCAGAAATAATTGCTTGCAGGCAGAAAACCCTTCTGATGAATGAGTGGTAGTGGTAAAACCAGTCAAGATATAGTTTTAAAATTCTTCTTTGAGACATTATGCTTTGAATTTATTTAACCAGGACAGATTATAGTGTGAAAACACTGTGAACACCAACAACTGATGAATGAGTTACACTACTAGGAGTGAGTCACAAATGGGCAGTGGGGTGGGGTGGGGCTAATGTTTATAGAGAACCAATTATGTGCAGGCCCTGTGCTAAATGATGCACTATCATGTGTAAGGCAAACCAGAATTTTTTGAAGGAGACAACCAATTATAATAGGAAAAATTAAAGTGAGTAGAATAAAACAAACTATTGTATATGTTTGCACAGTATTTTCACACACATTATCTTATTACAGACTCAGTGTGGGATAATTATATGATCCTCATTTGACAGATGAGAAAAGCAAATCTCAGGAAGATTAAATGTAGCAAAGATCACTAGCTAGCAGGGGCAATGTTATTGTGTGAAGGAGCTACAATTTTAGGACGGGGACTTCCCTGGTGGCGCAGTGGTTAAGAATCCGCCTGCCAATGCAGGGGACACCAGTTTGATCCCTGGTTCAGGAATATCCCACATGCTGTGGAGCAACTAAGCCCAGTGCACCACATCTACTGAGCCTGCGCTCTAGAGCCCATGAGCCACAACTACTGAGCCCAAGTGCCACAACTACTGAAGCAAAGCCCGTGCTCCACAACGAGACACCACCGCACTGAGAAGCCCACACACCACAACAAACAGTAGCCCCCGCTTGCTGCAACTAGAGAAAGCCCATGCACAGCAACAAAGGTCCAACGCAGCCTATAAATAAATAAATTTATATAAAAAAAAAGATTAGAGGGACTGTGCTCTAAATTGGAGATGAAGGATCCTGAGGCTTCATCTGGGCTGAATGGTAAGAGTACTGTAATCAGCTAGCAATGTCTGCCATGAGATGGGGGGGAAACGTGTGTAAATATTATGATACCTTAGGTATGTGTCTTAGTTGCTTGAGCATGAGTGAAGCAGGATTTAAGCCTGGGGTGGATGAAGGGAGATCAAATAAGAGAGGTGACCACAAGATATTAAGGAGGCTGGAAAATTGACAGTGATTTTTCTAAGTTAATAGCATTTTTATAACCTGGCACTGTAAACATGTTTTTGAAACAAAAATGCCGCTTTTTTCTCCTTTCTTCCTTCCTTCTTTCCTTTCCTTCCTTCCTCCCCCCCCCCACCCCGTCTCTCTCCCTTTCTTTTTCTCTTTTTTTTCCCCTCTCTCTCTTTTTCTCTCTCTCTCTTTCTCTCAGCAGGGACAGATAGAATAATTTGTAAGTTTGAAAATTCAAGGGTAGTGAATTCTAATTGTGGTCTTGGGACCTACTAAGTTTCATCTTTATGGAAGAAGAGCCCAAGTGAGTGAGATGGCCATCTCTTTCAGAGTGGTTGTGAGAGGCCACAAATGTAAACAGAATACCTTTACCTCAAATATAAAATGATATTAGGATCCTAAACTAAGCAGTCCTAACTGCAGGGCAAGTCAGCACCTGCCTCACCATGAACGAAAGGGGAACTTCCATCTCTTTGTTTTTCACTGTCTACCCTCCACATTAATGTGGTACGTGTGCCTGCCTTTGCTTAGCTAGCGGTGGAAAACCACTTCCCCTCTCAGTGGCCTTGAAAATGACAACCACATGTTGTTCCAGTCTTTCCCCTCGGTTTTATTTTTCAGGTCTTAACTCATGATTGCCCTCTGGGTTTCCGTGATGGTAAGGGAATGTTTTCAATTGAAACGAGAGTTCCTGCCAAAATGAAAGAACATGAAAACATGATTCTTCATCACATATTTGGTAAATGCCCTGCTCTCCATTTGAAAATCAGAATTTGGGGGCTAAATTACAGGAGCACTTTCAAGTGCTGCTTTAAAAAACAAAACAAAACAAAACCGTCTATCTAAAATCGCAGGCAATCTTTGCCTGAGTATTAAAACTGTTTACATGCAGTTTATTGAGGAAGACTTTTGAATGGAACCATTTCTTTCTGCATTAAAGAATGTACTGAAATAAACACTGTAACTAAATCATCGTTTAACTAACCATTATGAAATGAGCTGATTTCATTAGAGCATTCTAAGTTGCGGTTGCCGTTACACATTTTAAAAACAAATTCTTTTTTGCTAATGATAAGAGAAGATGACTCTCGAGTTCTTACATGTTAAGAATTCCTTTGACGGTACCAGGAAATTCTAATCGTAGAATCCTTTCTTCTTTTTCCCATCAATTCCTTCATTCCTATTTAATATCAACATGAAAGTCGGCTTGTATTTAGCATAATGGAGCTGTGTGTGCTAATGAAAACTTTACCTTTCCTCTTCTCAGTCTGATGTCTTTTCTTATGCGTGAGGCTTAATCTGTGTTTGCGGAGAGGAGAGTAGCGGATGTAGCCAGTGGTAACAATAGCTAACATTTGTCTGGCACTTCGTATGTATCAGGAATCGTGCTAGGGATTTAGATATAGTATCTCATACCTTAAATCTTAAGAGATAGATCATTTCACTTGTCCATTTTTAATTTACTTTTTAAAATAAATTCTTTTTCGTATTCTCTTCCATTATGGTTTGTTACAGGATATTGAATATAGTTCCCTGTGCTGTAGAGTAGGACCTCGCTGTTTATCTATCTTATATACAGTAGTTTGTATCTGCTAATCCCAAGCAGCTAATTTATCCTTCTTCCCTCTTTCCCCTATGGTAACCACAAATTTGTTTTCTATGTCTGTGAATCCGTTTCTGTTTCATAAATAAGTTCATTTGTGTCATATTTTAGATTCCACATAGATGTGATATCATTAGCCCATTTTTAAAGTGATGAAACTGAATCTCAGAGAGATTAAGAAATTTGTCCAAAGTCACATAATTTCTGTGCCAACATAAATATAAGGATTCTTACATAGATATATTTTAATCCAGACTGTTTACTTTAAACCTGCCGAGACCAGCTCGGAGACTCAAGGTGAGTGACGGGTGCCGCAAGCTTAAAGAAAACACAGACACAGATGTAAGAGAAAGATGGGACCGGGGGACTCAAGACCTCTAGGATCAAGAGCCTCGCTGATTGATCCCACATTGCTTTTATTGAGTTCTTGGCATAGCCTAAGGGTGTAACACTCCTAGTTTAGTCCCACAAACAAGGTTATCTTTGAAGTAAACAAACAAAGGCCTCATGTGACTGGGGGCAATGATCTTTGCCTCCTGGGTCGGATTTGAGCTGGGTGTGGATTTGAGCTGGGTGTGGATTTGAGCTGGGCGTGGATTTGTGCTGGGCGTGGATTTGAGCTGGGCATGGATTTGAGCTGGGCGGGGATTTGAGCTGGGCGTGGATTTGAGCTGGGCGTGGAGAGCAAAGCAGCCCTGGGGGCAGGAGACCTCTCTCAAAAGGGTTAAGGGTCTGTGCCCCACCCCTGTTGGCCCTTCTGCGACTGTGCCTGTCTTAGGTTGTTCCTTCCCTGAGGAATCTTACCTGTCTCTGGCTAACCAGCCATCCTCCGGAGCCAAACAGGGTGATATGAGGTGTGCAAGTGAGAAAGGGGCTGCGCCCCCAGAGAGGGTCAATATTCTGTTTCCATGGTAGCCTATGCCCCCATGGCCTCCACGCCCAGCACCCTTAGTTCCTCCGCTGCTCAAGCAGGACATCCTGCATCCAGTCGCTTGGCCCACATACTTTAATTACTTTTAGTAACATTTTTAATGTTTCAGAAAGGCTTCTGAATGTTTTCCCACATAAACCTATTAAAAAGCAGCAGGAAAAGTCCTTTACATTCAATTGTAATCTTACAGAGAGGTGGAAACCAGGAAAAATGGGAAATGTTTGAGTGACAGAACTAAAATTCATAGGCTCAAGCCACTTCTGTTTGCTTCACCAGATAGGGGACCTAGTCATGGGTGTCAAGAAGGGCTCTTCTCCATTCTCTGCACTCCAGCAACTCTCATACCTCTGTCACTGTGGTTATCATCTTGCCTTCTAACTGTCTGCTTCAATGAGGCTGAGCTCCCTGAGGGCAGGCACCATGTCCTGAACGTCTTGCATATGACAAGCTGTCCACTTCACCTGTATAGAATGAATAGGGAATAACGAAATGTGCGGGCAGGTAAAGATTCTCATCTGTCCCTCGTAAGAATGTGTACTAAATACAGTCCCCCTCTCCCTGTTAAGAAATGAAGAATTAAAAAAAAAAAAAAAGAAAGAAATGAAGAATTACTGAATAAAACCATGGTCTGAGCCTACTCAAGTTTTGCATACCTTTGAATCTTGACTCTGCTACTTATTAACCACTTGACGTAGAGTAAACTATTAAAGATTTTAGTACTCAGATCTGTAATCTGCTCTTTGGTAAGCCTGTTATTTTGGAATTAAAATGCTGTATTGAGAAAGATGTGATACATGCAGAGGGCATGGAAACTAGATGGTTAGTTATTTTGGCCAGGAGGGAAATAATATTACAACTAGTTAAGGGTCATTGTTTTGGAGTACCTGCAAACATTGTTACTGCATGATCCGTGACTGGACCTGAGGAAAAGTCCGTGAAAACATATTTTCTCCTATTTTGGTCAGTTGATGGTGGGCAAGATCACCGATAGGCCATCCTCTATTAGAGGCAAAAGGTGTCTCATACACAACCAGGTAGGTGACCACTTAGTATCACCGCCAGGTGCATTTGGACAATGGGTTCTACTGGGGCAATCTTCTCTAAGTTGATCAGTTTATTAAGATCAACAAATCAGAATTGTAAATTTTTCTCCCACCGCTTCCCTCCACTACTATTTTCTCTGAGTTATTACCATTTATCACTTTCAGCAAATCAAAAGGAAAAAAAAAAGAGGAAAAAATCAGGAGAGTTTTTAGACTTGTTGATGAAAAATGTGTTACAGATGATGCCTCCTTGGAAGTTATCACAGCTTAATAGTCCACCATACTTGCTCAGAACCTTCAAAAGCCTTTTTGGTACTGTCTCAGTGTCTCTCGATCACTCAGCTTGGGGGCTGCCTGTGTTTTTCTATTCCCAAGTGATGACCAGAGAGGGAAGCAAGATAGAAAAGGGAAGAGAGGCTCATTAGGAACTGGTAACAGCTCCCTGTGACAAGACATCTAAAAATGGGATGCTGTCCCCGTCATCTTTTTCATTGTGGTGTTTATTTACCTGGGCTACCAGGGAATGGGGAGTGAGAGTCAGCCTAAAAGTCCAGCGTGGGGCACCAAAACTAAAGAGATTTCCAGTGGGAGGCTGGGTTAAGACAACAATGATTGTGAAATGGTATGATGAAAGACAGAAACTTTATTGCATGTGGAGTCAGAATAAGGTGAGCCCAGCCCATTTTCTCTTTCTAAAAATACACTTGAGATAGCCAGGGCTTCATGCTAAGTTCTGTCTTCTTGGCCAACCAACCATGCTGGGTTTTTGTTTGTTTGTTTGTTTGTTTTAAAGCTCTTTATTGGGGTGCTGTTGTTTTTACTGACATAGAAGAGAGTAAATGAGCTATCTGGGATTTTGCGCAAATTTTATGAAATTCTACTTTGGCATAAAGATTGTGGTGCTTTGTAATAAAGACTCCTATATTTCCGCAAGGGAAAACAGATGGTAATTGTCTGTAAAGAGAAAAAAACCACCTTCCATCTTTAAGCTCTTACTTGTGCTCAACAAGTCCTGCACAGATGGCGATGCACAACAGAATTGTCCACCACCGCCCCTTCACACATGCCTCCCCAAGACAACTGACCCTGGGGCGAGATCAAGGGTTCAGGATGAAGCAATTGAAAAATGGAACCTTCTTTGTTGACCATCATAGAAAGTATTATAATGAAGCCCAGAGAGGCTGAGCACTCTTGGCTTAATAAATCCAATGTTATTAGGCCCTAAGAAATAAGAACAAAGTTGAGTAGATAGAAAGAAAATGAATCTCGCATGCAGACCGCATGTATCATTTCAGGGGTAGGGTGTACAGTAAAAAATTAATCCATGGGATTCAACTATGCTGGATTTTCGGAGACCTCAAGCTGCAGCCCAGGGGATGAAGCTAGCATTGAGTGTCATCCCCCTCCCCGTGTGTGGCTTCCCTTCCTCAACAGATGCCAAGATCCACACAGAGGCCAATTGGTCTGAGGCCCATTCCCCACATATAGTCTTGTCTTTTAAACTATAGAGTTTACAGCAAATATGATGGAAGGGATGATTTTAACAGCCTTTGAAGATTTTTTTATGGCATTTTTAGTTGACTGGTTTTCATCTTGGCTTCACAGCAGCATTTCAAGGAAAGTTGAAGTTGTCTGTGCCCCTGTCTACTGCAGCTGGAGCAAGATAAGATGGGGAGAGGGGATCTTTTTTCATGGCAAAACCTGACAAAAGTTAATAAACTTCCTCCCACTCCACACAAAGAAGTACCTAAAAGAGAAGACAAAGAGGTATTTCATCTTCCCCTGTAGTGTGTGTTGAATTATGCCCCCTCCAATTTAAATGTTGAATTCTTAACCCCTAATACCTGAGAATGTGAACTTATTTGGAAATAGGATTGTTGCAGATATAATTAGCTAAGTTGGGATGAAGTCATTACTGGAGTAGGGTGGGGCCCCTAATCCAATAAGACTGATGTCCTTATAAAAAGTGAAAATTTGGATATAGACATGCACACAGAGAGAACAGCATACAGAGATAAAGGCAGAGATCAGGGTGATGCAGCGGAAGCCCAGGGATGCCAAAGATTCCTACAAACCACAAGAAGTTAGGAGAGAGGCACAGGGCAGATTCTCCTTCACAGCCCTCAGGAGGAACCAACCCTGCCAACAACTTGATTTCAAACTTCTAGCCTCCAGACTGAGAAAGTAAATTTCTGTTGTTCTAAGCTACCCAATCTGTGGTACTTTGTTACAGCAGTTTTAACAAACGAGTACAACCTGCCACCAAAGGCTGAATTTCACCAGGGTTAAGAGATAGTCATGACTTCCCTGGTAGTGCAGTGGTTGAGAATACGCCTGCCAATGCAGGGGACACGGGTTTGATCCCTGGTCCCGGAAGATCCCACATGCCACGGAACAACTAAGCCCATGTGCCACAACTACTGAACCTGTGCTCTAGAGCCTGCACGCCGCAACTACAGAACCCCACGCACCCTAGAGCCCACACACCGCAACTACTGAGCCAGCATGCTGCAACTACTGAAGCTCGCCCACCTACAGCCCATGCTCCACAACAAGAGAAGCCACCTCAATGAGAAGCCCGTGCAGAGCAACGAAGAGTAGCCCCGACTCGCTGCAACTAGAGAAAGTTGGCACGCAGCAACGAAGACCCCCAACACAGCCCCCCCCCCCAAAAAAAGAAAGAGAGGTCATCTGCAGGTGAGAGAGGGGACCCTGAATAGAACTGTCACAGCCTTGCTGGATGAGCCAGAGAGCAGGGTGCATGCTCTACCCCATCAGTTGAAAGCTTGGCAATACCTGCCACTGAATGGGAAAGCCTTCTCAGTGCTCCTAGGAAAAGCAGTTGAAATGCAATCAGACAGGAACAATGCTCTGTCTTGTATACAGATAGATTTATACCTTTCACATATATAGAGGATGTTAATCTCTTCAGGTGACTTCTTGTGCCCAACCCGTCATGCACGGTCCCTTCTTTAGAGACCCCTCATTAGCTTTATGGTGAGCTGAGAAGAGCCTCTAGGGTTATAGGGGTGTTTTATTACTAACACCAACTGTTGCTTCTCAGCCAGATTGAGAATTATAATTTCAGTCATTTCAAAAATTATTCCCTGTGATGATGTTGGAGTGAAGTTGTGAATATGAAAAGAGCATATTAAGGCTGAAAGGATTATACAGAACTGAATTCCCATCATACATATCTATAAACTGACCCCTTCTCAGTCCTACTTCAGGCCACCATCCCCTCATGCTCAGACCCTCAGTAGCCTCTCAACCTCTAGCCCCAACCTGCTCTAATCCACCCCTTCCAGCTCTGACAGAGTCTCCTGTCTTAAAGAGACCTGATCAGGCCACTCCTCACCTTAAACACCCAACTCTCCAGGCCCTCAGCATCTATCCCAACTTAAATCCCAGCTTCATTTCCTTCTCACTCTCACCCAATACCTGTCATCTAGTTGCACTGTCCTTCATGACATTCCCTGAACAGGCCATGTGTTTTTGTGACTCTTGTTCAGATTGCTCTTTTCTGAAACGTTCCCTCTCCCATTCTTTTCATTTTTAAATGCTGTTACAATCTCTTGGAATCCAAGTTCAAGCATGTTCTCTGTGAAGGCTGCTAAAATCATCAGACAGAACAAATCTGGGCTTCTATAGGAAACTGTCCATTATCTTAAAATGACATTTAATATAATGCTATCATTTTTACTCATATAATTATCTGTTTCTTTCCTTGAAAATGAGCTTCTTGAGGATAAAATCTGTACCTTGTTTGTTGATATAAGGCCAGTGCTTAGCAGTGTCTGTGGTCAGGTTGTAGGCAGCTTCATGAATCACTGACCTTGATTAGTGTGTAAACAGCAGCTCACACAGGAAGAACAAGGAAAAGGCCAGTCAGGTAAGGACCTCTCCTCACTTCTAAGGATAGGCAGAACTACCTGCAGACCTTCACGAAAGTTAGGATGAAGGGATGTATAGATGGGTTACTTCCAAAGGCAGGAGAAGTGCATAAGGGAGTGGGTGGGTTTCTAGTTTATTTTCTAGTCCCCTATAACCCTATTTCAAGGCTCAGATCACAAACACTTTAGAAGTTCACCTGGCTTCAGGCATGGCTAAAACAATATATTCATGAGTGTGTCTTCATCTATCCTTCCCTTCTGCTGTCTTTCGAGTTGGCTTTATTCCTCATGCTTTATTCCAGTGCGGGACACGTCAGGCTCAGCAAAGCAGAGCACCACCTAAAGGCGTGCAGAACATAAGCTGTGCAGCCAGACGTAGCAGTCCTGGTTCCAAGCTTGCACTGAACCAGGCACCAGCTACCACAAACAGAGACACCTTTTTCCTCAGCATTCTGGCTGGAGTTCTACTTGTCACTCTCATGGCCTCCACTTGTGTCACTTAGCTCCTCCTGACCAGTCACTGTTCTCAGTGGCTCAGCGCTCTCAGTGGCTCACTCTGGGTCAGAGGCCCATTCACAGATTTGGGCATGGCCCCAATCCCACAGCTGTCAGTGGTGGTACTAGATGCCAGGCAGGTCACAACAGATGTCCACTGTAACATGTAAATAGCTGAGCACGGTTCAGGCCTATCACAGGAGATCGACAAAGACTGGCTCTTCTTCCTATTCACCCTTTCCTACAGTCTGTTTTACCCATCTTTTTTTTTTTTTTTGAAAGGGACCAATAGATATTTTTAAGAGAGTTTTGCAAATTACCACAAGCTCTTTAGTGTTATGGTATATAGTATAAAATCAATTTTGATTGAAATGGGAACAGTATATTTTTAAATATAGTTCTATAAAGTGTAAGGAATCTTTCCAAATACCGAAAAGCATTTTCTCCAACAAAATTAAAGGTAGGAATATGATTTGGGTCTATCAATTACAAATGCATTCACAATTGATATGAAAGTTTTCCATTGGAAATACAAAATCTTATTGAAATAAATATGTATTTCTTCTAATGGTTGATTTGGCCTTGCACAGTGAACTATACCCCATCTATTCTTCCAGCCATACTAACAGAGCCAGCTTAAACATTCTTCAGCTCAGTCCGGTCCTTAGAAACTAGTATTCTCTTACCCTCCAAAAAGAATCAAAACAAAGCAAAAACAATAGTAATAATTACATGTTAGAAATTTTTACATATATAAATTATGACTGATTCTGGTGTTAGGGGGGATTTGGCTGCAGTAAAATATGGACCATGTGACTACAACACATAAGATATTAAAAGTTAAGCAAATAACTACCTTATACATAATTACACTAACTTTCTGCTTTCAATGTCACCATCACAGACAGAATGTGAGAACCCAAAGGAACCTTGGAGCTCCAGCCCCGTTCAGTTAGAGGTGAGGCAACTGAGGCTGTCAGTTTGACTACTATATGTCTTGGCGTGTTTCTCCTTGGGTTTATCCTGCCTGGGACTCTCTGCGCTTCCTGCACTTGGGTAGCTATTTCCTTTCTCATGTTAGGAAAGTTTTCAACTATAATCTCTTCCAGTATTTTCTCAGGTCCTTTCTCTCTCTCGTCTCCTTCTGGGACCCCTATAATGCAAATGTTGGTGCGTTTAACATTGTCCCAGAGGTCTCTTAGGCTATCTTCAGTTCTTTTCATTCTTTTTTCTTTATTCTTTTCTGCATCAGTGATTATCACCATTCTGTCTTCCGGGTCACTAATTTGTCCTTCTGCCTCAATCTGCTATTGTTTCCTTCTAGTGTATTTTTCATTTCAGTTATTATGTTGCATATTTCTGTTTGTTTGTTCTTTAATTCTTCTAGGTCTTTGGTAAACTTTTCTTGCAACTTTTTGATCTTTGCATCCAATCTTTTTTCAAAGTCCTGGATCATCTTCACCATCATTATTCTGAATTCTTTTTCCAGGAGAGTGCCTATCTCCTCTTCCTTTAGTTGTTTTTCTGGTGTTTTATCTTGTCCCTTCATCTGGTACAAAGTCTTTTGCCTTTTCATTTTCTCTGTCTTTCTGTGGCTGTGATTTTCAGTTTCACAAGTTGAAATACTGCTGATACTGCTTGATTCTGCTGTCTGTCCTCTTGTGGAGGAAGCTGTCTAGGATGCTTGCGGGTGCTTCCTGATGGGAGGGACTGATGGTGGGTTGGGCTGGGTGGGTGGAGCTCAGTAAAACTTTAATCTGATTTGGTGGGTGGAGCTCAGTGACACTTTAATCTGCTTGCCTGCCAATGGGTGGGGCTGTGTTCCCACCCTGGTGGTCATTTGGCCTGAGGCGACCCAGCACTGGAGCTTACAGGCTCTTTGGTGGAGCTAATGGTGGACTCTGGGAGGGTTCATGCCAATGAGGACTTCTCAGAACCCCTGCTGCCAGTGCCCCATCTCCTTGGTGAGCCACAGCTGCCCCCCACCTCTGCAGGCAACCCTCCAACACCATCAGGTAGGTCTGGTTCAGTCTCCTATGGGGTCACTGCTCCTTCCCCCTGGGTCCTGGTGAGCACACTTTTTTGTGTGCCCTCCAGGAGTCGAGTCTCCATTTCCCCCAGTCCTGTGGAGGTCCTGCAATCAAATCCTGCTGGCTTTCAAAGTCTGATTCTCTGGGGATTCCTCCTCCTGTTGCTGGACCCCCAGGTTAGGAAGCCTGACATAGGGCTCAGAACCCTCAGGACTTCTGCGGTATAACTGCTCTCCAGCTTGTGAGTCACCCACCCAGCATTTATGGGATTTGATTTTAACGTGATTGCGCCCCTCCTACCATCTCATTGTGGCTTCTCCTTTGTCTCTGGATGTGGGGTGGCTTCTTCTGGTGAGTTCCAGTGTCTTTCTGTCGATGATTATTCAGCAGTTAGTTGTAATTCCGGTGCTCTTGCAAGAGGGAGTGAGCGCACGTCCTCCTACTCTGCCATCTTGATTCTTCTCCCCCATCTTTTTTCTTGACATTTCAAAGATTTGTAAAACAGTTGGTCTTGTTTCTTAAATAACTTTGCAGAGGCCACTTATGGAATGTTGAATTTGGAATTTTAGAAGTGTCTTATTTACACGTTGTAATCAGAGATGCTGAATATTCTTTCCAATATCTCTATATATGACTTTGGTAAACATGGCCTTCATTTATATTCCAAAGGACTTGCTTTTTGTATGAGATTTTGGGAAGGGTGCTCCTTAACCTCACTTAATTTTATATAAGAAATTTCTACAATCTTTTTTCACATTTAATTAAGTTAAACATTGGGCATCTTCCACAGGCAAGGCCATGTGCTAAACCAAGTCATACATCGTGGACATTTATTCCTCAAGAGTTTGCGGTGTGATTATCTCCAATTTGCATAACTTGCCCAACATCATAGAAAGTGTCAGAACCCTCTTTAGCTCTCAGGTTTATAAAACTCCATGTCCTGTGCTTTTTCTACTACTAAACTTTAAAAAAAAAAAATTTGGACTTTTAAATTCACAGATTTCCACTTCATGCATTTCTGGATTAGTATGTCCTTTTCTGCTTTGAAAACTATTTGTTTTACCTCTGGGTTTTCATAAAAAAGAAAAGGAGAGAAAAAGTTGAAAAGTGAAAGGAAAGAGAAATTTGTTGCATGTTTCCATTAAACAACACAGGCCATTTTTTGTTCTTAAACTTTCCTATGAGATAATGAAAGCAGCTGGTGTAAGACGAAAAGGAAACTGCATACCAGAGCTCTAGTACAGGATAAAAACATAGTGGTCGAGAGCAGGAAATGCAGCCTTGCCAGGGAAAACTATGACTCATGGTCCAGACAATCGCCTCCTAAAACCTGAAGAGAAAATAGTCTCTATAGAGTCTGGTAAGGGAGCAGATGGGAATTTCCTACTAATCTCTCTAGAGCAAGGGAGAGAAGGGCCTTTTATGATGGGGTGGGGATGGAAGGGAGACAGACTTCTTGGGGGAAAAGAGCAGCATCTTTTGCAGAAGGTCCTCATAGGCACTTAGAACAAAGCCAGGAGCTAGAGCCACTGGGCAATAGAGCTCCTCATGCTCTCTTTAAATCACAAGATCTGTGCTATGTTGTTAGATAAAAATAACAGTTTGGCAGGTAGTAGATGATTACAGGTAGTGGAGAGTATGGTTTCTGGTTCCAAGTATGTCTCTGTTCTTACCTACTTTGGACTTGGGCAAGTTACTTAACCTTACTGAGCCTTGGTTTTCTTATGTATAGAAAGAATACAGTAATACTTTCCTCCTAGGGTTCTCAGAAGGATTAAATAAGATGGTATATATCTATAACACATTTACCAGAGTCCCTTACAGAAAAAAGTCCTTAAGAAGTGTAGCTGTTACTCTTGTGTTTGCATTATGCTATTATAGCAAACATTTGCATTATAAAGACGCAACTTAAATATAGTTACCTTGATGATTCCTCAAAAATTAAATAGAGAATTACCATATGATCTAGCAATTCCACTTCTGGTTAAACTCTTGTCTTTATGTGAATTACCCCCATGCCACTTTGCTCTTGAGGTCTAAAAGGTAACTAATGCAATAAATTCAGGTTACCATACTCAATTAAAGATTTAGAAAAAAAAATACAAATACCTGGGACTCAAATGGGTATTTGTACACCCATGTTCATAGCAGTATTAATCAAAATAACCAAAAGATGGAAGCAACTCAAATGTCCATCATTGGGTGAATGGATAAACAAAATGTCATCTAGACATACAATGGAATATTGCTCACGCAAAAAAGGGAAGAAAGTTTTGACACGTGCTACATCATGCCTGAAACTTGAAGACATTATACTAAGTGAAATGTCAGTCACAAATGAGTAAATACTGTATGAGTCCACTTATATGAGGTACCTAGAGTAGTCAAATTCATAGAGACAGAAGATAGAATGGTGATTTCCAGGGATGGGGGGAGAGGGAATAGGGAACTAGTGTTTAATGGGTACAGAGTTTCAGCTGGGGAAGCTAAAAAAGCTCTGGAGTTGAATGGTGGTGATGGTTGCACAACTGTGTGAATGTACTTACTTCTACAAAGCTGTACTTTTAGAAATGGTTAAAATGATAAACTTTCTACTATTTATAAAGTGCTTTGGGCTTTTCTTTCAGAGTTTTAGCATGAGAGGATATTGATCAACTTCTTGGGCAACCTTTTAAAATATGAAAGACTATTGCAGTGTGACATAAAAACCTCTTACAATCTAACTGCTGACAATGTTGAACTTAGACTAAGATCATTTTTCCTTTCTAAGGGCCTATTGATTTAATCTTCTCTTGGAATCTTATTAAGAGATCTTAAGCCATCAAAGTATGTTGATTCTGACAAAGGAACACAAGATGTTTTGGCTCCATTTTACTTATTTATTTGCTTTCTTATATATTTTTAAGAACTTTAATGAAGCATAATTGACATCCAATAAACTGCGTATTTAAAGTGAACACTTTGGTTTTGACATATATGTACACTCCTGAAACCATCAACACCAACACAGAGAACATATCCATGTCCTTCTGAAGGTTTCCTCATGCCCCTTTGTAATTTCTCCCTCCATTTCGCTCCTCACTCCCACCGCCCCCATCCTCAGGTAACCATTGACCTGCTTTCTGTCATTATAAACTAGTTTTCCTTTCTAGAATTTTGTATGAATGGGACAATACTGACTCTTTGTCTGTCTATCATACTCAGCACAATTTCAAGATTTATCCATGCTGTTGTGTATATCAAGGATTCATACCTTTTTGTTGTTAAATAGTATTCCATTATCTGGATATACTACACCCATTTGCTTAATCATTCATTTGTGATGAGAATTTGAGTTGTTTCTAATTTGGGGATATTACAAGTAAAGCTCCTACAAACATCATATACAAGTCTATGCATAGAAACATGCTTTGTTTTCTCTTCAGTAAATAACCCAGTGAAATGGCTGGGTCATATCGTAGATGTATGTTTACCTTTTTCAGAAACTGCAGAATGGTTTTCCAAAGTGATTGTACCATGTCTTATTTCCACTGGCAGTGTTTGACAGTTCCAGCTGCTCTACATCCTTGCCAATGATTGATAGGGTCAGTCTTTAACTTTAGCCATTCTGGTAAGTATGCAGTGGTGTCTCACTGTGGCTTTAATTTGCATTTGTTTAATGACTAATGATCTTGATCATCTTTTTCTGTCCTATTAGCCATCTGTGTATCTTCTTTGGTGAAACGTATTCAAATCTTTTGCCCATTTTTTATTGGGTTGTTTCACTATTTTTGAGTTTTGAGAGTTCTTTATGCATTGATGTAAGTCCTTTATCATACATGTGACTTACAAATATATTCTCCCAGTCTGTAACAGGTCTTTTAATTTTCTTAAAAAGGTCTTTTGAAGGGAGCTCCATTTTTCTCTTATTCCTAGGCTAATTGTTGAGGGATATAATTTAAATAATGCATTTTGAGTTTCCTAAGAACACCCTACACAAGGAATTATAAAGGAAAGCAAAAATTTTGAAACAGAATGCGGATTGAAGCCAAATTTACTGATTTGGTGATAGTTGTTTGATGGGAGCAAGTTCCTGGAGTACTATTCATCAAGTCAATTAACAAATTAAGTGATTAATGTGGTCCTGCTAAATTAAAAGAGTACATTGCTATGCTGGCAATTCTAGCCCAATCTCAGAGTTTGATTGTTTTAAACTAACTATTCTAAGAGATTTTAGACAATTAAACTGATGTTTATAAAGCAACAATTAACGTTGAGAAAAAAAGGATAAATTCATAAAACAGTTTCTTTTTCAGGCTCAATAAACGTCGGTACAACAGATTTAGAGAAAATGTTTGCAATTAGCAGGATCTGGTTCTGGGCGCCCTTCACCTGACTGCACTACCAGCTGCTGACTCTCTGTCTCATTACCAGACTAGTCAATACAGAAGTCCGTATCAGTGAGGGCCTTGCCTTCTGTGCTGCTTAGACCTCAAGTGTGTCATATATAGAACTGGACCAGGATAGCTGGTGGACATTCCTCAGGAAGAGTAGTGGCTATGGTAGGTTCTCATGTAATCACATGGGCTCCTGTGTAATCAAAAACTGTTTCACATTCATTATCTGATCTAAACCCATGAAGAAGGCTTTCATGTTTCCATATACTTATTTACTATTCATTTATCTCTTTGATATAGTATTCATTCAAATATATCACTCATTTTTATTGGGGTAGTTTCTTATTGTTGAGTGTTGAGAGCATTTTTTGGTATTTTCTGGACACAAGTCCTTTATCAGATATGTAATTTGTAAATACTTTCTCCCAGACTGTGGCATGGTTTTTTCATATTCTTATGAGTATTTTACGAACAAGTCCCTACATCAGATATATCTGAGGACCTAAAAGTGCCTGATGACACCCTAAATTCCTAGGGTGTCATTGTCACCAGCTTTGTTAAGTGCAAAAAATAGCATACAAATGTACACTGATATTACCCTGTAACTACATGTCCATATGCTTAGGCAATATTTATGTAATATTTATGTTAACCAAGATGTTCACCAGGATCTAGCTGCTTAAGAGTAGATAAAACTTCTCGACCCCCTAATCTGTGTCCTCTCCATGGTTTCCTCGGGAGGTGGGGGCGGGGTGGGAACGGCTCTGTTGTCACGGCTCTACCTTCTGTCCCCACTGACTTGGTTCACGCATGCACGTCCAGACACCCTCTGCTTGTTTCCCCATATCACTTCAATCCTGGACACTATGATTTCTATGCACATGGGGGCTTTGTGTGGGCAACCATCTCTACTGAAGCTTTGAAGAAGATGGAGGAGAGGATTTCATCACTTCAGTGCACATAATTTCAAGTGGCCTTTGAGACATCCTTGTTCTTAAAAGTCCTTTATTTGCCCTCACCAGAAATTTTTCACAGCTGCCTTATTCCAGGGAGCACCACAGCCCCAAGACCATCGACTGTGTTTCTCTCTCTTTCCTCCTCAAACACAGACACACAAAAACATGCTATTGGGATTGTGCTGTCTTTTGTGTTGCTATATCCACAACCTCAAGATCTCACCTTGTATCTCAAGAGGCCCACTCAATATTTTTCTAAACAACAAATGCTTTCCTAGTAATGCATTCTGATGCCAGCTAAAATAATCACTTCACTCCTCATATGTAGCTATCTC
The DNA here is from genome assembly GCF_030028045.1 of Hippopotamus amphibius kiboko. Taxonomy (NCBI): domain Eukaryota; kingdom Metazoa; phylum Chordata; class Mammalia; order Artiodactyla; family Hippopotamidae; genus Hippopotamus; species Hippopotamus amphibius. The sequence continues at coordinate 82,858,790 of NC_080187.1, read as the reverse complement.
TGCCAGATGTGCTGACTTACATGTGGCATAGCTGTTTAATATATGCAAATATTCACACATGCAGCTTTAGGTTAGCCTCCATCGTTCTTATTAGAATTAATATTAATTGTCATTTATCCTCTACTATGATGAACATACTTTTGATATTCTGGATGGACTAGAATGCTCAGTGGTGTCATAGTTATTTATAATTCTGCAGAGTAGGCCTCTCCTCTGTCCCCTGGTGCCCTGCACAGCACAGAGCAGGCCTTTCCAGGGCTGCACCAGCCTCTCGCTATCTCAGCCAATTTAGCTGTTCAGCCCAGGTGAACTTTAGCATCCTCTGGGCTGCTCTAGGCATGCCTTTCACTCTGCATTTCGATGTACTGATCTTGCGTTTGACTCCTAGGCAAAAGGAAGCACAGCTGTGGAAGGGCTTTCGGCAGAGCTGGGGTGTGGAGTCTCAGACTATGGGAAGCTGGGGAGAGAGGGAAAGTTTACTGTCTTATAGGAGCCTTGACTGGCTTGGGAGGATGACAATAGCAGCAGACCTACCAGGATGGCACTTTTCTGTCCCACAGCCGGTGTTTTACCCAGCTTAGGTCAGAAGGGGGAGCCCTGAGCTCACTGTCTTGATAGTGTCTGCTCTGAAACTGTGGACTAACATTTCTTCTCAAAGCCAAATCCCTTAAAGGGAACATAGACTTCTGTGCTACTCTAGGAGAAAACGCCTAGATACAAATAAAGTCGTATGGGATTCTGCCCTTTGTACTTCTTTTTTAACCTCCACTCACTAGTTATGTGACCAAGGGGAAGTTACTAAACCCCTTGGAGACTTAGTTTTCTGTAAAAAGCAGTAATGGAATTGTGCCTACCTGAGGGGTAGTTGTGAAGAGGACTAAATCCGATTACATAGGTAAGAGCTCAGCTCACCGCCTGGATGGCAGCTGCTAATGACAGGAACAGTCAATAATTCAGATTCCCAAAGGGTTCAGTAAAGACAGAACCCCAGCCATGCTGGGCAGGTGTCTAAAGAGCTGCTAGGGGAAGATTACTTTCCCAGAGTAATACCTGGAATAAGTGAGTGCTCCCTCTCTCCCACCTGAATTTCCATTTCTCCCATGCTTTCTGGTTTTTCACTTGGCCTGAAACAACTTCATCTGCTGCACCTGTCTTGGATCTGACTTTAGAGAATATGTAGCTTCAGAGGTGCAGAGCAGCAGGAAAAGCAGATAGGATAGTCCTGGAATTCTGTATGAACAGGGAAGGGGGAATCAGGAACAGGCTCACTTTTCTGAAGAAAACAAAATGGGGAGAAAACCTAGCCAGATGGCAGGGGTATCAGGCAGACTTCTGCCTCCCTCTGGTGTCTGTGCCCTGGAAGCAGACAGAGACCCCAGCTCTCCTCAGACACCCACACATCTTGGCTGAACCATGAGGAGTAAAGTAAAGGGAGTGCAACTTAACAGTGTCACAGGAGTGCCTGGGACCTCTCACCCTTAGGATTGGCCAGTGGAGGGAGGTCGGCACGTAAACATTTTAAAACCCTGTGGTGGGGAGGAGGGAAGCAGAGCATCCCACAGAAGATAGGGATGAGTTTAGGACAAACACAAGAGCTGAAATATTCCCTTGGTCACCCTGACAGCCAGTCAAACTCTAACTTTAGGGCAAAAGAGCCTGGGGCACAGGGTAGAAGCAGTTGGCGCCCTTGCTTCCAGTTCCACAGCCACCTACCTGCCTCCCATTTTAATTCTGTAGAAGCTCAGGCCACATTTATTCTCTGAAATCACATCCCCTTACCATCTTTTACCTTGAATATTCCACATGGCTTCCTTGCATTTTAAATTTGTTGAAGGAAGGGGCCTGAAACTCTACTATTCTACAGGCTCATTCTACAAAGAACATCTCCTAGGTGCTCTGCAGTTTTTAATACGGATGGTTACATAAATCAAGTTAAAATTAAAACTGCCATGTTGACTTCCGTTTCAAAAATAATTTATTTCCCATGGAAAAACTTTAAATAAATAAATAAATAAACAAATAAATAATGCATAAGTTAATTTTCAAAACGCTTAAAGTCTTTAACTGTCCTTTCAAATCCAGTGCGTTGCCTGTCAGTTACTGAAAGAGCCTCCGCGGGTGGAAGAGCCTGACCTCGCTGGCAGCACTGTCCGTCCCCAGAGCCACAGGTGGCAGATCGTCAGTTCTGGAGGTGGCCTGTAAGGCTGTTAAGGAAGGAAAAGTTCTTGAGGATCTCCACTCGCACTAGAGTCCAGGCACAGCTGCTGTACTCCTTGGACTTCAGGTACTGCACGATCTGCAAGTAGTACTTCTTCAGGTGAAGAACGGTCATGTCTCCCCCGGGGAAGTTTTCCTTCTCCATGATTTCCTCCAGGATTGGCTCCAGACGATCTCTCTGCCCACAGAGTTCCGCAAGGAGGTTCTCAATGATGGGCTCAGTCCAGCCAGTGCGCGAGACATTTCTTCTGAAAATCCCTAAGATCTGCTGGAGCATCTCATAGATGACCAATATGGCCTCTTCCTTCCGGAACTTCTGTGGTTCCTTAATCTCCTCAGGGACCTCGAAGTTCATCCTGTCCTCGAGGCAATCTTGAGGAGCTCCAGGTAGCTGCAGCAGGAGGTTCTGACAGGCCAAATTGCTGCGCTTTTGTTGGAATCGAAGCAAGCTGTAGCTCATGGAAAGAGCTGTGGTGGAGACACACAGCAGGAGAGCGATTTGGAGGATGAACCTGTTGGTCATGATGAAGACAGGAACAGGGTAGCTGCTCTCCTATTAGATGCTGAAACACGGTCTTCAGGAGTTTGCAGTGTGAATGTCTTTTCTCCATGAGTGTGGGCTATTTATACAGAATGGCCCTCCACTCTTTCTATTGGAGAGGAATTTCCCACTTTCAGTTCTCCCTTTCAGTTTTCCTATGTCATGTAAACTATTAGTTGTCTTTTAAACTCTTTTTCTTTAAGCTCCTTGGTATTTCATCTTCTATATATTGGGGGAGGGGGATATTCAAACTGAGAGGATTTCTTATGTTTTGTAAGGTTAAGTAAATTGCTAAATGCTAAAGAAAGAAATAAACCAAATCCTTTTGAAGTTGATTATTACAGCTTCTTTCATTAGGAAAAGACTTTTCCTTTTACTTTTTTCATATTATGAGATTTGGGGGGGAGGTCTTTGTAGGTAAGAGAGTTTTCTTTATCATAAGAATTAGGCTTGCTTCCTAATTACACTATTACGAAAGGATAAATACATGCAGTTTATGATTTTTAAAAAGACACCTATTGTTTTTCTATCTAAAATAGAATGATGTCAAACTCAGTTGACCTGCATTTTCTTTCTAGGGTCTTAACCACAAGCAGCAAGACATCACATAAGTTTCTCAGCCTTAATTTATGGCTTTATCTGGCAATCTCAGCTGTCAAGAATATAACTGAAAACCAGAGATTAAGAAATGTCTCTAAGCAGGCAAAAGGAATGTTACACTGGCCATGCATACAAGTCCATGGTTCCTCTTGTAGGGGGCCTTTGTGACCATTACTGAGGGCCAATGTGGTTTTTATACATACTTCTAACAATTTTCCATCTGCATGCAAATACATACCACATATTAAAAGGAGGTCTAGGAGGAAAACGGAGGGAAAAAATCAGGTAATCAGGGGATGTTACTGTTGAGAGAAGCGGTTCTAGCTCAATATTTCTGAGACCATTTTTGTGTTACAGTTTAGTAACTGATTTTGATAAGAAAGGATTCAGTAAAAACATCAAATTATGACTTTTCTTGTCCTGCTTATATAGACAGGGAGACGCATAGTACATTTTGAAAACCTTCCATACAAAATTAAGTTCTCATAATTATGATATTTAAAGTAATACTCTTCAGTTTTCAGAAAAGCTTGCATTATCTTTCAACCTGAATGTACTAAATCCACACTGTGTGCAGCTGTAGCAGGAGCTGCTGCCACGTGTCATGCTCACTCTCATGGGTCATCCGGTTATGCAGGGGAGAACATCCGTCAAGGAAATGCACAGAAGTAAAGATGCAATGGCAACAAGTGCTGTAGAGGACAGGTAAGTGGTAGTGCGGGGACTTATGATATAAGGACATAATGTAGTAGAAGAAATCAAAGAAGATTGCCCTGACGTAATGTCACTGGAGCTAAAATCAGAAGGACAGTCAGATGGGACTGCATGTGCAAAGGCCCTGTGTGGGAGGATGCCTAGTAAGGTAAAGGAGTGGACTGGAGGCCATTGTGACTTTCAAGGCAGAGAGTGGTCTGAGATGATCTGAGATGGAGCTAGAAGGCAAGTGAGAGCCAGATAGCACAGGGATTGTGAGGCCTTGTTAAGAAGCTTTTCTTTATCCTAAGAGTGGTAGAAGCTCTGGAAGGGTTTTAGGCAGGGCAAAGTAACTTGATTAGATTTGAGGAAAAAAATACTGTCTCTGCAGTAAGCAATAACTAAAGAACAGAGAGCAGAATGAATGCAGGCAGAAGACTTAGGGGATTTAACAGATAGAGGACCAAAGGGCTATTGGTGGAGAAGAATGAATTCATTTGCATGAAATCTCTCATGTCCTGACAGCACCAGATGCTTGAAGAAATTCTCCATCATTTTACGGATAGCTGCATCAGTTCTGTTGGTTATTATGATTTTAATATATGCTTAATGTTCAGGAACATTACTTCTGTTGTACCAAAGTGAAGTAGAGGCTGGAAGTATCTGGGTAAGTGTGGATGTAAAAACCTGGTGCAATCCTGAACTCCAGGTTTCTCATCATCAAGAGATCTCCTGTCTTCTGATCTTTACAACATGCTGAACATATCCCCCGAATATCCCTCCGTTCCTATTCCGTCTTCTTAGCTGGCTGTAAGTAATCAGTTCTCCGCAGAAAGGGATTATCGATTGGTGATGTCTAGGGTATTCCTAAGAAACTGCCGGCGCTTGAACTGTGCTGATGTAATGCCACCTATATGGGGTGGAGAGGAAACAATTTATGCTTCCTTCTAAACTGGGGGAGTGGGAAAGATACCAGTGTCATTCAATCAAAAGAGTGAAAACATGGGCATCAGGTTCTGGGAAGATGGCAGTGGTGGCAGTATAATTTTGAATTTCTAGGAGTCCTCACAAAGAAAGAGACATTGCCACCAGATAGAAACCAAAACCCTATTTAACAGAAAACTAGTTGACATGAACCACAAAAATGCAAGCAGATGTGGCCAGATCACCAATAGCCACAAGACCCACCTGATAGAGCCGTGCATGTGGGAGCCAGCAGAGGAAAGCAATGGACCTGAGAAGCCCCAAACAGCCCAGAGGTATTTACCAAAAGCTATGCAGGCCAATCTGAGAACAGCAGCTGGAAAACTGCAAGGGATTTTGCTCAGTGCTGTAGCTGCTGAGTTGTGATGGTACCTGGGTAAGTTCTGACAGGCTCTGGAAGAGTCTGGGATACCAGTAATTTTCAAACCAAGCAGGCACAGCTCCCTTTGGGGAAAGGGCCCTACACGGAGGAGAAAGTGCTCAGAGTGGAATCAAACCTTAGCAGGATAGAAACAGCAGAGACAAGGAAAGAGAAGACCAGACCAGTGAGGGGAGGATCACTCAGGAGGCAAGCAGCCATGGTTTTGAACACTTCACAGCAGCAACAGCAGAGGGAGCTCCATAAAATTAGAAACACCAGCCAGAGCCACTTCTTCTAGGAGCTGAGGAAAAATAAGCTCCTGTAAAATCAGGCACAGAAGACCCTGAAGACGGAATCTCATACAAAGTCATGTATAGAAAAAGAAGGAGAATCAGGAGCAGACTCGTAACTCTACAGATAGTGGAAACATACCAGGAACACAAGCGCACAAGACAGAGCCAATCTAACCTAGTGTTACCAAAGGAGTTTTTAAACATGTAAAAATTATGTAAAACAACATAAATCAGAATGAGACAAACCCTGAAATTAAATTATTTTTATATGTGAAATCATTAGACTTAGAAGAAAAAACTCTATATTTTGTAAAATAAAATACAGTCCAAGAAATGAGAAATTTTGGGAAAATCTGTTAATGGAGATACATTTCAATATGGAAAAAATATTAGCCACAAGAATCCAACAGTATATAAAAGTAGCATATATTGACCAAGGGGAGTTATTTTCAGGAAACGGAGCATGGTTCAATATTTTATGGTTCATAGAACATTACTTGGAGCAGAGTATAAGGTAAAGTGACCAAAATCTAGAGTAAAACTTGGGTCTTCTAAAAATCATATGGGATTTAGGAAGACCTTTCTCACCAAAATGTAAAACCCAAGAACTATAATAGAAAATATTAATAAGTATGACCACAAACAAGTTAGAAATACCAGTATGGCAATAAACTCAAAAAGGAAGAGCACAGCAAAGAAACAGCTACAATACACAATGAGAAAGGGATCATTTTCTTCACTTACAAAGAGCTCCTAAAATTTATAGACAATGATCCAATAGAAGAGTTTATAAATAGCTAGTTACCAAGAAAAGAAGTATAAGAGGTCAGTAAAGAAGAAAATCTGCTCAGTGTTGCTAAGAAATAAATGTAAATCAAACTAGTAACAAGATAACCATCATCACCAATAAGATTTGCAAAGGGCAAGGGGAAATGGGCATTTTGAATAAATGCTCAGTGAAAGTATAAATTTATGCAAGCCGCTTGGAGAGCGGGAAAGATTGTTTCTTCAAAAACAGCCAGGGCTTCCTAGGTGGCGCAGTGGTTGAGAATCCACCTGCCAATGCAGGGGACACAGGTTTGATCCCTGCTCTAGGAAGATCCCACGTGCCGCGGAGCAACTAAGCCCGTGTGCCACAACTGTTGAGCCTGCGCTTTAGAGCCCGTGAGCCACAACTATTGAGCCCATGTGCTGCAACTACTGAAGCCCATGTGCCTAGAGCCCATGCTCCGCAACAAGAGAAGCCATGGCAATGAGGAGCCCGCACACCACAATGAAGAGGAACCCCCACTCACTGCAACTAAAAAGAAAGCCCGCACACAGCAAAAAAGACCCAACACAGCCAATAAAATAAATAAATTAATTTATTTAAAAAAAAAAAAAACCTAGCCAGAGCAATGTCTCCCACCGCACATGACAATCTGCAGCATAGCTTCAACTCTGCTCACCAAGATGTGGCACCCACGTCCCTCCTCTGGCATCTGGTTGGAACTCTGTGGTAGAAGCAATGCTGTGTGATTTTTGAAGGTGGCTCAGGAAACACCCTGCATCATATAACTTACTAGCGGGAATTCTTGTTCCTGAAGCTGTGAGCCACCAGGTAAGCAGTCGGACTGCCCTGAACCTAGCGTGCTTTGAGAAAGCCACACCCCGAGTTCACAGGACACATTGATGGAAATTGGCAGTACATTTCAAACTTTTTAATTTCAAGCAATGGAATCGTCCCTTTAACTTGCAATACCACTGCTGGGAATTTAGCTCTAGATATTCCTCCAGAAGTATGTTTATAGTTAAGTATATTGTGTATGTATTTCATATATTATGTATTATATGAACATATATGAATGATCATTTCAATACCATCATAATAAAAAAAAGAGAAATTAAATATCCATCACTAGGGAATTGGTTAAGTAATACTATAATACAGACCAAAATGGAGTATTACATAGCCATGAAAAAGGAAGATCAGCTGATATGCACGTATATTCAAGATGTATTTAATTAAAGGAGCAACACATATAATAATGGATATGGTATTATTATTTATTTTATAAATTGATATAAAGGTATACATATGTATGCTGATATATGCATGTAATTTTTTCTCAGGAAACTTCCACTCATGTGTTAACAGTAGATACCCTAGGGGAGAATGCTGATAAGGATAAGGATGCAAAAAGGGCGAAAATTCTTTCCCTTTCCTTTTGTTCCTTTAGAACAGTTTGTACATGGATTTTTCCCCATGATAGGAAGATATACGGGAGATAAGATATCGAATAATAGGCATTTTCAAAATTTAGTGCATTTTATTAGTTTGAAAGAATTTAACAAATGTTACTATATTTTTAGCCTTTCTTTTGTTTCATGCACATTTAAGTTTTTTTCTAAAATGAACATGTTGCTTGTGTCATTAGAAAATAAAAAGTACTTAGTTATATTCAAAAGCAGGGTATAAAATTGTACACACTATGCAACTATGTAAAAGTGTATAGAGAAAAAAATTAATAAAAGAAAATATACCAACATTTTAATAGTGATTATGTTTGATTTGTGAAAGTAAAGGGTGATTTGTGTGTGCGTGTGTGTGGTTTTCCAATTTTCCACCAGTGAATGTATCTTTGATTATTGTTTAATCAACAATAAGGAAACCATAAGCCCAGCATTTCGGGTTACTCTGCCTCGTATGTGGGTTTCATTCTTCTCTCTGGCCCTTTGGTCTTTGCATGCCAGCTCTGACACAACGTCAGCTATCGCATCAGTTCTGCACAGTGGGTTGTGGGAAAGCAAAGTCATCTCTCTGTTGCATCATCTCTGTTCCACTTGGAAATGCATGGTTATGTCGGTCACTGAATAATTCCTCAAGGTTTCTTCTTTTGTAAAAGGATCCTTGGATTAGCCTGGAATCATCCGTGGCTCAGAACACAAAGGCCAACGCAAGGAGTCACAGAGGTCAGTCAACCCAGAGGAGGTCCATTGCACTCAGGGAAGGGAGGTGGTCCGAGGAGTCGGGTCCCTGGGGCCTGGCCCTCCAGGGAGACTTGCAAACTCAGGTAGAGTTGACCTGCTCGGGTGAGAGGGCCTGCTCATCCTGCCCACATCCGATGGCTTCTGATCCTCCCTGTTAAGAGAGCTTATGCTCTAATGGAATAAAAATAATAGCGGTAGCATTAGTAGGCGTAGTGCTAGTTACCACATAGTGAACACTAACTATGTGCCACTCTCTGAATAATCCTCATAGTGAATATTTGAGATGGATGATTGTCATCCCCATTCGACAGAGGGCAAGGCTGAGGCTCAGAGAGGCTAAGTGATGTGCCCAAGACACACATACCTATGAAGATGGGTGGACTGCAGCCAAAGCTGTGCTCTTTCCTGTCTGCCACAGGTAGAGTATGAAGGAGACCTCGGCAAGTGCCTTCAGATAGGTACATGGTGCCAACATGGTGGCAATGGTAACTCTCAAAGGAAAAAGGAATTATAGCTGATGAAGAGGATAGGGAGGCAAGCAATGTGACTTCAGAAATGGTGGCCATGATGCGGGTGACATGCTGCAGGGCCTGCTACATCAGCGCTGCCCAGAAGAAATATAATGGGAGCGATACATGCAATTTAAAATTTTCCACGAGCCGCCTCAAAAGAGTAAAAAGAAACAAGTGAAGTTTATTTTAGCAGTATAATTTATTTAACACAATATATCCAAATGTTATCATTTCAACAGATACCAATATAAAATTATTAATGACATGGTTACACTCTTCTTTGTCCTACTGCCTCAAAATATGGTGCACACTTTTACAGTCGTAGGACAGCTGAGTTTGGACTCGTCAAGTGCTCAGTAGGCAGCATGGGGCTGATGGCTCCCACGGTGGCCAGCACAGCTGAAGACGGAGGGAGCAGCAGGAGCAGAGCCAGGGGAATGGACAAGTTTGCAGGGAGCACACAGAAGGAGCTTCAAATCATGCACAAGCTCTGTGCTAAGAGTCAAGGGGCCTGAGGGTGGAAAAGTCACCTCAAGATGTGATGTGGAGGTTCTTGAATGCCAGAGTGTGGCATTTGTACTGACTTCAAGAGGTCTTCGGGCAGAGAGGGCACTAAGTTCTGCTCTGGGCAGAGGAACAGGCAGACATGTTAGAGGTGAGCTGAAGCAGGGAGAAGTCCTGCCCAGGGGCTCTCATGGCTGTAGAGTCTGAAATAAAGGCCATAGCCGAGGAACTGGAAGACGGGGATGGATGCAGAATTAGAAAAACGAATTCTTTTGTCTGGTTTCTTCCCTGTGTCCTCTTCCCACTTTCTGCTGTTGTGATCATGAGGTGCTTCCTAATACTTGTCTTCCAATTTCCTTTATGAAGTTTCTCCTGAGGATTGGGTGATACTCACTGGAGAAGTCCGTTTCTGAACGGGTTAAAATCTGTTCCTTTGGAAGACACCATCTGTTTGTTTGTTTCATTTTCCCTAACTTATTTGAGTTTTATCAAAATAACCTGGAAAAGTCATACAGCCTTATCTCTGCCAGGGAGATCTAGTTTTTAGACTGGCCTGATGTGTACCTGCATTGCAAGGATAAACGCCCTGCCCTTTTCACTCATCCTGTCCTTTGCTATTTGAAACCATTTCTCACTTCATCCCTCTGTGGAGATTTTTCTGCGTGCATCCTCTGCTACCAGCTTTCTGTGGTGCAGAGAACTACTTCTAGTCCCTGTATCAGTTTCTTCTGGTTAATGAGGTTTTTCAGAGAGGCAGAGTGTCGTTTAGAAAGTAAAGCCTGAATGATGTTTCTAGCCATTTGAAATCTTTTGAATTTGGAACTACTTTGCTATACACCTCAGAGGCAGAAAGAGCTTCCTTCTGTTTTTTGATACAATTATCTACGGAGGACAATTATGTCTCTAGAAATCAAAATTGCCGTTGTCTTCTCTCCCCCTCATCTCTTAAATAATTCTTTTCAAGAAAAAGGGCCCTATAAAAAATGATAAATTAGACAAGATGAAGAGTTACTGAGAAGTTCATGAGCAGTAGTAAAACAGAAATTAAGCCAAAAAACAATCTTTTTTTTTTCCATGGGATATCTTGGAAGGGGAAACACAATCTATATTAAGAGAGTGCTTGGATACTTAAAAGGGAGAATTCCCCTTCCCTCTTTTTGAAAAAAAAAATTACGTAATATACATAGAATGTCACATACAAATCTTAAGCATACAGCTCAACAAATCATAAAATATAAACTTCTGCGCTCCTTTGAAACCACAACCAAAGTGAAGACATAAACACTGTGGACAGAACAGAAACCTGGCCCTGGCCCCATCCCCCATCACATTCCAGTGTCCCTCTCTCCTCCCCCATCACTAAGCTCTGCCCTAGAGTCACTACTGCCTTTTAACAGGCTAGACTCTGCCTGTTGTGGAACTTGCATGAAGGGCTTCTTTCGGTCAATAGCACGTCTCTGAGATCAGAGCGTGTTGTTGTGAGCAGGGGTGGCTCATTAACCTGCAGGAATGAGTCACATCCATTTAGCAATGCCACCGTGTGGTGTCTTTCCCACTACTGATAAACATTTGGAATGTCTTCCTCCTGCTTTTGTCATTATACTTAATGTTGCTATGAAAACCCTCGCTTGTGTCTTTCAGAGCACATTTCTACGGCCTTCTGTTGGGTATGTGCCTAGGATTACATAACTGGGTCATAGAATACACATATGCTCAGGTTTAGCAGATAATAAAAAACATATTTTCCAAATATTTGTAATAATGTATATTGTCACTGTCAGAGTATGGGATGTCAGTTGCATTACATCCTGCCAACACTCGGTATTGCCAGTCTTCTTAATTTTTTATTCTAGTGATGCATAGTGGTATTTCACTGCTGTTTTCATTCGAACTACCTGATTATTAATAAGGTTCAGCACTTCTTCATGTGTTTATTGACCATTTGGATATTTCCTTTGTGAGGAGCCTGTCAAATCTCTTGCGGACCGTTTCAGATTTTTTTTTCATTATCTATAGAGGATGTAATTGTGCACATACAAAATACAAAAGAATACATAAACTATTAGAATTTAGAAATAAATTTAGCAAGGTCACTGAAAACAAGATTAATACTAAAAATCAATCACCTCTTCTTATACTAGCAATAAAATATTGGAAAATGACACTTAAAAATGATACCATTGACAATAACATTAGAAAGTCTACTCCTGAGAAACTGTCACAGCCAGGGGAGCCTCAGGAGACATGGCAATTAAAGGTAATGTGGCATATTCTAAGTGACCTCCCCAAGCAGAAAAAGAACACAAAGGAAAACCTAAGTAGATGTGAATAAAGTGTGGACTTGAATTTTTTTTAAGTAGCATTAACTGGGCAAGTTTTCTTCACCTTTGGCCTGTAAGCACAACTGTATAATTAAATTTTTGATTCAAATCAGATGGCCAGAAACCAATGAAAAATATAACAGTTTTTTCTCTTACGTGAAGACTTTTTTTTCCCACGTTGATCATCAATGAGGATTAAGCAACTTCAAATTATTCTTTTTGTAAGTGAGCAAGGGACATGTAAGCATGTGATGAGGTGGTGAGCATCAGTGAGAAGGGAAATGAGAGTCTGCGATAGGAGACTGCCAAGGCCAGCCTCCTCCTGAAAAACACACAATCCGTTAGGGAACACATATTCATTTAGCAAACATTTCATAACCACTTCATAAAGAAAAAAGAGCAACTATTGCCATTTTATTGGAATATTTGCAACATGTGTCTCAATGAAGTTTTGCTGCTGGCTTGATCATCTGTCTTGCACAGTCTTTCTGAGGTTCATCCCAACATATTTAGGCTTTATTATTGTTCCAAGTATGAATGAAATGATTTTTTCATTACATTTTCTAATTTTTAACTATCTAACACTTCATTACATTTTCATATACACACACACGACAATAAGTAATTTTGTTTTTTTTTCCGGACAACTTTGCAAACACTATGTCTAAGAGTTTTTGGTTGATTTTTCAAATTTTTAGATAAACAAATACATTGCCTGCAAAAAAAAGTTAAAGGACTGAAAATGTCAAGTGTGGTGACCACATGGAGCAACTGCTGTTTGGTGTGTCAATTTGTACAGCTCCTTAAAAACATTATCTAGCAAAGTTGAACATATGCGCAGCCTGTGACCCAGGGAGTCCACCCTTAGCACTTACCCTGGGAAGAAAACCATCATGGAAACATGCATCAGGATATAAGCAAAGCATATTCATAGCAGCATCACACAGAATAGTCCCGAACTAGAAACAGCCCAAATATCCCTTAAGATTGTGTGGGTAAATATGTTGTTATCTACGCTTATAACAGGGCCGTTAACATCAGTGAAAAGTAAGAACCACAAGTGTGTGCACAAACAGGGATACATCCCACAGACACAGTAGTGAGTAAAGGAACCTCAGCTCCACACAATACATATTCCGTTTATATAATATTTAAAAGTAGGCAAAAGTAGACTTTATTTGAGGGTACAATTATAAAGAAGAGGGAGGAAGTGATTACCATGAAATTCAGGATACTGCTCACCTTTAGTGAGGAGGGGTGGAGATACATCCATGAAAGGGCGCACAGGATGGTGACTGGTGGTGGGGCTTCAGAATGTTGCAAAATCTGATTATTTTTATTGGTTGCTAGGTACATGAGTATTTGCTTTAGTAATTCTCAACTTGATACTACCCTTTTGTGCACTTTTGTGTGGGATTGTTATACTCAACAATGAACGAGGTTAGTAACCAAGAATCTAAACTGTGCTCGTATACTTGCTCGTGTCTCAATCATTTAGCTGATAATCCTGAACAACCGTAACCACAAGAATATCATGGTTTCCCACACTTCTTACTTGTCCAAATTCTAATGAAAAGAAGCAGAATTGGAAAATAGGCAGAAGATGAACAGAAATTCAACCTCACTCTGGGCAGTAAGTATCCTTTCAATCTGGTATGATAAATGCATGTGAGTGGTTCTCGAAGTGTGGTCTGAGGACACGAGGGGTTCCCAGATACTCTTTCTGGGGTCTTCAAGATAATCCATTATGCAACTGCATATCTGTGTGACACTGGGTCTCCTTCAAAGACTTGAAACAAAGTGATGCGTCACAGCAGACTGGATGCAGAACAGATATGAGAACCAGCTGTGTTCTATTAAGCCAGGCAGTAAGGAGATTTGCAAAACTTTAAAACATGTTTGTTCATTGTTTTAATTATACAAATGGTTGTTAATTTTCATACAGTGTGTTTTTATGTGAAGATATAATGGGGTTCTTTGTTAATTTTAAAAGAGTAACTATTTAAAGCAGTCTCAGTTTTAATTGCTCACGTGGTAAATACCAATTAATATCACCTGCATAAAAACAATCTCTTTGCGGTCTCGATAATTTTAAGAGTATTGGTGGGTCTTGAGACCAAAACATTTGCACACTGCTCACGTTGATCATGTTTACAAGTACCTATTTGGGTGGTTAACGAAAGCTGCGTATTATGGGTTCACAATAACATTAGTCTTTTTCTTTACCGGTTGTTGTATTGAAATTGCAGGATAACACATGTGACACTTTTCCTGATCTAGGGTAGCAACTGTGCTGTGAAATTACATTTGGAGTAAAGTCATCTTTGAAAAAGGCTGAGGATGGGAGGTAATGAGGACACGGGAGAGGAGGAGGAGCTTGGTTCAAAAACAGTACTCTCCACACTCATTAGCGGTAATCTCACCAAGGGTCCTAATTTCACTGGAGAAATTTTGCTCAGCGACGTAGAGAGTTCCTGGGAAACCCAGGGACCACGATGGAAAAGTCCGTATCCAGCGTGAGGGAAGAGTCTGTCTTCCCCCTCTTCCACCTGTGGCCTGGCTCTCCCCTCCCTCAGCACCCGAGGCTGATTCTGCCCAGGCTGGGGTTTCCCTGTAGCCACAGCCAAGAGCTGGTGGGGCACAGACCCCCATATTGAAGGCTTCCAGCTGGTGTGAAGAGGCAGAATATGCAGAAAAGATCTAAGTGCCACTGGCTTCAGCCTCTTCTCTCTTCCCCTTTCTCACACCCTGGATGACTTGTCTCAGGCCTTTGACTAGACTGCTTCCACAGTTTTTCCCAGGTCACTTCAGTGCAGCCGGGACTAGGCCCCTTGGCTCGGAGCCCTGCCTAGCTGCAGTGAACTCCTGCAGCCCTTGCACAAGCAGAGGCTCCTACACCGTGCAGCCCCGTCACCCTCAGAATGCTCCCGTCAAAAGGCTGATGGCCCAGGAACTCGCAGCAGCTGTCCACTCCATGTGTGTCTCTCACTGTTTGCTGCCAGGACCCCGCTGCTGCTGGACACTCCAGATTGGCCCTTTCAGAACATGCCCGTCTGCATCAAGCCTGCATTTACTTTTCCCTTCAGATACCAGGCCGATCTCTGAGCCGGGCTCATTTCATGCACACAATCCCTCGCAGGGGTGGATTAGGCCAGGCCACCCAGGGTTGAGAGGAGGATTCAGTGGGCAACAGCATCAAGCATCAGCTGCCTGGCCTCTGCTATCACGTGGGCACGTCTTACTGTGCGTGTTCTGTGTGAGCTCCCTGTCTCTGAAGCCATTTCCGAATCCTCTTTAAAGTGAAACAGCCCAAAGCAAAACCCTCTACACAGTTCAAACTTACAAGTAAATTTAGTTGTCTTTCATCATTAGGGATTGTGTAATGCACCGGGGAATGCAAAAATAGCAAGGAACCTGACTCAACAAGTGAAAAGGAAAGAATGCAAGTTGCCAAACTGGATTTGCAGATTGAGGCTGGGATTCCCCTCTGGCCTGGCTTCTTGGCTGAATTGAGTGCACAGAGGATTCTTCTGACTGCCTGCAAGATGCATGTGTCATTCTGGTAAAATAAATAAATAATTAAAACTTCTAGCTCCTAAACTCAAAGGAGAACCAAGAAACCAGTGGCGGAAAGGGCGTCTGTGTAGACAGCGGCGTGTGTGCCAAGTACGCATGTTTCTGTCTGCAACTCTGGGATGTTTGCTGTAACACGCTTGGCCCGGTCATCCCGGTGAATGGCTATTTCTCCTCTCCCTTGTGCAGTGGTTGAACTGGCACTAAAATGTGTCCTGAACAGCTCTCTTGGAGCTGCCTCATCTTCCTGACCACAGACCCAGACATCAGGAAGTAATCTTCTAACCAGATTCAAATGCAAGAACGAATACGTAAGGAGCACTTAGTAAGGGCCTGGTACCATTCTGAGCACGTTATATGAGTTAAAGCAATGAATCCTCATCACAGTTTTATGTCGTGGTTCCATGATGATCTTAGTTTTACAGCTAAGGAAACTGGGCCCAGTGCTCCCTTCCTCTGTTACCGAATTTAACAATAGCATCCCGGTCTCCAAGTTTTAGCAAAAACATTCAAGGCCTAGTGTAACTTTCCCATCTCTCATTTCAAGATCCCTTGTAGGGAGGGAAGCTGGATCTTGTTCCTAGCTCTTTTTCTCTTTTTTTTTTCCATTTCTTCTTTTTATCAAATGTCCAATTTTGTCAGCCCTTTGATTTAGCTCTTGCTTCCAAATGGCCTGCACAGTGTCTCTGGCCCTTTTCTCACTGTCCAGTTCTTTAACTGTCTTTCTATATCCCCATCTCTGAGTCCTAAAGTACCCATTCTTTGATAATGTCTCTCCAGTTTACAACAGGCTCCATGACTATGTATTTGCCTTGCAAATACAGTGCTTCCATTAGAACACATATCATTCTCTTGTGTAATTGGTAGCTTATATTTTCTGTCTCCTCCAGAAGATTAGACTTTGTAAGTCTGAACTTCGTGTGCCCAGTCATGAGCACAGTGCCCAGCCTTGGTAGGAACTTGAGTACTGTTGATTGAATAAATGCTCTGCTAGGAATATGTGCTTTGATGAGCTTCTGACTATCCGGTTGCAAGGGGTTGTCTCAGCACTGTTTGCTGAGGGTTCATTTCATAAGTCCTCCTGACACGAATTTGAGCACCCGATTTATTCATGAACATGAACACATCGCTAGGCAATGTAAACAAAGGAAGAAAAATCAAAGTAGAATTCAATTTGTTTTGATAACACACAGATACTGTTGTAGACAAGTTTAGCCCCAGCGCATGATGATCTTCCTGGACTCTTTTCAGCATGCAACGCTGCATCCAAAAGAAATAAAAATTCATCATCAAAAGTCTTTAACAAGCAACACAGGTCCTCACTGAAGTGTCTTGAATAGATAGCAAAGTTGGAAATCATGTCATAAAACTGTTCAGTAAAACATGGTTTGTTCCGGTTTTAATAGGACATAGAAAAGATGGAAGGTTTTTCAATTCACTTTGCAAGCCTATTATAACCCAGATAAAAAAATCAGAAGGGAAACATCATAGGACATTGTTACTTATAAACATGAAGATAAAAATACCACGTTAAACGTTAGCAAATCAAACCCAAAAGTATGTTACAAATAGCAACTGCAATTTATCCAGGACAGTAATGATAATTCAAGACAAGAAAATCTGTTCACCTAATTCACTACATGGGTATGTAACAAAGAGAGAAAAGAAGCACAAATCTCTATCGGTGACCCCAAACCCCCACACTAATTAGAAAGCTATACCCAGCCTCCTAAGGCTTGAAGAAAGAGCTTAAATCTGATCCATGTCATTGTATCTATTAGAAATGCTTTCCGTTGTAAGTAGCAGGTAACTCAGTACTGGAGATGAAAATAATGAAGGCAGGTACTTATCTCAATTTGGAAGTCTGTAGGGTAATGGTTGCAGGGTTAGCTCAGCAAATCAAAGATGTAAGGGTGCTAGACTTGCATCTCTGTGACTCTCTTCATCTTTTTCTCATGGTCATTTAAATATTCTTCTGCTCAGAGTTCTGGGCTAGGTGACTTGGGTTAAGAGCATCTGGTATTTCCTTGCCCATAAGGAACTTACAATCTTTTGGGAAGACGTGAACATGGGAAATGATTAGAGTACTGAAAGATCATCTAGATCAACTAACCATTTTAAAATGAACAACGCAGTGGTATTTAGCACTTTCACAATATTCTGCCCCTAGCACCACAAACTTGTTTCTCCATTCATCCATCACTGGGCATTAGGGTTGTTTCTACTCTTTGTGTACTGTGAATAGTGCAGTTGAGAACATTTGTGTACAAGCATTTTTTTGAATATGTGTTTTCAGTTGTTTTGGGGTATATATCTAGAAGTGATATTGCTGGATCATATGGTAATTTTATGCTTAGCTTTTGGAAGAACCACCAAAATGTTTTCTACAGAAGCTGAAACAGTTAAAGATCCCACCAACAGTGTATGAAGATTCCAGTTTCTCCACGTCCTCACCAACACTTGTTATTTTCCATTTATTTGATTATAACCATCTTAGTGGGTGTGATTTGCGTTTCCTTAATGACTCATTACGTTGAGCACCTTTTCATGTTCTTGTTGGCCATTCGTGTATCTATCTTCTTTGGGAAAATGTCTATCCAAGTCCTCGTCCATTTTTTAATGAGCATGTTTCCTTGTTATTGTTGAGTTGCAAGACTTCTTTCTATACTAGACCCTTCTAAGATATATGATTTGCAAAGATTTTCTCCCATTCTGTAGATTGCCTTTTCACTCCCTTTATAGGGTTTGTTATTTTTTTGGCTGTGCCATGTGGCTCGTGGGATCCTAGTTCCCCAACCAGGGATTGAACCTGGGCCCTGGCAGTGAAATTGCCGTGTTCTAACCCTTGGAGTGCAAGGGAATTTCCTATAGCGTTCTTTTTTTTTTTTTTTTTTTAGATCACAACACGTCTAGGAGTAGCTGCTATTATTTTTCCTGTTTCTTTTCTTGTTTGTTTAATTTTATTTATTTATTTATTTATTTTTTTGACTGTGTTGGGTCTTTGTTGCTGTGCACGGGCTTTCTTTAGTTGTGGTGAGTGGGGGCTACTCTTTGTTGTGGTGCGCAGGTTTCTCATTGCCGTGGCTTCTCTTGTTGTGGAGCATGGGCTCTAGGCACGTGGGCTTCAGTAGTTGTAGCACATGGGCTCAATAGTTGTGGCTCATGGGCTCTAAAGCGCAGGCTCAGTAGTTGTGGCACACGGGCTTATTTGGTCTGCGGCATGTGGGATCTTCCTGGAGCAGGGATCGAACCCATGTCCCCTGCATTGGCCAGCGGCTTCTTAACCACTGCACCACCCAGGAAGCCCTATAGTGTTCTTGAGGAACAAAAGTTTTTTAATTTTTATGAAGTCCAATTTATCTATTTTTCTTTTCTGTTGCTTATGATTTGTAATGTCTTATCTAAAAGTCCATTGGCAAATCCAACGTGATGCAGAATTATCCCTATATTTTCCCCTAAGAGTTTCATAAATTTAGCTTTCATATTTAGACCTTTGACCCACTTTGAATTTTCATCTATATGGTGAGAGGTTGGGATCCAATTTAATTTGTTTTAATGTTTCTTGGGGTATAATTGATGTACAACTTTGTATTCGTTTCAGGTGTACAGAAAAGTGAATCTGTTATACAAATACATATATCCACTATGTTTTAAGCTCTTTATTGGAGTATCATTGCTTTACACTGTTGTACCAGTTTTTGAGGTACACCAAAGTGAATCAGCTGTATTTATACGTATATCCCCATATCCCCTCCCTCCCACGAATCCCTCCCACCCTCCCCATCCCAACCCTCTAAGTCATCACCCATCATCAAGTGGATCTCCCTGTGTTATGCAGCAGCTTCCCACTAGCTATCTATTTCATATTTGGTAGTATGTGTATGTCAATGCTACTCTCTCACTTCGTCCCAGCTTCCCCTTCGCTCCACTCCCCTCCCCACCCCGTGTCCTCAAGTCCGTTCTCTACATCTGCATCTTTATTCTTGCCCTGTCACTGGGTCCATCAGTACCATTTTTTTAGATTCCATATATATGAGTTAGCCTATGGATTTGTTTTTCTCTTTCTGGCGTACTTTGCTCTGTATGACAGTCTCTAGGTCCATCCACCTCACTACAAATAACTCAGTTTCATTCCTTTTTTCGGCTGAGTAATATTTCATTTTTTTTTGCAATGTGAATATCCAGGTGTCCCAGTATCATTTGTTGAAGAGACTATTGTTTCCCCATTGAATGGTCTTGGTATGCTTGTTAAAAATCAATTGACCGTTGGTGTATAGGTTTCATTCAGGGTTCTCATTTCTATTCCATTAGTCTATATGTCTACTTTTATGTTAGTATCACACTGTTTTGATAACTGTCATTTATAGTATGTTTTGGAATCAGTAATGTGAGCCTTCCAACTTTGCTCTTATTTTTCAAGATTCTTTTGGCTATTCGCAGTCCCTTGCAATTTCATATGAATTTTAGGATTATTGCCTCTTTATTTCTGTAAAACTGGCCATTGGAATTTAGATAGGGATTTCACTGAATGAGTCATTCACTTTGGGCAGTGTTGTCATCTAAACACTCCTAAATTTTCCAATCTATGAATATGGGTTGTCCTTCCATTTATTTAGGTTTTTGTTATGAACCGAAGTGTTTCACCTGAAAATTTATAAATTGAAGCCCTAACCCCCAATGTGACTGTATTTGAAGATAGGGCTCTTAAGGGGTCCTAATCTAATATTTTTGGTGTCGTCATAAGAAGAGGAGAGACACCAGAGATTTCTCCGTATGTGCTCACAGGAGAAAGGCTACATGGGGACACAGCAAGATGGTGGCTCTCCATAAGCCAGGAAGAGAGGCCTCACCAGAAAGCAACCTTGATGGAACCTTGATCTTGGCCTTCCAGCTGCCAGAACTGTGAGAAAATAATTCCTGTTGTTTAAGCCACTCAATCTGAAGTGTATTGCTATGGCAGCCTTAGCTGAATAGTACCATATTCTTTAACTTATTTCAGCAAGGTGTTGTCATTTTCCGTGTACAACCAGAAGGAATCAATGAATTTGGTAAAATGGCAGGATACAAACTTAATACACAGACATCTCTTGCATTCCTATACACTAAGAATCAAAGATCAGAAAGAGGAAATAAGGAAACAATCCCATTTCCTGTCACAACAAAAAGAATAAAATACCTAGGAATAAACCTACCTAAGGGCGCGAAAGACCTGATGAAAGAAATCAAGACAACACAAACAGATGGAGAGATATACCATGTTCCTGGATTGGAAGAATCCATATTGTGAAGAAGACGGTACTACCCAAAGCAATCTACAGATTCAAAGAAAGGAATGAAGTGCACCACATCCTTCTATATTTAATTGGCAGCATTAGGACTTTGGGAAAGGTTTCAAAAAGAAGAAGAAGAATGTCTGAAAATCAATATAAGAAATTAAAAAAGTAATAATTCCACTAAAGGAAATGTGACATTTTCTCATATTAAAAATAGAACATATGAATGTAAATACCACAAAAAATGAATAAATTGATGTAAATAAATAAATTACAAGCATACATACAAATACGCATATTTCATACCATAAGATTCAGTCACAGGGCATCCGTTACATTCCCTCCAATTCTGAAAAGAGTTGGATATTGATATTCTTAATATACTGCAGATGCCAAACATGACTGAAACTGTTTTATAGCTGAAGCAGAAATAACAGGTTTGGAAATGACTGAACAGTGAAGAGGCGGAGCTGGGACCCTTGTGTTTGAGAATCCTGAGTTTTCTTAGGAGCTTGTGAAGAAGGATAAAATGGCTCCTGATTTTTACTCGGACAATTTCCCAGGCACAGTCACTGTATTTCTTTTCTTTCGGGTAGAGATGGATTCCCTGGAACAACCTCATCTTGGCCAGTGTAGGGCTCACCATCCCTGGGCAGATTCTCCCTCTCTCATGGCCTGCCCCAAGCAGGCATCCAGGCCCGGCAACTGCTGATGGAGTCCAGTGCAGAGTGTGTCCGGGAGGGTGGTGTCCCAGCAGCCGAGCAGCGCTCTGTGTGGAAGAGGCTGAGGATTTTCAGGAGCATCTGCTAGAGGTCGGGGATCGCCTGTACCTTCTGCAGGTGACTGCCAGTCACCTGCTCCTGCAGGAATTGGAAGTCAATACTGTACACCTGACAGCAAAGAGAGAGATTGTCCTTAATTTGTGCAGATGTGTGAAGGCCTCCTGCTTTCCCAGGTCAGGGCTCTGAGGCAGGTCACACCTCAGAGGAGGAGATGAGGCGAGAGAAGGCCATCACCAATGTCGTCAGTGAAGAGACTGAAAAAGCCATTGGTAAGGCCACAGGGAAGCCTTCTGGTTGAGATGAGAGATTGTGAGCTTCTGTCCAGTTTGTCTGAGGATCTTCTGTCTGTGTGCCTCAGATATTAAGCCCCAAAGTTTTCATTTTCTGAATTTTCCCAAATCTTTGTACTTCCCTGTTTGGGGCTTTGCTTTCACTTCAAGGGCCTGGAAAGTCATCATTAGTTTCCACACTTTCCGTAGTCTTACAATTGAAGTAAACTGTATTCATTAAAAAATTAGACACTGTAATCCAACGGAATGCTTATCTTAACAACTTTGAACTAATGATACAGTTATCAGGATTTTCTTCCTGATTGTAAGATCAACTTTTTAGTAAGCTTTGCTAGGCTTCTTGGCAAAAACTTTTCTTTCTCTCGCTTCTAGCTATCCCTCTTGGAAGAGCTGATCAGGTGTGATACCTGATATTTACATGCATGGATCTCACCTTATTCTCTGCTGTAGAACTTTTAATTTGTCAAATTTGGTTTTATTTATTCTCCTTAACTGAGAAAATTCCTAAACATCGCTATGTGCCATTCATTATGTTGAGCTCAGGCTACACCAAGCTGATTAAAACTCCCGGGTTACCCTCAAGAAGGGTAAAATGCAGCCACCACTTCTGACCAGGTGTTCAGGCAGTTAGAATGTGTCTTTGCTGCCTCTTTGTCTTAGTGCAGCCTGCTGTCCTAGATCTGTCCAAGGAACAGTTCCTCAACCCATTGTCTCCTTTGCTACTTTTATATCATTTTCAAATTGTTACCTCTTCTTTGGTATTTGTATTTTCACTTTGTAAAAGTTCTCCTAATGCTTCTGCAATCTTTTCTATTTCCACTCTGAGGTTTGTTGCCAAAAAGGGAACAGAAAATGTAAGGGAAAAGAAGAGGTAACATCTTTCCTCTGTGACTTTCAAGATATCAAAACTTTCCTCTCTTGTTTAACATTGCTAGAAAATAAAACTCAGCAGTTATGAAAAAGTAATGCACAAACGCAACTGGAAAGTAAACGCTGAAATAAAAAAAAATAGTGACATCTTCTCTGTCCAAATGACAAATGATCACTTAACTACACAAATCAGGGATTATGAGCTCTGCAGAGTGACAGATTTCAAACCACCTCAAGTGAGATGGTTTTAGCTGCAGACAGAGCCCGAAGTAGGGCAGCTGTCTCTTTAGGACAGATAGTTACCTAAAAGGCTAGATTTCAGCTTCGCTAAATCCGAGAATCTGTTTATTTATTTTTATCGGACTGTTTACTTTTTTCACTAGCCATGGAGATGATCAGATTCTGAGGATTTAGTGATACCAACTCACACTCACCAGAGACTGGGGTACAGACTGCATGGCCATTTTCTTCACGAGTGAGAGGTCAGCTATTACCTGGAAGCTGCTAGATGTTAGTCATTTGGACGTGTTACGTCACGTTCACGTAAGAGATGAGATTAGAGGTAAAAATGTTGATTTGTGAGCTGAGTATTAAAGGAAGGGCAGCAGATCGTCTCAGGGCAATTCTATCCAGTTCCCATAGTTGGATGTCTTCATTTTCCCCCTGGTGGGAACGGCAACCAAATGTGAATGCTTATTTTGTCCAGTCATTGTCATAAGTACGTTACATCATCCAGTCTTGACAACAATCCATGAAATAGATATGAGTATCATTTCCCTATAACAGAGGAGAAGACGGAGGTTCCGAAGGGCACATAGCCAGTGCAGGCTGGAGCTGGGACGTAAACCCAGGCGGTCTAGCCCCAGAGTCCACTGTCCCAAGCACTGGATTGGGCTGTCTCCTCTGACGATGCTCTTCCTGTCTTAGGTAAACACGTAGCAAGTTCTTACTCTCCAATTCCCATTCTTCTTAGTCACAAAAGTGCCATTCACTCATTCCAAAGACATTACAGTCATTACAGAGTTCCCTGTGCACTTGCTAAGTTGCAGTCCTGCCTTTCAAATGCTGTTTTGTTGGGCTCTACCGGCCCTTTGAAAGTCCCTGTTCCCATCTGAGATAATAGTTTTAGACGTTATCCTGAAGGTTAAGGCATCCTTGCTGTGGGACAGACAGCCCTCTGGGCACCTCCTCTGTGACAGACTCCTTGCTGGATACTCCAGACATGGCATCACTGCCTTCAGGGAGCTTACAGTCCATCAGGGTGGTCAGATGTTACATAATTAGATGCATTACTTAATTACAATTATACACAGCGTAGCTGAGGGAGAATGCTTCAAGTGAATGAGGAGTAACGTGGAGGCAGAGGAGTATAAAGTATCATTTATGTAATTAATCATGTAACTTCTCTGAGTTTTCGGTTTCCTTTTTTGCAAACATGTCAATAATTATAGTAATCATCTCATAGGGAAGCTGTGAAGATCAAATGAAATGTGTGTAAAACACTTTGCTGAGAGGGTGTAGGTAATAAAGATTGCTGCCATTAATAGTATTCAAAATAATCTGTGTCGTAAAGATTCAACAAAGACATGTTATTACAAGGTTTCAATATCATTGCAGCCTCATTATCCCGGAGTACGTGGTCGGGTATCACTTCTCAGTGAAATATCTAAGCAGATGAGATTATCTGTATTTTTGCAGAAAGACTGAGGCAAAGATTTTACTGTGAAATGTTTCGCAAGAATTGTGGAAAACCCTTTTATACTGTAAGCTACAAAATATTACGGAGAAAATTTAAAGAAATTCTAGTAAGTTGAGGGATACACAGTGTTTATGGATTAGAAGACATCATGCTGTAAAAATGTCAGCTCCCTTCAGACTGTTATGTAGATTCAAGCCATTCCCATTGCATATCCCAGTAGGCTTTTGGAAATTGACAAGCTGATTCTAAAGTTTATGTGGTTGCAAAAGACCAAAAATGGCCAAGGTTGTCTTTTATTTTTTTAAAGCTCTTTATAATTGTTTCCCCTGTTGTGCCAGTTTTTGCTGTACAGCAAAGTGAATCAGCCTTATTTATACGTATATCCCCATATCCCCTTCCTCCCATTCTTGTTCTAGTTCTGTGGAAAATGCCGTTGGTAATTTGATCGGGATTGCATTGAATCTGTACATTGTTTTGGGTAGTACAGTCATTTTCACAATGTTGATTCTTCCAGTCCAAGCACATGGTATGTTTCTCCATATGTTTGTATTATCTTTGATTTCTTTCAACAGTATCGTATAATTTTCTGCATACAGGTCTTTTGCCTCCTTAGGCAGCTTTATTCCTAGCTATGTTATTCTTTTTGTTGCAGTGGTGAATGGGAGAGTTTCCTTAGTTTCTCCTTCTGCTTTTTTGTTGTTAGTGTATAGGAATGCAAGAGATTTCTGCGCATTAATTTTGTATCCTGCTACTTTACTAAACTCATCGATTAGTGCTAGCAGTTTCCTGGTAGTCTTTAGGGTTTTCTATGTATACTATCATGTCATCTGCAAAGAGTGACAATTTAATTCTTTTCCAATTTGGATTCCTTTTATTTCGTTTTCTTCTCTGATTGCTGTGGCTACAACTTCCAAAACTATGTTGAATAATAGTGGTGAGAGTGGACACCCTTGTCTTGTTCCTGTTCTTAGAGGGAATGCTTTCAGTTGTTCCCCATTGAGAATGATGTTGGCTTTTGGTTTCTCATATATGGCTTTTATTATGTTGAGGTAATTTCCTTCTCTGCCCATTTTCTGGAGAGCTTTTATCATAAATGGATGTTGAATTTGGTCAAAAGCTTTTTCTGCATCTATTGAGATTACCATATGGTTTTTATCCTTCAACTTGTTGATATGATGTATCACATTGATTCATTTGCGTATATTGAAGAATCCTTGCATCCCAGGGATAAACCCCACTTGATCATGGTGTATGATTTCTTTAATGTGCTGTTGGATTCTGTTAGCCTGTCTTTTGTTGAGGATTTTTGCATCTATATTCATCATTGACATTGGCCTGTAATTTTCTTTTTTTGTGACACCGTTGCCTGGTTTTGGTATCACGGTGATGGTGGCCTCGTAGAATGAGTTTGGGAGTGTTCCTCCTTCTGCTATATTTTGGAAGAGTTTGAGAAGGATAGGTGTTAGCTCTTCTCGAAATGTTTGGTAGAATTGGCCTGTGATCCATCTGGTCCTGGGCTTTTGTGTGTTGGGAGATTTTGAATCACAGTCTCAATTTCCGTACTTGTGATTGGCGTGTTCATAGTTTCTATTTCTTCCTAGTTCAGTCTTGGAAGATTGTATTTTTCTAAGAATGTATCCATTTCTTCCAGGTTATCCAATGTATTGGCATATAGTTGCTTGTGGTAGTCTGTCATGATCTTTTGTATTTCTGTGGTGTCCGTTGTTACTTCTCCTTTTTCATTTCTAATTCTGTTGATTTACATCTTCTCCCTTTTTTTCCTGATGAGTCTGGCTAATGGTGTATCAATTTTGTTTATCTTCTCAAAGAACCAGCGTTTAGTTTCATTGATCTTTGCTATTGTTTCCTTCCTTTCTTTTTCATTTATTTCTGATCTGATCTTTATAATTTCTTTTCTTCTGTTCACTTTGTGGTTTCTTTGTTCTTCTTTCTCTCATTGTTTTAGGTGTAAGGTTAGGTTGTTTATTCGATATTTTTCTTGTTTCTTAAGGTAGGACTGTATGGCTATAAACTTCCCTCTAGCACTGCTTTTGCTGCGTCCCATAGGTTTTGGGTTGTTATATTTTCATTGTCACTTCTTTCTAGGTATTTTTTCATTTCCTCTTTGATTTTGTTAGTGATTTCTTGGTTGTTGAATACTGTATTGTTTAGCCTCCATGTTTGTGTATTTTTTTATAGTTTTTCTCCTGTAATTGATATCTAGTCTCATGGCGTTGTGGTCTGAGAAGATGCTTGATATGATTTCCATTTTCTTGAATTTACCAAGGCTTGATTTGTGACCCAAGAGGTGATGTATCCTGGAAAATGTTCCATGTGCACCTGAGAAGAAAATGTATTCTGTAGTTTTGGGGTGGAATGTCCTATAAAGATCAATTAAGTCGAGAGGGTCTAATGTCTCATTTAAAGCTTGTGTGTCCTTATTTCTTTTCTGTTTGGATGATTTGTGCATTGATGTAAGTGGTGTTAAAGTCTCCTACTATCGTTGTGTTCCTGTTGATTGCCCCTTTTATGGCTGTTAGCATTTGCCTTATGTATTGAGGTGCTCCTATGTTGGGTGCAGAGATATTTACAATTGTTATATGTTCTTCTTGGATGGATCCCTTGATCATTATGTTGTGGCCTTCCTTGTCTCTTGTAATAGTCTTTACTTTCAAGTCTAATGTGACTGATATGAGTATTGCTCCTCCAGCTTTCTTTGGACTTCCATTTGCATGGAACATCATTTTCCATCCCTTGATTTTCAGTCTATATGTATCCCTTGGTCTGAAGGGGGTTTCTTGTAGGCAGCATGTAGAAGGGTCTTGTTTTTGTATCCATTCAGCCAGTCTGTGTCTTTTGGTTGGAGCATTTAATCCATTGACATTTAAGGTGATTATTGACATATGTATTCCTATTACCATTTTCTTAATTGCTTTGGGTTTGTTTCTGTAGGTCTTTTCCTTCTCTTGTGTTTCCTACTTAGAGAAGTTCCTTTAGCACTTGTTGTAAGGCTGGTTTGGTGGTGCTGAATTCTCTTAACTTTTGCTTGTCTGGAAAGCTTTTGATTTCTCCATCGAATCCGAATGAGATTCTTGCTGGGTAGAGTATTCTTGGCTGTAGGTTTTTCTCTTGCAGGACTTTCAGTATATCCTGCCATTCCCTTCTGGCCTGCAGAGTTTCTGCAGAGAGATCAGCTGTTATCCTTATGGGTTTTCCCTTATATGTTATTGGTTGCTTTTCTCTTGCTGCTTTTAGTATTTTTTCTTTATGTTCAATTTTCATTAGTTTGATTAATATGTGCCTCAGTGTATTTCTCCTTGGGTTTATTCTGTATGTGACTCTCTGTGCTTCTTGGACTTGATGAATTATTTCCTTTCCCATATTGGGGGAGTTTTCCACTGTAACCTCTTCAAATATTTTCTCAGGCCGTTTCTTATTTTCTTCTTCTCCTGGGATGCCTATGATTCGAATGTTGGTGCACTTAATGTTGTCAGCAAGGTCTCTGAGACTGTCTTCCATTCTTTTTATTCTTTTTTCCCTTTCCTGCTCTGTGGCAGTTATTTCCCCCATTCTATCTTCCAACTCACTTATTCGTTCTTCTGCCTCAGTTATTCTGCTGTTTATGCCATGTAGAGTATTTTTAATTTGAGTTATTTTGTTGTCCATTACAGTTGGTTTGCTCTTCAGTTCTTCTGAGTCCTTATTACCTGTTTCTTGTATTTTCTGCATTTTGTTGTCGAGATTTTGGATCATCTTTACTATCATCACTCTGAATTCTTTTTCAGGCAATTTTCCCGTTTCCTCTTTCTTTATTTGGTCCTGTGGGATTTTTCCTGCTCCTTTGCCTGCATGCTGTTTCTCTGTTTTCTCATTTTGTCTAATTTATAGGATTTACTGTCTCCTTTCCCTGTGCTGCCTAGGAGTAATTCCTCTTGTTTCTGCCCTCTGCCCCCTGTGGTGGGGTTTGTCCCGTGTCTTGTGTAGGCTTCCTGGTGGGGGGTTCTGCTCTCCGGAGTTTGGCTCTGTGTCTTTTCTCTCTGATGAGCAGGGCCATGTCAGGAGGTGTGTTGTAGGGTATCTGTGAGGTTAATATGGCTTTAGGTAGTCTGTGTGCTGATGGGAGGGTTTGTGTTCCTGTGTTGTTTGTAGTTTGGTGTGATGTGTCCAGCACTGGCAATTGCAGACAGTCGCACAAAGCCTAGTCTTAGACTCTGATATGAGGCTTTGTGAGAGTTCTCTGCAGTTATTCTTCCCTGTGTCTGAGGACTCCCTAGGAGTCTAGCATCCTGGCTTCAGTGCTCCCTCCCCAGAGCCTCCTACTTGACTTCTGGTGGAGTCGTCCAAACTTCAGAGGTTGCTTGTCCTGGCAATAAAGGGGTTTAAAGAAGACTGTCCAAGCCCCAGACTAATGGCAGAGTGTTGGGTCAAACAAATACTAAGTCAAGGAAACACATACATGTATACGACACACAAATAGGGAATGCAATAGAACATAAGGCACTAGATAAACCTGACAGAAAAACCCCAGTATGCTATCAGACAATCAAAGAGACAACTAACAGAAATTCAAAATCAAACCAGAACAAAACAGAAACAAAAACAAAGAAACGCACCACACACAAACACAAATCCAGGGAGAATTTGAAAGCTAGGATCAAATAGAATAAAGAGCAAGAGTACCACCAGACCCACTGAAGAGTCTCAGAATGAAATCAGACAATTATACTTAGAACTAAGATAAAGGCAAAACTTAATAATAAATACCAAAGCAGTGTGTCATCTGGATAATAAAGCAAGGAAACACAGCAGACCATTAATATTGCTTCTAAGTATATTAAGATAAAATAAACTAAAAAAGGATAGAAGACAGGGCTACAGAAAAGCATAGTGTGAGTGGAAATATGAAAAGAAAAAGAAAGAAATAGAAATGTATAAAAGATAGAGATGAAAAGAAGGTAGAAGAGATTCAGTCAGCACCATAAAAATACTTAGAAATAGAAATATATACAAAGGCTAAAAATAAAAACAGAATTAAAAATAGAATAAAAAATGTTATAAAATGTGTAGATCCCTTAGGACTAAGATCATAATTAATTAAAAAGAAACAAACTGGAACTGACCTCAGGATGGACTAGATCAATAGAATTAATACTAATATTTCTGTTTCCTTGGGGTCTCAGCTGTAATTGTCCTTATACCCACCTTGGGCTTTTTGTATTACTCTGCAACCAGCAGAGCTTCCTTTATTGCTTGTCTGTAAGCACCAGTGTGTGGGGAGAGAGAGGGTGCAATAGTGGCTCCTTCCCCTGAGAGTGAGTGAGCAATGGCACCCTGCCTGGGTGACGATGGCTTGCACACCTCAGGAGGAGAGAGCGACTCCAACGCAGCTCCTCCCCCCTGCTATGACTCTGCCGGTGCACCCTGCCTGGGTTACGGCAGCTCAGTTGGCCATAGTGGTGCCTGTTGCAGAGGGACACCAGCAGCTCAGGTGTAAACAGAATGTCTCCAGAGCTGGGCCACTCTGTGGGCTTTTGGCTCTCAGCTGCAGGCACTCTAGGACAGCCCCACCCAGGGGGGTTTGTTATCACTGAATGCGTTAGCTAGGCCCACAGGGGTCCTTCCTTTGTCTGCCACAGGCACCAAGAGAGAGGCTATGCCTGTGGCTCCTCCCCCCTGTTTGTAAGTCAGCAGTATCAAGCTGCCACCATGGCCGCCCAGCTTTCTGTGGTAGGCACTCTCCACTGCAGATTTCTTCCCTCATGTGCTCTCAGTCCGTCTCCCCACTGCCAACAATGTTTCTCACCCTGAACCAGTTCTCTGGTTCCCACACTCCAGCTCCCAGACCCCCTGTTCAGCTGTGAATCAATGTCTCAGTTCGCAAATGCTGAGCCGTGGTGTGGACCCTCTGTGTATTTCTCCCTCTTTCCCATCTGCCACAGCTCAGCCGATTCACCCTCTTTGAACAGTCCCAAATGCCTCCCTTCTGAAGCAGGGAAATTCCCCATTGGAGAATGGGTTTCCCCGTCAGATAAGGGACGTTTCCCCAAATTCGACAATCTCCCCCCTGTTTCAGATACCCCCGCCCTAGGGTGTGGGACCCATCCCTTTCCTTTCTTCTCCTCCTCTTTCTCCTTTCTTTTTTCCCCTCTGTCCTACCCAGTTATGTCAGGATCTTTGCAGTCCTTTCTGCTGTCTGAGGTTGTTTGCTGGTGTTCAGCTGGTTCTCTGTGGGAATTATTGCATCTTTTGGTATATTCCTGATGCATCTGTGGAGAGGGATGCATTGCATGTCCTTCTACTTTACCGCCATCTTTCTTCTCTCTTATGCTTTACTTTTAATATGAGTTTTGCATGTTTGTTGACACTTGTCCTACACCCTTCAGTTCTCCAATTGTCAGTAATTTAAAGCCAATATATATTTAGAAAGCAATTTAGAGTTTCTCTTAATTTTTGAATGAAAGACTACAAGATTACAATTGCAAAAATGAAAGTTTTTGGGGAGTTCCCTGGCCGTCCAGTGGTTAGGACTCGGTGCTTTCACTCACTGCTGTGGTCCTAGGTTCAATCTCTAGTCAGGGAACTAAGGTTCTCCAAGCTGCCAAGGCATGGCCAACAAAAAACAAATTAAAGTTTCTTAAGTCATTTTAACTGATTTACTATTCAATTCTAGTTCTTGCTGGGACTGTTGCCTTTAGTCACCATGCTAAGTATTCATAAGTCATATGATAGGAATAGATAGGCCCGTGATTTTTTGTTCAAGTATAAACAGATGAGAAGGTCTAAAAGGTTGGTGAAGAGAAACTCACTGTTTATAAGAAAAAAAAATAGATTAATTTTTGACGGCTCTTAGAATGATGGTAAGTTGGACGCAGTAGGCAAATTAGTGCCATGTATGCCAGATGTGATGACTGGAAATTTTTCGGGTCCAGGGGTCAGTAGGGCCATGCTGAAATTAACCAATTCTCATTTTAACATGAGGCATATGAGGATACAGCAATGAGTTTGGAATTCTTATCTGGTTTGTAAACTGGCTCTGAAGACAGTTGTCCTCCTGGAATGCAAAATCTTTTTGAATGATGATAGTACTGTGGCCATCATTACTCACTGTAGCTTCTGACCTGTTTCTCAAGACTTATGATATTGAAACTGCATTCCAGTACATGTACAGTTAAGGAAACAACGGAAAGATCTACATGAGTGTCACGTAGTCTATTCCATTTTGGTGGCTGCCCCGCAAGCTTGAACCAAGAAGGCAGGTGAACCAAGTTTGGTGTGAGGGGAGAGTGTAAGCAGCACGGTTACTTCATCACCCCATGCTCTCCATCTGCTCCTGGAAGCCTTTAGTGGCCTCTCTGTAGTGACCCATTATCCAGTGTTGGGCTGGGCCAAGCTAAAACAGCGAGAGAATAAAGATTCTAGGCAACCTGCCTTCTCTGCACTGCAGGCCCTCCGCTTTGGAGTCTTACTTGACTAGTGAGTGATGCAGTCCTGAACCAGTGACATGTAAACTTGGAATTATACAGCCACCTACGGGCTGTAGTCAAATCCTGGCTTAGAGACTGGATCTATGGGTTTCCTCTGAACTCCACCTGGGAAGAAGGCAGGAAATTAGAAATCAGAGACCATGTGGATGTCCTGCCAATTTAAAAACAAAGTGACAAATGTGGAAGTGAAGCCAAAAAAATTCTCATTCATAGTAGTAATCCTAGTAATGTGAAATGTATGTTTTTAGTTCCACAGATTCATTTTTTATATATATAATACGAAATAACGGATCAGTCATCATTGAATGCAATTGCCATTTTTCCCATATTTTGACATCCTTGGCCACGAGCATTTTTATTTCACTATCATATTTTTCCAACTTATTAATTTCCTCAGCTAAACATATCCCTTTTTTATTCATTTCCATGAAGTCTAAAAGCATTTCTCTATTATTTCATTATTATTCATGATGAAAACATACTTGACTTTGATACCTTTATTCATGATGAGCTATAAGTGGTATAAAATAAAACATGAGGTAAAGTGTAATTCTTATTAGTGTTTTTCTTGTTAGTATTTCAGATCTAACATGGTTTCTTAGTAGCATTATACATTTTTTAAATGTTATTACACAAATAAGACACAGATTTATTTTTTACCATTGTATTTTAAATAAATTGAGAAGCATTCCAGCATTTGAACTTACAGTGACATCTTGTGAGCCTTCCAAAGATAAATTGTTGTTTTGCGTGAAACATAACAACATAAAATCGCACACAAAATTTCCTTTGTTGTTTCTCTGCTTTTATAGCTTTCTGCAGAGCATCATGTGTTAAACTGTAAGTTCACATTAATTACTTTTCATTTAGAAAAGCATCAGGATGAAACAGGGAATTTTTGTAGTCACAAATCTGTTTAAATTTTCTAATCATTGAACCTTTTTTTTTGCATGTAGACTATTTCATTCTGTGCTATTATTATTTAGATTGTATACATACAAAACAAAATGAAAACAAGGATTCTTTGAAATAAATATGCCAATCTCCGTGAAGGAATTGTCCATTATAATATTAATTTTAAAGATTCAGAGTTGGAAAATCTTCAGCCCATCATGTGAAAGAGTTCTCTAAAACAACTATCGTGTTCCTCTTCTAAGGTAATCACTTTTTACAGAACCAATAGCCAAACAAGACAAAACACACACACACACACACACACACACACACACACACACACAAACGTAGAATTTTTGAAAAACATGTATACATATGTGTTAATACTTTTACATCAAAACGTGACAAATAGCTGTTTACTTGAAATGATATTTAACCCTGTATCATTTACCTTCCTGCTACATAAATGTTCCCTCATCAGCAGAACAACAATAACACTAATTAAGTGACATTTAGTGGTAAATAATAGACTAAGCATCATAATGTGTGAAATATGTTATATGATGTTTCTTTGATCTGCTACAGTTAATTTTCACTGTTAACTCTTTTCTGGATACAAAAATTGGGGGAGGATGAATGATCATTTTCATGCTGTATCTTCATTCCCCTCACAGGGTAATGGGACCCATTCCACTTGGATTTCCAAAATTTCACATGTTATAATTAAAGGGTTCCTTCAGGTCCAAAAATCAAGAGTGCGGATTCCGAGTTCCTGGTCTGCTCTTCTAGCCTGAGAAATTGCTCATTCTCCTTTATTTCCTCTGCATGACTATATTCTCTCTTTAGCTGTCAAGCATGCAGCCTTCGATGACCTTTCCGGTCTCAATGTTTGCGTCACCACAAAATTCATATCTTGAAGTCCTAAGCCCCCAATTGACGGTGTGAGGTGGTGGACCCTTTGGGATGTTAATAGCGTGCGAAGATGCAGGCCTCCCAGATGGAATCAGTGCCCTTATCAAAGTGGTCTCAGATAAATCCCTCCCTCTCCTGCCCTGTGATGGTACAAGAACTCTGCAGTGGGAGACCTGAAGCAGGCTCTCACTAGAACTGGACCACACAGACACCAGGGCTTAGATTTCCAGACTCTAGAACTGTGAGCAGTACATTTCTGCTCTTTACAAAACACCCATCTATGCTCTTTTGTGGAAGAAGCCCAAATAGGAAGACATGGCCTGACCTCTTGTATCCTCACAACACCTCCCAGGAGTCTGTAAAATACCTAAAGGGAGAGACACTATCTCACCCAACCCCCTTTGCTAGATATCTAGTCCAGTCCCTATCATTTCTGAAGCTCAATCCATACTCGTGAGGGGACCACTGATGATACCAAGAGGAGAAAGAATAGCACCAATATATATTAGGTAGATATGATGTGAGAGGACAGTCATCTACAGGGACTTTGTAAATGCTTCATGGTTCTACAAGGCAAGGCAGAATGGCATATTGTGTGAGATATTTTTTGAAGATCGTTTGCAGGTATATTTTCTGCAAGTTTGCATTTCCAATATTTAGAAGATCAGGATAAGAATCACAGGCCTGGACACAAACGGAAGATTGGCTTTCCACTTTTTCTTCAGTCATCCTCAAGTACTAGCAAGGCGCTGTCCGAGCATACTTTTCTTGGCTCCCTCAGGTAATGAGGAAACAACATGTAATGTATCTACACCTGTGGGTATTTTCCTCATAGGCCATGCCTTTGGCCATCAACTTGAATGCTGCTTCCAAACAGCCCACGATGCTGGAATTCTAAGTGGCATCCATGTCATCTTCCCTCAGCTGAACTTGTGGAATAAGAACTAGGGTCTCATTGTTTTTTAATGAAATGCGTGCAGGCAAGAACACTTCTTGTTTCCCTCCACCCCCACCCAGCACATCATTAGGGCAAATAGTGCAAAAATGAAAAGGGATCTCATGTCCTGAAAGTGTCTCCTCATCCATTAATCAGCCAATAATTCCCTAACCTCTTTGCAGTGAGATTCCCATGAGGATGAATCCAGGTCACGGAAGGTGAGCAGAAGTGCTCTTACCCTGTAGAGTCCTGGCCCTTGCAAACACCCCATGTGATCCACCAGACCTTTTCCCTCTACCGCTGGGTAAAATAGACTCAAGTACTACAGACAAATCGGGAGTCCCATGTTGATGATGAAAAATCCCCCAAACAGGGGGTACCCATGTCCCCAAATCACTGTCTGGAGGCAAGCAATCAGGAAGATTCGCCAGATCAGGGAGGCCTGCATTGTGCTCTTCAAAGAAGGAAAGATAAGATTCTATCATGATCAAGTTGCTCTCAGTTTCTCTTTCCCTGTTCCAGCAGCTAGCATTAAGTTAATGGAGACGTATTTTAAGAAGAGACCATCCTAAACAGCTTTCCAGAAAAAAAATTTCATACCTGGTATATAGCAAACACCACCCCCTCCACTTAAAAACATCTTTTAAATTACGTTCTAATATTATTTAAGCAAGAAAAGAGATTGTGCTCTTCTGTCCACGCCTATTTTACTAAAAGCAAAATGTTCCTCACATGTTTCAGCTTGTGAGGAAATATGAGTGGCAATTGCTGAGGAGCACAAGGCAAACAATACTGGAATTCATCAGAGAGCGTTGCAAGTGTAAACATCTTTATTTGTGGACTTTTCGTTGAGGATTCTTCCATGAGGGAAAGACATTTATAATTTCCACTCTGACAGCTTCCCAGGCACAGGGGCTGTATTCCCTGTCCTCCAGGTAGAGATGGATTGCGTGGAAATACTTCCGGGCAAGAAGTCCCAAATCGGGACAATCCAGACAGTCTTCTTGCATCTGCTCCAGTTGTTTCAGGCTCTGATCAAGGCTGGAGAGTAGTTTATCGAGGAGGGTGTTGTCCCAGGCAGCACGGCTGTCCCCCGTGGTGAAGAGTCGCAGGATCTGCTGGAACATCAGATAGTGGTAACAGGGGCCTTGGGTCGTCGGGATTGGGGCGATAGTCTCTCTTTTCCAAGGAAATTTGAAGTCGGCTCTGTCCTTTAGGCACGACGGAATGCGGCTCCTCTGCATCTGTTTCCAACGTGTGACGATTCCCTTGTTTTGCTGGCAGTGGATCCAAGGCAAGCTGCAGCCAAGACAGCAAGCAGGGGTGGAGCCCAGCATCACCGCTGCCAGAGCACACAGAGCCGGGCCATAGAGAATTTCGGTGATGCACCGGAGGGCCGCGAGGGGGCGCGCGGGCACCGCTAAACGGTGCGCGGAAAGGTGCCTTCGCGGGAAGCGCGGGCGGCGCGCGTCTGTGGGTGGCGGCGAGAGGGCGCAGGCTGGCTTTCCAGCGGCTTGTTGGGGAAAAGCTGCCTTCGGAGAGGTGGCGGCTGCCCCGGGTCGGGCAGCACCGAGCCAAGAAGACGCGGACCCACAGAGCCTTGGCTACTGATGCAACGTGCGCACAGGACTCAGCTGGGAGCAGAAGCCGTCGTTTCCGCTGCGGTGAGTGAGGAGGAGGGAGGTTTATCCCGCCTTGGCCAGCGGTGTTTGGAACTGGGAAGGAGCCAGAATCTTGCCTTTGGGGGCGTTCCCCTTGAGTTCCGTGCTTTATTTCCGCGCCGACACTTGAGCCAGGTCATCTTTGGGAAAAAGAAACCGTTTACTGAGGACTTTGAGGCGGGGAAGCAGAGCGAGTTGGGGCGGAGTTTACAGCTTCCGGCTCCTTTGTGGCGCGATGCGGCGACGGCTGAGAGAAGGGGAAGCGCGGCGGCGGCGGTGGCGATGGGACGACTGGCGACGGGACGGTGTTGGGGACAAAGGGGCACGCGGTGGCAGCGCGGGGACGAATGGCGA
This sequence comes from Hippopotamus amphibius kiboko, assembly GCF_030028045.1. Classification (NCBI taxonomy): domain Eukaryota; kingdom Metazoa; phylum Chordata; class Mammalia; order Artiodactyla; family Hippopotamidae; genus Hippopotamus; species Hippopotamus amphibius. The sequence goes on along the minus strand of NC_080187.1, from coordinate 82,822,065 downwards.
TGGGGCGACTGGACGCTGGTGGGGGACGCGCTCCGGCTGAGGCGGAGCTCAAGCCACCATGGGGACTGCAGACCGCGGAGCTGGGCGGCGCTGTAGATGCTCTGGGCCTTTAGGGTGTCTTTCAAGGATACAGCGTTCAAGTAAGTATTGGGGAGTGTTGGGGGAGGAAGTGTTGAAGAGCTGAAAAGTAGGAGTATTAAAAAAAACAAAGAGAATTTTGTTTTTTATCTTTTTAATTCATTGTGTGTTTAATTTAATTCATACTATATTTATTTTAAACTAAATGTTGAGATGTTTTTCTTGGGTTTAAATATATTTATGTTAAAGTATTTTAACTACTAAGCATAGACTATATACAAATACATTTTATATATAGAATATACATAAAATATATTATTTAATATTCAAACACAGTTTTATTAAACTTTAAAAACTATATATTCTTTATACAAGTATTTAACATAGTTTTACTTTGCTATCATTGATGGAAGGAAACCTATTCGTATTTTCAAGATTACTTCTTCACTTGTTTTAGTGAAGGGAATTCCCTTGCTTGACAATTTCTAATGACCCCATGACAGTCTTCACTAATTTTTAACTCATGTTCCTGAAATGTCTTTCCCAGGACCGCACCTTGACTATACTGTTAGAAAGAAGAGTTGGTGTGTACAAGCAATGGAGGGCTTAGAGCAGGTCAGACTTTTCATTGTCTTTGGTAAGAATTTTATAAACGAATTGGAATTTGATCCAATTTCCTTTGCATCGGGAAGCTTACTTTGTAAAACTCTCAGGAACATGCCAGTGTGGGGTGATTTCATTTCTTTTTTTAAACTTGATATTTTGTTCCTCCTGCATGTATTGGTATTAATTTTCAATTTAATATAGGACATTAAAACCTGCTTTATCTTGACGACTTAGGTTTGGTGCCTCCTCAACACCCCATGTCGAAGGGAAGGACTAGCTTCCTTTACCCTAATACCCACCCAGGAAACAGCTTTTGAATTAGTCGACTGAGCAGTTCCATGGCTGAAACTCTAGGACTGTTTCATTTCGCAGCATCCTCTCCCTCATAGATGTGTATATTTCTAACCACTTTTCCTGGTGTCTACAATGTCAATGTCTTTTTTTTAGAGGAAGAAAAAGCCTTTTGACCCTCTTCATCTGATTTCTTCTCCCCCCAACCCTTTGCCTATGGTAACCACAAATCTGATCTCTTTTGCTTTGAGGTTGTTTGTTGTTTTGAAAGTAGAACTTACTCTGTGTCTTAAACAGTAACACCAGAGGCAGCCTGAAACAAGATCAGGATGAGGAGAGGGACGATCTATTTCCTTTATCCTAGTCACAGAGCAGATATGTTTGTTTCTTTGTCTGTTTGTTTTTGTCAGAACACTTTCTTAGAGGCTGGTTGTCTCCAAAGAGCTTCAGGTGCTGCAGGCGTTCTCTCTGGAATGTACCAGGCACTGCTCTAAGGGTGGAAACTGGGGCTCTGCTCCTTCCCAGTCGTGCAGGCAATCCCTGTCCTAGAGTTTCACCTGGGGCCTCAACATGCAGACACCTGACAGCGTTAAGGGACCTGTAGGCAAGGCTTCTCTTGGCTGGGCTGAGGGTGGACTAAAGAAGTTACAAGGTGTTATATTGTTATGAAAGGCAGTTATCATTTACTCTGTTCAAATGCTAGGCCTGTAATTTGCAAACTTTATTTGATTTGAATTGTGCAGTGTCCTGTGTGACCATTCCGAAAGTTGTCTCCTTTTTTGAAAAGAGGAAATGAAAATGTGAAGTCAGTTACATTGAGGAGCCCCAGAGTTTGTCAGAGTGGAGCTTCCTGCTGCTCCCCGTCTCTCCTCTTCATCATCTCTGAGGACTGGCCCTCAGCTGCACTGAGCACGTGGTGCTTCCTTCACCCTGATCCTGCCTCTAATGTCTGTCCTCGCTGCTCCCTGGAGGGCAGTCTGCATCCCTGCCTTACTCTCCAGGAATCCACATTGCCAAGCACAAGGTCATATACATGTGCAGTCACATTTTTGGTGACAGAAGGAAGAGAACTGCATGAATGCACCCTTGTTGTTCATTTTTGTGTGACCATTTCCTGTAAACTGCCAGAAAATATGAGGGATGGTCCTGTAAAGAAATGTGGACAAAATTAAATCTACCGTATCAGCCCCTTGAGAGGAATGTACAGAAGTGAGGCTAGTTGTATTTTGGTGCAATTTAAGAATTGTCAAAATAGAGGACAGGGTCAAACCTCTAAGCATTGTTATTAGAATTGCAAAAGAGATACATTGAGGCTCTGGTATTTATTTCACCCTTGGGTGTCATGTCATTTAGATGAATGCAGCCTATTGGATTAATACTCTGTCATGTTCCAAGAGTGGGTTTAATTTCCAGTTTAATAAACAAAAGAAACATTGAACTTGTGACATCCTCTGTTGGCCATTAATGGAAGACAAATTGGGAAAAAAAAGTGAAAACAGCCTTGGGACAAGTAGTGAAGTGACGATCCTATTTAAGAATCTCATTTGCAGGCAGGGACTCAGAGCAGCTGGATAAAGGCTCCCACAGCCAGACCTCTGCATCCCCAAGCTCACCGGGGCCTGCCAGCCTCTTCACTGATGACGCGGAGGATGATGTTCTCCAGCCCTGTGTGCACCCTCAGCCTTGACCTGGCCTAGAACCATGGCCTGCCTAAGCAGGAGACCTTCCCATTTCTGCACATAATGGAAGTCTCTTCCTTGTTTTCCTGCCTGAAGGACAAGAAGGTTTTCAGGTTCCCTGGGGAGCAGCTGGACAGCAGTCACTGCCAAAATGGTCAGGCCCCCTCTGTCCTCCACGAGATGCTCCAGCAGATCTTCAGCCTCTTCCACACAGAGCGCTCCTCTGCTGCCTGGGACACCAGCCTCCTGGACAGACTCCGCACTGGACTCCATCAGCAGCTGGAGCACCTGCATGTGTGCTTGGGGCAGGCGATGGGAGAGGAAGAACCTGCCCTGGGAATGGTGGGCCCTGCACTGGCCATGAAGAGGTCCTTCGAGGGAATCCATCTCTAGCTGAAAGAGAAGAAAGACAGCAACTGTGCCTGGGAAATTGTCAGAGTGGAAATCGGGAGGTGCTTTCTCTTGGTTAACAAGCTCCTAAGAAAACTCACGAAGTAAGAAGGAACTTGTTTCTCAGTGACTAGTGTCCCAGCACAGACTCTTAATTATTCATTTATTTCCAAACCTGTTATTTCTGCTTCAGCTATAAAATAGTTTGAGTCATATTTGGTATGTGCAGTAATATTAAGAATATCGAGGACTTCCCTGGTGGCACAGTGGTTGAGAATCCACCTGCCAATACAGGGGACAAGGGTTCCAGCCCTGGTCCTGGAAGATCCCACATGCCGGGGAGCAACAAAGCGTGTGTGCCACAGCTTCGGAGCCTGTGCTATAGAACCCGCGAGCCACAGCTAGTGAGCCCACATGCTGCAACTACTGAAGTCCGAGCGCCTAGAGCCTGTGCTCCGCAACAGGAGAAGCCACAACACAGAGAAGCCTGTGCACCGCACCGAAGAGCAGCCTCTGCTCACCGCAACTACAGAAAGTCCAGGGGCAGCGATGCAGACCAAATGCAGCCATTAATTAATTAATTAAAAAAGAGAGAATATCCATATGCAACTCTTTTCAGAATTGGAGGCAATGAATCGGATGTCCTGTGGCTGAATCTCATGGGATAAAATAGGTATATTTGTATGTGTGTATGTTACTCATTTATTTACATTCATTTCTTCATTTTTTTGTATTTACATGTTCTATTTTTAATATAAGAATACACCACTTTGTCTTTAATAGAAATGTTACTTTCTTTCTTCTTTTGTTTATTTTCAGACATTTTTCTTCTGCTTTTTTTATACCAATATATTTTTATTTTCTTATTTTTTATAAATTGATTAATTGATTTAATATTTACTTTAGGCTGCATTGGATCTTTGTTACTGTGCACGGGCTTTTTCTAGATGCAGCGAGTTGGGGCTCATCTTTCTTTCCGTGCGTGGGCTTCTGATTGTGGTGGCTTTTCTTGTTGCAGAGCATGGGCTCTTGGCCTGTGGGCTTCAGTAATTGTGGCTCCCGGGCTCTAGAACACAGGCTCAGTAGTTGTGGCCCACAGGCTTACTTGCAGTGAGGCAACCAATTGGGCCACTGGGGAAGTCCTCTTTTACTCTTTGAACCTTTCCCAAAGTCCTCATGTTGCAATCTAAATATAGAAGGATGTGGTGCAATTCATTGTTTTCTTCCTTGGCCTTGGGGATAGTCTTGAGTATGAGAGATAGAGACCCTACCTAACGGAGCTTGAGTGGAGCAAGGCCATTGCCGTGAAAGAGGGAGTTGTAATGTAATTAGCTATTTACATTAGGGATCTGGGCTACACAGGAGACGTAAAACATGCTTATGGCAGTGAGATTCTTGGATCGCTTATTTAGACTGCCTTCAGTTGTCCCAGCAAAATAGTCAGCAGTAGGAGACTTGAAGAATGAGTAGGAGTCTGTTAAGTAACATGTGAAGAGCAAACTTCCCAGAGTGAAAAACCAAACCAAAACAAAACACGGCACAGAGAGCAGCCCTGCAACAGCAAAGGGCCTGGTGCATTTAAGGAAGTGAACAAGACTGGAGCAAGTGGACTGTGCTGATGCGTGGAGAGTATGCGTATACCTTGTACGTTACACAGGGCTTCCTTGTATTTTAAATTCCTTGAAGGCAGGGATTAGAAACTCGCTGACTCTGCAGGCTGATTTTACAAAGAACGTCTCCTAGGTGCTCTGCAATTTCTAATATGGATGGTTACATAAATCAAGTTAAAATTAAAACTGCCATGTTGACTTCTGTTTCAAAAATAATTTATTTCCCATGGAAAAACTTTAAATAAATAAATAAGTAAATAAATAATGTATAAGTTAATTTTTAAAACACTTAAAGTCTTTAACTATCCTTTCAAATCCAGTGCGTTGCCTGTGAGTTACTTGAAAGAGCTTCCGTGGGTGGAAGAGCCTGACCTCACTGGCAGCACTGTCCGTCCCCAGAGCCACAGGTGGCAGATCGTCAGTTCTGGAGGTGGCCTGTAAGGCTGTTAAGGAAGGAAAAGTTCTTGAGGATCTCCACTCGCACTTGAGTCCAGGCACAGCTGCTGTACTCCTTGGACTTCAGGTACTGCATGATCCGCAAGTAGTACTTCTTCAGGTAAAGAACAGTCATGTATCCCCTGGTGAAGTTTTCCTTCTCCATGATTTCCTCCAGGATTGGCTCCAGACGATCTCTCTGCCCACAGAGTTCCGCAAGGAGGTTCTTAATAATGGGCTCAGTCCAGCCAGTGCGCGAGACATTTCTTCTGAAAATCCCTAAGATCTGCTGGAGCATCTCATAGATGACCAATATGGCATCTTCCTTCTGGAACTTCTGTGGTTCCTTAATCTCCTCAGGGACCTCGAAGTTCATCCTGTCCTCGAGGCAATCTTGAGGAGCTCCAGGTAGCTGCAGCAGGAGGTCCTGACAGGCCAAATTGCTGCGCTTTTGTTGGTCTCTAAGCAAGCTGTAGCTCATGGAAAGAGCTGTGGTGGAGACACACAGCAGAAGAGCGATTTGGAGGATGTACCTGTTGGTCATGATGAAAAGAGGAACAGGGTAGCTGCTCTCCTACTAGATGCTGAAGCAAGGTCTTCAAGAGATTGCAGTGTGAATGTCCTTTCTCCATGAGTGTGGACTATTTATACAGGATGGCCCTCTGCCTTTCTATTTGTGCAGAATTTCCCACTTTCAGTTCTCCCTTTCACTTTTCCTATGTCATTGAAATCATTAGCTCTGTTTCAAACTGTTTTTCTTGAAGCTCCTCACTATTTTATATATAGTAGAAGAAAAAAAGGTATACAAAATGAGAGGATTTCTAAGGTTTTGTAAAGTTTCAGTGACTTGCTAAATGCTAAAGAAAACCATAAGCCAAATCCTTTTGAACTTGATTATTACAGCTTGTTTCATTTGGAAAAGAATTTGTCTCTTTCTTTTTTCAGATTATGAGATTTGGGGGGGCGGGTCCTTTGTTTGTAAGAGAGTTTTCTTTTTCATAAGAATTAGGTTTGATTCCCAGTTACACTATTACAAAACAATAAATACATGTAGATTATAATGTTTAAGAAAGATGCTTATTGTTTTTCTATCTAGAATGATGTCAAAGTCACTTGATCTTAAATTTTTTGTATAGCTTTATAACTGTAAGTAGCAAGACATCACATAACTTTCTCAGCCTTAATTTATTGCTTTTTTTTGCCAATCTCAACTATCTAGAATGTAATTGAAAACCAGAGATGAAGTAATATCTTTAAGCGGGCCCCCTTGTAGGGGGCCTTTGTGACCATTAATAAGGGCCAATGTATTTTTTGTACAGACTTCTAACAATCTAAATGTCTGATTTTCCATCTGCATGCAAATACATACCACATATTAGAAGGCGGTCTAGAAGGAAAATGAAGGGAAAAAAATCAAGTAATCAGGGGATGTTACTGTTGAGAGAAGCGGTTCTAGCTCAATATTTCTGAGACCAATTTGTATTAGCGTTCAGTAACTAATTTTGATAAAAAGAAGGCAGTAAAAAAATCAAGTTATGACTTTATTTGTCCTCCTTAAATAGACAGGGAGACGCATAGCACATTTTGAAAGCCTTGCATACAAAAATAAGTTCTCATAATTATGATATTTAAAGTAATACTCTTCAGTTTTCAGAAAAGCTTGCATTATCTTTCAACCTGAATGTACTAAATCCACACTGTGTGCAGCTGTAGCAGGAGCTGCTGCCGCGTGTCATGCTTACTCTCATGGGTCATCCGGTTAAGCAGGGGAGAACATCCATGAAGGAAATGCACAGAAGTAAAGATGCAATGGCAACAAGTGCTGTAGAGGAGAGGTAAGTGGTAGTGTGGGTACTTATGATATAAGGACATAATGTAGTTGAAGAAATCAAAGAAGATCACCCTGAGGTAATGACACTGGAGCTGAAATCAGAAGGACGGTCAGATGGGACTGCATGTGCAAAGGCCCTGTGTGGGAGGATGCCTGGTAAGGTAAAGGAGTGGACTGGAGGCCATTGTGACTTTCAAGGCAGAGAGTGGTCTGAGATGATCTGAGATGGGGCTAGAAGGCAAGTGAGAGCCAGATACCACAGGGATTGTGAGACCTTGTTAAAAAATAAAAAAAAAAAAAAGACTTCTCTTTGTCCTAAGAGTAGTAGAGGATCTTGGAAGGGTTTTAGGCGGGGCAAAGTAACTTGATTAGATTTGAGGAAAAAAATACTGTCTCTACAGTAAGCAATAAATAAAGGACAGAGAGCAGAATGAATGCAGGCAGAAGACTTAGGGGTTTTACAAAATTGTCAACCAAGGGGCTAGCGGTGGAGAAGAATGACTTCATTTGCATGAAATCTCTCATGTCCTGACAGCACCAGATGTTTGAAGAAATTCTCCATCATTTTACGGATAGCTGCATCAGTTCTGTTGGTTATTATGATTTTAACATATGCTTAATGTTCAGGAACATCACTTCTCTTGTAGCAAATTGAAGTAGAAGCTGGAAGTATCTGGGTAAGTGTGGATGTAAAAACCTGGTGCAATCCTGAACTCTGGGTTTCCCATCATCAAGAGATCTCCTGTCTTCTGATCTTTACAATATGCTGAACATGTCTCCCAAATATCCCTCCATTCCTGTTCCTTCCTCTTAGTTGGCTGTAAGTAATCAGTTCTTCCCAGAATGGATTATTGATTGGTGATGTCTAAGGTATTGCTAAGAAACCACTTGCACTTGAAGTGTGCTGATGTACCGTCACCTGCATGGGGTGGAGAGCAAACAATTTATGCTTCCTTCTAAACTAGGGGAGTGGGAAAGATACGTGTGGCATTCATCCAAATGGATGAAGAGTATTACGAATTGAAAAGATGCAGCAAACAACACCAAAAATGGGAATGAGATTCTGAGATGGTGGCAGTGGTGGCAGTATAATTTTGAATTTCTAGCAGTCCTCACAGCAAAACAGACATTGCCACCAGATAGAAACCAAAACCCTATTTAACAGAAAACTAGTTGACATGAACCACAAAAATGCAAGCAGATGTGGCCAGATCACCAATTACCACAAGACCCGCCTGATAGAGCCGTGCATGTGGGAGACAGCAGAGGAAAGCAATGGACATGAGAACCCCCAGACAGCCCAGAGGTATTTACCAAAAGCTATGCAGGCCAATCTGAGAACATCAGCTGGAAAACTGCAAGGGATTTTTCTCAGTGCTATAGCTGCTGAGTTGTGATGGTACCTGGGTAAGTTCTGACAGGCTCTGGAAGAGTCTGGGATACCAGTAATTTTCAAACCAAGCAGGCACAGCTCCCTTTGGGGAAAGGGCCCTACACGGAGGAGAAAGTGCTCAGAGTGGAATCAAACCTTAGCAGGATAGAAACAGCAGAGACAAGGAAAGAGAAGACCAGACCAGTGAGGGGAGGACCACTCAGGAGGCAAGCAGCCATGGTTTTGAACACTTCACAGCAGCAACAGCAGAGGGAGCTCCATAAAATTAGAAACACCAGCCAGAGCCACTTCTTCTAGGAGCTGAGGAAAAATAAGCTCCTGTAAAATCAGGCAACAGAGGACTCTGAAGACTGAATCTCATACAAAGTCATTTATAGAAAAAGAAGGAGAATCAGGAGCAGACTCGTAACTCTACAGATAGTGGAAACATACCAGGAACACAAGCGCACGAGACAGAGCAAATCTAACCTAGTGTTACCAAAGGAGTTTTTAAATATTTAAAAATTATGTAAAGCAACATAAATCAGAATCAGAAAAACTCAGAAATGAAGTCATATGTCTACAATATCATTAGAAATAGAAAAAAACTCTAAGCTGTTTTGAATTCGATACAGTCACAAGAAATGAGACCTTTAGGGGCAATGTGTCAATGGAGAAAAGATTCAATATGGAAAAAATATTAGCAACGAGAATCCAGCAGTATATAAAAATAGCATTTATTGACCAAGGGGAGTTATTTTCAGGAAACTGAGGATGATTCAACATTATACGGTTGAGCGGCCTCCCTGGTGGCACGGTGGTTAAGAATCCTCCTGCCAATCCAAGGGACACGGGTTCGATCCATGGTCCAGGAAGATCCCACATGCCGTGGAGCTACTAAGCCTGTGCGCCACAACTACTCAACCCTGTGGGCCTAGAGCCTGTGCTCCACAACAAAAGAAGCCACCACAATAAGAAGCCCGCTCACTGCAGCAAAGAGTAGCCCCCACTCGCTACAACTAGAGAAAGCCCAGGCGTAGCAACCAAGACCCATTGCAGCCAATAAATAAAAAATAAAATTCATTAATTGATTTTTAAGATTGGCCAGAAAAGACCATGTAGCATATACCTTATTCGCTAGAATTTTTGTTCCTGAAGCTGTCGGCCACAGGTAAGCAGTCTGACTGCCCTGAACCTGCTATACTCTGAGAAAGTCCAGACTAGGTCAATGGAGACATCACATGGAATTTGGCAATACATTGCAAACTTTTTAATTTCAAGCAATGGAATCGTCCCTTTAACTTGCAGTACCACTGCTGGAAAGTTAGTTATAGATATATCTGCAGAAGTGTGTTTATATATGAGTATATATGTGTATATATATATTGTATATTATGTATTATATGAACACATATGAATGTTCCCTTCAATACCATCATAATAAAAAAGAGAAATTAAATATCACTAGGGAGTTGGCAGAGTCATAATGTAATGCAATCCACAATGGAATACTGAATTGCCATGAAAAAGGAAGATCAGCTGACCTGGACCTATATTCAAGATATATTTAATTAAAAGGGCAATACATATAATAACAGATATGGTATTATTCTTTGATTTATATTACTATAAAGGTATACATATGTATGCTGATATACGCATAGAATTTTTTCTCTGGGAACTTTCATTCATCTATTAATAGTAGATGCCCTAGGGGAGAATGCCGATAAGGCTAAGGATACAACAGGGGGGAAAATTCCTTCCCTTTTCACTTGTACCTTTAGAACGGTTTGTACATGGATTTTTCCCCATGTTAAGAAGAGATCTGAGAGATAGGATATCTAATAATAGGCATTTTCAAAATTTAATGTACTTTGTTTGAAAGAATTTAATAAATGTTACTAAATTTTTAGCCTCTCTTGTTTTATTCACATTTAAATTTTTTCTAAAATGAATATATGTTACTTGTGTCATTAGAACATAAAAAGCACCTAGTTATATTCAAAAGCAGGGTATAAAATTGTACATGCTATGCAACTATGTAAAAGTATGTAGAGAAAAGCTTTAATAAAAGAAAATAGACCTACATTTTACTAGTCATTATGTTTCATTTGTAAAACTGCAAGGTGGTTTGTGTGTGTGTGTGTTTTCCAATTTTTCACCAGTGAATGTATCTTTGATTATTGTTTAATCAACAGTAAGGAAACCATAAGCCCAGCATTTCCGGTTACTCTGCCTCTTATGTGGGTTTTGTTCTTCTCTCTGGCTTTTTGGTCTTTGCATGCCAGCTCTGACACAACGTCAGCCATCGCATCAGTTCTGCACAGTGGGTTGTGGGAAAGCAAAGTCATCTCTCTGTTGCATCATCTCTGTTCCACTTGGAAATGCATGGTTATGTCGGTCGCTGAATAATTCCTCAAGGTTTCTTCTTTTGTAAAAGGATGCTTGGATTAGCCTGGAATCATCCGTGGCTCAGAACACAAAGACCAACGCAAGGAGTCACAGAGGTCAGTCAACCCAGAGGAGGTCCGTTGCACTCAGGGAAGGGAGGTGGTCCGAGGAGTCGGGTCCCTGGGGCCTGGCCCTCCAGGGAGACTTGCAAACTCAGGTAAAGTTGACCTGCTCAGGTGAGAGGGCCTGCTCATCCTGCCCACATCTGATGGCTTCTGATCCTCCCTGTTAAGAGAGCTTATGCTCTAATGGAATAAAAATAATAGCAGTAGCATTAGTAGGCGTAGTGCTAGTTACCACATAGTGAACACTAACTATGTGCCATTCTCTGAATAATCCTCATAGTGAATATTTGAGATGGGTGATTGTCATCCCCATTCGACAGAGGGCAAGGCTGAGGCTCAGAGAGGCTAAGTGATGTGTCCAAGACACACATACCCATGAAGATGGGTGGATTGCAGCCAAAGCTGTGCTCTTTCCTGTCTGCCACAGGTAGAGTATGAAGGAGACCTCGGCCAGTGCCTTCAGATAGGTACATGGTGCCAACATGGTGGCAATGGTAACTCTCAAAGGAAAAAGGAATTATAGCTGATGAAGAGGATAGGGAGGCAAGCAATGTGACTTCAGAAATGGTGGCCATGGTGCGGGTGACATGGTGGAGGGCCTGCTACATCAGCGCTGCCCAGAAGAAATATAATGCGAGCCATACATGCAATTTAAAATTTTCCATTAGTTGCCTCAAAAGAGTAAAAAGAAACAAGTGAAGTTTATTTTAACAATATATTTTATTTAACACAATATATCCAAATGTTATCTTTCAACAGATACCAATATAAAATTATTAATGACATGGTTACACTCTTCTTTGTCCTACTGCCTCAAAATATGGTGCACACTTTTACAGTCATAGGACAGCTGAGTTTGGACTCGTCAAGTGCTCAGTAGGCAGCATGGGGCTGATGGCTCCCACGGTGGCCAGCACAGCTGAAGACGGAGGGAGCAGCAGGAGCAGAGCCAGGGGAATGGACAAGTTTGCAGGGAGCACACAGAAGGAGCTTCAAATCATGCACAAGCTCTGTGCTAAGAGTCAAGGGGCCTGAGGGTGGAAAAGTCACCTCAAGATGTGATGTGGAGGCTCTTGAATGCCAGAGTGTGGCATTTGTACTGACTTCAAGAGGTCTTCAGGCAGAGAGGGCACTAAGTTCTGCTCTGGGCAGAGGAACAGGCAGACATGTTAGAGGTGAGCTGAAGCAGGGAGAAGTCCTGCCCAGGGGCTCTCATGGCTGTAGAGGCTGAAATAAAGGCCATAGCCGAGGAACTGGAAGACGGGGATGGATGCAGAATTAGAAAAACGAATTCTTTTGTCTGGTTTCTTCCCTGTGTCCTCTTCCCACTTTCTGCTGTTGTGATCACGAGGTGCTTCCTAGTACTTGTCTTCCAATTTCCTTTATGAAGTTTCTCCTGAGGATTGGGTGATACTCATTGGAGAAGTCCGTTTCTGAAGGGGTTAAAACCTGTTCCTTTGGAAGACACCATCTGTTTGTTTGTTTCATTTTCCCTAACTTATTTGAGTTTTATCAAAATAACCTGGAAAAGTCATACAGCCTTATCTCTGCCAGGGAGATCTAGTTTTTAGACTGGCCTAATGTGTACCTGCATCGCAAGGATAAACGCCCTGGCCCTTTTCCCTCTTCTTGTCCTTTGTTGTTTGAAGCCAGTTTTCACTTCATCCCTCTGTGGAGATTTTTCTGCGTGCATTCTCTCCTACCAGCTTTCTGTGGTGCAGAGAACTACTTCCAGTCCCTGTATCAGTTTCCTCTGGTTAATGAGGTTTTTCAGAGAGGCAGAATGACATTTAGAAAGTAAAGCCTGAATGATGTTTCTAGCCATTTGAAATCTTTTGAATTTGGAACTGTTTTGCTGTACACCTCAGAGGCAGAAAGAGCTTCCTTCTGTTTTTTGATACAATTATCTACGGAGGACAATTATGTCTGTAGAAATCGAAATTTCAGTTTTCTTCTATCTTCCACATCTCTTCATATTTCTTTTCAAGACAAAGGGTCCTATTAAAAAATGATAATTTAGACAAGATGAAGAGATACCAAGAAGTTCATGAGCAGCGGCAAAACAGAAAATAAGCCAAAAAAAAATCTTTTTTTTCCCAAGGGATATCTTGGAAGGAGCAACAAAATATATATTAAGAGAGTATCTGGATACATAAAAAGAAAAATTCCCCATTCCTCGTTTTCACACGTGCAAAAAAGTTTCTATAATATACATAGAAGGTCATGCACAAATCTTAAGCATACAGCTCAACAAATCATAAAATATAAACTTCTGCGCTCCTTTGAAACCACAACCAAAGTGAAGACATAAACACTGCGGACAGAACAGAAACCTGGCCCTGGCCCCCTTCCCCATCACATTCCAGTGTCCCTCTCTGCTCCCCCATCACTAAGCTCCGCCCTAGAGTCACTACTGCCTTTTAACACGCTAGACTCTGCCTGTTGTGGAACTTGCATGAAGGGCTTCTTTCAGTCAATAGCATGTCTCTGAGATCCGAGCGTGTTGTTGTGAGCAGCAGTGGCTCATTAAGCTGCAGGAATGAGTCACATCCATTTAGCAATGCCACCGTGTGGTGTCTTTCCCACTACTGATAAACATTTGGAATGTCTTCCTCCTGCTTTTGTCATTGTACTTAATGTTGCTATGAAAACCCTCGCTTGTGTCTTTCGGAGCACATTTCTACGGCCTTCTGTTGGGTATGTGCCTAGGATTACATAACTGGGTCATAGAATCCACATATGCTCAGGTTTAGCAGATAATAACAAACATATTTTCCAAGTAGTGGAGAAGTATTGCCAGACTTCTTACTTTTTATTCTATGATGCATACTGATATCTCATTACAGTTTTATTTCCTATTCCCTTATTGGTAATAAGGTTCAGCACTGTTTCATATGCTTATTGGCCACTTGGGTATGTTCTTTACGAAGGGCCTGTTCAAATCTCTTGCCGACTTTTTCAGGTATTTTTTCTCATTGTCTCCAGAGGATGTAATTGGGTACACACGATACAAAAGAAAACACAAAGTATTAGAATTTTAAAATAAATTTAGCAAGGTCACTAAAAACAAGATCAATATTAAAACTCAGTCACCTCTTCTTATACTAGCAATAAAATTTTGGAAAATGACATTTAAAAATGATACCATTGACAATAACAGGAAAAGTCTACTCCGGGACAATATCTCAGCCAGGAGGGGATGAAGGAGACATGGCAATTAAAGGTAATGTGGCCTATTCTAAGTGCCATCCCTGAGCAGAAAAAGAACACTAGGTAAAAGCTAAGTCGATGTGAATAAAGTGTGGACTTTAATTTTTTCAGCGTAGCATTAACAGGGCAAATTATTCTCATCTTTGGCCTCTAAGTATAACTCTCTAATTGAATATTTGATTCAAATAAGATGCCCCCAAAACCAATGAAAAATGTAACAGTTTTTTCTCTTACATTGAGACTTGGTGTTTCTTTGTTTGTTTGTTTTTTAACCTTGATCATCAATGAGAATTAAGCAACTTCTCCAACTTATTCTTTTTGTCTTGGGCAAGAGACATGTAAGCATTACTAAGAAGGGAAATGAGAGTCTGAGATAGGAGACTGCCAAGGCCAGCCTCTTCCTGAAAAACGCACATTCAGTTAGTGAACAAATATTCATTTAGCAAACATTTCGTAACCACTTCATAAAGAAAAAAGAGCAACTATTGCCATTTTATTGGAGTATTTGCAACATGTGTCTCAATGAAGTTTTGCTGCTGGCTTGATCATCTGTCTTGCACAGTCTTTCTGAGGTTCATCCCAACATATTTAGGCTTTATTATTGTTCCAAGTATGAATGAAATGATTTTTTCATTACATTTTCTAATTTTTAACTATCTAACACTTCATTACATTTTCATATACACACACACGACAATAAGTAATTTTGTTTTTTTTTCCGGACAACTTTGCAAACACTATGTCTAAGAGTTTTTGGTTGATTTTTCAAATTTTTAGATAAACAAATACATTGCCTGCAAAAAAAAGTTAAAGGACTGAAAATGTCAAGTGTGGTGACCACATGGAGCAACTGCTGTTTGGTGTGTCAATTTGTACAGCTCCTTAAAAACATTATCTAGCAAAGTTGAACATATGCGCAGCCTGTGACCCAGGGAGTCCACCCTTAGCACTTACCCTGGGAAGAAAACCATCATGGAAACATGCATCAGGATATAAGTAAAGCATATTCATAGCAGCATCACACAGAATAGTCCCGAACTAGAAACAGCCCAAATATCCCTTAAGATTGTGTGGGTAAATATGTTGTTACCTACGCTTATAACAGGGCCGTTAACATCAGTGAAAAGTAAGAACCACAAGTGTGTGCACAAACAGGGATACATCCCACAGACACAGTAGTGAGTAAAAGATCCTCAGCTCCACACAGTACATATTCCATTTATATAATATTTAAAAGTAGGCAAAAGTAGACTTTATTTGAGGGTACAATTATAAAGAAAAGGGAGGAAGTGATTACCATGAAATTCAGGATACTACTCACCTTTAGTGAGGAGGGGTGGAGATACATCCATGAAGGGGCGCACAGGATGGTGACTGGTGGTGAGGCTTCAGAATGTTGCAAAATCTGCTTGTTTTTATTGCTTGCTAGTTACATGAGTATTTGCTTTAGTTATTCTCAACTTGATACTACCCTTTTGTGCACTTTTGTGTGGGATTGTTATACTCAACAATGAACGAGGTTAGTAACCAAGAATCTAAACTGTGCTTGTATACTTGCTCGTGTCTCAATCATTTAGCTGATAATCCTGAACAACCGCAACCACAAGAGTATCATGGTTTCCCACACTTCTTACTTGTCCAAATTCTAATGAAAAGAAGCAGAATTGGAAAATAGGCAGAAGATGAACAGAAATTCAACCTCACTCTGGGCAGCAAGTATCCTTTCAATCTGGTGTGATAAATGCATGTGAGTGGTTCTCGAAGTGTGGTCTGAGGACACGAGGGGTTCCCAGATACTCTTTCTGGGGTCTTCAAGAACATCCATTATCCAACTGCATATCTGTGTGACACTGGGTCTCCTTCAAAGACTTGAAACAAAGTGATGCATCACAGCAGACTGGATGCAGAACAGATATGAGAACCAGCTGTGTTCTATTAAGCCAGGCAGTAAGGAGATTTGCAAAACTTTAAAACATGTCTGTTCATTGTTTTAATTTAAAAACTGTCATTAATTTTCATGAAATGTGTTTTTTTGTTTGTTTGTTTCTTTGTTTGTTTTTTGGTTTATTCTTTCTTTATTTTTTTTGGGTGGGGTGCACCAGGTTCAATCATCTGTTTTTATACACATATCCCCGTATTCCCTCCCTTCCTTGACTCTCCCCCCCTCGAGTCCCCCCCACCCTCCCCGCCCCAGTCCTCTAAGGCATCTTCCATCCTCGAGTTGGACTCCCTTTGTTATACAATAACTTCCCACTGACTATTTTACACTTGATAGTATATATATGTCTGTGCTACTCTCTCGCTTAGTCTCAGTTTCCCCTTCACCCCCCGCCCCCTCCCATACCTCGAGTTCTCCAGTCCATTCTCTGTATCTACATCCTTGTTCTTGTCACTGAGTTCATCAGTACCATTTTTAGATTCCGTATATGTGAGTTAGCATACAATATTTGTCCTTCTCTTTCTGACTTCACTCTGTATGACAGATTGTAGTTCTATCCACCTCATTACATATAGCTCCATCTCATCCCTTTTTATAGCTGAGTAATATTCCATTGTATATATATGCCACATCTTCTGTATCCATTCATTTGTTGATGGGCATTTAGGTTGCTTCCATGTCCTGGCTATTGTAAAGAGTGCTGCAATAAACATTATGGTACAAGTTTCTTTTGGGATTATGGTTTTCTTTGGGTATATGCCCAGGAGTGGGATTACAGGATCATATGGTAGTTCTATTTGTAGTTTTTTAAGGAACCTCCAAATTGTTTTCCATAGTGGCTGTACCAACTTACAGTCCCACCAACAGTGCAGGAGAGTTCCCTTTTCTCCACACCCTCTCCAACATTTGTTGTTTCCAGACTTTGTGATGATGGCCATTCTGACTGGTGTGAGGTGATACCTCATTGTGGCTTTGACTTGCATTTCTCTGATGATGAGTGATGTTGAGCATCTTTTCATGTGTTTGTTGGCCATCTGTATGTCTTCTTTGGAGAAATGTCTATTTAGGTCTTCTGCCCATTTGTGGATTGGGTTATTTGCTTTTTTGGTATTAAGCTGCATGAGCTGCTTGTATATTTTGGAGGTTAATCCTTTGTCCGTTGTTTCATAGGCAATTATTTTCTCCCATTCTGAGGGTTGCCTTTTAGTCCTGTTTATGGTTTCTTTCACTGTGCAAAAGCTTTTAAGTTTCATGAGGTCCCATTCGTTTATTCTTGATTTTATTTCCATGATTCTAGGAGGTGGGTCCAAAAGGATCTTGCTTTGATGGATGTCAAAGAGTGTTCTGCCTATGTTTTCCTCTGGGAGTTTGATAGTGTCTGGCCTTACATGTAGGTCTTTAATCCATTTGGAGTTTATTTTTGTGTATGGTGTTAGGAAGTGTTCTAATTTCATTCTTTTACATGTTGCTGTCCAATTTTCCCAGCACCACTTATTGAAGAGGCTGTCTTTTTTCCATTGTATACTCGTGCCTCCTTTGTCAAAGATAAGGTGCCCATATGTGTTTGGGCTTACTTCTGAGTTCTCTATTCTATTCCATTGATCTTCCTATTTTTGTGCCAGTACCATACTGTCTTGATCACTATGGCCTTGTAGTATAGGTTGAAGTCAGGAAGCCTGATTCCACCCACTCCATTTTTCCTTCTCAAGATTGCTTTGGCTATTCGGGGTCTTTTGCGTTTCCATACAAATCATAAGATTTCTTGCTCTAGTTCTGTGAAAAATGCCATTGGTAATTTGATCGGGATTGCATTGAATCTGTAAATTGCTTTGGGTAGTACAGACATTTTCACGATGTTGATTCTTCCAATCCAGGAACATGGTATGTCCCTCCATCTGTTTGTGTCGTCTTTGATTTCTTTCATCAATGTCTTAAAGTTTTCTGCATAGAGATCTTTTGCCTCCTTAGGCAGGTTTATTCCTAGGTATTTTATTCTTTTGGTTGCAATGGTGAATGGGAGAGTTTCCTTAATTTCTCTTTCTGCTCTTCCATTGTTAGTGTATAGGAATGCAAGAGATTTCTGCGCATTAATTTTGTATCCTGCTACTTTACTAAACTCATCAATGAGTGCTAGCAGTTTTCTGGTAGAGTCTTTAGGGTTTTCTATATATAATATCATGTCATCTGCAAAGAGGGACAATTTTACTTCTTCTTTTCCAATTTGGATTCCTTTTATTTCTTTTTCTTCTCTGATGGCTGTGGCTAAAACTTCCAAAACTATGTTGAATAATAGTGGTGAGAGTGGACACCCTTGTCTTGTTCCTGTTCTTAGAGGGAATTCTTCCAGTTTTTCCCCATTGAGAACGATGTTGGCTTTTGGTTTTTCATATATGGCTTTTATTATGTTGAGGTAATTTCCTTCTATGCCCATTTTCTGGAGAGCTTTTATCATAAATGGATGTTGAACTTTGTCAAAAGCTTTTTCTGCATCTATTGAAATGATCATGTGGTTTTTATCCTTCAAGTTGTTGATATGATGTATCACGTTGATTGATTTGCGTATATTGAAGAATCCTTGCATCCCAGGGATAAACCCCACTTGATCATGGTGTATGATTTTTTTAATGTGTTGTTGGAGTCTGTTAGCTAGTATTTTGTTGAGGATTTTTGCATCTATATTCATCATTGACATTGGCCTGTAATTTTCTTTTTTTGTGACATCGTTGCCTGGTTTTGGTATCAGGGTGATGGTGGCCTCATAGAATGAGTTTGGGAGTGTTCCGCCTTCTGCTATATTTTGGAAGAGTTTGAGAAGGATAGGTGTTAACTCTTCTCGAAATGTTTGATAGAATTCGCCCGTGAACCCATCTGGTCCTGGGCTTTTGTGTGTTGGGAGATTTTTAATCACGGCCTCAATTTCCGTACTTGTGATTGGTCTGTTCATGGTTTCTATTTCTTCCTGGTTCAGTCTTGGAAGATTGTATTTTTCTAAGAATGTATCCATTTCTTCCAGGTTATCCAATTTATTGGCATATAGTTGCTTGTAGTAGTCTCTCATGATGTTTTGTATTTCTGAGGTGTCCATTGTGACTTCTCCTTTTTCATTTCTAATTCTGTTGATTTGCATCTTCTCCCTTTTTTTCTTGATGAGTCTGGCTAATGGTTTATCAATTTTGTTAATCTTCTCAAAGAACCAGCTTTTAGTTTTATTTATTTTTCTTATGGTTTCTTTCCTTTCTTTTTCATTTATTTCTGCTCTGATGTTTATGATTTCTTTCCTTCTGCTCACTTTGGGATTTCTTTGTTCTTCTTTCTCTAATTGTTTTAGGTGTAAGGTTAGGTTGTTTATTCGATAATTTTCTTGTTTCTTAAGGTAGGACTGTATTGCTATAAACTTCCCTCTTAGAACTGCTTTTGCTGCATCCGATAGGTTTTGGGTTGCTGTGTTTTCGTTGTCATTTGTTTCTAGATATTTTTTGATTTCCTCTTTGATTTCTTTAGTGATTCCTTGGTTGTTTAGGAGTGAATTGTTTAGCCTCTATGTGTTTGTATTTTTTGCAGTTTTTTTCCTGTAATTGATATCTAGTCTCATGGCGTTTTGGTCTGAGAAGATGCTTGATATGATTTCCATTTTCTTGAATTTGCTGAGGTTTGATTTGTGACCCAAGATGTGATCTATCCTGGAAAATGTTCCGTGTGCACTTGAGAAGAAAGTGTAGTCTGTCGTTTTTGGATGGAATGTCCTATAAATATCAATTAAGTCGAGAGTGTCTAATGTGTCATTTAGAGCTTGTGTGTCTTTATTTATTTTCTGTTTGGATGATCTGTCCATTGATGTAAGTGGGGTGTTCAAGTCTCCCACTATTATTGTGTTACTGTCGATGTCCCCTTTTATAGCTGTTAGCATTTGCCTTATGTATTGAGGTGCTCCTATATTGGGGGAATAGATATTTACCATTGTGATATGTTCTTCTTGAATGGATCCCTTGATCATTATGTAGTGTCCTTCCTTGTCTCTTGTAATAGTCTTTACTTTCAAGTCTAATTTGTCTGCTATGAGTATTGCTACTCCAGCTTTCTTTTGATTTCCATTTGCATGGAATATCTTTTTCCATCCCTTTCCTTTCAGTCTATATGTATCCCTTGGTCTGAAGTGGGTTTCTTGTAGGCAGCATATAGGAGGGTCTTGTTTTTGTATCCATTCAGCCAGTCTGTGTCTTTTGGTTGGAGCATTTAATCCATTGACATTTAAGGTGATTATTGACATGTGTGTTCCAATGACCATTTTCTGAATTGTTTTGGGTTTGTATTTGTAGGTGTTTTCCTTTTCTTGTGTTTCCTACTTAGAGAAGTTCCTTTAGCAATTGTTGTAAGGCTGGTTTGGTGGTGCTGAATTCTCTTAACTTTTGCTTGTCTGGAAAGCTTTTGATTTCTCCCTCAAATCTGAATGAGATTCTTGCTGGGTAGAGGATTCTTGGCTGTAGGTTTCTCTCTTTCAGGACTTTCAGTATATCCTGCCATTCCCTTCTGGCCTGCAGAGTTTCTGTAGAAAGGTCAGCTGTTATCCTGATGGGTTTTCCCTTATATGCTGTTTGTTGCTTTTCTCTTGCTGCTTTTAATATTTTTTCTTTGTGTTTAATTGTCGTTAGTTTGATTAATATGTGTCTTGGTGTATTTCTCCTTGGGTTTATTCTGTATGGGACTCTCTGTGCTTCTTGGACTTGGTGAATTATTTCCTTTCCCATGTTGGGGAAGTTTTCCACTATAACCTCTTCAAATATTTTCTCAGACCCTTTCTTGTTTTCTTCTTCTTCTGGGATGCCTATAATTCGAATGTTGGTACGCTTAATGTTATCACTGAGGTCTCTGAGACTGTCTTCTAATCTTTTTATTCTTTTTTCTTTTTCCTGCTCTGTGGCGTTTATTTCCCCCATGCTACCTTCCAACTCACTTATTCGTTCTTCTGCCTCAGTCATTCTGCTGGTTATAGCATCTAGAGTATTTTTATTTTCAGTTATTTTGTTATCCATTGCTGTTTGTTTTTCTGAGTTCTTATGAACTGTTTCTTGTACTTTCTCTATTTTGTTATCGAGATTTTGTATCATTTTTACTATCATTACTCTAAATTCTTTTTCAGGCATTTTTCCTATTTCCTCCTCATTTATTTGGTCTTGTGGGTTTTTTTCCTGCTCCTTTGCCTGCATGGTGTTTCTTTGTTTCCTCATGGTTGTCCAAGCTTTTGGGGTTGCTTGTCCTGGTGATAGAGGTGTTTACAGAAGACTGTCCAAGCCTCAGACTAATGTCCAAGTATTGGATTAAATGAATATTAAGTCTAGGAAACACATACATGTATAAGACACACAATTACTGAATCCGTTAGGACATAAGGCTCTAGAAAGACCTGACAGAACCCCAGTGTGCTATCAGATATTCAAAGAGGAACCCAACAGAAATAGACAACTGAAACAGAGCAAATCAGAGACCAAAGCAAAAGCAAACAAACAAACAAATAACACCTTACACATACAAACATTAATCCAGGGAGATTTCGTAAGCTAGGATCAAATATAGAAAAGAGCCAGAGTACCACCAGAGAGAATGGAGATTCTCAGAATGTAATTAGGCAACTGTACTAAGAACTAAGATAAAGACAAAAGCCTAATATTAAATACCAAGGCAGTGCATCATCTGGAGAATGGAGCAAGGAGTCTGAGCAGACTGATAGTGTTGCTTATAAGTATGTTAAGATAAAATAAACTTAAAATGGCTGGAAGAAAGGGGAACAGAAGAGCGTAATGTGGTTGGAAATATGCAAATAAAAAGAAAAGAATAGAAATGTATAAAAGATAGGGATGAAAGGAAAGTATGAGAGATATATTGTCCGTACTACCAAAAACGTAGCTAGATATAGAAGTATATAAAAAGGCAAAAAAAGAAAAAAGAGAATAAAAAATATCATTAAAAATTATGTTATAAAACTTGTAGATCCCTTAGGGCTAAGATCGTATTTAATAAAAAAAAAAAAAGAGAGAGAGAGAAAAAGAAAAAGAAAAAAAAAAATCCAGAACTGATCCCAGAATGGACCAGTTCAATAGGTATTAATAGTACTATTTCTGTTTCCTTAGCGTCTCAGCTGTAAGTGTCCTTCTCCTTGCCTTGGGTTTTTTTGCATTATTCTGTGACCAGCAGAGGTTCCTTTATTGTTCGTCTGTAAGCGTCGGTGTGTGGGGAGGGAGAGGGTACAATAGTGGCTCCTTCTCCTGGGAGTGAGTGAGCAGTGGCGCACTGTTGTTTCAGTCGGGCTTGGAGGTGCCTGTTGCAGAGGGACGCCGGTGGCTCAGGCGTAAACAGAAAGTCTTTTTTTTTTTTTTTTTTTTTTATTTTATTTTATTTTTTTTGGGGGGTACACCAGGTTCAATCAACTGTTTTTATACACATATCCCCATATTCCCTCCCTTCCTTGACTCCCCCCCCTCGATTCCCCCCCACCCTCCCTGCCCCAGTCCTCTAAGGCATCTTCCATCCTCGAGTTGGACTCCCTTTGTTATACAACAACTTCCCACTGACTATTTTACAGTTGGTAGTATATATATGTCTGTACTACTCTCCCGCTTCTTCTCAGTTTCCCCTTCACCCCCCGCCCCCTCCCATACCTCGAGTTCTCCAGTCCATTCTCTGTATCTGCTTCCCTGTTCTTGTCACTGAGTTCATCAGTACCATTTTTAGATTCCGTATATGTGAGTTAGCATACAATATTTGTCTTTCTCTTTCTGACTTACTTCACTCTGTATGACAGATTGTAGTTCTATCCACCTCATTACATATAGCTCCATCTCATCCCTTTTTATAGCTGAGTAATATTCCATTGTATATATATGCCACATCTTCTGTATCCATTCATTTGTTGATGGGCATTTAGGTTGCTTCCATGTCCTGGCTATTGTAAAGAGTGCTGCAATAAACATTATGGTACAAGTTTCTTTTGGGATTATGGTTTTCTTTGGGTATATGCCCAGGAGTGGGATTACTGGATCATATGGTAGTTCTATTTGTAGTTTTTTAAGGAACCTCCAAATTGTTTTCCATAGTGGCTGTACCAACTTACAGTCCCACCAACAGTGCAGGAGAGTTCCCTTTTCTCCACACCCTCTCCAACATTTGTTGTTTCCAGACTTTGTGATGATGGCCATTCTGATTGGTGTGAGGTGATACCTCATTGTGGCTTTGACTTGCATTTCTCTGATGATGAGTGATGTTGAGCATCTTTTCATGTGTTTGTTGGCCATCTGTATGTCTTCTTTGGAGAAATGTCTATTTAGGTCTTCTGCCCATTTGTGGATTGGGTTATTTGCTTTTTTGGTATGAAGCTGCATGAGCTGCTTGTATATTTTGGAGGTTAATCCTTTGTCCATTGTTTCATAGGCAATTATTTTTTCCCATTCTGAGGGTTGCCTTTTAGTCTTGTTTATGGTTTCTTTTGCTGTGCAAAAGCTTTTAAGTTTCATGAGGTCCCATTCGTTTATTCTTGATTTTATTTCCATGATTCTAGGAGGTGGGTCAAAAAGGATGTTGCTTTGATGTATGTCAAAGAGTGTTCTGCCTATGTTTTCCTCTAGGAGTTTGATAGTGTCTGGCCTTACATGTAGGTCTTTAATCCATTTGGAGTTTATTTTTGTGTATGGTGTTAGGAAGTGTTCTAATTTCATTCTTTTACATGTTGCTGTCCAATTTTCCCAGCACCACTTATTGAAGAGGCTGTCTTTTTTCCATTGTATACTCATGCCTCCTTTGTCAAAGATAAGGTGCCCATATGTGTTTGGGCTTACTTCTGAGTTCTCTATTCTATTCCATTGATCTTCCTATTTTTGTGCCAGTACCATACTGTCTTGATCACTATGGCCTTGTAGTATAGGTTGAAGTCAGGAAGCCTGATTCCACCCACTCCATTTTTCCTTCTCAAGATTGCTTTGGCTATTCGGGGTCTTTTGCGTTTCCATACAAATCATAAGATTTCTTGCTCTAGTTCTGTGAAAAATGCCATTGGTAATTTGATCGGGATTGCATTGAATCTGTAAATTGCTTTGGGTAGTACAGACATTTTCACGATGTTGATTCTTCCAATCCAGGAACATGGTATGTCCCTCCATCTGTTTGTGTCGTCTTTGATTTCTTTCATCAATGTCTTAAAGTTTTCTGCATAGAGATCTTTTGCCTCCTTAGGCAGGTTTATTCCTAGGTATTTTATTCTTTTGGTTGCAATGGTGAATGGGAGAGTTTCCTTAATTTCTCTTTCTGCTCTTCCATTGTTAGTGTATAGGAATGCAAGAGATTTCTGCGCATTAATTTTGTATCCTGCTACTTTACTAAACTCATCAATGAGTGCTAGCAGTTTTCTGGTAGAGTCTTTAGGGTTTTCTATATATAATATCATGTCATCTGCAAAGAGGGACAATTTTACTTCTTCTTTTCCAATTTGGATTCCTTTTATTTCTTTTTCTTCTCTGATGGCTGTGGCTAAAACTTCCAAAACTATGTTGAATAATAGTGGTGAGAGTGGACACCCTTGTCTTGTTCCTGTTCTTAGAGGGAATTCTTCCAGTTTTTCCCCATTGAGAACGATGTTGGCTTTTGGTTTTTCATATATGGCTTTTATTATGTTGAGGTAATTTCCTTCTATGCCCATTTTCTGGAGAGCTTTTATCATAAATGGATGTTGAACTTTGTCAAAAGCTTTTTCTGCATCTATTGAAATGATCATGTGGTTTTTATCCTTCAAGTTGTTGATATGATGTATCACGTTGATTGATTTGCGTATATTGAAGAATCCTTGCATCCCAGGGATAAACCCCACTTGATCATGGTGTATGATTTTTTTAATGTGTTGTTGGAGTCTGTTAGCTAGTATTTTGTTGAGGATTTTTGCATCTATATTCATCATTGACATTGGCCTGTAATTTTCTTTTTTTGTGACATCGTTGCCTGGTTTTGGTATCAGGGTGATGGTGGCCTCATAGAATGAGTTTGGGAGTGTTCCGCCTTCTGCTATATTTTGGAAGAGTTTGAGAAGGATAGGTGTTAACTCTTCTCGAAATGTTTGATAGAATTCGCCCGTGAACCCATCTGGTCCTGGGCTTTTGTGTGTTGGGAGATTTTTAATCACGGCCTCAATTTCCGTACTTGTGATTGGTCTGTTCATGGTTTCTATTTCTTCCTGGTTCAGTCTTGGAAGATTGTATTTTTCTAAGAATGTATCCATTTCTTCCAGGTTATCCAATTTATTGGCATATAGTTGCTTGTAGTAGTCTCTCATGATGTTTTGTATTTCTGAGGTGTCCATTGTGACTTCTCCTTTTTCATTTCTAATTCTGTTGATTTGCATCTTCTCCCTTTTTTTCTTGATGAGTCTGGCTAATGGTTTATCAATTTTGTTAATCTTCTCAAAGAACCAGCTTTTAGTTTTATTTATTTTTCTTATGGTTTCTTTCCTTTCTTTTTCATTTATTTCTGCTCTGATGTTTATGATTTCTTTCCTTCTGCTCACTTTGGGATTTCTTTGTTCTTCTTTCTCTAATTGTTTTAGGTGTAAGGTTAGGTTGTTTATTCGATAATTTTCTTGTTTCTTAAGGTAGGACTGTATTGCTATAAACTTCCCTCTTAGAACTGCTTTTGCTGCATCCGATAGGTTTTGGGTTGCTGTGTTTTCGTTGTCATTTGTTTCTAGATATTTTTTGATTTCCTCTTTGATTTCTTTAGTGATTCCTTGGTTGTTTAGGAGTGAATTGTTTAGCCTCTATGTGTTTGTATTTTTTGCAGTTTTTTTCCTGTAATTGATATCTAGTCTCATGGCGTTTTGGTCTGAGAAGATGCTTGATATGATTTCCATTTTCTTGAATTTGCTGAGGTTTGATTTGTGACCCAAGATGTGATCTATCCTGGAAAATGTTCCGTGTGCACTTGAGAAGAAAGTGTAGTCTGTCGTTTTTGGATGGAATGTCCTATAAATATCAATTAAGTCGAGAGTGTCTAATGTGTCATTTAGAGCTTGTGTGTCTTTATTTATTTTCTGTTTGGATGATCTGTCCATTGATGTAAGTGGGGTGTTCAAGTCTCCCACTATTATTGTGTTACTGTCGATGTCCCCTTTTATAGCTGTTAGCATTTGCCTTATGTATTGAGGTGCTCCTATATTGGGGGAATAGATATTTACCATTGTGATATGTTCTTCTTGAATGGATCCCTTGATCATTATGTAGTGTCCTTCCTTGTCTCTTGTAATAGTCTTTACTTTCAAGTCTAATTTGTCTGCTATGAGTATTGCTACTCCAGCTTTCTTTTGATTTCCATTTGCATGGAATATCTTTTTCCATCCCTTTCCTTTCAGTCTATATGTATCCCTTGGTCTGAAGTGGGTTTCTTGTAGGCAGCATATAGGAGGGTCTTGTTTTTGTATCCATTCAGCCAGTCTGTGTCTTTTGGTTGGAGCATTTAATCCATTGACATTTAAGGTGATTATTGACATGTGTGTTCCAATGACCATTTTCTGAATTGTTTTGGGTTTGTATTTGTAGGTGTTTTCCTTTTCTTGTGTTTCCTACTTAGAGAAGTTCCTTTAGCAATTGTTGTAAGGCTGGTTTGGTGGTGCTGAATTCTCTTAACTTTTGCTTGTCTGGAAAGCTTTTGATT
The DNA here is from genome assembly GCF_030028045.1 of Hippopotamus amphibius kiboko. Lineage (NCBI taxonomy): Eukaryota > Metazoa > Chordata > Mammalia > Artiodactyla > Hippopotamidae > Hippopotamus > Hippopotamus amphibius. Next base: position 82,795,425 of record NC_080187.1, on the reverse strand, counting down.
TCTCCCTCAAATCTGAATGAGATTCTTGCTGGGTAGAGGATTCTTGGCTGTAGGTTTCTCTCTTTCAGGACTTTCAGTATATCCTGCCATTCCCTTCTGGCCTGCAGAGTTTCTGTAGAAAGGTCAGCTGTTATCCTGATGGGTTTTCCCTTATATGCTGTTTGTTGCTTTTCTCTTGCTGCTTTTAATATTTTTTCTTTGTGTTTAATTGTCGTTAGTTTGATTAATATGTGTCTTGGTGTATTTCTCCTTGGGTTTATTCTGTATGGGACTCTCTGTGCTTCTTGGACTTGGTGAATTATTTCCTTTCCCATGTTGGGGAAGTTTTCCACTATAACCTCTTCAAATATTTTCTCAGACCCTTTCTTGTTTTCTTCTTCTTCTGGGATGCCTATAATTCGAATGTTGGTACGCTTAATGTTATCACTGAGGTCTCTGAGACTGTCTTCTAATCTTTTTATTCTTTTTTCTTTTTCCTGCTCTGTGGCGTTTATTTCCCCCATGCTACCTTCCAACTCACTTATTCGTTCTTCTGCCTCAGTCATTCTGCTGGTTATAGCATCTAGAGTATTTTTATTTTCAGTTATTTTGTTATCCATTGCTGTTTGTTTTTCTGAGTTCTTATGAACTGTTTCTTGTACTTTCTCTATTTTGTTATCGAGATTTTGTATCATTTTTACTATCATTACTCTAAATTCTTTTTCAGGCATTTTTCCTATTTCCTCCTCATTTATTTGGTCTTGTGGGTTTTTTTCCTGCTCCTTTGCCTGCATGGTGTTTCTTTGTTTCCTCATGGTTGTCCAAGCTTTTGGGGTTGCTTGTCCTGGTGATAGAGGTGTTTACAGAAGACTGTCCAAGCCTCAGACTAATGTCCAAGTATTGGATTAAATGAATATTAAGTCTAGGAAACACATACATGTATAAGACACACAATTACTGAATCCGTTAGGACATAAGGCTCTAGAAAGACCTGACAGAACCCCAGTGTGCTATCAGATATTCAAAGAGGAACCCAACAGAAATAGACAACTGAAACAGAGCAAATCAGAGACCAAAGCAAAAGCAAACAAACAAACAAATAACACCTTACACATACAAACATTAATCCAGGGAGATTTCGTAAGCTAGGATCAAATATAGAAAAGAGCCAGAGTACCACCAGAGAGAATGGAGATTCTCAGAATGTAATTAGACAACTGTACTAAGAACTAAGATAAAGACAAAAGCCTAATATTAAATACCAAGGCAGTGCATCATCTGGAGAATGGAGCAAGGAGTCTGAGCAGACTGATAGTGTTGCTTATAAGTATGTTAAGATAAAATAAACTTAAAATGGCTGGAAGAAAGGGGAACAGAAGAGCGTAATGTGGTTGGAAATATGCAAATAAAAAGAAAAGAATAGAAATGTATAAAAGATAGGGATGAAAGGAAAGTATGAGAGATATATTGTCCGTACTACCAAAAACGTAGCTAGATATAGAAGTATATAAAAAGGCAAAAAAAGAAAAAAGAGAATAAAAAATATCATTAAAAATTATGTTATAAAACTTGTAGATCCCTTAGGGCTAAGATCGTATTTAATAAAAAAAAAAAAAAGAGAGAGAGAAAAAGAAAAAGAAAAAAAAAAATCCAGAACTGATCCCAGAATGGACCAGTTCAATAGGTATTAATAGTACTATTTCTGTTTCCTTAGCGTCTCAGCTGTAAGTGTCCTTCTCCTTGCCTTGGGTTTTTTTGCATTATTCTGTGACCAGCAGAGGTTCCTTTATTGTTCGTCTGTAAGCGTCGGTGTGTGGGGAGGGAGAGGGTACAATAGTGGCTCCTTCTCCTGGGAGTGAGTGAGCAGTGGCGCACTGTTGTTTCAGTCGGGCTTGGAGGTGCCTGTTGCAGAGGGACGCCGGTGGCTCAGGCGTAAACAGAAAGTCTTAGAGTTGGGCCTCTCTCGGTTTTTTTTTGTTGTTTGTTGCTGTTGTTTTTTTTTTTTTTTTCTCTCAGCAGCCTCCCTGCTGCTGGCGTTGCAAGGGGTTTCAATCTAGCCCCGCCCGAGCGCCTGAGGGTGCTTGTTATCCCTGAGTGCCTTAGGTGGCCCACTGGCATCTCTCCACTGCCTGTTGCAGAGGCGCCGAAAGAGAGAGAGAGGCTACGCGCGCAGCTCCTCCCCACCCCTCCCGTGAGCCTGCAGCCTCCAGCCGCCATCATGGCCAGGCAGCTCTCAGGGACGGGCACTCCTCTCCGCGGACCTCCTCCCTCCTGTCCTCTCGGTCCGTCACCCAACTGGCAACAATGTTTCTCACCCTGAACCAGCTCTCCAGTTCCCACGCTCCCACTCCTGGACCCTCCGTTCAGCCGCGGATCGATGTCTGGGTCCGGGAACGCTGAGCTGCGCTGCGGACCCTCCGTATGTTTCTCACTCCCTCCCGTCTGCCACAGCTCCGCCGCTTCACCCTCTTTGAGCCGTCGTAGATGCCTCCCTACCGGCTATGTCGGGCTCCCCGCAGTCCTTTCTGGTGTCCGAGGCCATCTGCTGGTGTTCAGCTGGTTCTCTGTGGGAATTACTGTGTCCTTCCGTACATTCCCAATGCATCTGTGGAAAGGGATGCACTCCACATCTCTCTACTTCGCCGCCATCTTTTTTCCTCCATGAAATGTGTTTTTATGTGAAGATATAATGGGTGTTTTTTTTTTTTGAGATACAGTTAACAGACAATAAACAGCATATATTTAGAGCGTACAATTTGGTATCCCAATCTCCCAATTCACTCCTCCCCCAACCCTCCCTGCTTTCCCCACTTGGTGTCCATGTGTTTGTTCTCTACACCTGTGTCTCTATTTCTGCCTTGCATTTCCTCTTTCATAGTTGTCAGCATTTGCCTTATGTACTGAGGTGTTCCTATATTGGGTGCATATGTATTTGTAAGTGTTATCTCCTCTTCTTGGATAGATCCCTTGATCTTTATGTAATGTCCTTTCTTGTCCTTGTAACATTTTTTATTTTAAAGTCTATTTTATCTGATATGAGTATCGCTACTCCAGCTTTCTTTTAAATTCCATTTGCATGGAATATCTTTTTCCATCCCCTCACTTTCCGTCTGTATGTGTCCCTAGGTCTGAAGTGGGTCTCTTGTAGACAGCATATATGTGGGTCTTGTTTTTGTATCCATTCAGCCAGTCTGTGTCTTTTGGTTGGTGCATTGAGTCCCTTTACATTCAAGGTAATTATCGATATCTGTGTTCCTATTACCATTTTCTTAATTGTTTTGTTGTTGTTTCTGTAGGTCCTTTTCTTCTCTTATGTTTCCTGCTTAGAGAAGTTCCTTTCGCATTTGTTGTAGGGCTGGTTTGGTGGTGCAGAATTCTCTTAGCTGTTGCTTGTCTGGAAAGGTTTTGATTTTTCTGTTGAACCTGAATGAGATCCTTGCTGGGTAGAGTATTCTTGGTTGTAGGTTCTTCCCTTTCATCACTTGAAATATATCATGCCACTCCCTTCTGGCTTGCAGAGTTTCTGCTGAGAAATCAGCTGTTAAGCTTATGGGAGTTCCCTTGTATCTTATTTATCATTTTTCCCTTGTTGCTTTTAATAACTTTTCTCTGTCTTTAATTTTTGTCAATTTGACTACTATATGTCTTGGCATATTTCTCCTTGGGTTTATCCTGCCTGGGACTCTCTGCACTGCTTGACTTGGGTAGCTATTTCCTTTCCCATGTTGGGGAAGTTTTCAACTATAACCTCTTCCAGTATTTTCTCAGGTCCTTTCTCTCTCTCGTCTCCTTCTGGGACCCCTATAATGTGAACATTGATGCGTTTAACATTGTCCCAGAGGTCTCTTAGGCTGTCTTCAGTTCTTTTCATTCTTTTTTCCTTATTCTTTTCCGCATCAGTGATTATCACCATTCTGTCTTCCAGGTCACTTATTCGCCCTTCTGCCTCAGTTAATCTGCTGTTGGTTCCTTCTTGTGTGTTTTACATTTCCGTTATTGTGTTGCAGCTCTCTGTTTGTTTGCTCTTTACTTCTTCTAGGTCTTTGGTAAACTTTTAAATCTTTGCCTCCGGGCTTTTTTCAAAGTCCTGGATCATCTTCACTATCATTATTCTGAATTCTTTTTCTGTAAGTGTGCCTAGCTCCTCTTCATTTAGTTGTTTTTCTGGGGTTTTATCCTGTCCCTTCATCTGGTACAAAGTCCTCTGCTTTTTCATTTTCTCTATCCTTCTGGGGCTGTGGTTTTCAGCTCCACAAGACAAAATACTGCTGAGACTGCTTGATACTGCTGTCTGCCCTCTTGTGGCGGCAGCTATCTAGGACTGTTTCACATTCATTATCTGATCTAAACCCATGAAGAAGGCTTTCATGTTTCCATATACTTATTTACTATTCATTTATCTCTTTGATATAGTATTCATTCAAATATATCACTCATTTTTATTGGGGTAGTTTCTTATTGTTGAGTTTTGAGAGCATTTTTTGATATTTTCTGGACACAAGTCCTGTATCAGATATGTAATTTGTAAATAGTTTCTCCCAGACTGTAGCATGGTTTTTTCATATTCTTATGAGTATTTTATGAACAAGTCCCTACATCAGATATATCTGAGGACCTAAAAGTGCCTGATGACACCCTAAATTCCTAGGGTGTCATTGTCACCAGCTTTGTTAAGTGCAAAAAATAGCATACAAATGTACACTGATATTACCCTGTAACTACATGTCCATATGCTTAGGCAATATTTATGTAATATTTATGTTAACCAAGATGTTCACCAGGATCTAGCTGCTTAAGAGTAGATAAAACTGCTCGACCCCCTAATCTGTGTCCTCTCCATGGTTTCCTCGGGAGGTGGGGGCAGGGTGGGAAGGGCTCTGTTGTCACGGCTCTACCTTCTGTCCCCACTGACTTGGTTCACGCATGCACGTCCAGACACCCTCTGCTTGTTTCCCCATATCACTTCAATCCTGGACACTATGATTTCTATGCACATGGGGGCTTTGTGTGGGCAACCATCTCTACTGAAGCTTTGAAGAAGATGGAGGAGAGGATTTCATCACTTCAGTGCACATAATTTCAAGTGGCCTTTGAGACATCCTTGTTCTTAAAAGTCCTTTATTTGCCCTCACCAGAAATTTTTCACAGCTGCCTTATTCCAGGGAGCACCACAGCCCCAAGACCATCGACTGTGTTTCTCTCTCTTTCCTCCTCAAACACAGACACACAAAAACATGCTATTGGGATTGTGCTGTCTTTTGTGTTGCTATATCCACAACCTCAAGATCTCACCTTGTATCTCAAGAGGCCCACTCAATATTTTTCTAAACAACAAATGCTTTCCTAGTAATGCATTCTGATGCCAGCTAAAATAATCACTTCACTCCTCATATGTAGCTATCTCTGCAGATGTGCTGACTTACATGTGGCATAGCTGTGTAACATGCAAATATTCACACATGCAGCTTTAGGTTAGCCTCCATCATTCTTATTAGAATTAATATTAATTGTCATTTATCCTCTACTATGATGAACATACTTTTGATATTCTGGATGGACTAGAATGCTCAGTGGTGTCATAGTTATTTATAATTCTGCAGAGTAGGCCTCTCCTCTGTCCCCTGGTGCCCTGCACAGCACAGAGCAGGCCTTTCCAGGGCTGTACCAGCCTCTCGCTATCTCAGCCAATTTAGCTGTTCAGCCCAGGTGAACTTTAGCATCCTCTGGGCTGCTCTAGGCATGCCTTTCACTCTGCATTTCGATGTACTGATCTTGCGTTTGACTCCTAGGCAAAAGGAAGCACAGCTGTGGAAGGGCTTTCGGCAGAGCTGGGGTGTGGAGTCTCAGACTATGGGAAGCTGGGGAGAGAGGGAAAGTTTACTGTCTTATAGGAACCTTGACTGGCTTGGGAGGATGACAATAGCAGCAGACCTACCAGGATGGCACTTTTCTGTCCCACAGCCGGTGTTTTACCCAGCTTAGGTCAGAAGGGGGAGCCCTGAGCTCACTGTCTTGATAGTGTCTGCTCTGAAACTGTGGACTAACATTTCTTCTCAAAGCCGAATCCCTTAAAGGGAACACAGACTTCTGTGCTACTCTAGGAGAAAACGCCTAGATACAAATAAAGTCGTATAGGATTCTTCCCTTTGTACTTCTTTTTTAACCTCCACTCACTAGCTATGTGACCAAGGGGAAGTTACTAAACCCCTTGGAGACTTAGTTTTCTGTAAAAAGCAGTAAAGGAATTGTGCCTACCTGAGGGGTAGTTGTGAAGAGGACTAAATCCGATTACATAGGTAAGAGCTCAGCTCACCGCCTGGATGGCAGCTGCTAATGACAGGAACAGTCAATAATTCAGATTCCCAAAGGGTTCAGTAAAGACAGAACCCCAGCCATGCTGGGCAGGTGTCTAAAGAGCTGCTAGGGGAAGATTATTTTCCCAGAGTAATACCTGGAATAAGTAAGTGCTCCCTCTCTCCCACCTGAATTTCCATTTCTCCCGTGCTTCCTGGTTTTTCACTTAGCCTGAAACAACTTCATCTGCTGCACCTGTCTTGGATCTGACTTTAGAGAATATGTAGCTTCAGAGGTGCAGAGCAGCAGGAAAAGCAGATAGGATAGTCCTGGAATTCTGTATGAACAGGGAAGGGGGAATCAGGAACAGGCTCACTTTTCTGAGGAAAACAAAATGGGGAGAAAACCTAGCCAGATGGCAGGGGTATCAGGCAGACTTCTGCCTCCCTCTGGTGTCTGTGCCCTGGAAGCAGACAGAGACCCCAGCTCTCCTCAGACACCCACACATCTTGGCTGAACCATGAGGAGTAAAGGAAAGGGAGTGCAACTTAACAGTGTCACAGGAGTGCCTGGGACGTCTCACCCTTAGGATTGGCCAGTGGAGGGAGGTCGGCACGTAAACATTTTAAAACCCTGTGGTGGGGAGGAGGGAAGCAGAGCATCCCACAGATGATAGGGATGAGTTTAGGACAAACACAAGAGCTGAAATATTCCCTTGGTCACCCTGACAGCCAGTCAAACTCTAACTTTAGGGCAAAAGAGCCTGAGGCACAGGGTAGAAGCAGTTGGCGCCCTTGCTTCCAGTTCCACAGCCACCTACCTGCCTCCCATTTTAATTCTGTAGAAGCTCAGGCCACATTTATTCTCTGAAATCACATCCCTTTATCATCTTTTACCTTGAATATTCCACATGGCTTCCTTGTATATTAAATTTGTTGAAGGAAGGGGCCTGAAACTCTACTATTCTACAGGGTCACTCTACAAAGAACATCTCCTAGGTGCTCTGCAGTTTTTAATACGGATGGTTACATAAATCAAGTTAAAATTAAAACTGCCATGTTGACTTCCGTTTCAAAAATAATTTATTTCTCATGGAAAAACTTTAAATAAATAAATAAATAAATAAACAAATAAATAACGCATAAGTTAATTTTCAAAACGCTTAAAGTCTTTAACTGTCCTTTCAAATCCAGTGCGTTGCCTGTCAGTTACTGGAAGAGCTTCCGCCGGTGGAAGAGCCTCACCTCGCTGGCAGCACTGGCCATCCCCAGAGCCACAGGTGGCAGATCGTCAGTTCTGGAGGTGGCCTGTAAGGCTGTTCAGGAAGGAAAAGTTCTTGAGGATCTCCACTCGCACTTGAGTCCAGGCACAGCTGCTGTACTCCTTGGACTTCAGGTACTGCACGATCCGCAAGTAGTACTTCTTCAGGTGAAGAACAGTCATGTCTCCCCCGGGGAAGTTTTCCTTCTCCATGATTTCCTCCAGGATTGGCTCCAGACGATCTCTCTGCCCACAGAGTTCCGCAAGGAGGTTCTCAATGATGGGCTCAGTCCAGCCAGTGCGCGAGACATTTCTTCTGAAAATCCCTAAGATCTGCTGGAGCATCTCATAGATGACCAATATGGCGTCTTCCTTCTGGAACTTCTGTGGTTCCTTAATCTCCTCAGGGACCTCGAAGTTCATCCTGTCCTCGAGGCAATCTTGAGGAGCTCCAGGTAGCTGCAGCAGGAGGTTCTGACAGGCCAAATTGCTGCGCTTTTGTTGGAATCGAAGCAAGCTGTAGCTCGTGGAAAGAGCTGTGGTGGAGACACACAGCAGGAGAGCGATTTGGAGGATGAACCTGTTGGTCATGATGAAGACCGGAACAGGGTAGCTGCTCTCCTACTAGATGCTGAAACACGGTCTTCAGGAGTTTGCAGTGTGAATGTCTTTTCTCCATGAGTGTGGACTATTTATACAGAATGGCCCTCCACTCTTTCTATTGGAGAGGAATTTCCCACTTTCAATTCTCCCTTTCAGTTTTCCTATGTCATGTAAACTATTAGTTGTCTTTTAAACTCTTTTTCTTTAAGCTCCTTGGTATTTCATCTTCTATATATTGGGGGAGGGGGGATATTCAAACCGAGAGGATTGCTTATGTTTTGTAAGGTTAAGTAAATTGCTAAATGCTAAAGAAAGAAATAAACCAAATCCTTTTCAAGTTGATTATTGCAGCTTCTTTCATTAGGAAAAGACTTTTCCTTTTACTTTTTTCATATTATGAGATTTGGGGGGAGGTCTTTGTAGGTAAGAGAGTTTTCTTTATCATAAGAATTAGGCTTGCTTCCTAATTACACTATTACGAAAGGATAAATACATGCAGTTTATGATTTTTAAAAAGACACCTATTGTTTTTCTATCTAAAATAGAATGATGTCAAACTCAGTTGACCTGCATTTTCTTTCTAGGGTCTTAACCACAAGCAGCAAGACATCACATAAGTTTCTCAGCCTTAATTTATGGCTTTATCTGGCAATCTCAGCTGTCAAGAATAGAACTGAAAACCAGAGATTAAGTAATGTCTCTAAGCAGGCAAAAGGAATGTTACACTGGCCATGCATACAAGTCCATGGTTCCTCTTGTAGGGGGCCTTTGTGACCATTATTGAGGGCCAATGTGGTTTTTATACATACTTCTAACAATTTTCCATCTGCATGCAAATACATACCACATATTAAAAGGAGGTCTAGGAGGAAAACGGAGGGAAAAAATCAGGTAATCGGGGAATGTGACTGTTGAGAGAAGCGGTTCTAGCTCGATATTTCTGAGACCATTTTTGTGTTACAGTTTAGTAACTGATTTTGATAAGAAAGGATTCAGTAAAAACATCAAATTATGACTTTTCTTGTCCTCCTTATATAGACAGGGAGACGCATAGCACATTTTGAAAACCTTCCATACAAAATTAAGTTCTCATAATTATGATATTTAAAGTAATACTCTTCAGTTTTCAGAAAAGCTTGCATTATCTTTCAACCTGAATGTACTAAATCCACACTGTGTGCAGCTGTAGCAGGAGCTGCTGCCGCGTGTCATCTTCATTCTCATGGGTCATCCGGTTATGCAGGGGAGAACATCCGTCAAGGAAATGCACAGAAGTAAAGATGCAATGGCAACAAGTGCTACAGAGGAGAGGTAAGTGGTAGTGCGGGTACTTATGATATAACGATATAATGTAGTAGAAGAAATCAAAGAAGATCACCCTGAGGTAATGTCAGTGGTGCTAAAATCAGAAGGACTGTCAGATGGGACTGCATGTGCAAAGGCCCTGTGTGGGAGGATGCCTGGTAAGGTAAAGGAGTGGACTGGAGGCCATTGTGACTTTCAAGGCAGAGAGTGGTCTGAGATGATCTGAGATGGAGCTAGAAGGCAAGTGAGAGCCAGATAGCACAGGGATTGTGAGGCCTTGTTAAGAAGCTTTTCTTTATCCTAAGAGTGGTAGAAGCTCTGGAAGGGTTTTAGGCAGGGCAAAGTAACTTGATTAGATTTGAGGAAAAAAATACTGTCTCTACAGTAAGCAATAAGTAAAGAACAGAGAGCAGAATGAATGCAGGCAGAAGACTTAGGGGATTTAACAGATAGAGGACCAAGGGGCTATTGGTGGAGAAGAATGACTTCATTTGCATGAAATCTCTCATGTCCTGACAGCACCAGATGTTTGAAGAAATTCTCCATCATTTTACGGATAGCTGCATCAGTTCTGTTGGTTATTATGATTTTAATATATGCTTAATGTTCAGGAACATTACTTCTGTTGTACCAAAGTGAAGTAGAGGCTGGAAGTATCTGGGTAAGTGTGGATGTAAAAACCTGGTGCAATCCTGAGCTCTGGGTTTCCCATCATCAAGAGATCTCCTGTCTTCTGATCTTTACAACATGCTGAACATATCTCCCAAATATCCCTCCATTCCTATTCCGTCTTCTTAGTTGGCTGTAAGTAATCAGTTCTCCGCAGAAAGGGATTATCGATTGGTGATGTCTTGGGTATTCCTAAGAAACTGCCTGCGCTTGAACTGTGCTGATGTAATGCCACCTATATGGGGTGGAGAGGAAACAATTTATGCTTCCTTCTAAACTGGGGGAGTGGGAAAGATACCAGTGTCATTCAATCAAAAGAGTGAAAACATGGGCATCAGATTCTGGGAAGATGGCAGTGGTGGCAGTATAATTTTGAATTTCTAGGAGTCCTCACAAAGAAACAGACATTGTCACCAGATAGGAACCAAAACCCTATTTAACAGAAAACTAGTTGACATGAACCACAAAAATGCAAGCAGATGTGGACAGATCACCAATAGCCACAAGACCCGCCTGATAGAGCCATGCATGTGGGAGACAGCAGAGGAAAGCAATGGACCTGAGAAGCCCCAAACAGCCCAGAGGTATTTACCAAAAGCTATGCAGGCCAATCTGAGAACATCAGCTGGAAAACTGCAAGGGATTTTTCTCAGTGCTATAGCTGCTGAGTTGTGATGGTACCTGGGTAAGTTCTGACAGGCTCTGGAAGAGTCTGGGATACCAGTAATTTTCAAACCAAGCAGGCACAGCTCCCTTTGGGGAAAGGGCCCTACACAGAGGAGAGAGTGCTCAGAGTGGAATCAATCCTTAGCAGGATAGAAACAGCAGTGACAAGGAAAGAGAAGACCAGACCAGTGAGGGGAGGACCACTCAGGAGGCAAGCAGCCATGGTTTTGAACATTTCACAGCAGCAACAACAGAGGGAGCTCCGTAAAATTAGAAACACCAGCCAGAGCCAATTCTAGGAGCTGAGGAAAAATAAGCTCCTGTAAAATCAGTCACACAAGACCCTGAAGACTGAATCTCATACAAAGTCATTTATAGAAAAAGAAGGAGAATCAGGAGCAGACTCGTAACTCTACAGATAGTGGAAACATACCAGGAACACAAGCGCACAAGACAGAGCCAATCTAACCTAGTGTTACCAAAGGAGTTTTTAAACATTTAAAAATTATGTAAAACAACATAAATCAGAATGAGACAAACCCTGAAATTAAATTATATATATTTGTGAAATCATTAGACTTAAAAGAAAAAACTCTATATTTTGTAAAATAAAATACATTCCAAGAAATGAGAAATTCTGGGAAAATCTGTTAATGGAGATACATTTCAATATGGAAAAAATATTAGCCACAAGAATCCAACAGTATATAAAAGTAGCATATATTGACCAAGGGGAGTTATTTTCAGGAAACTGAGGATGGTTCAATATTTTATGGTTCATAGAACATTACTTGGAGCAGATTATAAGGTAAAATGACCAAAATCTAGAGTAAAACTTGGGTCTTCTAAAAATCATATGGGATTTAGGAAGACCTTTCTCACCAAAATGTAAAACCCAAGAAGTATAATAGAAAATATTAATAAGTATGACCACAAACAAGTTAGAAATACCAGTATGGCAATAAACTCAAAAAGGAAGAGCACAGCAAAGAAACAGTTACAATACACAATGAGAAAGGGATCATTTTCTTCACTTACAAAGAGCTCCTAAAATTTCTAGACAACGATCCAATAGAAGAGTTTATAAATAGCTAGTTACCAAGAAAAGAAGTATAAGAGGTCAGTAAAGAAGAAGATCTGCTCAGTGTTGCTAAGAAATAAATGTAAATCAAACTAGTAACAAGATAACCATCATCACCAATAAGATTTGCAAAGGGCAAGGGGAAAAGGGCATTTTTAATAAATGCTCAGTGAAAGTATAAATTTATGCAAGCCTCTTGGAGAGCGGGAAAGATTGTTTCTTCAAAAACAGCCAGGGCTTCCTAGGTGGCGCAGTGGTTGAGAATCCACCTGCCAATGCAGGGGACACAGGTTCGATCCCTGCTCTAGGAAGATCCCACGTGCCGCGGAGCAACTAAGCCCGTGTGCCACAACTGTTGAGCCTGTGCTTTAGAGCCCATGAGCCACAACTATTGAGCCCATGTGCTGCAACTACTGAAGCCCACACGCCTAGAGCCCGTGCTCTGCAACAAGAGAAGCCATGGCAATGAGGAGCCCGCACACCACAACGAAGAGTAGCTCCCACTCACTGCAAGTAAAAAAAAAGCCCGCACACAGCAAAAAAGTCCCAACACAGCCAATAAAGTAAATAAATAAGTAAATTAAAAAAAAAAATGCTAGCCAGAACAATGTCTCCCACCGCACATGAGAATCTGCAGCATAGCTTCGACTCTGCTCACCAAGATGTGGCACCCACGTCCCTCCTCTGGCACCTGGTCGGAACTCTGTGGTAGAAGCAATGGTGTGTGAGTTTTGAAGGTGGCTCAGGAAACACCCTGCATCATATAACTTACTAGCGGGAATTCTTGTTCCTGAAGCTGTCAGCCACCAGGTAAGCAGTCGGACTGCCCTGAACCTAGCGTGCTTTGAGAAAGCCACACGAGTTCACAGGACACATTGATGGAAATTGGCAGTACATTTCAAACTTTTTAATTTCAAGCAATGGAATCGTCCCTTTAACTTGCAATACCACTGCTGGGAATTTAGCTCTAGATATTCCTGCAGAAGTATGTTTATAGTTAAGTATATTGTGTATATATTTCGTATATTATGTATTATATGAACATATATGAATGATCATTTCAATACCATCATAATAAAAAAAAGAGAAATTAAATATCCATCACTAGGGAATTGGCTAAGTAATACTATAAAATAGACCAAAATGGAGTATTATATAGCCATTAAAAAGGAAGATCAGCGATATGCACCTATGTTCAAGATGTATTTAATTAAAGGAGCAACACATATAATAATGGATATGGTGTTATTATTTATTTTATAAATTAATATAAAGGTATACATATGTATGCTGATATATGCATGTAATTTTTTCTCAGGAAACTTTCATTCATGTGTTAACAGTAGATACCCTAGGGGAGAATGCTGATTAGGGTAAGGATGCAAAAAGGGCGAAAATTCTTTCCCTTTGCCTTGTTCCTTTAGAACAGTTTGTACATGGATTTTTCCCCATGATAAGAAGTTATACGGGAGATAAGATATCTAATAATAGGCATTTTCAAAATTTAGTGCATTTTATTAGATTGAAAGAATTTAACAAATGTTACTAAATTTTTAGCCTTTCTTTTGTTTTATTCACATTTAAGTTTTTTCCTAAAATGAACATGTTGCTTGTGTCATTAGAAAATAAAAAGTACTTAGTTATATTCAAAAGCAGGGTATAAAATTGTACACACCATGCAACTATGTAAAAGTGTATAGAGAAAAAAATTAATAAAAGAAAATATACCGACATTTTAATAGTGATTATGTTTGATTTGTGAAAGTAAAGGGTGATTTGTGTGTGCGTGTCTGTGGTTTTCCAATTTTCCACCAGTGAATGTATCTTTGATTATTGTTTAATCAACAGTAAGGAAACCATAAGCCCAGCATTTCCGGTTACTCTGCCTCTTATGTGGGTTTCATTCTCTCGGGCCTTTTGGTCTTTGCATGCCAGCTCTGACACAACGTCAGCCATCGCATCAGTTCTGCACAGTGGGTTGTGGAAAAGCAAAGTCATCTCTCTGTTGCATCATCTCTGTTCCACTTGGAAATGCATGGTTATGTCGGTCACTGAATAATTCCTCAAGGTTTCTTCTTTTGTAAAAGGATCCTTGGATTAGCCTGGAATCATCCGTGGCTCAGAACACAAAGGCCAACGCAAGGAGTCACAGAGGTCAGTCAACCCAGAGGAGGTCCGTTGCACTCAGGGAAGGGAGGTGGTCCGAGGAGTTGGGTCCCTGGGGCCCGGCCCTCCAGGGAGACTTGCAAACTCAGGTAAAGTTGACCTGCTCGGGTGAGAGGGCCTGCTCATCCTGCCCACATCTGATGGCTTCTGATCCTCCCTGTTAAGAGAGCTTATGCTCTAATGGAATAAAAATAATAGCAGTAGCATTAGTAGGCGTAGTGCTAGTTACCACATAGTGAACACTAACTATGTGCCATTCTCTGAATAATCCTCATAGTGAATATTTGAGATGGGTGATTGTCATCCCCATTCGACAGAGGGCAAGGCTGAGGCTCAGAGATGCTAAGTAATGTGCTCAAGACACACATACTAATAAGATGGGTGGATTGCAGTCAAAGCTGTGCTCTTTCCTGTCTGCCACAGGTAGAATATGAAGGAGACCTCGGCCAGTGCCTTCAGATAGGTACATGGTGCCAACATGGTGGCAATGGTAACTCTCAAAGGAAAAAGGAATTAGAGCTGATGAAGAGGATAGGGAGGCAAGCAATGTGACTTCAGAAATGGTGGCCATGGTGTGGGTGACATGCTGCAGGGCCTGCTACATCAGCACTGCCCAGAAGAAATATAATGCGAGCCATACATGCAATTTAAAATTTTCCACGAGCCGCCTCAAAAGAGTAAAAAGAAACAAGTGAAGTTTATTTTAACAGTATATTTTATTTAACACAATATATCCAAATGTTACCATTTCAACAGATACCAATATAAAATTATTAATGACATGGTTACACTCTTCTTTGTCCTACTGCCTCAAAATATGGTGCACACTTTTACAGTCATAGGACAGCTGAGTTTGGACTCGTCAAGTGCTCAGTAGGCAGCATGGGGCTGATGGCTCCCACGGTGGCCAGCACAGCTGAAGACGGAGGGAGCAGCAGGAGCAGAGCCAGGGGAATGGACAAGTTTGCAAGGAGCACACAGAAGGAGCTTCAAATCATGCACAAGCTCTGTGCTAAGAGTCAAGGGGCCTGAGGGTGGAAAAGTCACCTCAAGATGTGATGTGGAGGCTCTTGAATGCCAGAGTGTGGCATTTGTACTGACTTCAAGAGGTCTTCAGGCAGAGAGGGCACTAAGTTCTGCTCTGGGCAGAGGAACAGGCAGACATGTTAGAGGTGAGCTGAAGCAGGGAGAAGTCCTGCCCAGGGGCTCTCATGGCTGTAGAGGCTGAAATAAAGGCCATAGCTGAGGAACTGGAAGACGGGGATGGATGCAGAATTAGAAAAACGAATTCTTTTGTCTGGTTTCTTCCCTGTGTCCTCTTCCCACTTTCTGCTGTTGTGATCACGACGTGCTTCCTAATACTTGTCTTCCAATTTCCTTTATGAAGTTTCTCCTGAGGACTGGGTGATACTCACTGGAGAAGTCCGTTTCTGAACAGGTTAAAATCTGTTCCTTTGGAAGACACCATCTGTTTGTTTGTTTCATTTTCCCTAACTTATTTGAGTTTTATCAAAATAACCTGGAAAAGTCATACAGCCTTATCTCTGCTAGGGAGATCTAGTTTTTAGACTGGCCTGATGTGTACCTGCTTTGCAAGAATAAATGCCTTGGCCCTTTTCACTCATCCTGTCCTTTGCTATTTGAAACCATTTTTCACTTCATCCCTCTGTGGAGATTTTTCTGCATGCATCCTCTCCTACCAGCTTTCTGTGCTGCAGAGAACTACTTCTAGTCCCTGTATCAGTTTCCTCTGGTTAATGAGGTTTTTCAGAGAGGCAGAATGACATTTAGAAAGTAAAGCCTGAATGATGTTTCTAGCCATTTGAAATCTTTTGAATTTGGAACTGTTTTGCTGTACACCTCAGAGGCAGAAAGAGCTTCCTTCTCTTTTTTGATACAATTATCTACGGAGGACAATTATGTCTCTAGAAAACAAATTTGCCGTTGTCTTCTCTCCCCCTCATCTCTTAAATAATTTTTTTCAAGAAAACGGGCCCTATACAAAATGATAAATTAGACAAGATGAAGAGTTACTGAGAAGTTCATGAACAGCGGCAAAACAGAAAATAAGCCAAAAAACAATCTTTTTTTTTTTTCCCTTGGGATATCTTGGAAGGGGAAACAAAATCTATATTAAGAGAGTACTTGGATACTTAAAAGGGAGAATTCCCCTTCCCTCTTTTTGAAAAAAAAATTTACGTAATATACATAGAATGTCACATACGACTCTTATGCATACAGCTCAACAAATCATAAAATATAAACTTCTGCGCTCCTTTGAAACCACAACCAAAGTGAAGACATAAACAGTGTGGACAGAACAGAAACCTGGCCCTGGCCCCCTCCCCCATCACATTCCAGTGTCCCTCTCTGCTCCCCCATCACTAAGCTCCGCCCTAGAGTCACTACTGCCTTTTAACAGGCTAGACTCTGCCTGTTGTGGAACTTGCATGAAGGGCTTCTTTCAGTCAATAGCATGTCTCTGAGATCCGAGCGTGTTGTTGTGAGCAGCGGTGGCTCATTAACCTGCAGGAATGAGTTACATCCATTTAGAAATGCCACCGTGTGGTGTCTTTCCCACTACTGATAAACATTTGGAATGTCTTCCTCCTGCTTTTGTCATTATACTTAATGTTGCTATGCAAACCCTCGCTTGTGTCTTTCGGAGCACATTTCTACGGCCTTCTGTTGGGTATGTGCCTAGGATGAAGTAACTGGGTCATAGAATCCACATATGCTCAGGTTTAGTAGATAATAACAAACATATTTTCCAAATATTTGCAATAATGTATATTGTCACTGTCAGAGTATGGGATGTCAGTTGCATTACATCCTGCCAACACTCGGTATTGCCAGTCTTCTTAATTTTTTATTCTAGTGATGCATAGTGGTATTTCACTGCAGTTTTCATTCGAACTACCTGATTATTAATAACGTTCAGCACTTCTTCATGTGCTTATTGACCATTTGGATATTTCCTTTGGGAGGGGCCTGTCAAATCTCTTGCAGACCGTTTCAGATTTTTTTTTCATTATCTACAGAGGATGTAATTGTGCACATACAAAATACAAAAGAATACATAAACTATTAGAATTTAGAAATAAATTTAGCAAGGTCACTGAAAACAAGATCAATATTGAAAATCAATCATCTCTTCTTATACCAGCAATAAAATATTGGAAAATGACACTTAAAAATGATATCATTGACAATAACATTAGAAAGTCTACTCCTGAGAAACTGTCACAGGCAGGAGAGCCTCAGGAGACATGGCAATTAAAGGTAATGTGGCATATTCTAAGTGACCTCCCCGAGCAGAAAAGGAACACAAGGGAAAACCTAAGTAGATGTGAATAAAGTGTGGACTTGAATTTTTTTTAAGTAGCATTAACCGGGCAAGTTTTCGTCACCTTTGGCCTGTAAGCACAACTGTATAATTAAATTTTTGATTCAAATCAGATGGCCAGAAACCAATGAAAAATATAATAGTTTTTTCTCTTACGTGAAGACTTTTTTTCCTATGTTGATCATCAATGAGGATTAAGCAACTTCAAATTATTCTTTTTGTAAGTGAGCAAGGGACATGTAAGCATGTGATGAGGTGGTGAGCATCAGTGAGAAGGGAAATGAGAGTCTGCGATAGGAGACTGCCAAGGCCAGCCTCCTCCTGAAAAACGCACATTCAGTTAGTGAACAAATATTCATTTAGCAAACATTTCGTAACCACTTCATAAAGAAAAAGAGCAACTATTGCCATTTTATTGGAGTATTTGCAACATGTGTCTCAATGAAGTTTTTCTGCTGGCTTGATCATCTGTCTTGCACAGTCTTTCTGAGGTTCATCCCAACATATTTAGGCTTTATTATTGTTCCAAGTATGAATGAAATGATTTTTTCATTACATTTTCTAATTTTTAATGTCTAACACTTCATTACATTTTCATACACACACACACACACACATGAAAATAAGTAATTTTCGATTTTTTTCCGGCCAAGTTTGCAAACACTATGTCTAACAGTTTTTGGTTGATTTTTCAAATTTTTAAATAAACAAACACATTGCCTGCAAAAAAAAAGTTAAAGGACTGAAAATGTCAAATGTGGTGACCACATGGAGCAACTGCTGTTTGGTGTGTCAATTTGTACAGCTCCTTAAAAACATTATCTAGCAAAGTTGAACATATGCGCAGCCTGTGACCCAGGGAGTCCACCCTTAGCACTTACCCTGGGAAGAAAACCATCATGGAAACATGCATCAGGATATAAGTAAAGCATATTCATAGCAGCATCACACAGAATAGTCCCGAACTAGAAACAGCCCAAATATCCCTTAAGATTGTGTGGGTAAATATGTTGTTATCTACGCTTATAACAGGGCCGTTAACATCAGTGAAAAGTAAGAACCACAAGTGTGTGCACAAACAGGGATACATCCCACAGACACAGTAGTGAGTAAAAGATCCTCAGCTCCACACAATACATATTCCATTTATATAATATTTAAAAGTAGGCAAAAGTAGACTTTATTTGAGGGTACAATTATAAAGAAAAGGGAGGAAGTGATTACCATGAAATTCAGGATACTACTCACCTTTAGTGAGGAGGGGTGGAGATACATCCATGAAGGGGCGCACAGGATGGTGACTGGTGGTGAGGCTTCAGAATGTTGCAAAATCTGCTTGTTTTTATTGGTTGCTAGGTACATGAGTATTTGCTTTAATTATTCTCAACTTGATACTACCCTTTTGTGCACTTTTGTGTGGGATTGTTATACTCAACAATGAACGAGGTTAGTAACCAAGAATCTAAACTGTGCTCGTATGCTTGCTCGTGTCTCAATCATTTAGCTGATAATCCTGAACAACTGCAACCACAAGAGTATCATGGTTTCCCGTACTTCTTACTTGTCCAAATTCTAATGAAAAGAAGCAGAATTGGAAAATAGGCAGAAGATGAACAGAAATTCAACCTCACTCTGAGCAGTAAGTATCCTTTCAATCTGGTATGATAAATGCATGTGAGTGGTTCTCGAAGTGTGGTCTGAGGACACGAGGGGTTCCCAGATACTCTTTCTGGGGTCTTCAAGATCATCCATTATCCAACTGCATATCCATGTGACACTGGGTCTCCTTCAAAGACTTGAAACAAAGTGATGCGTCACAGCAGACTGGATGCAGAACAGATATGAGAACCAGCTGTGTTCTATTAAGCCAGGCAGTAAGGAGATTTGCAAAACTTTAAAACATGTTTGTTCATTGTTTTAATTTTACAAACAGTCGTTAATTTTCATACAGTGTGTTTTTATGTGAAGATATAATGGGTTTTTTTGTTAATTTTAAAACAGTAACTATTTAAAGCATTCTCAGTTTTAATTGCTCACTTGGTAAATACCAATTAATATCACCTGCATTAAAACAATCTCTTTGCGGTCTCGACAATTTTAAGAGTATTGGTGGGTCTTGAGACCAAAACATTTGCACACTGCTCACGTTGATAATATTTACAAGTACCTATTTGGGTGGTTAACGAAAGCTGAGTATTATGGGTTCACAATAACATAAGTCTTTTTCTTTACCGGTTGTTGTATTGAAATTGCAGGATAACACACGTGACACTTTTCCTGACCTTGGGTAGTAATTGTGCTGTGAAATTACATTTGGAGTAAAGTCATCTTTGAAAAAGGCTGAGGATGGGAGGTAATGAGGACACGGGAGAGGAGGAGGAGCTTGGTTCAAAAACAGTACTCTCCACACTCATTAGCGGTAATCTCACCAAGGGTCCTAATTTCACTGGAGAAATTTTGTTCACTGACATACAGAGTTCCTGGGAAACCTAGGGACCACGATGGAAAAGTCCGTATCCAGCGTGAGGGAAGAGTCTGTCTTCCCCCTCTTCCACCTGTGGCCTGGCTCTCCCCTCCCTCAGCACCAGAGGCTGATTCTGCCCAGGCTGGGGTTTCCCTGTAGCCACAGCCAAGAGCTGGTGGGGCACAGACCCCCCATATTGAGGCCTCCCAGCTGGTGTGAAGAGGCAGAATATGCAGAAAAGATCTAAGTGCCACTGGCTTCAGACTCTTCTCTCTTCCCCTTTCTCACACCCTGGATGTCTTGTCTCAGGCCTTTGACTAGACTCATTCCACAGTTTTACTCTGCGTCACTTCAGGGCAGCCGGGACTAGGCCCCTTCGCTCAGGGCCCTGCCTAGCTGCAGCGAACTCCTGCAGCCCTTGCACAAGCAGAGGCTCCTACACCGTGCAGCCCCGTCACCCTCAGAATGCTCCCGTCAAAAGGCTGATGGCCCAGGAACTCGCAGCAGCTGTCCACCCCATGTGTGTCTCTCACTGTTTGCTGCCAGGACCCCGCTGCTGCTGGACACTCCAGATTGGCCCTTTCAGAACATGCCCGTCTGCATCCAGCCTGCATTTACTTTTCCCTTCAGATACCAGGCCGATCTCTGAGCCGGGCTCATTTCATGCACACAATCCCTCGCAGGGGTGGATTAGGCCAGGCCACCCAGGGTTGAGAGGAGAATTCAGTGGGCAACAGCATCAAGCATCAGCTGCCTGGCCTCTGCTATCACGTGGGCACGTCTTACTGTGCGTGTCCTGTGTGAGCTCCCTGTCTCTGAAGCCATTTCCGAATCCTCTTTAAAGTGAAACAGCCCAAAGCAAAACCCTCTACACAGTTCAAACTTACAAGTAAATTTAGTTGTCTTTCATCATTAGGGATTGTGTAATGCACCGGGGAATGCAAAAATAGCAAGGAACCTGACTCAACAAGTGAAAAGGAAAGAATGCAAGTTGCCAAACTGGATTTGCAGATTGAGGCTGGGATTCCCCTCTGGCCTGGCTTCTTGGCTGAATTGAGTGCACAGAGGATTCTTCTGACTGCCTGCAAGATGCATGTGTCATTCTGGTAAAATAAATAAATAATTAAAACTTCTAGCTCCTAAACTCAAAGGAGAACCAAGAAACCAGTGGCGGAAAGGGCGTCCGTGTAGACAGCAGCGTGTGTGCCAAGTACGCATGTTTCTGTCTGCAACTCTGGGATGTTTGCTGTAACACGCTTGGCCCGGTCATCCTGGTGAATGGCTATTTCTCCTCTCCCTTGTGCAGTGGTTGAACTGGCACTAAAATGTGTCCTGAACAGCTCTCTTGGAGCTGCCTCATCTTCCTGACCACAGACCCAGGCATCAGGAAGTAATCTTCTAACCAGATTCAAATGCAAGAACGAATACGTAAGGAGCACTTAGTAAGGGCCTGGTACCATTCTGAGCACGTTATATGAGTTAAAGCAATGAATCCTCATCACAGTTTTATGTCGTGGTTCCATGATGATCTTAGTTTTACAGCTAAGGAAACTGGGCCCAGTGCTCCCTTCCTCTGTTACCGAATTTAACAATAGCATCCCGGTCTCCAAGTTTTAGCAAAAACATTCAAGGCCTGGTGTAACTTTCCCATCTCTCATTTCAAGATCCCTTGTAGGGAGGGAAGCTGGATCTTGTTCCTAGCTCTTTTTCTCTTTTTTTTTTCCATTTCTTCTTTTTATCAAATGTCCAATTTTGTCAGCCCTTTGATTTAGCTCTTGCTTCCAAATGGCCTGCACAGTGTCTCTGGCCCTTTTCTCACTGTCCAGTTCTTTAACTGTCTTTCTATATCCCCATCTCTGAGTCCTAAAGTACCCATTCTTTGATAATGTCTCTCCAGTTTACAACAGGCTCCATGACTATGTATTTGCCTTGCAAATACAGTGCTTCCATTAGAACACATATCATTCTCTTGTGTAATTGGTAGCTTATATTTTCTGTCTCCTCCAGAAGATTAGACTTTGTAAGTCTGAACTTCGTGTGCCCAGTCATGAGCACAGTGCCCAGCCTTGGTAGGAACTTGAGTACTGTTGATTGAATAAATGCTCTGCTAGGAATATGTGCTTTGATGAGCTTCTGACTATCCGGTTGCAAGGGGTTGTCTCAGCACTGTTTGCTGAGGGTTCATTTCATAAGTCCTCCTGACACGAATTTGAGCACCCGATTTATTCATGAACATGAACACATCGCTAGGCAATGTAAACAAAGGAAGAAAAAGAAAAATCAAAATAGAATTCAATTTGTTTTGATAACACACAGATATTGTTGTAGACAAATTTAGCCCCAATGCATGATGATCTTCTTGGACTCTTTTTAGCATGCAACGTTGCATCCAAAAGAAATAAAAATTCATCATCAAAAGTCTTTAACGAGCAACACAGGTCCTCACTGAAGTGTCTTGAATAAAGAGCAAAGTTGGAAATCATGTCATAAAACTGTTCAGTAAAACATGGTTTGTTCCGGTTTTAATAGGACATAGAAAAGATGGAAGGTTATTCAATTCACTTTGCAAGCCTATTATAACCCAGATAAGAGAATCAGCAGGGAAACATCATAGGACATTGTTACTTATAAACATGAAGATAAAAATACCACGTTAAACGTTAGCAAATCAAACCCAAAAGTATGTTACAAATAGCAACTGCAATTTATCCAGGACAGTAATGATAATTCAAGACAAGAAAATCTGTTCACCTAATTCACTACATGGGTATGTAACAAAGAGAGAAAAGAAGCACAAATCTCTATCGGTGACCCCAAACCCCCACACTAATTAGAAAGCTATACCCAGCCTCCTAAGGCTTGAAGAAAGAGCTTAAATCTGATCCATGTTATTGTATCTATTAGAAATGCTTTCCGTAGTAAGTAGCAGGTAGCTCAGTACTGGAGATGAAAATAATGAAGACAGGTACTTATCTCAATTTGGAAGTCTGTAGGGTAATGATTGCAGGGTTAGCTCAGCAAATCAAAGATGTAAGGGTGCTAGACTTGCATCTCTGTGACTCTCTTCATCTTTTTCTCATGGTCATTTAAATATTCTTCTGCTCAGAGTTCTGGGCTAGGTGACTTGGGTTAAGAGCATCTGGTATTTCCTTGCCCATAAGGAACTTACAATCTTTTGGGAAGACGTGAACATGGGAAATGATTAGAGTACTAAAAGATCATCTAGATCAACTAACCATTTTAAAATGAACAACGCAGTGGTATTTAGCACTTTCACAATATTCTGCCCCTAGCACCACAAACTTGTTTCTCCGTTCATCCATCACTGGGCATTAGGGTTGTTTCTACTCTTTGTGTACTGTGAATAGTGCAGTTGAGAACATTTGTGCACAAGCATTTTTTTGAATATGTGTTTTCAGTTGTTTTGGGGTATATATCTAGAAGTGATATTGCTGGATCATATGGTAATTTTATGCTTAGCTTTTGGAAGAACCACCAAAATGTTTTCCACAGAAGCTGAAACAGTTAAAGATCCCACCAACAGTGTATGAAGCTTCCAGTTTCTCCACCTCCTCACCAACACTTGTTATTTTCCATTTATTTGATTATAACCATCTTAGTGGGTGTGATTTGCGTTTCCTTAATGACTCATTACGTTGAGCACCTTTTCATGTTCTTGTTGGCCATTCGTGTATCTATCTTCTTTGGGAAAATGTCTATCCAAGTCCTCGTCCATTTTTTAATTAGCATGTTTCCTTGTTATTGTTGAGTTGCAAGACTTCTTTCTATACTAGACCCTTCTAAGATATATGATTTGCAAAGATTTTCTCCCATTCTGTAGATTGCCTTTTCACTCCCTTTATAGGGTTTGTTATTTTTTTGGCTGTGCCATGTGGCTCGTGGGATCCTAGTTCCCCAACCAGGGATTGAACCTGGACCCTGGCAGTGAAATTGCCGTGTTCTAACCCTTGGACCGCAAGGGAATTTCCTATAGCGTTCTTTTTTTTTTTTTTTTTAGATCACAACACGTCTAGGAGTAGCTGCTATTATTTTTCCTGTTTCTTTTTTTTGTTTGTTTAATTTTATTTATTTATTTATTTATTTTTTTGACTGTGTTGGGTCTTTGTTGCTGTGCACGGGCTTTCTTTAGTTGCGGTGAGTGGGGGCTACTCTTCGTTGTGGTGCGCAGGTTTCTCATTGCCGTGGCTTCTCTTGTTGTGGAGCATGGGCTCTAGGCACGTGGGCTTCAGTAGTTGCAGCACATGGGCTCAATAGTTGTGGCTCATGGGCTCTAAAGCGCAGGCTCAGTAGTTGTGGCGCACGGGCTTATTTGCTCCGCGGCATGTGGGATCTTCCTGGAGCAGGGATCAAACCCATGTCCCCTGCATTGGCCAGCGGCTTCTTAACCACTGCACCACCCAGGAAGCCCTATAGTGTTCTTGAGGAACAAAAGTTTTTTAATTTTTATGAAGTCCAATTTATCTATTTTTCTTTTCTGTTGCTTATGATTTGTAATGTCTTATCTAAAAGTCCATTGGCAAATCCAACGTGATGCAGAATTATCCCTATATTTTCCCCTAAGAGTTTCATAAATTTAGCTTTCATATTTAGACCTTTGACCCACTTTGAATTTTCATCTATATGGTGAGAGGTTGGGATCCAATTTAATTTGTTTTAATGTTTCTTGGGGTATAATTGATGTACAACTTTGTATTCGTTTCAGGTGTACAGAAAAGTGAATCTGTTATACAAATACATATATCCACTATGTTTTAAGCTCTTTATTGGAATATCATTGCTTTACACTGTTGTACCAGTTTTTGAGGTACACCAAAGTGAATCCGCTGTATTTATATGTATATCCCCATATCCCCTCCCTCCCCCGAATCCCTCCCACCCTCCCCATCCCAACCCTCTAAGTCATCACCCATCATCAAGTGGATCTCCCTGTGTTATGCAGCAGCTTCCCACTAGCTATCTATTTCATATTTGGTAGTATGTGTATGTCAATGCTACTCTCTCACTTCGTCCCAGCTTCCCCTTCGCTCCACTCCCCTCCCCACCCCGTGTCCTCAAGTCCGTTCTCTACATCTGCATCTTTATTCTTGCCCTGTCACTGGGTTCATCAGTACCATTTTTTTAGATTCCATATATATGAGTTAGCCTATGGTATTTGTTTTTCTCTTTCTGGCGTACTTTGCTCTGTATGACAGTCTCTAGGTCCATCCACCTCACTACAAATAACTCAGTTTCATTCCTTTTTTCGGCTGAGTAATATTTCATTTTTTTTTGCAATGTGAATATCCAGGTGTCCCAGTATCATTTGTTGAAGAGACTATTGTTTCCCCATTGAATGGTCTTGGTATGCTTGTTAAAAATCAATTGACCATTGGTGTATAGGTTTCATTCTGGGGTCTCATTTCTATTCCATTAGTCTATATGTCTACTTTTATGTTAGTATCACACTGTTTTGATAACTGTCATTTATAGTATGTTTTGGAATCAGTAATGTGAGCCTTCCAACTTTGCTCTTATTTTTCAAGATTCTTTTGGCTATTCGCAGTCCCTTGCAATTTCATATGAATTTTAGGATTATTGCCTCTTTATTTCTGTAAAACTGGCCATTGGAATTTAGATAGGGATTTCACTGAATGAGTCATTCACTTTGGGCAGTGTTGTCATCTAAACACTCCTAAATTTTCCAATCTATGAATATGGGTTGTCCTTCCATTTATTTAGGTTTTTGTTATGAACCGAAGTGTTTCACCTGAAAATTTATAAATTGAAGCCCTAACCCCCAATGTGACTGTATTTGAAGATAGGGCTCTTAAGGGGTCCTAATCTAATATTTTTGGTGTCGTCATAAGAAGAGGAGAGACACCAGAGATTTCTCCGTATGTGCTCACAGGAGAAAGGCTACATGGGGACACAGCAAGATGGTGGCTCTCCATAAGCCAGGAAGAGAGGCCTCACCAGAAAGCAACCTTGATGGAACCTTGATCTTGGCCTTCCAGCTGCCAGAACTGTGAGAAAATAATTCCTGTTGTTTAAGCCACTCAATCTGAAGTGTATTGCTATGGCAGCCTTAGCTGAATAGTACCATATTCTTTAACTTATTTCAGCAAGGTGTTGTCATTTTCCGTGTACAACCAGAAGGAATCAATGAATTTGGTAAAATGGCAGGATACAAACTTAATACACAGACATCTCTTGCATTCCTATACACTAAGAATCAAAGATCAGAAAGAGGAAATAAGGAAACAATCCCATTTCCTGTCACAACAAAAAGAATAAAATACCTAGGAATAAACCTACCTAAGGGGGCGAAAGACCTGATGAAAGAAATCAAGACAACACAAACAGATGGAGAGATATACCATGTTCCTGGATTGGAAGAATCCGTATTGTAAAGAAGACTGTGCTACCCAAAGCAATCTACAGATTCAAAGAAAGGAATGAAGTGCACCACATCCTTCTATATTTAATTGGCAGCATTAGGACTTTGGGAAAGGTTTCAAAAAGAAGAAGAATGTCTGAAAATCAATATAAGAAATTTAAAAAGTAATAATTCCACTAAAGGAAATGTGACATTTTCTCATATTAAAAATAGAACATATGAATGTAAATACCACAAAAAATGAGTAAATTGATGTAAATAAATAAATTACAAGCGTACATACAAATACACATATTTTATACCATAAGATTCAGTCACAGGGCATCCGTTACATTCCCTCCAATTCTGAAAAGAGTTGGATATTGATATTCTTAATATACTGCAGATGCCAAACATGACTGAAACTGTTTTATAGCTGAAGCAGAAATAACAGGTTTGGAAATGACTGAACAGTGAAGAGGCGGAGCTGGGACACTTGTCTTTGAGAATCCTGAGTTTTCTTAGGAGCTTGTGAAGAAGGAGAAAATGGCTCCTGATTTTTACTCGGACAATTTCCCAGGCACAGTCACTGTATTTCTTTTCTTTCGGGTAGAGATGGATTCCCTGGAACAACCTCATCTTGGCCAGTGTAGGGCTCACCACCCCTGGGCAGATTCTCCCTCTCCCATGGCCTGCCCCAAGCAGGCATCCAGGCCCGGCAGCTGCTGATGGAGTCCAGTGCAGAGTGTGTCCGGGAGGGTGGTGTCCCAGCAGCCGAGCAGCGCTCTGTGTGGAAGAGGCTGAGGCTTTTCAGGAGCATCTGCTAGAGGACGGGGATCACCTGTGCCTTCTGCAGCTGACTGCCAGTCACCTGCTCCTGCAGGAATTGGAAGTCAATACTGTACACCTGACAGCAAAGAGAGAGATTGTCCTTAATTTGTGCAGATGTGTGAAGGCCTCCTGCTTTCCCAGGTCAGGGCTCTGAGGCAGGTCACACCTCAGAGGAGGAGATGAGGCGAGAGAAGGCCATCACCAATGTCGTCAGTGAAGAGACTGAAAAAGCCATTGGTAAGGCCACAAGGAAGCCTTCTGGTTGAGATGAGAGATTGTGAGCTTCTGTCCAGTTTGTCTGAGGATCTTCTGTCTGTGTGCCTCAGATATTAAGCCCCAAAGTTTTCATTTTCTGAATTTTCCCAAATCTTTGTACTTCCCTGTTTGGGGCTTTGCTTTCACTTCAAGGGCCTGGAAAGTCATCATTAGTTTCCACACTTTCCGTAGTCTTACAATTGAAGTAAACTGTATTCATTAAAAAATTAGACACTGTAATCCAACGGAATGCTTATCTTAACAACTTTGAACTAATGATACAGTTATCAGGATTTTGTTCCTGATTGTAAGATCAACTTTTTAGTAAGCTTTGCTAGGCTTCTTGTCAAAAACTCTTCTTTCTCTCGCTTCTAGCTATCCCTCTTGGAAGAGCTGATCAGGTGTGATACCTGATATTTACATGCATGGATCTCACCTTATTCTCTGCTGTAGAACTTTTAATTTGTCAAATTTGGTTTTATTTATTCTCCTTAACTGAGAAAATTCCTAAACATCGCTATGTGCCATTCATTATGTTGAGCTCAGGCTACACCAAGCTGATTAAAGCTCCCGGGTTACCCTCAAGAAGGGTAAAATGCAGCCACCACTTCTGACCAGCTGTTCAGGCAGTTAGAATGTGTCTTTGCTGCCTCTTTGTCTCAGTGCAGGCTGCTGTCCTAGATCTGTCCAAGGAACAGTTCCTCAACCCATCGTTTCCTTTGCTACTTTTATATCATTTTCAAATTGTTACCTCTTCTTTGGTATTTGTATTTTCACTTTGTAAAAGTTCTGCTAATGCTTCTGCAATCTTTTCTATTTCCACTCTGAGGTTTGTTGCCAAAAAGGGAACAGAAAATGTAAGGGAAAAGAAGAGGTAACATCTTTCCTCTGTGACTTTCAAGATATCAAAACTTTCCTCTCTTGTTTAACATTGCTAGAAAATAAAACTCAGCAGTTATGAAAAAGTAATGCACAAACGCAACTGGAAAGTAAACGCTGAAATAAAAAAAAATAGTGACATCTTCTCTGTCCAAATGACAAATGATCACTTAACTACACAAAGCAGGGATTATGAGCTCTGCAGAGTGACAGATTTCAAACCACCTCAAGTGAGATGGTTTTAGCTGCAGACAGAGCCCGAAGTAGGGCAGCTGTCTCTTTAGGACAGATAGTTACCTAAAAGGCTAGATTTCAGCTTCGCTAAATCCGAGAATCTGTTTATTTATTTTTATCGGACTGTTTACTTTTTTCACTAGCCATGGAGATGATCAGATTCTGAGGATTTAGTGATACCAACTCACACTCACCAAAGACTGGGGTACAGACTGCATGGCCATTTTCTTCACGAGTGAGAGGTCAGCTATTACCTGGAAGCTGCTAGATGTTAGTCATTTGGACGTGTTACGTCACGTTCACGTAAGAGATGAGATTAGAGGTAAAAATGTTGGTTTGTGAGCTGAGTATTAAAGGAAGGGCAGCAGATCGTCTCAGGGCAATTCTATCCAGTTCCCATAGTTGGATGTCTTCATTTTCCCCCTGGTGGGAACGGCAACCAAATGTGAATGCTTATTTTGTCCAGTCATTGTTATAAGTACGTTACATCATCCAGTCTTGACAACAATCCATGAAATAGATATGAGTATCATTTCCCTATAACAGAGGAGAAGACGGAGGTTCCGAAGGGCACACAGCCAGTGCAGGCTGGAGCTGGGACGTAAACCCAGGCGGTCTAGCCCCAGAGTCCACTGTCCCAAGCACTGGATTGGGCTGTCTCCTCTGACGATGTTCTTCCGGTCTTAGGTAAACACGTAGCAAGTTCTTACTCTCCAATTCCCATTCTTCTTAGTCACAAAAGTGCCATTCACTCATTCCAAAGACATTACAGTCATTACAGAGTTCCCTGTGCACTTGCTAAGCTGCAGTCCTGCCTTTCAAATGCTGTTTTCTTGAGCTCTGCTGGCCCTTTGAAAGTCCCTGTTCCCATCTAAGATAATAGTTTTAGACATTATCCTGAAGGTTAAAGCATCCTTGCTGTGGGACAGACAGCCCTCTGGGCAGCTCCTCTGTGACAGACTCCTTGCTGGATACTCCAGACATGGCATCACTGCCTTCAGGGAGCTTACAGTCCATCAGGGTGGTCAGATGTTACATAATTAGATGCATTACTTAATTACAATTGTACACAGCGTAGCTAACGGAGAATGCTTCAAGTGAATGAGGAGTAATGTGGAGGCAGAGGAGTATAAAGTATCATTTATGTAATTAATCATGTAACTTCTCTGAGTTTTCGGTTTCCTTTTTTGCAAACATGTCAATAATTATAGTAATCATCTCATAGGGAAGCTGTGAAGATCAAATGAAATGTGTGTAAAACACTTTGCTGAGAGGGTGTAGGTAATAAAGATTGCTGCCATTAATAGTATTCAAAATAATCTGTGTTGTAAAGATTCAACAAAGACATGTTATTACAAGGTTTCAGTATCATTGCAGCCTCATTATCCCCGAGTATGTGGTCAGGTATCACTTCTCAGTGAAATATCTAAGCAGATGAGATTATCTGTATTTTTGCAGAAAGACTGAGGCAAAGATTTTACTGTGAAATGTTGTTTTGCAAGAATTGTGGAAAACCCTTTTATACTGTAAGATACAAAATATTACGGAGAAAAATTAAAGAAATTCTAGTAAGTTGAGGGATACACAGTGTTTATGGATTAGAAGACACCATGCTGTAAAAATGTCAGCTCCCTTCACACTGTTATGTAGATTCAAGCCATTCCCAATGCATATCCCAGTAGGCTTTTGGAAATTGACAAGCTGATTCTAAAGTTTATGTGGATGCAAAAGACCAAAAATGGCCAAGGTTGTCTTTTATTTTTTTAAAGCTCTTTATAATTGTTTCCCCTGTTGTGCCAGTTTTTGCTGTACAGCAAAGTGAATCAGCCTTATTTATACGTATATCCCCATATCCCCTTCCTCCCATTCTTGTTCTAGTTCTGTGGAAAATGCCGTTGGTAATTTGATCGGGATTGCATTGAATCTGTACATTGTTTTGGGTAGTACAGTCATTTTCACAATGTTGATTCTTCCAGTCCAAGCACATGGTATGTTTCTCCATATGTTTGTATTATCTTTGATTTCTTTCAACAGTATCGTATAATTTTCTGCATACAGGTCTTTTGCCTCCTTAGGCAGCTTTATTCCTAGCTATGTTATTCTTTTTGTTGCAGTGGTGAATGGGAGAGTTTCCTTAGTTTCTCCTTCTGCTTTTTTGTTGTTAGTGTATAGGAATGCAAGAGATTTCTGCGCATTAATTTTGTATCCTGCTACTTTACTAAACTCATCGATTAGTGCTAGCAGTTTTCTGGTAGTCTTTAGGGTTTTCTATGTATACTATCATGTCATCTGCAAAGAGTGACAATTTAATTCTTTTCCAATTTGGATTCCTTTTATTTCGTTTTCTTCTCTGATTGCTGTGGCTACAACTTCCAAAACTATGTTGAATAATAGTGGTGAGAGTGGACACCCTTGTCTTGTTCCTGTTCTTAGAGGGAATGCTTTCAGTTGTTCCCCATTGAGAATGATGTTGGCTTTTGGTTTCTCATATATGGCTTTTATTATGTTGAGGTAATTTCCTTCTCTGCCCATTTTCTGGAGAGCTTTTATCATAAATGGATGTTGAATTTGGTCAAAAGCTTTTTCTGCATCTATTGAGATTACCATATGGTTTTTATCCTTCAACTTGTTGATGTGATGTATCACATTGATTCATTTGCGTATATTGAAGAATCCTTGCATCCCAGGGATAAACCCCACTTGATCATGGTGTATGATTTTTTTAATGTGCTGTTGGATTCTGTTAGCCTGTCTTTTGTTGAGGATTTTTGCATCTATATTCATCATTGACATTGGCCT
Organism: Hippopotamus amphibius kiboko; assembly: GCF_030028045.1. Classification (NCBI taxonomy): domain Eukaryota; kingdom Metazoa; phylum Chordata; class Mammalia; order Artiodactyla; family Hippopotamidae; genus Hippopotamus; species Hippopotamus amphibius. The sequence continues at coordinate 82,764,218 of NC_080187.1, read as the reverse complement.
GTAATTTTCTTTTTTTGTGACACCGTTGCCTGGTTTTGGTATCACGGTGATGGTGGCCTCGTAGAATGAGTTTGGGAGTGTTCCTCCTTCTGCTATATTTTGGAAGAGTTTGAGAAGGATAGGTGTTAGCTCTTCTCGAAATGTTTGGTAGAATTGGCCTGTGATCCATCTGGCCCTGGGCTTTTGTTTGTTGGGAGATTTTGAATCACAGTCTCAATTTCCGTACTTGTGATTGGCGTGTTCATAGTTTCTATTTCTTCCTAGTTCAGTCTTGGAAGATTGTATTTTTCTAAGAATGTATCCATTTCTTCCAGGTTATCCAATGTATTGGCATATAGTTGCTTGTGGTAGTCTGTCATGATCTTTTGTATTTCTGTGGTGTCCGTTGTTACTTCTCCTTTTTCATTTCTAATTCTGTTGATTTACATCTTCTCCCTTTTTTTCCTGATGAGTCTGGCTAATGGTGTATCAATTTTGTTTATCTTCTCAAAGAACCAGCGTTTAGTTTCATTGATCTTTGCTATTGTTTCCTTCCTTTCTTTTTCATTTATTTCTGATCTGATCTTTATAATTTCTTTTCTTCTGCTCACTTTGTGGTTTCTTTGTTCTTCTTTCTCTCATTGTTTTAGGTGTAAGGTTAGGTTGTTTATTCGATATTTTTCTTGTTTCTTAAGGTAGGACTGTATGGCTATAAACTTCCCTCTAGCACTGCTTTTGCTGCGTCCCATAGGTTTTGGGTTGTTATATTTTCATTGTCACTTGTTTCTAGGTATTTTTTGATTTCCTCTTTGATTTTGTTAGTGATTTCTTGGTTGTTGAATACTGTATTGTTTAGCCTCCATGTTTGTGTTTTTTTTTATAGTTTTTTTCCTGTAATTGATATCTAGTCTCATGGCGTTGTGGTCTGAGAAGATGCTTGATATGATTTCCATTTTCTTGAATTTACCAAGGCTTGATCTGTGACCCAAGATGTGATGTATCCTGGAAAATGTTCCATGTGCACTTGAGAAGAAAATGTATTCTGTAGTTTTGGGGTGGAATGTCCTATAAAGATCAATTAAGTCGAGAGGGTCTAATGTCTCATTTAAAGCTTGTGTGTCCTTATTTCTTTTCTGTTTGGATGATTTGTGCATTGATGTAAGTGGTGTTAAAGTCTCCTACTATCGTTGTGTTCCTGTTGATTGCCCCTTTTATGGCTGTTAGCATTTGCCTTATGTATTGAGGTGCTCCTATGTTGGGTGCAGAGATATTTACAATTGTTATATGTTCTTCTTGGATGGATCCCTTGATCATTATGTTGTGGCCTTCCTTGTCTCTTGTAATAGTCTTTACTTTCAAGTCTAATGTGACTGATATGAGTATTGCTCCTCCAGCTTTCTTTGGACTTCCATTTGCATGGCACATCGTTTTCCATCCCTTGATTTTCAGTCTATATGTATCCCTTGGTCTGAAGGGGGTTTCTTGTAGGCAGCATGTAGAAGGGTCTTGTTTTTGTATCCATTCAGCCAGTCTGTGTCTTTTGGTTGGAGCATTTAATCCATTGACATTTAAGGTGATTATTGACATATGTATTCCTATTACCATTTTCTTAATTGCTTTGGGTTTGTTTCTGTAGGTCTTTTCCTTCTCTTGTGTTTCCTACTTAGAGAAGTTCCTTTAGCAATTGTTGTAAGGCTGGTTTGGTGGTGCTGAATTCTCTTAACTTTTGCTTGTCTGGAAAGCTTTTGATTTCTCCATCGAATCCGAATGAGATTCTTGCTGGGTAGAGTATTCTTGGCTGTAGGTTTTTCTCTTGCAGGACTTTCAGACTATCCTGCCATTCCCTTCTGGCCTGCAGAGTTTCTGCAGAGAGATCAGCTGTTATCCTTATGGGTTTTCCCTTATATGTTATTGGTTGCTTTTCTCTTGCTGCTTTTAATATTTTTTCTTTATGTTCAATTTTCATTAGTTTGATTAATATGTGCCTCGGTGTATTTCTCCTTGCGTTTATTCTGTATGGGACTCTCTGTGCTTCTTGGACTTGATGAATTATTTCCTTTCCCATATTGGGGGAGTTTTCCACTCTAACCTCTTCAAATATTTTCTCAGGCCGTTTCTTATTTTCTTCTTCTCCTGGGATGCCTATGATTCAAATGTTGGTGCACTTAATGTTGTCAGCAAGGTCTCTGAGACTGTCTTCCATTCTTTTTATTCTTTTTTCTCTTTCCTGCTCTGTGGCAGTTATCTCCCCCATTCTATCTTCCAACTCACTTATTCGTTCTTCTGCCTCAGTTATTCTGCTGTTTATGCCATGTAGAGTATTTTTAATTTGAGTTATTTTGTTGTCCATTACAGTTGGTTTGCTCTTCAGTTCTTCTGAGTCCTTATTACCTGTTTCTTGTATTTTCTGCATTTTGTTGTCGAGATTTTGGATCATCTTTACTATCATCACTCTGAATTCTTTTTCAGGCAATTTTCCCATTTCCTCTTTCTTTATTTGGTCCTGTGGGATTTTTCCTGCTCCTTTGCCTGCATGCTGTTTCTCTGTTTTCTCATTTTGTCTAATTTATAGGATTTGCTGTCTCCTTTCCCTGTGCTGCCTAGGAGTAATTCCTCTTGTTTCTGCCCTCTGCCCCCTGTGGTGGGGTTTGTCCCGTGTCTTGTGTAGGCTTCCTGGTGGGGGGGTTGGCTCTCCGGAGTTTGGCTCTGTGTCTTTTCTCTCTAATGAGCAGGGCCATGTCAGGAGGTGTGTTGTAGGGTATCTGTGAGGTTAATATGGCTTTAAGTAGTCTGTGTGCTGATGGGAGGGTTTGTGTTCCTGTGTTGTTTGTAGTTTGGTGTGATGTGTCCAGCACTGGCAATTGCAGACAGTCGCAGAAAGCCTAGTCTTAGACTCTAATATGAGGCTTTGTGAGAGTTCTCTGCAGTTATTCTTCCCTGTGTGTGAGGACTCCCTAGGAGTCTAGCATCCTGGCTTCAGTGCTCCCTCCCCAGAGCCTCCTACTTGACTTCTGGTGGAGTAGTCCAAACTTCAGAGGTTGCTTGTCCTGGCAATAAAGGGGTTTAAAGAAGACTGTCCAAGCCCCAGACTAATGGCAGAGTGTTGGGTCAAACAAATACTAAGTCAAGGAAACACATACATGTATACGACACACAAATAGGGAATGCAATAGAACATAAGGCCCTAGATAGACCTGACAGAAAAACCCCAGTATGCTATCAGACAATCAAAGAGACAACTAACAGAAATTCAAAATCAAACCAGAACAAAACAGAAACAAAAACAAAGAAACGCACCACACACAAACACAAATCCAGGGAGATTTTGAAAGCTAGGATCAAATAGAATAAAGAGCAAGAGTACCACCAGACCCACTGAAGAGTCTCAGAATGAAATCAAACAATTATACTTAGAACTAAGATAAAGGCAAAACTTAATAATAAATACCAAAGCAGTGTGTCATCTGGATAATAAAGCAAGGAAACAGAGCAGACCGTTAATATTGCTTCTAAGTATATTAAGATAAAATAAACTAAAAAAGGATAGAAGACAGGGCTACAGAAAAGCATAGTGTGAGTGGAAATATGAAAAGAAAAAGAAAGAAATAGAAATGTATAAAAGATAGAGATGAAAAGAAGGTAGAAGAGATTCAGTCAGCACCATAAAAATACTTAGAAATAGAAATATATACAAAGGCTAAAAATAAAAACAGAATTAAAAATAGAATAAAAAATGTTATAAAATGTGTAGATCCCTTAGGACTAAGATCATAATTAATTAAAAAAAAACAAACTAGAACTGACCTCAGGATGGACCAGATCAATAGAATTAATACTAATATTTCTGTTTCCTTGGGGTCTCAGCTGTAATTGTCCTTATACTCACCTTGGGCTTTTTGTATTATTCTGCAACCAGCAGAGCTTCCTTTATTGCTTGTCTGTAAGCACCAGTGTGTGGGGAGAGAGAGGGTGCAATAGTGGCTCCTTCCCCTGAGAGTGAGTGAGCAATGGCACCCTGCCTGGGTGACGACGGCTTGCACACCTCAGGAGGAGAGAGCGACTCCAACGCAGCTCCTCCCCCGTGCTATGACTCTGCCGGTGCACCCTGCCTGGGTCATGGCAGCTCAGTTGGCCGTAGTGGTGCCTGTTGCAGAGGGACACCAGCAGCTCAGGTGTAAACAGAATGTCTCCAGAGCTGGGCCACTCTGTGGGCTTTTGGCTCTCAGCTGCAGGCACTCTAGGACAGCCCCACCCAGGGGGGTTTGTTATCCCTGAGTGCGTTAGCTAGGCCCACAGGGGTCCTTCCTTTGTCTGCCACAGGCACCAAGAGAGAGGCTATGCCTGTGGCTCCTCCCCCCTGTTTGTAAGTCAGCAGTATCGAGCTGCCACCATGGCCGCCCAGCTTTCTGTGGTAGGCACTCTCCACTGTAGATTTCTTCCCTCCTGTTCTCTCAGTCCATCTCCCCACTGCCAACAATGTTTCTCACCCTGAACCAGTTCTCTGGTTCCCACACTCCAGCTCCCAGACCCCCTGTTCAGCTGTGAATCAATGTCTCAGTTCGCAAATGCTGAGCCGTGGTGTGGACCCTCTGTGTATTTCTCCCTCTTTCCCATCTGCCACAGCTCAGCCGATTCACCCTCTTTGAACAGTCCCAAATGCCTCCCTTCTGAAGCAGGGAAATTCCCCGTTGGAGAATGGGTTTCCCCGTCAGATAAGGGACGTTTCCCCAAATTCAGCACTCTCCCCCCTGTTTCAGATACCCCCGCCCTAGGGTGTGGGACCCATCCCTTTCCTTTCTTCTCCTCCTCTTTCTCCTTTCTTTTTCCCCCTCTGTCCTACCCAGTTATGTCAGGATCTTTGTAGTCCTTTCTGCTGTCTGAGGTTGTTTGCTGGTGTTCAGCTGGTTCTCTGTGGGAATTATTGCATCTTTTGGTATATTCCTGATGCATCTGTGGAGAGGGATGCATTGCATGTCCTTCTACTTTACCGCCATCTTTCTTCTCTCTTATGCTTTACTTTTAATATGAGTTTTACATGTTTGTTGACACTTGTCGTACTCCCTTCAGTTCTCCAATTGTCAGTAATTTAAAGCCAATATATATTTAGAAAGCAATTTAGAGTTTCTCTTAATTTTTGAATGAAAGACTACAAGATTACAATTGCAAAAATGAAAGTGTTTGGGGAGTTCCCTGGCCGTCCAGTGGTTAGGACTCGGTGCTTTCACTCACTGCTGTGGTCCTAGGTTCAGTCTCTAGTCAGGGAACTAAGGTTCTCCAAGCTGCCAAGGCATGGCCAACAAAAAACAAATTAAAGTTTCTTAAGTCATTTTAACTGATTTACTATTCACTTCTAGTTCTTGCTGGGACTGTTACCTTTAGTCACCATGCTAAGTATTCATAAGTCATATGATAAGAATAGATAGGCCCGTGATTTTTTGTTCAAGTATAAACAGATGAGAAGGTCTAAAAGGTTGGTGAAGAGAAACTCACTGTTTATAAGAAAAAAAAATAGATTAATTTTTGACTGCTCTTAGAATGATGGTAAGTTGGATGCAGTAGGCAAATTAGTGCCATGTATGCCAAATGTGATGACTGGAAATTTTTCGGAGTCCAGGGGTCAGTAGGGCCACGCTGAAATTAACCAATTCTCATTTTAACATGAGGCATATGAGGATACAGCAATGAGTTTGGAATTCTTATCTGGTTTGTAAACTGTCCCTGAAGACAGTTGTCCTCCTGGAATGCAAAATCTTTTTGAATGATGATAGTACTGTGGCCATCATTACTCACTGTAGCTTCTGACCTGTTTCTCAAGACTTATGATATTGAAACTGCATTCCAGTACATGTACAGTTAAGGAAACAACGGAAAGATCTACATGAGTGTCACGTAGTCTATTCCATTTTGGTGGCTGCCCCGCAAGCTTGAACCAAGAAGGCAGGTGAACCAAGTTCGGTGTGAGGGGAGAGTGTAAGCAGCACGGTTACTTCATCACCCCATGCTCTCCATCTGCTCCTGGAAGCCTTTAGTGGCCTCTCTGTAGTGACCCATTATCCAGTGTTGGGCTGGGCCAAGCTAAAGCAGTGAGAGAATAAAGATTCTAGGCAACCTGCCTGCTCTGCACTGCAGGCCCTCCGCTTTGGAGTCTTACTTGACTAGTGAGTGATGCAGTCCTGAACCAGTGACATGTAAACTTGGAATTATACAGCCAGCTACGGGCTGTAGTCAAATCCTGGCTTACAGACTGGATCTATGGGTTTCCTCTGAACTCCAGCTGGGAAGAAGGCAGGAAATTAGAAATCAGAGACCATGTGGATGTCCTGCCAATTTAAAAACAAAGTGACAAATGTGGAAGTGAAGCCAAAAAAATTCTCATTCATAGTAGTAATCCTAGTAATGTGAAATGTATGTTTTTAGATCCACAGATTCATTTTATATATATATAATACGAAATAATGGATCAGTCATCATTGAATGCAATTGCCATTTTTCCCATATTTTGACATCCTTGGCCATGAGCATTTTTATTTCACTATCATATTTTTCCAACTTATTAATTTCCTCAGCTAAACATATCCCTTTTTTATTCATTTCCATGAAGTCTAAAAGCATTTCTCTATTATTTCATTATTATTCGTGATGAAAACATACTTGACTTTGATACCTTTATTCATGATGAGCTATAAGTGGTATAAAATAAAAAATGAGGTAAAGTGTATTTCTTATTAGTATTTTTCTTGTTAGTATTTCAGATCTAACATGGTTTCTTAGTAGCATTATTCATTTTTTAAATGTTATTACACAAATAAGACACAGATTTATTTTTTACCATTGTATTTTAAATAAATTGAGAAGCATTCCAGCATTTGAACTTACAGTGACATCTTGTGAGCCTTCCAAAGATAAATTGTTGTTTTGCGTGAAACATAACAACATAAAATCGCACACAAAATTTCCTTTGTTGTTTCTCTGCTTTTATAGCTTTCTGCAGAGCATCATGTGTTAAATTGTAAGTTCACATTAATTACTTTTCATTTAGAAAAGCATCAGGATGAAACAGGGAATTTTTGTAGTCACAAATCTGTTTAAATTTTCTAATCATTGAACCTTTTTTTTTTGCATGTAGACTATTTCATTCTGTGCTATTATTATTTAGATTGTATACACACAAAACAAAATGAAAACAAGGATTCTTTGAAATAAATATGCCAATCTCCATGAAGGAATTGTCCATTATAATATTAATTTTAAAGATTCAGAGTTGGAAAATCTTCAGCCCATCATGTGAAAGAGTTCTCTAAAACAACTATCGTGTTCCTCTTCTAAGGTAATCACTTTTTACAGAACCAATAGCCAAACAAGACAAAACACACACACACACACACACACACACACACACACGTAGAATTTTTGAAAAATATGTATACACATGTGTTAATACTTTTACATCAAAACGTGACAAATAGCTGTTTACTTGAAATGATATTTAACCCTGTATCATTTACCTTCCTGCTACATAAATGTTCCCTCATCAGCAGAACAACAATAACACTAATTAAGTGACATTTAGTGGTAAGTAATAGACTAAGCATAATAATGTGTGAAATATGTTATATGATGTTTCTTTGATCTGCTACAGTTAATTTTCACTGTTAACTCTTTTCTGGATACAAAATTTGGGGGAGGATGAATGATCATTTTCATGCTGTATCTTCATTCCCCTCACAGGGCAATGGGACCCATTCCACTTGGATTTCCAAAATTTCACATGTTATAATTAAAGGGTTCCTTCAGGTCCAAAAATCAAGAGTGCAGATTCCGAGTTCCTGGTCTGCTCTTCTAGCCTGAGAAATTGCTCATTCTCCTTTATTTCCTCTGCATGACTATATTCTCTCTTTAGCTGTCAAGCATGCAGCCTTTGATGACCTTTCCAGTCTCAAAATTTGCGTCACCACAAAATTCATATCTTGAAGTCCTAAGCCCCCAATTGACGGTGTGAGGTGGTGGACCCTTTGGGATGTTAATAACGTGTGAGGATGCAGGCCTCTCGGATGGAATCAGTGCCCTTATCAAAGTGGTCTCAGATAAATCCCTCCCTCTCCTGCCCTGTGATGGTACAAGAACTCTGCAGTGGGAGACCTGAAGCAGGCTCTCACTAGAACTGGACCACACAGACACCAGGGCTTAGATTTCCAGACTCTAGAACTGTGAGCAGTGCATTTCTGCTCTTTACAAAACACCCATCTATGCTCTTTTGTGGAAGAAGCTCAAATAGGAAGACATGGCCTGACCTCTTGTATCCTCACAACACCTCCCAGGAGTCTGTAAAATACCTAAAGGGAGAGACACTATCTCACCCAACCCCGTTTGCTAGATATCTAGTCCAGTCCCTATCATTTCTGAAGCTCAATCCATACTCGTGAGGGGACCACTGATGATACCAAGAGGAGAAAGAATAGCACCAATATATATTAGGTAGATATGATGTGAGAGGACAGTCATCTACAGGGACTTTGTAAATGCTTCATGGTTCTACAAGGCAAGGCAGAATGGCATATTGTGTGAGATATTTTTTGAAGATCGTTTGCAGGTATATTTTCTGCAAGTTTGCATTTCCAATATTTAGAAGATCAGGATAAGAATCACAGGCCTGGACACAAACGGAAGATTGGCTTTCCACTTTTTCTTCAGTCATCCTCAAGTACTAGCAAGGCGCTGTCCGAGCATACTTTTCTTGGCTCCCTCAGGTAATGAGGAAACAACATGTAATGTATCTACACCTGTGGGTATTTTCCTCATAGGCCATGTCTTTGGCCATCAACTTGAATGCTGCTTCCAAACAGCCCACGATGCTGGAATTCTAAGTGGCATCCATGTCATCTTCCCTCAGCTGAACTTGTGGAATAAGAACTTGGGTCTCATTGTTTTTTAATGAAATGCGTGCAGGCAAGAACATTTCTTGTTTCCCTCCACCCCCACCCAGCACGTCATTAGGGCAAATAGTGCAAAAATGAAAAGGGGTCTCATGTCCTGAAAGTGTCTCCTCATCCATTAATCAGCCAATAATCCCCCAACTTCTCTGCAGTGAGATTCCCAGGAGGAGGAATCCAGGCCATGGAAGGTGAGCAGAAGGGCTCTTACCCTGTAGAGTCCTGGCCCTTGCAAACACCCCATGTGATCCACCAGACCTTTTCCCTCTACCACTGGGTAAAATAGACTCAAGTACTACAGACAAATCTGGAGTCCCATGTTGATGATGAAAAATCCCCCAAACAGGGGGTACCCATGTCCCCAAATCACTGTCTGGAGGCAAGCAATCAGGAAGATTCGCCAGATCAGGGAAGCCTCCATTGTACTCTTCAAAGAAGGAAAGATAAGATTCTATCATGATCAAGTTGCTCTCAGCTTCTCTTTCCCTGTTCCAGCAGCTAGCATTAAGTTAATGGAGACGTATTTTAAGAAGAGACCATCCTAAACAGCTTTCCAGAAAAAAAATTTCGTACCTGGTATATAGCAAACACCACCCCCCTCCACTTAAAAACATCTTTTAAATTACGTTCTAATATTATTTAAGCAAGAAAAGAGATTGTGCTCTTCTGTCCACGCCTATTTTACTAAAAGCAAAATGTTCCTCACATGTTTCAGCTTGTGAGGAAATATGAGTGGCAATTGCTGAGGAGCACAAGGCAAACAATACTGGAATTCATCAGAGAGCGTTGCAAGTGTAAACATCTTTATTTGTGGACTTTTCGTTGAGGATTCTTCCATGAGGGAAAGACATTTATAATTTCCACTCTGACAGCTTCCCAGGCACAGGGGCTGTATTCCCTGTCCTCCAGGTAGAGATGGATTGCGTGGAAATACTTCCGGGCAAGAAGTCCCAAATCGGGACAATCCAGACAGTCTTCTTGCATCTGCTCCAGTTGTTTCAGGCTCTGATCAAGGCTGGAGAGTAGTTTATCGAGGAGGGTGTTGTCCCAGGCAGCACGGCTGTCCCCCGTGGTGAAGAGTCGCAGGATCTGCTGGAACATCAGATAGTGGTAACAGGGGCCTTGGGTCGTCGGGATTGGGGCGACAGTCTCTCTTTTCCAAGGAAATTTGAAGTCGGCTCTGTCCTTTAGGCACGACGGAATGCGGCTCCTCTGCATCTGTTTCCAACGTGTGACGATTCCCTTGTTTTGCTGGCAGTGGATCCAAGGCAAGCTGCAGCCAAGACAGCAAGCAGGGATGCAGCCCAGCATCACCGCTGCCAGAGCACACAGAGCCGGGCCATAGAGAATTTCGGTGATGCACCGGAGGGCCGCGAGGGGGCGCGCGGGCACCGCTAAACGGTGCGCGGAAAGGTGCCTTCGCGGGAAGCGCGGGCGGCGCGCGTCTGTGGGTGGCGGCGAGAGGGCGCAGGCTGGCTTTCCAGCGGCTTGTTGGGGAAAAGCTGCCTTCGGAGAGGTGGCGGCTGCCCCGGGTGGGGCAGCACCGAGCCAAGAGGACGCGGACCCACAGAGCCTTGGCTGCTGATGCAACGTGCGCACAGGACTCAGCTGGGAGCAGAAGCCGTCGTTTCCGCTGCGGTGAGTGAGGAGGGAGGTTTATCCCGCCTTGGCCAGCGGTGTTTGGAACTGGGAAGGAGCCAGAATCTTGCCTTTGGGGGCGTTCCCCTTGAGTTCCGTGCTTTATTTCCGCGCCGACACTTGAGCCAGGTCATCTTTGGGAAAAAGAAACCGTTTACTGAGGACTTTGAGGCGGGGAAGCAGAGCGAGTTGGGGCGGAGTTTACAGCTTCCGGCTCCTTTGTGGCGCGATGCGGCGACGGCTGAGAGAAGGGGAAGCGCGGCGGCGGCGGTGGCGATGGGACGACTGGCGACGGGACGGTGTTGGGGACAAAGGGGCACGCGGTGGCAGCGCGGGGACGAATGGCGATGGGGCGACTGGACGCTGGTGGGGGACGCGCTCCGGCTGAGGCGGAGCTCAAGCCACCATGGGGACTGCAGACCGCGGAGCTGGGCGGCGCTGTAGATGCTCTGGGCCTTTAGGGTGTCTTTCAAGGATACAGCGTTCAAGTAAGTATTGGGGAGTGTTGGGGGAGGAAGTGTTGAAGAGCTGAAAAGTAGGAGTATTAAAAAAAACAAAGAGAATTTTGTTTTTTATCTTTTTAATTCATTGTGTGTTTAATTTAATTCATACTATATTTATTTTAAACTAAATGTTGAGATGTTTTTCTTGGGTTTAAATATATTTATGTTAAAGTATTTTAACTACTAAGCATAGACTATATACAAATACATTTTATATATAGAATATACATAAAATATATTATTTAATATTCAAACAGTTTTCTTAAACTTTAAAAACTATATATTCTTTATACAAGTATTTAGCATAGTTTTACTTTGCTATCATTGATGGAAGGAAACTCATTCGTATTTTCAAGATTACTTCTTCACTTGTTTTAGTGAAGGGAATTCCCTTGCTTGACAATTTCTAATGACCCCATGACAGTCTTCACTAATTTTTAACTCATGTTCCTGAAATGTCTTTCCCAGGACCGCACCTTGACTATACTGTTAGAAAGAAGAGTTGGCGTGTACAAGCAATGGAGGGCTTTGAGCAGGTCAGACTTTTCATTATCTTTAGTAAGAATTTTATAAACGAATTGGAATTTGATCCAATTTCCTTTGCATCGGGAAGCTTACTTTGTAAAACTCTCAGGAACATGCCAGTGTGGGGTGATTTCATTTCTTTTTTTAAACTTGATATTTTGTTCCTCCTGCATGTATTGGTATTAATTTTCAATTTAATATAGGACATTAAAACCTGCTTTATCTTGACGACTTAGGTTTGGTGCCTCCTCAACACCCCATGTCGAAGGGAAGGACTAGCTTCCTTTACCCTAATACTCACCCAGGGAACAGCTTTTGAATTAGTCGACTGTGCAGTTCCATGGCTGAAACTCTAGGACTGTTTCATTTCGCAGCATCCTTTCCCTCATAGATGTGTATATTTCTAACCACTTTTCCTGGTGTCTACAATGTCAATGTCTTTTTTCTGGCGGAAGAAAAAGCCTTTTGTCCCTCTTCATATGATTTCTTCTCCCCCCAACCCTTTGCCTATGGTAACCACAAATCTGATCTCTTTTGCTTTGAGGTTGTTTGTTGTTTTGAAAGTAGAATTTACTCTGTGTCTTAAACAGTAACACCAGAGGCAGCCTGAAACAAGATCAGGATGAGGAGAGGGACGATCTATCTCCTTTATCCTAGTCACAGAGCAGATATGTTTGTTTCTTTGTCTGTTTGTTTTTGTCAGAACACTTTCTTAGAGGCTGGTTGTCTCCAAAGAGCTTCAGGTGCTGCAGGCGTTCTCTCTGGAATGTACCAGGCACTGCTCTAAGGGTGGAAACTGGGGCTCTGCTCCTTCCCAGTCGTGCAGGCAATCCCTGTCCTAGAGTTTCACCTGGGGCCTCAACATGCAGACACCTGACAGCGTTAAGGGACCTGTAGGCAAGGCTTCTCTTGGCTGGGCTGAGGGTGGACTAAAGCAGTTACAAGGTGTTATATTGTTATGAAAGGCAGTTATCATTTACTCTGTTCAAATGCTAGGCCTGTAATTTGCAAACTTTATTTGATTTGAATTGTGCAGTGTCCTGTGTGACCATTCCGAAAGTTGTCTCCTTTTTTGAAAAGAGGAAATGAAAATGTGAAGTCAGTTACATTGAGGAGCCCCGAGTTTGTCAGAGTGGAGCTTCCTGCTGCTCCCCGTCTCTCCTCTTCATCATCTCTGAGGACTGGCCCTCAGCTGCACTGAGCACGTGGTGCTTCCTTCACCCTGATCCTGCCTCTAATGTCTGTCCTCGCTGCTCCCTGGAGGGCAGTCTGCATCCCTGCCTTACTCTCCAGGAATCCACATTGCCAAGCACAAGGTCATATACATGTGCAGTCACATTTTTGGTGACAGAAGGAAGAGAACTGCATGAATGCACCCTTGTTGTGCATTTTTGTGTGACCATTTCCTGTAAACTGCCAGAAAATATGAGGGATGGTCCTGTAAAGAAATGTGGACAAATTTAAATCTACTGTATCAGCCCCTTGAGAGGAATGTACAGAAGTGAGGCTAGTTGTATTTTGGTGCAATTTAAGAATTGTCAAAATAGAGGACAGGGTCAAACCTCTAAGCATTGTTATTAGAATTGAAAAAGAGATACACTGAGGCTCTGGTATTTATTTCACCCTTGGGTGTCATGTCATTTAGATGAATGCAGCCTATTGGATTAATACTCTGTCATGTTCCAAGAGTGGGTTTAATTTCCAGTTTAATAAACAAAAGAAACATTGAACTTGTGACATCCTCTGTTGGCCATTAATGGAAGACAAATTGGGAAAAAAAAGTGAAAACAGCCTTGGGACAAGTAGTGAAGTGACGATCCTATTTAAGAATCTCATTTGCAGGCAGGGAATCAGAGCAGCTGGATAAAGGCTCCCACAGCCAGACCTCTGCATCCCCAAGCTCACCGGGGCCTGCCAGCCTCTTCACTGATGACACGGAAGATGATGTTCTCCAGCCCTGTGTGCACCCTTAGCCTTGACCTGGCCTAGAACCATGGCCTGCCTAAGCAGGAGACCTTCCCATTTCTGCACGTAATGGAAGTCTCTTCCTTGTTTTCCTGCCTGAAGGACAAGAAGGTTTTCAGGTTCCCTGGGGAGCAGCTGGACAGCAGTCGCTGCCAAAATGGTCAGGCCCCCTCTGTCCTCCACGAGATGCTCCAGCAGATCTTCAGCCTCTTCCACACAGAGCGCTCCTCTGCTGCCTGGGACACCAGCCTCCTGGACAGACTCCGCACTGGACTCCATCAGCAGCTGGAGCACCTGCATGTGTGCTTGGGGCAGGCAATGGGAGAGAAAGAACCTGCCCTGGGAATGGTGGGCCCTGCACTGGCCGTGAAGAGGTCCTTCGAGGGAATCCATCTCTAGCTGAAAGAGAAGAAAGACAGCGACTGTGCGTGGGAAGTTGTCAGAGTGGAAATCGGGAGGTGCTTTCTCTTGGTTAACAAGCTCCTAAGAAAACTCACGAAGTAAGAAGGAACTTGTTTCTCAGTGACTAGTGTCCCAGCACAGACTCTTAATTATTCATTTATTTCCAAACCTGTTATTTCTGCTTCAGCTATAAAATAGTTTGAGTCATATTTGGTATGTGCAGTAATATTAAGAATATCGAGGACTTCCCTGGTGGCACAGTGGTTGAGAATCCACCTGCCAATACAGGGGACAAGGGTTCCAGCCCTGGTCCTGGAAGATCCCACATGCCGGGGAGCAACAAAGCGTGTGTGCCACAGCTTCGGAGCCTGTGCTATAGAACCCGCGAGCCACAGCTAATGAGCCCACAGGCTGCAACTACTGAAGTCCGAGCGCCTAGAGCCTGTGCTCCGCAACAGGAGAAGCCACAGCACAGAGAAGCCTGTGCACCGCACCGAAGAGCAGCCTTCGCTCGCCGCAACTAAAGTCCAGGGGCAGCGATGCAGACCAAATGCAGCCATTAATTAATTAATTAATTAATTAATTAATTAAAAAAAGAGAATATCCATATCCAACTCTTTTCAGAATTGGAGGCAATGAATCGGATGTCCTGTGGCTGAATCTCATGGGATAAAATAGGTATATTTGTATGTGTGTATGTTACTCATTTACTTACATTCATTTCTTCATTTTTTTGTATTTACCTGTTCTGTTTTTAATATAAGAATACACCACTTTGTCTTTAATAAAAATGTTACTTTCTTTCTTCTTTTGTTTATTTTCAGACATTTTTTTCTGCTTTTTTTATACCAATATATTTTTATTTTATTATTTTTTATAAATTGATTAATTGATTTAATATTTACTTTAGGCTGCATTGGATCTTTGTTACTGTGCACGGGCTTTCTCTAGATGCAGCGAGTTGGGGCTCATCTTTCTTTCCGTGCGTGGGCTTCTGATTGTGGTGGCTTTTCTTGTTGCAGAGCATGGGCTCTTGGCCTGTGGGCTTCAGTAATTGTGGCTCCCGGGCTCTAGCGCACAGGCTCAGTAGTTGTGGCCCACAGGCTTACTTGCAGTGAGGCAACCAATTGGGCCACTGGGGAAGTCCTCTTTTACTCTTTGAACCTTTCCCAAAGTCCTCATGTTGCAATCTAAATATAGAAGGATGTGGTGCAATTCATTGTTTTCTTCCTTGGCCTTGGGGATAGTCTTGAGTATGAGAGATAGAGACCCTACCTAACGGAGCTTGAGTGGAGCAAGGCCATTGCCGTGAAGGAGGGAGTTGTAATGTAATTAGCTATTTACATTTGGGATCTGGGCTACACAGGAGAAGTAAAACATGCTTATGGCAGTGAGACTCTTGGATCGCTTATTTAGACTGCCTTCAGTTGTCCCGGCAAAATAGTCAGCAGTAGGAGACTTGAAGAATGAGTAGGAGTCTGTTAAGTAACATGTGAAGAGCAAATTTCCCAGAATGAAAAACCAAACCAAAACAAAACACGGCACAGAGAGCAGCCCTGCAGCAGCAAAGGGCCTGGTGCATTTAAGGAAGTGAACAAGACCGGAGCAAGTGGACTGTGCTGCTGCATGGAGAGTATGCGTATACCTTGTACGTTACACAGGGCTTCCTTGTATTTTAAATTCCTTGAAGGCAGGGGTCAGAAACTCTCCGACTCTGCAGGCTGATTTTACAAAGAACATCTCCTAGGTGCTCTGCAATTTCTAATATGGATGGTTACATAAATCAAGTTAAAATGAAAACTGCCATGTTGACTTCTGTTTCAAAAATAATTTATTTCCCATGGAAAAACTTTAAATAAATAAATAAATAAATAATGTATAAGTTAATTTTTAAAACACTTAAAGTCTTTAACTGTCCTTTCAAATCCAGTGCGTTGCCTGTGAGTTACTTGAAAGAGCTTCCGTGGGTTGAAGAGCCTGACCTCGCTGGCAGCACTGTCCGTCCCCAGAGCCACAGGTTGCAGATCGTCAGTTCTGGAGGTGGGCTGTAAGACTGTTAAGGAAGGAAAAGTTCTTGAGGATCTCCACTCGCACTAGAGTCCAGGCACAGCTGCTGTACTCCTTGGACTTCAAGTACTGCACGATCTGCACGTAGTACTTCTTCAGGTAAAGAACAGTCATGTATCCCCTGGTGAAGTTTTCCTTCTCCATGATTTCCTCCAGGATTGGCTCCAGACTATCTCTCTGCCCACAGAGTTCCGCAAGGAGGTTCTTAATAATGGGCTCAGTCCAGCCAGTGCGCGAGACATTTCTTCTGAAAATCCCTAAGATCTGCTGGAGCATCTCATAGATGACCAATATGGCATCTTCCTTCTGGAACTTCTGTGGTTCCTTAATCTCCTCAGGGACCTCGAAGTT
Source organism: Hippopotamus amphibius kiboko (assembly GCF_030028045.1). Taxonomy (NCBI): domain Eukaryota; kingdom Metazoa; phylum Chordata; class Mammalia; order Artiodactyla; family Hippopotamidae; genus Hippopotamus; species Hippopotamus amphibius. Next base: position 82,747,858 of record NC_080187.1, on the reverse strand, counting down.
CATCCTGTCCTCGAGGCAATCTTGAGGAGCTCCAGGTAGCTGCAGCAGGAGGTTCTGACAGGCCAAATTGCTGCGCTTTTGTTGGTCTCCAAGCAAGCTGTAGCTCGTGGAAAGAGCTGTGGTGGAGACACACAGCAGGAGAGCAATTTGGAGGATGTACCTGTTGGTCATGATGAAAAGAGGAACAGGGTAGCTGCTCTCCTACTAGATGCTGAAGCAAGGTCTTCAAGAGATTGCAGTGTGAATGTCCTTTCTCCATGAGTGTGGACTATTTATACAGGATGGCCCTCTGCCTTTCTATTTGTGCAGAATTTCCCACTTTCAGTTCTCCCTTTCACTTTTCCTATGTCATTGAAATCATTAGCTCTGTTTCAAACTGTTTTTCTTGAAGCTCCTCACTATTTTATACATAGTAGAAGAAAAAAAGGTATACAAAATGAGAGGATTTCTAAGGTTTTGTAAAGTTTCAGTGACTTGCTAAATGCTAAAGAAAACCATAAGCCAAATCCTTTTGAACTTGATTATTACAGCTTGTTTCATTTGGAAAAGAATTTTTCTCTTTCTTTTTTCAGATTATGAGATTTGGGGGGGCGGGTCCTTTGTTTGTAAGAGAGTTTTCTTTTTCATAAGAATTAGGTTTGATTCCCAGTTACACTATTACAAAACAATAACTACATGTAGATTATAATGTTTAAGAAAGATGCTTATTGTTTTTCTATCTAGAATGATGTCAAAGTCACTTGATCTTAAATTTTTTGTATAGCTTTATAACTGTAAGTAGCAAGACCTCACATAACTTTCTCAGCCTTAATTTATTGCTTTTTTGCCAATCTCGACTATCTAGAATATAATTGAAAACCAGAGATGAAGTAATATCTTTAAGCGGGCATACGCTGGCCATGCATAAAAGTCCATGATTCTTCTTGTAGGGGGCCTTTGTGACCATTAATAAGGGCCAATGTAATTTTTGTACAGACTTCTAACAATCTAAATGTCTGATTTTCCATCTGCATGCAAATACATACCACATATTAGAAGGCGGTCTAGAAGGAAAATGAAGGGAAAAAAATCAAGTAATCAGGGGATGTTACTGTTGAGAGAAGCGGTTCTAGCTCAATATTTCTGAGACCAATTTGTATTAGCGTTCAGTAACTAATTTTGATGAAAAGAATTCAGTAAAAAAATCAAATTATGACTTTATTTGTCCTCCTTAAATAGACAGGGAGACGCATAGTACATTTTGAAAGCCTTGCATACAAAAATAAGTTCTCATAATTATGATATTTAAAGTAATACTTTTCAGTTTTCAGAAAAGCTTGCATTATCTTTCAACCTGAATGTACTAAATCCACACTGTGTGCAGCTGTAGCAGGAGCTGCTGCCACGTGTCATGCTCACTCTCATGGGTCATCTGGTTAAGCAGGGGAGAACATCAGTCAAGGAAATGCACAGAAGTAAAGATGCAATGGCAACAAGTGCTGTAGAGGAGAGGTAAGTGGTAGTGCGGGGACTTATGATATAAGGACATAATGTAGTTGAAGAAATCAAAGAAGATCACCCTGAGGTAATGACACTGGAGCTGAAATCAGAAGGACGGTCAGATGGGACTGCATGTGCAAAGGCCCTGTGTGGGAGGATGCCTGGTAAGATAAAGGAGTGGACTGGAGGCCATTGTGACTTTCAAGGCAGAGAGTGGTCTGAGATGATCTGAGATGGGGCTAGAAGGCAAGTGAGAGCCAGATACCACAGGGATTGCAAGACTATGTTAAAAAATAAAAAAAAAAAAAAAGACTTCTCTTTATCCTAAGAGTAGTAGAGGATCTTGCAAGGGTTTTAGGCGGGGCAAAGTAACTTGATTCGATTTGAAAAAAAAAATACTGTCTCTACAGTAAGCAATAAATAAAGGACAGAGAGCAGAATGAATGCAGGCAGAAGACTTAGGGGTTTTACAAATTTGTCAACCAAGGGGCTAGCGGTGGAGAAGAATGACTTCATTTGCATGAAATCTCCCATGTCCTGACAGCACCAGATGTTTGAAGAAATTCTCCATCATTTTACAGATAGCTGCATCAGTTCTGTTGGTTATTATGATTTTAACATATGCTTAATGTTCAGGAACATCACTTCTCTTGTAGCAAATTGAAGTAGAGACTGCAATTATCTGGGTAAGTGTGGATGTAAAAACCTGGTGCAATCCTGAACTCTGGGTTTCCCATCATCAAGAGATCTCCTGTCTTCTGATCTTTACAATATGCTGAACATGTCTCCCAAATATCCCTCCATTCCTGTTCCTTCCTCTTAGTTGGCTGTAAGTAATCAGTTCTTCCCAGAATGGATTATTGATTGGTGATGTCTAAGGTATTGCTAAGAAACTACTTGCACTTGAAGTGTGCTGATGTACTGTCACCTGCATGGGGTGGAGAGCAAACAATTTATGCTTCCTTCTAAACTAGGGGAGTGGGAAAGATACGTGTGGCATTCATCCAAATGGATGAAGAGTATTACGAATTGAAAAGATGCAGCCAACAACACCAAAAATGGGAATGAGATTCTGAGACGGTGGCAGTGGTGGCAGTATAAATTTGAATTTCTAGGAGTCCTCACAGCAAAACAGACATTGCCACCAGATAGACACCAAAACCCTATTTAACAGAAAACTAGTTGACATGAACCACAAAAATGCAAGCAGATGTGGCCAGATCACCAATTGCCACAAGACCCGCCTGATAGAGCCGTGCATGTGGGAGACAGCAGAGGAAAGCAATGGACGTGAGAACCCCCAGACAGCCCAGAGGTATTTACCAAAAGCTATGCAGGCCAATCTGAGAACATCAGCTGGAAAACTGCAAGGGATTTTTCTCAGTGCTATAGCTGCTGAGTTGTGATGGTACCTGGGTAAGTTCTGACAGGCTCTGGAAGAGTCTGGGATACCAGTAATTTTCAAACCAAGCAGGCACAGCTCCCTTTGGGGAAAGGGCCCTACACGGAGGAGAAAGTGCTCAGAGTGGAATCAAACTTTAGCAGGATAGAAACAGCAGAGACAAGGAAAGAGAAGACCAGACCAGTGAGGGGAGGACCACTCAGGAGGCAAGCAGCCATGGTTTTGAACACTTCACAGCAGCAACAGCAGAGGGAGCTCTCTAAAATTAGAAACACCAGCCAGAGCCACTTCTTCTAGGAGCTGAGGAAAGATAAGCTCCTGTAAAATCAGGCACAGAAGACCCTGAAGACTGAATCTCATACAAAGTCATTTATAGAAAAAGAAGGAGAATCAGGAGCAGACTCGTAACTCTACAGATAGTGGAAACATACCAGGAACACAAGCGCACAAGACAGAGCAAATCTAACCTAGTGTTACCAAAGGAGTTTTTAAACATTCAAAAATTATGTAAAACAAAATAAATCACAATTAGACAAACCCTGAAATTAAATTATATATATATGTGAAATCATTAGACAAAAGAAAAAACTCTATATTTTGTAAAATAAAATACAGTCCAAGAAATGAGAAATTCTGGGAAAATCTGTTAATGGAGATGAGTTTCAATATGGAAAAAATATTACCAACAAGAATCCAACAGTATATAAAGTAGCATATATTGACCAAGGGGAGTTATTTTCATGAAACTGAGGATGATTCAACATTATACGGTTGAGGGGCCTCCCTGGTGGCACGGTGGTTAAGAATCCTCCTGCCAATGCAAGGGACACGGGTTTGATCCATGGTCCAGGAAGATCCCACATGCCATGGAGCTACTAAGCCTGTGTGCCGCAACTACTGAGCCTGCACTCTAGAACCCACAAGCCACAGCTAATGAGCCCATGAACCACAAGTACTCAACCCTGCAGGCCTAGAGCCTGTGCTCCACAACAAAAGAAGCCACCGCAATAAGTCCGCTCACTGCAACAAGGAGTAGCCCGCACTTGCCGCAACTAGAGAAAGCCCGAGCGCAGCAACCAAGACCCAATGCAGCCAATAAATGAAAAATAGAATTCATTAATTGATTTTGAAGGTAGGTCAGAAAAGACCATGTAGCATATACCTTATTCGCTAGAATTTTTGTTCCTGCAGCTGTCAGCCACAGGTAAGCATTCTGACAGCCCTGCACCTGCTATACTCTGAGAAAGTCCAAACTAGGTCAAAGGAGACATCACATGGAAATTGGCAATGCATTGCAAACTTTTTAATTTCAAGCAATGGAATGATCCCTTTAACTTGCAATACCACTGCTGGGAAGTTAGTTATAGATATTCCTGCAGAAGTGTGTTTATATATGAGTATATATGTGTATATATATCACATATTATGTATTAAATGAACACATATGAATGTTCCCTTCAATACCATCATAATAAAAAAGAAATTAAATATCGTCACTAGGGAGTTGGCTGAGTCATAATGTAATACAGACCACAATGGAATAGTATATAGCCATGAAAAAGGAAGATCAGCTGACCTGGACCTATATTCAAGATATACGTAATTAAAAGAGCAATACATATAATAACAGATATGGTATTATTATTTGATTTATATTACTATAAAGGTATACATATGTATGCTGATATATGCATAGAATTTTTTCTCTGGGAACTTTCATTCATCAATTAATAGTTGATGCCCTAGGGCCGAATGCCAATAAGGCTAAGGATACAACAGGGGGGAAAATTCCTTCCCTTTTCACTTGTACCTTTAGAACGGTTTGTACATGGATTTTTCCCCATGTTAAGAAGACATCTGAGAGATAGGACATATAGTAATAGGCATTTTCAAAATTTAATGTACTTTGTTTGAAAGAATTTAATAAATGTTACTAAATTTTTAGCCTCTCTTTTGTTTTATTCACATTTAAATTTTTTTCTAAAATGAACATATGTTACTTGTGTCATTAGAACATAAAAAGCACCTAGTTATATTCCAAAGCAGGGTATAAAATTGTACATGCTATGCAACTATGTAAAAGTATGTAGAGAAAAGCTTTAATAAAAGAAAATAGACCTACATTTCACTAGTGATTATGTTTGATTTGTGAAACTACACGGTGATTTGTGTGTGTGTTTTCCAATTTTCCACCAGTGAATGTATCTTTGATTATTGTTTAATCAACAGTAGAGAAACCATAAGCCTAGCATTTCGGGTTACTCTGCCTCTTATGTGGGTTTCATTCTTCTCTCTGGCCTTTTGGTCTTTGCATGCCAGCTCTGACACAATGTCAGCCACCTCATGAGTTCTGCCTGCTACATCAGCACTGCCCAGAAGAAAACAGTGGATTTTGGAAAAGCAAAATCATCTGTCTGTTCCATCACCTCTATTCCACTTTGAAATGCCCAGTTATGTCGGTCATTGAATAATTCCACCAGGTTTCTTCTTTTGTAAAAGGATCCTTGGATTAGCCTGGAATCATCCATGGCTCAGAATACAAAGGCCAACGCAAGGAGTCCCGGAAGTCAGTCAACCTAGAGGAGGTCCATTGCACTCAGGGAAGGGAGGTGGTCTGAGGAGTCAGGTCCCTGGGGCCTGCCCCTCCAGGGAGACTTGCAAACTCAGGTAAAGTTGACCTGCTCGGGTGAGAGGGCCTGCTCATCCTGCCCACATCCGATGTCTTCTGATCCTCCCTGTTAAGAGAGCTTATGCTCTAATGGAATACAAATAATAGCGATAGCATTAGTAGCCGTAGTGTTAGTTACCATATAGTGAACACTAACTATGTGCCATTCTCTGAATAATCCTCATAGTGAATATTTGAGATGGGTGATTGTCATCCCCATTCGACAGAGGACAAGGCTGAGGCTCAGAGATGCTAAGTAATGTGCTCAAGACACACATACTAATAAGATGGGTGGATTGCAGTCAAAGCTGTGCTCTTTCCTGTCTGCCACAGGTAGAATATGAAGGAGACCACAGCCAGTGCCTTAAAATAGGTACATGGTGCCAACCTTGATGGCAGTGGTAACTCTCAAAGGAAAGAGGAATTATAGCGGATGGCAAAAATAAGGAAAATAAGGAGGCAAGCAATGTGACATCTGGCCATGGTGCAGGTGACATGGTGGAGGGCCTGCTACATCAGCACTGCCCAGAAGAAATATAATGCGAGCCATACATGCAATTTCAAATTTTCTATGAGCCACATCAAAAGAGTAAAAAGAAACAAGTGAAGTTTATTTTAACACAGTATATCCAAATGTTATCACTTCAACAGATACCAATATAAAATTATTAATGACATGGTTACACTCTTCTTTGTCCTACTGCCTCAAAATATGGTGCACATTTTTACAGTCGTAGGACAGCTGAGTTTGGACTCGTCAAGTGCTCAGTAGGCAGCATGGGGCTGATGGCTCCCACGGTGGCCAGCACAGCTGAAGACGGAGGGAGCAGCAGGAGCAGAGCCAGGGGAATGGACAAGTTTGCAGGGAGCACACAGAAGGAGCTTCAAATCATGCACAAGCTCTGTGCTAAGAGTCAAGGGGCCTGAGGGTGGAAAAGTCACCTCAAGATGTGATGTGGAGGCTCTTGAATGCCAGAGTGTGGCATTTGTACTGACTTCAAGAGGTCTTCGGGCAGAGAGGACACTAAGTTCTGCTCTGGGCAGAGGAACAGGCAGACATGTTAGAGGTGAGCTGAAGCAGGGAGAAGTCCTGCCCAGGGGCTCTCATGGCTGTAGAGGCTGAAATAAAGGCCATAGCAGAGGAACTGGAAGACGGGGATGGATGCAGAATTAGGAAAACGAATTCTTTTGTCTGGTTTCTTCCCTGTGTCCTCTTCCCACTTTCTGCTGTTGTGATCACAAGGTGCTTCCTAGTACTTGTCTTCCAATTTCCTTTATGAAGTTTCTCCTGAGGATTGGGTGATACTCACTGGAGAAGTCCGTTTCTGAACGGATTAAAATCTGTTCCTTTGGAAGACACCATCTGTTTGTTTGTTTCATTTTCCCTAACTTATTTGAGTTTTATCAAAATAACCTGGAAAAGTCATACAGCTTTATCTCTGCCAGGGAGATCTAGTTTTTAGACTGGCCTGATGTGTACCTGCTTCGCAAGAATAAATGCCCTGGCCCTTTTCACTCATCCTGTCCTTTGCTATTTGAAACCATTTTTCACTTCATCCCTCTGTGGAGATTTTTCTGCGTGCATCCTCTCCTACCAGCTTTCTGTGATGCAGAGAACTACTTCCAGTTCCTGTATCAGTTTCCTCTGGTTAATGAGGTTTTTCAGAGAGGCAGAGTGACATTTAGAAAGTAAAGCCTGAATGACGTTTCTATCCATTTGAAATCTTTTGAATTTAGAACTGCTTTGCTGTACACCTCAGAGGCAGAAAGAGCTTCCTTCTGTTTTTTGATACAATTATGTACGGAGGACAATTATGTCTGTAGAAATCGAAATTTCAGTTTTCTTCTATCCTCCACATCTCTTCATATTTCTTTTCAAGACAAAGGGTGCTATTAAAAAATGATAATTTAGACAAGATGAAGAGATACCAAGAAGTTCATGAGCAGCGGCAAAACAGAAAATAAGCCAAAAAAAAAAATCTTTTTTTTCCCAAGGGATATCTTGGAAGGAGCAACAAAATATATATTAAGAGAGTATCTGGATACATAAAAAGAAAAATTCCCCATTCCTCGTTTTCACACGTGCAAAAAAGTTTATATAATATACATAGAAGGTCATGCACAAATCTTAAGCATACAGCTCAACAAATCATAAAATATAAACTTCTGCACACCTTTGAAACCACAACCAAAGTGAAGACATAAACAGTGTGGACAGAACAGAAACCTGGCCCTGGCCCCCTCCCCCATCACAGTCCAGTGTCCCTCTCTCCTCCCCCATCACTAAGCTCCTCCCTAGAGTCACTACTGCCTTTTAACACCCTAGACTCTGCCTGTTGTGGAACTTGCATGAAGGGCTTCTTTCGGTCAGTAGCATGTCTCTGCAATCCGAGCGTGTTGTGAGCAGCGCTGGCTCATTAACCTGCAGGAACGAGTCACATGCATTTAGAAATGCCACCGTGTGGTGTCTTTCCCACTACTGATAAACATTTGGAATGTCTTCCTCCTGCTTTTGTCATTATACTTAATGTTGCTATGAAAACCCTCGCTTGTGTCACAAGCACATTTCTACGGCCTTCTGTTGGGTATGTGCCTAGGATGATGTAACTGGGTCATAGACTACACATATGCTCAGGTTTAGCAGATAATAACAAACATATTTTCCAAGTAGTGGAGAAGTATTGCCAGACTTCTTACTTTTTATTCTATGATGCATACTGATATCTCATTACAGTTTTATTTCCTATTCCCGTATTGGTAATAAGGTTCAGCACTGTTTCATATGCTTATTGGCCACTTGGGTATGTTCTTTACGAAGGGCCTGTTCAAATCTCTTGCCGACTTTTTCAGGTATTTTTTCTCATTGTCTCCAGAGGATGTAATTGGGTACACACAATACAAAAGAAAACACAAAGTATTAGAATTTTAAAATAAATTTAGCAAGGTCACTAAAAACAAGATCAATATTAAAACTCAGTCACCTCTTCTTATACTAGCAATAAAATATTGGAAAATGACATTTAAAAATGATACCATTGACAATATCAGGAAAAGTCTACTCCGGGACAATATCTCAGCCAGGAGGGGACGAAGGAGACATGGCAATTAAAGGTAATGTGGCCTATTCTAAGTGCCATCCCTGAGCAGAAAAAGAACACTAGGTAAAAGCTAAGTCGATGTGAATAAAGTGTGGACTTTAATTTTTTCAGCGTAGCATTAACAGGGCAAATTATCCTCATCTTTGCCCTCTAAGTATAACTCTCTAATGGAATATTTGATTCAAATAAGATGCCCCCAAAACCAATGAGAAATGTAACAGTTTTTTCTCTTACATTGAGACTTGGTGTTTCTTTGTTTGTTTGTTTTTTAACCTTGATCATCAATGAGAATTAAGCAACTTCTCCAACTTATTCTTTTTGTCTTGGGCAAGGGACATGTAAGCATTACTAAGAAGGGAAATGAGAGTCTGAGATAGGAGACTGCCAAGGCCAGCCTCCTCCTGAAAAACGCACATTCAGTTAGTGAACAAATATTCATTTAGCAAACATTTCATAACCACTTCATAAAGAAAAAAGAGCAACTATTGCCATTTTATTGGAGTATTTGCAACATGTGTCTCAATGAAGTTTTGCTGCTGGCTTGATCATCTGTCTTGCACAGTCTTTCTGAGGTTCATCCCAACATATTTAGGCTTTATTATTGTTCCAAGTATGAATGAAATGATTTTTTCATTACATTTTCTAATTTTTAACTATCTAACACTTCATTACATTTTCGTATACACACACACGACAATAAGTAATTTTGTTTTTTTTTCCGGACAACTTTGCAAACACTATGTCTAAGAGTTTTTGGTTGATTTTTCAAATTTGTAGATAAACAAATACATTGCCTGCAAAAAAAAGTTAAAGGACTGAAAATGTCAAGTGTGGTGACCACATGGAGCAACTGCTGTTTGGTGTGTCAATTTGTACAGCTCCTTAAAAACATTATCTAGCAAAGTTGAACATATGCGCAGCCTGTGACCCAGGGAGTCCACCCTTAGCACTTACCCTGGGAAGAAAACCATCATGGAAACATGCATCAGGATATAAGCAAAGCATATTCATAGCAGCATCACACAGAATAGTCCCGAACTAGAAACAGCCCAAATATCCCTTAAGATTGTGTGGATAAATATGTTGTTACCTACGCTTATAACAGGGCCATTAACATCAGTGAAAAGTAAGAACCACAAGTGTGTGCACAAACAGGGATACATCCCACAGACACAGTAGTGAGTAAAAGATCCTCAGCTCCACACAATACATATTCCATTTATATAATATTTAAAAGTAGGCAAAAGTAGACTTTATTTGAGGGTACAATTATAAAGAAAAGGGAGGAAGTGATTACCATGAAATTCAGGATACTACTCACCTTTAGTGAGGAGGGGTGGAGATACATCCATGAAGGGGCGCACAGGATGGTGACTGGTGGTGAGGCTTCAGAATGTTGCAAAATCTGCTTGTTTTTATTGGTTGCTAGTTATGTGAGTATTTGCTTTAGTTATTCTCAACTTGATACTACCCTTTTGTGCACTTTTGTGTGGGATTGTTATACTCAACAATGAACGAGTTTAGTAACCAAGAATCTAAACTGTGCTCGTATACTTACTCGTGTCTCAATCATTTAGCTGATAATCCTGAACAACCGCAACCACAAGAGTATCATGGTTTCCCACACTTCTTACTTGTCCAAATTCTAATGAAAAGAAGCAGAATTGGGAAATAGGCAGAAGATGAACAGAAATTCAACCTCACTCTGGGCAGCAAGTATCCTTTCAATCTGGTGTGATAAATGCATGTGAGTGGTTCTCGAAGTGTGGTCTGAGGACACAAGGGGTTCCCAGATACTCTTTCTGGGGTCTTCAAGATCATCCATTATCCAACTGCATATCTGTGTGACACTGGGTCTCCTTCAAAGACTTGAAACAAAGTGATGCGTCACAGCAGACTGGATGCAGAACAGATATGAGAACCAGCTGTGTTCTATTAAGCCAGGCAGTAAGGAGATTTGCAAAACTTTAAAACATGTTTGTTCATTGTTTTAATTTAAAAACTGTCATTAATTTTCATGAAATGTGTTTTTTTTTGTTTCTTTGTTTGTTTGTTTGTTTTTTGGTTTATTCTTCATTTATTTTGGGGGGGGTGCACCAGGTTCAATCATCTGTTTTTATACACATATCCCCGTATTCCCTCCCTTCCTTCACTCCCCCACCTCGAGTCCCCCCCACCCTCCCCGCCGCAGTCCTCTAAGGCATCTTCCATCCTCAAGTTGGACTCCCTTTGTTATACAATAACTTCCCACTGACTATTTCACGCTTGGTAGTATATATATGTCTGTGCTACTCTCTCGCTTCTTCTCAGTTTCCCCTTCACCCCCCGCCCCCTCCCATACCTCGAGTTCTCCAGTCCATTCTCTGTATCTACATCCTTGTTCTTGTCACTGAGTTCATCAGTACCATTTTTAGATTCCGTATATGTGAGTTAGCATACAATATTTGTCCTTCTCTTTCTGACTTCACTCTGTATGACAGATTGTAGTTCTATCCACCTCATTACATATAGCTCCATCTCATCCCTTTTTATAGCTGAGTAATATTCCATTGTATATATATGCCACATCTTCTGTATCCATTCATTTGTTGATGGGCATTTAGGTTGCTTCCATGTCCTGGCTATTGTAAAGAGTGCTGCAATAAACATTATGGTACAAGTTTCTTTTGGGATTATGGTTTTCTTTGGGTATATGCCCAGGAGTGGGATTACAGGATCATATGGTAGTTCTATTTGTAGTTTTTTAAGGAACCTCCAAATTGTTTTCCATAGTGGCTGTACCAACTTACAGTCCCACCAACAGTGCAGGAGAGTTCCCTTTTCTCCACACCCTCTCCAACATTTGTTGTTTCCAGATTTTGTGATGATGGCCATTCTGACTGGTGTGAGGTGATACCTCATTGTGGCTTTGACTTGCATTTCTCTGATGATGAGTGATGTTGAGCATCTTTTCATGTGTTTGTTGGCCATCTGTATGTCTTCTTTGGAGAAATGTCTATTTAGGTCTTCTGCCCATTTGTGGATTGGGTTATTTGCTTTTTTGGTATGAAGCTGCATGAGCTGCTTGTATATTTTGGAGGTTCATCCTTTGTCCGTTGTTTCATAGGCAATTATTTTCTCCCATTCTGAGGGTTGCCTTTTAGTCTTATTTATGGTTTCTTTCACTGTGCAAAAGCTTTTAAGTTTCATGAGGTCCCATTCGTTTATTCTTGATTTTATTTCCATGATTCTAGGAGGTGGGTCACAAAGGATCTTGCTTTGATGGATGTCCTAGAGTGTTCTGCCTATGTTTTCCTCTAGGAGTTTGATAGTGTCTGGCCTTACATGTAGGTCTTTAATCCATTTGGAGTTTATTTTTGTGTATGGTGTTAGGAAGTGTTCTAATTTCATTCTTTTCCATGTTGCTGTCCAATTTTCCCAGCACCACTTATTGAAGAGGCTGTCTTTTTTCCATTGTATACTCGTGCCTCCTTTGTCAAAGATAAGGTGCCCATATGTGTTTGGGCTTACTTCTGAGTTCTCTATTCTATTCCATTGATCTTCCTATTTTTGTGCCAGTACCATACTGTCTTGATCACTATGGCCTTGTAGTATAGGTTGAAGTCAGGAAGCCTGATTCCACCAACTCCATCTTTCCTTCTCAAGATTGCTTTGGCTATTCGGGGTCTTTTGCGTTTCCATACAAATCGTAAGATTTCTTGCTCTAGTTCTGTGAAAAATGCCATTGGTAATTTGATCAGAATTGCATTGAATCTGTAAATTGCTTTGGGTAGTACAGACATTTTCACGATGTTGATTCTTCCAATCCAGGAACATGGTATGTCCCTCCATCTGTTTGTGTCGTCTTTGATTTCTTTCATCAATGTCTTAAAGTTTTCTGCATACAGATCTTTTGCCTCCTTAGGCAGGTTTATTCCTAGGTATTTTATTCTTTTGGTTGCAATGGTGAATGGGAGAGTTTCCTTAATTTCTCTTTCTGCTCTTCCATTGTTAGTGTATAGGAATGCAAGAGATTTCTGTGCATTAACTTTGTATCCTGCTACTTTACTAAACTCTTCAATGAGTGCTAGCAGTTTTCTGGTAGAGTCTTTAGGGTTTTCTATATATACTATCATGTCATCTGCAAAGAGGGACAATTTTACTTCTTCTTTTCCAATTTGGATTCCTTTAATTTCTTTTTCTTCTCTGATGGCTGTGGCTAAAACTTCCAAAACTATGTTGAATAATAGTGGTGAGAGTGGACACCCTTGTCTTGTTCCTGTTCTTAGAGGGAATTCTTCCAGTTTTTCCCCATTGAGAACGATGTTGGCTTTTGGTTTTTCATATATGGCTTTTATTATGTTGAGGTAATTTCCTTCTATGCCCATTTTCTGGAGAGCTTTTATCATAAATGGATGTTGAACTCTGTCAAAAGCTTTTTCTACATCTATTGAAATGATCATATGGTTTTTATCCTTCAAGTTGTTGATATGATGTATCACGTTGATTGATTTGCATATATTGAAGAATCCTTGCATCCCAGGGATAAACCCCACTTGATCATGGTGTATGATTTTTTTAATGTGCTGTTGGATTCTGTTAGCCTGTCTTTTGTTGAGGATTTTTGCATCTATATTCATCAGTGATATTGGTCTGTAATTTTCTTTTTTTGTGACATCGTTACCTGGTTTTGGTATCAGGGTGATGGTGGCCTCATAGAATGAGTTTGGGAGTGTTCTGCCTTCTGCTATATTTTGAAGAGTTTCAGAAGGATAGGTGTTAACTCTTCTCAAAATGTTTGATAGAATTCGCCCGTGAACCCATCTGGTCCTGGGCTTTTGTGTGTTGGGAGATTTTTAATCACAGCCTCAATTTCCGTACTTGTGATTGGCGTGTTCATGGTTTCTATTTCTTCCTAGTTCAGTCTTGGAAGATTGTATTTTTCTAAGAATGTATCCATTTCTTCCAGGTTATCCAATTGAGTGGCATATAGTTGCTTGTAGTAGTCTCTCATGATGTTTTGTATTTCTGAGGTGTCCGTTGTGACTTCTCCTTTTTCATTTCTAATTCTGTTGATTTGCATCTTCTCTCTTTTTTTCTTGATGAGTCTGGCTAATGGTTTATCAATTTTGTTAATCTTCTCAAAGAACCAGCTTTTAGTTTTATTTATTTTTCTTATGGTTTCTTTCCTTTCTTTTTCATTTATTTCTGTTCTGATCTGTATGATTTCTTTCCTTCTGTTCACTTTGGGATTTCTTTGTTCTTCTTTCTCTAGTTGTTTGAGGTGTAAGGTTAGGTTGTTTATTCGATAATTTTCTTGTTTCTTAAGGTAGGACTGTATTGCTATAAACTTCCCTCTTAGAACTGCTTTTGCTGCGTCCGATAGGTTTTGGGTTGTTGTGTTTTCATTGTCATTTGTTTCTAGATATTTTTTGATTTCCTCTTTGATTTCTGTAGTGATTCCTTGGTTGTTTAGGAGTGAATTGTTTAGCCTCCATGTGTTTCTATTTTATGCAGTTTTTTCCCTGTAATTGATATCTAGTCTCATGGTGTTGTGGTCTGAGAAGATGCTTGATATGATTTCCATTTTCTTGAATTTGCCGAGGTTTGATTTGTGACCCAAGATGTGATCTATCCTGGAAAATGTTCCGTGTGCACTTGAGAAGAAAGTATAGTCTGTCGTTTTTGGATGGAATGTCCTATAAATATCAATTAAGTCGAGAGTGTCTAATGTGTCATTTAAAGCTTGTGTGTCTTTATTTACTTTCTGTTTGGATGATCTGTCCATTGATGTAAGTGGGGTGTTTAAGTCTCCCACTATTGTTGTGTTACTGTCGATGTCCCCTTTTATAGCTGTTAGCATTTGCCTTATGTATTGAGGTGCTCCTATATTGGGGGCATAGATATTTACCATTGTGTTATGTTCTTCTTGAATGGATCCCTTGATCATTATGTAGTGTCCTTCCTTGTCTCTTGTAATAGTCTTTACTTTCAAGTCTAATTTGTCTGCTATGAGTATTGCTACTCCAGCTTTCTTTTGATTTCCATTTGCATGGAATATCTTTTTCCATCCCTTTACTTTCAGTCTACATGTATCCCTTGGTCTGAAGTGGGTTTCTTGTAGGCAGCATATAGAAGGGTCTTGTTTTTGTATCCATTCAGCCAGTCTGTGTCTTTTGGTTGGAGCATTTAATCCATTGACATTTAAGGTGATTATTGACATATGTGTTCCAATTACCATTTTCTTAATTGTTTTGGGTTTGTTTCTGTAGGTCTTTTCCTTTTCTTGTGTTTCCTACTTAGAGAAGTTCCTTTAGCACTTGTTGTAAGGCTGGTTTGGTGGTGCTGAATTCTCTTAACTTTTGCTTGTCTGGAAAGCTTTTGATTTCTCCCTCAAATCTGAATGAGATTCTTGCTGGGCAGAGGATTCTTGGCTGTAGGTTTCTCTCTTTCAGGACTTTCAGTATATCCTGCCATTCCCTTCTGGCCTGCAGAGTTTCTGTAGAAAGGTCAGCTATTATCCTGATGGGTTTTCCCTTATATGTTATTGATTGCTTTTCTCTTGCTGCTTTTAATATTTTTTCTTTGTGTTTAATTGTCGTTAGTTTGATTAGTATGTGTCTTGGTGTATTTCTCCTTGGGTTTATTCTGTATGGGACTCTCTGCGCTTCTTGGACTTGGTTAATTATTTCCTTTCCCATGTTGGGGAAGTTTTCCACTATAACCTCTTCAAATATTTTCACAGACCCTTTCTTGTTTTCTTCTTCTTCTGGGATGCCTATAATTCGAATGTTGGTACGTTTAAGTTTATCACTGAGGTCTCTGAGACTGTCTTCTAATCTTTTTATTCTTTTTTCTCTTTCCTGCTCTGTGGCGTTTATTTCCCCCATGCTACCTTCCAACTCACTTATTCGTTCTTCTGCCTCAGTCATTCTGCTGGTTATAGCATCTAGAGTATTTTTAATTTCAGTTATTTTGTTATCCATTGCTGTTTGTTTTTCTGAGTTCTTATGAACTGTTTCTTGTACTTTCTCTATTTTGTTATTGAGATTTTGTATCATTTTTACTATCATTACTCTAAATTCTTTTTCAGGCCTTTTTCCTATTTCCTCCTCATTTATTTGGTCTTGTGGGTTTTTTTCCTGCTCCTTTGCCTGCATGGGGTTTCTTTGTTTCCTCATGGGTGTCCAAGCTTTTGGGGTTGCTTGTCCTGGCGATAGAGGTGTTTATAGAAGACTGTCCAAGCCTCAGACTAATGTCCAAGTATTGGATTAAACGAATATTCAGTCTAGGAAACACATACATGTATAAGACACACAATTACTGAATCCATTAGGACATAAGGCTCTAGAAAGACCTGACAGAACCCCAGTGTGCTATCAGATATTCAAAGAGGAACCCAACAGAAATAGACAACTGAAACAGAGCGAATCAGAGACCAAAGCAAAAGCAAACAAACAAACAAATAACACCTTACACATACAAACATTAATCCAGGGAGATTTCGTAAGCTAGGATCAAATATAGAAAAGAGCCAGAGTACCACCAGAGAGAATGGAGATTCTCAGAATGTAATTAGACAACTGTACTAAGAACTAAGATAAAGACAAAAGCCTAATATTAAATACCAAGGCAGTGCATCATCTGGAGAATGGAGCAAGGAGTCTGAGCAGACCGATAGTGTTGCTTATAAGTATGTTAAGATAAAATAAACTTAAAATGGCTGGAAGAAAGGGGAACAGAAGAGCGTAATGTGGTTGGAAATATGCAAATAAAAAGAAAAGAATAGAAATGTATAAAAGATAGGGATGAAAGGAAAGTATGAGAGATATATTGTCCGTACTACCAAAAATGTAGCTAGATATAGAAGTATATAAAAAGGCAAAAAAAAAAAAAATAAATAAAAAATATCATTAAAAAAATTATGTTATAAAACTTGTAGATCCCTTAGGGCTAAGATCGTATTTAATAAAGGAAAAAAAAAAAGAGAGAGAAAAAGAAAAAGAAAAAAAAAAATCCAGAACTGATCCCAGAATGGACCAGTTCAATAGGTATTAATAGTACTATTTCTGTTTCCTTAGCGTCTCAGCTGTAAGTGTCCTTCTCCTTGCCTTGGGTTTTTTTGCGTTATTCTGTGACCAGCAGAGGTTCCTTTATTGTTCGTCTGTAAGCGTCGGTGTGTGGGGAGGGAGAGGGTACAATAGTGGCTCCTTCTCCTGGGAGTGAGTGAGCAGTGGCGCACTGTTGTTTCAGTCGGGCTTGGAGGTGCCTGTTGCAGAGGGACGCCGGTGGCTCAGGCGTAAACAGAAAGTCTTAGAGTTGGGCCTCTCTCGGGTTTTTTGTTGTTGTTGTTGCTGTTGTTGTTTTTTTTTTTTTTTCTCTCAGCAGCCTCCCTGCTGCTGGCATTGCAAGGGGTTTTAATCTAGCCCCGCCCGAGCGCCTGAGGGTGCTTGTTATCCCTGAGCGCCTTCGGTGGCCCACTGGCATCTCTCCACTGCCTGTTGCAGAGGCTCCGAGCACAGCTCCTCCCCCCCCGCCCGTGAGCCTGCAGCCTCCAGCCGCCATCATGGCCGGGCAGCTCTCAGGGATGGGCACTCCTCTCCGCGGACCTCCTCCCTCCTGTCCTCTCGGTTCGTCACCCTACTGGCAACAATGTTTCTCACCCTGAACCAGCTCTCCAGTTCCCACGCTCCCGCTCCTGGACCCGCCGTTCAGCCGCGGATCGATGTCTCGGTCCGGGAATGCTGAGCTGCACTGCGGACCCTCCGTATGTTTCTCACTCCCTCCCGTCTGCCACAGCTCCGCCGCTTCACCCTCTCTGAGCCGTCATAGATGCCTCCCTACCGGCTATGTCGGGCTCCCCGCAGTCCTTTCTGGTGTCTGAGGCCGTCTGCTGGTGTTCAGCTGGTTCTCTGTGGGAATTACTGTGTCCTTCCATGCATTCCCAATGCATCTGTGGAGAGGGATGCACTCCATGTCTCTCTACTTTGCCGCCATCTTTTTTCCTCCATGAAATGTGTTTTTATGTGAAGATATAATGGGTGTTTTTTTTTTTGAGATACAGTTAACAGACAATAAACAGCATATATTTAGAGCGTACAATTTGGTATCCCAATCTCCCAATTCACTCCTCCCCCAACCCTCCCTGCTTTCCCCACTTGGTGTCCATGTGTTTGTTCTCTACACCTGTGTCTCTATTTCTGCCTTGCATTTCCTGTTTCATAGTTGTCAGCATTTGCCTTATGTACTGAGGTGTTCCTATATTGGGTGCATATGTATTTGTAAGTGTTATCTCCTCTTCTTGGATAGATCCCTTGATCTTTATGTAATGTCCTTTCTTGTCCTTGTAACATTTTTTATTTTAAAGTCTATTTTATCTGATATGAGTATCGCTACTCCAGCTTTCTTTTAAATTCCATTTGCATGGAATATCTTTTTCCATCCCCTCACTTTCCGTCTGTATGTGTCCCTAGGTCTGAAGTGGGTCTCTTGTAGACAGCATATATGTGGGTCTTGTTTTTGTATCCATTCAGCCAGTCTGTGTCTTTTGGTTGGTGCATTTAGTCCATTTACATTCAAGGTAATTATCGATATCTGGGTTCTTATTACCATTTTCTTAATTGTTTTGTTGTTGTTTCTGTAGGTCCTTTTCTTCTCTTATGTTTCCCGCTTAGAGACGTTCCTTTTGCATTTGTTGTAGGGCTGGTTTGGTGGTGCAGAATTCTCTTAGCTGTTGCTTGTCTGGAAAGGTTTTGATTTTTCTGTTGAACCTGAATGAGATCCTTGCTGGGTAGAGTATTCTTGGTTGTAGGTTCTTCCCTTTCATCACTTGAAAAATATCGTGCCACTCTCCTCTGGCTTGCAGAGTTTCTGCTGAGAAATCAGCTGTTAAGCTTATGGGAGTTCCCTTGTATCTTATTTATCATTTTTCCCTTGTTGCTTTTAATAACTTTTCTCTGTCTTTAATTTTTGTCATTTTGACTACTATATGTCTTGGCATATTTCTCCTTGGGTTTATCCTGCCTGGGACTCTCTGCACTGCTTGACTTGGGTAGCTATTTCCTTTCCCATGTTGGGGAAGTTTTCAACTATAACCTCTTCCAGTATTTTCTCAGGTCCTTTCTCTCTCTCGTCTCCTTCTGGGACCCCTATAATGTGAACGTTGATGCGTTTAACATTGTCCCAGAGGTCTCTTAGGCTGTCTTCAGTTCTTTTCATTCTTTTTTCCTTATTCTTTTCCACATCAGTGATTATCACCATTCTGTCTTCCAGCTCACTTATTCGCCCTTCTGCCTCAGTTAATCTGCTGTTGGTTCCTTCTTGTGTGTTTTACATTTCCGTTATTGTGTTGCAGCTCTCTGTTTGTTTGCTCTTTACTTCTTCTAGGTCTTTGGTAAACTTTTAAATCTTTGCCTCCGGGCTTTTTTCAAAGTCCTGGATCATCTTCACTATCATTATTCTGAATTCTTTTTCTGTAAGGGTGCCTAGCTCCTCTTCATTTAGTTGTTTTTCTGGGGTTTTATCCTGTCCCTTCATCTGGTACAAAGTCCTCTGCTTTTTCATTTTCTCTATCCTTCTGGGGCTGTGGTTTTCAGCTCCACAAGACAAAATACTGCTGAGACTGCTTGATACTGCTGTCTGCCCTCTTGTGGCGGCAGCTATCTAGGACTGTTTCACATTCATTATCTGATCTAAACCCATGAAGAAGGCTTTCATGTTTCCATATACTTATTTACTATTCATTTATCTCTTTGATATAGTATTCATTCAAATATATCACTCATTTTTATTGGGGTAGTTTCTTATTGTTGAGTTTTGAGAGCATTTTTTGATATTTTCTGGACACAAGTCCTGTATCAGATATGTAATTTGTAAATAGTTTCTCCCAGACTGTGGCATGCTTTTTTCATATTCTTATGAGTATTTTATGAACAAGTCCCTACATCAGATATATCTGAGGACCTAAAAGTGCCTGATGACACCCTAAATTCCTAGGGTGTCATTGTCACCAGCTTTGTTAAGTGCAAAAAATAGCATACAAATGTACACTGATATTACCCTGTAACTACATGTCCATATGCTTAGGCAATATTTATGTAATATTTATGTTAACCAAGATGTTCACCAGGATCTAGCTGCTTAAGAGTAGATAAAACTGCTCGACCCCCTAATCTGTGTCCTCTCCATGGTTTCCTCGGGAGGTGGAGGCGGGGTGGGAAGGGCTCTGTTGTCACGGCTCTACCTTCTGTCCCCACTGACTTGGTTCACGCATGCACGTCCAGACACCCTCTGCTTGTTTCCCCATATCACTTCAATCCTGGACACTATGATTTCTATGCACATGGGGGCTTTGTGTGGGCAACCATCTTTACTGAAGCTTTGAAGAAGATGGAGGAGAGGATTTCATCACTTCAGTGCACATAATTTCAAGTGGCCTGTGAGACATCCTTGTTCTTAAAAGTCCTTTATTTGCCCTCACCAGAAATTTTTCACAGCTGCCTTATTCCAGGGAGCACCACAGCCCCAAGACCATCGACTGTGTTTCTCTCTCTTTCCTCCTCAAACACAGACACACAAAAACATGCTATTGGGATTGTGCTGTCTTTTGTGTTGCTATATCCACAACCTCAAGATCTCACCTTGTATCTCAAGAGGCCCACTCAATATTTTTCTAAACAACAAATGCTTTCCTAGTAATGCATTCTGATGCCAGCTAAAATAATCACTTCACTCCTCATATGTAGCTATCTCTGCAGATGTGCTGACTTACATGTGGCATAGCTGTGTAACATGCAAATATTCACACATGCAGCTTTAGGTTAGCCTCCATCGTTCTTATTAGAATTAATATTAATTGTCATTTATCCTCTACTATGATGAACATACTTTTGATATTCTGGATGGACTAGAATGCTCAGTGGTGTCATAGTTATTTATAATTCTGCAGAGTAGGCCTCTCCTCTGTCCCCTGGTGCCCTGCACAGCACAGAGCAGGCCTTTCCAGGGCTGCACCAGCCTCTCGCTATCTCAGCCAATTTAGCTGTTCAGCCCAGGTGAACTTTAGCATCCTCTGGGCTGCTCTAGGCATGCCTTTCACTCTGCATTTCGGTGTACTGATCTTGCGTTTGACTCCTAGGCAAAAGGAAGCACAGCTGTGGAAGGGCTTTCGGCAGAGCTGGGGTGTGGAGTCTCAGACTATGGGAAGCTGGGGAGAGAGGGAAAGTTTACTGTCTTATAGGAACCTTGACTGGCTTGGGAGGATGACAATAGCAGCAGACCTACCAGGATGGCACTTTTCTGTCCCACAGCCGGTGTTTTACCCAGCTTAGGTCAGAAGGGGGAGCCCTGAGCTCACTGTCTTGATAGTGTCTGCTCTGAAACTGTGGACTAACATTTCTTCTCAAAGCCGAATCCCTTAAAGGGAACACAGACTTCTGTGCTACTCTAGGAGAAAACGCCTAGATACAAATAAAGTCGTATAGGATTCTTCCCTTTGTACTTCTTTTTTAACCTCCACTCACTAGCTATGTGACCAAGGGGAAGTTACTAAACCCCTTGGAGACTTAGTTTTCTGTAAAAAGCACTAATGGAATTGTGCCTACCTGAGGGGTAGTTGTGAAGAGGACTAAATCCGATTACATAGGTAAGAGCTCAGCTCACCGCCTGGATGGCAGCTGCTAATGACAGGAACAGTCAATAATTCAGATTCCCAAAGGGTTCAGTAAAGACAGAACCCCAGCCATGCTGGGCAGGTGTCTAAAGGGCTGCTAGGGGAAGATGACTTTCCCAGAGTAATACCTGGAATAAGTGAGTGCTCCCTCTCTCCCACCTGAATTTCCATTTCTCCCATGCTTTCTGGTTTTTCACTTGGCCTGAAACAACTTCATCTGCTGCACCTGTCTTGGATTTGACTTTAGAGAATATGTAGCTTCAGAGGTGCAGAGCAGCAGGAAAAGCAGATAGGATAGTCCTGGAATTCTGTATGAACAGGGAAGGGGGAATCAGGAACAGGCTCACTTTTCTGAAGAAAACAAAATGGGGAGAAAACCTAGCCAGATGGCAGGGGTATCAGGCAGACTTCTGCCTCCCTCTGGTGTCTGTGCCCTGGAAGCAGACAGAGACCCCAGCTCTCCTCAGACACCCACACATCTTGGCTGAACCATGAGGAGTAAAGGAAAGGGAGTGCAACTTAACAGTGTCACAGGAGTGCCTGGGACGTCTCACCCTTAGGATTGGCCAGTGGAGGGAGGTCGGCACGTAAACATTTTAAAACCCTGTGGTGGGGAGGAGGGAAGCAGAGCATCCCACAGATGATAGGGATGAGTTTAGGACAAACACAAGAGCTGAAATATTCCCTTGGTCACCCTGACAGCCAGTCAAACTCTAACTTTAGGGCAAAAGAGCCTGGGGCACAGGGTAGAAGCAGTTGGCGCCCTTGCTTCCAGTTCCACAGCCACCTACCTGCCTCCCATTTTAATTCTGTAGAAGCTCAGGCCACATTTATTCTCTGAAATCACATCCCCTTACCATCTTTTACCTTGAATATTCCACATGGCTTCCTTGTATTTTAAATTTGTTGAAGGAAGGGGCCTGAAACTCTACTATTCTACAGGCTCACTCTACAAAGAACATCTCCTAGGTGCTCTGCAATTTTTAATACGGATGGTTACATAAATCAAGTTAAAATTAAAACTGCCATGTTGACTTCCGTTTCAAAAATAATTTATTTCTCATGGAAAAACTTTAAATAAATAAATAAATAAACAAATAAATAACGCATAAGTTAATTTTCAAAACGCTTAAAGTCTTTAACTGTCCTTTCAAATCCAGTGCGTTGCCTGTCAGTTACTGAAAGAGCCTCCGCGGGTGGAAGAGCCTGACCTCGCTGGCAGCACTGTCCGTCCCCAGAGCCACAGGTGGCAGATCGTCAGTTCTGGAGGTGGGCTGTAAGGCTGTTAAGGAAGGAAAAGTTCTTGAGGATCTCCACTCGCACTAGAGTCCAGGCACAGCTGCTGTACTCCTTGGACTTCAGGTACTGCACGATCCGCAAGTAGTACTTCTTCAGGTGAAGAACAGTCATGTCTCCCCCGGGGAAGTTTTCCTTCTCCATGATTTCCTCCAGGATTGGCTCCAGACGATCTCTCTGCCCACAGAGTTCCGCAAGGAGGTTCTCAATGATGGGCTCAGTCCAGCCAGTGCGCGAGACATTTCTTCTGAAAATCCCTAAGATCTGCTGGAGCATCTCATAGATGACCAATATGGCGTCTTCCTTCTGGAACTTCTGTGGTTCCTTAATCTCCTCAGGGACCTCGAAGCTCATCCTGTCCTCGAGGCAATCTTGAGGAGCTCCAGGTAGCTGCAGCAGGAGGTTCTGACAGGCCAAATTGCTGCGCTTTTGTTGGAATCGAAGCAAGCTGTAGCTCGTGGAAAGAGCTGTGGTGGAGACACACAGCAGGAGAGCGATTTGGAGGATGAACCTGTTGGTCATGATGAAGACCGGAACAGGGTAGCTGCTCTCCTACTAGATGCTGAAACACGGTCTTCAGGAGTTTGCAGTGTGAATGTCTTTTCTCCATGAGTGTGGACTATTTATACAGAATGGCCCTCCACTCTTTCTATTGGAGAGGAATTTCCCACTTTCAATTCTCCTTTTCAGTTTTCCTATGTCATGTAAACTATTAGTTATCTTTTAAACTCTTTTTCTTTAAGCTCCTTGGTATTTCATCTTCTATATATTGGGGGAGGGGGGATAGTCAAACCGAGAGGATTGCTTATGTTTTGTAAGGTTAAGTAAATTGCTAAATGCTAAAGAAAGAAATAAACCAAATCCTTTTCAAGTTGATTATTGCAGCTTCTTTCATTAGGAAAAGACTTTTTCTTTTACTTTTTTCATATTATGAGATTTGAGGGGGAGGTCTTTGTAGGTAAGAGAGTTTTCTTTATCATAAGAATTAGGCTTGCTTCCTAATTACACTATTACGAAAGGATAAATACATGCAGTTTATGATTTTTAAAAAGACACCTATTGTTTTTCTATCTAAAGTAGAATGATGTCAAACTCAGTTGACCTGCATTTTCTTTCTAGGGTCTTAACCACAAGCAGCAAGACATCACATAAGTTTCTCAGCCTTAATTTATGGCTTTATCTGGCAATCTCAGCTGTCAAGAATATAACTGAAAACCAGAGATTAAGTAATGTCTCTAAGCAGGCAAAAGGAATGTTACACTGGCCATGCATACAAGTCCATGGTTCCTCTTGTAGGGGGCCTTTGTGACCATTATTGAGGGCCAATGTGGTTTTTATACATACTTCTAACAATTTTCCATCTGCATGCAAATACATACCACATATTAAAAGGAGGTCTAGGAGGAAAACGGAGGGAAAAAATCAGGTAATCGGGGAATGTGACTGTTGAGAGAAGCGGTTCTAGCTCGATATTTCTGAGACCATTTTTGTGTTACAGTTTAGTAACTGATTTTGATAAGAAAGGATTCAGTAAAAACATCAAATTATGACTTTTCTTGTCCTCCTTATATAGACAGGGAGACGCATAGCACATTTTGAAAACCTTCCATACAAAATTAAGTTCTCATAATTATGATATTTAAAGTAATACTCTTCAGTTTTCAGAAAAGCTTGCATTATCTTTCAACCTGAATGTACTAAATCCACACTGTGTGCAGCTGTAGCAGGAGCTGCTGCCACGTGTCATGCTCACTCTCATGGGTCATCCGGTTAAGCAGGGGAGAACATCCGTCAAGGAAATGCACAGAAGTAAAGATGCAATGGCAACAAGTGCTACAGAGGAGAGGTAAGTGGTAGTGTGGGTACTTATGATATAAGGACATAATGTAGTTGAAGAAATCAAAGAAGATCACCCTGAGGTAATGACACTGGAGCTAAAATCAGAAGCACGGTCAGATGGGGCTGCATGTGCAAAGGCCCTGTGTGGGAGGATGCCTAGTAAGGTAAAGGAGTGGACTGGAGGCCATTGTGACTTTCAAGGCAGAGAGTGGTCTGAGATGATCTGAGATGGAGCTAGAAGGCAAGTGAGAGCCAGATAGCACAGGGATTGTGAGGCCTTGTTAAGAAGCTTTTCTTTATCCTAAGAGTGGTAGAAGCTCTGGAAGGGTTTTAGGCGGGGCAAAGTAACTTGATTAGATTTGAGGAAAAAAATACTGTCTCTACAGTAAGCAATAAGTAAAGAACAGAGAGCAGAATGAATGCAGGCAGAAGACTTAGGGGATTTAACAGATAGAGGACCAAGGGGCTATTGGTGGAGAAGAATGACTTCATTTGCATGAAATCTCTCATGTCCTGACAGCACCAGATGCTTGAAGAAATTCTCTATCATTTTACGGATAGCTGCATCAGTTCTGTTGGTTATTATGATTTTAACATATGCTTAATGTTCAGGAACATTACTTCTGTTGTACCAAAGTGAAGTAGAGGCTGGAAGTATCTGGGTATGCGTGGATGTAAAAACCTGGTGCAATCCTGAACTCCAGGTTTCTCATCATCAAGAGATCTCCTGTCTTCTGATCTTTACAACATGCTGAACATACCTCCCAAATATCCCTCCATTCCTATTCCGTCTTCTTAGTTGGCTGTATGTAATCAGTTCTCCGCAGAAAGGGATTATCGATTGGTGATGTCTAGGGTATTCCTAAGAAACTGCCTGCGCTTGAACTGTGCTGATGTAATGCTACCTATATGGGGTGGAGAGGAAACAATTTATGCTTCCTTCTAAACTGGGGGAGTGGGAAAGATACCAGTGTCATTCAATCAAAAGAGTGAAAACATGGGCATCAGATTCTGGGAAGATGGCAGTGGTGGCAGTATAATTTTGAATTTCTAGGAGTCCTCACAGCGAAACAGACATTGCCACCAGATAGACACCAAAACCCTATTTAACAGAAAACTAGTTGACATGAACCACAAAAATGCAAGCAGATGTGGCCAGATCACCAATTGCCACAAGACCCGCCTGATAGAGCCGTGCATGTGGGAGACAGCAGAGGAAAGCAATGGACCTGAGAAGCCCCAAACAGCCCAGAGGTATTTACCAAAAGCTATGCAGGCCAATCTGAGAACATCAGCTGGAAAACTGCAAGGGATTTTTCTCAGTGCTATAGCTGCTGAGTTGTGATGGTACCCGGGTAAGCTCTGACAGGCTCTGGAAGAGTCTGGGATACCAGTAATTTTCAAACCAAGCAGGCACTACTCCCTTTGGGAAAAGGGCCCTACACAGAGGAGAGAGTGCTCAGAGTGGAATCAAACCTTAGCAGGATAGAAACAGCAGTGACAAGGAAAGAGAAGACCAGACCAGTGAGGGGAGGACCACTCAGGAGGCAAGCAGCCATGGTTTTGAACACTTCACAGCAGCAACAACAGAGGGAGCTCCGTAAAATTAGAAACACCAGCCAGAGCCAATTCTAGGAGCTGAGGAAAAATAAGCTCCTGTAAAATCAGGCACAGAAGACCCTGAAGACGGAATCTCATACAAAGTCATGTATAGAAAAAGAAGGAGAATCAGGAGCAGACTCGTAACTCTACAGATAGTGGAAACATACCAGGAACACAAGCGCACAAGACAGAGCCAATCTAACCTAGTGTTACCAAAGGAGTTTTTAAACATTTAAAAATTATGTAAAACAACATAAATCAGAATGAGACAAACCCTGAAATTAAATTATATATATATGTGAAATCATTAGACTTAGAGGAAAAAACTCTATATTTTGTAAAATAAAATACAGTCCAAGAAATGAGAAATTTTGGGAAAATCTGTTAATGGAGATACGTTTCAATATGGAAAAAATATTAGCCACAAGAATCCAACAGTATATAAAAGTAGCATATATTGACCAAGAGGAGTTATTTTCAGGAAACTGAGGATGGTTCAATATTTTATGGTCATAGAACATTACTTGGAGCAGATTATAAGGTAAAATGACCAAAATCTAGAGTAAAACTTGGGTCTTCTAAAAATCATATGGGATTTAGGAAGACCTTTCTCACCAAAATGTAAAACCCAAGAAGTATAATAGAAAATATTAATAAGTATGACCACAAACAAGTTAGAAATACCAGTATGGCAATAAACTCAAAAAGGAAGAGCACAGCAAAGAAATAGTTACAATACACAATGAGAAAGGGATCATTTTCTTCACTTACAAAGAGCTCCTAAAATTTCTAGACAACGATCCAATAGAAGAGTTTATAAATAGCTAGTTACCAAGAAAAGAAGTATAAGAGGTCAGTAAAGAAGAAGATCTGCTCAGTGTTGCTAAGAAATAAATGTAAATCAAACTAGTAACAAGATAACCATCATCACCAATAAGATTTGCAAAGGGCAAGGGGAAAAGGGCATTTTTAATAAATGCTCAGTGAAAGTATAAATTTATGCAAGCCTCTTGGAGAGCGGGAAAGATTGTTTCTTCGAAAACAGCCAGGGCTTCCTAGGTGGCGCAGTGGTTGAGAATCCACCTGCCAATGCAGGGGACACGGGTTCGATCCCTGCTCTAGGAAGATCCCACGTGCCGCGGAGCAACTACGCCCGTGTGCCACAACTGTTGAGCCTGCGCTTTAGAGCCCATGAGCCACAACTATTGAGCCCATGTGCTGCAACTACTGAAGCCCACATGCCTAGAGCCCGTGCTCTGCAACAAGAGAAGCCATGGCAATGAGGAGCCCGCACACCACAACGAAGAGTAGCCCCCACTCACTGCAAGTAAAAAAAAAGCCCGCACACAGCTAAAAAGTCCCAACACAGCCAATAAAGTAAATAAATAAGTAAATTTAAAAACAAACCCAGCCAGAACAATGTCTCCCAGCACACATGAGAATCTGCAGCATAGCTTCGACTCTGCTCACCAAGATGTGGCACCCACGTCCCTCCTTTGGCACCTGGTCGGAACTCTGTGGTA
This sequence comes from Hippopotamus amphibius kiboko, assembly GCF_030028045.1. Taxonomy (NCBI): domain Eukaryota; kingdom Metazoa; phylum Chordata; class Mammalia; order Artiodactyla; family Hippopotamidae; genus Hippopotamus; species Hippopotamus amphibius. The sequence continues at coordinate 82,720,302 of NC_080187.1, read as the reverse complement.
GAAGCAATGGTGTGTGATTTTTGAAGGTGGCTCAGGAAACACCCTGCATCATATAACTTATTAGTGGGAATTCTTGTTCCTGAAGCTGTCAGCCACCAGGTAAGCAGTTGGACTGCCCTGAACCTAGCGTGCTTTGAGAAAGCCACACGAGGTCACAGGACACATTGATGGAAATTGGCAGTACATTTCAAACTTTTTAATTTCAAGCAATGGAATCGTCCCTTTAACTTGCAATACCACTGCTGGGAATTTAGCTCTAGATATTCCTGCAGAAGTATGTTTATAGTTAAGTATATTGTGTATATATTTCATATATTATGTATTATATGAACATATATGAATGATCATTTCAATACCATCATAATAAAAAAAAGAGAAATTAAATATCCATCACTAGGGAACTGGCTAAGTAATACTATAATACAGACCAAAATGGAGTATTATATAGCCATGAAAAAGGAAGATCAGCGATATGCACCTATATTCAAGATGTATTTAATTAAAGGAGCAACACATATAATAATGGATATGGTATTATTATTTATTTTATAAATTAATATAAAGGTATACATATGTATGCTGATATATGCATGTAATTTTTTCTCAGGAAACTTCCACTCATGTGTTAACAGTAGATACCCTAGGGGAGAATGCTGATTAGGGTAAGGATGCAAAAAGGGCGAAAATTCTTTCCCTTTCCCTTTGTTCCTTTAGAACAGTTTGTACATGGATTTTTCCCCATGATAAGAAGATATACGGGAGATAAGATATCTAATAATAGGCATTTTCAAAATTTAGTGCATTTTATTAGTTTGAAAGAATTTAACAAATGTTACTAAATTTTTAGCCTTTCTTTTGTTTTATTCACATTTAAGTTTTGTCCTAAAATGAACATGTTGCTTGTGACATTAGAAAATAAAAAGTACTTAGTTATATTCAAAAGCAGGGTATAAAATTGTACACACCATGCAACTATGTAAAAGTGTATAGAGAAAAAAATTAATAAAAGAAAATATACCGGCTCTTGATCCTAGAGGTCTTGAGTCCCCCGGTCCCATCTTTCTCTTCAATCTGTGTTTGTCTTTTCTTCAAGCTTGCGGCACCCGTCACTCACCTCGAGTCGCCGAGTTGATCCCGGCAAGTGGCGCCCAACGTGGGGCTCGAAAGCCTTGAGTGACGAAGGTTCACGGAAAGTGAAATTGATAAAAGTAAAGAATTGGGAAGTGCCGTGAAGCCCCCAAGAGGAGAGTAAGAGGCCTCTGAAAAAATCCTGCCACTTGCGGCACCCGTCACTCACCTCGAGTCGCCGAGTTGATCCCGGCAACGCACAGCTAAGCTCTCTCCGAGGAAGGAGTACATAGTAAAGGGGCCCAAGGTGACCAGCTGGAGCCTGCCATGTTGGTCCTTGGTGCTACTTCTCTCCCCTACTGCCTGCTCTCTGACTGTCACTTTTGAAGGAGGGGCAACTGGAAGATTTTACAACATTTAGAAAACCTGGGAGGAGAATTTCCTCTGAGATGTCTAAAGGACAGGAGCAAATTTGGCTTCTTCCAGGTTTCAAAAATTGACCACTTTCCAAAGGAAAGTGCTTTCATTGCCATCCAAGAAATGCTGCAGCAGATCTTCAACACTTCCAACCTGAATATTTCCTAATCTTCTTGGGATAAAAACAGTTTAGAGAGACTCCTCACTGGACTTTATCAGCAAATGGAGAAGACAGGAGACAGGGTGTGTCTGGAGCAGAAAATCAGGCAAGAAGGCCATTCATCCTCACAAAGGGAGGATATCAGACTTGGAATAAAGAATTGCTTCCAATGAATCCATGACTATTTGCAAGACCAAAAGGGTAGTAACTGTGCCTGGCAGCTTATTCGTGTAGAAATCCAAAGGTGTTCTCTATTCATCGAGCAGCTTACAAGAAGACTTCAAGACCGAGAAATAGGTCACTTACATAACTAATTTGGAGTTGATTACTAGTATCATTTTAGATGTTGCCTCAAATCAGTGTGATATTTCTAAGCAACTTTTAATTTTTTTGTATGGATTAGGGTAATATTTTCATTAATTTTCTGGATTAATAAGATTATTCTGATCATTTGCAAATATTAATTAATGAATTTTTACTAAAATTAATTAAACATCTATTTATCCTTGAAAAAAAAAAAAAAAAAAAAGAAAATATACCGACATTTTAATAGTGATTATGTTTGATTTGTGAAAGTAAAGGGTGATTTGTGTGTGCGTGTGTGTGGTTTTCCAATTTTCCACCAGTGAATGTATCTTTGATTATTGTTTAATCAACAGTAAGGAAACCATAAGCCCAGCATTTCGGGTTACTCTGCCTCTTATGTGGGTTTCATTCTCTCTGGCCTTTTGGTCTTTGCGTGCCAGCTCTGACACAACGTCAGCCATCGCATCAGTTCTGCACAGTGGGTTGTGGAAAAGCAAAGTCATCTCTCTGTTGCATCATCTCTGTTCCACTTGGAAATGCATGGTTATGTCGGTCACTGAATAATTCCTCAAGGTTTCTCCTTTTGTAAAAGGATCCTTGGATTAGCCTGGAATCATCCGTGGCTCAGAACACAAAGGCCAACACAAGGAGTCACAGAGGTCAGTCAACCCAGAGGAGGTCCGTTGCACTCAGGGAAGGGAGGTGGTCCGAGGAGTCGGGTCCCTGGGGCCTGCCCCTCCAGGGAGACTTGCAAACTCAGGTAAAGTTGACCTGCTCGGGTGAGAGGGCCTGCTCATCCTGCCCACATCTGATGGCTTCTGATCCTCCCTGTTAAGAGAGCTTATGCTCTAATGGAATAAAAATAATAGCAGTAGCATTAGTAGGCGTAGTGCTAGTTACCACATAGTGAACACTAACTATGTGCCATTCTCTGAATAATCCTCATAGTGAATATTTGAGATGGGTGATTGTCATCCCCATTCGACAGAGGGCAAGGCTGAGGCTCAGAGAGGCTAAGTGATGTGCCCAAGACACACATACCTATGAAGATGGGTGGATTGCAGCCAAAGCTGTGCTCTTTCCTGTCTGCCACAGGTAGAGTATGCAGGAGACCTCGGCCAGTGCCTTCAGATAGGTACATGGTGCCAACATGGTGGCAATGGTAACTCTCAAAGGAAAAAGGAATTATAGCTGATGAAGAGGATAGGGAGGCAAGCAATGTGACTTCAGAAATGGTGGCCATGGTGCGGGTGACATGCTGCAGGGCCTGCTACATCAGCACTGCCCAGAAGAAATATAATGCGAGCCATTCATGCAATTTAAAATTTTCCACGAGCCGCCTCAAAGGAGTAAAAAGAAACAAGTGAAGTTTATTTTAACACAGTATATCCAAATGTTATCACTTCAACAGATACCAATATAAAATTATTAATGACATGGTTACACTCTTCTTTGTCCTACTGCCTCAAAATATGGTGCACACTTTTACAGTCATAGGACAGCTGAGTTTGGACTCGTCAAGTGCTCAGTAGGCAGCATGGGGCTGATGGCTCCCACGGTGGCCAGCACAGCTGAAGACGGAGGGAGCAGCAGGAGCAGAGCCAGGGGAATGGACAAGTTTGCAGGGAGCACACAGAAGGAGCTTCAAATCATGCACAAGCTCTGTGCTAAGAGTCAAGGGGCCTGAGGGTGGAAAAGTCACCTCAAGGTGTGATGTGGAGGCTCTTGAATGCCAGAGTGTGGCATTTGTACTGACTTCAAGAGGTCTTCAGGCAGAGAGGGCACTAAGTTCTGCTCTGGGCAGAGGAACAGGCAGACATGTTAGAGGTGAGCTGAAGCAGGCAGAAGTCCTGCCCAGGGGCTCTCATGGCTGTAGAGGCTGAAATAAAGGCCATAGCCGAGGAACTGGAAGACGGGGATGGATGCAGAATTACAAAAACGAATTCTTTTGTCTGGTTTCTTCCCTGTGTCCTCTTCCCACTTTCTGCTGTTGTGATCATGAGGTGCTTCCTAGCACTTGTCTTCCAATTTCCTTTATGAAGTTTCTCCTGAGGATTGGGTGATACTCACTGGAGAAGTCCGTTTCTGAACAGGTTAAAATCTGTTCCTTTGGAAGACACCATCTGTTTGTTTGTTTCATTTTCCCTAACTTATTTGAGTTTTATCAAAATAACCTGGAAAAGTCATACAGCCTTATCTCTGCCAGGGAGATCTAGTTTTTAGACTGGCCTGATGTGTACCTGCTTCGCAAGAATAAATGCCTTGGCCCTTTTCACTCATCCTGTCCTTTGCTATTTGAAACCATTTTTCACTTCATCCCTCTGTGGAGATTTTTCTGCATGCATCCTCTCCTACCAGCTTTCTGTGGTGCAGAGAACTACTTCTAGTCCCTGTATCAGTTTCCTCTGGTTAATGAGGTTTTTCAGAGAGGCAGAGTGACATTTAGAAAGTAAAGCCTGAATGATGTTTCTAGCCATTTGAAATCTTTTGAATTTGGAACTGTTTTGCTGTACACCTCAGAGGCAGAAAGAGCTTCCTTCTGTTTTTTGATACAATTATGTACGGAGGACAATTATGTCTCTAGAAAACAAATTTGCCGTTGTCTTCTCTCCCCCTCATCTCTTAAATAATTTTTTTCAAGAAAACGGGCCCTATAAAAAATGATAAATTAGACAAGATGAAGAGTTACTGAGAAGTTCATGAGCAGCGGCAAAACAGAAAATAAGCCAAAAAACAATCTTTTTTTTTTTCCCTTGGGATATCTTGGAAGGGGAAACAAAATCTATATTAAGAGAGTACTTGGATACTTAAAAGGGAGAATTCCCCTTCCCTCTTTTTGAAAAAAAAATTACGTAATATACATAGAATGTCACATACGAATCTTATGCATACAGCTCAACAAATCATAAAATATAAACTTCTGCGCTCCTTTGAAACCACAACCAAAGTGAAGACATAAACACTGTGGACAGAACAGAAACCTGGCCCTGGCCCCATCCCCCATCACATTCCAGTGTCCCTCTCTCCTCCCCCATCACTAAGCTCTGCCCTAGAGTCACTACTGCCTTTTAACAGGCTAGACTCTGCCTGTTGTGGAACTTGCATGAAGGGCTTCTTTCAGTCAATAGCATGTCTCTGAGATCCGAGCGTGTTGTTGTGAGCAGCGGTGGCTCATTAACCTGCAGGAATGAGTTACATCCATTTAGAAATGCCACCGTGTGGTGTCTTTCCCACTACTGATAAACATTTGGAATGTCTTCCTCCTGCTTTTGTCATTATACTTAATGTTGCTATGAAAACCCTCGCTTGTGTCTTTCGGAGCACATTTCTACGGCCTTCTGTTGGGTATGTGCCTAGGATGAAGTAACTGGGTCATAGAATCCACATATGCTCAGGTTTAGTAGATAATAACAAACATATTTTCCAAATATTTGCAATAATGTATATTGTCACTGTCAGAGTATGGGATGTCAGTTGCATTACATCCTGCCAACACTCGGTATTGCCAGTCTTCTTAATTTTTTATTCTAGTGATGCATAGTGGTATTTCACTGCTGTTTTCATTCGAACTACCTGATTATTAATAAGGTTCAGCACTTCTTCATGTGCTTATTGACCATTTGGATATTTCCTTTGGGAGGGGCCTGTCAAATCTCTTGCAGACCGTTTCAGATTTTTTTTTCATTATCTACAGAGGATGTAATTGTGCACATACAAAATACAAAAGAATACATAAACTATTAGAATTTAGAAATAAATTTAGCAAGGTCACTGAAAACAAGATCAATATTAAAAATCAATCATCTCTTCTTATACCAGCAATAAAATTTTGGAAAATGACACTTAAAAATGATATCATTGACAATAACATTAGAAAGTCTACTCCTGAGAAACTGTCACAGCTAGGGGAGCCTCAGGAGACATGGCAATTAAAGGTAATGTGGCATATTCTAAGTGACCTCCCCGAGCAGAAAAGGAACACAAGGGAAAACCTAAGTAGATGTGAATAAAGTGTGGACTTGAATTTTTTTTAAGTAGCATTAACCGGGCAAGTTTTCGTCACCTTTGGCCTGTAAGCACAACTGTATAATTAAATTTTTGATTCAAATCAGATGGCCAGAAACCAATGAAAAATATAATAGTTTTTTCTCTTACGTGAAGACTTTTTTTCCCATGTTGATCATCAATGAGGATTAAGCAACTTCAAATTATTCTTTTTGTAAGTGAGCAAGGGACATGTAAGCATGTGATGAGGTGGTGAGCATCAGTGAGAAGGGAAATGAGAGTCTGCGATAGGAGACTGCCAAGGCCAGCCTCCTCCTGAAAAACGCACATTCAGTTAGTGAACAAATATTCATTTAGCAAACATTTCGTAACCACTTCACAAAGAAAAAAGAGCAACTATTGCCATTTTATTGGAGTATTTGCAACATGTGTCTCAACGAAGTTTTGCTGCTGGCTTGATCATCTGTCTTGCACAGTCTTTCTGAGGTTCATCCCAACATATTTAGGCTTTATTATTGTTCCAAGTATGAATGAAATGATTTTTTCATTACATTTTCTAATTTTTAATGTCTAACACTTCATTACATTTTCATACACACACACACAGACACACATGAAAATAAGTAATTTTCGATTTTTTTCCGGACAAGTTTGCAAACACTATGTCTAACAGTTTTTGGTTGATTTTTCAAATTTTTAAATAAACAAATACATTGCCTGCAAAAAAAAAGTTAAAGGACTGAAAATGTCAAATGTGGTGACCACATGGAGCAACTGCTGTTTGGTGTGTCAATTTGTACAGCTCCTTAAAAACATTATCTAGCAAAGTTGAACATATGCGCAGCCTGTGACCCAGGGAGTCCACCCTTAGCACTTACCCTGGGAAGAAAACCATCATGGAAACATGCATCAGGATATAAGTAAAGCATATTCATAGCAGCATCACACAGAATAGTCCCGAACTAGAAACAGCCCAAATATCCCTTAAGATTGTGTGGGTAAATATGTTGTTACCTACACTTATAACAGGGCCGTTAACATCAGTGAAAAGTAAGAACCACAAGTGTGTGCACAAACAGGGATACATCCCACAGACACAGTAGTGAGTAAAAGATCCTCAGCTCCACACAGTACATATTCCATTTATATAATATTTAAAAGTAGGCAAAAGTAGGCTTTATTTGAGGGAACAATTATAAAGAAAAGGGAGGAAGTGATTACCATGAAATTCAGGATACTGCTCACCTTTAGTGAGGCGGGGTGGAGATACATCCATGAAGGGGCGCACAGGATGGTGACTGGTGGTGGGGCTTCAGAATGTTGCAAAATCTGCTTGTTTTTATTGGTTGCTAGGTACATGAGTATTTGCTTTAATTATTCTCAACTTGATACTACCCTTTTGTGCACTTTTGTGTGGGATTGTTATACTCAACAATGAACGAGGTTAGTAACCAAGAATCTAAACTGTGCTTGTATACTTGCTCGTGTCTCAATCATTTAGCTGATAATCCTGAACAACCGCAACCACAAGAGTATCATGGTTTCCCACACTTCTTACTTGTCCAAATTCTAATGAAAAGAAGCAGAATTGGAAAACAGGCAGAAGATGAACAGAAATTCAACTTCACTCTGGGCAGTAAGTATCCTTTCAATCTGGTGTGATAAATGCATGTGAGTGGTTCTCGAAGTGTGGTCTGAGGACACGAGGGGTTCCCAGATACTCTTTCTGGGGTCTTCAAGATCATCCATTATCCAACTGCATATCCGTGTGACACTGGGTCTCCTTCAAAGACTTGAAACAAAGTGATGCATCACAGCAGACTGGATGCAGAACAGATATGAGAACCAGCTGTGTTCTATTAAGCCAGGCAGTAAGGAGATTTGCAAAACTTTAAAACATGTTTGTTCATTGTTTTAATTTTACAAACGGTCGTTAATTTTCATACAGTGTGTTTTTATGTGAAGATATAATGGGGTTTTTTGTTAATTTTAAAAGAGTAACTATTTAAAGCAGTCTCAGTTTTAATTGCTCATGTGGTAAATACCAATTAATATCACCTGCATTAAAACAATCTCTGCGGTCTCGACAATTTTAAGAGTATTGGTGGGTCTTGAGACCAAAACATTTGCACACTGCTCACGTTGATAATATTTACAAGTACCTATTTGGGTGGTTAACGAAAGCTGAGTATTATGGGTTCACAATAACATTAGTCTTTTTCTTTACTGGTTGTTGTATTGAAATTGCAGGATAACACACGTGACACTTTTCCTGACCTTGGGTAGCAATTGTGCTGTGAAATTACATTTGGAGTAAAGTCATCTTTGAAAAAGGCTGAGGATGGGAGGTAATGAGGACACGGGAGAGGAGGAGGAGCTTGGTTCAAAAACAGTACTCTCCACACTCATTAGCGGTAATCTCACCAAGGGTCCTAATTTCACTGGAGAAATTTTGTTCACTGACATACAGAGCTCCTGGGAAACCTAGGGACCACGATGGAAAAGTCCGTATCCAGCGTGAGGGAAGAGTCTGTCTTCCCCCTCTTCCACCTGTGGCCTGGCTCTCCCCTCCCTCAGCACCCGAGGCTGATTCTGCCCAGGCTGGGGTTTCCCTGTAGCCACAGCCAAGAGCTGGTGGGGCACAGACCCCCATATTGAGGCCTCCCAGCTGGTGTGAAGAGGCAGAATATGCAGAAAAGATCTAAGTGCCACTGGCTTCAGCCTCTTCTCTCTTCCCCTTTCTCACACCCTGGATGTCTTGTCTCAGGCCTTTGACTAGACTGCTTCCACAGTTTTACTCTGCGTCACTTCAGTGCAGCCAGGACTAGGCCCCTTCGCTCGGGGCCCTGCCTAGCTGCAGCGAACTCCTGCAGCCCTTGCACAAGCAGAGGCTCCTACACCGTGCAGCCCCGTCACCCTCAGAATGCTCCCGTCAAAAGGCTGATGGCCCAGGAACTCGCAGCAGCTGTCCACCCCATGTGTGTCTCTCACTGTTTGCTGCCAGGACGCCGCTGCTGCTGGACACTCCAGATTGGCCCTTTCAGAACATGCCCGTCTGCATCCAGCCTGCATTTACTTTTCCCTTCAGATACCAGGCCGATCTCTGAGCCGGGCTCATTTCATGCACACAATCCCTCGCAGGGGTGGATTAGGCCAGGCCACCCAGGGCTGAGAGGAGGATTCAGTGGGCAACAGCATCAAGCATCAGCTGCCTGGCCTCTGCTATCACGTGGGCACGTCTTACTGTGCGTGTCCTGTGTGAGCTCCCTGTCTCTGAAGCTGTTTCCGAATCCTCTTTAAAGTGAAACAGCCCAAAGCAAAACCCTCTACACAGTTCAAACTTACAAGTAAATTTAGTTGTCTTTCATCATTAGGGATTGTGTAATGCACCGGGGAATGCAAAAATAGCAAGGAACCTGACTCAACAAGTGAAAAGGAAAGAATGCAAGTTGCCAAACTGGATTTGCAGATTGAGGCTGGGATTCCCCTCTGGCCTGGCTTCTTGGCTGAATTGAGTGCACAGAGGATTCTTCTGACTGCCTGCAAGATGCATGTGTCATTCTGGTAAAATAAATAAATAATTAAAACTTCTAGCTCCTAAACTCAAAGGAGAACCAAGAAACCAGTGGCGGAAAGGGCGTCCGTGTAGACAGTGGCGTGTGTGCCAAGTACGCATGTTTCTGTCTGGAACTCTGGGATGTTTGCTGTAACACGCTTGGCCCGGTCATCCCGGTGAATGGCTATTTCTCCTCTCCCTTGTGCAGTGGTTGAACTGGCACTAAAATGTGTCCTGAACAGCTCTCTTGGAGCTGCCTCATCTTCCTGACCACAGACCCAGGCATCAGGAAGTAATCTTCTAACCAGATTCAAATGCAAGAACGAATACGTAAGGAGCACTTAGTAAGGGCCTGGTACCATTCTGAGCACGTTATATGAGTTAAAGCAATGAATCCTCATCACAGTTTTATGTCGTGGTTCCATGATGATCTTAGTTTTACAGCTAAGGAAACTGGGCCCAGTGCTCCCTTCCTCTGTTACCTAATTTAACAATAGCATCCCGGTCTCCAAGTTTTAGCAAAAACATTCAAGGCCTGGTGTAACTTTCCCATCTCTCATTTCAAGATCCCTTGTAGGGAGGGAAGCTGGATCTTGTTCCTAGCTCTTTTTCTCTTTTTTTTTTCCATTTCTTCTTTTTATCAAATGTCCAATTTTGTCAGCCCTTTGATTTAGCTCTTGCTTCCAAATGGCCTGCACAGTGTCTCTGGCCCTTTTCTCACTGTCCAGTTCTTTAACTGTCTTTCTATATCCCCATCTCTGAGTCCTAAAGTACCCATTCTTTGATAATGTCTCTCCAGTTTACAACAGGCTCCATGACTATGTATTTGCCTTGCAAATACGGTGCTTCCATTAGAACGCATATCATTCTCTTGTGTAATTGGTAGCTTATATTTTCTGTCTCCTCCAGAAGACTAGACTTTATAAGTCTGAACTTCGTGTGCCCAGTCATGAGCACAGTGCCCAGCCTTGGTAGGAACTTAAGTACTGTTGATTGAATAAATGCTCTGCTAGGAATATGTGCTTTGATGAGCTTCTGACTATCCGGTTGCAAGGGGTTGTCTCAGCACTGTTTGCTGAGGGTTCATTTCATAAGTCCTCCTGACACGAATTTGAGCACCCGATTTATTCATGAACATGAACACATCGCTAGGCAATGTAAACAAAGGAAGAAAAAGAAAAATCAAAGTAGAATTCAATTTGTTTTGATAACACACAGATATTGTTGTAGACAAATTTAGCCCCAATGCATGATGATCTTCTTGGACTCTTTTCAGCATGCAACGTTGCATCCAAAAGAAATAAAAATTCATCATCAAAAGTCTTTAACGAGCAACACAGGTCCTCACTGAAGTGTCTTGAATAAAGAGCAAAGTTGGAAATCATGTCATAAAACTGTTCAGTAAAACATGTTTTGTTCCGATTTTAATAGGACATAGAAAAGATGGAAGGTTATTCAATTCACTTTGCAAGCCTATTATAACCCAGATAACAGAATCAGCAGGGAAACATCATAGGACATTGTTACTTATAAACATGAAGATAAAAATACCACGTTAAACGTTAGCAAATCAAACCCAAAAGTATGTTACAAATAGCAACTGCAATTTATCCAGGACAGTAATGATAATTCAAGACAAGAAAATCTGTTCACCTAATTCACTACATGGGTATGTAACAAAGAGAGAAAAGAAGCACAAATCTCTATCGGTGACCCCAAACCCCTACACTAATTAGAAAGCTATACCCAGCCTCCTAAGGCTTGAAGAAAGAGCTTAAATCTGATCCATGTCATTGTATCTATTAGAAATGCTTTCCGTTGTAAGTAGCAGGTAACTCAGTACTGGAGATGAAAATAATGAAGGCAGGTACTTATCTCAATTTGGAAGTCTGTAGGGTAATGATTGCAGGGTTAGCTCAGCAAATCAAAGATGTAAGGGTGCTAGACTTGCATCTCTGTGACTCTCTTCATCTTTTTCTCATGGTCATTTAAATATTCTTCTGCTCAGAGTTCTGGGCTAGGTGACTTGGGTTAAGAGCATCTGGTATTTCCTTGCCCATAAGGAACTTACAATCTTTTGGGAAGACGTGAACATGGGAAATGATTAGAGTACTAAAAGATCATCTAGATCAACTAACCATTTTAAAATGAACAACGCAGTGGTATTTAGCACTTTCACAATATTCTGCACCTAGCACCACAAACTTGTTTCTCCGTTCACCCATCACTGGGCATTAGGGTTGTTTCTACTCTTTGTGTACTGTGAATAGTGCAGTTGAGAACATTTGTGTACAAGCATTTTTTTGAATATGTGTTTTCAGTTGTTTTGGGGTATATATCTAGAAGTGATATTGCTGGATCATATGGTAATTTTAAGCTTAGCTTTTGGAAGAACCACCAAAATGTTTTCTACAGAAGCTGAAACAGTTAAAGATCCCACCAACAGTGTATGAAGCTTCCAGTTTCTCCACCTCCTCACCAACACTTGTTATTTTCCATTTATTTGATTATAACCATCTTAGTGGGTGTGATTTGCGTTTCCTTAATGACTCATTACGTTGAGCACCTTTTCATGTTCTTGTTGGCCATTTGTGTATCTATCTTCTTTGGGAAAATGTCTATCCAAGTCCTCGTCCATTTTTTAATGAGCATGTTTCCTTGTTATTGTTGAGTTGCAAGACTTCTTTCTATACTAGACCCTTCTAAGATATATGATTTGCAAAGATTTTCTCCCATTCTGTAGATTGCCTTTTCACTCCCTTTATAGGGTTTGTTATTTTTTTAGCTGTGCCATGTGGCTCGTGGGATCCTAATTCCCCAACCAGGGATTGAACCTGGACCCTGGCAGTGAAATTGCCGTGTTCTAACCCTTGGACCGCAAGGGAATTTCCTATAGTGTTCTTTTTTTTTTTTAGATCCCAACACGTCTAGGAGTAGCTGCTATTATTTTTCCTGTTTCTTTTTTTTGTTTGTTTAATTTTATTTATTTATTTATTTTTTTTTTTGACTGTGTTGGGTCTTTGTTGCTGTGCACGGGCTTGCTTTAGTTGCGGTGAGTGGGGGCTACTCTTCGTTGTGGTGCGCAGGTTTCTCATTGCCGTGGCTTCTCTTGTTGTGGAGCATGGGCTCTAGGCACGTGGGCTTCAGTAGTTGCAGCACATGGGCTCAATAGTTGTGGCTCATGGGCTCTAAAGCGCAGGCTCAGTAGTTGTGGCGCACGGGCTTATTTGTTCTGCGGCATGTGGGATCTTCCTGGAGCAGGGATCGAACCCATGTCCCCTGCATTGGCCAGCGGCTTCTTAACCACTGCACCACCCAGGAAGCCCTATAGTGTTCTTGAGGAACAAAAGTTTTTTAATTTTTATGAAGTCCAATTTATCTATTTTTCTTTTCTGTTGCTTATGATTTGTAATGTCTTATCTAAAAGTCCATTGGCAAATCCAACGTGATGCAGAATTATTCCTATATTTTCCCCTAAGAGTTTCATAAATTTAGCTTTCATATTTAGACCTTTGACCCACTTTGAATTTTCATCTATATGGTGAGAGGTTGGGATCCAATTTAATTTGTTTTAATGTTTCTTGGGGTATAATTGATGTACAACTTTGTATTCGTTTCAGGTGTACAGAAAAGTGAATCTGTTATACAAATACATATATCCACTATGTTTTAAGCTCTTTATTGGAATATCATTGCTTTACACTGTTGTACCAGTTTTTGAGGTACACCAAAGTGAATCCGCTGTATTTATACGTATATCCCCATATCCCCTCCCTCCCCCGAATCCCTCCCACCCTCCCCATCCCAACCCTCTAAGTCATCACCCATCATCAAGTGGATCTCCCTGTGTTATGCAGCAGCTTCCCACTAGCTATCTATTTCGTATTTGGTAGTATGTGTATGTCAATGCTACTCTCTCACTTCGTCCCAGCTTCCCCTTCGCTCCACTCCCCTCCCCACCCCGTGTCCTCAAGTCCGTTCTCTACATCTGCATCTTTATTCTTGCCCTGTCATTGGGTCCATCAGTACCATTTTTTTAGATTCCATATATATGAGTTAGCCTATGGTATTTGTTTTTCTCTTTCTGGCGTACTTTGCTCTGTATGACAGTCTCTAGGTCCATCCACCTCACTACAAATAACTCAGTTTCATTCCTTTTTTCGGCTGAGTAATATTTCATTTTTTTTTGCAATGTGAATATCCAGGTGTCCCAGTATCATTTGTTGAAGAGACTATTGTTTCCCCATTGAATGGTCTTGGTATGCTTGTTAAAAATCAATCGACCGTTGGTGTATAGGTTTCATTCTGGGTTCTCATTTCTATTCCATTAGTCTATATGTCTACTTTTATGTTAGTATCACACTGTTTTGATAACTGTCATTTATAGTATGTTTTGGAATCAGTAATGTGAGCCTTCCAACTTTGCTCTTATTTTTCAAGATTCTTTTGGCTATTCGCAGTCCCTTGCAATTTCATATGAATTTTAGGATTATTGCCTCTTTATTTCTGTAAAAGTGGCCATTGGAATTTAGATAGGGATTTCACTGAATGAGTCATTCACTTTGGGCAGTGTTGTCATCTAAACACTCCTAAATTTTCCAATCTATGAATATGGGTTGTCCTTCCATTTATTTAGGTTTTTGTTATGAACCGAAGTGTTTCACCTGAAAATTTATAAATTGAAGCCCTAACCCCCAATGTGACTGTATTTGAAGATAGGGCTCTTAAGGGGTCCTAATCTAATATTTTTGGTGTCGTCATAAGAAGAGGAGAGACACCAGAGATTTCTCCGTATGTGCTCACAGGAGAAAGGCTACATGGGGACACAGCAAGATGGTGGCTCTCCATAAGCCAGGAAGAGAGGCCTCACCAGAAAGCAACCTTGATGGAACCTTGATCTTGGCCTTCCAGCTGCCAGAACTGTGAGAAAATAATTCCTGTTGTTTAAGCCACTCAATCTGAAGTATATTGCTATGGCAGCCTTAGCTGATTAGTACCATATTCTTTAACTTATTTCAGCAAGGTGTTGTCATTTTCCGTGTACAACCAGAAGGAATCAATGAATTTGGTAAAATGGCAGGATACAAACTTAATACACAGACATCTCTTGCATTCCTATACACTAAGAATCAAAGATCAGAAAGAGGAAATAAGGAAACAATCCCATTTCCTGTCACAACAAAAAGAATAAAATACCTAGGAATAAACCTACCTAAGGGGGCGAAAGACCTGATGAAAGAAATCAAGACAACACAAACAGATGGAGAGATATACCATGTTCCTGGATTGGAAGAATCCATATTGTGAAGAAGACTGTACTACCCAAAGCAATCTACAGATTCAAAAAAAGGAATGAAGTGCACCACATCCTTCTATATTTAATTGGCAGCATTAGGACTTTGGGAAAGGTTTCAAAAAGAAGAAGAATGTCTGAAAATCAATATAAGAAATTAAAAAAGTAATAATTCTACTAAAGGAAATGTGACATTTTCTCATATTAAAAATAGAACATATGAATGTAAATACCACAAAAAATGAATAAGTTGATGTAAATAAATAAATTACAAGCGTACATACAAATACACATATTTTATACCATAAGATTCAGTCACAGGGCATCTGTTACATTCCCTCCAATTCTGAAAAGAGTTGGATATTGATATTCTTAATATACTGCAGATGCCAAACATGACTGAAACTGTTTTATAGCTGAAGCAGAAATAACAGGTTTGGAAATGACTGCACAGTGAAGAGGCTGAGCTGGGACACTTGTCTTTGAGAATCCTGAGTTTTCTTAGGAGCTTGTGAAGAAGGAGAAAATGGCTCCTGATTTTTACTCGGACAATTTCCCAGGCACAGTCACTGTATTTCTTTTCTTTCGGGTAGAGATGGATTCCCTGGAACAACCTCATCTTGGCCAGTGTAGGGCTCACCATCCCTGGGCAGATTCTCCCTCTCCCATGGCCTGCCCCAAGCAGGCATCCAGGCCTCGCAGCTGCTGATGGAGTCCAGTGCAGAGTGTGTCCAGGAGGGTGGTGTCCCAGCAGCCGAGCAGCGCTCTGTGTGGAAGAGGCTGAGGCTTTTCAGGAGCATCTGCTAGAGGACGGGGATCACCTGTGCCTTCCGCAGCTGGCTGCCAGTCACCTGCTCCTGCAGGAATTGGAAGTCAATACTGTACACCTGACAGCAAAGAGAGAGATTGTCCTTAATTTGTGCAGATGTGTGAAGGTCTCCTGCTTTCCCAGGTCAGGGCTCTGAGGCAGGTCACACCTCAGAGGAGGAGATGAGGCGAGAGAAGGCCATCACCAATGTCGTCAGTGAAGAGACTGAAAAAGCCATTGGTAAGGCCACAGGGAAGCCTTCTGGTTGAGATGAGAGATTGTGAGCTTCTGTCCAGTTTGTCTGAGGATCTTCTGTCTGTGTGCCTCAGATATTAAGCCCCAAAGTTTTCATTTTCTGAATTTTCCCAAATCTTTGTACTTCCCCGTTTGGGGCTTTACTTTCACTTCAAGGGCCTGGAAAGTCATCATTAGTTTCCACACTTTCCGTAGTCTTACAATTGAAGTAAACTGTATTCATTAAAAAATTAGACACTGTAATCCAACGGAAGGCTTATCTTAACAACTCTGAACTAATGATACAGTTATCAGGATTTTGTTCCTGATTGTAAGGTCAACTTTTTAGTAAGCTTTGCTAGGCTTCTTGTCAAAAACTCTTCTTTCTCTCGCTTCTAGCTATCCCTCTTGGAAGAGCTGATCAGGTGTGATACCTGATATTTACATGCATGGATCTCACCTTATTCTCTGCTGCAGAACTTTTAATTTGTCAAATTTGGTTTTATTTATTCTCCTTAATTGAGAAAATTCCTGAACATCGCTATGTGCCATTCATTATGTTGAGCTCAGGCTACACCAAGCTGATTAAAACTCCCGGGTTACCCTCAAGAAGGGTAAAATGCAGCCACCACTCCTGACCAGGTGTTCAGGCAGTTAGAATGTGTCTTTGCTGCCTCTTTGTCTTAGTGCAGGCTGCTGTCCTAGATCTGTCCAAGGAACAGTTCCTCAACCCATTGTCTCCTTTGCTACTTTTATATCATTTTCAAATTGTTACCTCTTCTTTGGTATTTGTATTTTCACTTTGTAAAAGTTCTGCTAATGCTTCTGCAATCTTTTCTATTTCCACTCTGAGGTTTGTTGCCAAAAAGGGAACAGAAAATGTAAGGGAAAAGAAGAGGTAACATCTTTCCTCTGTGACTTTCAAGATATCAAAACTTTCCTCTCTTGTTTAACATTGCTAGAAAATAAAACTCAGTAGTTATGAAAAAGTAATGCACAAACGCAACTGGAAAGTAAACGCTGAAATAAAAAAAAATAGTGACATCTTCTCTGTCCAAATGACAAATGATCACTTAACTACACAAATCAGGGATTATGAGCTCTGCAGAGTGACAGATTTCAAACCACCTCAAGTGAGATGGTTTTAGCTGCAGACAGAGCCCGAAGTAGGGGGCAGCTGTCTCTTTAGGACAGATAGTTACCTAAAAGGCTAGATTTCAGGGTTGCTAAATCCGAGAATCTGTTTATTTATTTTTATCGGAATGTATACTTTTTTCACTAGCCATGGAGATGATCAGATTCTGAGGATTTAGTGACACCAACTCACACTCACCAGAGACTGGGGTACAGACTGGATGACCATTTTCTTCACGAGTGAGAGGTCAGCTATTACCCGGAAGCTGCTAGATGTTCGTCTTTTGGACGTGTTACGTCACGTTCACGTAAGAGATGAGATTAGAGGTAAAAATGTTGATTTGTGAGCTGAGTATTAAAGGAAGGGCAGCAGATCGTCTCAGGGCAATTCTATCCAGTTCCCATAGTTGGATGTCTTCATTTTCCCCCTGGTGGGAACGGCAAACAGATGTGAATGCTTATTTTGTCCAGGCATTGTTACAAGTTACATCATCCAGTCTTGACAACAATCCATGAAATAGACATGAGTATCATTTCCCTATAACAGAGGAGAAGACGGAGGTTCCAAAGGGCACATAGCCAGTGCAGGCTGGAGCTGGGACCTAAACCCAGGCAGTCCAGCCCCAGAGTCCACTGTCCCAAGCACTGGATTGGGCTGTCTCCTCTGACGATGCTCTTCCTGTCTTAGGTAAACACGTAGCAAGTTCTTACTCTCCAATTCCCATTCTTCTTAGTCACAAAAGTGCCATTCACTCATTCCAAAGACATTACAGTCATTACAGAGTTCCCTGTGCACTTGCTAAGTTGCAGTCCTGCCTTTCAAAGGCTGTTTTCTTGAGCTCTGCTGGCCCTTTGAAAGTCCCTGTTCCCATCTGAGATAATAGTTTTAGACGTTATCCTGAAGGTTAAGGCATCCTTGCTGTGGGACAGACAGCCCTCTGGGCACCTCCTCTGTGACAGACTCCTTGCTGGCTACTCCAGACATGGCATCACTGCCTTCAGGGAGCTTACAGTCCATCAGGGTGGTCAGATGTTACATAATTAGATGCATTACTTAATTACAATTGTACACAGCGTAGCTGAGGGAGAATGCTTCAAGTGAATGAGGAGTAACGTGGAGGCAGAGGAGTATAAAGTATCATTTATGTAATTAATCATGTAACTTCTCTGAGTTTTCGGTTTCCTTTTTTGCAAACATGTCAATAATTATAGTAATCATCTCATAGGGAAGCTGTGAAGATCAAATGAAATGTGTGTAAAACACTTTGCTGAGAGGGTGTAGGTAATAAAGATTGCTGCCATTAATAGTATTCAAAATAATCTGGGTCGTAAAGATTCAACAAAGACATATTATTACAAGATTTCAATATCATTGCAGCCTCATTATCCCCAAGTATGTGGTCGGGTATCACTTCTCAGTGAAATATCTAAGCAGATGAGATTATCTGTATTTTTGCAGAAAGACTGAGGCAAAGATTTTCCTGTGAAATGTTGTTTTGCAAGAATTGTGGAAAACCCTTTTATACTGTAAGCTACAAAATATTACGGAGAAAATTTAAAGAAATTCTAGTAAGTTGAGGGATACACAGTGTTTATGGATTAGAAGACACCATGCTGTAAAAATGTCAGCTCCCTTCACACTGTTATGTAGATTCAAGCCATTCCCAATGCATATCCCAGTAGGCTTTTGGAAATTGACAAGCTGATTCTAAAGTTTATGTGGATGCAAAAGACCAAAAATGGCCAAGATTGTCTTTTACTTTTTTAAAGCTCTTTATAATTGTTTCCCCTGTTGTGCCAGTTTTTGCTGTACAGCAAAGTGAATCAGCCTTATTTATACGTATATCCCCATATCCCCTTCCTCCCATTCTTGTTCTAGTTCTGTGGAAAATGCCGTTGGTAATTTGATCGGGATTGCATTGAATCTGTACATTGTTTTGGGTAGTACAGTCATTTTCACAATGTTGATTCTTCCAGTCCAAGCACATGGTATGTTTCTCCATATGTTTGTATTATCTTTGATTTCTTTCAACAGTATCGTATAATTTTCTGCATACAGGTCTTTTGCCTCCTTAGGCAGCTTTATTCCTAGCTATGTTATTCTTTTTGTTGCAGTGGTGAATGGGAGAGTTTCCTTAGTTTCTCCTTCTGCTTTTTTGTTGTTAGTGTATAGGAATGCAAGAGATTTCTGCGCATTAATTTTGTATCCTGCTACTTTACTAAACTCATCGATTAGTGCTAGCAGTTTTCTGGTAGTCTTTAGGGTTTTCTATGTATACTATCATGTCATCTGCAAAGAGTGACAATTTAATTCTTTTCCAATTTGGATTCCTTTTATTTCGTTTTCTTCTCTGATTGCTGTGGCTACAACTTCCAAAACTATGTTGAATAATAGTGGTGAGAGTGGACACCCTTGTCTTGTTCCTGTTCTTAGAGGGAATGCTTTCAGTTGTTCCCCATTGAGAATGATGTTGGCTTTTGGTTTCTCATATATGGCTTTTATTATGTTGAGGTAATTTCCTTCTCTGCCCATTTTCTGGAGAGCTTTTATCATAAATGGATGTTGAACTTTGTCAAAAGCTTTTTCTGCATCTATTGAGATTACCATATGGTTTTTATCCTTCAACTTGTTGATATGATGTATCACATTGATTCATTTGCGTATATTGAAGAATCCTTGCATCCCAGGGATAAACCCCACTTGATCATGGTGTATGATTTTTTTAATGTGCTGTTGGATTCTGTTAGCCTGTCTTTTGTTGAGGATTTTTGCATCTATATTCATCATTGACATTGGCCTGTAATTTTCTTTTTTTGTGACACCGTTGCCTGGTTTTGGTATCACGGTGATGGTGGCCTCGTAGAATGAGTTTGGGAGTGTTCCTCCTTCTGCTATATTTTGGAAGAGTTTGAGAAGGATAGGTGTTAGCTCTTCTCGAAATGTTTGGTAGAATTGGCCTGTGATCCATCTGGCCCTGGGCTTTTGTTTGTTGGGAGATTTTGAATCACAGTCTCAATTTCCGTACTTGTGATTGCCGTGTTCATAGTTGCTATTTCTTCCTAGTTCAGTCTTGGAAGATTGTATTTTCTTAAGAATGTATCCATTTCTTCCAGGTTATCCAATGTATTGGCATATAGTTGCTTGTGGTAGTCTGTCACGATCTTTTGTATTTCTGTGGTGTCCGTTGTTACTTCTCCTTTTTCATTTCTAATTCTGTTGATTTACATCTTCTCCCTTTTTTTCCTGATGAGTCTGGCTAATGGTGTATCAATTTTGTTTATCTTCTCAAAGAACCAGCGTTTAGTTTCACTGATCTTTGCTATTGTTTCCTTCCTTTCTTTTTCACTTATTTCTGATCTGATCTTTATAATTTCTCTTCTTCTGCTCACTTTGTGGTTTCTTTGTTCTTCTTTCTCTCATTGTTTTAGGTGTAAGGTTAGGTTGTTTATTCGATATTTTTCTTGTTTCTTAAGGTAGGACTGTATGGCTATAAACTTCCCTCTAGCACTGCTTTTGCTGCGTCCCATAGGTTTTGGGTTGTTATATTTTCATTGTCACTTGTTTCTAGATATTTTTTGATTTCCTCTTTGATTTTGTTAGTGATTTCTTGGTTGTTGAATACTGTATTGTTTAGCCTCCATGTTTGTGTATTTTTTTTATAGTTTTTTCCTGTAATTGATATCTAGTCTCATGGCGTTGTGGTCTGAGAAGATGCTTGATATGATTTCCCTTTTCTTGAATTTACCAAGGCTTGATTTGTGACCCAGGAGGTGATGTATCCTGGAAAATGTTCCATGTGCACTTGAGAAGAAAATGTATTCTGTAGTTTTGGGGTGGAATGTCCTATAAAGATCAATTAAGTCGAGAGGGTCTAATGTCTCATTTAAAGGTTGTGTGTCCTTATTTCTTTTCTGTTTGGATGATTTGTGCATTGATGTAAGTGGTGTTAAAGTCTCCTACTATCGTTGTGTTCCTGTTGATTTCCCCTTTTATGGCTGTTAGCATTTGGCTTATGTATTGAGGTGCTCCTATGTTGGGTGCAGAGATATTTACAATTGTTATATGTTCTTCTTGGATGGATCCCTTGATCTTTATGTTGTGGCCTTCCTTGTCTCTTGTAATAGTCTCTACTTTAAAGTATAATGTGACTGATATGCGTATTGCTCCTCCAGCTTTCTTTGGACTTCCATTTGCATGGAACATCGTTTTCCATCCCTTTCCTTTCAGTCTATATGTATCCCTTGGTCTGAAGGGGGTTTCTTGTAGGCAGCATATAGAAGGGTCTTCTTTTTGTATCCATTCAGCCAGTCTGTGTCTTTTGGTTGGAGCATTTAATCCACTGACATTTAAGGTGATTATTGACATATGTATTCCTATTACCATTTTCTTAATTGCTTTGGGTTTGTTTCTGTAGGTCTTTTCCTTCTCTTGTGTTTCCTACTTAGAGAAGTTCCTTTAGCAATTGTTGTAAGGCTGGTTTGGTGGTGCTGAATTCTCTTAACTTTTGCTTGTCTGGAAAGCTTTTGATTTCTCCATCGAATCCGAATGAGATTCTTGCTGGGTAGAGTATTCTTGGCTGTAGGTTTGTCTCTCTCAGGACCTTCAGACTATCCTGCCATTCCCTTCTGGCCTGCAGAGTTTCTGCAGAGAGATCAGCTGTTATCCTTATGGGTTTTCCCTTATATGTTATTGGTTGCTTTTCTCTTGCTGCTTTTAATATTTTTTCTTTATGTTTAATTTTCATTAGTTTGATTAAAATGTGCCTCGGTGTATTTCTCCCTGGGTTTATTCTGTATGGGACTCTCTGTGCTTCTTGGACTTGATGAATTATTTCCTTTTCCATGTTGGGGGAGTTTTCCACTCTAACCTCTTCAAATATTTTCTCAGACCGTTTCTTATTTTCTTCTTCTCCTGGGATGCCTATGTTTCGAATGTTGGTACTGAGACTGTCTTCCATTCTTTTTATTCTTTTTTCTCTTTCCTTCTCTGTGGCAGTTATTTCCCCCATTCTATCTTCCAACTCACTTATTCGCTCTTCTGCCTCGGTTATTCTGCTGTTTATGCCATGTAGAGTACTTTTAATTTCAGTTAGTTTGTTGTCCATTACAGTTGGTTTGCTCTTCAGTTCTTCTGAGTCCTTATTAACTGTTTCTTTGAATTTTCTGTATTTTGTTATCGAGATTTTGGATCATCTTTACTATCATCACTCTGAATTCTTTTTCAGGCAATTTTCCCATTTCCTCTTTCTTTATTTGGTCTTGTGGGATTTTTCCTGCTCCTTTGCCTGCATGCTTTTCTTTATTTTCTCATTTTGTCTAATTTATAGGATTTGCTGTCTCCTTTCCCTGTGCTGCCTAGGAGTAATTCCTCTTGTTTCTGCCCTCTGCCCCCTGTGGTGGGGTTTGTCCCGTGTCTTGAGTAGGCTTCCTGGTGGGGGGGTTGGCTCTCCGGAGTTTGCCTCTGTGTCTTTTCTCTCTGATGAGCAGGGCCATGTCAGGAGATGTGTTTTAGGGTATCTGTAAGGTTAATATGGCTTTAGGTAGCCTGTGTGCTGATGGGAGGGTTTGTGTTCCTGTGTTGTTTGTAGTTTGGTGTGATGTGTCCAGCACTGGCAATTGCAGACAGTCGCACAAAGCCTAGTCTTAGACTCTGATACGAGGCTTTGTGAGAGTTCTCTGCAGTTATTCTTCCCTGTGTGTGAGGACTCCCTAGGAGTCTAGCATCCTGGCTTCAGTGCTCCCTCCCCAGAGCCTCCTACTTGACTTCTGGTGGAGTAGTCCAAACTTCAGAGGTTGCTTGTCCTGGCAATAAAGGGGTTTAAAGAAGACTGTCCAAGCCCCAGACTAATGGCAGAGTGTTGGGTCAAACAAATACTAAGTCAAGGAAACACATACATGTATACGACACACAAATAGGCAATGCAATAGAACATAAGGCACTAGACAGACCTGACAGAAAAACCCCAGTATGCTATCAGACAATCAAAGAGACAACTAACAGAAATTCAAAATCAAAACAGAACAAAACAGAAACAAAAACAAAAAAACACAACACACACAAACACAAATCCAGGGAGATTTTGAAAGCTAGGATCAAATAGAATAAAGAGCAAGAGTACCACCAGACCCACTGAAGAGTCTCAGAATGAAATCAAACAATTATACTTAGAACTAAGATAAAGACAAAACTTAATAATAAATACCAAAGCAGTGTGTCATCTGGAGGATAAAGCAAGGAAACAGAGCAGACCAATTATATTGCTTCTAAGTATATTAAGATAAAATAAACTAAAAAAGCATAGAAGACAGGGCTACAGAAGACCATAGTCTGACTGGAAATATGAAAAGAAAAAGAAAGAAATAGAAATGTATAAAAGATAGAGATAAAAAGAAGGTAGAAGAGATTCAGTCAGTACTTTAAAAAAACTTAGAAACAGAAATATATACAAAGGCTAAAAATAAAAACAGAATTAAAAATAGAATAAAAAAATGTTATAAAATGTGTAGATCCCTTAGGACTAAGATCATAATTAATTAAAAAAAAACAAACTAGAACTGACCTCAGGATGGACCAGATCAATAGAATTAATACTAATATTTCTGTTTCCTTGGGGTCTCAGCTGTAATTGTCCTTATACCCACCTTGGGCTTTTTGTATTACTCTGCAACCAGCAGAGCTTCCTTCATTGTTCGTCTGTAAGCGCCAGTGTGTGGGGAGAGAGAGGGTACAATAGTGGCTCCTTCCCCTGAGAGTGAGTGAGCAATGGCACCCTGCCTGGGTGACAACGGCTTGCACACCTGAGGAGGAGAGAGCGACTCCAATGCAGCAACTCCCCCATGCTATGACTCTGCCGGTGCACCCTGCCTGGGTCACAGCAGCCCAGTTGGCCATGGTGGTGCCTGTTGCAGAGGGACACCAGCAGCTCAGGTGTAAACAGAATGTCTCCAGAGCTGGGCCACTCTGTCGGCTTTTGGCTCTCAGCTGCAGGCACTCTAGGACAGCCCCACCCAGGGGGGTTTGCTATCCCTGAGTGTGTTAGCTAGGCCCACAGGGGTCCTTCCTTTGTCTGCCACAGGCACCAAGAGAGAGGCTATGCCTGTGGCTCCTCCCCCCTGCTTGTGAGTCAGCAGTATCGAGCTGCCACCATGGCCGCCCAGCTTTCTGTGGTAGGCTCTCTCCACTGTAGATTTCTTCCCTCCTGTGCTCTCAGTCCGTCTCCCCACTGCCAACAATGTTTCTCACCCTGAACCAGTTCTCTGGTTCCCACACTCCAGCTCCCAGACCCCCTGTTCAGCTGTGAATCAATGTCTCAGTCCGGAAACACTGAGCCGTGGTGCAGACCCTCTGTGTGTTTCTCCCTCTTTCCTGTCTGCCACAGCTCAGCCGCTTCACCCTCTTTGAACAGTCCCAAATGCCTCCCTTCTGAAGCAGGGAAATTCCCCGTTGGAGAATAGGTTTCTCCGTCAGATAAGGGACGTTTCCCCAAATTCGACAATCTCCCCCCTGTTTCAGATACCCCCGCCCTAGGGTGTGGGACCCATCCCTTTCCTTTCTTCTCCTCCTCTTTCTCCTTTCTTTTTCCCCCTCTGTCCTACCCAGTTATGTCAGGATCTTTGTAGTCCTTTCTGCTATCTGAGGTTGTTTGCTGGTGTTCAGCTGGTTCTCTGTGGGAATTATTGCATCTTTTGGTATATTCCTGATGCATCTGTGGAGAGGGATGCATTGCATGTCCTTCTACTTTACCACCATCTTTCTTCTCTCTTATGCTTTACTTTTAATATGGGTTTTACATGTTTGTTGACACTTGTCATATTCCCTTCAGTTCTCCAATTGTCAGTAATTTAAAGCCAATATATATTTAGAAAGCAATTTTGAGTTTCTCCTAATTTTTGAATGAAAGACTACAAGATTACAATTGCAAAAATGAAAGTGTTTGGGGAGTTCCCTGGCCGTCCAGTGGTTAGGACTCGGTGCTTTCACTCACTGCTGTGGTCCTAGGTTCAATCTCTAGTCAGGGAACTAAGGTTCTCCAAGCTGCCAAGGCATGGCCAACAAAAAACAAATTAAAGTTTCTTAAGTCATTTTAACTGATTTACTATTCACTTCTAGTTCTTGCTGGGACTGTTGCCTTTAGTCACCATGCTAAGTATTCATAAGAGATATGATAGGAATAGATAGGCCCGTGATTTTATGTTCAAGTATAAACAGATGAGAAGGTCTAAAAGGTTGGTGAAGAGAAACTCACTGTTTATAAGAAAAAAAAAATAGATTAATTTTTGACTGCTCTTAGAATGATGGTAAGTTGGATGCAGTAGGCAAATTAGTGCCATGTATGCCAAATGTGATGACTGGAAATTTTTCGGAGTCCAGGGGTCAGTAGGGCCACGCTGAAATTAACCAATTCTCATTTTAACATGAGGCATATGAGGATACAGCAATGAGTTTGGAATTCTTATCTGGTTTGTAAACTGTCCCTGAAGACAGTTGTCCTCCTGGAATGCAAAATCTTTTTGAATGATGATAGTACTGTGGCCATCATTACTCACTGTAGCTTCTGACCTGTTTCTCAAGACTTATGATATTGAAACTGCATTCCAGTACATGTACAGTTAAGGAAACAACGGAAAGATCTACATGAGTGTCACATAGTCTATTCCATTTTGGTGGCTGCCCCGCAAGCTTGGACCAAGAAGGCAGGTGAACCAAGTTCGGTGTGAGGGGAGAGTGTAAGCAGCATGGTTACTTCATCACCCCATGCTCTCCATCTGCTCCTGGAAGCCTTTAGTGGCCTCTCTGTAGTGACCCATTATCCAGTGTTGGGCTGGGCCAAGCTAAAGCAGTGAGAGAATAAAGATCCTAGGCAACCTGCCCTCTCTGCACTGCAGACCCTCCGCTTTGGAGTCTTACTTGACTAGTGAGTGATGCAGTCCTGAACCAATGACATGTAAACTTGGAATTATACAGCCACCTACGGGCTGTAGTCAAATCCTGGCTTACAGACTGGATCTATGGGTTTCCTCTGAACTCCAGCTGGGAAGAAGGCAGGAAATTAGAAATCAGAGACCATGTGGATGTCCTGCCAATTTAAAAACAAAGTGACAAATGTGGAAGTGAAGCCAAAAAAATTCTCATTCATAGTAGTAATCCTAGTAATGTGAAATGTATGTTTTTAGATCCACAGATTCATTTTATATATATATAATACGAAATAATGGATCGGTCATCATTGAATGCAATTGCCATTTTCTCCATATTTTGACATCCTTGGCCACGAGCATTTTTATTTCACTATCGTATTTCTCCAACATATTAATTTCCTAAGATAAACATATCCTTTTTTATTCATTTCCATGAAGTCTAAAAGCATTTCTCTATTATTTCATTATTATTCATGATGAAAACATACTTGACTTTGATACCTTTATTCATGATGAGCTATAAGTGGTATAAAATAAAACATGAGGTAAAGTGTATTTCTTATTAGTATTTTTCTTGTTAGTATTTCAGATCTAACATGGTTTCTTAGAAGCATTATTCATTTTTTAAATGTTATTACACAAATAAGACACAGATTTATTTTTTACCATTGTATTTTAAATAAATTGAGAAGCATTCCAGCATTTGAACTTACAGTGACATCTTGTGAGCCTTCCAAAGATAAATTGTTGTTTTGCGTGAAACATAACAACATAAAATCGCACACAAAATTTCCTTTGTTGTTTCTCTGCTTTTATAGCTTTCTGCAGAGCATCATGTGTTAAATTGTACGTTCACATTAATTACTTTTCACTTAGAAAAGCATCAGGATGAAACAGGGAATTTTTGTAGTCACAAATCTGTTTAAATTTTCTAATCATTGAACCTTTTTTTTTTGCATGTAGACTATTTCATTCTGTGCTATTATTATTTAGATTGTATACACACAAAACAAAATGAAAACAAGGATTCTTTGAAATAAATATGCCAATCTCCGTGAAGGAATTGTCCACTATAATATTAATTTTAAAGATTCAGAGTTGGAAAATCTTCAGCCCATCATGTGAAAGAGTTCTCTAAAACAACTATCGTGTTCCTCTTCTAAGGTAATCACTTTTTACAGAACCAATAGCCAAACAAGACAAAACACACACACACACACACACACACACACAAACGTAGAATTTTTGAAAAATATGTATACATATGTGTTAATACTTTTACATCAAAACGTGACAAATAGCTGTTTACTTGAAATGATATTTAACCCTGTATCATTTACCTTCCTGCTACATAAATGTTCCCTCATCAGCAGAACAACAATAACACTAATTAAGTGACATTTAGTGGTAAGTAATAGACTAAGCATAATAATGTGTGAAATATGTTATATGATGTTTCTTTGATCTGCTACAGTTAATTTTCACTGTTAACTCTTTTCTGGATACAAAAATTGGGGGAGGATGAATGATCATTTTCATGCTGTATCTTCATTCCCCTCACGGGGCAATGGGACCCATTCCACTTGGATTTCCAAAATTTCACATGTTATAATTAAAGGGTTCCTTCAGGTCCAAAAATCAAGAGTGCGGATTCCGAGTTCCTGGTCTGCTCTTCTAGCCTGAGAAATTGCTCATTCTCCTTTATTTCCTCTGCATGACTATATTCTCTCTTTAGATGTCAAGCATGCAGCCTTCGATGACCTTTCCAGTCTCAATGTTTGCGTCACCACAAAATTCATATCTTGAAGTCCTAAGCCCCCAATTGACGGTGTGAGGTGGTGGACCCTTTGGAATGTTAATAACGTGTGAGGATGCAGGCCTCTCGGATGGAATCAGTGCCCTTATCAAAGTGGTCTCAGATAAATCCCTCCCTCTCCTGCCCTGTGATGGTACAAGAACTCTGCAGTGGGAGACCTGAAGCAGGCTCTCACTAGAACTGGACCACACAGACACCAGGGCTTAGATTTCCAGACTCTAGAACTGTGAGCAGTGCATTTCTGCTCTTTACAAAACACCCATCTATGCTCTTTTGTGGAAGAAGCTCAAATAGGAAGACATGGCCTGACCTCTTGTATCCTCACAACACCTCCCAGGAGTCTGTAAAATACCTAAAGGGAGAGACACTATCTCACCCAACCCCGTTTGCTAGATATCTAGTCCAGTCCCTATCATTTCTGAAGCTCAATCCATACTCGTGAGGGGACCACTGATGATACCAAGAGGAGAAAGAATAGCACCAATATATATTAGGTAGATATGATGTGAGAGGACAGTCATCTACAGGGACTTTGTAAATGCTTCATGGTTCTACAAGGCAAGGCAGAATGGCATATTGTGTGAGCTATTTTTTGAAGATCGTTTGCAGGTATATTTTCTGCAAGTTTGCATTTCCAATATTTAGAAGATCAGGATAAGAATCACAGGCCTGGACACAAACGGAAGATTCGCTTTCCACTTTTTCTTCAGTCATCCTCAAGTACTAGCAAGGCGCTGTCCGAGCATACTTTTCTTGGCTCCCTCAGGTAATGAGGAAACAACATGTAATGTATCTACACCTGTGGGTATTTTCCTCATAGGCCATGTCTTTGGCCATCAACTTGAATGCTGCTTCCAAACAGCCCACGATGCTGGAATTCTAAGTGGCATCCATGTCATCTTCCCTCAGCTGAACTTGTGGAATAAGAACTTGGGTCTCATTGTTTTTTAATGAAATGCGTGCAGGCAAGAACATTTCTTGTTTCCCTCCACCCCCACCCAGCACGTCATTAGGGCAAATAGTGCAAAAATGAAAAGGGGTCTCATGTCCTGAAAGTGTCTCCTCATCCATTAATCAGCCAATAATCCCCCAACTTCTCTGCAGTGAGATTCCCAGGAGGAGGAATCCAGGCCATGGAAGGTGAGCAGAAGTGCTCTTACCCTGTAGAGTCCTGGCCCTTGCAAACACCCCATGTGATCCACCAGACCTTTTCCCTCTACCACTGGGTAAAATAGACTCAAGTACTACAGACAAATCTGGAGTCCCATGTTGATGATGAAAAATCCCCCAAACAGGGGGTACCCATGTCCCCAAATCACTGTCTGGAGGCAAGCAATCAGGAAGATTCGCCAGATCAGGGAAGCCTCCATTGTACTCTTCAAAGAAGGAAAGATAAGATTCTATCATGATCAAGTTGCTCTCAGCTTCTCTTTCCCTGTTCCAGCAGCTAGCATTAAGTTAATGGAGACGTATTTTAAGAAGAGACCATCCTAAACAGCTTTCCAGAAAAAAAATTTCGTACCTGGTATATAGCAAACACCACCCCCCTCCACTTAAAAACATCTTTTAAATTACGTTCTAATATTATTTAAGCAAGAAAAGAGATTGTGCTCTTCTGTCCACGCCTATTTTACTAAAAGCAAAATGTTCCTCACATGTTTCAGCTTGTGAGGAAATATGAGTGGCAATTGCTGAGGAGCACAAGGCAAACAATACTGGAATTCATCAGAGAGCGTTGCAAGTGTAAACATCTTTATTTGTGGACTTTTCGTTGAGGATTCTTCCATGAGGGAAAAACATTTATAATTTCCACTCTGAGAGCTTCCCAGGCACAGGGGCTGTATTCCCTGTCCTCCAGGTAGAGATGGATTGCGTGGAAATACTTCCGGGCAAGAAGTCCCAAATCGGCACAATCCAGACAGTCTTCTTGCATCTGCTCCAGTTGTTTCAGGCTCTGATCAAGGCTGGAGAGTAGTTTATCGAGGAGGGTGTTGTCCCAGGCAGCACGGCTGTCCCCCGTGGTGAAGAGTCGCAGGATCTGCTGGAACATCAGATAGTGGTAACAGGGGCCTTGGGTCGTCGGGATTGGGGCGATAGTCTCTCTTTTCCAAGGAAATTTGAAGTCGGCTCTGTCCTTTAGGCACGACGGAATGCGGCTCCTCTGCATCTGTTTCCAACGTGTGACGATTCCCTTGTTTTGCTGGCAGTGGATCCAAGGCAAGCTGCAGCCAAGACAGCAAGCAGGGGTGCAGCCCAGCATCACCGCTGCCAGGAGCACAGAGAGCCGGGCCATAGAGAATTTCGGTGATGCACCGGAGGGCCGCGAGGGGGCGCGCGGGCACCGCTAAACGGTGCGCGGATAGGCGCCTTCGCGGGAAGCGCGGGCGGCGCGCGTCTGTGGGCGGCGGCGAAAGGGCCCAGGCTGGCTTTCCAGCGGCTTGTTGGGGAAAAGCTGCCTTCGGAGAGGTGGCGGCTGCCCCGGGTCGGGCAGCACCGAGCCAAGAAGACGCGGACCCACAGAGCCTTGGCTGCTGATGCAACGTGCGCACAGGACTCAGCTGGGAGCAGAAGCCGTCGTTTCCGCTGCGGTGAGTGAGGAGGAGGGAGGTTTATCCCGCCTTGGCCAGCGGTGTTTGGAACTGGGAAGGAGCCAGAATCTTGCCTTTGGGGGCGTTCCCCTTGAGTTCCGTGCTTTATTTCCGCGCCGACACTTGAGCCAGGTCATCTTTGGGAAAAAGAAACCGTTTACTGAGGACTTTGAGGCGGGGAAGCAGAGCGAGTTGGGGCGGAGTTTACAGCTTCCGGCTCCTTTGTGGCGCGATGCGGCGACGGCTGAGAGAAGGGGAAGCGCGGCGGCGGCGGTGGCGATGGGACGACTGGCGACGGGACGGTGTTGGGGACAAAGGGGCACGCGGTGGCAGCGCGGGGACGAATGGCGATGGGGCGACTGGACGCTGGTGGGGGACGCGCTCCGGCTGAGGCGGAGCTCAAGCCACCATGGGGACTGCAGACCGCGGAGCTGGGCGGCGCTGTAGATGCTCTGGGCCTTTAGGGTGTCTTTCAAGGATACAGCGTTCAAGTAAGTATTGGGGAGTGTTGGGGGAGGAAGTGTTGAAGAGCTGAAAAGTAGGAGTATTAAAAAACACAGTTTTATTTTTTATATTTTTAATTCATTGTGTATTTAAGTTAATTCATAGTATATTTATTTTAAACTAAATGTTGAGATGTTTTTCTTGGGTTTAAATATATTTATGTTATTTTAACTACTAAGCGTAGAATATATACAAGTATATTTTATATATAGAATATACATAAAATATATTATTTAATATTCAAACACAGTTTTATTAAACTTTAAAAACTATATATTCTTTATACAAGTTTTTAACATAGTTTTACTTTGCTATCATTGATGGAAGGAAACTCATTCGTATTTTCAAGATTACTTCTTCACTTGTTTTAATGGAGGGAGTTCCCTTGCTTGACAATTTCTAATGACCCCATGACAGTCTTCACTAATTTTTGACTCATGTTCCTGAAATGTCTTTCCCAGGACCGCACCTTGACTATACTGTTAGAAAGAAGAGTTGGTGTGTACAAGCAATAGCGGGCTTAGAGCAGGTCAGACTTTTCATTGTCTTTGGTAAGAATTTTATAAACGAATTGGAATTTGATCCAATTTCCTTTGCATCGGGAAGCTTACTTTGTAAAACTCTCAGGAACATGCCAGTGTGGGGTGATTTCATTTCTTTTTTTAAACTTGATATTTTGTTCCTCCTGCATGTATTGGTATTAATTTTCAATTTAATATAGGACATTAAAACCTGCTTTATCTTGACGACTTAGTTTTGGTGCCTCCTCAACACCCCATGTCGAAGGGAAGGACTAGCTTCCTTTACCCTAATACCCACCCAGGAAACAGCTTTTAAATTAGACGACTGTGCAGTTCCATGGCTGAAACTCTAGGACTGTTTCATTTCGCAGCATCCTCTCCCTCATAGATGTGTATATTTCTAACCACTTTTCCTGGTGTCTACAATGTCAATGTCTTTTTTTTAGAGGAAGAAAAAGCCTTCTGACCCTCTTCATCTGATTTCTTCTCCCCCCAACCCTTTGCCTATGGTAACCACAAATCTGATCTCTTTTGCTTTGAGGTTGTTTGTTGTTTTGAAAGTAGAATTTACTCTGTGTCTTAAACAGTAACACCAGAGGCAGCCTGAAACAAGATCAGGATGAGGAGAGGGACGATCTATCTCCTTTATCCTAGTCACAGAGCAGATATGTTTGTTTCTTTGTCTGTTTGTTTTTGTCAGAACACTTTCTTAGAGGCTGGTTGTCTCCAAAGAGCTTCAGGTGCTGCAGGAGTTCTCTCTGGAATGTACCAGGCACTGCTCTAAGGGTGGAAACTGGGGCTCTGCTCCTTCCCAGTCGTGCAGGCAATCCCTGTCCTAGAGTTTCACCTGGGGCCTCAACATGCAGACACCTGACAGCGTTAAGGGACCTGTAGGCAAGGCTTCTCTTGGCTGGGCTGAGGGTGGACTAAAGCAGTTACAAGGTGTTATATTGTTATGAAAGGCAGTTATCATTTACTCTGTTCAAATGCTAGGCCTGTAATTTGCAAACTTTATTTGATTTGAATTGTGCAGTGTCCTGTGTGACCATTCCGAAAGTTGTCTCCGTTTTTGAAAAGAGGAAATGAAAATGTGAAGTCAGTTACATTGAGGAGCCCCAGAGTTTGTCAGAGTGGAGCTTCCTGCTGCTCCCCATCTCTGCTCTTCATCATCTCTGAGGACTGGCCCTCAGCTGCACTGAGCACGTGGTGCTTCCTTCACCCTGATCCTGCCTCTAATGTCTGTCCTCGCTGCTCCCTGGAGGGCAGTCTGCATCCCTGCCTTACTCTCCAGGAATCCACATTGCCAAGCACAAGGTCATATACATGTGCAGTCACATTTTTGGTGACAGAAGGAAGAGAACTGCATGAATGCACCCTTGTTGTTCATTTTTGTGTGACCATTTCCTGTAAACTGCCAGAAAATATGAGGGATGGTCCTGTAAAGAAATGTGGACAAATTTAAATCTACTGTATCAGCCCCTTGAGAGGAATGTACAGAAGTGAGGCTAGTTGTATTTTGGTGCAATTTAAGAATTGTCAAAATAGAGGACAGGGTCAAACCTCTAAGCATTGTTATTAGAATTGAAAAAGAGATACACTGAGGCTCTGGTATTTATTTCACCCTTGGGTGTCATGTCATTTAGATGAATGCAGCCTATTGGATTAATACTCTGTCATGTTCCAAGAGTGGGTTTAATTTCCAGTTTAATAAACAAAAGAAACATTGAACTTGTGACATTCTCTGTTGGCCATTAATGGAAGACAAATTGGGAAAAAAAAGTGAAAACAGCCTTGGGACAAGTAGTGAAGTGACGATCCTATTTAAGAATCTCATTTGCAGGCAGGGACTCAGAGCAGCTGGATAAAGGCTCCCACAGCCAGACCTCTGCATCCCCAAGCTCACCAGGGCCTGCCAGCCTCTTCACTGATGACGCGGAGGATGATGTTCTCCAGCCCTGTGTGCACCCTTAGCCTTGACCTGGCCTAGAACCATGGCCTGCCTAAGCAGGAGACCTTCCCATTTCTGCACGTAATGGAAGTCTCTTCCTTGTTTTCCTGCCTGAAGGGCAAGAAGGTTTTCAGGTTCCCTGGGGAGCAGCTGGACAGCAGTCACTGCCAAAATGGTCAGGCCCCCTCTGTCCTCCACGAGATGCCCCAGCAGATCTTCAACCTCTTCCACACAGAGCGCTCCTCTGCTGCCTGGGACACCAGCCTCCTGGACAGACTCCGCACTGGACTCCATCAGCAGCTGGAGCACCTGCATGTGTGCTTGGGGCAGGCGATGGGAGAGGAAGAACCTGCCCTGGGAATGGTGGGCCCTGCACTGGCCGTGAAGAGGTCCTTCGAGGGAATCCATCTCTAGCTGAACGAGAAGAAATACAGCGACTGTGCCTGGGAAGTTGTCAGAGTGGAAATCAGCAGGTGCTTTCTCTTGGTTAACAAGCTCCTAAGAAAACTCACGAAGTAAGAAGGAACTTGTTTCTCAGTGACTAGTGTCCCAGCACAGACTCTTAATTATTCATTTATTTCCAAACCTGTTATTTCTGCTTCAGCTATAAAATAGTTTGAGTCATATTTGGTATGTGCAGTAATATTAAGAATATCGAGGACTTCCCTGGTGGCACAGTGGTTGAGAATCCACCTGCCAATACAGGGGACAAGGGTTCCAGCCTTGGTCCTGGAAGATCCCACATGCCGGGGAGCAACAAAGCGTGTGTGCCACAGCTTCGGAGCCTGTGCTATAGAACCCGCGAGCCACAGCTAATGAGCCCACATGCTGCAACTACTGAAGTCCGAGCGCCTAGAGCCTGTGCTCCGCAACAGGAGAAGCCACAGCACAGAGAAGCCTGTGCACCGCACCGAAGAGCAGCCTTCACTCGCCGCAACTAGAGAAAGTCCAGGGGCAGCGATGCAGACCAAATGCAGCCATAAATTAATTAGTTAATTAATTAATTAATTAAAAAAAGAGAATATCCATATGCAACTCTTTTCAGAATTGGAGGCAATGAATCGGATGTCCTGTGGCTGAATCTCATGGGATAAAATAGGTATATTTGTATGTGTGTATGTTACTCATTTACTTACATTCATTTCTTCATTTTTTTGTACTTACATGTTCTGTTTTTAATATAAGAATACACCACTTTGTCTTTAATAAAAGTGTTACTTTCTTCTTTTGTTTATTTTCAGACATTTTTCTTCTGCTTTTTTTATACCAATATATTTTTATTTTATTATTTTTTATAAATTGATTAATTGATTTAATATTTACTTTTGGCTGCATTGGATCTTTGTTACTGTGCACGGGCTTTCTCTAGATGCAGCGAGTCGGGGCTCATCTTTCTTTCCGTGCGTGGGCTTCTGATTGTGGTGGCTTTTCTTGTTGCAGAGCATGGGCTCTTGGCCTGTGGGCTTCAGTAATTGTGGCTCCCAGGCTCTAGAGCACAGGCTCAGTAGTTGTGGCCCACAGGCTTACTTGCAGTGAGGCAACCAATTGGGCCACTGGGGAAGTCCTCTTTTACTCTTTGAACCTTTCCCAAAGTCCTCATGTTGCAATCTAAATATAGAAGGATGTGGTGCAATTCATTGTTTTCTTCCTTGGCCTTGGGGATAGTCTTGAGTATGAGAGATAGAGACCCTACCTAACGGAGCTTGAGTGGAGCAA
Organism: Hippopotamus amphibius kiboko; assembly: GCF_030028045.1. Lineage (NCBI taxonomy): Eukaryota > Metazoa > Chordata > Mammalia > Artiodactyla > Hippopotamidae > Hippopotamus > Hippopotamus amphibius. Next base: position 82,685,309 of record NC_080187.1, on the reverse strand, counting down.
GGCCATTGCCGTGAAGGAGGGAGTTGTAATGTAATTAGCTATTTACATTTGGGATCTGGGCTACACAGGAGACATAAAACATGCTTATGGCAGTGAGACTCTTGGATCGCTTATTTAGACTGCCTTCAGTTGTCCCGGCAAAATAGTCAGCAGTAGGAGACTTGAGGAATGAGTAGGAGTCTGTTAAGTAACATGTGAAGAGCAAATTTCCCAGAGTGAAAAACCAAACCAAAACAAAACACGGCACAGAGAGCAGCCCTGCAGCAGCAAAGGGCCTGGTGCATTTAAGGAAGTGAACAAGACCAGAGCAAGTGGACTGTGCTGATGCATGGAGAGTACGCGTATACCTTGTACGTTACACAGGGCTTCCTTGTATTTTAAATTCCTTGAAGGCAGGGGTCAGAAACTCTCCGACTCTGCAGGCTGATTTTACAAAGAACATCTCCTAGGTGCTCTGCAATTTCTAATATGGATGGTTACATAAATCAAGTTAAAATGAAAACTGCCATGTTGACTTCTGTTTCAAAAATAATTTATTTCCCATGGAAAAACTTTAAATAAATAAATAAATAAATAATGTATAAGTTAATTTTTAAAACACTTAAAGTCTTTAACTGTCCTTTCAAATCCAGTGCGTTGCCTGTGAGTTACTTGAAAGAGCTTCCGTGGGTTGAAGAGCCTGACCTCGCTGGCAGCACTGTCCGTCCCCAGAGCCACAGGTTGCAGATCGTCAGTTCTGGAGGTGGCCTGTAAGGCTGTTAAGGAAGGAAAAGTTCTTGAGGATCTCCACTCGCACTTGAGTCCAGGCACAGCTGCTGTACTCCTTGGACTTCAAGTACTGCACGATCTGCAAGTAGTACTTCTTCAGGTAAAGAACAGTCATGTATCCCCTGGTGAAGTTTTCCTTCTCCATGATTTCCTCCAGGATTGGCTCCAGACGATCTCTCTGCCCACAGAGTTCCGCAAGGAGGTTCTTAATAATGGGCTCAGTCCAGCCAGTGCGCGAGACATTTCTTCTGAAAATCCCTAAGATCTGCTGGAGCATCTCATAGATGACCAATATGGCGTCTTCCTTCCGGAACTTCTGTGGTTCCTTAATCTCCTCAGGGACCTCGAAGTTCATCCTGTCCTCGAGGCAATCTTGAGGAGCTCCAGGTAGCTGCAGCAGGAGGTTCTGACAGGCCAAATTGCTGCGCTTTTGTTGGTCTCCAAGCAAGCTGTAGCTCGTGGAAAGAGCTGTGGTGGAGACACACAGCAGGAGAGCGATTTGGAGGATGTACCTGTTGGTCATGATGAAAAGAGGAACAGGGTAGCTGCTCTCCTACTAGATGCTGAAGCAAGGTCTTCAAGAGATTGCAGTGTGAATGTCCTTTCTCCATGAGTGTGGACTATTTATACAGGATGGCCCTCTGCCTTTCTATTTGTGCAGAATTTCCCACTTTCAGTTCTCCCTTTCACTTTTCCTATGTCATTGAAATCATTAGCTCTGTTTCAAACTGTTTTTCTTGAAGCTCCTCACTATTTTATATATAGTAGAAGAAAAAAAGGTATACAAAATGAGAGGATTTCTAAGGTTTTGTAAAGTTTCAGTGACTTGCTAAATGCTAAAGAAAACCATAAGCCAAATCCTTTTGAACTTGATTATTACAGCTTGTTTCATTTGGAAAAGTATTTGTCTCTTTCTTTTTTCAGATTATGAGATTTGGGGGGGCGGGTCCTTTGTTTGTAAGAGAGTTTTCTTTTTCATAAGAATTAGGTTTGATTCCCAGTTACACTATTACAAAACAATAACTACATGTAGATTATAATGTTTAAGAAAGATGCTTATTGTTTTTCTATCTAGAATGATGTCAAAGTCACTTGATCTTAAATTTTTTGTATAGCTTTATAACTGTAAGTAGCAAGACATCACATAACTTTCTCAGCCTTAATTTATTGCTTTTTTTGCCAATCTCAACTATCTAGAATGTAATTGAAAACCAGAGATGAAGTAATATCTTTAAGCGGGCATACACTGGCCATGCATAAAAGTCCATGGTTCCCCTTGTAGGGGGCCTTTGTGACCATTATTAAGGGCCAATGTATTTTTTGTACAGACTTCTAACAATCTAAATGTCTGATTTTCCATCTGCATGCAAATACATACCACATATTAGAAGGCGGTCTAGAAGGAAAATGAAGGGAAAAAAATCAAGTAATCAGGGGATGTTACTGTTGAGAGAAGCGGTTCTAGCGCAGTATTTCTGAGACCCATTTGTATTAGCGTTCAGTAACTAATTTTGATAAAAAGAAGGCAGTAAAAAAATCAAATTATGACTTTATTTGTCCTCCTTAAATAGACAGGGAGACGCATAGTACATTTTGAAAGCCTTGCATACAAAAATAAGTTCTCATAATTATGATATTTAAAGTAATACTCTTCAGTTTTCAGAAAAGCTTGCATTATCTTTCAACCTGAATGTACTAAATCCACACTGTGTGCAGCTGTAGCAGGAGCTGCTGCCGCGTGTCATGCTCACTCTCATGGGTCATCCGGTTAAGCAGGGGAGAACATCCGTCAAGGAAATGCACAGAAGTAAAGATGCAATGGCAACAAGTGCTGTAGAGGACAGGTAAGTGGTAGTGCGGGGACTTATGATAGAAGGACATAATGTAGTTGAAGAAATCAAAGAAGATCACCCTGAGGTAATGACACTGGAGCTGAAATCAGAAGGACGGTCAGATGGGACTGCATGTGCAAAGGCCCTGTGTGGGAGGATGCCTAGTAAGGTAAAGGAGTGGACTGGAGGCCATTGTGACTTTCAAGGCAGAGAGTGGTCTGAGATGATCTGAGATGGGGCTAGAAGGCAAGTGAGAGCCAGATACCACAGGGATTGTGAGACCTTGTTAAAAAATAAAAAAAAAAAAAAGACTTCTCTTTATCCTAAGAGTAGTAGAGGATCTTGGAAGGGTTTTAGGCGGGGCAAAGTAACTTGATTAGATTTGAGGAAAAAAATACTGTCTCTACAGTAAGCAATAAATAAAGGACAGAGAGCAGAATGAATGCAGGCAGAAGACTTAGGGGTTTTACAAAATTGTCAACCAAGGGGCTAGCGGTGGAGAAGAATGACTTCATTTGCATGAAATCTCTCATGTCCTGACAGCACCAGATGTTTGAAGAAATTCTCCATCATTTTACAGATAGCTGCATCAGTTATTATGATTTTAACATATGCTTAATGTTCAGGAACATCACTTCTCTTGTAGCAAATTGAAGTAGAGGCTGCAATTATCTGGGTAAGTGTGGATGTAAAAACCTGGTGCAATCCTGAACTCTGGGTTTCCCATCATCAAGAGATCTCCTGTCTTCTGATCTTTACAATATGCTGAACATGTCTCCCAAATATCCCTCCATTCCTGTTCCTTCCTCTTAGTTGGCTGTAAGTAATCAGTTCTTCCCAGAATGGATTATTGATTGGTGATGTCTAAGGTATTGCTAAGAAACTACTTGCACTTGAAGTGTGCTGATGTACTGTCACCTGCATGGGGTGGAGAGCGAACAATTTATGCTTCCTTCTAAACTAGGGGAGTGGAAAAGATACGTGTGGCATTCATCCAAATGGATGAAGAGTATTACGAATTGAAAAGATGCAGCCAACAACACCAAAAATGGGAATGAGATTCTGAGACGGTGGCAGTGGTGGCAGTATAAATTTGAATTTCTAGGAGTCCTCACAGCAAAATAGACATTGCCACCAGATAGAAACCAAAACCCTATTTAACAGAAAACTAGTTGACATGAACCACAAAAATGCAAGCAGATGTGGCCAGATCACCAATTGCCACAAGACCCGCCTGATAGAGCTGTGCATGTGGGAGCCAGTAGAGGAAAGCAATGGACGTGAGAACCCCCAGACAGCCCAGAGGTATTTACCAAAAGCTATGCAGGCCAATCTGAGAACATCAGCTGGAAAACTGCAAGGGATTTTTCTCAGTGCTATAGCTGCTGAGTTGTGATGGTACCTGGGTAAGTTCTGACAGGCTCTGGAAGAGTCTGGGATACCAGTAATTTTCAAACCAAGCAGGCACAGCTCCCTTTGGGGAAAGGGCCCTACACGGAGGAGAAAGTGCTCAGAGTGGAATCAAACTTTAGCAGGATAGAAACAGCAGAGACAAGGAAAGAGAAGACCAGACCAGTGAGGGGAGGACCACTCAGGAGGCAAGCAGCCATGGTTTTGAACACTTCACAGCAGCAACAGCAGAGGGAGCTCTCTAAAATTAGAAACACCAGCCAGAGCCACTTCTTCTAGGAGCTGAGGAAAGATAAGCTCCTGTAAAATCAGGCACAGAAGACCCTGAAGACTGAATCTCATACAAAGTCATTTATAGAAAAAGAAGGAGAATCAGGAGCAGACTCGTAACTCTACAGATAGTGGAAACATACCAGGAACACAAGCGCACAAGACAGAGCAAATCTAACCTAGTGTTACCAAAGGAGTTTTTAAACATTCAAAAATTATGTAAAACAAAATAAATCACAATAAGACAAACCCTGAAATTAAATTATATATATATGTGAAATCATTAGACAAAAGAAAAAACTCTATATTTTGTAAAATAAAATACAGTCCAAGAAATGAGAAATTCTGGGAAAATCTGTTAATGGAGATAAGTTTCAATATGGAAAAAATATTACCAACAAGAATCCAACAGTACATAAAGTAGCATATATTGACCAAGGGGAGTTATTTTCATGAAACTGAGGATGATTCAACATTATACGGTTGAGGGGCCTCCCTGGTGGCACGGTGGTTAAGAATCCTCCTGCCAATGCAAGGGACACGGGTTTGATCCATGGTCCAGGAAGATCCCACATGCCATGGAGCTACTAAGCCTGTGTGCCACAACTACTGAGCCTGCACTCTAGAACCCACAAGCCACAGCTAATGAGCCCATGAACCACAAGTACTCAACCCTGCAGACCTAGAGCCTGTGCTCCACAACAAAAGAAGCCACCGCAATAAGTCCGCTCACTGCAACAAGGAGTAGCCCGCACTTGCCGCAACTAGAGAAAGCCCGAGCGCAGCAACCAAGACCCAATGCAGCCAATAAATGAAAAATAGAATTCATTAATTGATTTTGAAGGTAGGTCAGAAAAGACCATGTAGCATATACCTTATTCGCTAGAATTTTTGTTCCTGCAGCTGTCAGCCACAGGTAAGCATTCTGACAGCCCTGCACCTGCTATACTCTGAGAAAGTCCAAACTAGGTCAAAGGAGACATCACATGGAAATTGGCAATGCATTGCAAACTTTTTAATTTCAAGCAATGGAATGATCCCTTTAACTTGCAATACCACTGCTGGGAAGTTAGTTATAGATATTCCCGCAGAAGTGTGTTTATATATGAGTATATATGTGTATATATATATTGTATATTATGTATTATATGAACACATATGAATGTTCCCTTCAATACCATCATAATAAAAAAGAAATTAAATATCGTCACTAGGGAGTTGGCTGAGTCATAATGTAATACAGACCACAATGGAATAGTATATAGCCATGAAAAAGGAAGATCAGCTGACCTGGACCTATATTCAAGATATACGTAATTAAAAGAGCAATACATATAATAACAGATATGGTATTATTATTTGATTTATATTACTATAAAGGTATACATATGTATGCTGATATATGCATAGAATTTTTTCTCTGGGAACTTTCATTCATCAATTAATAGTTGATGCCCTAGGGCCGAATGCCAATAAGGCTAAGGATACAACAGGGGGGAAAATTCCTTCCCTTTTCACTTGTACCTTTAGAACGGTTTGTACATGGATTTTTCCCCATGTTAAGAAGACATCTGAGAGATAGGACATATAGTAATAGGCATTTTCAAAATTTAATGTACTTTGTTTGAAAGAATTTAATAAATGTTACTAAATTTTTAGCCTCTCTTTTGTTTTATTCACATTTAAATTTTTTTCTAAAATGAACATATGTTACTTGTGTCATTAGAACATAAAAAGCACCTAGTTATATTCCAAAGCAGGGTATAAAATTGTACATGCTATGCAACTATGTAAAAGTATGTAGAGAAAAGCTTTAATAAAAGAAAATAGACCTACATTTCACTAGTGATTATGTTTGATTTGTGAAACTACACGGTGATTTGTGTGTGTGTTTTCCAATTTTCCACCAGTGAATGTATCTTTGATTATTGTTTAATCAACAGTAGAGAAACCATAAGCCTAGCATTTCGGGTTACTCTGCCTCTTATGTGGGTTTCATTCTTCTCTCTGGCCTTTTGGTCTTTGCATGCCAGCTCTGACACAATGTCAGCCACCTCATGAGTTCTGCCTGCTACATCAGCACTGCCCAGAAGAAAACAGTGGATTTTGGAAAAGCAAAATCATCTGTCTGTTCCATCACCTCTATTCCACTTTGAAATGCCCGGTTATGTCGGTCATTGAATAATTCCACCAGGTTTCTTCTTTTGTAAAAGGATCCTTGGATTAGCCTGGAATCATCCATGGCTCAGAATACAAAGGCCAACGCAAGGAGTCCCGGAAGTCAGTCAACCTAGAGGAGGTCCATTGCACTCAGGGAAGGGAGGTGGTCTGAGGAGTCAGGTCCCTGGGGCCTGCCCCTCCAGGGAGACTTGCAAACTCAGGTAAAGTTGACCTGCTCGGGTGAGAGGGCCTGCTCATCCTGCCCACATCCGATGGCTTCTGATCCTCCCTGTTAAGAGAGCTTATGCTCTAATGGAATACAAATAATAGCGATAGCATTAGTAGCCGTAGTGTTAGTTACCATATAGTGAACACTAACTATGCGCCATTCTCTGAATAATCCTCATAGTGAATATTTGAGATGGGTGATTGTCATCCCCATTCGACAGAGGGCAAGGCTGAGGCTCAGAGATGCTAAGTAATGTGCTCAAGACACACACACTAATAAGATGGGTGGATTGCAATCAAAGCTGTGCTCTTTCCTGTCTGCCGCAGGTAGAATATGAAGGAGACCACAGCCAGTGCCTTAAAATAGGTACATGGTGCCAACCTTGATGGCAGTGGTAACTCTCAAAGGAAAGAGGAATTATAGCGGATGGCAAAAATAAGGAAAATAAGGAGGCAAGCAATGTGACATCTGGCCATGGTGCAGGTGACATGGTGGAGGGCCTGCTACATCAGCACTGCCCAGAAGAAATATAATGCGAGCCATACATGCAATTTCAAATTTTCTATGAGCCACATCAAAAGAGTAAAAAGAAACAAGTGAAGTTTATTTTAACACAGTATATCCAAATGTTATCACTTCAACAGATACCAATATAAAATTATTAATGACATAGTTACACTCTTCTTTTTTCATACTGCCTCAAAATATGGTGCACACTTTTACAGTCATAGGACAGCTGAGTTTGGACTCGTCAAGTGCTCAGTAGGCAACATGGGGCTGATGGCTCCCACGGTGGCCAGCACAGCTGAAGACGGAGGGAGCAGCAGGAGCAGAGCCAGGGGAATGGACAAGTTTGCAAGGAGCACACAGAAGGAGCTTCAAATCATGCACAAGCTCTGTGCTAAGAGTCAAGGGGCCTGAGGGTGGAAAAGTCACCTCAAGATGTGATGTGGAGGCTCTTGAATGCCAGAGTGTGGCATTTGTACTGACTTCAAGAGGTCTTCGGGCAGAGAGGGCACTAAGTTCTGCTCTGGGCAGAGGAACAGGCAGACATGTTAGAGGTGAGCTGAAGCAGGGAGAAGTCCTGCCCAGGGGCTCTCATGGCTGTAGAGGCTGAAATAAAGGCCATAGCAGAGGAACTGGAAGACGGGGATGGATGCAGAATTAGAAAAACGAATTCTTTTGTCTGGTTTCTTCCCTGTGTCCTCTTCCCACTTTCTGCTGTTGTGATCACGACGTGCTTCCTAATACTTGTCTTCCAATTTCCTTTATGAAGTTTCTCCTGAGGATTGGGTGATACTCACTGGAGAATTCCGTTTCTGAACGGGTTAAAATCTGTTCCTTTGGAAGACACCATCTGTTTGTTTGTTTCATTTTCCCTAACTTATTTGAGTTTTATCAAAATAACCTGGAAAAGTCATACAGCCTTATCTCTGCCAGGGAGATCTAGTTTTTAGACTGGCCTGATGTGTACCTGCTTCGCAAGAATAAATGCCTTGGCCCTTTTCACTCATCCTGTCCTTTGCTATTTGAAACCATTTTTCACTTCATCCCTCTGTGGAGATTTTTCTGCGTGCATCCTCTCCTACCAGCTTTCTGTGGTGCAGAGAACTACTTCCAGTTCCTGTATCAGTTTCCTCTGGTTAATGAGGTTTTTCAGAGAGGCAGAGTGACATTTAGAAAGTAAAGCCTGAATGACGTTTCTATCCATTTGAAATCTTTTGAATTTGGAACTGCTTTGCTATACACCTCAGAGGCAGAAAGAGCTTCCTTCTGTTTTTTGATACAATTATGTACGGAGGGCAATTATGTCTGTAGAAATCGAAATTTCAGTTTTCTTCTATCCTCCACATCTCTTCATATTTCTTTTCAAGACAAAGGGTACTATTAAAAAATGATAATTTAGACAAGATGAAGAGATACCAAGAAGTTCATGAGCAGCGGCAAAACAGAAAATAAGCCAAAAAAAAAAATCTTTTTTTTCCCAAGGGATATCTTGGAAGGAGCAACAAAATATATGTTAAGAGAGTATCTGGATACATAAAAAGAAAAATTCCCCATTCCTCGTTTTCACACGTGCAAAAAAGTTTATATAATATACATAGAAGGTCATGCACAAATCTTAAGCATACAGCTCAACAAATCATAAAATATAAACTTCTGCGCACCTTTGAAACCACAACCAAAGTGAAGACATAAACAGTGTGGACAGAACAGAAACCTGGCCCTGGCCCCCTCCCCCATCACAGTCCAGTGTCCCTCTCTCCTCCCCCATCACTAAGCTCCGCCCTAGAGTCACTACTGCCTTTTAACACGCTAGACTCTGCCTGTTGTGGAACTTGCATGAAGGGCTTCTTTCGGTCAGTAGCATGTCTCTGCGATCCGAGCGTGTTGTGAGCAGCGCTGGCTCATTAACCTGCAGGAACGAGTCACATGCATTTAGAAATGCCACCGTGTGGTGTCTTTCCCACTACTGATAAACATTTGGAATGTCTTCCTCCTGCTTTTGTCATTATACTTAATGTTGCTATGAAAACCCTCGCTTGTGTCACAAGCACATTTCTACGGCCTTCTGTTGGGTATGTGCCTAGGATGATGTAACTGGGTCATAGACTACACATATGCTCAGGTTTAGCAGATAATAACAAACATATTTTCCAAGTAGTGGAGAAGTATTGCCAGACTTCTTACTTTTTATTCTATGATGCATACTGATATCTCATTACAGTTTTATTTCCTATTCCCGTATTGGTAATAAGGTTCAGCACTGTTTCATATGCTTATTGGCCACTTGGGTATGTTCTTTACGAAGGGCCTGTTCAAATCTCTTGCCGACTTTTTCAGGTATTTTTTCTCATTGTCTCCAGAGGATGTAATTGGGTACACACGATACAAAAGAAAACACAAAGTATTAGAATTTTAAAATAAATTTAGCAAGGTCACTAAAAACAAGATCAATATTAAAACTCAGTCACCTCTTCTTATACTAGCAATAAAATATTGGAAAATGACATTTAAAAATGATACCATTGACAATATCAGGAAAAGTCTACTCCGGGACAATATCTCAGCCAGGAGGGGACGAAGGAGACATGGCAATTAAAGGTAATGTGGCCTATTCTAAGTGCCATCCCTGAGCAGAAAAAGAACACTAGGTAAAAGCTAAGTCGATGTGAATAAAGTGTGGACTTTAATTTTTTCAGCGTAGTATTAACAGGGCAAATTATCCTCATCTTTGCCCTCTAAGTATAACTCTCTAATTGAATATTTGATTCAAATAAGATGCCCCCAAAACCAATGAAAAATGTAACAGTTTTTTCTCTTACATTGAGACTTGGTGTTTCTTTGTTTGTTTGTTTTTTAACCTTGATCATCAATGAGAATTAAGCAACTTCTCCAACTTATTCTTTTTGTCTTGGGCAAGGGACATGTAAGCATTACTAAGAAGGGAAATGAGAGTCTGAGATAGGAGACTGCCAAGGCCAGCCTCTTCCTGAAAAACGCACATTCAGTTAGTGAACAAATATTCATTTAGCAAACATTTCGTAACCACTTCATAAAGAAAAAAGAGCAACTATTGCCATTTTATTGGAGTATTTGCAACATGTGTCTCAATGAAGTTTTGCTGCTGGCTTGATCATCTGTCTTGCACAGTCTTTCTGAGGTTCATCCCAACATATTTAGGCTTTATTATTGTTCCAAGTATGAATGAAATGATTTTTTCATTACATTTTCTAATTTTTAACTATCTAACACTTCATTACATTTTCGTATACACACACACGACAATAAGTAATTTTGTTTTTTTTTCCGGACAACTTTGCAAACACTATGTCTAAGAGTTTTTGGTTGATTTTTCAAATTTGTAGATAAACAAATACATTGCCTGCAAAAAAAAGTTAAAGGACTGAAAATGTCAAGTGTGGTGACCACATGGAGCAACTGCTGTTTGGTGTGTCAATTTGTACAGCTCCTTAAAAACATTATCTAGCAAAGTTGAACATATGCGCAGCCTGTGACCCAGGGAGTCCACCCTTAGCACTTACCCTGGGAAGAAAACCATCATGGAAACATGCATCAGGATATAAGTAAAGCATTTTCATAGCAGCATCACACAGAATAGTCCCGAACTAGAAACAGCCCAAATATCCCTTAAGATTGTGTGGGTAAATATGTTGTTACCTACGCTTATAACAGGGCCGTTAACATCAGTGAAAAGTAAGAACCACAAGTGTGTGCACAAACAGGGATACATCCCACAGACACAGTAGTGAGTAAAAGATCCTCAGCTCCACACAATACATATTCCATTTATATAATATTTAAAAGTAGGCAAAAGTAGACTTTATTTGAGGGTACAATTATAAAGAAAAGGGAGGAAGTGATTACCATGAAATTCAGGATACTGCTCACCTTTAGTGAGGAGGGGTGGAGATACATCCATGAAGGGGCGCACAGGATGGTGACTGGTGGTGAGGCTTCAGAATGTTGCAAAATCTGATTGTTTCTATTGGTTGCTAGTTATGTGAGTATTTGCTTTAGTTCTTCTCAACTTGATACTACCCTTTTGTGCACTTTTGTGTGGGATTGTTATACTCAACAATGAACGAGGTTAGTAACCAAGAATCTAAACTGTGCTCGTATACTTGCTCGTGTCTCAATCATTTAGCTGATAATCCTGAACAACCGCAACCACAAGAGTATCATGGTTTCCCACACTTCTTACTTGTCCAAATTCTAATGAAAAGAAGCAGAATTGGAAAATAGGCAGAAGATGAACAGAAATTCAACCTCACTCTGGGCAGCAAGTATCCTTTCAATCTGGTGTGATAAATGCATGTGAGTGGTTCTCGAAGTGTGGTCTGAGGACACAAGGGGTTCCCAGATACTCTTTCTGGGGTCTTCAAGATCATCCATTATCCAACTGCATATCTGTGTGACACTGGGTCTCCTTCAAAGACTTGAAACAAAGTGATGCGTCACAGCAGACTGGATGCAGAACAGATATGAGAACCAGCTGTGTTCTATTAAGCCAGGCAGTAAGGAGATTTGCAAAACTTTAAAACATGTTTGTTCATTGTTTTAATTTAAAAACTGTCATTAATTTTCATGAAATGTGTTTTTTTTTGTTTCTTTGTTTGTTTGTTTGTTTTTTGGTTTATTCTTCATTTATTTGGGGGGGGGGGGTGCACCAGGTTCAATCATCTGTTTTTATACACATATCCCCGTATTCCCTCCCTTCCTTCACTCCCCCACCTCGAGTCCCCCTCACCCTCCCCGCCGCAGTCCTCTAAGGCATCTTCCATCCTCAAGTTGGACTCCCTTTGTTATACAATAACTTCCCACTGACTATTTCACACTTGGTAGTATATATATGTCTGTGCTACTCTCTCGCTTCGTCTCAGTTTCCCCTTCACCCCCCGCCCCCTCCCATACCTCGAGTTCTCCAGTCCATTCTCTGTATCTACATCCTTGTTCTTGTCACTGAGTTCATCAGTACCATTTTTAGATTCTGTATATGTGAGTTAGCATACAATATTTGTCCTTCTCTTTCTGACTTCACTCTGTATGACAGATTGTAGTTCTATCCACCTCATTACATATAGCTCCATCTCATCCCTTTTTTTAGCTGAGTAATATTCTATTGTATATATATGCCACATCTTCTGTATCCATTCATTTGTTGATGGGCATTTAGGTTGCTTCCATGTCCTGGCTATTGTAAATAGTGCTGCAATAAACACTATGGTACAAGTTTCTTTTGGGATTATGGTTTTCTTTGGGTATATGCCCAGTAGTGGGATTACAGGATCATATGGTAGTTCTATTTGTAGTTTTTTAAGGAACCTCCAAATTGTTTTCCATAGTGGCTGTACCAACTTACAGTCCCACCAACAGTGCAGGAGGGTTCCCTTTTCTCCACACCCTCTCCAAAATTTGTTGTTTCCAGATTTTGTGATGATGGCCATTCTGACTGGTGTGAGGTGATACCTCATTGTGGCTTTGACTTGCATTTCTCTGATGATGAGTGATGTTGAGCATCTTTTCATGTGTTTGTTGGCCATCTGTATGTCTTCTTTGGAGAAATGTCTATTTAGGTCTTCTGCCCATTTGTGGATTGGGTTATTTGCTTTTTTGGTATGAAGCTGCATGAGCTGCTTGTATATTTTGGAGGTTCATCCTTTGTCCGTTGTTTCATAGGCAATTATTTTCTCCCATTCTGAGGGTTGCCTTTTAGTCTTGTTTATGGTTTCTTTCACTCTGCAAAAGCTTTTAAGTTTCATGAGGTCCCATTCGTTTATTCTTGATTTTATTTCCATGATTCTAGGAGGTGGGTCACAAAGGATCTTGCTTTGATGGATGTCCTAGAGTGTTCTGCCTATGTTTTCCTCTAGGAGTTTGATAGTGTCTGGCCTTACATGTAGGTCTTTAATCCATTTGGAGTTTATTTTTGTGTATGGTGTTAGGAAGTGTTCTAATTTCATTCTTTTACATGTTGCTGTCCAATTTTCCCAGCACCACTTATTGAAGAAGCTGTCTTTTTTCCATTGTATACTCGTGCCTCCTTTGTCAAAGATAAGGTGCCCATATGTGTTTGGGCTTACTTCTGAGTTCTCTATTCTATTCCATTGATCTTCCTATTTTTGTGCCAGTACCATACTGTCTTGATCACTATGGCCTTGTAGTATAGGCTGAAGTCAGGAAGCCTGATTCCACCCACTCCATCTTTCCTTCTCAAGATTGCTTTGGCTATTCGGGGTCTTTTGCGTTTCCATACAAATCGTAAGATTTCTTGCTCTAGTTCTGTGAAAAATGCCATTGGTAATTTGATCGGGATTGCATTGAATCTGTAAATTGCTTTGGGTAGTACAGACATTTTCCGATGTTGATTCTTCCAATCCAGGAATGGTATGTCCCTCCATCTGTTTGTGTCGTCTTTGATTTCTTTCATCAATGTCTTAAAGTTTTCTGCATAGAGATCTTTTGCCTCCTTAGGCAGGTTTATTCCTAGGTATTTTATTCTTTTGGTTGCAATGGTGAATGGGAGAGTTTCCTTAATTTCTCTTTCTGCTCTTCCATTGTTAGTGTATAGGAATGCAAGAGATTTCTGTGCATTAACTTTGTATCCTGCTACTTTACTAAACTCTTCAATGAGTGCTAGCAGTTTTCTGGTAGAGTCTTTAGGGTTTTCTATATATACTATCATGTCATCTGCAAAGAGGGACAATTTTACTTCTTCTTTTCCAATTTGGATTCCTTTTATTTCTTTTTCTTCTCTGATGGCTGTGGCTAAAACTTCCAAAACTATGTTGAATAATAGTGGTGAGAGTGGACACCCTTGTCTTGTTCCTGTTCTTAGAGGGAATTCTTCCAGTTTTTCCCCATTGAGAACAATGTTGGCTTTTGGTTTTTCATATATGGCTTTTATTATGTTGAGGTAATTTCCTTCTATGCCCATTTTCTGGAGAGCTTTTATCATAAATGGATGTTGAACTCTGTCAAAAGCTTTTTCTGCATCTATTGAAATGATCATATGTTTTTTATCCTTCAAGTTGTTGATATGATGTATCACGTTGATTGATTTGCGTATATTGAAGAATCCTTGCATCCCAGGGATAAACCCCACTTGATCATGGTGTATGATTTTTTTAATGTGTTGTTGGAGTCTGTTAGCTAGTATTTTGTTGAGGATTTTTGCATCTATATTCATCAGTGATATTGGTCTGTAATTTTCTTTTTTTGTGACATCGTTACCTGGTTTTGGTATCAGGGTGATGGTGGCCTCATAGAATGAGTTTGGGAGTGTTCTGCCTTCTGCTATATTTTGAAGAGTTTCAGAAGGATAGGTGTTAACTCTTCTCAAAATGTTTGATAGAATTCGCCCGTGAACCCATCTGGTCCTGGGCTTTTGTGTGTTGGGAGATTTTTAATCACAGCCTCAATTTCCGTACTTGTGATTGGCGTGTTCATGGTTTCTATTTCTTCCTAGTTCAGTCTTGGAAGATTGTATTTTTCTAAGAATGTATCCATTTCTTCCAGGTTATCCAATTGATTGGCATATAGTTGCTTGTAGTAGTCTCTCATGATGTTTTGTATTTCTGAGGTGTCCGTTGTGACTTCTCCTTTTTCATTTCTAATTCTGTTGATTTGCATCTTCTCCCTTTTTTTCTTGATGAGTCTGGCTAATGGTTTATCAATTTTGTTAATCTTCTCAAAGAACCAGCTTTTAGTTTTATTTATTTTTCTTATGGTTTCTTTCCTTTCTTTTTCATTTATTTCTGTTCTGATCTGTATGATTTCTTTCCTTCTGTTCACTTTGGTGTTTCTTTGTTCTTCTTTCTCTAGTTGTTTTAGGTGTAAGGTTAGGTTGTTTATTTGATAATTTTCTTGTTTCTTAAGGTAGGACTGTATTGCTATAAACTTCCCTCTTAGAACTGCTTTTGCTGCGTCCGATAGGTTTTGGGTTGCTGTGTTTTCGTTGTCATTTGTTTCTAGATATTTTTTGATTTCCTCTTTGATTTCTGTAGTGATTCCTTGGTTGTTTAGGAGTGAATTGTTTAGCCTCCATGTGTTTCTATTTTATGCAGTTTTTTTTCCTGTAATTGATATCTAGTCTCATGGCGTTGTGGTCTGAGAAGATGCTTGATATGATTTCCCTTTTCTTGAATTTGCTGAGGTTTGATTTGTGACCCAAGATGTGATCTATCCTGGAAAATGTTCCGTGTTCACTTGAGAAGAAAGTATAGTCTGTCGTTTTTGGATGGAATGTCCTATAAATATCAATTAAGTCGAGAGTGTCTAATGTGTCATTTAAAGCTTGTGTGTCTTTATTTACTTTCTGTTTGGATGATCTGTCCATTGATGTAAGTGGGGTGTTCAAGTCTCCCACTATTGTTGTGTTACTGTCAATGTCCCCTTTTATAGCTGTTAGCATTTGCCTTATGTATTGAGGTGCTGCTATATTGGGGGCATAGATATTTACCATTGTGATATGTTCTTCTTGAATGGATCCCTTGATCATTATGTAGTGTCCTTCCTTGTCTCTTGTAATAGTCTTTACTTTCAAGTCTAATTTGTCTGCTATGAGTATTGCTACTCCAGCTTTCTTTTGATTTCCATTTGCATAGAATATCTTTTTCCATCCCTTTACTTTCAGTCTACATGTATCCCTTGGTCTGAAGTGGGTTTCTTATAGGCAGCATATAGAAGGGTCTTGTTTTTGTATCCATTCAGCCAGTCTGTGTCTTTTGGTTGGAGCATTTAATCCATTGACATTTAAGGTGATTATTGACATATGTGTTCCAATTACCATTTTCTTAATTGTTTTGGGTTTGTTTCTGTAGGTCTTTTCCTTTTCTTGTGTTTCCTACTTAGAGAAGTTCCTTTAGCACTTGTTGTAAGGCTGGTTTGGTGGTGCTGAATTCTCTTAACTTTTGCTTGTCTGGAAAGCTTTTGATTTCTCCCTCAAATCTGAATGAGATTCTTGCTGGGCAGAGGATTCTTGGCTGTAGGTTTCTCTCTTTCAGGACTTTCAGTATATCCTGCCATTCCCTTCTGGCCTGCAGAGTTTCTGTAGAAAGGTCAGCTATTATCCTGATGGGTTTTCCCTTATATGTTATTGATTGCTTTTCTCTTGCTGCTTTTAATATTTTTTCTTTGTGTTTTATTGTCGTTAGTTTGATTAATATGTGTCTTGGTGTATTTCTCCTTGGGTTTATTCTGTATGGGACTCTCTGCGCTTCTTGGACTTGGTGAATTATTTCCTTTCCCATGTTGGGGGAGTTTTCCACTATAACCTCTTCAAATATTTTCTCAGACCCTTTCTTGTTTTCTTCTTCTTCTGGGATGCCTATAATTCGAATGTTGGTACGTTTAAGTTTATCACTGAGGTCTCTGAGACTGTCTTCTAATCTTTTTATTCTTTTTTCTCTTTCCTGCTCTGTGGCGTTTATTTCCCCCATGCTACCTTCCAACTCACTTATTCGTTCTTCTGCCTCAGTCATTCTGCTGGTTATAGCATCTAGAGTATTTTTAATTTCAGTTATTTTGTTATCCATTGCTGTTTGTTTTTCTGAGTTCTTATGAACTGTTTCTTGTACTTTCTCTATTTTGTTATTGAGATTTTGTATCATTTTTACTATCATTACTCTAAATTCTTTTTCAGGCCTTTTTCCTATTTCCTCCTCATTTATTTGGTCTTGTGGGTTTTTTTCCTGCTCCTTTGCCTGCATGGGGTTTCTTTGTTTCCTCATGGTTGTCCAAGCTTTTGGGGTTGCTTTTCCTGGTGATAGAGGTGTGTATAGAAGACTGTCCAAGCCTCAGACTAATGTCCAAGTATTGGATTAAACGAATATTCAGTCTAGGAAACACATACATGTATAAGACACACAATTACTGAATCCGTTAGGACATAAGGCTCTAGAAAGACCTGACAGAACCCCAGTGTGCTATCAGATATTCAAAGAGGAACCCAACAGAAATAGACAACTGAAACAGAGCGAATCAGAGACCAAAGCAAAAGCAAACAAACAAACAAATAACACCTTACACATACAAACATTAATCCAGGGAGATTTCGTAAGTTAGGATCAAATATAGAAAAGAGCCAGAGTACCATCAGAGAGAATGGAGATTCTCAGAATGTAATTAGACAACTGTACTAAGAACTAAGATAAAGACAAAAGCCTAATATTAAATACCAAGGCAGTGCATCATCTGGAGAATGGAGCGAGGAGTCTGAGCAGACCGATAGTGTTGCTTATAAGTATGTTAAGATAAAATAAACTTAAAATGGCTGGAAGAAAGGGGAACAGAAGAGCGTAATGTGGTTGGAAATATGCAAATAAAAAGAAAAGAATAGAAATGTATAAAAGATAGGGATGAAAGGAAAGTATGAGAGATATATTGTCCGTACTACCAAAAATGTAGCTAGATATAGAAGTATATAAAAAGGCAAAAAAAAAAAAAAAAAAGAATAAAAAATATCATTAAAAAAATTATGTTATAAAACTTGTAGATCCCTTAGGGCTAAGATGGTATTTAATAAAGAAAAAAAAAGAAAAGAGAGAGAAAAAGAAAAAGAAAAAAAAAAATCCAGAACTGATCCCAGAATGGACCAGTTCAATAGGTATTAATACTACTATTTCTGTTTCCTTAGCGTCTCAGCTGTAAGTGTCCTTCTCCTTGCCTTGGGTTTTTTTTGCATTATTCTGTGACCAGCAGAGGTTCCTTTATTGTTCGTCTGTAAGCGTCGGTGTGTGGGGAGGGAGAGGGCACAATAGTGGCTCCTTCTCCTGGGAGTGAGTGAGCAGTGGCGCACTGTTGTTTCAGTCGGGCTTGGAGGTGCCTGTTGCAGAGGGACGCCGGTGGCTCAGGCGTAAACAGAAAGTCTTAGAGTTGGGCCTCTCTCGGGTTTTTTGTTGTTGTTGTTGCTGTTGTTGTTTTTTTTTTTTTTCTCTCAGCAGCCTCCCTGCTGCTGGCATTGCAAGGGGTTTTAATCTAGCCCCGCCCGAGTGCCTGAGGGTGCTTGTTATCCCTGAGCGCCTTCGGTGGCCCACTGGCATCTCTCTACTGCCTGTTGCAGAGGCGCCGAGCACAGCTCCTCCCCCCCCGCCCGTGAGCCTGCAGCCTCCAGCCGCCATCATGGCCGGGCAGCTCTCAGGGATGGGCACTCCTCTCCGCGGACCTCCTCCCTCCTGTCCTCTCGGTTCGTCACCCTACTGGCAACAATGTTTCTCACCCTGAACCAGCTCTCCAGTTCCCACGCTCCCGCTCCTGGACCCGCCGTTCAGCCGCGGATCGATGTCTCGGTCCGGGAATGCTGAGCTGCACTGCGGACCCTCCGTATGTTTCTCACTCCCTCCCATCTGCCACAGCTCCGCCGCTTCACCCTCTCTGAGCCGTCGTAGATGCCTCCCTACCGGCTATGTCGGGCTCCCCGCAGTCCTTTCTGGTGTCCGAGGCCGTCTACTGGTGTTCAGCTGGTTCTCTGTGGGAATTACTGTGTCCTTCCATGCATTCCCAATGCATCTGTGGAGAGGGATGCACTCCATGTCTCTCTACTTTGCCGCCATCTTTTTTCCTCCATGAAATGTGTTTTTATGTGAAGATATAATGGGTGTTTTTTTTTTTGAGATACAGTTAACAGACAATAAACAGCATATATTTAGAGCATACAATTTGGTATCCCAATCTCCCAATTCACTCCTCCCCCAACCCTCCCTGCTTTCCCCACTTGGTGTCCATGTGTTTGTTCTCTACACCTGTGTCTCTATTTCTGCCTTGCATTTCCTGTTTCATAGTTGTCAGCATTTGCCTTATGTACTGAGGTGTTCCTATATTGGGTGCATATGTATTTGTAAGTGTTATCTCCTCTTCTTGGATAGATCCCTTCATCTTTATGTAATGTCCTTTCTTGTCCTTGTAACATTTTTTATTTTAAAGTCTATTTTATCTGATATGAGTATCGCTACTCCAGCTTTCTTTTAAATTCCATTTGCATGGAATATCTTTTTCCATCCTGTCACTTTCCGACTGTATGTGTCCCTAGGTCTGATGTGGGTCTCTTGTAGACAGCATATATGTGGGTCTTGTTTTTGTATCCATTCAGCCAGTCTGTGTCTTTTGGTTGGTGCATTGAGTCCCTTTACATTCAAGGTAATTATCGATATCTGTGTTCCTATTACCATTTTCTTAATTGTTTTGTTGTTGTTTCTGTAGGTCCTTTTCTTCTCTTATGTTTCCCGCTTAGAGAAGTTCCTTTCGCATTTGTTGTAGGGCTGGTTTGGTGGTGCTGAATTCTCTTAGCTGTTGCTTGTCTGGAAAGGTTTTGATTTTTCTGTTGAACCTGAATGAGATCCTTGCTGGGTAGAGTATTCTTGGTTGTAGGTTCTTCCCTTTCATCACTTGAAATATATCGTGCCACTCCCTTCTGGCTTGCAGAGTTTCTGCTGAGAAATCAGCTGTTAAGCTTATGGGAGTTCCCTTGTATCTTATTTATCATTTTTCCCTTGTTGCTTTTAATAACTTTTCTCTGTCTTTAATTTTTGTCATTTTGACTACTATATGTCTTGGCATATTTCTCCTTGGGTTTATCCTGCCTGGGACTCTCTGCACTGCTTGACTTGGGTAGCTATTTCCTTTCCCATGTTGGGGAAGTTTTCAGCTATAACCTCTTCCAGTATTTTCTCAGGTCCTTTCTCTCTCTCGTCTCCTTCTGGGACCCCTATAATGTGAACGTTGATGCGTTTAACATTGTCCCAGAGGTCTCTTAGGCTGTCTTCAGTTCTTTTCATTCTTTTTTCCTTATTCTTTTCCGCATCAGTGATTATCACCATTCTGTCTTCCAGGTCACTTATTCGCCCTTCTGCCTCAGTTAATCTGCTGTTGGTTCCTTCTTGTGTGTTTTACATTTCCGTTATTGTGTTGCAGATCTCTGTTTGTTTGCTCTTTACTTCTTCTAGGTCTTTGGTAAACTTTTAAATCTTTGCCTCCGGGCTTTTTTCAAAGTCCTGGATCATCTTCACTATCATTATTCTGAATTCTTTTTCTGTAAGTGTGCCTATCTCCTCTTCATTTAGTTGTTTTTCTGGGGTTTTATCCTGTCCCTTCATCTGGTACAAAGTCCTCTGCTTTTTCATTTTCTCTGTCTTTCTGGGGCCGTGGTTTTCAGCTCCACAAGACAAAATACTGCTGAGACTGCTTGATACTGCTGTCTGCCCTCTTGTGGAGGCAGCTATCTAGGACTGTTTCACATTCATTATCTGATCTAAACCCATGAAGAAGGCTTTCATGTTTCCATATACTTATTTACTATTCATTTATCTCTTTGATACAGTATTCATTCAAATATATCACTCATTTTTATTGGGTTAGTTTCTTATTGTTGAGTTTTGAGAGCATTTTTTGATATTTTCTGGACACAAGTCCTTTATCAGATATGTAATTTGTAAATAGTTTCTCCCAGACTGTGGCATGGTTTTTTCATATTCTTATGAGTATTTTATGAACAAGTCCCTACATCAGATATATCTGAGGACCTAAAAGTGCCTGATGACACCCTAAATTCCTAGGGTGTCATTGTCACCAGCTTTGTTAAGTGCAAAAAATAGCATACAAATGTACACTGATATTACCCTGTAACTACATGTCCATATGCTTAGGCAATATTTATGTAATATTTATGTTAACCAAGATGTTCACCAGGATCTAGCTGCTTAAGAGTAGATAAAACTTCTCGACCCCCTAATCTGTGTCCTCTCCATGGTTTCCTCGGGAGGTGGAGGCGGGGTGGGAAGGGCTCTGTTGTCACGGCTCTACCTTCTGTCCCCACTGACTTGGTTCACGCATGCACGTCCAGACACCCTCTGCTTGTTTCCCCATATCACTTCAATCCTGGACACTATGATTTCTATGCACATGGGGGCTTTGTGTGGGCAACCATCTCTACTGAAGCTTTGAAGAAGATGGAGGAGAGGATTTCATCACTTTAGTGCACATAATTTCAAGTGGCCTGTGAGACATCCTTGTTCTTAAAAGTCCTTTATTTGCCCTCACCAGAAATTTTTCACAGCTGCCTTATTCCAGGGAGCACCACAGCCCCAAGACCATCGACTGTGTTTCTCTCTCTTTCCTCCTCAAACACAGACACACAAAAACATGCTATTGGTATTGTGCTGTCTTTTGTGTTGCTATATCCACAACCTCAAGATCTCACCTTGTATCTCAAGAGGCCCACTCAATATTTTTCTAAACAACAAATGCTTTCCTAGTAATGCATTCTGATGCCAGCTAAAATAATCACTTCACTCCTCATATGTAGCTATCCATGCAGATGTGCTGACTTACATGTGGCAAAGCTTTTTAATATATGCAAATATTCACACATGCAGCTTTAGGTTAGCCTCCATCGTTCTTATTAGAATTAATATTAATTGTCATTTATCCTCTACTATGATGAACATACTTTTGATATTCTGGATGGACTAGAATGCTCAGTGGTGTCATAGTTATTTATAATTCTGCAGAGTAGGCCTCTCCTCTGTCCCCTAGTGCCCTGCACAGCACAGAGCAGGCCTTTCCTGGGCTGCACCAGCCTCTTGCTATCTCAGCCAATTTAGCTGTTCAGCCCAGGTGAACTTTAGCATCCTCTGGGCTGCTCTAGGCATGCCTTTCACTCTGCATTTCGGTGTACTGATCTTGCGTTTGACTCCTAGGCAAAAGGAAGCACAGCTGTGGAAGGGCTTTCGGCAGAGCTGGGATGTGGAGTCTCAGACTATGGGAAGCTGGGGAGAGAGGGAAAGTTTACTGTCTTATAGGAACCTTGACTGGCTTGGGAGGATGACAATAGCAGCAGACCTACCAGGATGGCACTTCTCTGTCCCACAGCTGGTGTTTTACCCAGCTTAAGTCAGAAGGGGGAGCCCTGAGCTCACTGTCTTGATAGTGTCTGCTCTGAAACTGTGGACTAACATTTCTTCTCAAAGCCGAATCCCTTAAAGGGAACACAGACTTCTGTGCTACTCTAGGAGAAAACGCCTAGATACAAATAAAGTCGTATAGGATTCTTCCCTTTGTACTTCTTTTTTAACCTCCACTCACTAGCTATGTGACCAAGGGGAAGTTACTAAACCCCTTGGAGACTTAGTTTTCTGTAAAAAGCAGTAATGGAATTGTGCCTACCTGAGGGGTAGTTGTGAAGAGGACTAAATCCGATTACATAGGTAAGAGCTCAGCTCACCGCCTGGATGGCAGCTGCTAATGACAGGAACAGTCAATAATTCAGATTCCCAAAGGGTTCAGTAAAGACAGAACCCCAGCCATGCTGGGCAGGTGTCTAAAGAGCTGCTAGGGGAAGATGACTTTCCCAGAGTAATACCTGGAATAAGTGAGTGCTCCCTCTCTCCCACCTGAATTTCCATTTCTCCCATGCTTCCTGGTTTTTCACTTGGCCTGAAACAACTTCATCTGCTGCACCTGTCTTGGATCTGACTTTAGAGAATATGTAGCTTCAGAGGTGCAGAGCAGCAGGAAAAGCAGATAGGATAGTCCTGGAATTCTGTATGAACAGGGAAGGGGGAATCAGGAACAGGCTCACTTTTCTGAAGAAAACAAAATGGGGAGAAAACCTAGCCAGATGGCAGGGGTATCAGGCAGACTTCTGCCTCCCTCTGGTGTCTGTGCCCTGGAAGCAGACAGAGACCCCAGCTCTCCTCAGACACCCACACATCTTGGCTGAACCATGAGGAGTAAAGGAAAGGGAGTGCAACTTAACAGTGTCACAGGAGTGCCTGGGACGTCTCACCCTTAGGATTGGCCAGTGGAGGGAGGTCGGCACGTAAACATTTTAAAACCCTGTGGTGGGGAGGAGGGAAGCAGAGCATCCCACAGAAGATAGGGATGAGTTTAGGACAAACACAAGAGCTGAAATATTCCCTTGGTCACCCTGACAGCCAGTCAAACTCTAACTTTAGGGCAAAAGAGCCTGGGGCACAGGGTAGAAGCAGTTGGCGCCCTTGCTTCCAGTTCCACAGCCACCTACCTGCCTCCCATTTTAATTCTGTAGAAGCTCAGGCCACATTTATTCTCTGAAATCACATCCCCTTACCATCTTTTACCTTGAATATTCCACATGGCTTCCTTGTATTTTAAATTTGTTGAAGGAAGGGGCCTGAAACTCTACTATTCTAAAGGCTCATTCTACAAAGAACATCTCCTAGGTGCTCTGCAGTTTTTAATACGGATGGTTACATAAATCAAGTTAAAATGAAAACTGCCATGTTGACTTCCGTTTCAAAAATAATTTATTTCTCATGGAAAAACTTTAAATAAATAAATAAATAAACAAATAAATAATGCATAAGTTAATTTTCAAAACCCTTAAAGTCTTTAACTGTCCTTTCAAATCCAGTGCGTTGCCTGTCAGTTACTGAAAGAGCCTCCGCGGGTAGAAGAGCCTGACCTCGCTGGCAGCACTGTCCGTCCCCAGAGCCACAGGTGGCAGATCGTCAGTTCTGGAGGTGGCCTGTAAGGCTGTTAAGGAAGGAAAAGTTCTTGAGGATCTCCACTCGCACTAGAGTCCAGGCACAGCTGCTGTACTCCTTGGACTTCAGGTACTGCACGATCTGCAAGTAGTACTTCTTCAGGTGAAGAACGGTCATGTCTCCCCCGGGGAAGTTTTCCTTCTCCATGATTTCCTCCAGGATTGGCTCCAGACGATCTCTCTGCCCACAGAGTTCCGCAAGGAGGTTCTCAATGATGGGCTCAGTCCAGCCAGTGCGCGAGACATTTCTTCTGAAAATCCCTAAGATCTGCTGGAGCATCTCATAGATGACCAATATGGCGTCTTCCTTCTGGAACTTCTGTGGTTCCTTAATCTCCTCAGGGACCTCGAAGCTCATCCTGTCCTCGAGGCAATCTTGAGGAGCTCCAGGTAGCTGCAGCAGGAGGTTCTGACAGGCCAAATTGCTGCGCTTTTGTTGGAATCGAAGCAAGCTGTAGCTCGTGGAAAGAGCTGTGGTGGAGACACACAGCAGGAGAGCAATTTGGAGGATGTACCTGTTGGTCATGATGAAGACAGGAACAGGGTAGCTGCTCTCCTATTAGATGCTGAAACACAGTCTTCAGGAGTTTGCAGTGTGAATGTCTTTTCTCCATGAATGTGGACTATTTATACAGAATGGCCCTCCACTCTTTCTATTGGAGAGGAATTTCCCACTTTCAGTTCTCCCTTTCAGTTTTTCTATGTCATGTAAACTATTAGTTGTCTTTTAAACTCTTTTTCTTTAAGCTCCTTGGTATTTCATCTTCTATATATTGGGGGAGGGGGATATTCAAACCGAGAGGATTTCTTATGTTTTGTAAGGTTAAGTAAATTGCTAAATGCTAAAGAAAGAAATAAACCAAATCCTTTTCAAGTTGATTATTGCAGCTTCTTTCATTAGGAAAAGACTTTTCCTTTTACTTTTTTCATATTATGAGATTTGGGGGGGAGGTCTTTGTAGGTAAGAGAGTTTTCTTTATCATAAGAATTAGGCTTGCTTCCTAATTACACTATTACGAAAGGATAAATACATGCAGTTTATGATTTTTAAAAAGACACCTATTGTTTTTCTATCTAAAATAGAATGATATCAAACTCAGTTGACCTGCATTTTCTTTCTAGGGTCTTAACCACAAGCAGCAAGACATCACATAAGTTTCTCAGCCTTAATTTATGGCTTTATCTGGCAATCTCAGCTGTCAAGAATATAACTGAAAACCAGAGATTAAGTAATGTCTCTAAGCAGGCAAAAGGAATGTTACACTGGCCATGCATACAAGTCCATGGTTCCTCTTGTAGGGGGCCTTTGTGACCATTATTGAGGTCCAATGTGGTTTTTATACATACTTCTAACAATTTTCCATCTGCATGCAAATACATACCACATATTAAAAGGAGGTCTAGGAGGAAAACGGAGGGAAAAAATCAGGTAATCAGGGGATGTTACTGTTGAGAGAAGCGGTTCTAGCTCGATATTTCTGAGACCATTTTTGTGTTACAGTTTAGTAACTGATTTTGATAAGAAAGGATTCAGTAAAAAAATCAAATTATGACTTTTCTTGTCCTGCTTATATAGACAGGGAGACGCATAGTACATTTTGAAAACCTTCCATACAAAATTAAGTTCTCATAATTATGATATTTAAAGTAATACTTTTCAGTTTTCAGAAAAGCTTGCATTATCTTTCAACCTGACTGTACTAAATCCACACTGTGTGCAGCTGTAGCAGGAGCTGCTGCCACGTGTCATGCTCACTCTCATGGGTCATCCGGTTAAGCAGGGGAGAACATCCGTCAGGGAAATGCACAGAAGTAAAGATGCAATGGCAACAAGTGCTACAGAGGAGAGGTAAGTGGTAGTGTGGGTACTTATGATATAAGGACATAATGTAGTTGAAGAAATCAAAGAAGATTGCCCTGACGTAATGTCACTGGAGCTAAAATCAGAAGCACGGTCAGATGGGACTGCATGTGCAAAGGCCCTGTGTGGGAGGATGCCTGGTAAGGTAAAGGAGTGGACTGGAGGCCATTGTGACTTTCAAGTCAGAGAGTGGTCTGAGATGATCTGAGATGGAGCTAGAAGGCAAGTGAGAGCCAAATAGCACAGGGATTGTGAAACCTTGTTAAGAAGCTTTTCTTTATCCTAAGAGTGGTAGAAGCTCTGGAAGGGTTTTAGGCGGGGCAAAGTAACTTGATTAGATTTGAGGAAAAAAATACTGTCTCTGCAGTAAGCAATAAGTAAAGAACAGAGAGCAGAATGAATGCAGGCAGAAGACTTAGGGGATTTAACAGATAGAGGACCAAGGGGCTATTGGTGGAGAAGAATGAATTCATTTGCATGAAATCTCTCATGTCCTGACAGCACTAGATGCTTGAAGAAATTCTCCATCATTTTACGGATAGCTGCATCAGTTCTGTTGGTTATTATGATTTTAATATATGCTTAATGTTCAGGAACATTACTTCTGTTGTACCAAAGTGAAGTAGAGGCTGGAAGTATCTGGGTAAGTGTGGATGTAAAAACCTGGTGCAATCCTGAACTCTAAGTTTCTCATCATCAAGAGATCTCCTGTCTTCTGATCTTTACAACATGCTGAACATATCTCCCAAATATCCCTCCATTCCTATTCCGTCTTCTTAGTTGGCTGTATGTAATCAGTTCTCCGCAGAAAGGGATTATCGATTGGTGATGTCTAGGGTATTCCTAAGAAACTGCCGGCGCTTGAACTGTGCTGATGTAATGCCACCTATATGGGGTGGAGAGGAAACAATTTATGCTTCCTTCTAAACTGGGGGAGTGGGAAAGATACCAGTGTCATTCAATCAAAAGAGTGAAAATTTGGGCATCAGGTCCTGGGAAGATGGCAGTGGTGGCAGTATAATTTTGAATTTCTAGGAGTCCTCACAAAGAAAGAGACATTGCCACCAGATAGACACCAAAACCCTATTTAACAGAAAACTAGTTGACATGAACCACAAAAATGCAAGCAGATGTGGCCAGATCACCAATTGCCACAAGACCCGCCTGATAGAGCCGTGCATGTGGGAGCCAGCAGAGGAAAGCAATGGACGTGAGAACCCCCAGACAGCCCAGAGGTATTTACCAAAAGCTATGCAGGCCAATCTGAGAACATCAGCTGGAAAACTGCAAGGGATTTTTCTCAGTGCTATAGCTGCTGAGTTGTGATGGTACCTGGGTAAGTTCTGACAGGCTCTGGAAGAGTCTGGGATACCAGTAATTTTCAAACCAAGCAGGCACAGCTCCCTTTGGGGAAAGGGCCCTACACAGAGGAGAAAGTGCTCAGAGTGGAATCAAACCTTAGCAGGATAGAAACAGCAGTGACAAGGAAAGAGAAGACCAGACCAGTGAGGGGAGGACCACTCAGGAGGCAAGCAGCCATGGTTTTGAACACTTCACAGCAGCAACAGCAGAGGGAGCTCCGTAAAATTAGAAACACCAGCCAGAGCCACTTCTTCTAGGAGCTGAGGAAAAATAAGCTCCTGTAAAATCAGGCACAGAAGACCCTGAAGACGGAATCTCATACAAAGTCATGTATAGAAAAAGAAGGAGAATCAGGAGCAGACTCGTAACTCTACAGATAGTGGAAACATACCAGGAACACAAGCGCACAAGACAGAGCCAATCTAACCTAGTGTTACCAAAGGAGTTTTTAAACATGTAAAAATTATGTAAAACAACATAAATCAGAATGAGACAAACCCTGAAATTAAATTATTTTTATATGTGAAATCATTAGACTTAAAAGAAAAAACTCTATATTTTGTAAAATAAAATACAGTCCAAGAAATGAGAAATTCTGGGAAAATCTGTTAATGGAGATACGTTTCAATATGGAAAAAATATTAGCCACAAGAATCCAACAGTATGTAAAAGTAGCATATATTGACCAAGGGGAGTTATTTTCAGGAAACGGAGGATGGTTCAATATTTTATGGTCATAGAACATTACTTGGAGCAGATTATAAGGTAAAATGACCAAAATCTAGAGTAAAACTTGGGTCTTCTAAAAATCTTATGGGATTTAGGAAGACCTTTCTCACCAAAATGTAAAACCCAAGAACTATAATAGAAAATATTAATAAGTATGACCACAAACAAGTTAGAAATACCAGTATGGCAATAAACTCAAAAAGGAAGAGCACAGCAAAGAAACAGCTACAATACACAATGAGAAAGGGATCATTTTCTTCACTTACAAAGAGCTCCTAAAATTTCTAGACAACGATCCAATAGAAGAGTTTATAAATAGCTAGTTACCAAGAAAAGAAGTATAAGAGGTCAGTAAAGAAGAAGATCTGCTCAGTGTTGCTAAGAAATAAATGTAAATCAAACTAGTAACAAGATAACCATCATCACCAATAAGATTTGCAAAGGGCAAGGGGAAATGGGCATTTTGAATAAATGCTCAGTGAAAGTATAAATTTATGCAAGCCTCTTGGAGAGCGGGAAAGATTGTTTCTTCAAAAACAGCCAGGGCTTCCTAGGTGGCGCAGTGGTTGAGAATCCACCTGCCAATGCAGGGGACACGGGTTCGATCCCTGCTCTAGGAAGATCCCACGTGCCGCGGAGCAACTAAGCCCGTGTGCCACAACTGTTGAGCCTGTGCTTTAGAGCCCATGAGCCACAACTATTGAGCCCATGTGCTGCAACTACTGAAGCCCACACGCCTAGAGCCCGTGCTCCGCAACAAGAGAAGCCATGGCAATGAGGAACCCGCACACCACAACGAAGAGTAGCTCCCACTCACTGCAAGTAAAAAAAAGCCCGCACACAGCAAAAAAGTCCCAACACAGCCAATAAAGTAAATAAATAAGTAAATTAAAAAAAAAAAACCCAGCCAGAACAATGTCTCCCAGCACACATGAGAATCTGCAGCATAGCTTCGACTCTGCTCACCAAGATGTGGCACCCACGTCCCTCCTCTGGCACCTGGTCGGAACTCTGTGGTAGAAGCAATGGTGTGTGATTTTTGAAGGTGGCTCAGGAAACACCCTGCATCATATAACTTATTAGTGGGAATTCTTGTTCCTGAAGCTGTCAGCCACCAGGTAAGCAGTTGGACTGCCCTGAACCTAGCGTGCTTTGAGAAAGCCACACGAGTTCACAGGACACATTGATGGAAATTGGCAGTACATTTCAAACTTTTTAATTTCAAGCAATGGAATCGTCCCTTTAACTTGCAATACCACTGCTGGGAATTTAGCTCTAGATATTCCTGCAGAAGTATGTTTATAGTTAAGTATATTGTGTATATATTTCGTATATTATGTATTATATGAACATATATGAATGATCATTTCAATACCATCATAATAAAAAAAAGAGAAATTAAATATCCATCACTAGGGAATTGGCTAAGTAATACTATAAAATAGACCAAAATGGAGTATTATATAGCCATGAAAAAGGAAGATCAGCGATATGCACCTATATTCAAGATGTATTTAATTAAAGGAGCAACACATATAATAATGGATATGGTATTATTATTTATTTTATAAATTAATATAAAGGTATACATATGTATGCTGATATATGCATGTAATTTTTTCTCAGGAAACTTTCACTCATGTGTTAACAGTAGATACCCTAGGGGAGAATGCTGATTAGGGTAAGGATGCAAAAAGGGCGAAAATTCTTTCCCTTTCCCTTTGTTCCTTTAGAACAGTTTGTACATGGATTTTTCCCCATGATAAGAAGATATACGGGAGATAAGATATCTAATAATAGGCATTTTCAAAATTTAGTGCATTTTATTAGATTGAAAGAATTTAACAAATGTTACTAAATTTTTAGCCTTTCTTTTGTTTTATTCACATTTAAGTTTTTTCCTAAAATGAACATGTTGCTTGTGTCATTAGAAAATAAAAAGTACTTAGTTATATTCAAAAGCAGGGTATAAAATTGTACACACCATGCAACTATGTAAAAGTGTATAGCGAAAAAAATTAATAAAAGAAAATATACCGACATTTTAATAGTGATTATGTTTGATTTGTGAAAGTAAAGGGTGATTTGTGTGTGCATGTGTGTGGTTTTCCAATTTTCCACCAGTGAATGTATCTTTGATTATTGTTTAATCAACAGTAAGGAAACCATAAGCCCAGCATTTCGGGTTACTCTGCCTCTTATTTGGGTTTCATTCTTCTCTCTGGCCTTTTGGTCTTTGCATGCCAGCTCTGACACAACGTCAGCCATCGCATCAGTTCTGCACAGTGGGTTGTGGGAAAGCAAAGTCATCTCTCTGTTGCATCATCTCTGTTCCACTTGGAAATGCATGGTTATGTCGGTCACTGAATAATTCCTCAAGGTTTCTTCTTTTGTAAAAGGATCCTTGGATTAGCCTGGAATCATCCGTGGCTCAGAACACAAAGGCCAACGCAAGGAGTCACAGAGGTCAGTCAACCCAGAGGAGGTCCGTTGCACTCAGGGAAGGGAGGTGGTCCGAGGAGTCGGGTCCCTGGGGCCTGGCCCTCCAGGGAGACTTGCAAACTCAGGTAGAGTTGACCTGCTCAGGTGAGAGGGCCTGCTCATCCTGCCCACATCTGATGGCTTCTGATCCTCCCTGTTAAGAGAGCTTATGCTCTAATGGAATAAAAATAATAGCAGTAGCATTAGTAGGCGTAGTGCTAGTTACCACATAGTGAACACTAACTATGTGCCATTCTCTGAATAATCCTCATAGTGAATATTTGAGATGGGTGATTGTCATCCCCATTCGACAGAGGGCAAGGTTGAGGCTCAGAGAGGCTAAGTGATGTGTCCAAGACACACATACCCATGAAGATGGGTGGATTGCAGCCAAAGCTGTGCTCTTTCCTGTCTGCCACAGGTAGAGTATGAAGGAGACCTCGGCCAGTGCCTTCAGATAGGTACATGGTGCCAACGTGGTGGCAATGGTAACTCTCAAAGGAAAAAGGAATTATAGCTGATGAAGAGGATAGGGAGGCAAGCAATGTGACTTCAGAAATGGTGGCCATGGTGCGGGTGACATGCTGCAGGGCCTGCTACATCAGCACTGCCCAGAAGAAATATAATGCGAGCCATTCATGCAATTTAAAATTTTCCACGAGCCGCCTCAAAGGAGTAAAAAGAAACAAGTGAAGTTTATTTTAACAGTATAATTTATTTAACACAATATATCCAAATGTTATCATTTCAACAGATACCAATATAAAATTATTAATGACATGGTTACACTCTTCTTTGTCCTACTGCCTCAAAATATGGTGCACACTTTTACAGTCGTAGGACAGCTGAGTTTGGACTCGTCAAGTGCTCAGTAGGCAGCATGGGGCTGATGGCTCCCACGGTGGCCAGCACAGCTGAAGACGGAGGGAGCAGCAGGAGCAGAGCCAGGGGAATGGACAAGTTTGCAGGGAGCACACAGAAGGAGCTTCAAATCATGCACAAGCTCTGTGCTAAGAGTCAAGGGGCCTGAGGGTGGAAAAGTCACCTCAAGATGTGATGTGGAGGCTCTTGAATGCCAGAGTGTGGCATTTGTACTGACTTCAAGAGGTCTTCAGGCAGAGAGGACACTAAGTTCTGCTCTGGGCAGAGGAACAGGCAGACATGTTAGAGGTGAGCTGAAGCAGGGAGAAGTCCTGCCCAGGGGCTCTCATGGCTGTAGAGGCTGAAATAAAGGCCATAGCTGAGGAACTGGAAGACGGGGATGGATGCAGAATTAGGAAAACGAATTCTTTTGTCTGGTTTCTTCCCTGTGTCCTCTTCCCACTTTCTGCTGTTGTGATCACGACGTGCTTCCTAATACTTGTCTTCCAATTTCCTTTATGAAGTTTCTCCTGAGGATTGGGTGATACTCACTGGAGAATTCCGTTTCTGAACGGGTTAAAATCTGTTCCTTTGGAAGACACCATCTGTTTGTTTGTTTCATTTTCCCTAACTTATTTGAGTTTTATCAAAATAACCTGGAAAAGTCATACAGCCTTATCTCTGCCAGGGAGATCTAGTTTTTAGACTGGCCTGATGTGTACCTGCTTCGCAAGAATAAATGCCTTGGCCCTTTTCACTCATCCTGTCCTTTGCTATTTGAAACCATTTTTCACTTCATCCCTCTGTGGAGATTTTTCTGCGTGCATTCTCTCTTACCAGCTTTCTGTGGTGCAGAGAACTACTTCCAGTTCCTGTATCAGTTTCCTCTGGTTAATGAGGTTTTTCAGAGAGGCAGAGTGACATTTAGAAAGTAAAGCCTGAATGATGTTTCTAGCCATTTGAAATCTTTTGAATTTGGAACTGTTTTGCTGTACACCTCAGAGGCAGAAAGAGCTTCCTTCTCTTTTTTGATACAATTATCTACGGAGGACAATTATGTCTCTAGAAAACAAATTTACCGTTGTCTTCTCTCCCCCTCATCTCTTAAATAATTTTTTTCAAGAAAACGGGCCCTATAAAAAATGATAAATTAGACAAGATGAAGAGTTACTGAGAAGTTCATGAGCAGCGGCAAAACAGAAAATAAGCCAAAAAGCAATCTTTTTTTTTTTCCCTTGGGATATCTTGGAAGGGGAAACAAAATCTATATTAGGAGAGTACTTGGATACTTAAAAGGGAGAATTCCCCTTCCCTCTTTTTGAAAAAAAAAATTACGTAATATACATAGAATGTCACATACGAATCTTATGCATACAGCTCAACAAATCATAAAATATAAACTTCTGCGCTCCTTTGAAACCACAACCAAAGTGAAGACATAAACACTGTGGACAGAACAGAAACCTGGCCCTGGCCCCCTCCCCCATCACATTCCAGTGTCCCTCTCTGCTCCCCCATCACTAAGCTCCGCCCTAGAGTCACTACTGCCTTTTAACAGGCTAGACTCTGCCTGTTGTGGAACTTGCATGAAGGGCTTCTTTCAGTCAATAGCATGTCTCTGAGATCCGAGCGTGTTGTTGTGAGCAGCGGTGGCTCATTAACCTGCAGGAATGAGTTACATCCATTTAGAAATGCCACCGTGTGGTGTCTTTCCCACTACTGATAAACATTTGGAATGTCTTCCTCCTGCTTTTGTCATTATACTTAATGTTGCTATGAAAACCCTCGCTTGTGTCTTTCGGAGCACATTTCTACGGCCTTCTGTTGGGTATGTGCCTAGGATGACGTAACTGGGTCATAGAATACACATATGCTCAGGTTTAGCAGATAATAACAAACATATTTTCCAAATATTTGCAATAATGTATATTGTCACTGTCAGAGTATGGGATGTCAGTTGCATTACATCCTGCCAACACTCGGTATTGCCAGTCTTCTTAATTTTTTATTCTAGTGATGCATAGTGGTATTTCACTGCTGTTTTCATTCGAACTACCTGATTATTAATAAGGTTCAGCACTTCTTCATGTGCTTATTGACCATTTGGATATTTCCTTTGGGAGGGGCCTGTCAAATCTCTTGCAGACCGTTTCAGATTTTTTTTTCATTATCTACAGAGGATGTAATTGTGCACATACAAAATACAAAAGAATACATAAACTATTAGAATTTAGAAATAAATTTAGCAAGGTCACTGAAAACAAGATCAATATTAAAAATCAATCATCTCTTCTTATACCAGCAATAAAATTTTGGAAAATGACACTTAAAAATGATATCATTGACAATAACATTAGAAAGTCTACTCCTGAGAAACTGTCACAGCCAGGAGAGCCTCAGGAGACATGGCAATTAAAGGTAATGTGGCATATTCTAAGTGACCTCCCCGAGCAGAAAAGGAACACAAGGGAAAACCTAAGTAGATGTGAATAAAGTGTGGACTTGAATTTTTTTTAAGTAGCATTAACTGGGCAAGTTATCTTCACCTTTGGCCTGTAAGCACAACTGTATAATTAAATTTTTGATTCAAATCAGATGGCCAGAAACCAATGAAAAATATAATAGTTTTTTCTCTTACGTGAAGACTTTTTTTCCCATGTTGATCATCAATGAGGATTAAGCAACTTCAAATTATTCTTTTTGTAAGTGAGCAAGGGACATGTAAGCATGTGATGAGGTGGTGAGCATCAGTGAGAAGGGAAATAAGAGTCTGCGATAGGAGACTGCCAAGGCCAGCCTCCTCCTGAAAAACACACAATCCGTTAGGGAACACATATTCATTTAGCAAACATTTCATAACCACTTCATAAAGAAAAAAGAGCAACTATTGCCATTTTATTGGAATATTTGCAACATGTGTCTCAATGAAGTTTTGCTGCTGGCTTGATCATCTGTCTTGCACAGTCTTTCTGAGGTTCATCCCAACATATTTAGGCTTTATTATTGTTCCAAGTATGAATGAAATGATTTTTTCATTACATTTTCTAATTTTTAACGATGTAACAGTTCATTACATTTTCATACACACACACACACACACATGAAAATAAGTAATTTTCGATTTTTTTCCGGACAAGTTTGCAAACACTATGTCTAACAGTTTTTGGTTGATTTTTCAAATTTTTAAATAAACTAATACATTGCCTGCAAAAAAAAAGTTAAAGGACTGAAAATGTGAAGTGTGGTGACCACATGCAGCAACTGCTCTTTGGTGTGTCAATTTGTACAGCTCCTTAAAAACATTATCTAGCAAAGTTGAACATATGCGCAGCCTGTGACCCAGGGAGTCCACCCTTAGCACTTACCCTGGGAAGAAAACCATCATGGAAACATGCATCAGGATATAAGTAAAGCATTTTCATAGCAGCATCACACAGAATAGTCCCGAACTAGAAACAGCCCAAATATCCCTTAAGATTGTGTGGGTAAATATGTTGTTACCTACGCTTATAACAGGGCCGTTAACATCAGTGAAAAGTAAGAACCACAAGTGTGTGCACAAACAGGGATACATCCCACAGACACAGTAGTGAGTAAAAGATCCTCAGCTCCACACAATACATATTCCATTTATACAATATTTAAAAGTAGGCAAAAGTAGACTTTATTTGAGGGTACAATTATAAAGAAAAGGGAGGAAGTGATTACCATGAAATTCAGGATACTGCTCACCTTTAGTGAGGAGGGGTGGAGATACATCCATGAAGGGGCGCACAGGATGGTGACTGGTGGTGAGGCTTCAGAATGTTGCAAAATCTGCTTGTTTTTATTGGTTGCTAGTTACGTGAGTATTTGCTTTAGTTATTCTCAACTTGATACTACCCTTTTGTGCACTTTTGTGTGGGATTGTTATACTCAACAATGAACGAGGTTAGTAACCAAGAATCTAAACTGTGCTCGTATACTTGCTCGTGTCTCAATCATTTAGCTGATAATCCTGAATAATCGCAACCACAAGAGTATCATGGTTTCCCACACTTCTTACTTGTCCAAATTCTAATGAAAAGAAGCAGAATTGGGAAATAGGCAGAAGATGAACAGAAATTCAACCTCACTCTGGGCAGCAAGTATCCTTTCAATCTGGTGTGATAAATGCATGTGAGTGGTTCTCGAAGTGTGGTCTGAGGACATGAGGGGTTCCCAGATACTCTTTCTGGGGTCTTCAAGATCATCCATTATCCAACTGCATATCTGTGTGACACTGGGTCTCCTTCAAAGACTTGAAACAAAGTGATGCGTCACAGCAGACTGGATGCAGAACAGATAAGAGAACCAGCTGTGTTCTATTAAGCCAGGCAGTAAGGAGATTTGCAAAACTTTAAAACATGTTTGTTCATTGTTTTAATTTTACAAACGGTCGTTGATTTTCATACAGTGTGTTTTTATGTGAAGATATAATGGGTTTTTTTGTTAATTTTAAAAGAGTAACTATTTAAAGCAGTCTCAGTTTTAATTGCTCATGTGGTAAATACCAATTAATATCACCTGCATTAAAACAATCTCTTTGCGGTCTCGATAATTTTAAGAGTATCGGTGGGTCTTGAGACCAAAATATTTGCACACTGCTCACGTTGATAATATTTACAAGTACCTATTTGGGTGGTTAATGAAGGCTGAGTATTATGGGTTCACAATAACATTAGTCTTTTTCTTTACCGGTTGTTGTATTGAAATTGCAGGATAACACATGTGACACTTTTCCTGACCTAGGGTAGCAACTGTGCCGTGAAATTACATTTGGAGTAAAGTCATCTTTGAAAAAGGCTGAGGATGGGAGGTAATGAGGACACGGGAGAGGAGGAGGAGCTTGGTTCAAAAACAGTACTCTCCACACTCATTAGCGGTAATCTCACCAAGGGTCCTAATTTCACTGGAGCAATTTTGTTCACTGACATACAGAGTTCCTGGGAAACCTAGGGACCACGATGGAAAAGTCCGTATCCAGCGTGAGGGAAGAATCTATCTTCCCCCTCTTCCACCTGTGGCCTGGCTCTCCCCTCCCTCAGCACCCGAGGCTGATTCTGCCCAGGCTGGGGTTTCCCTGTAGCCACAGCCAAGAGCTGGTGGGGCACAGACCCCCATATTGAGGCCTCCCAGCTGGTGTGAAGAGGCAGAATATGCAGAAAAGATCTAAGTGCCACTGGCTTCAGACTCTTCTCTCTTCCCCTTTCTCACACCCTGGATGTGTTGTCTCAGGCCTTTGACTAGACTCATTCCACAGTTTTACTCTGCGTCACTTCAGGGCAGCCGGGACTAGGCCCCTTCGCTCGGGGCGCTGCCCAGCTGCAGCGAACTCCTGCAGCCCTTGCACAAGTAGAGGCTCCTACACCGTGCAGCCCCATCACCCTCAGAATGCTCCTGTCAAAAGGCTGATGGCCCAGGAACTCGCAGCAGCTGTCCACCCCATGTGTGTCTCTCACTGTTTGCTGCCAGGACGCCGCTGCTGCTGGACACTCCAGATTGGCCCTTTCAGAACATGCCCGTCTGCATCCAGCCTGCATTTACTTTTCCCTTCAGATACCAGGCCGATCTCTGAGCCGGGCTCATTTCATGCACACAATCCCTCGCAGGGGTGGATTAGGCCAGGCCACCCAGGGTTGAGAGGAGAATTCAGTGGGCAACAGCATCAAGCATCAGCTGCCTGGCCTCTGCTATCACGTGGGCACGTCTTACTGTGCGTGTTCTGTGTGAGCTCCCTGTCTCTGAAGCCGTTTCTGAATCCTCTTTAAAGTGAAACAGCCCAAAGCAAAACCCTCTACACAGTTCAAACTTACAAGTAAATTTAGTTGTCTTTCATCATTAGGGATTGTGTAATGAACCTGGGAATGCAAAAATAGCAAGGAACCTGACTCAACAAGTGAAAAGGAAAGAATGCAAGTTGCCAAACTGGATTTGCAGATTGAGGCTGGGATTCCCCTCTGGCCTGGCTTCTTGGCTGAATTGAGTGCACAGAGGATTCTTCTGACTGCCTGCAAGATGCATGTGTCATTCTGGTAAAATAAATAAATAATTAAAACTTCTAGCTCCTAAACTCAAAGGAGAACCAAGAAACCAGTGGCGGAAAGGGCGTCCGTGTAGACAGCAGCGTGTGTGCCAAGTACGCATGTTTCTGTCTGGAACTCTGGGATATTTGCTGTAACACGCTTGGCCCGGTCATCCCGGTGAATGGCTATTTCTCCTCTCCCTTGTGCAGTGGTTGAACTGGCACTAAAATGTGTCCTGAACAGCTCTCTTGGAGCTGCCTCATCTTCCTGACCACAGACCCAGACATCAGGAAGTAATCTTCTAACCAGATTCAAATGCAAGAACGAATACGTAAGGAGCACTTAGTAAGGGCCTGGTACCATTCTGAGCACGTTATATGAGTTAAAGCAATGAATCCTCATCACAGTTTTATGTCGTGGTTCCATGATGATCTTAGTTTTACAGCTAAGGAAACTGGGCCCAGTGCTCCCTTCCTCTGTTACCTAATTTAACAATAGCATCCCGGTCTCCAAGTTTTAGCAAAAACATTCAAGGCCTGGTGTAACTTTCCCATCTCTCATTTCAAGATCCCTTGTAGGGAGGGAAGCTGGATCTTGTTCCTAGCTCTTTTTCTCTTTTTTTTTTCCATTTCTTCTTTTTATCAAATGTCCAATTTTGTCAGCCCTTTGATTTAGCTCTTGCTTCCAAATGGCCTGCACAGTGTCTCTGGCCCTTTTCTCACTGTCCAGTTCTTTAACTGTCTTTCTATATCCCCATCTCTCAGTCCTAAAGTACCCATTCTTTGATAATGTCTCTCCAGTTTACAACAGGCTCCATGACTATGTATTTCCTTGCAAATACAGTGCTTCCATTAGAACGCATATCATTCTCTTGTGTAATTGGTAGCTTATATTTTCTGTCTCCTCCAGAAGACTAGACTTTATAAGTCTGAACTTCGTGTGCCCAGTCATGAGCACAGTGCCCAGCCTTGGTAGGAACTTAAGTACTGTTGATTGAATAAATGCTCTGCTAGGAATATGTGCTTTGATGAGCTTCTGACTATCCGGTTGCAAGGGGTTGTCTCAGCACTGTTTGCTGAGGGTTCATTTCATAAGTCCTCCTGACACGAATTTGAGCACCCGATTTATTCATGAACATGAACACATCGCTAGGCAATGTAAACAAAGGAAGAAAAAGAAAAATCAAAGTAGAATTCAATTTGTTTTGATAACACACAGATATTGTTGTAGACAAATTTAGCCCCAATGCATGATGATCTTCTTGGACTCTTTTCAGCATGCAACGTTGCATCCAAAAGAAATAAAAATTCATCATCAAAAGTCTTTAACGAGCAACACAGGTCCTCACTGAAGTGTCTTGAATAAAGAGCAAAGTTGGAAATCATGTCATAAAACTGTTCAGTAAAACATGTTTTGTTCCGGTTTTAATAGGACATAGAAAAGATGGAAGGTTATTCAATTCACTTTGCAAGCCTATTATAACCCAGATAAGAGAATCAGCAGGGAAACATCATAGGACATTGTTACTTATAAACATGAAGATAAAAATACCACGTTAAACGTTAGCAAATCAAACCCAAAAGTATGTTACAAATAGCAACTGCAATTTATCCAGGACAGTAATGATAATTCAAGACAAGAAAATCTGTTCACCTAATTCACTACATGGGTATGTAACAAAGAGAGAAAAGAAGCACAAATCTCTATCGGTGACCCCAAACCCCCACACTAATTAGAAAGCTATACCCAGCCTCCTAAGGCTTGAAGAAAGAGCTTAAATCTGATCCATGTCATTGTATCTATTAGAAATGCTTTCCGTAGTAAGTAGCAGGTAACTCGGTACTGGAGATGAAAATAATGAAGGCAGGTACTTATCTCAATTTGGAAGTCTGTAGGGTAATGATTGCAGGGTTAGCTCAGCAAATCAAAGATGTAAGGGTGCTAGACTTGCATCTCTGTGACTCTCTTCATCTTTTTCTCATGGTCATTTAAATATTCTTCTGCTCAGAGTTCTGGGCTAGGTGACTTGGGTTAAGAGCATCTGGTATTTCCTTGCCCATAAGGAACTTACAATCTTTTGGGAAGACGTGAACATGGGAAATGATTAGAGTACTAAAAGATCATCTAGATCAACTAACCATTTTAAAATGAACAACGCAGTGGTATTTAGCACTTTCACAATATTCTGCACCTAGCACCACAAACTTGTTTCTCCGTTCACCCATCACTGGGCATTAGGGTTGTTTCTACTCTTTGTGTACTGTGAATAGTGCAGTTGAGAACATTTGTGTACAAGTATTTTTTTGAATATGTGTTTTCAGTTGTTTTGGGGTATATATCTAGAAGTGATATTGCTGGATCATATGGTAATTTTATGCTTAGCTTTTGGAAGAACCACCAAAATGTTTTCTACAGAAGCTGAAACAGTTAAAGATCCCACCAACAGTGTATGAAGCTTCCAGTTTCTCCACCTCCTCACCAACACTTGTTATTTTCCATTTATTTGATTATAACCATCTTAGTGGGTGTGATTTGCGTTTCCTTAATGACTCATTACGTTGAGCACCTTTTCATGTTCTTGTTGGCCATTCGTGTATCTATCTTCTTTGGGAAAATGTCTATCCAAGTCCTCGTCCATTTTTTAATTAGCATGTTTCCTTGTTATTGTTGAGTTGCAAGACTTCTTTCTATACTAGACCCTTCTAAGATATATGATTTGCAAAGATTTTCTCCCATTCTGTAGATTGCCTTTTCACTCCCTTTATAGGGTTTGTTATTTTTTTAGCTGTGCCATGTGGCTCGTGGGATCCTAGTTCCCCAACCAGGGATTGAACCTGGACCCTGGCAGTGAAATTGCCGTGTTCTAACCCTTGGACCGCAAAGGAATTTCCTATAGCGTTCTTCTTTTTTTTTTTTTTTAGATCACAACACGTCTAGGAGTAGCTGCTATTATTTTTCCTGTTTCTTTTTTTTGTTTGTTTAATTTTATTTATTTATTTATTTTTTTTTTTGACTGTGTTGGGTCTTTGTTGCTGTGCACGGGCTTTCTTTAGTTGCGGTGAGTGGGGGCTACTCTTCGTTGTGGTGCGCAGGTTTCTCATTGCCGTGGCTTCTCTTGTTGTGGAGCATGGGCTCTAGGCACGTGGGCTTCAGTAGTTGCAGCACATGGGCTCAATAGTTGTGGCTCATGGGCTCTAAAGCGCAGGCTCAGTAGTTGTGGCGCACGGGCTTATTTGCTCCGCGGCATGTGGGATCTTCCTGGAGCAGGGATCGAACCCATGTCCCCTGCATTGGCCAGCGGCTTCTTAACCACTGCACCACCCAGGAAGCCCTATAGTGTTCTTGAGGAACAAAAGTTTTTTAATTTTTATGAAGTCCAATTTATCTATTTTTCTTTTCTCTTGCTTATGATTTTTAATGTCTTATCTAAAAGTCCATTGGCAAATCCAACGTGATACAGAATTATCCCTATATTTTCCCCTAAGAGTTTCATAAATTTAGCTTTCATATTTAGACCTTTGACCCACTTTGAATTTTCATCTATATGGTGAGAGGTTGGGATCCAATTTAATTTGTTTTAATGTTTCTTGGGGTATAATTGATGTACAACTTTGTATTCGTTTCAGGTGTACAGAAAAGTGAATCTGTTATACAAATACATATATCCACTATGTTTTAAGCTCTTTATTGGAATATCATTGCTTTACACTGTTGTACCAGTTTTTGAGGTACACCAAAGTGAATCAGCTGTATTTATACGTATATCCCCATATCCCCTCCCTCCCACGAATCCCTCCCACCCTCCCCATCCCAACCCTCTAAGTCATCACCCATCATCAAGTGGATCTCCCTGTGTTATGCAGCAGCTTCCCACTAGCTATCTATTTCATATTTGGTAGTATGTGTATGTCAATGCTACTCTCTCACTTCGTCCCAGCTTCCCCTTCGCTCCACTCCCCTCCCCACCCCGTGTCCTCAAGTCCGTTCTCTACATCTGCATCTTTATTCTTGCCCTGTCACTGGGTTCATCAGTACCATTTTTTTAGATTCCATATATATGAGTTAGCCTATGGTATTTGCTTTTCTCTTTCTGGCGTACTTTGCTCTGTATGACAGTCTCTAGGTCCATCCACCTCACTACAAATAACTCAGTTTCATTCCTTTTTTCGGCTGAGTAATATTTCATTTTTTTTTGCAATGTGAATATCCA
The DNA here is from genome assembly GCF_030028045.1 of Hippopotamus amphibius kiboko. Lineage (NCBI taxonomy): Eukaryota > Metazoa > Chordata > Mammalia > Artiodactyla > Hippopotamidae > Hippopotamus > Hippopotamus amphibius. Next base: position 82,644,051 of record NC_080187.1, on the reverse strand, counting down.
GGTGTCCCAGTATCATTTGTTGAAGAGACTATTGTTTCCCCATTGAATGGTCTTGGTATGCTTGTTAAAAATCAATTGACCATTGGTGTATAGGTTTCATTCTGGGGTCTCATTTCTATTCCATTAGTCTATATGTCTACTTTTATGTTAGTATCACACTGTTTTGATAACTGTCATTTATAGTATGTTTTGGAATCAGTAATGTGAGCCTTCCAACTTTGCTCTTATTTTTCAAGATTCTTTTGGCTATTCGCAGTCCCTTGCAATTTCATATGAATTTTAGGATTATTGCCTCTTTATTTCTGTAAAAGTGGCCATTGGAATTTAGATAGGGATTTCACTGAATGAGTCATTCACTTTGGGCAGTGTTGTCATCTAAACACTCCTAAATTTTCCAATCTATGAATATGGGTTGTCCTTCCATTTATTTAGGTTTTTGTTATGAACCGAAGTGTTTCACCTGAAAATTTATAAATTGAAGCCCTAACCCCCAATGTGACTGTATTTGAAGATAGGGCTCTTAAGGGGTCCTAATCTAATATTTTTGGTGTTGTCATAAGAAGAGGAGAGACACCAGAGATTTCTCCGTATGTGCTCACAGGAGAAAGGCTACATGGGGACACAGCAAGATGGTGGCTCTCCATAAGCCAGGAAGAGAGGCCTCACCAGAAAGCAACCTTGATGGAACCTTGATCTTGGCCTTCCAGCTGCCAGAACTGTGAGAAAATAATTCCTGTTGTTTAAGCCACTCAATCTGAAGTATATTGCTATGGCAGCCTTAGCTGAATAGTACCATATTCTTTAACTTATTTCAGCAAGGTGTTGTCATTTTCCGTGTACAACCAGAAGGAATCAATGAATTTGGTAAAATGGCAGGATGCAAACTTAATACACAGACATCTCTTGCATTCCTATACACTAAGAATCAAAGATCAGAAAGAGGAAATAAGGAAACAATCCCATTTCCTGTCACAACAAAAAGAATAAAATACCTAGGAATAAACCTACCTAAGGGGGCGAAAGACCTGATGAAAGAAATCAAGACAACACAAACAGATGGAGAGATATACCATGTTCCTGGATTGGAAGAATCCGTATTGTGAAGAAGACGGTACTACCCAAAGCAATCTACAGATTCAAAGAAAGGAATGAAGTGCACCACATCCTTCTATATTTAATTGGCAGCATTAGGACTTTGGGAAAGGTTTCAAAAAGAAGAAGAAGAATGTCTGAAAATCAATATAAGAAATTTAAAAAGTAATAATTCCACTAAAGGAAATGTGACATTTTCTCATATTAAAAATAGAACATATGAATGTAAATACCACAAAAAATGAATAAATTGATGTAAATAAATAAATTACAAGCGTACATACAAATACACATATTTTATACCATAAGATTCAGTCACAGGGCATCCGTTACATTCCCTCCAATTCTGAAAAGAGTTGGATATTGATATTCTTAATATACTGCAGATGCCAAACATGACTGAAACTGTTTTATAGCTGAAGCAGAAATAACAGGTTTGGAAATGACTGAACAGTGAAGAGGCGGAGCTGGGACCCTTGTGTTTGAGAATCCTGAGTTTTCTTAGGAGCTTGTGAAGAAGGAGAAAATGGCTCCTGATTTTTACTCGGACAATTTCCCAGGCACAGTCACTGTATTTCTTTTCTTTCGGGTAGAGATGGATTCCCTGGAACAACCTCATCTTGGCCAGTGTAGGGCTCACCATCCCTGGGCAGATTCTCCCTCTCCAATGGCCTGCCCCAAGCAGGCATCCAGGCCCGGCAGCTGCTGATGGAGTCCAGTGCAGTGTGTGTCCGGGAGGGTGGTGTCCCAGCAGCCGAGCAGCGCTCTGTGTGGAAGAGGCTGAGGCTTTTCAGGAGCATCTGCTAGAGGACGGGGATCGCCTGTGCCTTCTGCAGCTGACTGCCAGTCACCTGCTCCTGCAGGAACTGGAAGTCAATACTGTACACCTGACAGCAAAGAGAGAGATTGTCCTTAATTTGTGCAGATGTGTGAAGGCCTCCTGCTTTCCCAGGTCAGGGCTCTGAGGCAGGTCACACCTCAGAGGAGGAGATGAGGCGAGAGAAGGCCATCACCACTGTCGTCAGTGAAGAGACTGAAAAAGCCATTGGTAAGGCCACAAGGAAGCCTTCTGGTTGAGATGAGAGATTGTGAGCCTCTGTCCAGTTTGTCTGAGGATCTTCTGTCTGTGTGCCTCAGATATTAAGCCCCAAAGTTTTCATTTTCTGAATTTTCCCAAATCTTTGTACTTCCCCGTTTGGGGCTTTCTTTTCACTTCAAGGGCCTGGAAAGTCATCATTAGTTTCCACACTTTCCGTAGTCTTACAATTGAAGTAAACTGTATTCATTAAAAAATTAGACACTGTAATCCAACGGAATGCTTATCTTAACAACTTTGAACTAATGATACAGTTATCAGGATTTTGTTCCTGATTGTAAGATCAACTTTTTAGTAAGCTTTGCTAGGCTTCTTGGCAAAAACTCTTCTTTCTCTCGCTTCTAGCTATCCCTCTTGGAAGAGCTGATCAGGTGTGATACCTGATATTTACATGCATGGATCTCACCTTATTCTCTGCTGCAGAACTTTTAATTTGTCAAATTTGGTTTTATTTATTCTCATTAATTGAGAAAATTCCTAAACATCGCTATGTGCCATTCATTATGTTGAGCTCAGGCTACACCAAGCTGATTAAAACTCCCGGGTTACCCTCAAGAAGGGTAAAATGCAGCCACCACTCCTGACCAGGTGTTCAGGCAGTTAGAATGTGTCTTTGCTGCCTCTTTGTCTTAGTGCAGCCTGCTGTCCTAGATCTGTCCAAGGAACAGTTCCTCAACCCATTGTTTCCTTTGCTACTTTTATATCATTTTCAAATTGTTACCTCTTCTTTGGTATTTGTATTTTCACTTTGTAAAAGTTCTGCTAATGCTTCTGCAATCTTTTCTATTTCCACTCTGAGGTTTGTTGCCAAAAAGGGAACAGAAAATGTAAGGGAAAAGAAGAGGTAACATCTTTCCTCTGTGACTTTCAAGATATCAAAACTTTCCTCTCTTGTTTAACATTGCTAGAAAATAAAACTCAGCAGTTATGAAAAAGTAATGCACAAACGCAACTGGAATGTAAATGCTGAAATAAAAAAAAATAGTGACATCTTCTCTGTCCAAATGACAAATGATCACTTAACTACACAAAGCAGGGATTATGAGCTCTGCAGAGTGACAGATTTCAAACCACCTCAAGTGAGATGGTTTTAGCTGCAGACAGAGCCCAAAGTAGGGCAGCTGTCTCTTTAGGACAGATAGTTACCTAAAAGGCTCGATTTCAGCTTTGCTAAATCCGAGAATCTGTTTACTTATTTTTATCGGACTGTTTACTTTTTTCACTAGCCATGGAGATGATCAGATTCTGAGAATTTAGTGATACCAACTCACACTCACCAGAGACTGGGGTACAGACTGGATGACCATTTTCTTCACGAGTGAGAGGTCAGCTATTACCTGGAAGCTGCTAGATGTTAGTCATTTGGACGTGTTACGTCACGTTCACGTAAGAGATGAGATTAGAGGTAAAAATGTTGGTTTGTGAGCTGAGTATTAAAGGAAGGGCAGCAGATCGTCTCAGGGCAATTCTATCCAGTTCCCATAGTTGGATGTCTTCATTTTCCCCCTGGTGGGAACGGCAACCAAATGTGAATGCTTATTTTGTCCAGTCATTGTCATAAGTACGTTACATCATCCAGTCTTGACAACAATCCATGAAATAGATATGAGTATCATTTCCCTATAACAGAGGAGAAGACGGAGGTTCCGAAGGGCACATAGCCAGTGCAGGCTGGAGCTGGGACGTAAACCCAGGCGGTCTAGCCCCAGAGTCCACTGTCCCAAGCACTGGATTGGGCTGTCACCTCTGACGATGTTCTTCCGGTCTTAGGTAAACACGTAGCAAGTTCTTACTCTCCAATTCCCATTCTTCTTAGTCACAAAAGTGCCATTCACTCATTCCAAAGACATTACAGTCATTACAGAGTTCCCTGTGCACTTGCTAAGCTGCAGTCCTGCCTTTCAAATGCTGTTTTCTTGAGCTCTGCTGGCCCTTTGAAAGTCCCTGTTCCCATCTAAGATAATAGTTTTAGACATTATCCTGAAGGTTAAAGCATCCTTGCTGTGGGACAGACAGCCCTCTGGGCAGCTCCTCTGTGACAGACTCCTTGCTGGATACTCCAGACATGGCATCACTGCCTTCAGGGAGCTTACAGTCCATCAGGGTGGTCAGATGTTATATAATTAGATGCATTACTTAATTACAATTGTACACAGCGTAGCTGAGGGAGAATGCTTCAAGTGAATGAGGAGTAACGTGGAGGCAGAGGAGTATAAAGTATCATTTATGTAATTAATCATGTAACTTCTCTGAGTTTTCGGTTTCCTTTTTTGCAAACATGTCAATAATTATAGTAATCATCTCATAGGGAAGCTGTGAAGATCAAATGAAATGTGTGTAAAACACTTTGCTGAGAGGGTGTAGGTAATAAAGATTGCTGCCATTAATAGTATTCAAAATAATCTGGGTCATAAAGATTCAACAAAGACATGTTATTACAAGGTTTCAATATCATTGCAGCCTCATTATCCCCGAGTATGTGGTCCGGTATCACTTCTCAGTGAAATATCTAAGCAGATGAGATTATCTGTATTTTTGCAGAAAGACTGAGGCAAAGATTTTACTGTGAAATGTTGTTTCGCAAGAATTGTGGAAAACCCTTTTATACTGTAAGCTACAAAATATTACGGAGAAAATTTAAAGAAATTCTAGTAAGTTGAGGGATACACAGTGTTTATGGATTAGAAGACACCATGCTGTAAAAATGTCAGCTCCCTTCAAACTGTTACGTAGATTCAAGCCATTCCCAATGCATATCCCAATAGGCTTTTGGAAATTGACAAGCTGATTCTAAAGTTTATGTGGAGGCAAAAGACCAAAAATGGCCAAGGTTGTCTTTTATTTTGTTAAAGCTCTTTATAATTGTTTCCCCTGTTGTGCCAGTTTTTGCTGTACAGCAAAGTGAATCAGCCTTATTTATACGTATATCCCCATATCCCCTTCCTCCCATTCTTGTTCCAGTTCTGTGGAAAATGCCGTTGGTAATTTGATCGGGATTGCATTGAATCTGTACATTGTTTTGGGTAGTACAGTCATTTTCACAATGTTGATTCTTCCAGTCCAAGCACATGGTATGTTTCTCCATCTGTTTGTATCATCTTTGATTTCTTTCATCAGTATCGTATAATTTTCTGCATACAGGTCTTTTGCCTCCTTAGGCAGCTTTATTCCTAGCTATGTTATTCTTTTTGTTGCAGTGGTGAATGGGAGAGTTTCCTTAGTTTCTCCTTTTGCTTTTTTGTTGTTAGTGTATAGGAATGCAAGAGATTTCTGCGCATTAATTTTGTATCCTGCTACTTTACTAAACTCATCGATTAGTGCTAGCAGTTTTCTGGTAGTCTTTAGGGTTTTCTATGTATACTATCATGTCATCTGCAAAGAGTGACAATTTTACTTCTTTTCCAATTTGGATTCCTTTTATTTCGTTTTCTTCTCTGATTGCTGTGGCTACAACTTCCAAAACTATGTTGAATAATAGTGGTGAGAGTGGACACCCTTGTCTTGTTACTGTTCTTAGAGGGAATGCTTTCAGTTGTTCACCATTTAGAATGATGTTGGCTTTTGGTTTCTCATATATGGCTTTTATTATGTTGAGGTAATTTCCTTCTATGCCCATTTTCTGGAGAGCTTTTATCATAAATGGATGTTGAATTTGGTCAAAAGCTTTTTCTGCATCTATTGAGATTATCATATGGATTTTATCCTTCAACTTGTTGATATGATGTATCACATTGATTCATTTGCGTATATTGAAGAATCCTTGCATCCCAGGGATAAACCCCACTTGATCATGGTGTATGATTTTTTTAATGTGCTGTTGGATTCTGTTAGCCTGTCTTTTGTTGAGGATTTTTGTATCTATATTCATCATTGACATTGGCCTGTAATTTTCTTTTTTTTGTGACACCGTTGCCTGGTTTTGGTGTCACGGTGATGGTGGCCTCGTAGAATGAGTTTGGGAGTGTTCCTCCTTCTGCTATATTTTGGAAGAGTTTGAGAAGGATAGGTGTTCGCTCTTCTCGAAATGTTTGGTAGAATTGGCCTGTGATCCATCTGGTCCTGGGCTTTTGTTTGTTGGGAGATTTTGAATCACAGTCTCAATTTCCGTACTTGTGATTGGCGTGTTCATAGTTGCTCTTTCTTCCTAGTTCAGTCTTGGAAGATTGTATTTTTCTAAGAATTTATCCATTTCTTCCAGGTTATCCAATGTATTGGCATATAGTTGCTTGTGGTAGTCTGTCATGATCTTTTGTATTTCTGTGGTGTCCGTTGTTACTTCTCCTTTTTCATTTCTAATTCTGTTGATTTACATCTTCTCCCTTTTTTTCCTGATGAGTCTAGCTAATGGTGTATCAATTTTGTTTATCTTCTCAAAGAACCAGCGTTTAGTTTCATTGATCTTTGCTATTGTTTCCTTCCTTTCTTTTTCATTTATTTCTGATCTGATCTTTATAATTTCTTTTCTTCTGCTCACTTTGGGGTTTCTTTGTTCTTCTTTCTCTCATTGTTTTAGGTGTAAGGTTAGGTTGTTTATTCGATATTTTTCTTGTTTCTTAAGGTAGGACTGTATGGCTATAAACTTCCCTCTAGCACTGCTTTTGCTGCGTCCCATAGGTTTTGGGTTGTTATATTTTCATTGTCACTTTTTTATAGATATTTTTTGATTTCCTCTTTGATTTTGTTAGTGATTTCTTGGTTGTTGAATACTGTATTGTTTAGCCTCCATGTTTGTGTATTTTTTTATAGTTTTTTTCCTGTAATTGATATCTAGTCTCACGGCGTTGTGGTCTGAGAAGATGCTTGATATAATTTCCATTTTCTTGAATTTACCAAGGCTTGATTTGTGACCCAAGAGGTGATGTATCCTGGAAAATGTTCCATGTGCACTTGAGAAGAAAATGTATTCTGTAGTTTTGGGGTGGAATGTCCTATAAAGATCAATTAAGTCGAGAGGGTCTAATGTCTCATTTAAAGCTTTTGTGTCCTTATTTCTTTTCTGTTTGGATGATTTGTGCATTGATGTAAGTGGTGTTAAAGTCTCCTACTATCGTTGTGTTCCTGTTGATTTCCCCTTTTATGGCTGTTAGCATTTGGCTTATGTATTGAGGTGCTCCTATGTTGGGTGCAGAGATATTTACAATTGTTATATGTTCTTCTTGGATGGATCCCTTGATCTTTATGTTGTGGCCTTCCTTGTCTCTTGTAATAGTCTTTACTTTCAAGTCTAATGTGACTGATATGAGTATTGCTCCTCCAGCTTTCTTTGGACTTCCATTTGCATGGCACATCGTTTTCCATCCCTTGATTTGCAGTCTATATGTATCCCTTGGTCTGAAGGGGGTTTCTTGTAGGCAGCATGTAGAAGGGTCTTGTTTTTGTATCCATTCAGCCAGTCTGTGTCTTTTGGTTGGAGCATTTAATCCATTGACATTTAAGGTGATTATTGACATATGTATTCCTATTACCATTTTCTTAATTGCTTTGGGTTTGTTTCTGTAGGTCTTTTCCTTCTCTTGTGTTTCCTACTTAGAGAAGTTCCTTTAGCACTTGTTGTAAGGCTGGTTTGGTGGTGCTGAATTCTCTTAACTTTTGCTTGTCTGGAAAGCTTTTGATTTCTCCATCGAATCCGAATGAGATTCTTGCTGGGTAGAGTATTCTTGGCTGTAGGTTTTTCTCTTGCAGGACTTTCAGACTATCCTGCCATTCCCTTCTGGCCTGCAGAGTTTCTGCAGAGAGATCAGCTGTTATCCTTATGGGTTTTCCCTTATATGTTATTGGTTGCTTTTCTCTTGCTGCTTTTAATATTTTTTCTTTATGTTCAATTTTCATTAGTTTGATTAATATGTGTCTCGGTGTATTTCTCCTTGCGTTTATTCTGTATGGGACTCTCTGTGCTTCTTGGACTTGATGAATTATTTCCTTTCCCATGTTGGCGGAGTTTTCCACTCTAACCTCTTCAAATATTTTCTCAGACTATTTCTTATTTTCTTCTTCTCCTGGGATGCCTATGATTCAAATGTTGGTGCACTTAATGTTGTCAGCAAGGTCTCTGAGACTGTCTTCCATTCTTTTTATTCTTTTTTCTCTTTCCTGCTCTGTGGCAGTTATTTCCCCCATTCTATCTTCCAACTCACTTATTCGTTCTTCTGCCTTAGTTATTCTGCTGTTTATGCCATGTAGAGTATTTTTAATTTGAGTTATTTTGTTGTCCATTACAGTTGGTTTGCTCTTCAGTTCTTCTGAGTCCTTATTACCTGTTTCTTGTATTTTCTGCATTTTGTTGTCGAGATTTTGGATCATCTTTACTATCATCACTCTGAATTCTTTTTCAGGCAATTTTCCCATTTCCTCTTTCTTTATTTGGTCTTGTGGGATTTTTCCTGCTCCTTTGCCTGCATGCTGTTTCTCTGTTTTCTCATTTTGTCTAATTTATAGGATTTGCTGTCTCCTTTCCCTGTGCTGCCTAGGAGTAATTCCTCTTGTTTCTGCCCTCTGCCCCCTGTGGTGGGGTTTGTCCCATGTCTTGTGTAGGCTTCCTGGTGGGGGGTTCTGCTCTCTGGAGTTTGGCTCTGTGTCTTTTCTCTCTGATGAGCAGGGCCATGTCAGGAGGTGTGTTTTAGGGTATCTGTGAGGTTAATATGGCTTTAGGTAGTCTGTGTGCTGATGGGAGGGTTTGTGTTCCTGTGTTGTTTGTAGTTTGGTGTGATGTGTCCAGCACTGGCAATTGCAGACAGTCGCACAAAGCCTAGTCTTAGACTCTAATATGAGGCTTTGTGAGAGTTCTCTGCAGTTATTCTTCCCTGTGTGTGAGGACTCCCTAGGAGTCTAGCATCCTGGCTTCAGTGCTCCCTCCCCAGAGCCTCCTACTTGACTTCTGGTGGAGTAGTCCAAACTTCAGAGGTTGCTTGTCCTGGCAATAAAGGGGTTTAAAGAAGACTGTCCAAGCCCCAGACTAATGGCAGAGTGTTGGGTCAAACAAATACTAAGTCAAGGAAACACATACATGTATACGACACACAAATAGGGAATGCAATAGAACATAAGGCACTAGATAGACCTGACAGAAAAACCCCAGTATGCTATCAGACAATCAAAGAGACAACTAACAGAAATTCAAAATCAAAACAGAACAAAACAGAACAAAAACAAAGAAACGCACCACACACAAACACAAATCCAGGGAGATCTTGAAAGCTAGGATCAAATAGAATAAAGAGCACGAGTACCACCAGACCCACTGAAGATTCTCAGAATGAAATCAGACAATTATACTTAGAACTAAGATAAAGGCAAAACTTAATAATAAATACCAAAGCAGTGTGTCATCTGGATAACAAAGCAAGGAAACAGAGCAGACCGTTAATATTGCTTCTAAGTATATTAAGATAAAATAAACTAAAAAAGGATAGAAGACAGGGCTACAGAAAAGCATAGTGTGAGTGGAAATATGAAAAGAAAAAGAAAGAAATAGAAATGTATAAAAGATAGAGATGAAAAGAAGGTAGAAGAGATTCAGTCAGCACCATAAAAATACTTAGAAATAGAAATATATACAAAGGCTAAAAATAAAAACAGAATTAAAAATAGAATAAAAAATGTTATAAAATGTGTAGATCCCTTAGGACTAAGATCATAATTAATTAAAAAAAAACAAACTAGAACTGACCTCAGGATGGACCAGATCAATAGAATTAATACTAATATTTCTGTTTCCTTGGGGTCTCAGCTGTAATTGTCCTTATACCCACCTTGGGCTTTTTGTATTACTCTGCAACCAGCAGAGCTTCCTTTATTGCTTGTCTGTAAGCACCAGTGTGTGGGGAGAGAGAGGGTACAATAGTGGCTCCTTCCCCTGAGAGTGAGTGAGCAATGGCACCCTGCCTGGGTGACGACGGCTTGCACACCTCAGGAGGAGAGAGCGACTCCAACGCAGCTCCTCCCCCCTGCTATGACTCTGCCGGTGCACCCTGCCTGGGTCACGGCAGCTCAGTTGGCCATGATGGTGCCTGTTGCAGAGGGACACCAGCAGCTCAGGTGTAAACAGAATGTCTCCAGAGCTGGGCCACTCTGTCGGCTTTTGGCTCTCAGCTGCAGGCACTCTAGGACAGCCCCACCCAGGGGGGTTTGTTATCCCTGAGTGCATTAGCTAGGCCCACAGGGGTCCTTCCTTTGTCTGTCACAGGCACCAAGAGAGAGGCTATGCCTGTGGCTCCTCCCCCCTGCTTGTGAGTCAGCAGTATCGAGCTGCCACCATGGCCGCCCAGCTTTCTGTGGTAGGCACTCTCCACTGCAGATTTCTTCCCTCCTGTTCTCTCAGTCCGTCTCCCCACTGCCAACAATGTTTCTCACCCTGAACCAGTTCTCTGGTTCCCACACTCCAGCTCCCAGACCCCCTGTTCAGCTGTGAATCAATGTCTCAGTCTGGAAACACTGAGCCGTGGTGTGGACCCTCTGTGTATTTCTCCCTCTTTCCCATCTGCTACAGCTCAGCTGATTCACCCTCTTTGAACAGTCCCAAATGCCTCCCTTCTGAAGCAGGGAAATTCCCCGTTGGAGAATGTGTTTCCCCGTCAGATAAGGGACGTTTCCCCAAATTTGACAATCTCCCCCCTGTTTCAGATACCCCCGCCCTAGGGTGTGGGACCCATCCCTTTCCTTTCTTCTCCTCCTCTTTCTCCTTTCTTTTTCCCCCTCTGTCCTACCCAGTTATGTCAGGATCTTTGCAGTCCTTTCTGCTGTCTGAGGTTGTTTGCTGGTGTTCAGCTGGTTCTCTGTGGGAATTATTGCATCTTTTGGTATATTCCTGATGCATCTGTGGAGAGGGATGCATTGCATGTCCTTCTACTTTACCACCATCTTTCTTCTCTCTTATGCTTTACTTTTAATATGGGTTTTACATGTTTGTTGACACTTGTCCTACACCCTTCAGTTCTCCAATTGTCAGTAATTTAAAGCCAATATATATTTAGAAAGCAATTTAGAGTTTCTCTTAATTTTTGAATGAAAGACTACAAGATTACAATTGCAAAAATGAAAGTGTTTGGGGAGTTCCCTGGCCGTCCAGTGGTTAGGACTCGGTGCTTTCACTCACTGCTGTGGTCCTAGGTTCAATCTCTAGTCAGGGAACTAAGGTTCTCCAAGCTGCCAAGGCATGGCCAACAAAAAACAAATTAAAGTTTCTTAAGTCATTTTAACTGATTTACTATTCACTTCTAGTTCTTACTGGGACTGTTGCCTTTAGTCACCATGCTAAGTATTCATAAGTCATATGATAGGAATAGATAGGCCCGTGATTTTTTGTTCAAGTATAAACAGATGAGAAGGTCTAAAAGGTTGGTGAAGAGAAACTCACTGTTTATAAGAAAAAAAAATAGATTAATTTTTGACTGCTCTTAGAATGATGGTAAGTTGGATGCAGTAGGCAAATTAGTGCCATGTATGCCAAATGTGATGACTGGAAATTTTTCGGAGTCCAGGGGTCAGTAGGGCCATGCTGAAATTAACCAATTCTCATTTTAACATGAGGCATATGAGGATACAGCAATGAGTTTGGAATTCTTATCTGGTTTGTAAACTGGCTCTGAAGACAGTTGTCCTCCTGGAATGCAAAATCTTTTTGAATGATGATAGTACTGTGGCCATCATTACTCACTGTAGCTTCTGACCTGTTTCTCAAGACTTATGATATTGAAACTGCATTCCAGTACATGTACAGTTAAGGAAACAACGGAAAGATCTACATGAGTGTCACGTAGTCTATTCCATTTTGGTGGCTGCCCCACAAGCTTGAACCAAGAAGGCAGGTGAACCAAGTTCGGTGTGAGGGGAGAGTGTAAGCAGCACGGTTACTTCATCACCCCATGCTCTCCATCTGCTCCTGGAAGCCTTTAGTGGCCTCTCTGTAGTGACCCATTATCCAGTGTTGGGCTGGGCCAAGCTAAAGCAGTGAGAGAATAAAGATTCTAGGCAACCTGCCCTCTCTGCACTGCAGGCCCTCCGCTTTGGAGTCTTACTTGACTAGTGAGTGATGCAGTCCTGAACCAGTGACATGTAAACTTGGAATTATACAGCCACCTACAGGCTGTAGTCAAATCCTGGCTTACAGACTGGATCTATGGGTTTCCTCTGAACTCCAGCTGGGAAGAAGGCAGGAAATTAGAAATCAGAGAACATGTGGATGTCCTGCCAATTCAAAAACAAAGTGACAAATGTGGAAGTGAAGCCAAAGAAATTCTCATTCATAGTAGTAATCCTAGTAATGTGAAATGTATGTTTTTAGATCCACAGATTCATTTTATATATATATAATACGAAATAATGGATCAGTCATCATTGAATGCAATTGCCATTTTTCCCATATTTTGACATCCTTGGCCATGAGCATTTTTATTTCACTATCATATTTTTCCAACTTATTAATTTCCTAAGCTAAACATATCCCTTTTTTATTCATTTCCATGAAGTCTAAAAGCATTTTTCTATTATTTCATTATTATTCGTGATGAAAACATACTTGACTTTGATACCTTTACTCATGATGAGCTATAAGTGGTATAAAATAAAAAAATGAGGTAAAGTGTATTTCTTATTAGTATTTTTCTTGTTAGTATTTCAGATCTAACATGGTTTCTTAGTAGCATTATTCATTTTTTAAATGTTATTACACAAATAAGACACAGATTTATTTTTTACCATTGTATTTTAAATAAATTGAGAAGCATTCCAGCATTTGAACTTACAGTGACATCTTGTGAGCCTTCCAAAGATAAATTGTTGTTTTGCGTGAAACATAACAACATAAAATCGCACACAAAATTTCCTTTTTTGTTTCTCTGCTTTTATAGCTTTCTGCAGAGCATCATGTGTTAAATTGTACGTTCACATTAATTACTTTTCACTTAGAAAAGCATCAGGATGAAACAGGGAATTTTTGTAGTCACAAATCTGTTTAAATTTTCTAATCATTGAACCTTTTTTTTTTGCATGTAGACTATTTCATTCTGTGCTATTATTATTTAGATTGTATACACACAAAACAAAATGAAAACAAGGATTCTTTGAAATAAATATGCCAATCTCCGTGAAGGAATTGTCCACTATAATATTAATTTTAAAGATTCAGAGTTGGAAAATCTTCAGCCCATCATGTGAAAGAGTTCTCTAAAACAACTATCGTGTTCCTCTTCTAAGGTAATCACTTTTTACAGAACCAATAGCCAAACAAGACAAAACACACACACACACACACACACACACAAACGTAGAATTTTTGAAAAATATGTATACACATGTGTTAATACTTTTACATCAAAACGTGACAAATAGCTGTTTACTTGAAATGATATTTAACCCTGTATCATTTACCTTCCTGCTACATAAATGTTCCCTCATCAGCAGAACAACAATAACACTAATTAAGTGACATTTAGTGGTAAGTAATAGACTAAGCATAATAATGTGTGAAATATGTTATATGATGTTTCTTTGATCTGCTACAGTTAATTTTCACTGTTAACTCTTTTCTGGATACAAAAATTGGGGGAGGATGAATGATCATTTTCATGCTGTATCTTCATTCCCCTCACGGGGCAATGGGACCCATTCCACTTGGATTTCCAAAATTTCACATGTTATAATTAAAGGGTTCCTTCAGGTCCAAAAATCAAGAGTGCTGATTCCGAGTTCCTGGTCTGCTCTTCTAGCCTGAGAAATTGCTCATTCTCCTTTATTTCCTCTGCATGACTATATTCTCTCTTTAGCTGTCAAGCATGCAGCCTTCGATGACCTTTCCGGTCTCAATGTTTGCATCACCACAAAATTCATACCTTGAAGTCCTAAGGCCCAAATTGATGGTGTGAGGTGGTGGACCCTTTGGGATGTTAATAACGTGTGAGGATGCAGGCCTCCCGGATGGAATCAGTGCCCTTATCAAAGTGGTCTCAGATAAATCCCTCCCTCTCCTGCCCTGTGATGGTACAAGAACTCTGCAGTGGGAGACCTGAAGCAGGCTCTCACTAGAACTGGACCACACAGACACCAGGGCTTAGATTTCCAGACTCTAGAACTGTGAGCAGTGCATTTCTGCTCTTTACAAAACACCCATCTATGCTCTTTTGTGGAAGAAGCTCAAATAGGAAGACATGGCCTGACTTCTTGTATCCTCACAACACCTCCCAGGAGTCTGTAAAATACCTAAAGGGAGAGACACTATCTCACCCAACCCCGTTTGCTAGATATCTAGTCCAGTCCCTATCATTTCTGAAGCTCAATCCATACTCGTGAGGGGACCACTGATGATACCAAGAGGAGAAAGAATAGCACCAATATATATTAGGTAGATATGATGTGAGAGGACAGTCATCTACAGGGACTTTGTAAATGCTTCATGGTTCTACAAGGCAAGGCAGAATGGCATATTGTGTGAGCTATTTTTTGAAGATCGTTTGCAGGTATATTTTCTGCAAGTTTGCATTTCCAATATTTAGAAGATCAGGATAAGAATCACAGGCCTGGACACAAACGGAAGATTCGCTTTCCACTTTTTCTTCAGTCATCCTCAAGTACTAGCAAGGCGCTGTCCGAGCATACTTTTCTTGGCTCCCTCAGGTAATGAGGAAACAACATGTAATGTATCTACACCTGTGGGTATTTTCCTCATAGGCCATGTCTTTGACCATCAACTTGAATGCTGCTTTGAAACAGCCCACGATGCTGGAATTCTAAGTGGCATCCATGTCATCTTCCCTCAGCTGAACTTGTGGAATAAGAACTTGGGTCTCATTGTTTTTTAATGAAATGCGTGCAGGCAAGAACATTTCTTGTTTCCCTCCACCCCCACCCAGCACGTCATTAGGGCAAATAGTGCAAAAATGAAAAGTGGTCTCATGCCCTGAAAGTGTCTCCTCATCCATTAATCAGCCAATAATCCCCCAACTTCCCTGCAGTGAGATTCCCATGAGGAGGAATCCAGGCCATGGAAGGTGAGCAGAAGTGCTCTTACCCTGTAGAGTCCTGGCCCTTGCAAACACCCCATGTGATCCACCAGACCTTTCCCCTCTACCACTGGGTAAAATAGACTCAAGTACTACAGACAAATCTGGAGTCCCATGTTGATGATGAAAAATCCCCCAAACAGGGGGTACCCATGTCCCCAAATCACTGTCTGGAGGCAAGCAATCAGGAAGATTCGCCAGATCAGGGAAGCCTCCATTGTACTCTTCAAAGAAGGAAAGATAAGATTCTATCATGATCAAGTTGCTCTCAGCTTCTCTTTCCCTGTTCCAGCAGCTAGCATTAAGTTAATGGAGACGTATTTTAAGAAGAGACCATCCTAAACAGCTTTCCAGAAAAAAAATTTCGTACCTGGTATATAGCAAACACCACCCCCCTCCACTTAAAAACATCTTTTAAATTACGTTCTAATATTATTTAAGCAAGAAAAGAGATTGTGCTCTTCTGTCCACGCCTATTTTACTAAAAGCAAAATGTTCCTCACATGTTTCAGCTTGTGAGGAAATATGAGTGGCAATTGCTGAGGAGCACAAGGCAAACAATACTGGAATTCATCAGAGAGCGTTGCAAGTGTAAACATCTTTATTTGTGGACTTTTCGTTGAGGATTCTTCCATGAGGGAAAGACATTTATAATTTCCACTCTGACAGCTTCCCAGGCACAGGGGCTGTATTCCCTGTCCTCCAGGTAGAGATGGATTGCATGGAAATACTTCCGGGCAAGAAGTCCCAAATCGGCACAATCCAGACAGTCTTCTTGCATCTGCTCCAGTTGTTTCAGGCTCTGATCAAGGCTGGAGAGTAGTTTATCGAGGAGGGTGTTGTCCCAGGCAGCACGGCTGTCCCCCGTGGTGAAGAGTCGCAGGATCTGCTGGAACATCAGATAGAGGTAACAGGGGCCTTGGGTCGTCGGGATTGGGGCGACAGTCTCTCTTTTCCAAGGAAATTTGAAGTCGGCTCTGTCCTTTAGGCACGACGGAATGCGGCTCCTTTGCATCTGTTTCCAACGTGTGAGGATTCCCTTGTTTTGCTGGCAGTGGATCCAAGGCAAGCTGCAGCCAAGACAGCAAGCAGGGGTGGAGCCCAGCATCACCGCTGCCAGAGCACACAGAGCCGGGCCATAGAGAATTTCGGTGATGCACCTGAGGGCCGCGAGGGGGCGCGCGGGCACCGCTAAACGGTGCGCGGAAAGGTGCCTTCGCGGGAAGCGCGGGCGGCGCGCGTCTGTGGGCGGCGGCGAGAGGGCGCAGGCTGGCTTTCCAGCGGCTTGTTGGGGAAAAGCTGCCTTCGGAGAGGTGGCGGCTGCCCCGGGTGGGGCAGCACCGAGCCAAGAGGACGCGGACCCACAGAGCCTTGGCTGCTGATGCAACGTGCGCACAGGACTCAGCTGGGAGCAGAAGCCGTCGTTTCCGCTGCGGTGAGTGAGGAGGGAGGTTTATCCCGCCTTGGCCAGCGGTGTTTGGAACTGGGAAGGAGCCAGAATCTTGCCTTTGGGGGCGTTCCCCTTGAGTTCCGTGCTTTATTTCCGCGCCGACACTTGAGCCAGGTCATCTTTGGGAAAAAGAAACCGTTTACTGAGGACTTTGAGGCGGGGAAGCAGAGCGAGTTGGGGCGGAGTTTACAGCTTCCGGCTCCTTTGTGGCGCGATGCGGCGACGGCTGAGAGAAGGGGAAGCGCGGCGGCGGCGGTGGCGATGGGACGACTGGCGACGGGACGGTGTTGGGGACAAAGGGGCACGCGGTGGCAGCGCGGGGACGAATGGCGATGGGGCGACTGGACGCTGGTGGGGGACGCGCTCCGGCTGAGGCGGAGCTCAAGCCACCATGGGGACTGCAGACCGCGGAGCTGGGCGGCGCTGTAGATGCTCTGGGCCTTTAGGGTGTCTTTCAAGGATACAGCGTTCAAGTAAGTATTGGGGAGTGTTGGGGGAGGAAGTGTTGAAGAGCTGAAAAGTAGGAGTATTAAAAAAAACAGTTTTATTTTTTATATTTTTAATTAATTGTGTATTTAAGTTAATTCATACTATATTTATTTTAAACTAAATGTTGAGATGTTTTTCTTGGGTTTAAATATATTTATGTTAAAGTATTTTAACTACTAAGTGTAGACTATATACAAGTATATTTTATATATAGAATATACATAAAATATATTATTTAATATTCAAACACAGTTTTCTTAAACTTTAAAAACTATATATTCTTTATACAAGTATTTAGCATAGTTTTACTTTGCTATCATTGATGGAAGGAAACTCATTCGTATTTTCAAGATTACTTCTTCACTTGTTTTAGTGAAGGGAATTCCCTTGCTTGACAATTTCTAATGACCCCATGACAGTCTTCACTAATTTTTAACTCATGTTCCTGAAATGTCTTTCCCAGGACCGCACCTTGACTATACTGTTAGAAAGAAGAGTTGGTGTGTACAAGCAATGGCGGGCTTAGAGCAGGTCAGACTTTTCATTGTCTTTGATAAGAATTTTATAAACGAATTGGAATTTGATCCAATTTCCTTTGCATCGGGAAGCTTACTTTGTAAAACTCTCAGGAACATGCCAGTGTGGGGTGATTTCATTTCTTTTTTTAAACTTGATATTTTGTTCCTCCTGCATGTATTGGTATTAATTTTCAATTTAATATAGGACATTAAAACCTGCTTTATCTTGACGACTTAGGTTTGGTGCCTCCTCAACACCCCATGTCGAAGGGAAGGACTAGCTTCCTTTACCCTAATACTCACCCAGGAAACAGCTTTTGAATTAGACGACTGTGCAGTTCCATGGCTGAAACTCTAGGACTGTTTCATTTCGCAGCATCCTCTCCCTCATAGATGTGTATATTTCTAACCACTTTTCCTGGTGTCTACAATGTCAATGTCTTTTTTTTAGAGGAAGAAAAAGCCTTCTGACCCTCTTCATCTGATTTCTTCTCCCCCCAACCCTTTGCCTATGGTAACCACAAATCTGATCTCTTTTGCTTTGAGGTTGTTTGTTGTTTTGAAAGTAGAATTTACTCTGTGTCTTAAACAGTAACACCAGAGGCAGCCTGAAACAAGATCAGGATGAGGAGAGGGACGATCTATCTCCTTTATCCTAGTCACAGAGCAGATATGTTTGTTTCTTTGTCTGTTTGTTTTTGTCAGAACACTTTCCTAGAGGCTGGTTGTCTCCAAAGAGCTTCAGGTGCTGCAGGCGTTCTCTCTGGAATGTACCAGGCACTGCTCTAAGGGTGGAAACTGGGGCTCTGCTCCTTCCCAGTCATGCAGGCAATCCCTGTCCTAGAGTTTCACCTGGGGCCTCAACATGCAGACGCCTGACAGCGTTAAGGGACCTGTAGGCAAGGCTTCTCTTGGCTGGGCTGAGGGTGGACTAAAGCAGTTACAAGGTGTTATATTGTTATGAAAGGCAGTTATCATTTACTCTGTTCAAATGCTAGGCCTGTAATTTGCAAACTTTATTTGATTTGAATTATGCAGTGTCCTGTGTGACCATTCCGAAAGTTGTCTCCTTTTTTGAAAAGAGGAAATGAAAATGTGAAGTCAGTTACATTGAGGAGCCCCAGAGTTTGTCAGAGTGGAGCTTCCTGCTGCTCCCCGTCTCTCCTCTTCATCATCTCTGAGGACTGGCCCTCAGCTGCACTGAGCACGTGGTGCTTCCTTCACCCTGATCCTGCCTCTAATGTCTGTCCTCGCTGCTCCCTGGAGGGCAGTCTGCATCCCTGCCTTACTCTCCAGGAATCCACATTGCCAAGCACAAGGTCATATACATGTGCAGTCACATTTTTGGTGACAGAAGGAAGAGAACTGCATGAATGCACCCTTGTTGTGCATTTTTGTGTGACCATTTCCTGTAAACTGCCAGAAAATATGAGGGATGGTCCTGTAAAGAAATGTGGACAAATTTAAATCTACTGTATCAGCCCCTTGAGAGGAATGTACAGAAGTGAGGCTAGTTGTATTTTGGTGCAATTTAAGAATTGTCAAAATAGAGGACAGGGTCAAACCTCTAAGCATTGTTATTAGAATTGCAACAGAGATACATTGAGGCTCTGGTATTTATTTCACCCTTGGGTGTCATGTCATTTAGATGAATGCAGCCTATTGGATTAATACTCTGTCATGTTCCAAGAGTGGGTTTAATTTCCAGTTTAATAAACAAAAGAAACATTGAACTTGTGACATTCTCTGTTGGCCATTAATGGAAGACAAATTGGGAAAAAAAGTGAAAACAGCCTTGGGACAAGTAGTGAAGTGACGATCCTATTTAAGAATCTCATTTGCAGGCAGGGACTCAGAGCAGCTGGATAAAGTCTCCCACAGCCAGACCTCTGCATCCCCAAGCTTACCGGGGCCTGCCAGCCTCTTCACTGATGACACGGAGGATGATGTTCTCCAGCCCTGTGTGCACCCTTAGCCTTGACCTGGCCTAGAACCATGGCCTGCCTAAGCAGGAGACCTTCCCATTTCTGCACATAATGGAAATCTCTTCCTTGTTTTCCTGCCTGAAGGACAAGAAGGTTTTCAGGTTCCCTGGGGAGCAGCTGGACAGCAGTCACTGCCAAAATGGTCAGGCCCCCTCTGTCCTCCACGAGATGCTCCAGCAGATCTTCAGCCTCTTCCACACAGAGCGCTCCTCTGCTGCCTGGGACACCAGCCTCCTGGACAGACTCCGCACTGGACTCCATCAGCAGCTGGAGCACCTGCATGTGTGCTTGGGGCAGGCGATGGGAGAGGAAGAACCTGCCCTGGGAATGGTGGGCCCTGCACTGGCCGTGAAGAGGTCCTTCGAGGGAATCCATCTCTAGCTGAAAGAGAAGAAAGACAGGAACTGTGCCTGGGAAGTTGTCAGAGTGGAAATCGGGAGGTGCTTTCTCTTGGTTAACAAGCTCCTAAGAAAACTCACGAAGTAAGAAGGAACTTGTTTCTCAGTGACTAGTGTCCCAGCACAGACTCTTAATTATTCATTTATTTCCAAACCTGTTATTTCTGCTTCAGCTATAAAATAGTTTGAGTCATATTTGGTATGTGCAGTAATATTAAGAATATCGAGGACTTCCCTGGTGGCACAGTGGTTGAGAATCCACCTGCCAATACAGGGGACAAGGGTTCCAGCCCTGGTCCTGGAAGATCCCACGTGCCGGGGAGCAACAAAGCGTGTGTGCCACAGCTTTGGAGCCTGCGCTATAGAACCCGCGAGTCACAGCTAGTGAGCCCACATGCTGCAACTACTGAAGTCCGAGCGCCTAGAGCCTGTGCTCCGCAACAGGAGAAGCCACAGCACAGAGAAGCCTGTGCACTGCACCGAAGAGCAACCTCTGCTCGCCGCAACTAGAGAAAGTCCAGGGGCAGCGATGCAGACCAAATGCAGCCATAAATTAATTAATTAATTAATTAATTAATTAATTAAAAAAAGAGAATATCCATATCCAACTCTTTTCAGAATTGGAGGCAATGAATCGGATGTCCTGTGGCTGAATCTCATGGGATAAAATAGGTATATTTGTATGTGTGTATGTTACTCATTTACTTACATTCATTTCTTCATTTTTTTGTATTTACCTGTTGTGTTTTTAATATAAGAATACACCACTTTGTCTTTAATAAAAATGTTACTTTCTTTCTTCTTTTGTTTATTTTCAGACATTTTTCTTCTGCTTTTTTTATACCAATATATTTTTATTTTATTATTTTTTATAAATTGATTAATTGATTTAATATTTACTTTTGGCTGCATTGGATCTTTGTTACTGTGCACGGGCTTTCTCTAGATGCAGCGAGTTGGGGCTCATCTTTCTTTCCGTGCGTGGGCTTCTGATTGTGGTGGCTTTTCTTGTTGCAGAGCATGGGCTCTTGGCCTGTGGGCTTCAGTAATTGTGGCTCCCGGGCTCTAGCGCACAGGCTCAGTAGTTGTGGCCCACAGGCTTACTTGCAGTGAGGCAACCAATTGGGCCACTGGGGAAGTCCTCTTTTACTCTTTGAACCTTTCCCAAAGTCCTCATGTTGCAATCTAAATATAGAAGGATGTGGTGCAATTCATTGTTTTCTTCCTTGGCCTTGGGGATAGTCTTGAGTATGAGAGATAGAGGCCCTACCTAACGGAGCTAGAGTGGAGCAAGGCCATTGCCGTGAAGGAGGGAGTTGTAATGTAATTAGCTATTTACATTTGGGATCTGGGCTACACAGGAGAAGTAAAACATGCTTATGGCAGTGAGACTCTTGGATCGCTTATTTAGACTGCCTTCAGTTGTCCCGGCAAAATAGTCAGCAGTAGGAGACTTGAGGAATGAGTAGGAGTCTGTTAAGTAACATGTGAAGAGCAAATTTCCCAGAATGAAAAACCAAACCAAAACAAAACACGGCACAGAGAGCAGCCCTGCAGCAGCAAAGGGCCTGGTGCATTTAAGGAAGTGAACAAGACCAGAGCAAGTGGACTGTGCTGCTGCATGGAGAGTATGCGTATACCTTGTACGTTACACAGGGCTTCCTTGTATTTTAAATTCCTTGAAGGCAGGGGTCAGAAACTCTCCGACTCTGCAGGCTGATTTTACAAAGAACATCTCCTAGGTGCTCTGCAATTTCTAATATGGATGGTTACATAAATCAAGTTAAAATGAAAACTGCCATGTTGACTTCTGTTTCAAAAATAATTTATTTCCCATGGAAAAACTTTAAATAAATAAATAAATAAATAAATAAATAAATAATGTATAAGTTAATTTTTAAAACACTTAAAGTCTTTAACTGTCCTTTCAAATCCAGTGCGTTGCCTGTGAGTTACTTGAAAGAGCTTCCGTGCGTTGAAGAGCCTGACCTCGCTGGCAGCGCTGTCTGTCCCCAGAGCCACAGGTGGCAGATCGTCAGTTCTGGAGGTGGCCTGTAAGGCTGTTAATGAAGGAAAAGTTCTTGAGGATCTCCACTCGCACTTGAGTCCAGGCACAGCTGCTGTACTCCTTGGACTTCAAGTACTGCACGATCTGCAAGTAGTACTTCTTCAGGTAAAGAACAGTCATGTATCCCCTGGTGAAGTTTTCCTTCTCCATGATTTCCTCCAGGATTGGTTCCAGACGATCTCTCTGCCCACAGAGTTCCTCAAGGAGGTTCTTAATAATGGGCTCAGTCCAGCCAGTGCGCGAGACATTTCTTCTGAAAATCCCTAAGATCTGCTGGAGCATCTCATAGATGACCAATATGGCGTCTTCCTTCCGGAACTTCTGTGGTTCCTTAATCTCCTCAGGGACCTCGAAGTTCATCCTGTCCTCGAGGCAATCTTGAGGAGCTCCAGGTAGCTGCAGCAGGAGGTTCTGACAGGCCAAATTGCTGCGCTTTTGTTGGTCTCCAAGCAAGCTGTAGCTCGTGGAAAGAGCTGTGGTGGAGACACACAGCAGGAGAGCGATTTGGAGGATGTACCTGTTGGTCATGATGAAAAGAGGAACAGGGTAGCTGCTCTCCTACTAGATGCTGAAGCAAGGTCTTCAAGAGATTGCAGTGTGAATGTCCTTTCTCCATGAGTGTGGACTATTTATACAGGATGGCCCTCTGCCTTTCTATTTGTGCAGAATTTCCCACTTTCAGTTCTCCCTTTCACTTTTCCTATGTCATTGAAATCATTAGCTCTGTTTCAAACTGTTTTTCTTGAAGCTCCTCACTATTTTATATATAGTAGAAGAAAAAAAGGTATACAAAATGAGAGGATTTCTAAGGTTTTGTAAAGTTTCAGTGACTTGCTAAATGCTAAAGAAAACCATAAGCCAAATCC
Organism: Hippopotamus amphibius kiboko; assembly: GCF_030028045.1. Lineage (NCBI taxonomy): Eukaryota > Metazoa > Chordata > Mammalia > Artiodactyla > Hippopotamidae > Hippopotamus > Hippopotamus amphibius. The sequence goes on along the minus strand of NC_080187.1, from coordinate 82,621,097 downwards.
TTTTGAACTTGATTATTACAGCTTGTTTCATTTGGAAGAGAATTTTTCTCTTTCTTTTTTCAGATTATGAGATTTGGGGGGGGGGGGCGGGTCCTTTGTTTGTAAGAGAGTTTTCTTTTTCATAAGAATTAGGTTTGATTCCCAGTTACACTATTACAAAACAATAACTACATGTAGATTATAATGTTTAAGAAAGATGCTTATTGTTTTTCTATCTAGAATGATGTCAAAGTCACTTGATCTTAAATTTTTTGTATAGCTTTATAACTGTAAGTAGCAAGACCTCACATAACTTTCTCAGCCTTAATTTATTGCTTTTTTGCCAATCTCGACTATCTAGAATATAATTGAAAACCAGAGATGAAGTAATATCTTTAAGCGGGCATACGCTGGCCATGCATAAAAGTCCATGGTTCCTCTTGTAGGGGGCCTTTGTGACCATTATTAAGGGCCAATGTATTTTTTGTACAGACTTCTAACAATCTAAATGTCTGGTTTTCCATCTGCATGCAAATACATACCACATATTAGAAGGTGGTCTAGAAGGAAAATGAAGGGAAAAAAATCAAGTAATCAGGGGATGTTACTGTTGAGAGAAGCGGTTCTAGCTCAATATTTCTGAGACCAATTTGTATTAGCGTTCAGTAACTAATTTTGATGAAAAGAATTCAGTAAAAAAATCAAATTATGACTTTATTTGTCCTCCTTAAATAGACAGGGAGACGCATAGTACATTTTGAAAGCCTTGCATACAAAAATAAGTTCTCATAATTATGATATTTAAAGTAATACTTTTCAGTTTTCAGAAAAGCTTGCATTATCTTTCAACCTGAATGTACTAAATCCACACTGTGTGCAGCTGTAGCAGGAGCTGCTGCCACGTGTCATGCTCACTCTCATGGGTCATCCGGTTAAGCAGGGGAGAACATCCATGAAGGAAATGCACAGAAGTAAAGATGCAATGGCAACAAGTGCTGTAGAGGACAGGTAAGTGGTAGTGCGGGGACTTATGATAGAAGGACATAATGTAGTTGAAGAAATCAAAGAAGATCACCCTGAGGTAATGACACTGGAGCTAAAATCAGAAGGACGGTCAGATGGGACTGCATGTGCAAAGGCCCTGTGTGGGAGGATGCCTGGTAAGGTAAAGGAGTGGACTGGAGGCCATTGTGACTTTCAAGGCAGAGAGTGGTCTGAGATGATCTGAGATGGGGCTAGAAGGCAAGTGAGAGCCAGATACCACAGGGATTGTGAGACCTTGTTAAAAAATAAAAAAAAAAAAAAAGACTTCTCTTTATCCTAAGAGTAGTAGAGGATCTTGGAAGGGTTTTAGGCGGGGCAAAGTAACTTGATTCGATTTGAAAAAAAAATACTGTCTCTACAGTAAGCAATAAATAAAGGACAGAGAGCAGAATGAATGCAGGCAGAAGACTTAGGGGTTTTACAAAATTGTCAACCAAGGGGCTAGCGGTGGAGAAGAATGACTTCATTTGCATGAAATCTCTCATGTCCTGACAGCACCAGATGTTTGAAGAAATTCGCCATCATTTTACGGATAGCTGCATCAGTTCTGTTGGTTATTATGATTTTAACATATGCTTAATGTTCAGGAACATCACTTCTCTTGTAGCAAATTGAAGTAGAGGCTGGAAGTATCTGGGTAAGTGTGGATGTAAAAACCTGGTGCAATCCTGAACTCTGGGTTTCCCATCATCAAGAGATCTCCTGTCTTCTGATCTTTACAATATGCTGAACATGTCTCCCAAATATCCCTCCATTCCTGTTCCTTCCTCTTAGTTGGCTGTAAGTAATCAGTTCTTCCCAGAATGGATTATTGATTGGTGATGTCTAAGGTATTGCTAAGAAACTACTTGCACTTGAAGTGTGCTGATGTACTGTCACCTGCATGGGGTGGAGAGCAAACAATTTATGCTTCCTTCTAAACTAGGGGAGTGGAAAAGATACGTGTGGCATTCATCCAAATGGATGAAGAGTATTACGAATTGAAAAGATGCAGCAAACAACACCAAAAATGGGAATGAGATTCTGAGACGGTGGCAGTGGTGGCAGTATAAATTTGAATTTCTAGGAGTCCTCATAGCGAAACAGACATTGCCACCAGATAGAAACCAAAACCCTATTTAACAGAAAACTAGTTGACATGAACCACAAAAATGCAAGCAGATGTGGCCAGATCACCAATTGCCACAAGACCCGCCTGATAGAGCCGTGCATGTGGGAGACAGCAGAGGAAAGCAATGGACGTGAGAACCCCCAGACAGCCCAGAGGTATTTACCAAAAGCTATGCAGGCCAATCTGAGAACATCAGCTGGAAAACTGCAAGGGATTTTTCTCAGTGCTATAGCTGCTGAGTTGTGATGGTACCTGGGTAAGTTCTGACAGGCTCTGGAAGAGTCTGGGATACCAGTAATTTTCAAACCAAGCAGGCACAGCTCCCTTTGGGGAAAGGGCCCTACACGGAGGAGAAAGTGCTCAGAGTGGAATCAAACTTTAGCAGGATAGAAACAGCAGAGACAAGGAAAGAGAAGACCAGACCAGTGAGGGGAGGACCACTCAGGAGGCAAGCAGCCATGGTTTTGAACACTTCACAGCAGCAACAGCAGAGGGAGCTCTCTAAAATTAGAAACACCAGCCAGAGCCACTTCTTCTAGGAGCTGAGGAAAGATAAGCTCCTGTAAAATCAGGCACAGAAGACCCTGAAGACTGAATCTCATACAAAGTCATTTATAGAAAAAGAAGGAGAATCAGGAGCAGACTCGTAACTCTACAGATAGTGGAAACATACCAGGAACACAAGCGCACAAGACAGAGCAAATCTAACCTAGTGTTACCAAAGGAGTTTTTAAACATTCAAAAATTATGTAAAACAAAATAAATCACAATAAGACAAACCCTGAAATTAAATTATATATATATGTGAAATCATTAGACAAAAGAAAAAACTCTATATTTTGTAAAATAAAATACAGTCCAAGAAATGAGAAATTTTGGGAAAATCTGTTAATGGAGATAAGTTTCAATATGGAAAAAATATTACCAACAAGAATCCAACAGTACATAAAGTAGCATATATTGACCAAGGGGAGTTATTTTCAGGAAACTGAGGATGATTCAACATTATACGGTTGAGGGGCCTCCCTCGTGGCACGGTGGTTAAGAATCCTCCTGCCAATGCAAGGGACACGGGTTTGATCCATGGTCCAGGAAGATCCCACATGCCATGGAGCTACTAAGCCTGTGTGCCACAACTACTGAGCCTGCACTCTAGAACCCACAAGCCACAGCTAATGAGCCCATGAACCACAAGTACTCAACCCTGCAGGCCTAGAGCCTGTGCTCCACAACAAAAGAAGCCACCGCAATAAGTCCGCTCACTGCAACAAGGAGTAGCCCGCACTCGCCGCAACTAGAGAAAGCCCGAGCGCAGCAACCAAGACCCAATGCAGCCAATAAATGAAAAATAGAATTCATTAATTGATTTTGAAGGTAGGTCAGAAAAGACCATGTAGCATATACCTTATTCGCTAGAATTTTTGTTCCTGCAGCTGTCAGCCACAGGTAAGCATTCTGACAGCCCTGCACCTGCTATACTCTGAGAAAGTCCAAACTAGGTCAAAGGAGACATCACATGGAAATTGGCAATGCATTGCAAACTTTTTAATTTCAAGCAATGGAATGATCCCTTTAACTTGCAATACCACTGCTGGGAAGTTAGTTATAGATATTCCTGCAGAAGTGTGTTTATATATGAGTATATATGTGTATATATATCACATATTATGTATTAAATGAACACATATGAATGTTCCCTTCAATACCATCATAATAAAAAAGAAATTAAATATCGTCACTAGGGAGTTGGCTGAGTCATAATGTAATACAGACCACAATGGAATAGTATATAGCCATGAAAAAGGAAGATCAGCTGACCTGGACCTATATTCAAGATATACGTAATTAAAAGAGCAATACATATAATAACAGATATGGTATTATTATTTGATTTATATTACTATAAAGGTATACATATGTATGCTGATATATGCATAGAATTTTTTCTCTGGGAACTTTCATTCATCAATTAATAGTTGATGCCCTAGGGCCGAATGCCAATAAGGCTAAGGATACAACAGGGGGGAAAATTCCTTCCCTTTTCACTTGTACCTTTAGAACGGTTTGTACATGGATTTTTCCCCATGTTAAGAAGACATCTGAGAGATAGGACATATAGTAATAGGCATTTTCAAAATTTAATGTACTTTGTTTGAAAGAATTTAATAAATGTTACTAAATTTTTAGCCTCTCTTTTGTTTTATTCACATTTAAATTTTTTTCTAAAATGAACATATGTTACTTGTGTCATTAGAACATAAAAAGCACCTAGTTATATTCCAAAGCAGGGTATAAAATTGTACATGCTATGCAACTATGTAAAAGTATGTAGAGAAAAGCTTTAATAAAAGAAAATAGACCTACATTTCACTAGTGATTATGTTTGATTTGTGAAACTACACGGTGATTTGTGTGTGTGTTTTCCAATTTTCCACCAGTGAATGTATCTTTGATTATTGTTTAATCAACAGTAGAGAAACCATAAGCCTAGCATTTCGGGTTACTCTGCCTCTTATGTGGGTTTCATTCTTCTCTCTGGCCTTTTGGTCTTTGCATGCCAGCTCTGACACAATGTCAGCCACCTCATGAGTTCTGCCTGCTACATCAGCACTGCCCAGAAGAAAACAGTGGATTTTGGAAAAGCAAAATCATCTGTCTGTTCCATCACCTCTATTCCACTTTGAAATGCCCGGTTATGTCGGTCATTGAATAATTCCACCAGGTTTCTTCTTTTGTAAAAGGATCCTTGGATTAGCCTGGAATCATCCATGGCTCAGAATACAAAGGCCAACGCAAGGAGTCCCGGAAGTCGGTCAACCTAGAGGAGGTCCATTGCACTCAGGGAAGGGAGGTGGTCTGAGGAGTCAGGTCCCTGGGGCCTGCCCCTCCAGGGAGACTTGCAAACTCAGGTAGAGTTGACCTGCTCGGGTGAGAGGGCCTGCTCATCCTGCCCACATCCGATGGCTTCTGATCCTCCCTGTTAAGAGAGCTTATGCTCTAATGGAATACAAATAATAGCGATAGCATTAGTAGCCGTAGTGTTAGTTACCATATAGTGAACACTAACTATGTGCCATTCTCTGAATAATCCTCATAGTGAATATTTGAGATGGGTGATTGTCATCCCCATTCGACAGAGGACAAGGCTGAGGCTCAGAGATGCTAAGTAATGTGCTCAAGACACACACACTAATAAGATGGGTGGATTGCAATCAAAGCTGTGCTCTTTCCTGTCTGCCACAGGTAGAATATGAAGGAGACCACAGCCAGTGCCTTAAAATAGGTACATGGTGCCAACCTTGATGGCAGTGGTAACTCTCAAAGGAAAGAGGAATTATAGCGGATGGCAAAAATAAGGAAAATAAGGAGGCAAGCAATGCGACATCTGGCCATGGTGCAGGTGACATGGTGGAGGGCCTGCTACATCAGCACTGCCCAGAAGAAATATAATGCGAGCCATACATGCAATTTCAAATTTTCTATGAGCCACATCAAAAGAGTAAAAAGAAACAAGTGAAGTTTATTTTAACACAGTATATCCAAATGTTATCACTTCAACAGATACCAATATAAAATTATTAATGACATAGTTACACTCTTCTTTTTTCATACTGCCTCAAAATATGGTGCACACTTTTACAGTCATAGGACAGCTGAGTTTGGACTCGTCAAGTGCTCAGTAGGCAACATGGGGCTGATGGCTCCCACGGTGGCCAGCACAGCTGAAGACGGAGGGAGCAGCAGGAGCAGAGCCAGGGGAATGGACAAGTTTGCAGGGAGCACACAGAAGGAGCTTCAAATCATGCACAAGCTCTGTGCTAAGAGTCAAGGGGCCTGAGGGTGGAAAAGTCACCTCAAGATGTGATGTGGAGGCTCTTGAATGCCAGAGTGTGGCATTTGTACTGACTTCAAGAGGTCTTCGGGCAGAGAGGACACTAAGTTCTGCTCTGGGCAGAGGAACAGGCAGACATGTTAGAGGTGAGCTGAAGCAGGGAGAAGTCCTGCCCAGGGGCTCTCATGGCTGTAGAGGCTGAAATAAAGGCCATAGCCGAGGAACTGGAAGACGGGGATGGATGCAGAATTAGAAAAACGAATTCTTTTGTCTGGTTTCTTCCCTGTGTCCTCTTCCCACTTTCTGCTGTTGTGACCACAAGGTGCTTCCTAGTACTTGTCTTCCAATTTCCTTTATGAAGTTTCTCCTGAGGATTGGGTGATACTCACTGGAGAAGTCCGTTTCTGAACAGGTTAAAATCTGTTCCTTTGGAAGACACCATCTGTTTGTTTGTTTCATTTTCCCTAACTTATTTGAGTTTTATCAAAATAACCTGGGAAAGTCATACAGCTTTATCTCTGCCAGGGAGATCTAGTTTTTAGACTGGCCTGATGTGTACCTGCTTCGCAAGAATAAATGCCCTGGCCCTTTTCACTCATCCTGTCCTTTGCTATTTGAAACCATTTTTCACTTCATCCCTCTGTGGAGATTTTTCTGCGTGCATCCTCTCCTACCAGCTTTCTGTGGTGCAGAGAACTACTTCCAGTTCCTGTATCAGTTTCCTCTGGTTAATGAGGTTTTTCAGAGAGGCAGAGTGACATTTAGAAAGTAAAGCCTGAATGACGTTTCTATCCATTTGAAATCTTTTGAATTTGGAACTGCGTTGCTATACACCTCTGAGGCAGAAAGAGCTTCCTTCTGTTTTTTGATACAATTATGTACGGAGGACAATTATGTCTGTAGAAATCGAAATTTCAGTTTTCTTCTATCCTCCACATCTCTTCATATTTCTTTTCAAGACAAAGGGTGCTATTAAAAAATGATAATTTAGACAAGATGAAGAGATACCAAGAAGTTCATGAGCAGCGGCAAAACAGAAAATAAGCCAAAAAAAAAAATCTTTTTTTTCCCAAGGGATATCTTGGAAGGAGCAACAAAATATATATTAAGAGAGTATCTGGATACATAAAAAGAAAAATTCCCCATTCCTCGTTTTCACACGTGCAAAAAAGTTTATATAATATACATAGAAGGTCATGCACAAATCTTAAGCATACAGCTCAACAAATCATAAAATATAAACTTCTGCGCACCTTTGAAACCACAACCAAAGTGAAGACATAAACAGTGTGGACAGAACAGAAACCTGGCCCTGGCCTCCTCCCCCATCACATTCCAGTGTCCCTCTCTCCTCCCCCATCACTAAGCTCCTCCCTAGAGTCACTACTGCCTTTTAACACCCTAGACTCTGCCTGTTGTGGAACTTGCATGAAGGGCTTCTTTCGGTCAGTAGCATGTCTCTGCGATCCGAGCGTGTTGTGAGCAGCGCTGGCTCATTAACCTGCAGGAACGAGTCACATGCATTTAGAAATGCCACCGTGTGGTGTCTTTCCCACTACTGATAAACATTTGGAATGTCTTCCTCCTGCTTTTGTCATTATACTTAATGTTGCTATGAAAACCCTCGCTTGTGTCACAAGCACATTTCTACGGCCTTCTGTTGGGTATGTGCCTAGGATGATGTAACTGGGTCATAGACTACACATATGCTCAGGTTTAGCAGATAATAACAAACATATTTTCCAAGTAGTGGAGAAGTATTGCCAGACTTCTTACTTTTTATTCTATGATGCATACTGATATCTCATTACAGTTTTATTTCCTATTCCCGTATTGGTAATAAGGTTCAGCACTGTTTCATATGCTTATTGGCCACTTGGGTATGTTCTTTACGAAGGGCCTGTTCAAATCTCTTGCCGACTTTTTCAGGTATTTTTTCTCATTGTCTCCAGAGGATGTAATTGGGTACACACAATACAAAAGAAAACACAAAGTATTAGAATTTTAAAATAAATTTAGCAAGGTCACTAAAAACAAGATCAATATTAAAACTCAGTCACCTCTTCTTATACTAGCAATAAAATATTGGAAAATGACATTTAAAAATGATACCATTGACAATATCAGGAAAAGTCTACTCCGGGACAATATCTCAGCCAGGAGGGGACGAAGGAGACATGGCAATTAAAGGTAATGTGGCCTATTCTAAGTGCCATCCCTGAGCAGAAAAAGAACACTAGGTAAAAGCTAAGTCGATGTGAATAAAGTGTGGACTTTAATTTTTTCAGCGTAGCATTAACAGGGCAAATTATCCTCATCTTTGCCCTCTAAGTATAACTCTCTAATGGAATATTTGATTCAAATAAGATGCCCCCAAAACCAATGAAAAATGTAACAGTTTTTTCTCTTACATTGAGACTTGGTGTTTCTTTGTTTGTTTGTTTTTTAACCTTGATCATCAATGAGAATTAAGCAACTTCTCCAACTTATTCTTTTTGTCTTGGGCAAGGGACATGTAAGCATTACTAAGAAGGGAAATGAGAGTCTGAGATAGGAGACTGCCAAGGCCAGCCTCTTCCTGAAAAACGCACATTCAGTTAGTGAACAAATATTCATTTAGCAAACATTTCGTAACCACTTCATAAAGAAAAAAGAGCAACTATTGCCATTTTATTGGAGTATTTGCAACATGTGTCTCAATGAAGTTTTGCTGCTGGCTTGATCATCTGTCTTGCACAGTCTTTCTGAGGTTCATCCCAACATATTTAGGCTTTATTATTGTTCCAAGTATGAATGAAATGATTTTTTCATTACATTTTCTAATTTTTAACTATCTAACACTTCATTACATTTTCGTATACACACACACGACAATAAGTAATTTTGTTTTTTTTTCCGGACAACTTTGCAAACACTATGTCTAAGAGTTTTTGGTTGATTTTTCAAATTTTTAGATAAACAAATACATTGCCTGCAAAAAAAAGTTAAAGGACTGAAAATGTCAAGTGTGGTGACCACATGGAGCAACTGCTGTTTGGTGTGTCAATTTGTACAGCTCCTTAAAAACATTATCTAGCAAAGTTGAACATATGCGCAGCCTGTGACCCAGGGAGTCCACCCTTAGCACTTACCCTGGGAAGAAAACCATCATGGAAACATGCATCAGGATATAAGCAAAGCATATTCATAGCAGCATCACACAGAATAGTCCCGAACTAGAAACAGCCCAAATATCCCTTAAGATTGTGTGGGTAAATATGTTGTTACCTACGCTTATAACAGGGCCGTTAACATCAGTGAAAAGTAAGAACCACAAGTGTGTGCACAAACAGGGATACATCCCACAGACACAGCAGTGAGTAAAAGATCCTCAGCTCCACACAATACATATTGCATTTATATAATATTTAAAAGTAGACAAAAGTAGACTTTATTTGAGGGTACAATTATAAAGAAAAGGGAGGAAGTGATTACCATGAAATTCAGGATACTGCTCACCTTTAGTGAGGAGGGGTGGAGATACATCCATGAAGGGGCGCACAGGATGGTGACTGGTGGTGAGGCTTCAGAATGTTGCAAAATCTGATTGTTTCTATTGGTTGCTAGTTATGTGAGTATTTGCTTTAGTTCTTCTCAACTTGATACTACCCTTTTGTGCACTTTTGTGTGGGATTGTTATACTCAACAATGAACGAGGTTAGTAACCAAGAATCTAAACTGTGCTTGTATACTTGCTCGTGTCTCAATCATTTAGCTGATAATCCTGAACAACCGCAACCACAAGAGTATCATGGTTTCCCACACTTCTTACTTGTCCAAATTCTAATGAAAAGAAGCAGAATTGGGAAATAGGCAGAAGATGAACAGAAATTCAACCTCACTCTGGGCAGCAAGTATCCTTTCAATCTGGTGTGATAAATGCATGTGAGTGGTTCTCGAAGTGTGGTCTGAGGACACAAGGGGTTCCCAGATACTCTTTCTGGGGTCTTCAAGATCATCCATTATCCAACTGCATATCTGTGTGACACTGGGTCTCCTTCAAAGACTTGAAACAAAGTGATGCGTCACAGCAGACTGGATGCAGAACAGATATGAGAACCAGCTGTGTTCTATTAAGCCAGGCAGTAAGGAGATTTGCAAAACTTTAAAACATGTTTGTTCATTGTTTTAATTTAAAAACTGTCATTAATTTTCATGAAATGTGTTTTTTTTTGTTTCTTTGTTTGTTTGTTTGTTTTTTGGTTTATTCTTCATTTATTTTGGGGGGGGGGTGCACCAGGTTCAATCATCTGTTTTTATACACATATCCCCGTATTCCCTCCCTTCCTTCACTCCCCCACCTCGAGTCCCCCCCACCCTCCCTGCCGCAGTCCTCTAAGGCATCTTCCATCCTCAAGTTGGACTCCCTTTGTTATACAACAACTTCCCACTGACTATTTCACACTTGGTAGTATATATATGTCTGTGCTACTCTCTCGCTTCGTCTCAGTTTCCCCTTCACCCCCCGCCCCCTCCCATACCTCGAGTTCTCCGGTCCATTCTCTGTATCTACATCCTTGTTCTTGTCACTGAGTTCATCAGTACCATTTTTAGATTCTGTATATGTGAGTTAGCATACAATATTTGTCCTTCTCTTTCTGACTTCACTCTGTATGACAGATTGTAGTTCTATCCACCTCATTACATATAGCTCCATCTCATCCCTTTTTATAGCTGAGTAATATTCCATTGTATATATATGCCACATCTTCTGTATCCATTCATTTGTTGATGGGCATTTAGGTTGCTTCCATATCCTGGCTATTGTAAATAGTGCTGCAATAAACATTATGGTACAAGTTTCTTTTGGGATTATGGTTTTCTTTGGGTATATGCCCAGGAGTGGGATTACAGGATCATATGGTAGTTCTATTTGTAGTTTTTTAAGGAACCTCCAAATTGTTTTCCATAGTGGCTGTACCAACTTACAGTCCCACCAACAGTGCAGGAGAGTTCCCTTTTCTCCACACCCTCTCCAACATTTGTTGTTTCCAGATTTTGTGATGATGGCCATTCTGACTGGTGTGAGGTGATACCTCATTGTGGCTTTGACTTGCATTTCTCTGATGATGAGTGATGTTGAGCATCTTTTCATGTGTTTGTTGGCCATCTGTATGTCTTCTTTGGAGAAATGTCTATTTAGGTCTTCTGCCCATTTGTGGATTGGGTTATTTGCTTTTTTGGTATGAAGCTGCATGAGCTGCTTGTATATTTTGGAGGTTCATCCTTTGTCCGTTGTTTCATAGGCAATTATTTTCTCCCATTCTGAGGGTTGCCTTTTAGTCTTGTTTATGGTTTCTTTCACTGTGCAAAAGCTTTTAAGTTTCATGAGGTCCCATTCGTTTATTCTTGATTTTATTTCCATGATTCTAGGAGGTGGGTCACAAAGGATCTTGCTTTGATGGATGTCCTAGAGTGTTCTGCCTATGTTTTCCTCTAGGAGTTTGATAGTGTCTGGCCTTACATGTAGGTCTTTAATCCATTTGGAGTTTATTTTTGTGTATGGTGTTAGGAAGTGTTCTAATTTCATTCTTTTCCATGTTGCTGTCCAATTTTCCCAGCACCACTTATTGAAGAGGCTGTCTTTTTTCCATTGTATACTCGTGCCTCCTTTGTCAAAGATAAGGTGCCCATATGTGTTTGGGCTTACTTCTGAGTTCTCTATTCTATTCCATTGATCTTCCTATTTTTGTGCCAGTACCATACTGTCTTGATCACTATGGCCTTGTAGTATAGGTTGAAGTCAGGAAGCCTGATTCCACCAACTCCATCTTTCCTTCTCAAGATTGCTTTGGCTATTCGGGGTCTTTTGCGTTTCCATACAAATCGTAAGATTTCTTGCTCTAGTTCTGTGAAAAATGCCATTGGTAATTTGATCGGGATTGCATTGAATCTGTAAATTGCTTTGGGTAGTACAGACATTTTCACGATGTTGATTCTTCCAATCCAGGAACATGGTATGTCCCTCCATCTGTTTGTGTCGTCTTTGATTTCTTTCATCAATGTCTTAAAGTTTTCTGCATACAGATCTTTTGCCTCCTTAGGCAGGTTTATTCCTAGGTATTTTATTCTTTTGGTTGCAATGGTGAATGGGAGAGTTTCCTTAATTTCTCTTTCTGCTCTTCCATTGTTAGTGTATAGGAATGCAAGAGATTTCTGTGCATTAACTTTGTATCCTGCTACTTTACTAAACTCTTCAATGAGTGCTAGCAGTTTTCTGGTAGAGTCTTTAGGGTTTTCTATATATAATATCATGTCATCTGCAAAGAGTGACAATTTTACTTCTTCTTTTCCAATTTGGATTCCTTTGATTTCTTTTTCTTCTCTGATGGCTGTGGCTAAAACTTCCAAAACTATGTTGAATAACAGTGGTGAGAGTGGACACCCTTGTCTTGTTCCTGTTCTTAGAGGGAGTTCTTCCAGTTTTTCTCCATTGAGAACAATGTTGGCTTTTGGTTTGTCATATATGGCTTTTATTATGTTGAGGTAATTTCCTTCTATGCCCATTTTCTGGAGAGCTTTTATCATAAATGGATGTTGAACTTTGTCAAAAGCTTTTTCTGCATCTATTGAAATGATCATGTGGTTTTTATCCTTCAAGTTGTTGATATGATGTATCACGTTGATTGATTTGCGTATATTGAAGAATCCTTGCATCCCAGGGATAAACCCCACTTGATCATGGTGTATGATTTTTTTAATGTGCTGTTGGAGTCTGTTAGCTAGTATTTTGTTGAGGATTTTTGCATCTATATTCATCAGTGATATTGGTCTGTAGTTTTCTTTTTTTGTGACATCGTTGCCTGGTTTTGGTATCAGGGTGATGGTGGCCTCATAGAATGAGTTTGGGAGTGTTCTGCCTTCTGCTATATTTTGGAAGAGTTTCAGAAGGATAGGTGTTAACTCTTCTCAAAATGTTTGATAGAATTCGCCCGTGAACCCATCTGGTCCTGGGCTTTTGTGTGTTGGGAGATTTTTAATCACAGCCTCAATTTCCGTACTTGTGATTGGCATGTTCATGGTTTCTATTTCTTCCTAGTTCAGTCCTGGAAGATTGTATTTTTCTAAGAATGTATCCATTTCTTCCAGGTTATCCAATTGATTGGCATATAGTTGCTTGTAGTAGTCTCTCATGATGTTTTGTATTTCTGAGGTGTCCGTTGTTACTTCTCCTTTTTCATTTCTAATTCTGTTGATTTGCATCTTCTCCCTTTTTTTCTTGATGAGTCTGGCTAATGGTTTATCAATTTTGTTAATCTTCTCAAAGAACCAGCTTTTAGTTTTATTTATTTTTCTTATGGTTTCTTTCCTTTCTTTTTCATTTATTTCTGCTCTGATCTTTATGGTTTCTTTCCTTCTGCTCACTTTGGTGTTTCTTTGTTCTTCTTTCTCTAGTTGTTTTAGGTGTAAGGTTAGGTTGTTTATTTGATAATTTTCTTGTTTCTTAAGGTAGGACTGTATTGCTATAAACTTCCCTCTTAGAACTGCTTTTGCTGCGTCCCATAGGTTTTGGGTTGCTGTGTTTTCGTTGTCATTTGTTTCTAGATATTTTTTGATTTCCTCTTTGATTTCTTTAGTGATTCCTTGGTTGTTTAGGAGTGAATTGTTTAGCCTCCATGTGTTTCTATTTTATGCAGTTTTTTTTCCTGTAATTGATATCTAGTCTCATGGCGTTGTGGTCTGAGAAGATGCTTGATATGATTTCCATTTTCTTGAATTTGCCGAGGTTTGATTTGTGACCCAAGATGTGATCTATCCTGGAAAATGTTCTGTGTTCACTTGAGAAGAAAGTATAGTCTGTCGTTTTTGGATGGAATGTCCTATAAATATCAATTAAGTCGAGAGTGTCTAATGTGTCATTTAAAGCTTGTGTGTCTTTATTTACTTTCTGTTTGGATGATCTGTCCATTGATGTAAGTGGGGTGTTCAAGTCTCCCACTATTGTTGTGTTACTGTCGATGTCCCCTTTTATAGCTGTTAGCATTTGCCTTATGTATTGAGGTGCTGCTATATTGGGGGCATAGATATTTACCATTCTGATATGTTCTTCTTGAATGGATCCCTTGATCATTATGTAGTGTCCTTCCTTGTCTCTTGTAATAGTCTTTACTTTCAAGTCTAATTTGTCTGCTATGAGTATTGCTACTCCAGCTTTCTTTTGATTTCCATTTGCATGGAATATCTTTTTCCATCCCTTTACTTTCAGTCTACATGTATCCCTTGGTCTGAAGTGGGTTTCTTGTAGGCAGCATATAGAAGGGTCTTGGTTTTGTATCCATTCAGCCAGTCTGTGTCTTTTGGTTGGAGCATTTAATCCATTGACATTTAAGGTGATTATTGACATGTGTGTTCCAATGACCATTTTCTGAATTGCTTTGGGTTTGTATTTGTAGGTGTTTTCCTTTTCTTGTGTTTCCTACTTAGAGAAGTTCCTTTAGCACTTGTTGTAAGGCTGGTTTGGTGGTGCTGAATTCTCTTAACTTTTGCTTGTCTGGAAAGCTTTTGATTTCTCCCTCAAATCTGAATGAGATTCTTGCTGGGTAGAGTATTCTTGGCTGTAGGTTTCTCTCTTTCAGGACTTTCAGTATATCCTGCCATTCCCTTCTGGCCTGCAGAGTTTCTGTAGAAAGGTCAGCTATTATCCTGATGGGTTTTCCCTTATATGTTATTGGTTGCTTTTCTCTTGCTGCTTTTAATATTTTTTCTTTGTGTTTAATTGTCGTTAGTTTGATTAATATGTGTCTTGGTGTGTTTCTCCTTCGGTTTATTCTGTATGGGACTCTCTGCGCTTCTTGGACTTAGTTAATTATTTCCTTTCCCATGTTGGGGAAGTTTTCCACTATAACCTCTTCAAATATTTTCTCAGACCCTTTCTTGTTTTCTTCTTCTTCTGGGATGCCTATAATTCGAATGTTGGTACGTTTAAGTTTATCACTGAGGTCTCTGAGACTGTCTTCTAATCTTTTTATTCTTTTTTCTCTTTCCTGCTCTGTGGCGATTATTTCCCCCATTCTACCTTCCAACTTACTTATTCGTTCTTCTGCCTCAGTCATTCTGCTGGTTATAGCATCTAGAGTATTTTTAATTTCAGTTATTTTGTTATCCATTGCTGTTTGTTTTTCTGAGTTCTTATGAACTGTTTCTTGTACTTTCTCTATTTTGTTATTGAGATTTTGTATCATTTTTACTATCATTACTCTAAATTCTTTTTCAGGCCTTTTTCCTATTTCCTCCTCATTTATTTGGTCTTGTGGGTTTTTTTCCTGCTCCTTTGCCTGCATGGGGTTTCTTTGTTTCCTCATGGTTGTCCAAGCTTTTGGGGTTGCTTGTCCTGGTGATAGAGGTGTTTATAGAAGACTGTCCAAGCCTCAGACTAATGTCCAAGTATTGGATTAAACGAATATTCAGTCTAGGAAACACATACATGTATAAGACACACAATTACTGAATCCGTTAGGACATAAGGCTCTAGAAAGACCTGACAGAACCCCAGTGTGCTATCAGATATTCAAAGAGGAACCCAACAGAAATAGACAACTGAAACAGAGCGAATCAGAGACCAAAGCAAAAGCAAACAAACAAACAAATAACACCTTACACATACAAACATTAATCCAGGGAGATTTCGTAAGCTAGGATCAAATATAGAAAAGAGCCAGAGTACCACCAGAGAGAATGGAGATTCTCAGAATGTAATTAGACAACTGTACTAAGAACTAAGATAAAGACAAAAGCCTAATATTAAATACCAAGGCAGTGCATCATCTGGAGAATGGAGCAAGGAGTCTGAGCAGACCGATAGTGTTGCTTATAAGTATGTTAAGATAAAATAAACTTAAAATGGCTGGAAGAAAGGGGAACAGAAGAGCGTAATGTGGTTGGAAATATGCAAATAAAAAGAAAAGAATAGAAATGTATAAAAGATAGGGATGAAAGGAAAGTATGAGAGATATATTGTCCGTACTACCAAAAATGTAGCTAGATATAGAAGTATATAAAAAGGCAAAAAAAAAAAAAAAAAAAAGAATAAAAACTATCATTAAAAAAATTATGTTATAAAACTTGTAGATCCCTTAGGGCTAAGATCGTATTTAATAAAGAAAAAAATAAAAGAGAGAGAAAAAGAAAAAGAAAAAAAAAAATCCAGAACTGATCCCAGAATGGACCAGTTCAATAGGTATTAATACTACTATTTCTGTTTCCTTAGCGTCTCAGCTGTAAGTGTCCTTCTCCTTGCCTTGGGTTTTTTTGCGTTATTCTGTGACCAGCAGAGGTTCCTTTATTGTTCGTCTGTAAGCGTCGGTGTGTGGGGAGGGAGAGGGTACAATAGTGGCTCCTTCTCCTGGGAGTGAGTGAGCAGTGGCGCACTGTTGTTTCAGTCGGGCTTGGAGGTGCCTGTTGCAGAGGGATGCCGGTGGCTCATGCGTAAACAGAAAGTCTTAGAGTTGGGCCTCTCTCGGGTTTTTTTTTGTTGTTGTTGCTGTTGTTGTTGTTTTTTTTTTTTCTCTGAGCAGCCTCCCTGCTGCTGGCATTGCAAGGGGTTTTAATCTAGCCCCGCCCGAGCAACTGAGGGTGCTTGTTATCCCTGAGCGCCTTTGGTGGCCCACTGGCATCTCTCTACTGCCTGTTGCAGAGGCGCCGAGCACAGCTCCTTCCCCCCCGTCCGTGAGCCTGCAGCCTCCAGCCGCCATCATGGCCGGGCAGCTCTCAGGGACGGGCACTCCTCTCCGCGGACCTCCTCCCTCCTGTCCTCTCGGTCCGTCACCCTACTGGCAACAATGTTTCTCACCCTGAACCAGCTCTCCAGTTCCCACGCTCCCGCTCCTGGACCCTCCGTTCAGCCGCGGATCGATGTCTCGGTCCGGGAATGCTGAGCTGCACTGCGGACCCTCCGTATGTTTCTCACTCCCTCCCGTCTGCCACAGCTCCGCCGCTTCACCCTCTCTGAGCCGTCGTAGATGCCTCCCTACCGGCTATGTCGGGCTCCCCGCAGTCCTTTCTGGTGTCCGAGGCCGTCTGCTGGTGTTCAGCTGGTTCTCTGTGGGAATTACTGTGTCCTTCCATGCATTCCCAATGCATCTGTGGAGAGGGATGCACTCCATGTCTCTCTACTTTGCCACCATCTTTTTTCCTCCATGAAATGTGTTTTTATGTGAAGATATAATGGGTGTTTTTTTTTTTGAGATACAGTTAACAGACAATAAACAGCATATATTTAGAGCGTACAATTTGGTATCCCAATCTCCCAATTCACTCCTCCCCCAACCCTCCCTGCTTTCCCCACTTGGTGTCCATGTGTTTGTTCTCTACACCTGTGTCTCTATTTCTGCCTTGCATTTCCTGTTTCATAGTTGTCAGCATTTGCCTTATGTACTGAGGTGTTCCTATATTGGGTGCATATGTATTTGTAAGTGTTATCTCCTCTTCTTGGATAGATCCCTTCATCTTTATGTAATGTCCTTTCTTGTCCTTGTAACATTTTTTATTTTAAAGTCTATTTTATCTGATATGAGTATCGCTACTCCAGCTTTCTTTTAAATTCCATTTGCATGGAATATCTTTTTCCATCCCGTCACTTTCCGTCTGTATGTGTCCCTAGGTCTGAAGTGGGTCTCTTGTAGACAGCATATATGTGGGTCTTGTTTTTGTATCCATTCAGCCAGTCTGTGTCTTTTGGTTGGTGCATTTAGTCCCTTTACATTCAAGGTAATTATCGATATCTGGGTTCTTATTACCATTTTCTTCATTGTTTTGTTGTTGTTTCTGTAGGTCCTTTTCTTCTCTTATGTTTCCCGCTTAGAGAAGTTCCTTTCGCATTTGTTGTAGGGCTGGTTTGGTGGTGCTGAATTCTCTTAGCTGTTGCTTGTCTGGAAAGGTTTTGATTTTTCTGTCGAACCTGAGTGACATCCTTGCTGGGTAGAGTATTCTTGGTTGTAGGTTCTTCCCTTTCATCACTTGAAATATATCGTGACACTCCCTTCTGGCTTGCAGAGTTTCTGCTGAGAAATCAGCTGTTAAGCTTATGGGAGTTCCCTTGTATCTTATTTATCATTTTTCCCTTGTTGCTTTTAATAATTTTCTCTGTCTTTAATTTTTGTCATTTTGACTACTATATGTCTTGGCATATTTCTCCTTGGGTTTATCCTGCCTGGGACTCTCTGCACTTCTTGGACTTGGGTAGCTATTTCCTTTCCCATGTTAGGGAAGTTTTCAACTATAACCTCTTCCAGTATTTTCTCAGGTCCTTTCTCTCTCTCGTCTCCTACTGGAACCCCTATAATGTGAATGTTGGTGTGTTTAACATTGTCCCAGAGGTCTCTTAGGCTGTCTTCAGTTCTTTTCATTCTTTTTTCCTTATTCTTTTCCACATCAGTGATTATCACCATTCTGTCTTCCAGGTCACTTATTCGCCCTTCTGCCTCAGTTAATCTGCTGTTGGTTCCTTCTTGTGTGTTTTACATTTCCGTTATTGTGTTGCAGATCTCTGTTTGTTTGCTCTTTACTTCTTCTAGGTCTTTGGTAAACTTTTAAATCTTTGCCTCCAGGCTTTTTTCAAAGTCCTGGATCATCTTCACTATCATTATTCTGAATTCTTTTTCTGTAAGTGTGCCTATCTCCTCTTCATTTAGCTGTTTTTCTGGGGTTTTATCCTGTCCCTTCATCTGGTACAAAGTCCTCTGCTTTTTCATTTTCTCTGTCTTTCTGGGGCCGTGGTTTTCAGCTCCACAAGACAAAATACTGCTGAGACTGCTTGATACTGCTGTCTTCCCTCTTGTGGAGGCAGCTATCTAGGACTGTTTCACATTCATTATCTGATCTAAACCCATGAAGAAGGCTTTCATGTTTCCATATACTTATTTACTATTCATTTATCTCTTTGATACAGTATTCATTCAAATATATCACTCATTTTTATTGGGTTAGTTTCTTATTGTTGAGTTTTGAGAGCATTTTTTGATATTTTCTGGACACAAGTCCTTTATCAGATATGTAATTTGTAAATAGTTTCTCCCAGACTGTGGCATGGTTTTTTCATATTCTTATGAGTATTTTATGAACAAGTCCCTACATCAGATATATCTGAGGACCTAAAAGTGCCTGATGACACCCTAAATTCCTAGGGTGTCATTGTCACCAGCTTTGTTAAGTGCAAAAAATAGCATACAAATGTACACTGATATTACCCTGTAACTACATGTCCATATGCTTAGGCAATATTTATGTAATATTTATGTTAACCAAGATGTTCACCAGGATCTAGCTGCTTAAGAGTAGATAAAACTGCTCGACCCCCTAATCTGTGTCCTCTCCATGGTTTCCTCGGGAGGTGGAGGCGGGGTGGGAACGGCTCTGTTGTCACGCCTCTACCTTCTGTCCCCACTGATTTGGTTCACGCATGCACGTCCAGACACCCTCTGCTTGTTTCCCCATATCACTTCAATCCTGGACACTATGATTTCTATGCACATGGGGGCTTTGTGTGGGCAACCATCTTTACTGAAGCTTTGAAGAAGATGGAGGAGAGGATTTCATCACTTCAGTGCACATAATTTCAAGTGGCCTGTGAGACATCCTTGTTCTTAAAAGTCCTTTATTTGCCCTCACCAGAAATTTTTCACAGCTGCCTTATTCCAGGGAGCACCACAGCCCCAAGACCATCGACTGTGTTTCTCTCTCTTTCCTCCTCAAACACAGACACACAAAAACATGCTATTGGGATTGTGCTGTCTTTTGTTTTGCTATATCCACAACCTCAAGATCTCACCTTGTATCTCAAGAGGCCCACTCAATATTTTTCTAAACAACAAATGCTTTCCTAGTAATGCATTCTGATGCCAGCTAAAATAATCACTTCACTCCTCATATGTAGCAATCCATGCAGATGTGCTGACTTACATGTGGCAAAGCTGTTTAATATATGCAAATATTCACACATGCAGCTTTAGGTTAGCCTCCATCGTTCTTATTAGAATTAATATTAATTGTCATTTATCCTCTACTATGATGAACATACTTTTGATATTCTGGATGGACTAGAATGCTCAGTGGTGTCATAGTTATTTATAATTCTGCAGAGTAGGCCTCTCCTCTGTCCCCTAGTGCCCTGCACAGCACAGAGCAGGCCTTTCCTGGGCTGCACCAGCCTCTTGCTATCTCAGCCAATTTAGCTGTTCAGCCCAGGTGAACTTTAGCATCCTCTGGGCTGCTCTAGGCATGCCTTTCACTCTGCATTTCGGTGTACTGATCTTGCGTTTGACTCCTAGGCAAAAGGAAGCACAGCTGTGGAAGGGCTTTCGGCAAAGCTGGGATGTGGAGTCTCAGACTATGGGAAGCTGGGGAGAGAGGGAAAGTTTACTGTCTTATAGGAACCTTGACTGGCTTGGGAGGATGACAACAGCAGCAGACCTACCAGGATGGCACTTCTCTGTCCCACAGCTGGTGTTTTACCCAGCTTAAGTCAGAAGGGGGAGCCCTGAGCTCACTGTCTTGATAGTGTCTGCTCTGAAACTGTGGACTAACATTTCTTCTCAAAGCCGAATCCCTTAAAGGGAACACAGACTTCTGTGCTACTCTAGGAGAAAACGCCTAGATACAAATAAAGTCGTATAGGATTCTTCCCTTTGTACTTCTTTTTTAACCTCCACTCACTAGCTATGTGACCAAGGGGAAGTTACTAAACCCCTTGGAGACTTAGTTTTCTGTAAAAAGCAGTAATGGAATTGTGCCTACCTGAGGGGTAGTTGTGAAGAGGACTAAATCCGATTACATAGGTAAGAGCTCAGCTCACCGCCTGGATGGCAGCTGCTAATGACAGGAACAGTCAATAATTCAGATTCCCAAAGGGTTCAGTAAAGACAGAACCCCAGCCATGCTGGGCAGGTGTCTAAAGAGCTGCTAGGGGAAGATGACTTTCCCAGAGTAATACCTGGAATAAGTGAGTGCTCCCTCTCTCCCACCTGAATTTCCATTTCTCCCATGCTTCCTGGTTTTTCACTTGGCCTGAAACAACTTCATCTGCTGCACCTGTCTTGGATCTGACTTTAGAGAATATGTAGCTTCAGAGGTGCAGAGCAGCAGGAAAAGCAGATAGGATAGTCCTGGAATTCTGTATAAACAGGGAAGGGGGAATCAGGAACAGGCTCACTTTTCTGAAGAAAACAAAATGGGGAGAAAACCTAGCCAGATGGCAGGGGTATCAGGCAGACTTCTGCCTCCCTCTGGTGTCTGTGCCCTGGAAGCAGACAGAGACCCCAGCTCTCCTCAGACACCCACACATCTTGGCTGAACCATGAGGAGTAAAGGAAAGGGAGTGCAACTTAACAGTGTCACAGGAGTGCCTGGGACGTCTCACCCTTAGGATTGGCCAGTGGAGGGAGGTCGGCAAGTAAACATTTTAAAACCCTGTGGTGGGGAGGAGGGAAGCAGAGCATCCCACAGATGATAGGGATGAGTTTAGGACAAACACAAGAGCTGAAATATTCCCTTGGTCACCCTGACAGCCAGTCAAACTCTAACTTTAGGGCAAAAGAGCCTGGCGCACAGGGTAGAAGCAGTTGGCACCCTTGCTTCCAGTTCCACAGCCACCTACCTGCCTCCCATTTTAATTCTGTAGAAGCTCAGGCCACATTTATTCTCTGAAATCACATCCCCTTACCATCTTTTACCTTGAATATTCCACATGGCTTCCTTGTATTTTAAATTTGTTGAAGGAAGGGGCCTGAAACTCTATTATTCTAAAGGCTCATTCTACAAAGAACATCTCCTAGGTGCTCTGCAGTTTTTAATACGGATGGTTACATAAATCAAGTTAAAATTAAAACTGCCATGTTGACTTCCGTTTCAAAAATAATTTATTTCCCATGGAAAAACTTTAAATAAATAAATAAATAAACAAATAAATAATGCATAAGTTAATTTTCAAAACCCTTAAAGTCTTTAACTGTCCTTTCAAATCCAGTGCGTTGCCTGTCAGTTACTGAAAGAGCCTCCGCGGGTGGAAGAGCCTGACCTCGCTGGCAGCACTGTCCGTCCCCAGAGCCACAGGTGGCAGATCGTCAGTTCTGGAGGTGGGCTGTAAGGCTGTTAAGGAAGGAAAAGTTCTTGAGGATCTCCACTCGCACTTGAGTCCAGGCACAGCTGCTGTACTCCTTGGACTTCAGGTACTGCACGATATGCAAGTAGTACTTCTTCAGGTGAAGAACGGTCATGTCTCCCCCGGGGAAGTTTTCCTTCTCCATGATTTCCTCCAGGATTGGCTCCAGACGATCTCTCTGCCCACAGAGTTCCGCAAGGAGGTTCTCAATGATGGGCTCAGTCCAGCCGGTGCGCGAGACATTTCTTCTGAAAATCCCTAAGATCTGCTGGAGCATCTCATACATGACCAATATGGCGTCTTCCTTCTGGAACTTCTGTGGTTCCTTAATCTCCTCAGGGACCTCGAAGCTCATCCTGTCCTCGAGGCAATCTTGAGGAGCTCCAGGTAGCTGCAGCAGGAGGTTCTGACAGGCCAAATTGCTGCGCTTTTGTTGGTCTCCAAGCAAGCTGTAGCTCGTGGAAAGAGCTGTGGTGGAGACACACAGCAGGAGAGCGATTTGGAGGATGTACCTGTTGGTCATGATGAAGACAGGAACAGGGTAGCTGCTCTCCTATTAGATGCTGAAACACAGTCTTCAGGAGTTTGCAGTGTGAATGTCTTTTCTCCATGAGTGTGGACTATTTATACAAAATGGCCCTCCACTCTTTCTACTGGAGAGGAATTTCCCACTTTCAGTTCTCCCTTTCAGTTTTTCTATGTCATGTAAACTATTAGTTGTCTTTTAAACTCTTTTTCTTTAAGCTCCTTGGTATTTCATCTTCTATATATTGGGGGAGGGGGGATAGTCAAACCGAGAGGATTTCTTATGTTTTGTAAGGTTAAGTAAATTGCTAAATGCTAAAGAAAGAAATAAACCAAATCCTTTTGAAGTTGATTATTACAGCTTCTTTCATTAGGAAGACTTTTCCTTTTACTTTTTTCATATTATGAGATTTGAGGGGGAGGTCTTTGTAGGTAAGAGAGTTTTCTTTATCATAAGAATTAGGCTTGCTTCCTAATTACACTATTACGAAAGGATAAATACATGCAGTTTATGATTTTTAAAAAGACACCTATTGTTTTTCTATCTAAAATAGAATGATGTCAAACTCAGTTGACCTGCATTTTCTTTCTAGGGTCTTAACCACAAGCAGCAAGACATCACATAAGTTTCTCAGCCTTAATTTATGGCTTTATCTGGCAATCTCAGTTGTCAAGAATATAACTGAAAACCAGAGATTAAGTAATGTCTCTAAGCAGGCAAAAGGAATGTTACACTGGCCATGCATACAAGTCCATGGTTCCTCTTGTAGGGGGCCTTTGTGACCATTATTGAGGGCCAATGTGGTTTTTATACATACTTCTAACAATTTTCCATCTGCATGCAAATACATACCACATATTAAAAGGAGGTCTAGGAGGAAAACGGAGGGAAAAAATCAGGTAATCAGGGGATGTTACTGTTGAGAGAAGTGGTTCTAGCTCGATATTTCTGGGACCATTTTTGTGTTACAGTTTAGTAACTGATTTTGATAAGAAAGGATTCAGTAAAAAAATCAAATTATGACTTTTCTTGTCCTCCTTATATAGACAGGGAGACGCATAGTACATTTTGAAAACCTTCCATACAAAATTAAGTTCTCATAATTATGATATTTAAAGTAATACTCTTCAGTTTTCAGAAAAGCTTGCATTATCTTTCAACCTGAATGTACTAAATCCACACTGTGTGCAGCTGTAGCAGGAGCTGCTGCCACGTGTCATGCTCACTCTCATGGGTCATCCGGTTAAGCAGGGGAGAACATCAGTCAAGGAAATGCACAGAAGTAAAGATGCAATGGCAACAAGTGCTACAGAGGAGAGGTAAGTGGTAGTGTGGGTACTTATGATAGAAGGACATAATGTAGTTGAAGAAATCAAAGAAGATTGCCCTGACGTAATGTCACTGGAGCTAAAATCAGAAGCACGGTCAGATGGGACTGCATGTGCAAAGGCCCTGTGTGGGAGGATGCCTAGTAAGGTAAAGGAGTGGACTGGAGGCCATTGTGACTTTCAAAGCAGAGAGTGGTCTGAGATGATCTGAGATGGAGCTAGAAGGCAAGTGAGAGCCAAATAGCACAGGGATTGTGAGGCCTTGTTAAGAAGCTTTTCTTTATCCTAAGAGTGGTAGAAGCTCTGGAAGGGTTTTAGGCGGGGCAAAGTAACTTGATTAGATTTGAGGAAAAAAATACTGTCTCTACAGTAAGCAATAAGTAAAGAACAGAGAGCAGAATGAATGCAGGCAGAAGACTTAGGGGATTTAACAGATAGAGGACCAAGGGGCTATTGGTGGAGAAGAATGACTTCATTTGCATGAAATCTCTCATGTCCTGACAGCACCAGATGCTTGAAGAAATTCTCCATCATTTTACGGATAGCTGCATCAGTTCTGTTGGTTATTATGATTTTAATATATGCTTAATGTTCAGGAACATTACTTCTGTTGTACCAAAGTGAAGTAGAGGCTGGAAGTATCTGGGTAAGTGTGGATGTAAAAACCTGGTGCAATCCTGAACTCTAGGTTCTCATCATCAAGAGATCTCCTGTCTTCTGATCTTTACAATATGCTGAACATATCTCCCAAATATCCCTCCATTCCTATTCCGTCTTCTTAGTTGGCTGTATGTAATCAGTTCTCCGCAGAAAGGGATTATCGATTGGTGATGTCTAGGGTATTCCTAAGAAACTGCCTGCGCTTGAACTGTGCTGATGTAATGCCACCTATATGGGGTGGAGAGGAAACAATTTATGCTTCCTTCTAAACTGGGGGAGTGGGAAAGATACCAGTGTCATTCAATCAAAAGAGTGAAAACTTGGGCATCAGGTCCTGGGAAGATGGCAGTGGTGGCAGTATAATTTTGAATTTCTAGCAGTCCTCACAAAGAAACAGACATTGCCACCAGATAGAAACCAAAACCCTATTTAACAGAAAACTAGTTGACATGAACCACAAAAATGCAAGCAGATGTGGCCAGATCACCAATTGCCACAAGACCCGCCTGATAGAGCCGTGCATGTGGGAGACAGCAGAGGAAAGCAATGGACCTGAGAACCCCCAGACAGCCCAGAGGTATTTACCAAAAGCTATGCAGGCCAATCTGAGAACATCAGCTGGAAAACTGCAAGGGATTTTTCTCAGTGCTATAGCTGCTGAGTTGTGATGGTACCTGGGTAAGTTCTGACAGGCTCTGGAAGAGTCTGGGATACCAGTAATTTTCAAACCAAGCAGGCACAGCTCCCTTTGGGGAAAGGGCCCTACACAGAGGATAGAGTGCTCAGAGTGGAATCAAACCTTAGCAGGATAGAAACAGCAGTGACAAGGAAAGAGAAGACCAGACCAGTGAGGGGAGGACCACTCAGGAGGCAAGCAGCCATGGTTTTGAACACTTCACAGCAGCAACAGCAGAGGGAGCTCCGTAAAATTAGAAACACCAGCCAGAGCCACTTCTTCTAGGAGCTGAGGAAAAATAAGCTCCTGTAAAATCAGTCACAGAAGACTCTGAAGACTGAATCTCATACAAAGTCATTTATAGAAAAAGAAGGAGAATCAGGAGCAGACTCGTAACTCTACAGATAGTGGAAACATACCAGGAACACAAGCGCACGAGACAGAGCAAATCTAACCTAGTGTTACCAAAGGAGTTTTTAAACATGTAAAAATTATGTAAAACAACATAAATCAGAATGAGACAAACCCTGAAATTAAATTATTTTTATATGTGAAATCATTAGACTTAAAAGAAAAAACTCTATATTTTGTAAAATAAAATACAGTCCAAGAAATGAGAAATTCTGGGAAAATCTGTTAATGGAGATACGTTTCAATATGGAAAAAATATTAGCCACAAGAATCCAACAGTATGTAAAAGTAGCATATATTGACCAAGGGGAGTTATTTTCAGGAAACGGAGGATGGTTCAATATTTTATGGTTCATAGAACATTACTTGGAGCAGATTATAAGGTAAAATGACCAAAATCTAGAGTAAAACTTGGGTCTTCTAAAAATCATATGGGATTTAGGAAGACCTTTCTCACCAAAACGTAAAACCCAAGAACTATAATAGAAAATATTAATAAGTATGACCACAAACAAGTTAGAAATACCAGTATGGCAATAAACTCAAAAAGGAAGAGCACAGCAAAGAAACAGCTACAATACACAATGAGAAAGGGATCATTTTCTTCACTTACAAAGAGCTCCTAAAATTTCTAGACAACGATCCAATAGAAGAGTTTATAAATAGCTAGTTACCAAGAAAAGAAGTATAAGAGGTCAGTAAAGAAGAAAATCTGCTCAGTGTTGCTAAGAAATAAATGTAAATCAAACTAGTAACAAGATAACCATCATCACCAATAAGATTTGCAAAGGGCAAGGGGAAATGGGCATTTTTAATAAATGCTCAGTGAAAGTATAAATTTATGCAAGCCTCTTGGAGAGCGGGAAAGATTGTTTCTTCAAAAACAGCCAGGGCTTCCTAGGTGGCGCAGTGGTTGAGAATCCACCTGCCAATGCAGGGGACACGGGTTCGATCCCTGCTCTAGGAAGATCCCACATGCCGCGGAGCAACTAAGCCCGTGTGCCACAACTGTTGAGCCTGTGCTTTAGAGCCCATGAGCCACAACTATTGAGCCCATGTGCTGCAACTACTGAAGCCCACACGCCTAGAGCCCGTGCTCCGCAACAAGAGAAGCCATGGCAATGAGGAACCCGCACACCACAACGAAGAGTAGCCCCCACTCACTGCAAGTAAAAAAAAGCCCGCACACAGCAAAAAAGTCCCAACACAGCCAATAAAGTAAATAAATAAGTAAATTAAAAAAAAAAACCCAGCCAGAACAATGTCTCCCACCGCACATGAGAATCTGCAGCATAGCTTCGACTCTGCTCACCAAGATGTGGCACCCACGTCCCTCCTCTGGCACCTGGTCGGAACTCTGTGGTAGAAGCAATGGTGTGTGATTTTTGAAGGTGGCTCAGGAAACACCCTGCATCATATAACTTATTAGTGGGAATTCTTGTTCCTGAAGCTGTCAGCCACCAGGTAAGCAGTCGGACTGCCCTGAACCTAGCGTGCTTTGAGAAAGCCACACGAGTTCACAGGACACATTGATGGAAATTGGCAGTACATTTCAAACTTTTTAATTTCAAGCAATGGAATCGTCCCTTTAACTTGCAATACCACTGCTGGGAATTTAGCTCTAGATATTCCTGCAGAAGTATGTTTATAGTTAAGTATATTGTGTATATATTTCGTATATTATGTATTATATGAACATATATGAATGATCATTTCAATACCATCATAATAAAAAAAAGAGAAATTAAATATCCATCACTAGGGAATTGGCTAAGTAATACTATAAAATAGACCAAAATGGAGTATTATATAGCCATGAAAAAGGAAGATCAGCGATATGCACCTATATTCAAGATGTATTTAATTAAAGGAGCAACACATATAATAATGGATATGGTATTATTATTTATTTTATAAATTAATATAAAGGTATACATATGTATGCTGATATATGCATGTAATTTTTTCTCAGGAAACTTTCACTCATGTGTTAACAGTAGATACCCTAGGGGAGAATGCTGATTAGGGTAAGGATGCAAAAAGGGCGAAAATTCTTTCCCTTTCCCTTTGTTCCTTTAGAACAGTTTGTACATGGATTTTTCCCCATGATAAGAAGATATACGGGAGATAAGATATCTAATAATAGGCATTTTCAAAATTTAGTGCATTTTATTAGTTTGAAAGAATTTAACAAATGTTACTAAATTTTTAGCCTTTCTTTTGTTTTATTCACATTTAAGTTTTGTCCTAAAATGAACATGTTGCTTGTGTCATTAGAAAATAAAAAGTACTTAGTTATATTCAAAAGCAGGGTATAAAATTGTACACACCATGCAACTATGTAAAAGTGTATAGAGAAAAAAATTAATAAAAGAAAATATACCGACATTTTAATAGTGATTATGTTTGATTTGTGAAAGTAAAGGGTGATTTGTGTGTGCGTGTGTGTGGTTTTCCAATTTTCCACCAGTGAATGTATCTTTGATTATTGTTTAATCAACAGTAAGGAAACCATAAGCCCAGCATTTCCGGTTACTCTGCCTCTTATGTGGGTTTCATTCTCTCGGGCCTTTTGGTCTTTGCATGCCAGCTCTGACACAACGTCAGCCATCGCATCAGTTCTGCACAGTGGGTTGTGGAAAAGCAAAGTCATCTCTCTGTTGCATCATCTCTGTTCCACTTGGAAATGCATGGTTATGTCGGTCACTGAATAATTCCTCAAGGTTTCTTCTTTTGTAAAAGGATCCTTGGATTAGCCTGGAATCATCCGTGGCTCAGAACACAAAGGCCAACGCAAGGAGTCACAGAAGTCAGTCAACCCAGAGGAGGTCCGTTGCACTCAGGGAAGGGAGGTGGTCCGAGGAGTCGGGTCCCTGGGGCCCGGCCCTCCAGGGAGACTTGCAAACTCAGGTAAAGTTGACCTGCTCGGGTGAGAGGGCCTGCTCATCCTGCCCACATCTGATGGCTTCTGATCCTCCCTGTTAAGAGAGCTTATGCTCTAATGGAATAAAAATAATAGCAGTAGCATTAGTAGGCGTAGTGCTAGTTACCACATAGTGAACACTAACTATGTGCCATTCTCTGAATAATCCTCATAGTGAATATTTGAGATGGGTGATTGTCATCCCCATTCGACAGAGGGCAAGGCTGAGGCTCAGAGAGGCTAAGTGATGTGCCCAAGACACACATACCTATGAAGATGGGTGGATTGCAGCCAAAGCTGTGCTCTTTCCTGTCTGCCACAGGTAGAATATGAAGGAGACCTCGGCCAGTGCCTTCAGATAGGTACATGGTGCCAACATGGTGGCAATGGTAACTCTCAAAGGAAAAAGGAATTATAGCTGATGAAGAGGATAGGGAGGCAAGCAATGTGACTTCAGAAATGGTGGCCATGGTGCAGGTGACATGGTGGAGGGCCTGCTACATCAGCACTGCCCAGAAGAAATATAATGCGAGCCATACATGCAATTTAAAATTTTCCACGAGCCGCCTCAAAAGAGTAAAAAGAAACAAGTGAAGTTTATTTTAACAGTATATTTTATTTAACACAATATATCCAAATGTTATCATTTCAACAGATACCAATATAAAATTATTAATGACATGGTTACACTCTTCTTTGTCCTACTGCCTCAAAATATGGTGCACACTTTTACAGTCATAGGACAGCTGAGTTTGGACTCGTCAAGTGCTCAGTAGGCAGCATGGGGCTGATGGCTCCCACGGTGGCCAGCACAGCTGAAGACGGAGGGAGCAGCAGGAGCAGAGCCAGGGGAATGGACAAGTTTGCAGGGAGCACACAGAAGGAGCTTCAAATCATGCACAAGCTCTGTGCTAAGAGTCAAGGGGCCTGAGGGTGGAAAAGTCACCTCAAGATGTGATGTGGAGGCTCTTGAATGCCAGAGTGTGGCATTTGTACTGACTTCAAGAGGTCTTCAGGCAGAGAGGGCACTAAGTTCTGCTCTGGGCAGAGGAACAGGCAGACATGTTAGAGGTGAGCTGAAGCAGGCAGAAATCCTGCCCAGGGGCTCTCATGGCTGTAGAGGCTGAAATAAAGGCCATAGCCGAGGAACTGGAAGACGGGGATGGATGCAGAATTAGAAAAACGAATTCCTTTGTCTGGTTTCTTCCCTGTGTCCTCTTCCCACTTTCTGCTGTTGTGATCACGACGTGCTTCCTAATACTTGTCTTCCAATTTCCTTTATGAAGTTTCTCCTGAGGATTGGGTGATACTCACTGGAGAATTCCGTTTCTGAACAGGTTAAAATCTGTTCCTTTGGAAGACACCATCTGTTTGTTTGTTTCATTTTCCCTAACTTATTTGAGTTTTATCAAAATAACCTGGGAAAGTCATACAGCCTTATCTCTGCTAGGGAGATCTAGTTTTTAGACTGGCCTGATGTGTACCTGCTTCGCAAGAATAAATGCCTTGGCCCTTTTCACTCATCCTGTCCTTTGCTATTTGAAACCATTTTTCACTTCATCCCTCTGTGGAGATTTTTCTGCGTGCATCCTCTCCTACCAGCTTTCTGTGGTGCAGAGAACTACTTCTAGTCCCTGTATCAGTTTCCTCTGGTTAATGAGGTTTTTCAGAGAGGCAGAGTGACATTTAGAAAGTAAAGCCTGAATGATGTTTCTAGCCATTTGAAATCTTTTGAATTTGGAACTGTTTTGCTGTACACCTCAGAGGCAGAAAGAGCTTCCTTCTGTTTTTTGATACAATTATGTACGGAGGACAATTATGTCTCTAGAAAACAAATTTGCCGTTGTCTTCTCTCCCCCTCATCTCTTAAATAATTTTTTTCAAGAAAACGGGCCCTATAAAAAATGATAAATTAGACAAGATGAAGAGTTACTGAGAAGTTCATGAGCAGCGGCAAAACAGAAAATAAGCCAAAAAACAATCTTTTTTTTTTTTCCCTTGGGATATCTTGGAAGGGGAAACAAAATCTATATTAAGAGAGTACTTGGATACTTAAAAGGGAGAATTCCCCTTCCCTCTTTTTGAAAAAAAAATTTACGTAATATACATAGAATGTCACATACGACTCTTATGCATACAGCTCAACAAATCATAAAATATAAACTTCTGCGCTCCTTTGAAACCACAACCAAAGTGAAGACATAAACACTGTGGACAGAACAGAAACCTGGCCCTGGCCCCCTCCCCCATCACATTCCAGTGTCCCTCTCTCCTCCCCCATCACTAAGCTCTGCCCTAGAGTCACTACTGCCTTTTAACAGGCTAGACTCTGCCTGTTGTGGAACTTGCATGAAGGGCTTCTTTCAGTCAATAGCATGTCTCTGAGATCCGAGCGTGTTGTTGTGAGCAGCGGTGGCTCATTAACCTGCAGGAATGAGTCACATCCATTTAGCAATGCCACCGTGTGGTGTCTTTCCCACTACTGATAAACATTTGGAATGTCTTCCTCCTGCTTTTGTCATTATACTTAATGTTGCTATGCAAACCCTCGCTTGTGTCTTTCGGAGCACATTTCTACGGCCTTCTGTTGGGTATGTGCCTAGGATGAAGTAACTGGGTCATAGAATCCACATATGCTCAGGTTTAGTAGATAATAACAAACATATTTTCCAAATATTTGCAATAATGTATATTGTCACTGTCAGAGTATGGGATGTCAGTTGCATTACATCCTGCCAACACTCGGTATTGCCAGTCTTCTTAATTTTTTATTCTAGTGATGCATAGTGGTATTTCACTGCTGTTTTCATTCGAACTACCTGATTATTAATAAGGTTCAGCACTTCTTCATGTGCTTATTGACCATTTGGATATTTCCTTTGGGAGGGGCCTGTCAAATCTCTTGCAGACCGTTTCAGATTTTTTTTTCATTATCTACAGAGGATGTAATTGTGCACATACAAAATACAAAAGAATACATAAACTATTAGAATTTAGAAATAAATTTAGCAAGGTCACTGAGAACAAGATCAATATTGAAAATCAATCATCTCTTCTTATACCAGCAATAAAATATTGGAAAATGACACTTAAAAATGATATCATTGACAATAACATTAGAAAGTCTACTCCTGAGAAACTGTCACAGGCAGGAGAGCCTCAGGAGACATGGCAATTAAAGGTAATGTGGCATATTCTAAGTGACCTCCCCGAGCAGAAAAGGAACACAAGGGAAAACCTAAGTAGATGTGAATAAAGTGTGGACTTGAATTTTTTTTAAGTAGCATTAACCGGGCAAGTTTTCGTCACCTTTGGCCTGTAAGCACAACTGTATAATTAAATTTTTGATTCAAATCAGATGGCCAGAAACCAATGAAAAATATAATAGTTTTTTCTCTTACGTGAAGACTTTTTTTCCTATGTTGATCATCAATGAGGATTAAGCAACTTCAAATTATTCTTTTTGTAAGTGAGCAAGGGACATGTAAGCATGTGATGAGGTGGTGAGCATCAGTGAGAAGGGAAATAAGAGTCTGCGATAGGAGACTGCCAAGGCCAGCCTCCTCCTGAAAAACGCACATTCAGTTAGTGAACAAATATTCATTTAGCAAACATTTCGTAACCACTTCATAAAGAAAATAGAGCAACTATTGCCATTTTATTGGAGTATTTGCAACATGTGTCTCAATGAAGTTTTACTGCTGGCTTGATCATCTGTCTTGCACAGTCTTTCTGAGGTTCATCCCAAAATATTTAGGCTTTATTATTGTTCCAAGTATGAATGAAATGATTTTTTCATTACATTTTCTAATTTTTAATGTCTAACACTTCATTACATTTTCATACACACACACACACACACATGAAAATAAGTAATTTTCGATTTTTTTCCGGCCAAGTTTGCAAACACTATGTCTAACAGTTTTTGGTTGATTTTTCAAATTTTTAAATAAACAAACACATTGCCTGCAAAAAATAAGTTAAAGGACTGAAAATGTCAAGTGTGGTGACCACATGGAGCAACTGCTGTTTGGTGTGTCAATTTGTACAGCTCCTTAAAAACATTATCTAGCAAAGTTGAACATATGCGCAGCCTGTGACCCAGGGAGTCCACCCTTAGCACTTACCCTGGGAAGAAAACCATCATGGAAACATGCATCAGGATATAAGTAAAGCATATTCATAGCAGCATCACACAGAATAGTCCCGAACTAGAAACAGCCCAAATATCCCTTAAGATTGTGTGGGTAAATATGTTGTTACCTACGCTTATAACAGGGCCGTTAACATCAGTGAAAAGCAAGAACCACAAGTGTGTGCACAAACAGGGATACATCCCACAGACACACTAGTGAGTAAAAGATCCTCAGCTCCACACAATACATATTGCATTTATATAATATTTAAAAGTAGGCAAAAGTAGACTTTATTTGAGGGTACAATTATAAAGAAAAGGGAGGAAGTGATTACCATGAAATTCAGGATACTGCTCACCTTTAGTGAGGAGGGGTGGAGATACATCCATGAAGGGGCGCACAGGATGGTGACTGGTGGTGAGGCTTCAGAATGTTGCAAAATCTGCTTGTTTTTATTGGTTGCTAGGTACATGAGTATTTGCTTTAATTATTCTCAACTTGATACTACCCTTTTGTGCACTTTTGTGTGGGATTGTTATACTCAACAATGAACGAGGTTAGTAACCAAGAATCTAAACTGTGCTCGTATACTTGCTCGTGTCTCAATCATTTAGCTGATAATCCTGAACAACCGCAACCACAAGAGTATCATGGTTTCCCGTACTTCTTACTTGTCCAAATTCTAATGAAAAGAAGCAGAATTGGAAAATAGGCAGAAGATGAACAGAAATTCAACCTCACTCTGGGCAGCAAGTATCCTTTCAATCTGGTATGATAAATGCATGTGAGTGGTTCTCGAAGTGTGGTCTGAGGACACGAGGGGTTCCCAGATACTCTTTCTGGGGTCTTCAAGATCATCCATTATCCAACTGCATATCCATGTGACACTGGGTCTCCTTCAAAGACTTGAAACAAAGTGATGCGTCACAGCAGACTGGATGCAGAACAGATATGAGAACCAGCTGTGTTCTATTAAGCCAGGCAGTAAGGAGATTTGCAAAACTTTAAAACATGTTTGTTCATTGTTTTAATTTTACAAACGGTCGTTAATTTTCATACAGTGTGTTTTTATGTGAAGATATAATGGGGTTTTTTGTTAATTTTAAAAGAGTAACTATTTAAAGCAGTCTCAGTTTTAATTGCTCACGTGGTAAATACCAATTAATATCACCTGCATTAAAACAATCTCTTTGCGGTCTCGACAATTTTAAGAGTATTGGTGGGTCTTGAGACCAAAACATTTGCACACTGCTCACGTTGATAATATTTACAAGTACCTATTTGGGTGGTTAACGAAAGCTGAGTATTATGGGTTCACAATAACATTAGTCTTTTTCTTTACCGGTTGTTGTATTGAAATTGCAAGATAACACACGTGACACTTTTCCTGACCTTGGGTAGCAATTGTGCTGTGAAATTACATTTGGAGTAAAGTCATCTTTGAAAAAGGCTGAGGATGGGAGGTAATGAGGACACGGGAGAGGAGGAGGAGCTTGGTTCAAAAACAGTACTCTCCACACTCATTAGCGGTAATCTCACCAAGGGTCCTAATTTCACTGGAGAAATTTTGTTCACTGACATACAGAGTTCCTGGGAAACCTAGGGACCACGATGGAAAAGTCCGTATCCAGCGTGAGGGAAGAGTCTGTCTTCCCCCTCTTCCACCTGTGGCCTGGCTCTCCCCTCCCTCAGCACCCGAGGCTGATTCTGCCCAGGCTGGGGTTTCCCTGTAGCCACAGCCAAGAGCTGGTGGGGCACAGACCCCCCATATTGAGGCCTCCCAGCTGGTGTGAAGAGGCAGAATATGCAGAAAAGATCTAAGTGCCACTGGCTTCAGCCTCTTCTCTCTTCCCCTTTCTCACACCCTGGATGTGTTGTCTCAGTCCTTTGACTAGACTCATTCCACAGTTTTACTCTGCGTCACTTCAGGGCAGCCGGGACTAGGCCCCTTCGCTCGGGGCCCTGCCTAGCTGCAGCGAACTCCTGCAGCCCTTGCACAAGTAGAGGCTCCTACACCGTGCAGCCCCGTCACCCTCAGAATGCTCCCGTCAAAAGGCTGATGGCCCAGGAACTCGCAGCAGCTGTCCACCCCATGTGTGTCTCTCACTGTTTGCTGCCAGGACCCTGCTGCTGCTGGACACTCCAGATTGGCCCTTTCAGAACATGCCCGTCTGCATCCAGCCTGCATTTACTTTTCCCTTCAGATACCAGGCCGATCTCTGAGCAGGGCTCATTTCATGCACACAATCCCTGGCAGGGGTGGATTAGGCCAGGCCACCCAGGGTTGAGAGGAGGATTCAGTGGGCAACAGCATCAAGCATCAGCTGCCTGGCCTCTGCTATCACGTGGGCACGTCTTACTGTGCGTGTTCTGTGTGAGCTCCCTGTCTCTGAAGCCATTTCCGAATCCTCTTTAAAGTGAAACAGCCCAAAGCAAAACCCTCTACACAGTTCAAACTTACAAGTAAATTTAGTTGTCTTTCATCATTAGGGATTGTGTAATGCACCGGGGAATGCAAAAATAGCAAGGAACCTGACTCAACAAGTGAAAAGGAAAGAATGCAAGTTGCCAAACTGGATTTGCAGATTAGGCTGGGATTCCCCTCTGGCCTGGCTTCTTGGCTGAATTGAGTGCACAGAGGATTCTTCTGACTGCCTGCAAGATGCATGTGTCATTCTGGTAAAATAAATAAATAATTAAAACTTCTAGCTCCTAAACTCAAAGGAGAACCAAGAAACCAGTGGCGGAAAGGGTGTCCGTGTAGACAGCGGCGTGTGTGCCAAGTACGCATGTTTCTGTCTGGAACTCTGGGATGTTTGCTGTAACACGCTTGGCCCGGTCATCCCGGTGAATGGCTATTTCTCCTCTCCCTTGTGCAGTGGTTGAACTGGCACTAAAATGTGTCCTGAACAGCTCTCTTGGAGCTACCTCATCTTCCTGACCACAGACCCAGACATCAGGAAGTAATCTTCTAACCAGATTCAAATGCAAGAACGAATACGTAAGGAGCACTTAGTAAGGGCCTGGTACCATTCTGAGCACGTTATATGAGTTAAAGCAATGAATCCTCATCACAGTTTGATGTCGTGGTTCCATGATGATCTTAGTTTTACAGCTAAGGAAACTGGGCCCAGTGCTCCCTTCCTCTGTTACCTAATTTAACAATAGCATCCCGGTCTCCAAGTTTTAGCAAAAACATTCAAGGCCTAGTGTAACTTTCCCATCTCTCATTTCAAGATCCCTTGTAGGGAGGGAAGCTGGATCTTGTTCCTAGCTCTTTTTCTCTTTTTTTTTTCCATTTCTTCTTTTTATCAAATGTCCAATTTTGTCAGCCCTTTGATTTAGCTCTTGCTTCCAAATGGCCTGCACAGTGTCTCTGGCCCTTTTCTCACTGTCCAGTTCTTTAACTGTCTTTCTATATCCCCATCTCTCAGTCCTAAAGTACCCATTCTTTGATAATGTCTCTCCAGTTTACAACAGGCTCCATGACTATGTATTTCCTTGCAAATACAGTGCTTCCATTAGAACGCATATCATTCTCTTGTGTAATTGGTAGCTTATATTTTCTGTCTCCTCCAGAAGACTAGACTTTATAAGTCTGAACTTCGTGTGCCCAGTCATGAGCACAGTGCCCAGCCTTGGTAGGAACTTAAGTACTGTTGATTGAATAAATGCTCTGCTAGGAATATGTGCTTTGATGAGCTTCTGACTATCCGGTTGCAAGGGGTTGTCTCAGCACTGTTTGCTGAGGGTTCATTTCATAAGTCCTCCTGACACGAATTTGAGCACCCGATTTATTCATGAACGTGAACACATCGCTAGGCAATGTAAACAAAGGAAGAAAAAGAAAAATCAAAATAGAATTCAATTTGTTTTGATAACACACAGATATTGTTGTAGACAAATTTAGCCCCAATGCATGATGATCTTCTTGGACTCTTTTCAGCATGCAACGTTGCATCCAAAAGAAATAAAAATTCATCATCAAAAGTCTTTAACGAGCAACACAGGTCCTCACTGAAGTGTCTTGAATAAAGAGCAAAGTTGGAAATCATGTCATAAAACTGTTCAGTAAAACATGTTTTGTTCCGGTTTTAATAGGACATAGAAAAGATGGAAGGTTATTCAATTCACTTTGCAAGCCTATTATAACCCAGATAAGAGAATCAGCAGGGAAACATCATAGGACATTGTTACTTATAAACATGAAGATAAAAATACCACGTTAAACGTTAGCAAATCAAACCCAAAAGTATGTTACAAATAGCAACTGCAATTTATCCAGGACAGTAATGATAATTCAAGACAAGAAAATCTGTTCACCTAATTCACTACATGGGTATGTAACAAAGAGAGAAAAGAAGCACAAATCTCTATCGGTGACCCCAAACCCCTACACTAATTAGAAAGCTATACCCAGCCTCCTAAAGCTTGAAGAAAGAGCTTAAATCTGATCCATGTCATTGTATCTATTAGAAATGCTTTCCGTAGTAAGTAGCAGGTAACTCGGTACTGGAGATGAAAATAATGAAGACAGGTACTTATCTCAATTTGGAAGTCTGTAGGGTAATGGTTGCAGGGTTAGCTCAGCAAATCAAAGTTGTAAGGGTGCTAGACTTGCATCTCTGTGACTCTCTTCATCTTTTTCTCATGGTCATTTAAATATTCTTCTGCTCAGAGTTCTGGGCTAGGTGACTTGGGTTAAGAGCACCTGATATTTCCTTGCCCATAAGGAACTTACAATCTTTTGGGAAGACGTGAACATGGGAAATGATTAGAGTACTGAAAGATCATCTAGATCAACTAACCATTTTAAAATGAACAACGCAGTGGTATTTAGCACTTTCACAATATTCTGCACCTAGCACCACAAACTTGTTTCTCCGTTCATCCATCACTGGGCATTAGGGTTGTTTCTACTCTTTGTGTACTGTGAATAGTGCAGTTGAGAACATTTGTGTACAAGCATTTTTTTGAATATGTGTTTTCAGTTGTTTTGGGGTATATATCTAGAAGTGATATTGCTGGATCATATGGTAATTTTAAGCTTAGCTTTTGGAAGAACCACCAAAATGTTTTCCACAGAAGCTGAAACAGTTAAAGATCCCACCAACAGTGTATGAAGCTTCCAGTTTCTCCACCTCCTCACCAACACTTGTTATTTTCCATTTATTTGATTATAACCATCTTAGTGGGTGTGATTTGCGTTTTCTTAATGACTCATTACGTTGAGCACCTTTTCATGTTCTTGTTGGCCATTCGTGTATCTATCTTCTTTGGGAAAATGTCTATCCAAGTCCTCGTCCATTTTTTAATTAGCATGTTTCCTTGTTATTGTTGAGTTGCAAGACTTCTTTCTATACTAGACCCTTCTAAGATATATGATTTGCAAAGATTTTCTCCCATTCTGTAGATTGCCTTTTCACTCCCTTTATAGGGTTTGTTATTTTTTTAGCTGTGCCATGTGGCTCGTGGGATCCTAGTTCCCCAACCAGGGATTGAACCTGGACCCTGGCAGTGAAATTGCCATGTTCTAACCCTTGGACCGCAAGGGAATTTCCTATAGCGTTCTTTTTTTTTTTTTTTTTTTTAGATCACAACACGTCTAGGAGTAGCTGCTATTATTTTTCCTGTTTCTTTTTTTTGTTTGTTTAATTTTATTTATTTATTTATTTATTTTTTGACTGTGTTGGGTCTTTGTTGCTGTGCACGGGCTTTCTTTAGTTGCGGTGAGTGGGGGCTACTCTTCGTTGTGGTGCGCAGGTTTCTCATTGCCGTGGCTTCTCTTGTTGTGGAGCATGGGCTCTAGGCACGTGGGCTTCAGTAGTTGCAGCACATGGGCTCAATAGTTGTGGCTCATGGGCTCTAAAGCACAGGCTCAGTAGTTGTGGCGCACGGGCTTATTTGCTCCGCGGCATGTGGGATCTTCCTGGAGCAGGGATCGAACCCATGTCCCCTGCATTGGCCAGCGGCTTCTTAACCACTGCACCACCCAGGAAGCCCTATAGTGTTCTTGAGGAACAAAAGTTTTTTAATTTTTATGAAGTCCAATTTATCTATTTTTCTTTTCTGTTGCTTATGATTTGTAATGTCTTATCTAAAAGTCCATTGGCAAATCCAACGTGATGCAGAATTATCCCTATATTTTCCCCTAAGAGTTTCATAAATTTAGCTTTCATATTTAGACCTTTGACCCACTTTGAATTTTCATCTATATGGTGAGAGGTTGGGATCCAATTTAATTTGTTTTAATGTTTCTTGGGGTATAATTGATGTACAACTTTGTATTCGTTTCAGGTGTACAGAAAAGTGAATCTGTTATACAAATACATATATCCACTATGTTTTAAGCTCTTTATTGGAATATCATTGCTTTACACTGTTGTACCAGTTTTTGAGGTACACCAAAGTGAATCAGCTGTATTTATACGTATATCCCCATATCCCCTCCCTCCCACGAATCCCTCCCACCCTCCCCATCCCAACCCTCTAAGTCATCACCCATCATCAAGTGGATCTCCCTGTGTTATGCAGCAGCTTCCCACTAGCTATCTATTTTACATTTGGTAGTATGTGTATGTCAATGCTACTCTCTCACTTCGTCCCAGCTTCCCCTTCGCTCCACTCCCCTCCCCACCCCGTGTC
This sequence comes from Hippopotamus amphibius kiboko, assembly GCF_030028045.1. Classification (NCBI taxonomy): domain Eukaryota; kingdom Metazoa; phylum Chordata; class Mammalia; order Artiodactyla; family Hippopotamidae; genus Hippopotamus; species Hippopotamus amphibius. The sequence goes on along the minus strand of NC_080187.1, from coordinate 82,581,694 downwards.
CTCAAGTCCGTTCTCTACATCTGCATCTTTATTCTTGCCCTGTCACTGGGTCCATCAGTACCATTTTTTTAGATTCCATATATATGAGTTAGCCTATGGTATTTGCTTTTCTCTTTCTGGCGTACTTTGCTCTGTATGACAGTCTCTAGGTCCATCCACCTCACTACAAATAACTCAGTTTCATTCCTTTTTTCGGCTGAGTAATATTTCATTTTTTTTTGCAATGTGAATATCCAGGTGTCCCAGTATCATTTGTTGAAGAGACTATTGTTTCCCCATTGAATGGTCTTGGTATGCTTGTTAAAAATCAATTGACCATTGGTGTATAGGTTTCATTCTGGGGTCTCATTTCTATTCCATTAGTCTATATGTCTACTTTTATGTTAGTATCACACTGTTTTGATAACTGTCATTTATAGTATGTTTTGGAATCAGTAATGTGAGCCTTCCAACTTTGCTCTTATTTTTCAAGATTCTTTAGGCTATTCGCAGTCCCTTGCAATTTCATATGAATTTTAGGATTATTGCCTTTTTATTTCTGTAAAAGTGGCCATTGGAATTTAGATAGGGATTTCACTGAATGAGTCATTCACTTTGGGCAGTGTTGTCATCTAAACACTCCTAAATTTTCCAATCTATGAATATGGGTTGTCCTTCCATTTATTTAGGTTTTTGTTATGAACCGAAGTGTTTCACCTGAAAATTTATAAATTGAAGCCCTAACCCCCAATGTGACTGTATTTGAAGACAGGGCTCTTAAGGGGTCCTAATCTAATATTTTTGGTGTCGTCATAAGAAGAGGAGAGACACCAGAGATTTCTCCATATGTGCTCACAGGAGAAAGGCTACATGGGGACACAGCAAGATGGTGGCTCTCCATAAGCCAGGAAGAGAGGCCTCACCAGAAAGCAACCTTGATGGAACCTTGATCTTGGCCTTCCAGCTGCCAGAACTGTGAGAAAATAATTCCTGTTGTTTAAGCCACTCAATCTGAAGTGTATTGCTATGGCAGCCTTAGCTGAATAGTACCATATTCTTTAACTTATTTCAGCAAGGTGTTGTCATTTTCCGTGTACAACCAGAAGGAATCAATGAATTTGGTAAAATGGCAGGATACAAACTTAATACACAGACATCTCTTGCATTCCTATACACTAAGAATCAAAGATCAGAAAGAGGAAATAAGGAAACAATCCCATTTCCTGTCACAACAAAAAGATTAAAATACCTAGGAATAAACCTACCTAAGGGCGCGAAAGACCTGATGAAAGAAATCAAGACAACACAAACAGATGGAGAGATATACCATGTTCCTGGATTGGAAGAATCCGTATTGTAAAGAAGACTGTGCTACCCAAAGCAATCTACAGATTCAAAGAAAGGAATGAAGTGCACCACATCCTTCTATATTTAATTGGCAGCATTAGGACTTTGGGAAAGGTTTCAAAAAGAAGAAGAAGAATGTCTGAAAATCAATATAAGAAATTAAAAAAGTAATAATTCCACTAAAGGAAATGTGACATTTTCTCATATTAAAAATAGAACATATGAATGTAAATACCACAAAAAATGAATAAGTTGATGTAAATAAATAAATTACAAGCGTACATACAAATACACATATTTCATACCATAAGATTCAGTCCCAGGGCATCCGTTACATTCCCTCCAATTCTGAAAAGAGTTGGATATTGATATTCTTAATATACTGCAGATGCCAAACATGACTGAAACTGTTTTATAGCTGAAGCAGAAATAACAGGTTTGGAAATGACTGAACAGTGAAGAGGCGGAGCTGGGACCCTTGTGTTTGAGAATCCTGAGTTTTCTTAGGAGCTTGTGAAGAAGGAGAAAATGGCTCCTGATTTTTACTCGGACAATTTCCCAGGCACAGTCACTGTATTTCTTTTCTTTCGGGTAGAGATGGATTCCCTGGAACAACCTCATCTTGGCCAGTGTAGGGCTCACCATCCCTGGGCAGATTCTCCCTCTCCCATGGCCTGCCCCAAGCAGGCATCCAGGCCCGGCAACTGCTGATGGAGTCCAGTGCAGAGTGTGTCCGGGAGGGTGGTGTCCCAGCAGCCGAGCAGTGCTCTGTGTGGAAGAGGCTGAGGCTTTTCAGGAGCATCTGCTAGAGGACGGGGATCGCCTGTGCCTTCTGCAGCTGACTGCCAGTCACCTGCTCCTGCAGGAATTGGAAGTCAATACTGCACACCTGACAGCAAAGAGAGAGATTGTCCTTAATTTGTGCAGATGTGTGAAGGCCTCCTGCTTTCCCAGGTCAGGGCTCTGAGGCAGGTCACACCTCAGAGGAGGAGATGAGGCGAGAGAAGGCCATCACCAATGTCGTCAGTGAAGAGACTGAAAAAGCCATTGGTAAGGCCACAAGGAAGCCTTTTGGTTGAGATGAGAGATTGTGAGCTTCTGTCCAGTTTGTCTGAGGATCTTCTGTCTGTGTGCCTCAGATATTAAGCCCCAAAGTTTTCATTTTCTGAATTTTCCCAAATCTTTGTACTTCCCTGTTTGGGGCTTTGCTTTCACTTCAAGGGCCTGGAAAGTCATCATTAGTTTCCACACTTTCCGTAGTCTTACAATTGAAGTAAACTGTATTCATTAAAAAATTAGACACTGTAATCCAACGGAATGCTTATCTTAACAACTCTGAACTAATGATACAGTTATCAGGATTTTCTTCCTGATTGTAAGATCAACTTTTTAGTAAGCTTTGCTAGGCTTCTTGGCAAAAACTCTTCTTTCTCTCGCTTCTAGCTATCCCTCTTGGAAGAGCTGATCAGGTGTGATACCTGATATTTACATGCATGGATCTCACCTTATTCTCTGCTGCAGAACTTTTAATTTGTCAAATTTGGTTTTATTTATTCTCATTAATTGAGAAAATTCCTAAACATCGCTATGTGCCATTCATTATGTTGAGCTCAGGCTACACCAAGCTGATTAAAGCTCCCGGGTTACCCTCAAGAAGGGTAAAATGCAGCCACCACTTCTGACCAGCTGTTCAGGCAGTTAGAATGTGTCTTTGCTGCCTCTTTGTCTCAGTGCAGGCTGCTGTCCTAGATCTGTCCAAGGAACAGTTCCTCAACCCATTGTTTCCTTTGCTACTTTTATATCATTTTCAAATTGTTACCTCTTCTTTGGTATTTGTATTTTCACTTTGTAAAAGTTCTGCTAATGCTTCTGCAATCTTTTCTATTTCCACTCTGAGGTTTGTTGCCAAAAAGGGAACAGAAAATGTAAGGGAAAAGAAGAGGTAACATCTTTCCTCTGTGACTTTCAAGATATCAAAACTTTCCTCTCTTGTTTAACATTGCTAGAAAATAATACTCAGCAGTTATGAAAAAGTAATGCACAAACGCAACTGGAAAGTAAACGCTGAAATAAAAAAAATAGTGACATCTTCTCTGTCCAAATGACAAATGATCACTTAACTGCACAAAGCAGGGATTATGAGCTCTGCAGAGTGACAGATTTCAAACCACCTCAAGTGAGATGGTTTTAGCTGCAGACAGAGCCCGAAGTAGGGCAGCTGTCTCTTTAGGACAGATAGTTACCTAAAAGGCTAGATTTCAGCTTTGGTAAATCCAAGAATCTGTTTATTTATTTTTATCGGACTGTTTACTTTTTTCACTAGCCATGGAGATGATCAGATTCTGAGGATTTAGTGATACCAACTCACACTCACCAGAGACTGGGGTACAGACTGGATGACCATTTTCTTCACGAGTGAGAGGTCAGCTATTACCTGGAAGCTGCTAGATGTTAGTCATTTGGACGTGTTACGTCACGTTCACGTAAGAGATGAGATTAGAGGTAAAAATGTTGATTTGTGAGCTGAGTATTAAAGGAAGGGCAGCAGATCGTCTCAGGGCAATTCTATCCAGTTCCCATAGTTGGATGTCTTCATTTTCCCCCTGGTGGGAACGGCAACCAAATGTGAATGCTTATTTTGTCCAGTCATTGTTATAAATACGTTACATCATCCAGTCTTGACAACAATCCATGAAATAGATATGAGTATCATTTCCCTATAACAGAGGAGAAGACGGAGGTTCCGAAGGGCACATAGCCAGTGCAGGCTGGAGCTGGGACGTAAACCCAGGCGGTCTAGCCCCAGAGTCCACTGTCCCAAGCACTGGATTGGGCTGTCTCCTCTGACGATGCTCTTCCTGTCTTAGGTAAACACATAGCAAGTTCTTACTCTCCAATTCCCATTCTTCTTAGTCACAAAAGTGCCATTCACTCATTCCAAAGACATTACAGTCATTACAGAGTTCCCTGTGCACTTGCTAAGCTGCAGTCCTGCCTTTCAAATGCTGTTTTCTTGAGCTCTGCTGGCCCTTTGAAAGTCCCTGTTCCCATCTGAGATAATAGTTTTAGACATTATCCTGAAGGTTAAAGCATCCTTGCTGTGGGACAGACAGCCCTCTGGGCAGCTCCTCTGTGACAGACTCCTTGCTGGATACTCCAGACATGGCATCACTGCCTTCAGGGAGCTTACAGTCCATCAGGGTGGTCAGATGTTACATAATTAGATGCATTACTTAATTACAATTGTACACAGCGTAGCTAACGGAGAATGCTTCAAGTGAATGAGGAGTAACGTGGAGGCAGAGGAGTATAAAGTATCATTTATGTAATTAATCATGTAACTTCTCTAAGTTTTCGGTTTCCTTTTTTGCAAACATGTCAATAATTATAGTAATCATCTCATAGGGAAGCTGTGAAGATCAAATGAAATGTGTGTAAAACACTTTGCTGAGAGGGTGTAGGTAATAAAGATTGCTGCCATTAATAGTATTCAAAATAATCTGGGTCGTAAAGATTCAACAAAGACATGTTATTACAAGGTTTCAGTATCATTGCAGCCTCATTATCCCCGAGTATGTGGTCGGGTATCACTTCTCAGTGAAATATCTAAGCAGATGAGATTATCTGTATTTTTGCAGAAAGACTGAGGCAAAGATTTTACTGTGAAATGTTGTTTCGCAAGAATTGTGGAAAACCCTTTTATACTGTAAGCTACAAAATATTACGGAGAAAAATTAAAGAAATTCTAGTAAGTTGAGGGATACACAGTGTTTATGGATTAGAAGACACCATGCTGCAAAAATGTCAGCTCCCTTCACACTGTTATGTAGATTCAAGCCATTCCCAATGCATATCCCAGTAGGCTTTTGGAAATTGACAAGCTGATTCTAAAGTTTATGTGGAGGCAAAAGACCAAAAATGGCCAAGGTTGTCTTTTAGTTTTTTAAAGCTCTTTATAATTGTTTCCCCTGTTGTGCCAGTTTTTGCTGTACAGCAAAGTGAATCAGCCTTATTTATACGTATATCCCCATATCCCCTTCCTCCCATTCTTGTTCTAGTTCTGTGGAAAATGCCGTTGGTAATTTGATCGGGATTGCATTGAATCTGTACATTGTTTTGGGTAGTACAGTCATTTTCACAATGTTGATTCTTCCAGTCCAAGCACATGGTATGTTTCTCCATCTGTTTGTATCATCTTTGATTTCTTTCATCAGTATCGTATAATTTTCTGCATACAGGTCTTTTGCCTCCTTAGGCAGCTTTATTCCTAGCTATGTTATTCTTTTTGTTGCAGTGGTGAATGGGAGAGTTTCCTTAGTTTCTCCTTCTGCTTTTTTGTTGTTAGTGTATAGGATTGCAAGAGATTTCTGCGCATTAATTTTGTATCCTGCTACTTTACTAAACTCATCGATTAGTGCTAGTAGTTTTCTGGTAGTCTTTAGGGTTTTCTATGTATACTATCATGTCATCTGCAAAGAGTGACAATTTTACTTCTTTTCCAATTTGGATTCCTTTTATTTCGTTTTCTTCTCTGATTGCTGTGGCTACAACTTCCAAAACTATGTTGAATAATAGTGGTGAGAGTGGACACCCTTGTCTTGTTCCTGTTCTTAGAGGGAATGCTTTCAGTTGTTCACCATTTAGAATGATGTTGGCTTTTGGTTTCTCATATATGGCTTTTATTATGTTGAGGTAATTTCCTTCTCTGCCCATTTTCTGGAGAGCTTTTATCATAAATGGATGTTGAATTTGGTCAAAAGCTTTTTCTGCATCTATTGAGATTACCATATGGTTTTTATCCTTCAACTTGTTGATGTGATGTATCACATTGATTCATTTGCGTATATTGAAGAATCCTTGCATCCCAGGGATAAACCCCACTTGATCATGGTGTATGATTTTTTTAATGTGCTGTTGGATTCTGTTAGCCTGTCTTTTGTTGAGGATTTTTGTATCTATATTCATCATTGACATTGGCCTGTAATTTTCTTTTTTTGTGACACCGTTGCCTGGTTTTGGTATCACGGTGATGGTGGCCTCGTAGAATGAGTTTGGGAGTGTTCCTCCTTCTGCTATATTTTGGAAGAGTTTGAGAAGGATAGGTGTTCGCTCTTCTCGAAATGTTTGGTAGAATTGGCCTGTGATCCATCTGGCCCTGGGCTTTTGTTTGTTGGGAGATTTTGAATCACAGTCTCAATTTCCGTACTTGTGATTGGCGTGTTCATAGTTTCTATTTCTTCCTAGTTCAGTCTTGGGAGATTGTATTTTTCTAAGAATGTATCCATTTCTTCCAGGTTATCCAATGTATTGGCATATAGTTGCTTGTGGTAGTCTGTCACGATCTTTTGTATTTCTGTGGTGTCCGTTGTTACTTCTCCTTTTTCATTTCTAATTCTGTTGATTTACATCTTCTCCCTTTTTTTCCTGATGAGTCTGGCTAATGGTGTATCAATTTTGTTTATCTTCTCAAAGAACCAGCGTTTAGTTTCATTGATCTTTGCTATTGTTTCCTTGCTTTCTTTTTCATTTATTTCTGATCTGATCTTTATAATTTCTTTTCTTCTGCTCACTTTGGGGTTTCTTTGTTCTTCTTTCTCTCATTGTTTTAGGTGTAAGGTTAGGTTGTTTATTCGATATTTTTCTTGTTTCTTAAGGTAGGACTGTATGGCTATAAACTTCCCTCTAGCACTGCTTTTGCTGCGTCCCATAGGTTTTGGGTTGTTATATTTTCATTGTCACTTGTTTCTAGATTTTTTTGATTTCCTCTTTGATTTTGTTAGTGATTTCTTGGTTGTTGAATACTGTATTGTTTAGCCTCCATGTTTGTGTTTTTTTTTATAGTTTTTTTCCTGTAATTGATATCTAGTCTCATGGCGTTGTGGTCTGAGAAGATGCTTGATATGATTTCCATTTTCTTGAATTTACCAAGGCTTGATTTGTGACCCAAGAGGTGATGTATCCTGGAAAATGTTCCATGTGCACTTGAGAAGAAAATGTATTCTGTAGTTTTGGGGTGGAATGTCCTATAAAGATCAATTAAGTCGAGAGGGTCTAATGTCTCATTTAAAGGTTGTGTGTCCTTATTTCTTTTCTGTTTGGATGATTTGTGCATTGATGTAAGTGGTGTTAAAGTCTCCTACTATCGTTGTGTTCCTGTTGATTTCCCCTTTTATGGCTGTTAGCATTTGGCTTATGTATTGAGGTGCTCCTATGTTGGGTGCAGAGATATTTACAATTGTTATATGTTCTTCTTGGATGGATCCCTTGATCATTATGTTGTGGCCTTCCTTGTCTCTTGTAATAGTCTTTACTTTCAAGTCTAATGTGACTGATATGAGTATTGCTCCTCCAGCTTTCTTTGGACTTCCATTTGCATGGCACATCGTTTTCCATCCCTTGATTTGCAGTCTATATGTATCCCTTGGTCTGAAGGGGGTTTCTTGTAGGCAGCATGTAGAAGGGTCTTGTTTTTGTATCCATTCAGCCAGTCTGTGTCTTTTGGTTGGAGCATTTAATCCATTGACATTTAAGGTGATTATTGACATATGTATTCCTATTACCATTTTCTTAATTGCTTTGGGTTTGTTTCTGTAGGTCTTTTCCTTCTCTTGTGTTTCCTACTTAGAGAAGTTCCTTTAGCACTTGTTGTAAGGCTGGTTTGGTGGTGCTGAATTCTCTTAACTTTTGCTTGTCTGGAAAGCTTTTGATTTCTCCATCGAATCCGAATGAGATTCTTGCTGGGTAGAGTATTCTTGGCTGTAGGTTTTTCTCTTGCAGGACTTTCAGACTATCCTGCCATTCCCTTCTGGCCTGCAGAGTTTCTGCAGAGAGATCAGCTGTTATCCTTATGGGTTTTCCCTTATATGTTATTGGTTGCTTTTCTCTTGCTGCTTTTAATATTTTTTCTTTATGTTCAATTTTCATTAGTTTGATTAATATGTGTCTCGGTGTATTTCTCCTTGCGTTTATTCTGTATGGGACTCTCTGCACTTCTTGGACTTGATGAATTATTTCCTTTCCCATGTTGGCGGAGTTTTCCACTCTAACCTCTTCAAATATTTTCTCAGACTATTTCTTATTTTCTTCTTCTCCTGGGATGCCTATGATTCAAATGTTGGTGCACTTAATGTTGTCAGCAAGGTCTCTGAGACTGTCTTCCATTCTTTTTATTCTTTTTTCTCTTTCCTGCTCTGTGGCAGTTATTTCCCCCATTCTATCTTCCAACTCACTTATTCGTTCTTCTGCCTCAGTTATTCTGCTGTTTATGCCATGTAGAGTATTTTTAATTTGAGTTATTTTGTTGTCCATTACAGTTGGTTTGCTCTTCAGTTCTTCTGAGTCCTTATTACCTGTTTCTTGTATTTTCTGCATTTTGTTGTCGAGATTTTGCATCATCTTTACTATCATCACTCTGAATTCTTTTTCAGGCAATTTTCCCATTTCCTCTTTCTTTATTTGGTCTTGTGGGATTTTTCCTGCTCCTTTGCCTGCATGCTGTTTCTCTGTTTTCTCATTTTGTCTAATTTATAGGATTTGCTGTCTCCTTTCCCTGTGCTGCCTAGGAGTAATTCGTCTTGTTTCTGCCCTCTGCCCCCTGTGGTGCAGTTTGTCCCGTGTCTTGAGTAGGCTTCCTGGTGGGGGGGTTGGCTCTCCGGAGTTTGGCTCTGTGTCTTTTCTCTCTGATGAGCAGGGCCATGTCAGGAGGTGTGTTGTAGGGTATCTGTGAGGTTAATATGGCTTTAGGTAGTCTGTGTGCTGATGGGAGGGTTTGTGTTCCTGTGTTGTTTGTAGTTTGGTGTGATGTGTCCAGCACTGGCAATTGCAGACAGTCGCACAAAGCCTAGTCTTAGACTCTGATACGAGGCTTTGTGAGAGTTCTCTGCAGTTATTCTTCCCTGTGTCTGAGGACTCCCTAGGAGTCTAGCATCCTGGCTTCAGTGCTCCCTCCCCAGAGCCTCCTACTTGACTTCTGGTGGAGTAGTCCAAACTTCAGAGGTTGCTTGTCCTGGCAATAAAGGGGTGTAAAGAAGACTGTCCAAGCCCCAGACTAATGGCAGAGTGTTGGGTCAAACAAATACTAAGTCAAGGAAACACATACATGTATACGACACGCAAATAGGCAATGCAATAGAACATAAGGCACTAGATAGACCTGACAGAAAAACCCCAGTATGCTATCAGACAATCAAAGAGACAACTAACAGAAATTCAAAATCAAAACAGAACAAAACAGAAACAAAAACAAAGAAACGCACCACACACAAACACAAATCCAGGGAGATTTTGAAAGCTAGGATCAAATAGAATAAAGAGCACGAGTACCACCAGACCCACTGAAGAGTCTCAGAATGAAATCAGACAATTATACTTAGAACTAAGATAAAGGCAAAACTTAATAATAAATACCAAAGCAGTGTGTCATCTGGATAATAAAGCAAGGAAACAGAGCAGACCGTTAATATTGCTTCTAAGTATATTAAGATAAAATAAACTAAAAAAGGATAGAAGACAGGGCTATAGAAAAGCATAGTGTGAGTGGAAATATGAAAAGAAAAAGAAAGAAATAGAAATGTATAAAAGATAGAGATGAAAAGAAGGTAGAAGAGATTCAGTCAGCACCATAAAAATACTTAGAAATAGAAATATATACAAAGGCTAAAAATAAAAACAGAATTAAAAATAGAATAAAAAATGTTGTAAAATGTGTAGATCCCTTAGGACTAAGATCATAATTAATTAAAAAAAAACAAACTAGAACTGACCTCAGGATGGACCAGATCAATAGAATTAATACTAATATTTCTGTTTCGTTGGGGTCTCAGCTGTAATTGTCCTTATACTCACCTTGGGCTTTTTGTATTACTCTGCAACCAGCAGAGCTTCCTTTATTGCTTGTCTGTAAGCACCAGTGTGTGGGGAGAGAGAGGGTGCAATAGTGGCTCCTTCCCCTGAGAGTGAGTGAGCAATGGCACCCTGCCTGGGTGACGACGGCTTGCACACCTCAGGAGGAGAGAGCGACTCCAATGCAGCTCCTCCCCCGTGCTATGACTCTGCCGGTGCACCCTGCCTGGGTCACGGCAGCTCAGTTGGCCATGATGGTGCCTGTTGCAGAGGGACACCAGCAGCTCAGGTGTAAACAGAATGTCTCCAGAGCTGGGCCACTCTGTGGGCTTTTGGCTCTCAGCTGCAGGCACTCTAGGACAGCCCCACCCAGGGGGGTTTGTTATCCCTGAGTGCGTTAGCTAGGCCCACAGGGGTCCTTCCTTTGTCTGCCACAGGCACCAAGAGAGAGGCTATGCCTGTGGCTCCTCCCCCCTGCTTGTAAGTCAGCAGTATCGAGCTGCCACCATGGCCGCCCAGCTTTCTGTGGTAGGCACTCTCCACTGCAGATTTCTTCCCTCCTGTTCTCTCAGTCCATCTCCCCACTGCCAACAATGTTTCTCACCCTGAACCAGTTCTCTGGTTCCCACACTCCAGCTCCCAGACCCCCTGTTCAGCTGTGAATCAATGTCTCAGTCCGCAAATGCTGAGCCGTGGTGTGGACCCTCTGTGTATTTCTCCCTCTTTCCCATCTGCCACAGCTCAGCCGATTCACCCTCTTTGAACAGTCCCAAATGCCTCCCTTCTGAAGCAGGGAAATTCCCCGTTGGAGAATGGGTTTCCCCGTCAGATAAGGGACGTTTCCCCAAATTCAGCACTCTCCCCCCTGTTTCAGATACCCCCGCCCTAGGGTGTGGGACCCATCCCTTTCCTTTCTTCTCCTCCTCTTTCTCCTTTCTTTTTCCCCCTCTGTCCTACCCAGTTATGTCAGGATCTTTGTAGTCCTTTCTGCTGTCTGAGGTTGTTTGCTGGTGTTCAGCTGGTTCTCTGTGGGAATTATTGCATCTTTTGGTATATTCCTGATGCATCTGTGGAGAGGGATGCATTGCATGTCCTTCTACTTTACCACCATCTTTCTTCTCTCTTATGCTTTACTTTTAATATGAGTTTTACATGTTTGTTGACACTTGTCGTACTCCCTTCAGTTCTCCAATTGTCAGTAATTTAAAGCCAATATATATTTAGAAAGCAATTTAGAGTTTCTCTTAATTTTTGAATGAAAGACTACAAGATTACAATTGCAAAAATGAAAGTGTTTGGGGAGTTCCCTGGCCGTCCAGTGGTTAGGACTCGGTGCTTTCACTCACTGCTGTGGTCCTAGGTTCAATCTCTAGTCAGGGAACTAAGGTTCTCCAAGCTGCCAAGGCATGGCCAACAAAAAACAAATTAAAGTTTCTTAAGTCATTTTAACTGATTTACTATTCACTTCTAGTTCTTGCTGGGACTGCTGCCTTTAGTCACCATGCTAAGTATTCATAAGTCATATGATAGGAATAGATAGGCCCGTGATTTTTTGTTCAAGTATAAACAGATGAGAAGGTGTAAACGGTTGGTGAAGAGAAACTCACTGTTTATAAGAAAAAAAAAATAGATTAATTTTTGACTGCTCTTAGAATGATGGTAAGTTGGATGCAGTAGGCAAATTAGTGCCATGTATGCCAAATGTGATGACTGGAAATTTTTCGGAGTCCAGGGGTCAGTAGGGCCATGCTGAAATTAACCAATTCTCATTTTAACGTGAGGCATATGAGGATACAGCAATGAGTTTGGAATTCTTATCTGGTTTGTAAACTGTCCCTGAAGACAGTTGTCCTCCTGGAATGCAAAATCTTTTTGAATGATGATAGTACTGTGGCCATCATTACTCACTGTAGCTTCTGACCTGTTTTTCAAGACTTATGATATTGAAACTGCATTCCAGTACATGTACAGTTAAGGAAACAACGGAAGGATCTACATGAGTGTCACGTAGTCTATTCCATTTTGGTGGCTGCCCCGCAAGCTTGGACCAAGAAGGCAGGTGAACCAAGTTCGGTGTGAGGGGAGAGTGTAAGCAGCACGGTTACTTCATCACCCCATGCTCTCCATCTGCTCCTGGAAGCCTTTAGTGGCCTCTCTGTAGTGACCCATTATCCAGTGTTGGGCTGGGCCAAGCTAAAGCAGCGAGAGAATAAAGATTCTAGGCAACCTGCCTGCTCTGCACTGCAGGCCCTCCGCTTTGGAGTCTTACTTGACTAGTGAGTGATGCAGTCCTGAACCAGTGACATGTAAACTTGGAATTATACAGCCAGCTACGGGCTGTAGTCAAATCCTGGCTTACAGACTGGATCTATGGGTTTCCTCTGAACTCCAGCTGGGAAGAAGGCAGGAAATTAGAAATCAGAGACCATGTGGATGTCCTGCCAATTTAAAAACAAAGTGACAAATGTGGAAGTGAAGCCAAAAAAATTCTCATTCATAGTAGTAATCCTAGTAATGTGAAATGTATGTTTTTAGATCCACAGATTCATTTTATATATATATAATACGAAATAATGGATCAGTCATCATTGAATGCAATTGCCATTTTTCCCATATTTTGACATCCTTGGCCATGAGCATTTTTATTTCACTATCATATTTTTCCAACTTATTAATTTCCTCAGCTAAACATATCCCTTTTTTATTCATTTCCATGAAGTCTAAAAGCATTTCTCTATTATTTCATTATTATTCGTGATGAAAACATACTTGACTTTGATACCTTTATTCATGATGAGCTATAAGTGGTATAAAATAAAAAATGAGGTAAAGTGTATTTCTTATTAGTATTTTTCTTGTTAGTATTTCAGATCTAACATGGTTTCTTAGTAGCATTATTCATTTTTTCAATGTTATTACACAAATAAGACACAGATTTATTTTTTACCATTGTATTTTAAATAAATTGAGAAGCATTCCAGCATTTGAACTTACAGTGACATCTTGTGAGCCTTCCAAAGATAAATTGTTGTTTTGCGTGAAACATAACAACATAAAATCACACACAAAATTTCCTTTGTTGTTTCTCTGCTTTTATAGCTTTCTGCAGAGCATCATGTGTTAAATTGTACGTTCACATTAATTACTTTTCACTTAGAAAAGCATCAGGATGAAACAGGGAATTTTTGTAGTCACAAATCTGTTTAAATTTTCTAATCATTGAACCTTTTTTTTTTGCATGTAGACTATTTCATTCTGTGCTATTATTATTTAGATTGTATACACACAAAACAAAATGAAAACAAGGATTCTTTGAAATAAATATGCCAATCTCCGTGAAGGAATTGTCCATTATAATATTAATTTTAAAGATTCAGAGTTGGAAAATCTTCAGCCCATCATGTGAAAGAGTTCTCTAAAACAACTATCGTGTTCCTCTTCTAAGGTAATCACTTTTTACAGAACCAATAGCCAAACAAGACAAAACGCACACACACACACACACACACACACACACACACAAACGTAGAATTTTTGAAAAATATGTATACATATGTGTTAATACTTTTACATCAAAACGTGACAAATAGCTGTTTACTTGAAATGATATTTAACCCTGTATCATTTACCTTCCTGCTACATAAATGTTCCCTCATCAGCAGAACAACAATAACACTAATTAAGTGACATTTAGTGGTAAGTAACAGACTAAGCATAATAATGTGTGAAATATGTTATATGATGTTTCTTTGATCTGCTACAGTTAATTTTCACTGTTAACTCTTTTCTGGATACAAAAATTGGGGGAGGATGAATGATCATTTTCATGCTGTATCTTCATTCCCCTCACAGGGCAATGGGACCCATTCCACTTGGATTTCCAAAATTTCACATGTTATAATTAAAGGGTTCCTTCAGGTCCAAAAATCAAGAGTGCGGATTCCGAGTTCCTGGTCTGCTCTTCTAGCCTGAGAAATTGCTCATTCTCCTTTATTTCCTCTGCATGACTATATTCTCTCTTTAGCTGTCAAGCATGCAGCCTTCGATGACCTTTCCGGTCTCAATGTTTGCGTCACCACAAAATTCATATCTTGAAGTCCTAAGCCCCCAATTGACGGTGTGAGGTGGTGGACCCTTTGGAATGTTAATAACGTGTGAGGATGCAGGCCTCTCGGATGGAATCAGTGCCCTTATCAAAGTGGTCTCAGATAAATCCCTCCCTCTCCTGCCCTGTGATGGTACAAGAACTCTGCAGTGGGAGACCTGAAGCAGGCTCTCACTAGAACTGGACCACACAGACACCAGGGCTTAGATTTCCAGACTCTAGAACTGTGAGCAGTGCATTTCTGCTCTTTACAAAACACCCATCTATGCTCTTTTGTGGAAGAAGCTCAAATAGGAAGACATGGCCTGACCTCTTGTATCCTCACAACACCTCCCAGGAGTCTGTAAAATACCTAAAGGGAGAGACACTATCTCACCCAACCCCGTTTGCTAGATATCTAGTCCAGTCCCTATCATTTCTGAAGCTCAATCCATACTCGTGAGGGGACCACTGATGATACCAAGAGGAGAAAGAATAGCACCAATATATATTAGGTAGATATGATGTGAGAGGACAGTCATCTACAGGGACTTTGTAAATGCTTCATGGTTCTACAAGGCAAGGCAGAATGGCATATTGTGTGAGCTATTTTTTGAAGATCGTTTGCAGGTATATTTTCTGCAAGTTTGCATTTCCAATATTTAGAAGATCAGGATAAGAATCACAGGCCTGGACACAAACGGAAGATTGGCTTTCCACTTTTTCTTCAGTCATCCTCAAGTACTAGCAAGGCGCTGTCCGAGCATACTTTTCTTGGCTCCCTCAGGTAATGAGGAAACAACATGTAATGTATCTACACCTGTGGGTATTTTCCTCATAGGCCATGTCTTTGGCCATCAACTTGAATGCTGCTTCCAAACAGCCCACGATGCTGGAATTCTAAGTGGCATCCATGTCATCTTCCCTCAGCTGAACTTGTGGAATAAGAACTAGGGTCTCATTGTTTTTTAATGAAATGCGTGCAGGCAAGAACATTTCTTGTTTCCCTCCACCCCCACCCAGCACGTCATTAGGGCAAACAGTGCAAAAATGAAAAGGGGTCTCATGTCCTGAAAGTGTCTCCTCATCCATTAATCAGCCAATAATCCCCCAACTTCTCTGCAGTGAGATTCCCAGGAGGAGGAATCCAGGCCATGGAAGGTGAGCAGAAGTGCTCTTACCCTGTAGAGTCCTGGCCCTTGCAAACACCCCATGTGATCCACCAGACCTTTTCCCTCTACCACTGGGTAAAATAGACTCAAGTACTACAGACAAATCTGGAGTCCCATGTTGATGATGAAAAATCCCCCAAACAGGGGGTACCCATGTCCCCAAATCACTGTCTGGAGGCAAGCAATCAGGAAGATTCGCCAGATCAGGGAAGCCTCCATTGTACTCTTCAAAGAAGGAAAGATAAGATTCTATCATGATCAAGTTGCTCTCAGCTTCTCTTTCCCTGTTCCAGCAGCTAGCATTAAGTTAATGGAGACGTATTTTAAGAAGAGACCATCCTAAACAGCTTTCCAGAAAAAAAATTTCGTACCTGGTATATAGCAAACACCACCCCCCTCCACTTAAAAACATCTTTTAAATTACATTCTAATATTATTTAAGCAAGAAAAGAGATTGTGCTCTTCTGTCCACGCCTATTTTACTAAAAGCAAAATGTTCCTCACATGTTTCAGCTTGTGAGGAAATATGAGTGGCAATTGCTGAGGAGCACAAGGCAAACAATACTGGAATTCATCAGAGAGCGTTGCAAGTGTAAACATCTTTATTTGTGGACTTTTCGTTGAGGATTCTTCCATGAGGGAAAGACATTTATAATTTCCACTCTGACAGCTTCCCAGGCACAGGGGCTGTATTCCCTGTCCTCCAGGTAGAGATGGATTGCATGGAAATACTTCCGGGCAAGAAGTCCCAAATCGGCACAATCCAGACAGTCTTCTTGCATCTGCTCCAGTTGTTTCAGGCTCTGATCAAGGCTGGAGAGTAGTTTATCGAGGAGGGTGTTGTCCCAGGCAGCACGGCTGTCCCCCGTGGTGAAGAGTCGCAGGATCTGCTGGAACATCAGATAGTGGTAACAGGGGCCTTGGGTCGTCGGGATTGGGGCGATAGTCTCTCTTTTCCAAGGAAATTTGAAGTCGGCTCTGTCCTTTAGGCACGACGGAATGCGGCTCCTTTGCATCTGTTTCCAACGTGTGACGATTCCCTTGTTTTGCTGGCAGTGGATCCAAGGCAAGCTGCAGCCAAGACAGCAGGCAGGGGTGGAGCCCAGCATCACCGCTGCCAGAGCACAGAGAGCCGGGCCAAAGAGAATTTCGGTGATGCACCGGAGGGCCGCGAGGGGGCGCGCGGGCACCGCTAAACGGTGCGCGGAAAGGTGCCTTCGCGGGAAGCGCGGGCGGCGCGCGTCTGTGGGCGGCGGCGAGAGGGCGCAGGCTGGCTTTCCAGCGGCTTGTTGGGGAAAAGCTGCCTTCGGAGAGGTGGCGGCTGCCCCGGGTCGGGCAGCACCGAGCCAAGAAGACGCGGACCCACAGAGCCTTGGCTACTGATGCAACGTGCGCACAGGACTCAGCTGGGAGCAGAAGCCGTCGTTTCCGCTGCGGTGAGTGAGGAGGAGGGAGGTTTATCCCGCCTTGGCCAGCGGTGTTTGGAACTGGGAAGGAGCCAGAATCTTGCCTTTGGGGGCGTTCCCCTTGAGTTCCGTGCTTTATTTCCGCGCCGACACTTGAGCCAGGTCATCTTTGGGAAAAAGAAACCGTTTACTGAGGACTTTGAGGCGGGGAAGCAGAGCGAGTTGGGGCGGAGTTTACAGCTTCCGGCTCCTTTGTGGCGCGATGCGGCGACGGCTGAGAGAAGGGGAAGCGCGGCGGCGGCGGTGGCGATGGGACGACTGGCGACGGGACGGTGTTGGGGACAAAGGGGCACGCGGTGGCAGCGCGGGGACGAATGGCGATGGGGCGACTGGACGCTGGTGGGGGACGCGCTCCGGCTGAGGCGGAGCTCAAGCCACCATGGGGACTGCAGACCGCGGAGCTGGGCGGCGCTGTAGATGCTCTGGGCCTTTAGGGTGTCTTTCAAGGATACAGCGTTCAAGTAAGTATTGGGGAGTGTTGGGGGAGGAAGTGTTGAAGAGCTGAAAAGTAGGAGTATTAAAAAAAACAAAGAGAATTTTGTTTTTTATCTTTTTAATTCATTGTGTGTTTAATTTAATTCATACTATATTTATTTTAAACTAAATGTTGAGATGTTTTTCTTGGGTTTAAATATATTTATGTTAAAGTATTTTAACTACTAAGCATAGACTATATACAAATACATTTTATATATAGAATATACATAAAATATATTATTTAATATTCAAACACAGTTTTATTAAACTTTAAAAACTATATATTCTTTATACAAGTATTTAACATAGTTTTACTTTGCTATCATTGATGGAAGGAAACCTATTCGTATTTTCAAGATTACTTCTTCACTTGTTTTAGTGAAGGGAATTCCCTTGCTTGACAATTTCTAATGACCCCATGACAGTCTTCACTAATTTTTAACTCATGTTCCTGAAATGTCTTTCCCAGGACCGCACCTTGACTATACTGTTAGAAAGAAGAGTTGGTGTGTACAAGCAATGGAGGGCTTTGAGCAGGTCAGACTTTTCATTATCTTTAGTAAGAATTTTATAAACGAATTGGAATTTGATCCAATTTCCTTTGCATCGGGAAGCTTACTTTGTAAAACTCTCAGGAACATGCCAGTGTGGGGTGATTTCATTTCTTTTTTTAAACTTGATATTTTGTTCCTCCTGCATGTATTGGTATTAATTTTCAATTTAATATAGGACATTAAAACCTGCTTTATCTTGACGACTTAGGTTTGGTGCCTCCTCAACACCCCATGTCGAAGGGAAGGACTAGCTTCCTTTACCCTAATACTCACCCAGGAAACAGCTTTTGAATTAGTCGACTGTGCAGTTCCATGGCTGAAACTCTAGGACTGTTTCATTTCGCAGCATCCTTTCCCTCATAGATGTGTATATTTCTAACCACTTTTCCTGGTGTCTACAATGTCAATGTCTTTTTTTTAGAGGAAGAAAAAGCCTTTTGACCCTCTTCATCTGATTTCTTCTCCCCCCAACCCTTTGCCTATGGTAACCACAAATCTGATCTCTTTTGCTTTGAGTTTGTTTGTTGTTTTGAAAGTAGAATTTACTCTGTGTCTTAAACAGTAACACCAGAGGCAGCCTGAAACAAGATCAGGATGAGGAGAGGGACGATCTATCTCCTTTATCCTAGTCACAGAGCAGATATGTTTGTTTCTTTGTCTGTTTGTTTTTGTCAGAACACTTTCCTAGAGGCTGGTTGTCTCCAAAGAGCTTCAGGTGCTGCAGGCGTTCTCTCTGGAATGTACCAGGCACTGCTCTAAGGGTGGAAACTGGGGCTCTGCTCCTTCCCAGTCGTGCAGGCAATCCCTGTCCTAGAGTTTCACCTGGGGCCTCAACATGCAGACGCCTGACAGCGTTAAGGGACCTGTAGGCAAGGCTTCTCTTGGCTGGGCTGAGGGTGGACTAAAGAAGTTACAAGGTGTTATATTGTTATGAAAGGCAGTTATCATTTACTCTGTTCAAATGCTAGGCCTGTAATTTGCAAACTTTATTTGATTTGAATTATGCAGTGTCCTGTGTGACCATTCCGAAAGTTGTCTCCTTTTTTGAAAAGAGGAAATGAAAATGTGAAGTCAGTTACATTGAGGAGCCCCGAGTTTGTCAGAGTGGAGCTTCCTGCTGCTCCCCGTCTCTCCTCTTCATCATCTCTGAGGACTGGCCCTCAGCTGCACTGAGCACGTGGTGCTTCCTTCACCCTGATCCTGCCTCTAATGTCTGTCCTCGCTGCTCCCTGGAGGGCAGTCTGCATCCCTGCCTTACTCTCCAGGAATCCACATTGCCAAGCACAAGGTCATATACATGTGCAGTCACATTTTTGGTGACAGAAGGAAGAGAACTGCATGAATGCACCCTTGTTGTTCATTTTTGTGTGACCATTTCCTGTAAACTGCCAGAAAATATGAGGGATGGTCCTGTAAAGAAATGTGGACAAAATTAAATCTACCGTATCAGCCCCTTGAGAGGAATGTACAGAAGTGAGGCTAGTTGTATTTTGGTGCAATTTAAGAATTGTCAAAATAGAGGACAGGGTCAAACCTCTAAGCATTGTTATTAGAATTGAAAAAGAGATACACTGAGGCTCTGGTATTTATTTCACCCTTGGGTGTCATGTCATTTAGATGAATGCAGCCTATTGGATTAATACTCTGTCATGTTCCAAGAGTGGGTTTAATTTCCAGTTTAATAAACAAAAGAAACATTGAACTTGTGACATTCTCTGTTGGCCATTAATGGAAGACAAATTGGGAAAAAAAAGTGAAAACAGCCTTGGGACAAGTAGTGAAGTGACGATCCTATTTAAGAATCTCATTTGCAGGCAGGGACTCAGAGCAGCTGGATAAAGGCTCCCACAGCCAGACCTCTGCATCCCCAAGCTCACCGGGGCCTGCCAGCCTCTTCACTGATGACACAGAGGATGATGTTCTCCAGCCCTGTGTGCACCCTTAGCCTTGACCTGGCCTAGAACCATGGCCTGCCTCAGCAGGAGACCTTCCCATTTCTGCACGTAATGGAAGTCTCTTCCTTGTTTTCCTGCCTGAAGGGCAAGAAGGTTTTCAGGTTTCCTGGGGAGCAGCTGGACAGCAGTCGCTGCCAAAATGGTCAGGCCCCCTCTGTCCTCCACGAGATGCTCCAGCAGATCTTCAGCCTCTTCCACACAGAGCGCTCCTCTGCTGCCTGGGACACCAGCCTCCTGGACAGACTCCGCACTGGACTCCATCAGCAGCTGGAGCACCTGCATGTGTGCTTGGGGCAGGCGATGGGAGAGGAAGAACCTGCCCTGGGAATGGTGGGCCCTGCACTGGCCGTGAAGAGGTCCTTCGAGGGAATCCATCTCTAGCTGAAAGAGAAGAAAGACAGCGACTGTGCCTGGGAAGTTGTCAGAGTGGAAATCAGCAGGTGCTTTCTCTTGGTTAACAAGCTCCTAAGAAAACTCACGAAGTAAGAAGGAACTTGTTTCTCAGTGACTAGTGTCCCAGCACAGACTCTTAATTATTCATTTATTTCCAAACCTGTTATTTCTGCTTCAGCTATAAAATAGTTTGAGTCATATTTGGTATGTGCAGTAATATTAAGAATATCGAGGACTTCCCTGGTGGCACAGTGGTTGAGAATCCACCTGCCAATACAGGGGACAAGGGTTCCAGCCTTGGTCCTGGAAGATCCCACATGCTGGGGAGCAACAAAGCGTGTGTGCCACAGCTTTGGAGCCTGCGCTATAGAACCCGCGAGCCACAGCTAATGAGCCAACATGCTGCAACTACTGAAGTCCGAGCGCCTAGAGCCTGTGCTCCGCAACAGGAGAAGCCACAGCACAGAGAAGCCTGTGCACCGCACCGAAGAGCAGCCTTCGCTCGCCGCAACTAGAGAAAGTCCAGGGGCAGCGATGCAGACCAAATGCAGCCATAAATTAATTAATTAATTAATTAATTAAAAAAAGAGAATATCCATATGCAACTCTTTTCAGAATTGGAGGCAATGAATCGGATGTCCTGTGGCTGAATCTCATGGGATAAAATAGGTATATTTGTATGTGTGTATGTTACTCATTTACTTACATTCATTTCTTCATTTTTTTGTATTTACATGTTCTGTTTTTAATATAAGAATACACCACTTTGTCTTTAATAAAAGTGTTACTTTCTTTCTTCTTATGTTTATTTTCAGACATTTTTTTCTGCTTTTTTTATACCAATATATTTTTATTTTATTATTTTTTATAAATTGATTAATTGATTTAATATTTACTTTTGGCTGCATTGGATCTTTGTTACTGTGCACGGGCTTTCTCTAGATGCAGCGAGTCGGGGCTCATCTTTCTTTCCGTTCGTGGGCTTCTGATTGTGGTGGCTTTTCTTGTTGCAGAGCATGGGCTCTTGGCCTGTGGGCTTCAGTAATTGTGGCTCCCGGGCTCTAGAGCACAGGCTCAGTAGTTGTGGCCCACAGGCTTACTTGCAGTGAGGCAACCAATTGGGCCACTGGGGAAGTCCTCTTTTACTCTTTGAACCTTTCCCAAAGTCCTCATGTTGCAATCTAAATATAGAAGGATGTGGTGCAACTCATTGTTTTCTTCCTTGGCCTTGGGGATAGTCTTGAGTATGAGAGATAGAGACCCTACCTAACGGAGCTTGAGTGGAGCAAGGCCATTGCCGTGAAGGAGGGAGTTGTAATGTAATTAGCTATTTACATTTGGGATCTGGGCTACACAGGAGAAGTAAAACATGCTTATGGCAGTGAGACTCTTGGATCGCTTATTTAGACTACCTTCAGTTGTCCCGGCAAAATAGTCAGCAGTAGGAGACTTGAAGAATGAGTAGGAGTCTGTTAAGTAACATGTGAAGAGCAAATTTCCCAGAGTGAAAAACCAAACCAAAACAAAACACGGCACAGAGAGCAGCCCTGCAGCAGCAAAGGGCCTGGTGCATTTAAGGAAGTGAACAAGACCAGAGCAAGTGGACTGTGCTGATGCATGGAGAGTATGCGTATACCTTGTACGTTACACAGGGCTTCCTTGTATTTTAAATTCCTTGAAGGCAGGGGTCAGAAACTCTCCGACTCTGCAGGCTGATTTTACAAAGAACATCTCCTAGGTGCTCTGCAATTTCTAATATGGATGGTTACATAAATCAAGTTAAAATGAAAACTGCCATGTTGACTTCTGTTTCAAAAATAATTTATTTCCCATGGAAAAACTTTAAATAAATAAATAAATAAATAATGTATAAGTTAATTTTTAAAACCCTTAAAGTCTTTAACTGTCCTTTCAAATCCAGTGCGTTGCCTGTGAGTTACTTGAAAGAGCTTCTGTGGGTTGAAGAGGCTGACCTCGCTGGCAGCACTGTCCGTCCCCAGAGCCACAGGTGGCAGATCGTCAGTTCTGGAGGTGGCCTGTAAGGCTGTTCAGGAAGGAAAAGTTCTTGAGGATCTCCACTCGCACTTGAGTCCAGGCACAGCTGCTGTACTCCTTGGACTTCAAGTACTGCACGATCTGCAAGTAGTACTTCTTCAGGTAAAGAACAGTCATGTATCCCCTGGTGAAGTTTTCCTTCTCCATGATTTCCTCCAGGATTGGTTCCAGACGATCTCTCTGCCCACAGAGTTCCGCAAGGAGGTTCTTAATAATGGGCTCAGTCCAGCCAGTGCGCGAGACATTTCTTCTGAAAATCCCTAAGATCTGCTGGAGCATCTCATACATGACCAATATGGCATCTTCCTTCCGGAACTTCTGTGGTTCCTTAATCTCCTCAGGGACCTCGAAGTTCATCCTGTCCTCGAGGCAATCTTGAGGAGCTCCAGGTAGCTGCAGCAGGAGGTTCTGACAGGCCAAATTGCTGCGCTTTTGTTGGTCTCCAAGCAAGCTGTAGCTCGTGGAAAGAGCCGTGGTGGAGACACACAGCAGGAGAGCGATTTGGAGGATGTACCTGTTGGTCATGATGAAAAGAGGAACAGGGTAGCTGCTCTCCTACTAGATGCTGAAGCAAGGTCTTCAAGAAATTGCAGTGTGAATGTCCTTTCTCCATGAGTGTGGACTATTTATACAGGATGGCCCTCTGCCTTTCCATTTGTGCAGAATTTCCCACTTTCAGTTCTCCCTTTCATTTTTCCTATGTCATTGAAATCATTAGCTCTCTTTAAAAGTGTTTTTCTTGAAGCTCCTCACTATTTTATATATAGTAGAAGAAAAAAAGGTATACAAAATGAGAGGATTTCTAAGGTTTTGTAAAGTTTCAGTGAATTGCTAAATGCTAAAGAAAACCATAAGCCAAATCCTTTTGAACTTGATTATTACAGCTTGTTTCATTTGGAAAAGAATTTGTCTCTTTCTTTTTTCAGATTATGAGATTTGGGGGGGGGGGGGCGGGTCCTTTGTTTGTAAGAGAGTTTTCTTTTTCATAAGAATTAGGTTTGATTCCCAGCTACACTATTACAAAACAATAAATACAATTAGATTATAATGTTTAAGAAAGATGCTTATTGTTTTTCTATCTAGAATGATGTCAAAGTCACTTGATCTTAAATTTTTTGTATAGCTTTATAACTGTAAGTAGCAAGACCTCACATAACTTTCTCAGCCTTAATTTATTGCTTTTTTGCCAATCTCGACTATCTAGAATATAATTGAAAACCAGAGATGAAGTAATATCTTTAAGCAGGCATATGCTGACCATGCATAAAAGTCCATGGCTCCTCTTGTAGGGGGCCTTTGTGACCATTATTAAGGGCCAATGTATTTTTTGTACAGACTTCTAACAATCTAAATGTCTGATTTTCCATCTGCATGCAAATACATACCACATATTAGAAGGTGGTCTAGAAGGAAAATGAAGGGAAAAAAATCAAGTAATCAGGGGATGTTACTGTTGAGAGAAGCGGTTCTAGCTCAATATTTCTGAGACCAATTTGTATTAGCGTTCAGTAACTAATTTTGATAAAAAGAAGGCAGTAAAAAAATCAAATTATGACTTTATTTGTCCTCCTTAAATAGACAGGGAGACGCATAGTACATTTTGAAAGCCTTGCATACAAAAATAAGTTCTCATAATTATGATATTTAAAGTAATACTTTTCAGTTTTCAGAAAAGCTTGCATTATCTTTCAACCTGAATGTACTAAATCCACACTGTGTGCAGCTGTAGCAGGAGCTGCTGCCACGTGTCATGCTCACTCTCATGGGTCATCCGGTTAAGCAGGGGAGAACATCCGTCAGGGAAATGCACAGAAGTAAAGATGCAATGGCAACAAGTGCTGTAGAGGACAGGTAAGTGGTAGTGCAGGGACTTATGATAGAAGGACATAATGTAGTTGAAGAAATCAAAGAAGATCACCCTGAGGTAATGACACTGGAGCTAAAATCAGAAGGACGGTCAGATGGGACTGCATATGCAAAGGCCCTGTGTGGGAGGATGCCTGGTAAGGTAAAGGAGTGGACTGGAGGCCATTGTGACTTTCAAGTCAGAGAGTGGTCTGAGATGATCTGAGATGAGGCTAGAAGGCAAGTGAGAGCCAGATAGCACAGGGATTGTGAGACCATGTTAAAAAATAAAAAAAGACTTCTCTTTATCCTAAGAGTAGTAGAGGATCTTGGAAGGGTTTTAGGCGGGGTAAAGTAACTTGATTAGATTTGAGGAAAAAAATACTGTCTCTACAGTAAGCAATAAATAAAGGACAGAGAGCAGAATGAATGCAGGCAGAAGACTTAGGGGTTTTACAAAATTGTCAACCAAGGGGCTAGCGGTGGAGAAGAATGACTTCATTTGCATGAAATCTCTCATGTCCTGACAGCACCAGATGTTTGAAGAAATTCGCCATCATTTTACGGATAGCTGCATCAGTTCTGTTGGTTATTATGATTTTAACATATGCTTAATGTTCAGGAACATCACTTCTCTTGTAGCAAATTGAAGTAGAGGCTGGAAGTATCTGGGTAAGTGTGGATGTAAAAACCTGGTGCAATCCTGAACTCTGGGTTTCCCATCATCAAGAGATCTCCTGTCTTCTGATCTTTACAATATGCTGAACATGTCTCCCAAATATCCCTCCATTCCTGTTCCTTCCTCTTAGTTGGCTGTAAGTAATCAGTTCTTCCCAGAATGGATTATTGATTGGTGATGTCTAAGGTATTGCTAAGAAACTACTTGCACTTGAAGTGTGCTGATGTACTGTCACCTGCATGGGGTGGAGAGCAAACAATTTATGCTTCCTTCTAAACTAGGGGAGTGGAAAAGATACGTGTGGCATTCATCCAAATGGATGAAGAGTATTACGAATTGAAAAGATGCAGCAA
This sequence comes from Hippopotamus amphibius kiboko, assembly GCF_030028045.1. Classification (NCBI taxonomy): domain Eukaryota; kingdom Metazoa; phylum Chordata; class Mammalia; order Artiodactyla; family Hippopotamidae; genus Hippopotamus; species Hippopotamus amphibius. The sequence goes on along the minus strand of NC_080187.1, from coordinate 82,556,494 downwards.
ACAACACCAAAAATGGGAATGAGATTCTGAGACGGTGGCAGTGGTGGCAGTATAATTTTGAATTTCTAGCAGTCCTCACAGCGAAACAGACATTGCCACCAGATAGAAACCAAAACCCTATTTAACAGAAAACTAGTTGACATGAACCACAAAAATGCAAGCAGATGTGGACAGATCACCAAATGCCACAAGACCCGCCTGATAGAGCCGTCCGTGCATGTGGGAGACAGCAGAGGAAAGCAATGGACGTGAGAACCCCCAGACAGCCCAGAGGTATTTACCAAAAGCTATGCAGGCCAATCTGAGAACATCAGCTGGAAAACTGCAAGGGATTTTTCTCAGTGCTATAGCTGCTGAGTTGTGATGGTACCTGGGTAAGTTCTGACAGGCTCTGGAAGAGTCTGGGATACCAGTAATTTTCAAACCAAGCAGGCACAGCTCCCTTTGGGGAAAGGGCCCTACACGGAGGAGAAAGTGCTCAGAGTGGAATCAAACTTTAGCAGGATAGAAACAGCAGAGACAAGGAAAGAGAAGACCAGACCAGTGAGGGGAGGACCACTCAGGAGGCAAGCAGCCATGGTTTTGAACACTTCACAGCAGCAACAGCAGAGGGAGCTCTCTAAAATTAGAAACACCAGCCAGAGCCACTTCTTCTAGGAGCTGAGGAAAAATAAGCTCCTGTAAAATCAGGCACAGAAGACCCTGAAGACTGAATCTCATACAAAGTCATTTATAGAAAAAGAAGGAGAATCAGGAGCAGACTCGTAACTCTACAGATAGTGGAAACATACCAGGAACACAAGCGCACAAGACAGAGCAAATCTAACCTAGTGTTACCAAAGGAGTTTTTAAACATTTAAAAATTATGTAAAACAAAATAAATCACAATAAGACAAACCCTGAAATTAAATTATATATATATGTGAAATCATTAGACAAAAGAAAAAACTCTATATTTTGTAAAATAAAATACAGTCCAAGAAATGAGAAATTTTGGGAAAATCTGTTAATGGAGATAAGTTTCAATATGGAAAAAATATTACCAACAAGAATCCAACAGTACATAAAGTAGCATATATTGACCAAGGGGAGTTATTTTCAGGAAACTGAGGATGATTCAACATTATACGGTTGAGGGGCCTCCCTGGTGGCACAGTGGTTAAGAATCCTCCTGCCAATGCAAGGGACACGGGTTCGATCCATGGTCCAGGAAGATCCCACATGCCATGGAGCTACTAAGCCTGTGTGCCACAACTACTGAGCCTGCACTCTAGAACCCACAAGCCACAGCTAATGAGCCCATGAACCACAAGTACTCAACCCTGCAGGCCTAGAGCCTGTGCTCCACAACAAAAGAAGCCACCGCAATAAGCCCGCTCACTGCAACAAGGAGTAGCCCCCACTCGCCGCAACTAGAGAAAGCCCGAGCGCAGCAACCAAGACCCAATGCAGCCAATAAATGAAAAATAGAATTCATTAATTGATTTTGAAGGTAGGTCAGAAAAGACCATGTAGCATATACCTTATTCGCTAGAATTTTTGTTCCTGCAGCTGTCAGCCACAGGTAAGCATTCTGACAGCCCTGCACCTGCTATACTCTGAGAAAGTCCAAACTAGGTCAAAGGAGACATCACATGGAAATTGGCAATGCATTGCAAACTTTTTAATTTCAAGCAATGGAATGATCCCTTTAACTTGCAATACCACTGCTGGGAAGTTAGTTATAGATATTCCTGCAGAAGTGTGTTTATATATGAGTATATATGTGTTTATATATCACATATTATGCATTAAATGAACACATATGAATGTTCCCTTCAATACCATCATAATAAAAAAAAAGAAATTAAATATCATCACTAGGGAGTTGGCTGAGTCATAATGTAATACAGACCACAATGGAATAGTATATAGCCATGAAAAAGGAAGATCAGCTGACCTGGACCTATATTCAAGATATACGTAATTAAAAGAGCAATACATATAATAACAGATATGGTATTATTATTTGATTTATATTACTATAAAGGTATACATATGTATGCTGATATATGCATAGAATTTTTTCTCTGGGAACTTTCATTCATCAATTAATAGTTGATGCCCTAGGGCCGAATGCCAATAAGGCTAAGGATACAACAGGGGGGAAAATTCCTTCCCTTTTCACTTGTACCTTTAGAACTGTTTGTACCTGGATTTTTCCCCATGTTAAGAAGACATCTGAGAGATAGGACATATAGTAATAGGCATTTTCAAAATTTAATGTACTTTGTTTGAAAGAATTTAATAAATGTTACTAAATTTTTAGCCTCTCTTTTGTTTTATTCACATTTAAATTTTTTTCTAAAATGAACATATGTTACTTGTGTCATTAGAACATAAAAAGCACCTAGTTATATTCCAAAGCAGGGTATAAAATTGTACATGCTATGCAACTATGTAAAAGTATGTAGAGAAAAGCTTTAATAAAAGAAAATAGACCTACATTTCACTAGTGATTATGTTTGATTTGTGAAACTACACGGTGATTTGTGTGTGTGTTTTCCAATTTTCCACCAGTGAATGTATCTTTGATTATTGTTTAATCAACAGTAGAGAAACCATAAGCCTAGCATTTCGGGTTACTCTGCCTCTTATGTGGGTTTCATTCTTCTCTCTGGCCTTTTGGTCTTTGCATGCCAGCTCTGACACAATGTCAGCCACCTCATGAGTTCTGCCTGCTACATCAGCACTGCCCAGAAGAAAACAGTGGATTTTGGAAAAGCAAAATCATCTGTCTGTTCCATCACCTCTATTCCACTTTGAAATGCCCGGTTATGTCGGTCATTGAATAATTCCACCAGGTTTCTTCTTTTGTAAAAGGATCCTTGGATTAGCCTGGAATCATCCATGGCTCAGAATACAAAGGCCAACGCAAGGAGTCCCGGAAGTCGGTCAACCTAGAGGAGGTCCATTGCACTCAGGGAAGGGAGGTGGTCTGAGGAGTCAGGTCCCTGGGGCCTGCCCCTCCAGGGAGACTTGCAAACTCAGGTAGAGTTGACCTGCTCGGGTGAGAGGGCCTGCTCATCCTGCCCACATCTGATGGCTTCTGATCCTCCCTGTTAAGAGAGCTTATGCTCTAATGGAATACAAATAATAGCGATAGCATTAGTAGCCGTAGTGTTAGTTACCATATAGTGAACACTAACTATGTGCCATTCTCTGAATAATCCTCATAGTGAATATTTGAGATGGGTGATTGTCATCCCCATTCGACAGAGGACAAGGCTGAGGCTCAGAGATGCTAAGTAATGTGCTCAAGACACACATACTAATAAGATGGGTGGATTGCAGTCAAAGCTGTGCTCTTTCATGTCTGCCACAGGTAGAATATGAAGGAGACCACAGCCAGTGCCTTAAAATAGGTACATGGTGCCAACCTTGATGGCAGTGGTAACTCTGAAAGGAAAGAGGAGTTATAGCGGATGGCAAAAATAAGGAAAATAAGGAGGCAAGCAATGCGACATCTGGCCATGGTGCAGGTGACATGGTGGAGGGCCTGCTACATCAGCACTGCCCGGAAGAAATATAATGCGAGCCATACATGCAATTTCAAATTTTCTATGAGCCACATCAAAAGAGTAAAAAGAAACAAGTGAAGTTTATTTTAACACAGTATATCCAAATGTTATCATTTCAACAGATACCAATATAAAATTATTAATGATATAGTTACACTCTTCTTTTTTCATACTGCCTCAAAATATGGTGCACATTTTTACAGTCATAGGACAGCTGAGTTTGGACTCGTCAAGTGCTCAGTAGGCAACATGGGGCTGATGGCTCCCACGGTGGCCAGCACAGCTGAAGACGGAGGGAGCAGCAGGAGCAGAGCCAGGGGAATGGACAAGTTTGCAGGGAGCACACAGAAGGAGCTTCAAATCATGCACAAGCTCTGTGCTAAGAGTCAAGGGGCCTGAGGGTGGAAAAGTCACCTCAAGATGTGATGTGGAGGCTCTTGAATGCCAGAGTGTGGCATTTGTACTGACTTCAAGAGGTCTTCGGGCAGAGAGGGCACTAAGTTCTGCTCTGGGCAGAGGAACAGGCAGACATGTTAGAGGTGAGCTGAAGCAGGGAGAAGTCCTGCCCAGGGGCTCTCATGGCTGTAGAGGCTGAAATAAAGGCCATAGCCGAGGAACTGGAAGACGGGGATGGATGCAGAATTAGAAAAACGAATTCCTTTGTCTGGTTTCTTCCCTGTGTCCTCTTCCCACTTTCTGCTGTTGTGATCACGAGGTGCTTCCTAGTACTTGTCTTCCAATTTCCTTTATGAAGTTTCTCCTGAGGATTGGGTGATACTCACTGGAGAAGTCCGTTTCTGAACGGGTTAAAATCTGTTCCTTTGCAAGACACCATCTGTTTGTTTGTTTCATTTTCCCTAACTTATTTGAGTTTTATCAAAATAACCTGGGAAAGTCATACAGCTTTATCTCTGCCAGGGAGATCTAGTTTTTAGACTGGCCTGATGTGTACCTGCTTCACAAGAATAAATGCCCTGGCCCTTTTCACTCATCCTGTCCTTTGCTATTTGAAACCATTTTTCACTTCATCCCTCTGTGGAGATTTTTCTGCGTGCATCCTCTCCTACCAGCTTTCTGTGGTGCAGAGAACTACTTCCAGTCCCTGTATCAGTTTCCTCTGGTTAATGAGGTTTTTCAGAGAGGCAGAGTGACATTTAGAAAGTAAAGCCTGAATGACGTTTCTATCCATTTGAAATCTTTTGAATTTGGAACTGCTTTGCTATACACCTCAGAGGCAGAAAGAGCTTCCTTCTGTTTTTTGATACAATTATGTACGGAGGACAATTATGTCTGTAGAAATCGAAATTTCAGTTTTCTTCTATCCTCCACATCTCTTCATATTTCTTTTCAAGACAAAGGGTGCGATTAAAAAATGATAATTTAGACAAGATGAAGAGTTACTGAGAAGTTCATGAGCAGCGGCAAAACAGAAAATAAGCCAAAAAAGAAATCTTTTTTTTCCCAAGGGATATCTTGGAAGGAGCAACAAAATATATATTAAGAGAGTATCTGGATACATAAAAAGAAAAATTCCCCATTCCTCGTTTTCACACGTGCAAAACAGTTTCTATAATATACATAGAAGGTCATGCACAAATCTTAAGCATACAGTTCAACAAATCATAAAATATAAATTTCTGCGCACCTTTGAAAGCACAACCAAAGTGAAGACATAAACAGTGTGGACAGAACAGAAACCTGGCCCTGGCCCCCTCCCCCATCACAGTCCAGTGTCCCTCTCTCCTCCCCCATCACTAAGCTCCGCCCTAGAGTCACTACTGCCTTTTAACACGCTAGACTCTGCCTGTTGTGGAACTTGCATGAAGGGCTTCTTTCGGTCAGTAACATGTCTCTGCGATCCGAGCGTGTTGTTGTGAGCAGCGGTGGCTCATTAACCTGCAGGAATGAGTCACATCCATTTAGCAATGCCACCGTGTGGTGTCTTTCCCACTACTGATAAACATTTGGAATGTCTTCCTCCTGCTTTTGTCATTGTACTTAATGTTGCTATGAAAACCCTCGCTTGTGTCTTTCGGAGCACATTTCTACGGCCTTCTGTTGGGTATGTGCCTAGGATGACGTAACTGGGTCATAGAATACACATATGCTCAGGTTTAGCAGATAATAACAAACATATTTTCCAAGTAGTGGAGAAGTATTGCCAGACTTCTTACTTTTTATTCTATGATGCATACTGATATCTCATTACAGTTTTATTTCCTATTCCCGTATTGGTAATAAGGTTCAGCACTGTTTCATATGCTTATTGGCCACTTGGATTTGTTCTTTACGAAGGGCCTGTTCAAATCTCTTGCCGACTTTTTCAGGTATTTTTTCTCATTGTCTCCAGAGGATGTAATTGGGTACACACGATACAAAAGAAAACACAAAGTATTAGAATTTTAAAATAAATTTAGCAAGGTCACTAAAAACAAGATCAATATTAAAACTCAGTCACCTCTTCTTATACTAGCAATAAAATATTGGAAAATGACATTTAAAAATGATACCATTGACAATAACAGGAAAAGTCTACTCCGGGACAATATCTCAGCCAGGAGGGGACGAAGGAGACATGGCAATTAAAGGTAATGTGGCCTATTCTAAGTGCCATCCCTGAGCAGAAAAAGAACACTAGGTAAAAGCTAAGTCGATATGAATAAAGTGTGGACTTTAATTTTTTCAGCGTAGCATTAACAGGGCAAATTATCCTCATCTTTGCCCTCTAAGTATAACTCTCTAATGGAATATTTGATTCAAATAAGATGCCCCCAAAACCAATGAAAAATGTAACAGTTTTTTCTCTTACATTGAGACTTGGTGTTTCTTTGTTTGTTTGTTTTTTAACCTTGATCATCAATGAGAATTAAGCAACTTCTCCAACTTATTCTTTTTGTCTTGGGCAAGGGACATGTAAGCATTACTAAGAAGGGAAATGAGAGTCTGAGATAGGAGACTGCCAAGGCCAGCCTCCTCCTGAAAAACGCACATTCAGTTAGTGAACAAATACTCATTTAGCAAACATTTCATAACCACTTCATAAAGAAAAAAGAGCAAATATTGCCATTTTATTGGAGTATTTGCAACATGTGTCTCAATGAAGTTTTGCTGCTGGCTTGATCATCTGTCTTGCACAGTCTTTCTGAGGTTCATCCCAACATATTTAGGCTTTATTATTGTTCCAAGTATAAGTGAAATGATTTTTTCATTACATTTTCTAATTTTTAACTATCTAACACTTCATTACATTTTCATATACACACACACGACAATAAGTAATTTTGGATTTTTTTCCAAACAACTTTGCAAACACTATGTCTAAGAGTTTTTGGTTGATTTTTCAAATTTTTAGATAAACAAATACATTGCCTGCAAAAAAAAGTTAAAGGACTGAAAATGTCAAGTGTGGTGACCACATGGAGCAACTGCTGTTTGGTGTGTCAATTTGTACAACTATTTAAAAACATTATCTAGCAAAGTTGAACATATGCGCAGCCTGTGACCCAGGGAGTCCACCCTTAGCACTTACCCTGGGAAGAAAACCATCATGGAAACATGCATCAGGATATAAGTAAAGCATATTCATAGCAGCATCACACAGAATAGTCCCGAACTAGAAACAGCCCAAATATCCCTTAAGATTGTGTGGGTAAATATGTTGTTACCTACGCTTATAACAGGGCCGTTAACATCAGTGAAAAGTAAGAACCACAAGTGTGTTCAGAAACAGGGATACATCCCACAGACACAGTAGTGAGTAAAAGAACCTCAGCTCCACACAATACATATTCCGTTTATATAATATTTAAAAGTAGGCAAAAGTAGACTTTATTTGAGGGTACAATTATAAAGAAAAGGGAGGAAGTGATTACCATGAAATTCAGGATACTACTCACCTTTAGTGAGGAGGGATGGAGATACATCCATGAAGGGGTGCACAGGATGGTGACTGGTGGTGGGGCTTCAGAATGTTGCAAAATCTGCTTGTTTTTATTGGTTGCTAGTTACATGAGTATTTGCTTTAATTATTCTCAACTTGATACTACCCTTTTGTGCACTTTTGTGTGGGATTGATATACTTAACAATGAACGAGGTTAGTAACCAAGAATCTAAACTGTGCTCGTATACTTGCTCGTGTCTCAATCATTTAGCTGATAATCCTGAACAACCGCAACCACAAAAGTATCATGGTTTCCCGTACTTCTTACTTGTCCAAATTCTAATGAAAAGAAGCAGAATTGGAAAATAGGCAGAAGATGAACAGAAATTCAACCTCACTGTGGGCAATAAGTATCCTTTCAATCTGGTATGATAAATGCATATGAGTGGTTCTTGAAGTGTGGTCTGAGGACACGAGGGGTTCCCAGATACTCTTTCTGGGGTCTTCAAGATCATCCATTATCCAACTGCATATCTGTGTGACACTGGGTCTCCTTCAAAGACTTGAAACAAAGTGATGCGTCACAGCAGACTGGATGCAGAACAGATATGAGAACCAGCTGTGTTCTATTAAGCCAGGCAGTAAGGAGATTTGCAAAACTTTAAAACATGTTTGTTAATTGTTTTAATTTAAAAACTGTCATTAATTTTCATACAGTGTGTTTTTATGTGAAGATATAATGGTCTTTTTTTTTTTTTGAGATACATTTAACAGACAATAAATAGCATATATTTAGAGCGTACAATTTGGTATCCTAATCTCCCAATTCACTCCCCCTCAACCCTCCCTGCTTTCCCCACTTGGTGTCCATGTGTTTGTTCTCTACACCTGTGTCTCTATTTCTGCCTTGCATTTCCTCTTTCATCGTTGTTAGCATTTGCCTTATGTATTGAGGTGTTCCTATATTGGGTGCATATATATTTATAAGTGTTATCTCTTCTTGGATAGATCCCTTGATCTTTATGTAATGTCCTTTCTTGTCTCTTGTAACATTTTTTATTTTAAAGTCTATTTTATCTGATATGAGTATCGCTACTCCAGCTTTCTTTTAAATTCCATTTGCATGGAATATCTTTTTCCATCCCCTCACTTTCCATCTGTATGTGTCCCTAGGTCTGAAGTGGGTCTCTTGTAGACAGCATATATATGGGTCTTGGTTTTGTATCCATTCAGCCAGTCTGTGTCTTTTGGTTGGTGCATTTAGTCCCTTTACATTCAAGGTAATTATCGATGTCTATGTTCCTATTACCATTTTCTTAATTGTTTTGTTGTTGTTTCTGTAGGTCCTTTTCTTCTCTTATGTTTCCCGCATAGAGAAGTTCCTTTCGCATTTGTTGTAGGGCTGGTTTGGTGCTGCTGGATTCTCTTAGCTGTTGCTTGTCTGGAAAGCTTTTGATTTTTCTGTCAAACCTGAATGAGATCCTTGCTGGGTAGAGTATTCTTGGTTGTAGGTTCTTCCCTTTCATCACTTGAAATATATCCTGCCACTCCCTTGTGGTTTGCAGAGTGTCTGCTGAGAAATCAGCTGTTAAGCTTATGGGAGTTCCCTTGTATCTTATTTATCATTTTTCCCTTGTTGCTTTTAATAACTTTTCTCTGTCTTTAATTTTTGTCAATTTGACTACTATATGTCTTGGCATATTTCTCCTTGGGTTTATCCTGCCTGGGACTCTCTGCACTTCTTGGACTTGGGTAGCTATTTCCTTTCCCATGTTAGGGAAGTTTTCAACTATAACCTCTTCCAGTATTTTCTTGGGTCCTTTCTCTCTCTCGTCTCCTTCTGGGACCCCTATAATGTGAACGTTGGTGCGTTTAACATTGTCCCAGAGGTCTCTTAGGCTGTCTTCAGTTCTTTTCATTCTTTTTTCCTTATTCTTTTCTGCATCAGTAATTATCACCATTCTGTCTTCCAGCTCACTTATTTGTCCTTCTGCCTCAGTTAATCTGCTGTTGGTTCCTCCTTGTGTGTTTTACATTTCAGTTATTGTGTTGCAGATCTCTGTTTGTTTGCTCTTTAATTCTTCTAGGTCTTTGGTAAACTTTTAGATCTTTGCATCCAGTCTTTTTTCAAAGTCCTGGATCATCTTCACTATCATTATTCTGAATTCTTTTTCTGTAAGTGTGCCTATCTCCTCTTCATTTAGTTGTTTTTCTGGGGTTTTATCCTGTCCCTTTATCTGGTACAAAGTCCTCTGCTTTTTCATTTTCTCTATCTTTCTGGGGCTGTGGTTTTCAGTTCTACAAGATGAAATACTGCTGAGACTGCTTGATACTGCTGTCTGCCCTCTTGTGGAGGCAGCTATCTAGGAGGCTCGTGTGTGTATAAGAGTGTTTTTTGGTTAATTTTAAAAGAGTAACTATTTAAAGCAGTCTCAGTTTTAATTGCTCACATGGTAAATACCAATTAATATCACCTGCATTAAAACAATCTCTTTGAGTTCTCAATAATTTTAAGAGTATCAGTGGGTCTTGAGACCAAAGCATTTGCACACTGCTCACATTGATAATATTTACAAGTACCTATTTGGGTGGTTAACAAAAGCTGTGTATTATGGGTTCACAATAACATTAGTCTTTTTCTTTACCGGTTGTTGTATTGAAATTGCAGTATAACACATGTGACACTTTTCCTGGCCTATGCTAGCAACTGTGCTGTGAAATTACATTGGAGTAAAGTCATCTTTGAAAAAGGCTGAGGATGGGAGGTAATGAGAACACAGGAGAGGATGAGGAGCTTGGTTCAAAAACAGTACTCTCTCTCTTTCTGACTTACTTCACTCTGTATGACAGACTCTAGGTCTATCCACCTTATGACATATAGCTCCATCTCATCCCTTTTTATAGCTGAGTAATATTCCATTGTATATATATGCCACATCTTCTTTATCCATTCATTTGTTGATGGGCATTTCGAATATTGTATGCTAACTCACACATACGGAATCTATAAAAATGGTAGTGATGAACTCAGTGACAAGAACAAGGATGCAGATGCAGAGAATGGACTGGAGAACTCGAGGTTTGGGGGGGGCCGGGGGTGAAGGGGAAGCTGAGATGAAGCGAGAGAGTAGCACAGACATATATATACTACCAAGTGTAAAATAGATAGCCAGTGGGAAGTTGTTGTATAATAAAGGGAGTTCAACTCGAGGATTGAAGATGCCTTAGAGGACTGGGATGGGGAGGGTGGGGGGACTCGAGGGAGGATGGGGGGGAAGTCGAGGGAGGGAGGGAATACGGGGATACGTGTATAAAAACAGGTGATTGAACTTGGTGTACCCCCCAAAAAATAATAAATAAGTAAATAAATAAATAAATAAATAAAATTAAAAAAAAAAAAAGCAAACAGATGATTGAACTTGGTGTATCCCCCCAAAAAATAAGAAATAAATAAAATTTTTTTAAAAATGCTCTTACTATTCAGATGCTGACTGTGGAGAAAACAAAATAAAACAGATAAACCCTCAAAAAACAAAAAAACAAAGAAAAAACAGTACTCTCCACACTCATTAGCGGTAATCTCACCAAGGGTCCTGATTTCACTGGAGAAATTTTGTTCACTGACATACAGAGTTCCTGGGAAACCTAGGGACCACGATGGAAAAGTCCGTATCCAGCGTGAGGGAAGAGTCTGTCTTCCCCCTCTTCCACCTGTGGCCTGGCTCTCCGCTCCCTCAGCGCCCGAGGCTGATTCTGCCCAGGCTGGGGTTTCCCTGTAGCCACAGCCAAGAGCTGGTGGGGCACAGACCCCCATATTGAGGCCTCCCAGCTGGTGTGAAGAGGCAGAATATGCAGAAAAGATCTAAGTGCCACTGGCTTCAGCCTCTTCTCTCTTCCCCTTTCTCACACCCTGGATGTCTTATCTCAGGCCTTTGACTAGACTGCTTCCAGTTTTTCTCTGCGTCACTTCAGGGCAGCCGGGACTAGGCTGCTTCGCTCAGGGCCCTGCCTAGCTGCAGCGAACTCCTGCAGCCCTTGCACAAGCAGAGGCTGCTACACCGTGCAGCCCCGTCACCCTCAGAATGCTCCCGTCAAAAGGCTGATGGCCCAGGAACTCGCAGCAGCTGTCCACCCCATGTGTGTCTCTCACTGTTTGCTGCCAGGACCCTGCTGCTGCTGGACACTCCAGATTGGCCCTTTCAGAACATGCCCGTCTGCATCAAGCCTGCATTTACTTTTCCCTTCAGATACCAGGCCGATCTCTGAGCCGGGCTCACTTCATGCACACAATCCCTCCCAGGGGTGGATTAGGCCAGGCCACCCAGGGTTGAGAGGAGAATTCAGTGGGCAACAGCATCAAGCATCAGCTGCCTGGCCTCTGCTATCACGTGGGCACGTCTTACTGTGCGTGTTCTGTGTGAGCTCCCTGTCTCTGAAGCCGTTTCTGAATCCTCTTTAAAGTGAAACAGCCCAAAGCAAAACCCTCTACACAGTTCAAACTTACAAGCAAATTTAGTTGTCTTTCGTCATCAGTGATCGTGTAATGCACCGGGGAATGCAAAAATAGCAAGGAACCTGACTCAACAAGTGAGAGGAAACTGAATGCAAGTTGCCAAATCGAATTTACAGATTGAGGCTGGGATTCCCCTCTGGCCTGGCTTCTTGGCTGAGTTGAGTGCACAGAGTAGAGGATTCTTCTGACTGCCTGCAAGATGCCTGTCTTTATGCTAAAAAAACAAAAACAAAAACAGAAAAAAAAAAAACCTTTAGCTCCTAAACTCAATGGGAACCAAGAAACCAGTGGCGGAAGGGGCGTCCGTGTAGATAGCGGCATGTGTGCCAAGTACAAATGTTTCTGTATGGAACTCTGGGATGTTTGCTGTAACACGCTTGGCCCAGTCATCCCAGTGAATGGCTATTTCTCCTCTCCCTTGTGCAGTGGTTGAACTGGCACCAAAATGTGTCCTGAACAGCTCTCTTGTAGCTGCCTCATCTTCCTGACCACAGACCCAGAACATCAGGAAGTAATCTTCTAACCAGATTCAAATACAAGAGCGAATGTGGAAGCAACACTTAGTAAGGGCCTGGTACCATTCTGAGCACGTTATATCACTTAAAGCAATGAATCCTCACCACAGTTTTATGAGGTGGTTTTATGATGATCCTAGTTTTACATCAAGGAAACTGGGCCCAGTTCTCCCTCCCTCTGTTACAAAATTTAACAATAGCATCCTGGTCCTTAGGTTTTAGCAGGAACATTCAAGGCCTGGTGTAACTTTCCCATCTCTCATTTCAAGATCCCTCGTAGGGAGGGAAACTTGATCTTGTTCCTAGCTCTTATTTCTTTTTCATTTCTTCTTTTTATCAAATGTCCAATTTTGTCAGCCCTTTGATTTAGCTCTTGTTTCCAAATGGCCTGCACAGTGTCTCTGGCCCTTTTCTCACTGTCCAGTTCTTTAACTGTCTTTCTATATCCATCTCTCAGTCCTAAAGTACCCATTCTTTGATAATGTCTCTCCAGTTTACAACAGGCTCCATGACTATGTATTTGCCTTGCAAATATAGTGCTCCCATTAGGACACTTATGGGTCTGTTGTGAAATTGATAGCTTATTTTTTCTGTCTCCTCCAGAAGATTAGACTTTATAAGTCTGAACTTCGTGTGCCCAGTCATTAGCACAGTGTCGAGCCCATGGTAGGAACTTAAGTACTGTTGATTGCACAAATACTATGCTAGGAATATGTCCGTTGATGAGCTTTGACAGGTTTGCAAATAAGAAAACTGAAAACTCAGAGAGGTTACATGATTAATGACATAAGTGGTACTTTACCTCTATACTCCTCTGCCTCCACATTACTCCTCATTAACTTGAAACATTCTCTGTCAGCTGCGCTGTGTACAATTGTAATTAAGTAATGCATCTAATTACATACCATCTGACCACCCTGATGGACTGTAAGCTCCCTGAAGGCAGTGATGCCATGTCTGGAGTATCCAGCAAGAAGTCTGTCACAGAGGAGGTGCCCAGAGGGCTGTCTGTCCCACAGCAAGGATGCTTTAACCTTCAGGATAACGTCTAAAACTATTATCTCAGATGGGAACAGGGACTTTCAAAGGGCCAGCAGAGCTCAAGAAAACAGCCTTTGAAAGGCAGGACTGCAACTTAGCAAGTGCACAGGGAACTCTGTAATGACTGTAATGTCTTTGGAATGAGTGAATGGCACTTTTGTGACTAAGAAGAATGGGAATTGGAGAGTAAGAACTTGCTACGTGTTTACCTAAGACAGGAAGAGCATCGTCAGAGGAGACAGCCTAATCCAGTGCTTGGGACAGTGGACTCTGGGACTGGACCGCCTGGGTTTACGTCCCAGCTCCAGCCTGCACTGGCTATGTGCCCTTCGGAACCTCCGTCTTCTCCTCTGTTATAGGGAAATGATACTCATATCTATTTCATGGATTGTTGTCAAGACTGGATGATGTAACTTGTAACAATGCCTGGACAAAATAAGCATTCACATCTGTTTGCCGTTCCCACCAGGGGGAAAATGAAGACATCCAACTATGGGAACTGGATAGAATTGCCCTGAGACGATCTGCTGCCCTTCCTTTAATACTCAGCTCACAAATCAACATTTTTACCTCTAATCTCATCTCTTACGTGAACGTGACGTAACACGTCCAAATGACTAACATCTAGCAGCTTCCAGGTAATAGCTGACCTCTCACTCGTGAAGAAAATGGTCGTCCGGTCTGTACCCCAGTCTCTGGTGAGTGTGAGTTGGTATCACTAAATCCACAGAATCTGATCATCTCCATGGCTAGTGAAAAAATTAAAAGTCTGTTAAAAATAAATAAACAGATTCTCAGATTTAGTGAAGCTGAAATCTATCCTTTTAGGTAACTATCTGTCCTAAAGAGACAGCTGCCCTACTTCGGTCTCTGTCTGCAGCTAAAACCATCTCACTTGAGGTGGTTTGAAATCTGTCACTCTGCAGAGCTCATAATCCCTGATTTGTGTAGTTAAGTGATCATTTGTCATTTGGACAGAGAAGATGTCACTATTTATTTTTTATTTCAGCGTTTACTTTCCAGTTGCGTTTGTGCATTACTTTTTCATAACTGCTGAGTTTTATTTTCTAGCAATGTTAAACAAGAGAGGAAAGTTTTGATATCTTGAAAGTAACAGAGGAAAGATGTTACCTCTTCTTTTCACTTACATTTTCTGTTCCCTTTTTGGCAACAAACCTCAGAGTGGAAATAGAAAAGATTGCAGAAGCATTAGGAGAACTTTTACAAAGTGAAAATACAAATACCAAAGAAGAGGTAACAATTTGAAAATGATATAAAAGTAGCAAAGGAAACAATGGGTTGTGGAACTGTTCCTTGGACAGATCTAGGACAGCAGGCTGCACTGAGACAAAGAGGCAGCAAAGACACATTCTAACTGCCTGAACACCTGGTCAGGAGTGGTGGCTGCATTTTACCCTTCTTGAGGGTAACCCGGGAGTTTTAATCAGCTTGGTGTAGCCTGAGCTCAACATAATGAATGGCACATAGCGATGTTTAGGAATTTTCTCAATTAAGGAGAATAAATAAAACCAAATTTGACAAATTAAAAGTTCTGCAGCAGAGAATAAGGTGAGATCCATGCATGTAAATATCAGGTATCTTTCACACCTGATCAGCTCTTCCAAGAGGGATAGCTAGAAGCAAGAGAAAGAAGAGTTTTTTCAAAGAAACCTAGCAAAGCTTCCGAAAAAGTTGATCTTACAATCAGGAAGAAAATCCTGATAACTGTATCATTAGTTCAGAGTTGTTAAGATAAGCATTCCGTTGGATTACAGTGTCTAATTTTTTAATGAATACATTTTACTTCAATTGTAAGACTACGGAAAGTGTGGAAACTAATGATGACTTTCCAGGCCCTTGAAGTGAAAGCAAAGCCCCAAACGGGGAAGTACAAAGATTTGGGAAAATTCAGAAAATGAAAACTTTGGGGCTTAATATCTGAGGCACACAGACAGAAGATCCTCAGACAAACTGGACAGAAGCTCACAATCTCTCATCTCAACCAGAAGGCTTCCTTGTGGCCTTACCAATGGCTTTTTCAGTCTCTTCACTGACGACATTGGTGATGGCCTTCTCTCGCCTCATCTCCTCCTCTGAGGTGTGACCTGCCTCAGAGCCCTGACCTGGGAAAGCAGGAGACCTTCACACATCTGCACAAATTAAGGACAATCTCTCTCTTTGCTGTCAGGTGTACAGTATTGACTTCCAATTCCTGCAGGAGCAGGTGACTGGCAGCCAGCTGCAGAAGGCACAGGCGATCCCCGACCTCTAGCAGATGCTCCTGAAAATCCTCAGCCTCTTCCACACAGAGCACTGCTCGGCTGCTGGGACACCACCCTCCCGGACACACTCTGCACTGGACTCCATCAGCAACTGCAGGACCTGGATGCCTGCTTGGGGCAGGCCATGGGAGAGGGAGAATCTGCCCAGGGATGGTGAGCCCTTCACTGGCCGTGATGAGGTTATTCCAGGGAATCCATCTCTACCCAAAAGAAGAAATACAGTGACTGTGCCTGGGAAATTGTCTGAGTAAAAATCAGAAGCCATTTTCTCTTTCTTCACAAGCTCCTAAGGAAACTCAGGAAATAAGAAGGAACCTAATTCTCAAAGACAAGTGTCCCAGCTCAGCCTCTTCACTGTTCAGTCATTTCCAAACCTGTTATTTCTGCTTCAGCTATAAAACAGTTTGTCATGTTTGGGATCTGCAATATATTAAGAATATCGATATCCAACTCTTTTCAGAATTGGAGGGAATGTAACGGATGCCCTGTGACTGAATCTCATGGTATAAAATATGTGTATTTGTATGTATGCTTGTAATTTATTTATTTACATTAATTTATTCATTTTTTGGTATTTACATTCATATGTCCTATTTTTAATATGAGAAAATGTCACATTTCCTTTAATAAAAATATTACATTTTTTATTTCTTATATTGATTTTCAGACATCCTTCTTCTTCTTTTTGAAATCTTTCCCAAAGTCCTAATGCTGCAAACTAAAATATAGAAGGATGTGGTGCAGTTCATTCCTTTCTTTGTTGGCCTTGGGGGTAGAGTCTTGAGTATGAGAGGTAGAGGCTCTGGCCTTCCGGAGCTGACATTGGAGCAAAGGACACTTCCATGAAAGAAGTAGTTTTAATGTAATTAGGTATTTACATTTGGGATCTGGGCTACACAGGAGAAGTAAAAGATGTTTATGGCAGTGAGTATCCTGGGTAGCTCATCAGACTCCCTTCAGTTTTCCTCAGAGAAGTAATCTGATGTAGGAGACTTGAGGAATGAATAGCAATTTGTTAAGTAACGTGTGAGGAGCAGAATGTCCCAGAGTGAAAAACCAAAACGAAACAAACCAACCACAGCATAGAGAGTGGCCTTGCAGCAGGAAAGGGCCTGGTCCCTTTAAAGAAGTGAACGAGACCAGAGCGGGTGGGCTGTACTGATGCCTGGAGAGTATGGCATGTAACCAGGCTGGAGAAATGGCAAGGGCCCAGTGACAGACTTTGTGAAAGATGGTAGCTTTGTCATAGGAGCTAAGGAAGTTACTTTAGGATTTAAAGCGAGAGAGTGGCTTTGGCCACAGCAGGTGCAGGGAAATTCATTAAACCAGCAGCTCTCCAAGTGTGGTCGGGTGGGCCCCTGCGGGTCCCCAAGACACCTTAAGGGCATTCATGAGGTCAAAATGATGATTAGAATAATATCAAGACCTTATTTGTGCTTTTCACCAGCGTCACAACTTATACTGATGGTGCCAGACAATGGTGGGTCAGACTGCTCTTGCCTACATGTCAGTCAAAGCAGTGGCGCCAAAGTGCACTAGCAAGTGTCATATTTTCCACTACAATATGCCTGAAGTAGAAAGAAAAGTGCCGGTTTCACTTCAGAATACCCTCAGTGGAACAGGAGAATTATGAATTTTATGAAATCTTACCTTTTAAGTATGCATGTTCTTAACATTCCCTGTGATGGTCTTTGTAACATGCTGTGTGTCAGGCACTTCTGCTGCATGCATACTGATGTTCGGAGGAGAAACACATATACGATGATAGTTCAAATTATGAGCTAAACTAGCTGCTCTTTTTACAAAACCCATTTGTACTCCACAGAATGACAGACAGGCAAACTTTGGTTCTTCAGACTTGGGCATTTGACAGATGTTTTCATAAGATATTTCTACATGAATGGGTCACTTCAAGGAGAACATTTGTTGCCAGTGATATCCGTTGAACCTTCAAGATACAATTAGAATTGTTGAAACTCTGCCACTGTGATCTTGACAACTTCCTAATACTTAAAGGCTTTTATGATGACAGCAGTGTTGATATTCACAAATAAATTACTTGAGTCTATACATTGAAATATATGTAGATTTTGCAAGATCTGAATATCTCATTAAACTGATACTTACCTAATGATGAATGCATGTACTACAAACTGATGCATGGGCACAAAAGACCTATTCAAAGGGCAAGTCAGATTACAGGTTGTTTTGTAACGTAATTTGTAAAGCTCACTGTTTGGGTTTTAGATTCCACATTGCAACTAATCCTTAAGAAATGACCACTTATCAAAGGCTGGTTTGATAAATGATACATTGTATCAATATACTTTCTGGTATCAAATCATCTAAAGATATTTCTAAGATACTCTTCTTATTCATGATGAGTTAGTTTATTAATGTGGTGTTGAATTCTGTCACACTGGAATGGGCATAGATTTGGGAAAATACTGACTGTACTTGAATCATATTTCTGCTACTTCATAGCTCCTATGGTCTGTTGTTCTTGCTCATAGTAGGTACTCAATAAAGGGTAATTATTATCGAAGGACATGCTGTAGAGGATCATGTACAGTGTTGTTTAAGAGCTTGGTATCGTTGAAAAGATAAAAATCCTTCCTGTAACGTGTTTAGCACAGTCCCAGTTGCAGAGTGAACATTCGACACATTACCTTTTACTGTTTCTATTCATGTTATTTGAATTCTCTTATTGACTTTAATAAGTGAGGCCAGTCTATTTTCAATTCATGTGGCATAAAGCTGTGAGTTTACCTCAGTGTGCAACTTTGCTTCTGCAAATTTAAAGACTAGTGATTTAATTTCCATTACTTACTAAACTTCTCCTTTTATTTTTTTGTCCTGACTTGACAAATTTATCAGGATGATTTTAAATCTGTAAATGATTGCTTTAAAAATTATTTTAAAATTAATTGCAGGCATTGTGATCTGAGCACACAACTTATAATATTTTTGCTCTGGAGGAGTTATTGATATTTCCTGTGTAGTCTAATATATGATCATTTTCAGGAATGACAAATATTTGAAAGAAGTTATATTTCCTATTCTAGGGTATGGTGCTGCACAGTCTTAACCACTAATTTATTCTTTTTAATCATATTTTCAATGTTTCTTGTCCTTATTGTTTTTCTATATTATTTGTAAAGAGTAAGACCATTGTGCTAAAATTTCAGGGCTCCGTGTCTCCATTTGCATTGCTATATATTGCTACGTTTTTTACTAAGTGTTTTATACTATTTGATATTTCGTCCCATGCCTCTTGAAATTTATAGATCCAATTTGTTTCCTACATATATTGACCTTCTTTCTCAAATTTAACGTTTTCATTGAATTCTCATAGATATCAAGATATTAATCATTTAGCAAGATCTCATTGATATTAATCTTGCTACCTCTACTTATTTCTTTCATTGTATTTTCTTGCTCTGTATTTGCCCATCATTTTTGTTGCTGTCGTTTTCGTGTTAAGTATTTGGTATTATTTGATTTAAGGCTTTTTTCATTTTCAAAGGAATAATGGGGTTTTTATTTTAAAGCAATTAACAGCTTTTCATTTAATAAGGATTGTAAGGAGTTTCTATGTGTTTGGGTCTCACATGTATTGATTTATGCTTTACTTTTAATATGAGTTTTACATGTTTGTTGACACTTGTCATACTCCCTTCAAATCCCCAATTGTCAATAATTTAAAGCCAATATATATTTGGAAAGCAATTTAGAGTTTCTCTTAATTTTTGAATGAAATATTACAAGATTAAAATTGCAAAAATGAAAGTGTTTGGGGAGTTCCCTGGCCATCCAGTGGTTAGGACTCGGTGCTTTCACTCACTGCTGTGGTCCTAGGTTCAATCTCTAGTCAGGGAACTAAGATCTTCCAGGCCATGGGGCGTGGTCAACAAAAAACAAATTAAAGTTTCTTAAGTCATTTTAACTGACTTTACTCTTCATTTCTAGTTCTTCCTGGGACTGCTGCCTTTAGTCACCATGCTAAGTGTTCATAAGAGATATGATAGGAATAGATAGGCCCGTGATTTTTTGTTCAAGTATAAACAGATGAGAAGGTCTAAAAGGTTGGTGAAGAGAAACTCACTGTTTATAAGAAAAAAAAAATAGGTTAACTTTTGACTGCTCTTAGAATGATGGTAAGTTGGATGCAGTAGGCAAATTAGTGCCACATATGCCAAATGTGATGACTGGAAATTTTTCAGAGCCCAGGGGTCAATAGGGCTATACTGAAATTAACCAATTCTCATTTTAACATGAGGCATATGAGGATACAGCAATGAGTTTGGGATTCTTATCTGGTTTGTAAACTGGCTCTGAAGTCAGTTGTCCTCCTGGAATGCAAAATCGTTTTGAATGATGATAGTACTGTGGCCATCATTACTCACTGTAGCTTCTAACATGTTTCTCAAGACTTATGATATTGAAACTGCATTCCAGTACATGTACAGATAAGGAAACAACGGAAAGATCTACATGAGTGTCACGTAGTCTATTCCATTTTGGTGGCTGCCCCGCAAGCTTGGACCAAGAAGGCAGGTGAACCAAGTTAGGTGTGAGGGGAGAGTGTAAGCAGCACGGTTACTTCATCACCCCATGCTCTCCATCTGCTCCTGGAAGCCTTTGGTGGCCTCTCTGTAGTGACCCATTATCCAGCGTTGGGCTGGACCAAGCTAAAGCAGTGAGAGAATAAAGATTCTAGGCAACCTGCCTGCTGTGCACTGCAGGCCCTCAGCTTTGGAGTCTTACTTGACTATTGAGTGATGCAGTCCTGAACCAAAGACATGTAAGCTTGGAATTATACTGCCAGCTACGGGCTGTAGTCACATCCTGGCTTAGAGACTAGATCTGTGGGTCTCCTCTGAACTCCAGCTGGGAAGAAGGCAGGAAACTAGAAAGAAAGAACATTTTGATGTCCTACTAATTTAAAAACAAAGAAACAAATGTAGAGGTGAAGCAAAAAAAAAAAAATCTAATGTATAGTAGTGATTCTGGTAATGTGAAATGTATGTTTTTAGATCCACATATTCATCTTACTCCAACATAGGTTTACACATATAACTGGCATAGTCGTATAAGTTAATCCAAAGAAGAGACATTTATATTTATTAACCATTTTGTTTGTAAATGTTGTTGGTATCCCTGGGCTGACTTATGTTGCGTCTAGCACCACGCCAATACAATTAATCAAGTCACAATAATGACTCTTGGGATGAAGAAGTTGGGCTTTTGTTTCCTGCTTTCTCAAAAGGATCCTTGAGTTCTGCTATGCAAATTTATTCACCCACCTTCCCGGTCAATTATCTTCAAGTTCTACACAGCAGTAATTTCTTTCATAGAAAGCATTCATTGAAAGCATATGCTCACTGGGTATTTTCTCTCCATAGAATCACATGAGCTATGTCATGATCACAGGACCATGATCACTGCCTGTGAGGGCTGAAGTGATAAGGACACATCGGCAGGGCTGAGAGTGGCAGCCAGAGTGCTGACACTTAGGGCAGATAGCAAGGGATCGAGCACCAAAGTTTTAAGAGCCAGAAGGAAATTCACTGTGGAGAAAGATTCAGTGAGATGAGGCTAGATTCATGATGAGGCTAGAAATGTAATTTTTCCATCCAGATTCGACAACCTTCCTGTAATAATCAGAGGATCATTCTAAGTCTCTGAACTATAGAATGCCAAGTTTCAACTCCATCTCGAGGAGCTTAGTTTCGATATCCCTTTCAAGGAAGTCGGACCTTGGATTCTGGTCCAGGACCAAAATGGCTGATCATCACAAATCCCTGGGTCTCAATGAAGTTCTGAAGGAGGAAGACCATGAGCTGGACCCCCCGGGAATTACTGGTAAGTGACCTTCTCACTACCCTTCAGGCTCAAGGGGGAAGGCCAAAAGAAAGCAGTCGAGTAGGAGGCAGTGGGACAGAAATCAGATGAATGTGGAAACCATTCAAAGCAGGGGACAAACATAAGCTATAAGGAGATGAGACTCAGATTCCAGGTGAATCCATTAGGCTCCAGCCACCCCAGGTGAGGGGAGGAAGGAAGCTATTTAAGGACATGGAGCTTTTTAAGGAATGACCAGCAGGTATCGACTGAATAAAAAACAAAAACAAACAAACAAAAAACCAAACAACCACAATCTGAGAGCTGTGAGCTCAGTTTTATCTGGGGAATTACTGAGGACTTTAGCCTGGAGGACAGCTCTGAGGAACTGCTCTGAAGGGGCAAGGAGGGAGGCCAGTGTATACGTGATTTTGGTGAGGGAGTCCCTGAAATCAAGGACGCATCTTGGTAGAAGGTAGCTGCAAGTCAGGAGGAGCACATGTCTCCGTTTACAATTTTAGTGCTTTTCTAGGTTGAGAAGATACAAGAAGTTGGGTTCATGACATTTTCTCCTGAAAATAGCTATCTGAAGGCCTGTTCTGTCGGTTTTCCCAGAGCACGCAGTGTGTTTCCTTCCTGATCTCTGCCCTGAACTCCTTTCAGTGTGTGTTGACGGTCAGTGACTGCAGTGACTTCATTCTTGTGGAACCAGATATCGAGTGACATTTTTCTGTCATCACGGGTATCCCTTTAACTATCCCTCGGTTGATCTTACCTATAGTTGACTTTGCTCATAGGGAGCTGAAGAGCAAATAGTAACAGAGAGTACCCACTGTCTACCCTAAGACATATTTCTTCTAGATCTTTGCCAAGGGGGTCTCAGATAGGAAAATGACCTCAGAGAGCAATCAAACCAAGCCTCTTATCTTCTCATACCCAGCCGACATCACATAGATAAGTCACCTGCGACCACAGAAGTTACAGGTTTATTTAAGAAATCTAATAACGTGGGTTTGCCAGGCAATTTTCTTTACACGACACCAAATTCAAATGTTCTTTTCCCTAAGTAAATTTTTTTCTTTCTTTACCTGCAGGAAATGTATCTAACCAACAATTAGAATGTTCAAAGAACTACCTGAAACCCCCAACTCTATTCTTGTAACCTTTCATTGTATCCATTTAGAGGCTGCATATGTACATTTGAAACAGTCCTTCTAGCACTAAGAAAAGGGAGAGACAGGTGTTAATTTTCAAAAACATCTCAAGTAGTGCAGATTTGGCAAAATGTGTAAGAGGCAGTCTTTGTGGATTGTAGCCTGAGTGAATGACATGTGTTAGCAAAGAAATGAGAAATTATACTGTATAGAAGACTGGACCTTTGTATGACAACCTTTGAGCACTTTATACCATGCACTATGCCACTGTGTTTTTAAATTTTAATAAATACATTTTTGTCTCAAAAAATATTGTTGTCATTTGTTTTATGTTTGTTTGCTTGCTTGCTTGTTTTTCCTATAAGATAGTGAATCAGGGAGATGTGAGAAATTAGAGTAAACATAAAGTAAAATTTTTGGCTACCTGAAACACTGAGTATATTTTAGTATGTTTTTATTTTTCTTAGGTGAATATCTAGGAATGGAATGGCTGAATAATATGGAAGTATCTGTTTCCCTTTTCAAGAAACTGCCAAACTATTTTCCATAATGGTTACATCATTTTACTTTCCCATGAACAATGAAGAAGCATTTCATTTGTTCCTCATCCTCTCCTGCACTCAGGAGGGTCAGTCTTCTTAATTTTAGCTATTCTCATCAGTGTGTATTGATGTTGAATTATGCTATTAAACAGCATTTTTCGAGCGACTAAAGATGTTGAGCACCTTTTCATATTCTTGTTTGTCACCTGCATATCTTCTTTGGTGAAGTGTTTATAGAAACCTGTCCTAAAATATTTGACAGAAAAATATTTATAAATTTAAAATATATCCATTCTCTAGCCCCATTTTTTCTTCTGGGTTGTGATCTGACTCAGGCCATCGCCTGGACAATGGGGACATCTTCGTGTTTCTCTACCAAAACTGAGTGTTTCCCTTCTGTCATTTTTGGAGGACAGAGCTGACTGATCCTGGGGATGCTGGAGGAAGCCGGCCAGCTCCAGGGAGCACACACACTGCTGTCTTCCCTGAGATGTCTCTGTGGCATCTTCAGTACAAAGGGACCAGGATGTTTGGGATGAGACCCTCTTGGAGAAGTTCCACATTGGACATCATCAGTAGCTGGAACAGCTGGAGATGTATTTGGGTCAAATGGTATTTCAAGAGAACTGAGATCGCAAAACTGGCTGTGAAGAGTTACTTTTACTTGTGTTAGGGTTTTTTGATTTGTACATAGACGTAAGATCATGCAGTATTTGTCTTTCTTGAAGACCCCAAGGATTCTGAGAGGCCAGGTTGCATCTCAACATTCAGTCCAGAGACGAAGTGCTTCTAGAATTTTGTACAACCTGAGCACCAAACACATGCTGGGCTCACTGGAGTTAGGGGACTATTACTGAGTTTATCCTTCCTGGCTTCTATTTATTCCTGCCCTCTGTGAAATGGCTGAGAAAGTAATGGACCCTAATCTCTCCTGAAATCAAATATGAGTCTGCTCCTTACCAGCTGTGGCTCTTGGGCAAGAACCTTCCAATCTCAGAACCTCACACCGCCCCACAGTGTTCTCAGCTGCGTGTGAGGGGCTGTAGATGGAAAGAGTAGGTGTGAACCATACACAAAGGGCTCTGTGGAGGTTAGTGGTTATTCTTCAACACAGCTAATTGAATTGTTTTGGACTAGTGATCCCACTTGCCATGATAGTTTACACAATATAGTTTAGTGGTTAAGGTATATGTCCCTGGAACCAGAACTTGAGGCTTGGATTCCAGCTCTGCTATGTACTAGCCATGGAAGCTTTGCAAATAACATAAACACTATGCTTCCTAGTTTCCCCTTCTTTAATACGGGGGACCATGGTGGTATTTTTCATAGGATTACTGTCTTACATGAGTGAATACAAACAAAGGGCAAAAAAGTGGACAACCGATTGGTAGTTTCCAGAGGTGGGGGTTGTGAAGTGGGCAACATGGGTGAATGTGGTCAAAAGGTACAAACTTCCAGTTATAAGATAAAAAGTTCGGGGGATGTAATGTGCAGGTTGATGACCGTGGTTAACCGTACCGTATTGTATAATTTCTGTATTTCAATACTATATTGAAAGTTGCTAAGACAGTAGATGTTTAAAGTTCTCATCACAAGAAAAAGAATTGTAACTATGCGAGGTGATGCATGTTAACTAAACTTATTGTGACAATCATTTCACAATATATACATATATCAAATCACTATCTTGCCAACTTTAACACCATTTTATATGTCACTTATATCTCAATAAAAGTGACGGGGAGAATCCTTGGGGTCTTGAATGCACTCACGCTGGTGACAGAAGGTTTGCTCATGACCCAGATGGATACTGTAGGATGATGAGAGGAGAATTAGGGGGAGGTGTGAGGTACAGGGTGAGCAGCGCAGAGGCTTTCTGAATTCAGGGCTTTAGGAGGGGTGACTTGTGGGCACTTGACGTATTCTGACAGCCACAGCCACTTGGGGGGAAGGAGGAATGACGTTCATTCAGTGCTGCCGGAAATGAGTCTCTCCACCACACCTTAATCCTAGTGCTGCCAGTCACTAGTTTTGCACCCTGGGTGGGTCACTTCATCTCTCAAGGTTCTGCTTTATTCATCTGTAAAATGGACATGGTAATATTACTGTTTCACCAAAGTGACAGGAGGATTTAATAAGGTAATACATAATTTACCATGTAGGTGGCATATAAATGTCCAGATATATTTTTGTTTCTCTTCCTTTGTTCTGTCTTTCCTGAACCCTCTTCCCCTTGGTACTGATCTAGAGTAAGCATCAGTGAGCTTACTCACTTGCAAAAGAGAAATGAACTGAAGAGTAGAGTTTCTTTTAAAGCTTTATTAGCGTTGAGGGTCTTTTTCAATCTTGCATGACTCGTAACAAGTATAACAGAGATGGGTTCAAAATGGCAATGAGAACAGTAGGTCTACATTCAGCATGGGCTGGGAGTCCTATCTCTGCCACTCAATACAACCTGGATGGAAGACATCACCTCCCATCTCTGATGAAAAATCGCTCCTCGTAGCACCTCCAATGAGATTCTGAATAAGAGGAAACTTTGCAAAATGCTGTCCAAAGACGAGTAGATTGGATGACTGGGTCGTGGAAATGGGAATCCTGTGGCCAAGCCACTCACAACATAGCGGTTTGCTGACCCTCTCCGCTGGCAGCTGACTATACTTCCCCCAGAGGATCCTCACGTGGTCAAGGCGCCACACAGCCCTTTGATGAGATAGCCACCTTTGTCTAGCCCAGGCTGAGTTCCCGTCCCTTTGTAGAACTTGTATCTCTGAGGCTGAAATGAGGGGAGTGTGATGAGTGAGCAATCCACCCTGTCTTCCACCGTTCTCCCAACTAGAATTCAGATTCATGTCAGGATTTTAGAAGACGTCTGTTTCAGATGGGATGTGGTGACCTATTGCATAAGAGGGGTCCTGCGTGGGATAGCTTGGAAGATGGTGGGGTGATGATGCCTTTGACCTACTTAGTGACATCAAGGGGAGAAACATGATTAGGCTTTCATTTTGCCACACCTGAATCCTATTCATGACTGCTGTTAAGTTGGAAGAATCAGGCATGACAACCCCCATGTCAAAGATCTTTCGTAAGAGGGCGAGCACACCAGTTATATTAAAATTTCTATAAATTCTACAGCCAGAGTGCGGATAATTTTTGACTCACCCTCGTAGTTCTAAACTTCAGATCAGTCCCTGTCGTGACTCCAAGGCCGCAGCTCACATTCAACAACATGCCTGTGTTGAAAGCTGTGGTCCACATCATCTACAGTATAGGAGATTTGCCTGTAATCATGTTTTCAGTCATGGAAGGGCAGCAGATCGGGGGCAAGATTATGCTGGGTTTGAAGTTAGAAAGACCTGGATTCATTTCCAGATACTATCTTGAACCATTTGAGCAATAAGGAAAATTACTGAACCTGAGTCTGTATTTTCTCATCAGTAACAATTTCCTATCCAGAGTTGGTCATCTCTCAGTTCCTATTGATCTCTTTTATGGCATCAAAGACAGATTGATGGATTTCTGAAACTAAAGAACACACTCAGAGCCCTGAGGATAAGAATACTGGAAACAATTACCATCCACCTTGTCTGGTTCCTAAAGTCCCCAACCTTTGGAAAACCAGAGCAGGAACACTGGTGACACCAACACTGTAGAGCTCCTAAAGCGTTCAGATTCCTATTTTCATTTTTCATCTGATTGTGAATTTATCTGATCACAAAGTGTATGATGTCAACACCTCTATAATGTAGATGTATCATTTTTATTGTGTACACTTTCCAAGTAAGGACAGTGAGCTTTGGAAACATTGATTTGTCCGAAGCCACACAGTTACCAAGTAATGAAGTCAAGATTCAAACTCAAGGTAAATCCTGACTAACCCCTGTACATTGCCCAGGGTGCAGAGGTGAATGGATAAGACCTCTCAGCATAAAGCTTACAAGTAATTAATAACAGGCCAGAAGCATTCAGTCTGGGCCTTGCTGAGAGGTGGAATGGTATAGAAGGCCTGTGGGGTAACTAGCATGGCCTCAAGGCAGCAGAGACAGATTCATAAGGACCCCACAAGTACTTCCAACCCAGAAGCAACTGTTTCAACTTTAACCTATGCCCTTGGGAACCCATGTGAATCTCCCCCTTGAAGGGCCAACAGTGTTGTAAACACCTGTGAACTCTCCTCTCATGTTCCTTGCCTGGTTTTAATTTCTGAAATCAGATTTTCAGTCTGAATTTTTTTTTGATAAAATGTACACAAGCAAGAAAATTAGCTATTTCTTCTAAAAACAGCATTAGTGTACATAATTTAAAACTGAACAGTGGTCTTCTTCAGCAAGCTTGAATCTTCTTTTCACTTGTCACAAAATTAGACTCCCTTTCCCAGTCTCCTTACAGTGAGATGTGGCCATGTGAATGAATCCTGGCCAGTTGAATATGGTTGGAAATCATGTTTTCCCTGTACAGATCTGGCCCATGAAAACATGGCCATGTGATCCACTATGCTTTTTCCTTCACAATGGAGAGAAATAAACCCAAGTACCACAGGCACATCTAGTCACATATTGATGACAGCAAGGGCACTATACAGAAGGTACCCAGGTCCCTGAATCACTGTTTGGGAGAGAACTGTCAGATCAGGATGCTTGCAATGAGGTGTTACATGAAGGGAAAATAAACCTGTATTGTGTTCAAAATACAGATATTTTCAAGTTTATCTGTTTGAGCAGCTAACATACCTTAAAAGACAGAAGTCTGTAACAAAATAATACAAGGAAGAAAGTTTTACCTGAGAAATTATATCTCAGATTCTAGGGACAGCATATACCTTCCAAAAAATTGAAAAGATAAATGAAAAATATATTACCATAAGGTTATTTATTTAAGAAACATAAATCATTTACTTTTCTGAAACTTTTTTTTTTTTTGGAAACTCGATAAATTTTAAATATAAAGCCTTGATCTTGATTTCATATATTTTATAGCTAGCACAGAAAATAGAATGTAGATTGCTTGCTCGGATTTGTCAAACAAATATAACAATAGTATAATTGAATAGAGAGTCATGAGAATCCTTTTCCTGATTTTTCTTTGGAATTTATTCAGTGGGGAGGGGAAGCACACCACTCATCCCTCTGACAGTCTCCAAGGCAGGGCAGCTATATTCCTCCTCCTTTAGATAGCTGCTGACTTCTTGGAAGTACCTTCGGACAACTTTCCCAAGTAAGGACAAACCAGAAAATTGTCTGTTTTCATCCTCTTCTCCAGCTCCAGACTGGCTAGAGAGTAATTTAACTAGCAGATCCTACTCCAAGCTGCACTGTAGTTTTCTGTGTGGAACAGGTTTAAAATCTGCTGGAATAGATTGAGAATCCGATGACAGAAACTGGTGGCTTGGGTCTTTTGGGTGTCGATATCTCCTATTTTGCACTGAAAATTTTTTAGCAGGACCTGTCATGCTGGGATGACTCGGAAGCGATCCTTTTCAGATATCTCAAAAGCATGACGATTTCCTGCTTTTCACAGCCTTGAGACCAGTAGAGGCTGGAGTAAAGTATCACCAGCACCATTAGCTAATAGATTATGCCATTCATCTCAGTGATTCAGCGGACCACTGAGAAACTGCGCGCGCGGCTGCCGCTCATCGAGTGGGCCCAAAGCTGCCTTAGCTGCGCCCCGCGGCCGGGAGGGGGCGCCCGAACTCGCCGTAACGGACGGACGGGCGCCGCCCAGCCAGCGGGACCCGCCTCGGGGTCCAGCTCCGCGAACTCAGGCGCGGGTTTCACGGGGAGAACCCGGGCGTCGCGGTCGGCGGGAGCGCCGGCCCGGGACAGGCGCCGCCGGGGCCCAGGGAGCGCGTGGGGTCGCGAGAGCAGTGAGTAAACTTCCCTGTCGGGCCTGACTGCCCAGGGGAGCTCTGCCGCCGCTTCGCGCAGAGCCTTTCATTTCCTGCACCTGCCTCTGCGTGCATCCTTCCCTTCCCAGTGGGAGGCTTTAGCCAGACAGGCTTACACCTGTGCCCACTTATGCAGGGATTGACGGCTCGAAATCAGAGCGGGTTGTGGTATGTGTTCAGATTCAGGGTTGTTTCTGCGGAAAAAGACGAATTCAGGGAAAGGAGAAACGCATCTACAGTCTGAATAGGAATCAGTGAAATAATGGGATCCTCCGGTCCTCCAAGTGGAATGGCTCAGGGATACGGCTCTTGTCCGGCTGAGACTTACTGGAGCCTGAGGCAAAAGGTAAACTGTGTTCCTCTATATGCTTGCTTTTATGCTTTTTTTTTATGGTTAGTTTTTCCTATATCTTTAAAGTAGTTGAAAAAATATTGAAAACTTTTAAAGTAGGTGTGTTAAAATTCACACTATTTTAAATTTAAATATTTTGTTTATACCCAAACCACAGCTTATTATGATTTTACTTTCTTCGCTCTAATGAAAGGAAACTAATCAATTTTCAAAATATATTTCTTTATCTTATTTTTATTGTTAAGAATTGCTGTTTTGACATTTTTTGTGGTCTTCAAACATTTTTAATCCACTTCAGTTCACTGAAATTTCCTTTACAGCATCCCACTGTGATTCGTATTTTTCTATAAAATTTTCAAGGCCACTTCCAAATTTGGATAAGATTGCACTAAACCAGATTCGTGAATCATTTTGGAAGATCCAAACACAAAACCGATTTTACATTGCAAATCGCTGATGTTGAATCTTGCTTAAAACCACTTCAAATGAATTTCTACAGAACTTAAATCATCAAAATCTGTAAAAGCCAACTCAGGGGCTGCTTTTTGCAAATCAGATGTATTTGCTGAAAATAAATTTTCTCTGTTAAATACTCAAAATCTGAATGACCTTGGTTTAAATTTTTATATCTCCGTTTCAAAGTTGAAATTAGGATGTTTATAAACTTCTAATTTAAAAAATATGCTTATAGCCCATAATAATTGCTACTTTCATCCGTGATTACTACATTTCTAATTTCTTTTTCCCCACTTATTTTCAAATTTGGGAAGTGCATTCATATCTACTCCTAGCATTTTACATTTATCAACATAGTTTCAATGTTACTTTATCTCATTTGTTGTAAGCAAAAGGGTAAGCCTTCTATGAACAAGCTGTTTTATATCTAGGTAGCTTTATGGGGGATTTGGGTATAGCTTTATTAACTTTTATCATTTAATTCAAAATATCATCCCGCCAAATTAAATTGCATTTCTGCCAAAATGCTTTAGATTTCAGCATGATGTACATTGTCACTTGATATTATCTCTTTTAGTACTTGGTAGATATCTTTAGTTTGTGTATGAAGTGCCATGATATGACCTTGATACCTATCAGGTGTCTATATATATATATATTTTTTAATGAAGTTTTTAGGACAGGCAAAACTGAAAAAAATGCATTTATTGTTGTATATAATACTAAAAAAGATTATCATATTTCAAGTCACAAAACCAATTTTGTTGCAGATTAAACCAAAACTATGAATATAAGTTGAATAAGGCACAAATTTAGCATAATGATTTTTGAAGGAAATAATGGATTATCATTGCATGCACTTGCCATTTTCCCTCTATTTTCATATCCTTGGCCATGAGCATTTTTATTTCAATATCGTAACTTGCCAATTTATTAATTTCACAAGCTAAACGTATCTTTTTTTATTTCACTGAAGTCAATAAATCATTTTTCTATTGTTTTGTTATTATTCTTGATGAAAACATACCTGACATACATTTTTTCATGATGGGCTACAAATAGTGGTTAATCAAAAAGTAAGGTGAAGTATTTTTCTTATATTCTTGATAGTATTTCAGATCTAACATGGTTTCCCAATAGCATTATAAATTTCTTTTGAATTTTATTACACAAATAAAACACAGATTTCTTTTTATTATTATATTTTAACTACATTTAGAAACATCCCAGCATTTGAACTTCCAATGAATTCTTGTGATCCTCCAAGAGGTAAAAATTTTTTTTTTCATGAAACTTAACAGCATATAAAATCGTACACAAAATTTCCATTTTTGTTTCTCTGTTTTTATCACTTTCTGCATAGCATCATCTATTAAATTGTAAATTCAAATATAGTTTAATTACCTCTATCTTAGAAAAGCTTCAGGGTGAAGCATGTAATTTTTGTAGTCACAAATTCTGTTTAAATTCTTCTAATCTTTGAAATATATTTTTTTTGCATTTAGAATATTTCATTCTGTGTTAATATTGTTTAAATTGTATGCATGAAAGACAAAATAAAGAGAAGAATTCTTTGGAATAAATATGCTAATCTCAACAAATGAGTTCTCCATTAGAACATTTGTTTTAAAAATACAGATTTTAAAAATCTCCAGCCATCATGTGAAATAGATTTTCTAAAATATTTATCTTCTTCCAAGTCTAAGGTAACCAACTTTTTAGAGAACCAGTGTGAGACATAGCCAAACAAGATGAAAAAGAAAATATAGATATATACATATATCTGTATATATACAATTTACAATAATTACACATACGTGTTACTACTTTAACATTAAAAATATGAAAAGTTGGTGTTTACCTAAAATGATATCTTATCCTGTATTATTTCCTTTCTTGCCATATAAGTGGTACTTTATCAGCAGAACAACAGTACTAATTAAGTGACAATTAGTAGTAATTAATAGACTAAACATAACTGTGTGAAAAATGTTAAATTATTTTTTCATCTGTTACAATTTTAACTCAACTCAGATTTTGTTGATTATACTATTATGTATTCTTAAGATACTTATCATTACATGCAAGATGTTTCAAAAGGAGACCTTAATACAATAGGACTAAGCAACCAATTACCTATATTTAATAAATAAAAACAGTGACACATTTCTTTCTGTTCTATGATGCAGTAGGATATTTTAACTCTTTCCCTGAATGGTCTAGTATTTGAGGGACATCCTTCTTTTATGGAGTAGAAAACTGGATACAGTCAAATGCAAAGTTCAATTTGAGTTGCTGCTCTGCTCTTATGAAGTAATCATTATGCTGTACTGATTCCTGAGGTCAGTCTAGTTAGATAACACCAAGCTAAATTTGTTCTCAAAAAAAGTGTTTCAGCATGGAATACTTACAGCAGTATTTATTTATACTATTCACAGAGCAGCCATTTTCAGTCAGACAGCTGTTAAGAGGCTGCTTGCCTAGAAGAAGTTTTAAGTACGCTCTGGAA
Organism: Hippopotamus amphibius kiboko; assembly: GCF_030028045.1. Taxonomy (NCBI): domain Eukaryota; kingdom Metazoa; phylum Chordata; class Mammalia; order Artiodactyla; family Hippopotamidae; genus Hippopotamus; species Hippopotamus amphibius. Next base: position 82,523,958 of record NC_080187.1, on the reverse strand, counting down.
TTTCTCTCTCTTCTGCATCTGGCAGGGCTTTAACCACGTGCACCTGGGCTCTGCTCCGTCGCAGTCCTTCAGACAACGCCTGTCCCAGAGTTTCCATTGGGGGCACCAATGTACCTGACCCTGAGAGTGTCAGGGGAGCTGCAGTCACAGCTCATCTTGGCTTGTCCCAGTTGCCTGTGGACCGTACACATGACTGTGATCTGTATTATGAGTATTAAGGCAGGTATCTTATACTATGTTCAAATTGTCAGTAACTTACAAACCTTTTCTTTCATTCTTAATATTTCCTATGTGATAGTTACTAAAATTATCTCCCTTTTTTAAGAGAAGAAAACAGAAAAATGTGGGCAATTAATTTTGCAAGAGCCACAGATTTCTTCAGAAAGTAGGGTTTTCTTCCACCTCCCAATTCCCTGTCTTTATTAGCATTAAGTACATCGAGGTAACTGCACTGTATATACTAAGGTTTAATGAAACACCATCATTTGTTTACTGTCTGTCTTTCCTGCTACCTTGTCGTGAGGCTAAGTAGAGGCAGGAAAGTTTCAATATTCAAGAGAAGCAATGGGACAGAGCAGAAATGTCTGGGTTGAGTTGAGTTGGATGTAGACACTCTGGTATTCTAAACCTGACTTTTTTTTAGTACCTCTTTATTGGAGTATAATTGCTTTACAATGTTGTGTTAGTTTCTGTTGTACAACAAAGTAAATCAGCTATATGTATACATATATCCCCATATACCCTCCCTCTTGAGCCTTCCTTCTACCTTCCCTATCCCACCCCTCTAGTTCATCACAAAGCACGGGGTGGGGGGTGGGGGGCTACATTGGGTCTTCCTTGCTGTGGGAGGGCTTTCTCTAGTTGTGGCGAGCAGGTGCTACTCTTCACTGAGATGCACGGGCTACTCTTTGTTGCTGTGCTCGGGCTTCTCATTGTGGTGGCTTCTCTCGTTGCCGAGCATGGGCTCTAGGTGTGCGGGCTTCCATAATTGAAGCATGCGGGCTCAGTAGTTGTGGCACATGGGCTCTAGAGCACAGGCTCAGTAGTTGTGACGCACAGGCTTAGTTGCTCCATGGCATGTGGGATCTTCCTGGATCAGGGATCGAACCTATGTCTCCTGCATTGGCAGGTGGATTCTTAACCACTGCGCCATGAGGGAAGTCCCTAAACCTGACTTTTAATGATGGTGCTTTCTTGGGAAAATTATGTAACCAATTTAGTAATAATGATAGTACTAATAATACTGAAAATAATATCTAACTTACAGGTTACATAGGTATTGAGAGGAAAAAATCAGACACTATATAAAGCAATGAACTAACTTAAAACCATAAATGGTAGCCCATAGGTATTACCTTAGAGATTCGAGAGCTTGTGCAGAAACAGCACTGGTAAGATTTTTTACTTTAGTTTTTAAACTTGTTTTGATTTGTAACTTCCAGGTAGTACAAGACACTAATATTAAGTATATATCTTGTATTTTTACATATGTATGATACCCAGATAAATATATAGAACGTTTTCAGAATTTCGGAAATCTCGCTTGTGCCTCCTCCCACTGAATGACCCCAGGCCAAGGATAACCATTAATCTAGCGCCTCTAGTACCATGTGTTGGCTTCGCCTGTTTTTGAATTTCATATAAATGACATCATACATTAGTTATGTTAGCCAAAATGTTAGAAACAGAGACCTGATCGAAATAAAGAGGCATTGATTGGGGGTTTGTTAGAACTGCAGCCTGGGAGACAGATTCAGATTCAAGAATCACTTGGACTGTGTTCTGCCCTACTGCACAACAAGAGAGGTTTGTAAAAGGCAGAGGGCCCCAAGGTTATATAAACTGTCAGAGTTAGGACTGGAGCTGGCAAGAAATGAGGGTGCTGGTTAAGCTAGGACTGGTTGGGGTTCAAAATGATTATGTAGTTGCAAAGTGGGGGTAACTTTGAAACGACAAGATTGCAACTATCAGCTGTTAGCAGGTATTGTTTTGAAAATGGCTGCTGGCATCCTGGCATTTGATACAGTCCAGAAAATTCAAGTTCTCAGGGATGCCAGAACTTGTCTGAAACCACATGCACAGTGGTTTTCGACACCTGAACCATACTTACTGTTTTCATTTATTTTATTTTATTTTATTAATTAATGATTATTTATTGGCTGCCTTGGTCTTCATTGCTGTGTGTGGGCTTTCTATCGTTGTGGAGAGCAGGGACTGCTCTTCATTGCAGTACACAGGCTTCTCATTGCCAAGGCTTCTTCTGTTGCAGAACATGGGCTCTAGGCATGCAGGCTTCAATAGTTGAGAAGCATGGGCTCATTAGCTGTAGCTCACGGGCTCTGGAGCGCAGGCTCAGTAGTTGTGGCCCACGGGCTTCGTGGCTCCATGGCATGTGGGATCTTTCCAGACCAGGGCTCGAACCCATGTCCCTTGCTTTGGCAGGCGGATTCTTCACCACTGTAATACCAGGGAAGCCTTGTTTTTATTTTTAAATGACTTGAAATATGTCATCAGGTAACTCATTTATATGTCTTCTTTAATTCACTGTTCTATCTGTAACCAGTTTACTCTGATGAAAGCTGTGTGATTTCCAGTTATTACATATCTTTGTTAACACTTCTTTTGTAATTTATGCTGCTTATTTTTCACTTGTGAAAGATAAGAAGTGACTTATTAGATTAGGATGCTTATGAGATGTACAAGGGGGCAGGCAAGCGAGTGTTACACTGCCCGGAGGACTTAGCAGTTTCCATTTTTATAATCAAAGGAAAAGCAGGGAGGGGGACAAGACCACCTTCTTCCTCATTCTTCGAGTCTTCCATCATTAACTCCTCCTACTTGTCAGGCAGGAGACTTGTTTACCCTAGATGGTTCAACTGGGACTGTTATGGCACTGTGGAAATGAGCAAAAGGGGTGGTAACTTATGTTAAAATATGGTAAATTATCTCCAGTTTCAGTATAATGAGAGTCTTTCACTTTGCAATGTCACCTTTCCCCAAATTACTATTTTTCGTGTGTGCAGAGAGCATGTCCGAGGGATCATTAACGTATTGACTTCACTGGGCAGGATGTGGGTCTTACTTTTCCACTGTTGTTTTATTGTCTTGAAGTGTGACCCATGCCTCCATTGCATGCTTTTCTCACTAAGCAAATTTGCTTGGTTTTGTGGTTTTGTTGCCCCAAAGGAGGAAAGAGAGGAGACCCAAGGGAAGACAGAGCAAATGGGAATAGATGGAGGAAATATTATCAGACTTGGGAAAGAAATCTCCACCTATCTTCAAGTAGCCCTCAGGGCCTTGTCAGTCACTGGGAGAGAACTGAGTTCACAACTAGGGAAGGTGAAAATTGGGTCTTCTGGCCCCACCTCTCAACCTCTACAGGACAACCCATCTCTGAAAGCATTCAGAGATAGAACATTTTACTGAAAACGGTGGCTTATGAATGTTAGAAAAACTATCCACAATAGATGTAGAACAAATGGAGCTTTAGGGAAGGTGGGGGTTTGGGGGATCCTGAGGTTAACACAGCAAAGTCAAGAAACAAGGTAAGTGCTGCTTAAGAATCTGCCATGTCTGTGGGGTTTATCTAGAAAGAAACTTTCAACACAACAATGAAGTCTCCCTGTTGAGTGGGTGCCTTGGGACAGGGAAGCCCCTTCCCATGGAGACTACATGGTACCTGGCTTGATTACATCATTGCAGGGCAAGGGATGACCAGCAACCAGGAATGGGATGTTCTTGGTGCAGTTACACCGTGACTGCAGGGGAGCAAGTTTATCTGCAAGTGAAGAAGGGAAGAATGACCCAACAAGTGGGAAGGAATGAGAATGTCACCTTCATCACTAGTCATGACAGCTACCCCGTTGCCTCACTGAAGGAGAGTGGAGGAAGAGTTGCCAAAGTGATTAACTTTGAAATGAAAATAAGTGGCATCTGTAAGACTAAAGACAAAAGGAACTGTTTATAGCACTCTAGTTGATGCTGTTTCCCACAGGGATACGAGTTTACAATTCTGATACTGCTATACATGCATACCAGAAATACTAAATAAAATGTAAGTGGTACAACCCAGGTTTCTCACTGATGAAGAGAGAGGATACAGATTAGCAGGAAGATGAAGCTAGAGTGATTGGTATGAAATCATGTTTTGTGTAGATACACATCGCTACATATGGAAATGTGTATAGATGTGTGTACACAGATTGGTTTTATTTTAACACATCTATCCCATTGTTCTGTCACCTGAGGAGGCCTCAAAGAAATGACACTTCAGCAGGAACAAGCACACTGAGCACTCAGAGCTAGGTCACTGATACCATTTCCAATAAAGGAACTAGGGTTCCTTGGAGATCATGTAGTGCCAGAAAGAAAGTGCTCACACACACACACAAAATGATGTCAAAAGGACGCAGGAGCCCACTGAAAGAGCTCACAGTTGCCAGTTCCAGAAAAACTGGAGCAATAAAATAAGATAGTACTGGATTATATTTCAAAGTACAAAATAAATATCCATTAGTGCATAGTGACATAAGTTATTGAATAAATTATTAAATGTGAGGGAAAAGACAAATCTCCCATTCAGAAGAATTCCAAATAATTTACATAGCTATCGTGCCCTCAAAGAGGTGGAACAGAACTCCCTATTCTTTAAGTGTGGGCTGCCTGTAAGAACTTCCTTCCGAAGAGTACAGGGTGGAAAGGGAAACAGAGTAACTTCACCCTAGAAAAACCTGACAGCATTACCACAGCCAGGTGATCAAGGTGAACACCAGCAGCGGAAGTCATGTTGATGGTATACGCCCTGAACATGGTGTGAATAAAATGGCACTTTGTAAATGGTCTTCTCAAAACTTGTAACCCAGCATAGGCATCAGAAGACATCAGACAAGCTGCAGTTGAGGGATAGTCTGTAAAATACCTGAGCAGCATTCCTCAGAACTGTCAAGTCATTAAAAACAAGGGAATGCTGAGAAACTGTCGCAGCGCAGAGGAGATTAAATAGGAGGTATGACAACTAAGTGTAAGTTAGTGTTCTGGAAGAGCTTGTGGAACAGAAAAAGAACTGTAGGCAAAAACTCGGAGAACCTGAATCAAGTATAGACTCCATGTGATAATAAATGTGACTGTAATAACGGCTACTCTGTACACTGAGGCCTAATAGAAATACGGAGACAGATTTTGGAGGAAGAGAGAGAGGGCTTTGTTTTTCTTTGCCAGGCAAAGGGAAGACACGGCAGGCTAGCACCTCAGGAACTGTGCCCCCCATCCTTGGGCGCTGGGGAAGGTTTTATACAGGGGGCTCGCAGTCTGGGGTATGTGATAAGGATCAAGCTGATGGAGGTCTTGCATTCTTTTTCCTTCACATTATTCTAAAACAGTCCGAGCTGGCGTCAGGCAGCCCCCCACCCCCACCCCCCGGGGAACTGGGGTCTGGCAGTTTGTTGATTGTCCCTTTGCCTCGGTTTATCAGCTGGAGCCCTTTCTGAAATGCAAAACAAACTACAGAGGATGATTTGTTACATCCGTCTATGGAATGCGGCTTCCAAGTTGTACATAAGTTTAGCCAGTGAGAGGCAGGATGTAACTCACACAGAGTTAAGGGCAACAGGTGCCACGTGTAATTGGTATAGTATCAGGGAGTTAACTTTTAGTTACTACAGATCAGTGACAGCTCAGGTAAAACAAGGAATGCTTAACTCTCTCAGGCCAGGTTATCTTTCTCCTCTAGCCTGTTTGAAGTTCTCTTTGTTTTCCCTGCTCTCAAGAGGAAAAAGAACAATCACTTCTATTTGCATTGCAACATAAATTATATCAATATTTGTTCCTTGTTTGTGACAAATGTCCTTTACTAAATGTAAGGTGCTAATAATGGAAATAGAGGTGAGTTATATGAAAAGTTTCTCTAATATCTTCATAATTTTTCCATAAATCTAAAACTATACTAAAATTAAAAGTTTATTAAATAATTTAAATTTTCTAATAAAGAAAATATACCATTTTAAAAATGAAAAGGCAACTTGTAATTTGGGAGAAGATATTCACAATAAATACATCTAATACAGGATTTTTATCCAAGATATAGAAAGGCCACCTTCAAATCTGTTTATTAAAACAACTCATGAATGGCTGTGAAAGTGTACTGAACATCATTGATCACAGGGAAATGCAAATGAAAACCACAGTGAGATGCCACATTAGCCAGAATGCCTAAATTTAAAAGACTGACAATATTTAACAAGGATATAAAGGAAGTGGCACTCGTTTTCTGCTGAAATGTAAAAAGTTATAATCTCTTTGGAAAACTTTCTTATAAAGTTAAACATGTGTCTCGGATATTCTGCTTCTTGGCATTTACCTGTGAGAATGAAAACATGTCTACCAAGATACCTTTTGTACAAGAATATCCATGACAGTTACAGTCATAATAGCTGAAAACAGCAAACAATCCAAAAGGTCATCAACATGAAATGACTAAATACCATTTCTTTGCATGTACATTTTATGGAAGTGGATAAGGTACAAGAAAGCAAGGTTTATCTTTGCTTCCTCACCTCTGTTTCCTGAGGGCAGACATGCAAACCAGCATGTTGATGCTCACTTTTATGTCTTAAAATGAATGAATAAAGGATTTGTCCATCTAATCTTTATCTTCTGTCTTAAAAACCTGGATTGAGTTTTCATTATAAATGTACGAAAGAAAATTTTGCCTCTAGGAAAATTTAATAGCTGAAAAGAGAATTAACAAAAGATTAGGATGAACATGGTGTTACATTGAACACCATGTAAAGGTAAGCGTGTTGTTTTATACAAATATTTTAAATACTACGAAATGACAGTATAGGTGGATTAAGAGACAATCAGTGCATGAGTAAGTAAATAAATGTAGCATGCTTATCAAAAGAATTATTCCTTTAGTCTTGATTTTTTTTCATGTACAGTTGTGCTAATACTAAAAAAATCATCTATCAAATTTAAGGCAGTGTATTTCACACCAAAAGCAGTCTTAGGAGGGAGTAAACTTTTTTTTTCCTTTCAGTTTAAGTCCTGGGCTCTTTCCTCACCTGCTTTTAAAAAGGCATAATTTTCATTAGGGTTCACGCTTTGTGTTGTACATTCCATGGGTTTTGACAATGCATCATGACATGTATCCACCATTATAGTATCATACAAAAAAAGTGGTCCACCTGCCCATCCTCTCCCACATCCCAGCAGCCACTGTCTTCATAGTTTTACCCTTTTCTAGAATGTCATATTGTTGGAATCATTTAGTATGTATCCTTTTCAGATTGGTATCTTTCACTACTTAGTAATATTTATATAAGATTCCTTCATGTCTTGTTTATGATTTGATAGCTCATTTCTTTTAGTGCTGAATAATATTTCATTGTCTGGATGCATCACAGTTTATTTACCCATTTATCTACTGGGGGCATCTTGGTTGTTTCCAGGTTTTGGTGATTAGGTATAAAGCTGTTATAAATATCTGGGTACAGGGTTTTGTGTGGACATAAATTTGCAGTTCATTTGGGTAAATCCCAAGGAGCACAATTGCTAGATTATATGGTAAGAGTATGTTTGGTTTTGTCAGAAACTGCCAAACTGTCTTCCAAAGAGGCTGTACCATTTGGCATTCCCACCAGCAATGAATGGTCCTATTGCTCCACATCCTCACCAGCATTTGGTGCTGTCAGTGTTCTGGATTTTAGCCGTTCTAGTAGAGATGTAGTGGTATCTCATTGTTTTAATTTGCATTTCCCTAATGATTTATGATGTTGAACAACATTTATATGCTTGCTTTCCATCCGTATGTCATCTTTGGTGAAGCATCTGTTTGGATCTTTTGCCCATTTTTAATTGATTTTTTGGTTTTCTTCTTGTTAAGTTTTAAGAGTTTTTGTGTATTTTGGGTAATAGTCCTTTATAAGATATGAGTCTTTATGAGGCTGTGGCTTGTCTTCTCATTCTCTTGATAGTGTATTTCACAGAGCAGAAGTTTTAATATTAATGAAGTCCAGGTTAATCAATTTTTCTGTCATAGATTGTGTCTTTGGTGTATCTAAGAAGTCATTGCCAAATCCATAGTCAAGGATATTTTTGCTGTTTTTTAAAGACAACATTAATGATGAAGTCAGAGCTCTTGATTTCCGCTCTGACAGGTCTACTACAAAGTGATATTCTTTACAACAATGATAAATTACTACTTTAGCCAAATAATGATGTAAAACAAATCAAATATTTAAAATGTTCATGTTTTCTGCCATTTCATTCATTCTTCAGAAATAATTCTCAGAAAACATATTGCGGAAACATATTGCAAAATCATAAAAAATATGCACAGAGATATGAAGCCACATTTTCCTCAAAGTACCACCTTATTTCTCTCCTCTACTCAGAAACAAGTTCCCAAAATAGTTGTCTCTACACAGTACCCTTATTTCCTCTTCTCGTGCTGCTTCTTCGCTTACTCCCTTGTGGTTTCTGCCGCATTAATTCTACTAGACCAGATCCTGCTAAGGTCACCAGTGGCGTCTGTTTCAGGTCCGCTGGGACAGTTCAGTCCTCACTTGCCCTGTAAACATTGCTCTGTCTTTTAAACACACTTCTTCCCTTCAGTTTTCTCTCCCCTATTCAGCCCTGTGTCCTTCTAACTGCACTGCCTCTCTGCCTCAGTGCCTGCTGCAGACTGTCCTCTGCTTGACCTTTAATGCTGAGGGTCTGCAGGATTAGGTTTAGGTCCTCTTCTCATTGTCCGTTCTATTTATAAGTGACCACATTCATCTCCATGCATTTGTTGTTTATTGTAGACCCACTTGCCCAACAACCAATAAGGCTTCTATAATTACATACCTCCCAGGCACTGTAGAAAGGATATCTATCTTTTTTCCCCTAAAAATTATCTATATCTAAACTTTCTGAGGGGAGAACATAGTTTCCCCTTATTACTTTTTGTATTTTTAATATAATTGAAAATTGTAAAAAATATATATTATTTTTATGTCACTTTCTCTATGACTGCAAGTTTCAACACAGAAGGTACTGTATTAGGTTTATTCACCTGTGTTCCTTAAAGGCAATTCCGCAATCTGCCACTTTGATACTCAATAAATATATATGACATGAACTGAATGAACGAATGAATGAATAGATAAGTATTATGACCCATTCCTCATTTTTGTTTAGGGAACCAGGGATTGGATTTAGGTGTAAAGAATAAGCAGACTGAAGGAGTTTTCTTTGGTAAGAATTTAACAAATAAAAAATGCAAATTTAATAAAAAGGAAAGGTGAACATATTTTCTAAATCTTAATACAATGTAAAGGCAAATACCTTTTATATGAAAATGTAAATATAAATATGATAGGGTACAAGAATAAACCGAAATAAATAGATAAACCATAAATAAATAAATAACATCGGCAGTCATCACTTAGGGACTAATAACCCTGGAGCTGAACTTTTTAACATACCCTTGCTTAATACTACTGACAAAATATTTACTTAATTAATTCAATATATTTTGTGGCTAAAGCAGAAATGAGAGCCTTTTGAAGTGGTCAGAGACATGTGCACAGGTGCTATGGCATCTTAGTCAATGAGAATCATTTCAAGGTGACCCCAGGTCTCCATCCATAGTTCTTAACCTATCTTGCAAGTTCATTAATGAAGAAAAGGATCTCATGATTTCCACTCTGACAATTTCCCAGGCACAGTCACTGTATTCCTTCTCTTTCAGGTAGAGGTGGATTCCCTCGAAGTACCTCTTCACGACCAGTATAGGGTCCACCATTCCCAGGGCAGATTCTTCCTCTCCCATTCCCTGTCCCAAGCAGGCATCCAGGTCCTCCAGCTGCTGATGGAGTCCAGTGCGGAGTCTGTCCAGGAGGGTGGTGTCCCAGGCAGCAGAGGAGCGCTCTGTGTGGAAGAGGTTGAAGATCTGCTGGAGCATCTCGTGCAGGACAGAGGTGGCCTGGGCCTTCTGGAGCTGGGTGCCATCCACCATCTCCTGGGGGAAACCAAAGTCATTTCTGTCCTTCAGACAGAAGCGAGGGGAGGTTCTCCTCATTTGGCCCAGAAGCATGAAGTTCTTCCTGCTAAGCAACACGTGGTCCTCAGACAGGTCACAGCCCAGAGATCTGCCAGGGCCGTAGCTGAACACCACCAGGGCGGCAAGTAGAGACAGCACGAAGGCCATGGGGCAAACGAGGCTGCTGCTGGCCTGGCTGCGACGGGTGTCTGGGGAACCGTGGGGGTAAGTTCTCTGAGGACATCTTTCTAAGCCAGGCCATTAAATAGGGAACACAGTAGTTTTCATTTTCTAAACATTTCTATGTACTTTTACTTCCTTTTTTTGATTTTCACTTATGTATTCTCACTATGATATAAGGTGTCATCATTTTAAACTATTATGCAAGAAGTTTAATTTTCCCAGTAATTTCAGATATGCCCATCCTAATGGATATTTATTAATCAAATGAGAAAGGTTTTTGTCTTAAAGTCGGAAGTGATGTAGATTTGTCAACACATACATTCTCTCTGTCTTTCATGCATTGATGTTGGTCTTCTGTGTTCCCGGAACAAATTTTTAGCCCTGATCGTAGGATCCGTTTTTACTGGCTTACTTTAAATAGGAAGGCAGGCCCCCTCAGCCCTATGGTTTCTGTGTTTGTTTAGGGATTTACCAGACCACCTCTGGCAGTCAAGCTCTTTGAAGCCAAAGAGGGTTTTTATTTACTGTCTGGTTCACAGCACAGGCTGATGATTGTAAGTGGGTGAGCTTTTCAGTGTTTCCCTTCCTTCACATTCATACAGGTCCATGTGCTTTTGCTTCAGGGAACCATGAGCTCAGGACTATTATAAACATCGTCCTTTCTTTCCACCATTTTCTTACTGGAGACCTGTAGTCCTCCCCAGGCTGGGCCAGTACCCCCACCTGGGATCCTGGTTCTTTTCAGGAGAATATGGGTGTGGAGATTCTACTTCCAAGATAATTGTATTTTCCCAGCAGCACCTCACTCACAAGGGAGAGATCACATCTAGTGACAGCCTCTCCTCTAGAGTGACAGAGTCCCCTTCCTAGCCTCCTGCACTCCCTCCCTGAGGGCAGGCTCACCCCATCCTGAGGACTGTGCAATCTCTTATCTGTGGAGGGGTTGTTTATTTGTTGGGAGAATAATTCATCTTCCAGGACTCTCACCCTTGCCCCTGGAGTGTTTTTGTGAAGGACCCTAGTCCTCAGTGGTGACCTTCTTGACTCCTGACTATTGTCCCCAGGTATCAGAATTGTTAGCAGCCCTCAGATGCTGAGAGCAAAAGTGTGTTTTCTCTAAGGAGGTGGAACAGTTATCCAATTCTCATCATTTCACCTTCAAAAGACAAATACGTATTTTTCGCAAGTTCAAATTTTACTGTTCCACTGTTTTACTAAAACTCGTGAACACTTGTTATGCTCAAAGTTTCGGAGCTGGGGGCAGAAAATTCAGCGATGGTGTTGTCTCTGATGAGAAGCTTATATCACAGTAACCGGTGACCTTTAGTTGTTCATTCAGTCAGTTGATGCCACTGAGCTTCTCTGTTCCTCTGTGTCTCCCTCTGAGAATGCAGGGCAGTGAGGCCCAGGATATTAGGTCAGAGAGAAATTGCCTTCTTTCCATTGCTTGTGTGTAATTTTTCATTTAACATCTTTTAACTTATATTCACTTAGTGATCTATTAGGCAAGATTTGTCTTGCTGCTCCTGCATTAGTTCTAATTCATGAAGAGGTAAGAACAGTAAAGGGAAGTGAAGAAAGGCAAATGGGCTGCAGTCTCTATCATTTTCAAATTTTAGAGTTTCTGTTTCTCTTTGCAACTTTCTTAGAAAGTAAAATTGGACAGTTGCTTTGTGTACAAAAGGCAAACAAATGTGAGTCTGAATGTCATGAATGTGAAAGAAGGGAAGTGGTTTTCTGCCAACATAATGATGTATTCTAAGTTAACAACTTCAGTGTAGCACCCTTGTGGACAAGGCTGTGGCAGAGGGGAAGGATGAGGCCAGTATGAATAACAGAAAGGCAGGAACATGGCTGCTTCTGCCAGAGGCTCAAAGAAGACCAAGTCCTCGGTGAATTGACTGCCTTCAGCTTTGCAAAAGCAGGCGCTTGATTCTTCTTTCATTTCATCCACATGTGATCTGTTCTGAGGAGAGGGAGGAGAAGTCACATCCACCAACTCACAAGAGACTGACAACGAGAACCCTAGTTGCTGGAACACTAACCCTGTCTGGCAGGATCATGGAGATCAGTGTTGCTGAGCGTCTATCTAGGTGATAAATCCACTTGGGCTGTGAGAAGAGGGCTTTGAGAAAATTAGAATTAAAAGGAAGGGAATTAGATGATTCCAAAAGATCCTGATCTTAATCTGAATAACAGGAATCATGATATTAAAAACTAATAACTGACCGGTTTGCAAGGCAGAAATAAGAGACCCAGATGTAGAGAACAAACATGTGGACACCAAGGGGGGAAAGCGGGTGGGGGGCTGGTTGGGGTGGGGTGAACTGGGAGATTGAGATTGCCATGCATACATTACTAATAAGAAAAAAAAATCACATTGGACACCTTAAATATATGCAGTTTATTGCATGTTGAAAAAAAAGATAAGGGAAGAGTTAGAATCTATTTCTTTTTTTTTTTTTATTTTTAAACAGACTATTAGAATCTATTTCTTTAATTATGATACAAAAACTATTTCTAAATAGTTATGTAATTCATGACTTTTAATAAGTATTTTTAAACTAATCAAAGGAACATAATAAAATATTTGACTATTTCTAAATATCTCTGAAAGTTTGTAAATTTAAGTTAGCTATAAAACTTTAAAAGATCTCCTCAGTTAGGAAATTAAGGGATTACCCCATAGTCAGCTTGCTTTGTATTTGAATATATATATATATATAGGCTTAGCTAGAAAAGTGTATATCTACCCAACTCTGGCTTCCCTAATCAGGTATCCTCTCTATGAAGGGCCCCCACATTAACCATTGAGAATTAATCACTCTCTTTTCTGGATAACAATTTGTTTATTCTATTGTGTGCTACAGTCTTTTAAAAAAACAGGTTTGTCGTCTGTATTAAATTATGAGTTTCTCAAGGAAAATAATAAGTATGAACTGAATTTTATTGCTTGCTACTAATGGACTGACCATTTTCTAAGGTCTTTAAAATATTGGGACGTTCCTGGCGGTCCAGTGGTTAAGACTCCACGTGTCCACTGCAAGGGGCACAGGTTCAATCCCTGGTCAGGGAACTAAGATTTCACATGCAGCGGGGCAAAAAATAGGGAAAAAAATTAACTCAGTTCTCTCAGTACCCCTATTTGGATCAAACCCACTTACACAACTGGAGAGAGAGATAAATTTAGATGAATAAAGTATTCCAAACGTACCAAAGATCAAAGGCAAAGCTTAGGGTCTTTAAGATGATTTGTCTGAAGGAGCCCATTAAAGACAGTGAAAAGTGCAAATGAACAGGATATTTAGGAGCCAGTGAAATAAGTAAACGGAGCCAAGGGAGATGACAGAGGACCCTTATTCCACTTCAGATGCCAAAGAGTTACTGTCTGTGATTTTGTAGGGCATCATACCATGTGGTCTGAATCAGCTGGACTGACTTTAGGTTCTAATCAAAAATAGACAAAATCACTATTAAGTAGTTAGAAGGGAAAAGATTTTTTTGCCAATTGAAATAAAAAAAAGGTGAGAGGAGTTTCCTCGTGGGCTAGTGGTTAGGATCTGGCGCTTTCACTGCCCTGGCCCAGATTCAGTCCCCTGTCGGGGAACTGAGATCACACAAGCCTCGCAGTGCAAAGTCTAAGATATCCTGAGTGATTTCTTCAACAAAATATAGTAAAGTAGCTTTATTAACCCTACAAAAGGTGACCCCTGGAATCTACGTATTTTTAACTCTTGAGTTTTCTTGTGAGTTTAAGAAAAAAGAAACAGCAGCTGACAATTTCTAGCTATATGAGCTCTGACATTTCTCCTTCAGAGAACAATTAAAAAGTCACTCCCCATCTGGCTCTACAAGAATGAAGTCACAAGCCACAGCAGTCCCTTACCTCCAGCATGCCCTGATAGGAGTTCAGGGTGGAGATGAAGCATGAGGCACTCTCTGCTTTGGCAAAACTGACAGGACAGACCTGTAGATAGTTAAATAATTCCCTGAGAAAATTTAATAAACGCAATATTCCGCATGTTCTCCATATGTAAAAAGCCCTAAGATCATTAGCGGAGACATCTGTTCCTCGCGACTATCAGCAACCTTCTACCAAGATGTGTCCTTGATATCAGGTACCCTCCCTCAGCAAAATCCCCTGCGTGTACTGAGCTCCCCTTCCATCCTTGGAGCAGTTCCTCAGAGCTGACTGAGAGGCTGCCCTCCAGACTCTGGTCCTAAGTCCTCCCAGAAACTCAACTCCCAGCTCTCATGTTGTCGTTTGTTTCCAGTGGACAGGGACCTCACTGATTTCCCAGGAGACCTCTTCGAGTCAGCCTGCTGTTCTCTTTCTCAGTGAGGACACCTCCATTTCGCACCTCCAGTCCAGATTGGACATCCTGTTGTCTACAGATAGAGTCCAGTGAAGAACCTCTACTCTTTATTTTTCCAGCTGTTGGTTGAGATGTGGGTTCTGAAGAGACCTTATGTATGACATTATGGAAGAGTATATGTGCTTCCTGGACAGAAGCAGTGAAGGTTTTTAATGGGCTCCTTAGCAGGGAGAGTCTGGCTTCAACTCCGAAGTCAGTGTTACTGCCTTATGTAGTGGTCTTTATTTAAGTTTCTAGCCTCAGCCCATTAAAAAATCATAAAAGAATACAGATGAGTTAAAATAAAAATGCTATTTAAAAAATCATTTGTTAATAACATGGTATTTTTAGCAGTAATATAGAAACGATTTCTGCTTGTTTTAGGACCTTAATCCTTAGAAGGTTTCCAAATCTCCAAAGGTACATTTAATGTCCTTCTGACTTGAAACGTACCTACTCAGTGCTATATGTACAACTGGAAATAACAGAACTATGATTGATCCATCAGTGTCCTCTTTCCAAATTGCCTAAATTCAATAAACGATTTCCACAAAGCTCTTTGTTGCTTTTAGAAACTGTGATCTTCCAGTGTGCATGTTACTGACATACGTCCTGCTGGAAAGGCTCTACCCCCATTGTTGCTAAATATATTAAAATCCCTGCCTGTGTCCCTTCTATTGAAGCATGTTTTATTTTGTTTTTCTTTCAAAGAGGCAAAGACATCATGATGGAATATAAGAAATTCCGTGGGTTGCATTGTCCCCAGAAATCTCTTTCCCTGCTCTGTGATAACTTGCTGGGTCCTAAGGAGGAAACAAGTTTTCAGCTGGCCCTGGAGTAACGCTCATCCCTTCCAAGACTCTGCAGGCTGCTGTGGTGTCAGTGTCACCTGTGCTGGGGACATTGCTAGTCTGTGCTTTCCCGTGCACTTCTATCTTTTCTTCTGTGAAAACGAATGTTCTGGAGAAATGCTAGCCTCAACACTGCTCACCTGTGTTCTTCCATTTCCTGAGGTGCTGCCAGTATTCTAGGGAACGCTTTAAACATCTCTGCTTTCCTTCCAAGTTCTTGAGCTGCTGCTGACCTTCAAGTCCATGTTCTCTGTGCTTTGAGCTTTTTAAGCAGATGAGAATCCTGAACCTGGTGAGCTCCTCCTAGAGCAATCAGCACATGCAAGCGCCCAAATAGAGGCGCAGATGAGCCCCTGGATTCTCCACCACTGTTCACTGTTGGGCAGGGTGCTCTCTATTTACTGTTTCTCCGGGAGGCTGGACAGTCTGGACCTGCAGTGCTTGGCAGGCAGAGAGGGTGGAGTCATATGAGAGTTTGTAACAAACCTAGAACTTTCACTCAGCTTCTTCTTTCAGTAGGTGGCTTTGTAGTCTCAAGAGGAAATTGACAGCCAGAAACCCTAATGGGGAAGGAAACAGCTCTATGGATGGAGAAGACAGCTTCATGCAGAGTGAATGAAGAGAATACACTGTGGATTTCTATACTGGGAGGAACTCCAGTGATTGTGATAGTTGAGTGAAACAATGAGATCTAGGAAAGCAGAGAGGAAGGGGGAATTGTGTCATGCATCAGAATCAGCAGGTGGATATATGGTATAGTATATAGGGAGCATATGTTATTCTGTGTATTCATACATATGCACCATATATGTATATTATTACATATATAGTTACATACAATTGACGACACACTTTCTCGCAGTTCTGTTTCTTTGTCAGTGTTTTGTAGTCAGTGACAGAAGGAAGGAGAATTCATTATTTCCATTTAGATCTATGTGAAAAAAATAAGAGACTACAAACTACCTGTTAGCTCACACTCTGTGGATGCTACTCTGCTAAGTGCTCTTAAATGTTCTAGTTTGTCTGATACTCAAGACAACTCTAGCAATATTTTCACTTACTTTATCTTTGAGGAAACAGAGGCTCATGGAAGTCGTGATTCCCCAGAATCACAGGTATGTCCTGGCAGAGTCTAGTCTCAATGCAGAATTTCAGATCACATATAAATCATTATTTAACCTTCGTCCTGTGTAATCTCAAACCCTTTGTTTTCTTCTTCAGTGCTTTCGGAAGATCCTCTTTCCCTGGTTGACTTCTAAGTGCTCTGGCTACTTCACCTTTGTGCCCTCTGCAGACTCTCCTCTTTCTCGGTCTTAAATGTTGAGAGTCCTCATAAGCTTTCAGTCATCTTCTCATTCTACACTCAACTCCTAAGGAACGACACCCACATACGTGTCTACCAATGGGAAGTCTGTCTTTATGATGTGTGCTGGGTGCTTATAGAGGACATCTGCTTTCTCCCCTTCTTGAGATGCCTCATTCCAGATTCTGGTGAGAGAATCCCCTTTTCCCTATGTCTCATTCTAACAGAAAACTTAATTGAAGTAATTTAGCATGATTACTGTTTTCATATCGTTCACTTCCAAACGGAAGTGTCCAGAAGAATCAGTTTGGCATTTGCTTTTTTCAGCTCTATATTCTCAGAACTATCATATATCTGATATGGAAATATGAAGTTTTAAAATAAAACCTACAAACAGAAGTGAATGATGAATAGAATTTATTAACCATTTTTTTCAGTATACCTTGCAAATTTAAGCTATTTCTTTTTGTAAGATTAAAAAAATCTAAGATGTCATCTGGGGAAGAATTTCATAAATTAAACCCGAAAATAATTTGAAGAAAGATAAAAGTAAGCATATTTTATTATATTTGAATGCATTATAAAGGTGACCATATTATATGAACATAATGGTTTTAAATACCATATATTATGACCGAGATAAAATAGAAGAAATAAATGACTATATTAGAGCCTTTTGCACTTTAATCCCTTTCATTTTGACTCTCATCTGATCATTTCTAAATCTCAACTGTATGTGAGTCCAGTTCTGATATTTGCTTTGTCTCTTCAAACTGTGTTTTTCACCTTTTAGTATGGTAAGTTTCTGTTGAAAATTGAACATGAGGTAAGGAATAAAAGGAACTGAGGTAAATTGGCCTTTTGGGTGAGGATTTACATTAATCTTGCTAGGAGGTTGGCTCTGTTGACCTCTGACCCTGGGCTCTGTTTTTGCCCTCTTTATTTTCCATATCAGTCAAGCTGGCTTATCCTCCTGGACTGGTCTTATTGCAAGTCAATTTATTAGACCTGTTTGACAAGTAGCCATCATAGGAGAAAGGTGTACAACTTGTTCCCCATTGTATCATTAGCACAGAGTTCAGAACAGTTACTCCAAATAATTATTAACAGAGTTTTCTTAGATTTTCCATCAGACCTCCCATCAGAAGCTGCTGTTGACCTCGCATCAGAACCTTGTATGGAAGTGATTAATAGGCATCATTAGATGACTGAGCACATTTCTGCCTAGCCCCTTGACTCATCAGTCTCCATCTCACAGTGAGGGTGTGGGGCATAGGATGGAGATAAAATTAGCCTTCTTTGCTTTCCTGATGTCAGAGTCTTTGTAATGTTATGCGTTCTTTTTCATTTCGTATTTTCCTGGGCAGGGGTTGTCTTGCGACTACTGAATTACTTTCTGTATCATCTTGAGGTTAGTAGCTTAATAGGGAAGTAAAAATGGAAACATCAAGGGCCCATAGTATGATTTCCATAATGTTCAATACATCATCGATTGCCTTCTCCATTCAGCTTTCTTGGAAAGCGTCCTTGCGTTTGATGCACTGAAGGAAAAGGAAAACAAATGCAAATCTGACTATGATGAGAGTGAAAGAAGTAAAGTGACTCCCCAGGTGAAGCAATGACAATCGAAATTCTTCTCTTGTTACCCTTCCAACTACTCTAGTATGGCTTTCGCTGATGAATTTCAGCAAATCAGCCCTCACTAAGGTCGGTTCTCTTTCCTTTGTTTGTAGTGGATGGTTTCAACCACAAAGCAGCTTACTGACATTCAACATCATATTAATGAAAATAGCGATACATTGTCATTAGAAGTGATTATATGTCAGGATCTAAAGTAAATCCAATCTTGAAAATTGATATGAGTTTTCAATACATCAAATCCATGAAATCTCTTCAGAAGCAAAAAATATTTGAAAAAGGGAAAACAATACAGAGAAAAAAATTAATCCACATCCATTCTAGGTTCCACCCTATGTCTCTCCTCCAATTCAGATGGCAAATATCTCAGAGTGATTTTCTGTATATATTGTCATTACCTTCTCTTATTCATCCTTCCACCTTCTCTTCACCTTCTGCTGATTAATTCTACTAAACAAGCTCTCACTAAGTGACCAATGCCATGTCTTTTCCCAATATAGGGAGCACTTTCCATGTATGCTTTTATGAATGCATTGAGTTTTCTAAGTAGTTTCCGTTCTTTCAGACAAGTTTTCACCATTCTCTCTCATCCAATTAACACATGGCCATTCCACCTCTGCTTCCTTTGTGGTGTTCCCTCCCTTTTAAGGGTAAGATCAAAGGACTCAATTTAAGTCCTTTTCTCATTCTCTACTCCCTTTCCATTGGATCAGTTCTTCAGTCCCATGCTTTACACCTCACGGAATTGCTTGTAAATTGCCAACTCTGACATCCTATGGACATTTGCTCTGAAATGTCTACTGGTTCACTCTAGGTAATATCTACTACTTTTATTTCGATCCTCACATGGCTTGATCCACCTTCTACTGAGGGAATTCCATTTTCCCCCATTCTCACTGTAGCATTAAATTTAACTGATATTAATTTCTACTACAAATTAGGACCATTTTTAAAATCATTAGTATTAATTATGAATTAGCTGATTTTTAAAAAACATTTATATATTTTTATTTGGCTGCGCCAGGTCTTAATTGCTGCATGTGGGATCTTTGTATTGGCTTTCGGGATCTTTTAGGTGCTTGCAGCATGAGGGCTCTTTTTAGTTGAGGCGTGCTTGCAGGATCTAATTCCTGACCAGACATCGAACCCAGGCCGCCTGCACTGGGATCACGGAGTCTTAACCACTGGCCCACCAGGGAAGTCCCTGAATTAACTGATTATTGCCTTTCAGTTACTTTGCTTTTTAAAAATTCAAAATTACAAAAAGCAGAATTGGATTAGTTATGTTCACCTCTAGGTCCTGAGGGCAACTTACAAACTGGCTACAGGAAGTCTATTTTTTACTTCTAACATGAAAATTGTAATGATGGGTCAAGGAATTGTAACATACATTCTTTAATCAGATTGCACATTCAGGCTTGGTGTTTCTTTTTTAAAGAATAATCAAATGAAGTTTTGTATAGTAAGAATTTAATAAATAATGAAAAATCATAAACTGAGTTGATACAAAGTATGCATTTTTTCTCCTAACCACAGTGTATACATGCACATAATATATGGACAAAAATAATTTAAATATTATAAATAGTTAAATAAATATTAAAGTTGATAAATAAATATTTAAGTAGATAAGTAAGTAGATAGATCAGCATGGGCATCTGTGAGGGACTAGTGCCTGTAGAGGAGAACATCATGTTGCTTAATATTCCTGAAAACATTTGCGAAATTGATTCAGTTCAGGGCATGATGACAGCAGAAATGAGAGCCTTTGACCTGGCAGCACAGGTGGAAGGGTGGTCTTGTTGGTCAATGAGATTCCTTTCTGTGTTGAACCAGGTGTGTGTCATTCCTTCCTCCTGAGTCTTTCTTGCAAGTTGGCCGAGGAAGAGAAGGATCTCATGACTTCTGCTCTGACGATCTCCCAGGCACAAGGGCTGTGTTTCTTCTCTTGCAGATAGAGAGTGATTCTGTGGAAGTATTTCCTCACAGCCAGGGTGGACTCCTCCTTCATCAGGGGAGTCCCTTCCAGCCCCTCCTCCTGCATCAGACAGCCTTGCAGGTCAGTGAGCTGCTGATAAAGTGCAGTGCAGAACTTGTCCAGCAGGGTCTCATTCCAAGCAGCAGCTGAGTCCTCTGTGCTGAAGAGCTGGAAGGTCTGCTGGATCATCTCATGGAGGACAGAGATGGCTTGAGCTTTCTGAAACTGGTTACCAGCAAGTGCCTCCTTGGGGAATCCAAAGTCATTTCTGTCCTGCAGGCAGGAGGAAGTGGAGATTCTCCTCATTTGTTGCAGGAGCATCAGGGCCCTCCTGTTAGCCAGGCTGTGGGTCAGAGGCAGGTCACAGCCCAGAGAGCAGATGGAGTTGCAGGTGAGCAGCACCAGGGCCAGAAGTAAGGACAGGGGTGGGGCCATTGGGGACCTCATAGATGCTGCTGGCCTGGCGGAGGTGGGTGACTCTGTGAACCGTGCTCTCTAGATTCTCTGAAGACCTTCTTTCAGGCCTGTGTCTTAAATAGGGAACCCTTTCCTTTCCATTTTCTGAATGTAAGTTTCTACTTCTGTTTTTGCTTTTCATTTTGCACTCTCCAAGTGGCTTAGGGCAGCATTTCTCAACCATTTTTTTCCATTATTGCCTCTTCTCCTACCCACAGAACCTTTCTAGATATTTTTCCTACTTGCCCCCCACCATGAAATTTTGATAACTCAGATATCCTCTGTATCTATTTTTGTACTCCATGTGTATCTTTACTTTATACATTGAAAAAGAAAGTGCAAATGTTAATCTTTCTATTTAGTGCAGGCTTAAGAATTATATAAAATTTTAAGGTTTAATTTAAATGTAAAAGCTATTGAATTTTAATTTAACTTTATAACTAAGTTTTCAGAGTAACTTTAATGTAATATATTTACTTATATAAGTAAGAATGTATCACATTACATATTCAAATAAAATTAAATACTTTATAATAATACTAATGTAGAGACATACTTAAAAATCATTCAAAGCTGCTCAGAATCATTGAAAAACTTAAATTATTTCTTTAAAATTTATTTTTGGGTATTTAACTTTTAATTTTGCTTCATATCAGAAAATAATTCTTAATTTCACTGCCAGCTAGATATTCATCTAGATATTGTAAATATTTTTACTGTTTAGCACTTGCCATAATTATGGATGTGTTGAACAACTTTAGTAGAATTACATAATAAAATATAATATTTTTTGTATTTTATTTACAAATACAATTTTCTCTTTGTACGTCATTTCCCAAGCCCAAATCTCACGGAGGCTCAAACATAAGCAACATCCACAAGACAGCCAATGGCTGCTCATAAGTAAGTAAAGGCCACCTCTCACAATATGACTTTGAGATCAAGAAAATGATGGAGGGCAAGCCCTCCAAAGAACCATTGAGTCACCATAGGTCCTAACACTGATTTGTATACAGTTTGTTTAGCTTCCGTGAACTCAGTGTCAATGCTTCTCTTGTATATAATACACAAGAGACCCCAAAGACAAAGAAATGAATGCAAAGGAATAAGATTCTGTGGTATCAGGTTGAGTTTTGGAGCACCACACACCATTGTGATAGCAATATTTGCTCCTACTCCTAAAAACTATGTCTGAATCCGTGGAAGCAGTATCATCCCTAATGAGAATGCATGATTAGCAGTCATCACCAATTTGAGTCTTTCTCTGTATTTTTGCATCAAATTTCAAATTTCCCAAAGACTGTCCAAGGTCCCAATACAAGTCTGTTCTTTTCAAACAAAGGGAAACCATCTTTGTAATTAATTCAGAACTGCATAAAAATTGACTATTTCATGGGAAGGATTAACTTTCATCTCTGATCCTGAATTCTTTTTATTTTACAGTGGATTTTATGTTGCCTCAGGCCTCTACGTTCTGAAATTCAAACAGTAGGTATGTGAGCATCTTTGGCACATCAGCTCTTTAGCAACTGGACTCTGTCTTACTCTCTGTGATATCCTCAGCACCAGGCCCAGTGTAATCGATCAACTGGTAATTTTAACTAAAGCAATTTCTCAGATGTTCTCCTCCTATTCGAAGGCAGTTATGAATAACCAAACTATTTTGCTCCATCGCAACCATATTTGCTGGGATTATAACAGACAATGGCTAATATCTTCACTCTACTCCTACTGGTATCAGTCATGTCTACTGAGTTTATTGCTAAAAGCACTAGGATTCTCTTTCCTTTAAGATGCATATGGCTCTGGGGATTGTAAGAGCAGCACAATTTTCAGCCTTTTCCTAGCACTGTATTGAATGCAGGAGGATGGCCTTGTCTCTAATTTGCCCTCTAGTAGGCCAGGATAGAAAAGAACTAGCCTGGTGTCATATACACATATTCGGTAGCTATGATGTGAGAGGACAGTAATCTACAGAGACTTTATAAATTCTTCATGGTTCTACAAGGGAAGTTAGAATGGAATATTGTGTGAGATATTTTTTGAAGATGGTTTGCAGGAATATTTTCTTCGAGTCTGCATTTCCAATATTTAGAAGATCCGGATGAGAATCACGAGCCTGGACACAAATGGAAGAGTCGCTCTCCACCTTTTCTTCAGTCATCCTCAAGCACTTGCAAGGAGCTGTCTGATCATACTCCTCTTGGCTCCCTCAGGTAATAAGGAAACAACTTCTAATGTGTCTACACCTGTGGATATTTTCCTCATAGGCGATGCCTTTGGCCATCAACTTGAATGCTTCTTTCAAACAGCCCACGATGCTGTGAACTCTGAGTGGCACCCATGTCATCTTCCCCAAGCTTTGGAATAAGAATTTGGGTCTGATCGTGGTTTGATTTGGTTTGGTTTAATTTTCTTCTCTTTATTCCAGCAAGTGAACAATAAAAATACATGAAATCATAATATCACTGTCTGAAAATAAACATCCAAATTTGACTGTTTTCTTTCTTTTCAGGCAGAACTAGAGGATGAGATTTTTTTAAACATTTTATTTTATACTGGAGCATATTTGATTAACAATGCTGTGCTAGCCTCACATGTACAGCAAAGTGATTCAACCACACACACACATGGATCCATTCCTTCTCAGACTCCCCTCCCATCTAGGTTGCCACGTAATAGTGAGCAGAGTTCCCTGTGCTACACAGTAGGTCCCTGTTGGCCATCCATCCCAAATATAGCAGTGTGTACATGTCAATCCCAAACTCCCCAGTTATCCCTTTCCCCACCCCCACTTCCCCCCCGGTAACCATAAGTACCTTCTGTAAGTCTGTGAGTCTGTTTCTGTTTTGTCAGTAAATTTGTATCATTTTTTAAATTGGAATATAATTGCTTTACACTCTTGTGCCAGTTTTTGAGGTACACCAAAGTCAATCAGTTGTATTTATACACGTATCCCCATATTCCCTCCCTCCCTCGACTCCCCCCCCCACTTCCGGTCCAGGCCCCTAAGGCATCATCCATCATCGAGTTGATCTCCCTTTGTTATACAGCAACCTCCCACTGACTATCTATTTTACAGTTGGTAGTATATATATGTCTCTGCTACTCTCTCACTTCCTCCCAGCTTCCCCTTCACCCCCCCCAAGCTCGTGTCTTTGTATCATTTTTTTAAGATTCTGTATATAAGCAATATCATATGATATTTCTCTTACTCTGTGGGTTAGATTGTTTTTTAATGAAGTGCATGGAGGCAAGAACATTCCTTGTTCCCCTCCACCCCACCCAGAACTTCATTAGGACAAATAGTGTAAAAATGAAAAGTGGTCCTATGCACTGAACTTATCTCCTCATCTATTAATCATCCAATAATTTCCCAACTTCTTTGCCATGAGATTCCCATGAGGATAAATCCAGGTTATGTAATGTGAGCAGAAGTGCTCTTGCCCTGTATAGTCCTGGCCCTTGAAAAACTCCCACGTGATCCACCAGACTTTCGTCCTTTACCACCAAGTGGAATAGACTCAAGAACTACAGACAAATTTGGAGTCACATGTTGATGATGGAAAAATGCACAAAACAGGGGCTACCCATGTCCCTGAATCACTCTTTTGAGGAGACCAAACCAGAACACCCATCTGATCAGGAATGCCTGCATTGTGCTCTTATACCAGGGAAAGATAAACTCTATTATGATCAAATTCCTGACAGCTTTCTGTTTACCTGTTACAGCAGCTGGCATTAAGCTAACTCAGAAATCTCTCTAACACCATACTTTATGAAATACCTTTCTATAAAGAAAGAAACTTCATACATTGAAAATGGCAAATACCCTCTCCCAAAAGTTAAAGTGAGCTCTTAAATTACTTTATGAAATTATTTATAGAAGAAAAGAGATTGTGTTCTTCTGTCAAAACATTTTTTTTTAAATCTCGATTTTTATTTCAGACATTTTCCAGCTTGTGAGGAAACATAAGTCAAGATTGTTTTGGAGTGCTAAGCACACACTAATGTATTTGAATAGAAAGTGTCACGAGTATAAAAATATTCTTTATTTGTTGACATTTCTTTGAGGATTCTTATATGAGGGAAAGGCACCTTTTAATTTCCACTCTGACAACCTCCCAGGCACAGGGGCTGTATTCCCTGTCCTCCAGGTAGAGATGGATTCCGTGGAAATACTTCCAGGCAGCATGTCCCAAATCAGGACAATCTAGATTGTCCCCTTCCATTTTCTCCAGTTGTTTCAGGCTCTGATCAAGGCTGGAGAGTAGTTTATCGAGGAGGGTGCTGTTCCAAGCAGCGCGGCTGTCCTCCGTGGTGAAGAGGTTGAAAATCTGCTGGAGCATCAGAGAGTGGTAACAGAGGCCTTGAGTCATGTGGATTTGGGTGATATTCTCTCTTTTCCAAGGAAATTTGAAGTCGGCTCTGTCCTTTAGGCACGACGGAGTGCGGATCCTTTGCATCTGTTTCAAAAGTGCGAAGATTTCATTGCTTTTCCAGCAATGGATCCAAGGCAAGTTGCAGCCAAGACAGCAAGCAGGGATGGAGCAGAGCATCACTCCTGCTACTAGCAAATACATCTGGGCCATTGAGAATTTGAGTGATTCACTAGAGGGCCGCGAGGGGGCGCGCAGGCACGCCCAACAGGGGGACGTTCCCTGGAACGGTGGATGGTGTGCTTCCCTAGGTGGCCGGTAGAGGGCGCAGGGTCGGTTTGTGAAGCGCCGGCTATTCAGAGTGTGCTGTTTCAGCGGCTCCAGAGACAGCGGCTGCTTTAATACTCTAGAGCTTTAATACTCTAGTGCTTTAATACTCTAGTGCTTTGTCTACCTTCGTTTTCTCGGTGCTGAGGGCTGAAGAGGAAGGCTTGTCGCGGCCGCGCGGCGACATTTTCGTCTGGTTGGGAGTAGAGAACCTTGCATTTTCGGGGCTTCTCCTGACTTTTGTGCTTTATTTTCGCACAGAAGCTTGAGCGAGGCCAGTGTTGGGAACGAAGCCGTTTTCTGAGCGGTCTGAGGCCGGGAATCGGAGCGCGTTCGAGCAGATTTTACTGCTTCGGGCCCGTTTCTGGCGCCCTGAGCTGGGGCTCCGGGAAAGGGGAAGGCGGCGGCGACGGGGCGGCGGGACGGGGTTGGGGACGCGCTGGGGGTGAGTCGGGGCGCGGACGGCACCGGGGCCGAGGACCGGGAGCTGGGCGCCCCTGTAGATGCTCTGCGGCTTCCATGGGGTTTTTCAAGCTTACAGCGTTAAAGTGAGGGAGTAAGTACTGCATGCCTGAAAATCGGAATATTAAAAAACGGACAGCATGTTATTTTCTATATTTTAAAATTAATTTTATATTTAAATTAATTCATATCATTTAATGTAAATTTAATATTTTAAGTGTTTCATATTCTTACAATAAATTTATATTAAAATATTTTAAATATGAAGCGTATAATATTAAAATATATTTTCATATTACAGCAGCATTTTATAAACGTTATTTAAACTATGTTTTCTTTATCCTAAAACTAGTATTTAATATAGTTTTACTTTCCTATCTTTAATGGAAGCAAACTCATTAATACTTTCAAGATTACTTTTTTGCTTGTTTTTAATTGAGGGAATTAACATGTTTGACAGTTTCTGATGGTCCCATCCCAGTGTTAAGTAATTTTTAACTCATATTCCGGAAATGTCTTTCCCAGGACTTCACCTTGACTATACTGTTAGAAAGAAGAGTTGGCGTGTACAAGCAGTTGAGGACATTGAGCAGGTCAGACTTTCATTTTCTTTAGTAAGAATTTTATAAACTACATGGAATTTGCCCAAATTTCATTGACATCATGAAGGCTTACTTTGTAAGACTGTCAGGGCCGTGCAAATGGAGGTCAACTTCATTTCTTTACGTAACATTTTGATATTTTGTTCCCCCTGCATGTTTTGGTATTCCTTTTCATTTTAAAATATTGCATTAAAACATTCTTTCTCTTGATGACTTAGATTTGGTGCCTGCTTAACATTCCGTGCTTGAGGGACTAGCTTACCTTACCCTAACACTCACCCAGGAAACAGCTTTTGAATTAGAGTATTATGCCGTTCCATGGCTGAAAATCTAGGAACGCTTCAATTCTCATCACACTCTCCCCCATATATATATTTCTAACCATTTTCCTGGTCTCTGCAACATGATTTTAATGTCTTTTTTTTGTAAGGAAGAAAAAACCCCTTTGGCCCTCTTTATCTGATTTCCTCTTCTCACCCCCCGTTGCCTATGGTAACTATAAATCTGATCTCTTTTTTATAAGATTGTTTGTTTTTAAGGTATAATATAATCTGTGCCTTAAACATTAACACCAGAAGTGATCTGCCACAAAATAAGGTGAGGGAAAGGACTATTTATCTCATTTATACTAGTCACAGAGCAGCCTTTCTTTTCTTTTTTTTTTTTTCTTCTTCTTTATTTTGAGGCGGGGGGTCAGAACACTCTCTTAGATGCTGGTTCTCTGCAAAGAGCTTCAGATGCCATAGGATTTCTCTCCTTAATGTACCAGGCACTGCTCTAAGGGTGGAAACTAGGTCTCTGCTCCTTCACAGGACTACAGGCAATCCCTCTCCTAGAGTTTCCGCTTGGGGCCTCAACATGCAGACTCCTGAGTGTTAAGGGACCTACACTCAAAGCTTCCCTTGGCTGGGCTGAGGGTGGACTATGCAGGTTACTTTTTGTGATATTAATACAAAAGGCTGCTATCATTCACTCTGTTCAAATTCCCAGCCTATAGTTTGCAAACTTTATTTTATTTGATCTGTGCTATGTCCTGTGTGACCACAACTAAAGTTGTCTCTCTTTTTGAAAAGCGGAACTGAAAATGTGAAGTCAGTTACATTCAGGAGCCCCAGAGTCGGTCAGAGTAGAGCTTTCTGCTGCTCCCAGTCCCTCCTCTTCATCAGCTCTGAGGACTGGCCCTCAGCTGCGCTGAGCACGTGGTGCTTCCTTCATCCTAATCAATGTCTGTCCTCCCTGCTCCCTGGAGGGCAGTCACCATCCCTGCCTTACTCTCCTGGAATCCACATTGCCAAGCACATTGTCACATATATGTTAAGTCAGAACATGTTTGGTGACAGAATGAAGAGAACTGCATTAATTCACCCTTACTATTCATTTTTATGTCATCATTATCTGTAAACTGTCAGAAAATGTGAGGAATGGTCCTGTACATAAATGTAGACGAATTTAAATCTCCTGTATCAGCCCCTTGAGAGGAAAATGCAGAGAGGCGAGGCTAGTTGTATTTTGGTGCAACTTAAGAAGTGTCAAAATAAAGTACAGGTCAAACCTCTAAGAATTCATATGAGAATTGAAAAAGATACATTGAGACTCTGGTTTTTATTTCAACCTTGGGTCTCATTTAGATGAATACATCCTGTTGGATCGATCCTCTGTCATGTTCCGTGAGTGTGTTTAATTTCCAATGTAACAAACGAAGAACTGAAGTTGGGACATTGTCTGTTGCCCATAAATGGAAGACAAATTGGGAAAACACGGAAACAACACTGGCATAAGTAGAGAAATGACAGTTTTGGCCTATTTAAGAATCTCATTTACTCTGGTACTCAGAGCAGCTGATAAAGGCTCCCACAGCCAGACATCCGCATCACTAATCCCCCCGGGGGCCTGCCAGCCTCTTCACTGATGACACAGAGGATGATGTTCTGCAGCCCTGTCTGCACCCTTAGCTGGGACCTGGCCCAGAACCATGGCCTGCCAAAGCAGGAGACCCTCACAGTTCTGCATCTAAGGGGAGAATCTTCCTGGTTTCCTGCCTGACGGGCAAGAAGGTTTTCAGGTTCCCTCGGGACCAGCTGGATGACAGCCAGTTCCAAAATGCCCAGGCCACCTCCTTCCCCGTGAGATGATCCAACAGATCTTCAGCACAAACAGCTGCACTTCCTACTCAGCTTGATCATCTGTGGGACGATCTGGAGACCAGGTTGGTGCAGGAGATGGGGAGGAAAAGACCCTCCGGGACAATGAGGACTGCCGCCAGACTTTGGAGAACTCCTTCCAAAGGACCAGGCTTGATCTGAAAAGAATGTCCACAGCTGTGGACTGTGCCCAGGACACTATCAGACTGGACATTAAGTTGTGAAAATGAGTGTGTGCTTTCCCTGTATGTTCAACCTCAGAGAGAACCCAGGAGTGGGAAAGAAGACTTGGACCCAGTCTTCCACAGTGGAGTCTTATCTACCTATAGGTGGCCTGAAGCATGTCAGCATTCACTCCCTTCAAAGATGGTTCTTCTGATTCATTGAGTCATCTGAGCACATTGTTTTTCAATAGTAAGTGGAACCTATACTTTTGAATTGAGAGAAACTTTATTTTTAATTTGTAATACTTAGAATTTATTTCTCTATGATGATTGTTATATTTACCAAATTTATTCTTCATATTACGATATGGTCAGCTTTGTGTCTTGTTTTCCTTTGTTTTGGAGGTGCAAAAAGTATATTTTATTTGTTTTTTTAATTTTATTTTATTTTCTTGGCAGCGTTGGGTCTACGTTGCTGTACACGGGCTTTCTCTAGTTGTGGCGAGCGGGGGCTGCTCTTCATTGCGGTGCACGGCCTTCTCATCGCGGTGGCTTCTCTAGTGCTCAGGCTTCGTAGTTGTGGCATGCAGGCTTAGTTGCTCCGCACGTTGAACCCATGTCCTCTGCATTGGCAGGTGGATCTTAACCACTGCGCCACCAGGGAAGTCCCAAAAAGTATACCTTAAATGTTAGGTTTAACTCATACTCTTAAGGAAAATCAGAGTGTCTTTAAACCTTTACTCTGCCTTAAAATCCAAAAGGAACATAAATAATTTTATTCATTTCATTGGTTCTTAAAACATTTTGAAGTATCTCTGCTTCCACTACTTTACTTGTATTTTTTAATGTATTGGTAAATAAAACAGAGATATTACTTTCTTAATGGAGCACTCTGTCAGAGAAGACAGGCCTTAAAGAGTAAAAAATTAGCTTGAAACCCTTTCTAGGATATGAAGGAGATGCACAAGGCATTATAACAGGTTATAGCAGCTGCAGCAATTCTCTTTTACTTGTTCTTACTCCGAGAAAGCATGTCTAATGGTTGTTGATTCGGTTTCAGCAGTTGCATGATCAGGTAGCTGTGAAATATATTATAGAATCATGGAATTTAAACTTCAGCGAAGAAGTGTGAATCTCCCTTCTATTGTTGGCACTGTGGTGGGTGCCAGATACAGTGAAGCTAATAGACACATTGCCTGCTGTCACAGAACTTCCAGTCTGGTGGGGATATGGGGAATTGAGCATTCAGTTAAAGGAACTGAATGCCTGTGCTGTGACAGGGAAAGTACAGGACCCTGGGAGCATGTGGGATTGCAAGGGTCAGGGAAGGCTTCTGGAAGAGCAGTTGGTAAGCTGGCATCCCATGGGTGGATGGGATGGTAGCCAGGTATTGTATGATGGTCAATTTTGGCCATGTTGTGGGGAGGTCGTCTAGGGTAGCTGGCAAATATGAGGGTTTGGAGCTAATGACATTTGTTTGGAGGTGCGACCCTGGGTAAAGACATACACATGGAAGTTACAGTCATAGACATGGCATTTGCAACTATTTAGGAAGTTGAGACTATGCACATATATGTGCAGAGAGGATGGAGTGTGGGACTAGCGTAGGTCTTTGAGGAACACCCAAATTCCCTAAGATGAGAGGGAGTAGTCAACAAAGGAAGGAGAGGAGGAGGAGCAGAAAAGCAGAGGATGGTGGTGACATGGAGACCAGATGGAGGTCACACTTTAAGATGGAGGATGTGGTATCAAGTGTCCGATGCTTCTGAAACGTCAGCCAAGGCTGCTTCACACTGATCTCTAACCTCAGTAAGATGTAGCTTATTGGCAACATCTTATGACCTAGCAACTATCTTAAGAAATTAATCTCAATTTTCAAAATATTCTTTTCCTCTCATTTGTTTTAAGCAAGAGTCTTAGAGGACCCTTAATGCTTGATAGATTAAGCATTCAGCTTTATGTATATATACTCAGGGTTTTTCATTGGAGAGTTTTATTCACTTCTTTAAAATGTCACTTCATTTCATTTTATTCACTTCTTTAAAATGATGTTACATAAAAATTTCTATTCTGCATCAAAATGCTTTTAATTTCTGCATGATGTGAGTTTAAACTTAATATATCATTCTACTTAATATTGATAAATAACTTCTGTGCCAATGCACTGATTGCATTTTGTTCTGATGCCAACTAGGCATCCATAGGTATTTGTAATCTGGTGTTTGGTACCTCCGTGAGAATATTTCATTTGCTGGTAGAATGTAAAAATGTGTGTGTATGCTTTGTGCAATATTTAAAACGATGATCCCATTTTAATTCACAGAGGGAGAATTTTACATAACAAAATTACGAGCTCAGTAAAGTGCAAGTGAGGCATTATATCAGTATCTTTTGAGTGGACATGAAATAATGGCTTTTACTCCTTTGTGTACACCTGTCACAATAACAGCTATCATTGCTGTGTTTAATATGTCCCTGATGCTTTAAATAATCTACTCACTTAAGATACGTTATGACTTGTTATGTTCTCATTACATAGAGCATATAACATGAGATGGTATGTTGAATGGAATATAATATTGTCATTATCCCTATTTTAAAGCTGAGAAAACTGTACGATAGGAAAAAGGAAACAATTGCCCTAAACGATGCAGGAAGTTGAGGGAAGACTAAGGAGATGGCCGGCTACCAAATTTCCTGGTCACCTGAGAAGACAAGAGTAACCCACGAGAGAAACTGCAGCAAGACTGTAGTTTTCAAACAGTCTTACCTGCACAACTATTTTATGCTTATTTCATGTATCACTTTTGTGAACGACTCAGGACCAATAATATCCCTAACATTGTGGAGGATACTGGGTGGGAATAAGAAGTGTAGCTGGAGAGTGAGCTGAGTGCTGCAGTACCGGATGTAGACGGAGATCTCTTTCCCAAGCCTGATAAGGCTATGCTCTTCCACTTGCAGGTATGCTAAGACCTTATCCTGCTCTGCCTCCCCTTTGGCCTCCTCTTGTCCCTGCCTGCTCAGCCACAAACACGGCCAGGGGTTCTGCATCCCTACTGCTCCAGAGCCTGTCCCAGGAGAAAGCAAAGGGTAAACGTCCCCAACTGTACACGTTCATTAAGGCTAAACTGAGAACTGGGGAGCTGACCTGCTCTGCCCAGCCTTCATCAAGATGCAAGAAGGCCTTGGAGTCAGATGAAAGTTATTCTCCATCCAAATATTTGGGGTCCTCTGGTTTGTTCCATTCTCTTCTAAACTTGAGACCTTAAGAATGCCAAATTCCAATGCTGCTTTGGAGAATATATGACGTTTCTTGTCACCTTCTGTTCCTAGAGGCTGACTGGGACATTTGGGGCTTTTTGTGCCTGGGTAACCCCCAACATTCCAACCCATGGCTGTTTACAGATCAGTATCAGGATGGAGAATCGGAAGGACTGAGAAGTCCCGTTCCTGAGGCTCATTCTTTAGTGGAGACTCCTTCCTCTCAACCTGTTGCTGGACTAGGACCCTAGAATTCCACAGGGCCAGCTAGCGAGAAGGATGCCTGAGATGAAGGAAGACATGAATCACCTTTCCGAAGAGAGTATGGGGCTGGTGTCACAGGAGCGCCTTTCAGTTGAGCTCTCCAAACTGAAAATAGGAGCCTGGGTGTGTCCTAGCAAAATGAAGCAAAGAGAGAATGGAGGAGGCTGCGTAGAATGTTCCATTGGGAAGGGGTTCTTTCAGGATCAATGCCCAGGAACTAGAATTCAAGGGCAGAGGTTCAATGACACTAAGAGTAAGGTCCACATGTGTACAGAGCAGTGTCATTTTAAAGCTCTTTCACACAGACTGTCCCAGGCAATCATCACAACAACCATGTGAGGTTTGTGCGTCAGGGACTCTCCCAGACACAGAGTATGAAACTTAAGGAAGTTAACTTGTCCGAGTCATTCCCCCAGATTTTGCACCAAAACAATCATTGTTGCACCACATCTCACACTGTCGCCTGGTGGGTAAGCGCCGTAGCCCAGCTTTCACCTGCACGGGCAGAACGTGGGTTAGAAGTGTCCCAGTCCCGACTTTGTTGCTTTCTTGCTCTGAGTGTCTCCTTTGGGGGCATTATTTTCTGAGAAGTACTGGCTCTAGGAAGTGTCATTGCCAGCAGTTGTAGACCTGGGACTTTACGGAAAAGAGAACTAAGATCAAACCTGCCAGCCCAGGACTGAAGAATAGAAGCTTACCTTTCATAGAGCCTGCTTTTTCTCTGCATTGCTGCTAAAAACCAAACAATGAAAGAGTTCAGAAGTTCTTTTGTGCCCTTCTCATACTAAAGAAGCAACCAATGTTATTAATGAAAAATGTTTGTGACTTTTTGCATTGATTTGAGATCTCTGTTATTTCCATATTATTCATTTTTAAAGTAGACCCGTGTATTTTCTACTGATCTTTCTTTCTCAGAGAATTTTTACTAATTCCCAGAAAATCTTTCAGAAGTATAACACAGAGAAATTGCAGGTATCTTCAGCATAACAGCACAAGGAACGTTCACACGCTGGATACACTGTGAACCTAGCACCAAGGTTAAAAATATGTATATTTTGCCCAGGACGCAGCGCGTTTCGTATGTTGTCTTCCAGCCGGTACCTCAGAGCAGCTCTCCTTTGTCCTCCCTGAGGGCGGCCACTGTGTGACTCTGCCAGTCCTGATTATTTCTGACAGGCCCACTTTTATGCCTCTTGTGTATGTTTACTCAGTGAATCCTGAGAATAATCTTATACAGAATACTGTTCCTGTCGGCTTGTTGAAGGGGAGGAAAGTAGGGAGCTTAGTGTTTGTGCTGTTGGTCAAGGTCGCACTGCTGTTAGCAGCAGAGCTGGGATCCGGTGCCGTGAACCCTGGCTCCTTTCACAGAGGTTTTGAAAATCCTAGAACGCTGCTTTCACTTGTGCTCCCTTCCTGTGGCTTCCACGCTAACAGAAAGCTTGAAGCTAGAAACCTGCGCAGAACCAGAGCACCTGTGTGGACGGTCAGTGAGTTGGAGGCCCTGCACGTACTGTGTAAGGGAGTGCCTGGTTCAGTAAAGCAGGACTGGGGAGAAGGTGGGAGGAAGAGTAACAGGTGCCAGGATCAGCCAGTCAACGCCATATGTCCCCCACTTCCCCGGAGGAGATGATTCCTTGCCACAGATATTTACATCGACACCTCTGCTGATTGTGTGTATAAATGGGTTACACCTATGACTTCCAGACTAATCATTCTCCATAATTTCCAGGACTTCCCTCAATTCCATGGAATTCCAACTTTTGACAAGCATTTGCTGAAAGTGGTAGGACTGTTCCAGAGGACAAAATGCACAAATACTAGTCTGAAATAGATTTATATAGAAAAACTGAGAATTTAGCTTTCAGGATTCAAAGAACTCAAGAAGCTTTCTGTCATAAGAATTTAATAAGTTTAAAAATGCAAATTTAATGAAATGGAAAGGGGAATAGTTTCTAAATTTTAATTAAATGCAAGTATATTTATATGAAATGATAAAAATGATACATGAATGAATAAATAAATAAACAGAATAAATAAATAGCAGGGTAGTCACCTCTTAGGGACTGATGCCCCTGAAGCTGAATAATTTTAACATATGCTTGCTTATTACTACTGACAAAGTATTAGCTGAATGAGTTCACTGAATTCTGTGATTAAAATAGAAATAAGAGTCTTCTAAAATGACCAAAGACATTGTGCATGGGTGATATTGCATCTCAGTCAGTGAGAATCATTTCAAGGTGACCCCAGGTCTCCACCCATAATTCTTATCCTTTCTTGCAAGCTGGTTGCTGAAGAGAAGGATCTCATGATTTCCACTCTAACAATTTCCCAGGCACAGTCACTGTATTCCTTCTCTTTCAGGTAGAAGTGGATTCCCTCGAAGTACCTCTTCACGGCCAATGTAGGGCCCACCATCCCCAGGGCAGATTCTTCCTCTCCCATCATCTGTCCCAAGCAGGCGTCCAGGTCTTCCAGCTGCTGATGGAGTCCAGTGCGGAGTCTGTCCAGGAGGGTGGTGTCCCAGGCAGCAGAGGAGCGCTCTGTGTGAAAGAGGTTGAAGATCTGCTGGAGCATCTCATGCAGGACAGAGGTGGCCTGGGCCTTCTGAAACTGGGTGCCATCCACCATCTCCTGGGGGAAACCGAAGTCATTTCTGTCCTTCAGACAGAAGCGAGGGGAGGTTCTCCTCATTTGGCCCAGAAGCATGAAGTTCTTTCTGGTAAGCAACACGTGCTCCTCAGACAGGTCACAGCCCAGAGATCTGCCAGGCCCGTAGCTGAACACCACCAGGGCGGCCAGTAGAGAGAGCATGAAGGCCATGGGGCAAACGAGGCTGCTGCTGGCCTGGCTGTGACGGGCGTCTGGGGAACCGTGGGGGTAAGTTCTCTGAGGACATCTTTCTAAGCCAGGCCATTAAATAGGCAACCCAGTAATTTTCATTTTCTAAACATTTCTCTAAATTTTTACTTCCTTTTTTGGTTTTCATTTATGTATTGTCAGTGTGGTCAAAGAAGATGTCATCCATCTCAACTACTGATTTTGCACTTGTCCCAGTAACTTCAAATGTGCCCATCCAAATGGATGTGTAGTAATCAAATGAGGAAGGTTTTTGTCTTAAAGTCAGAAGTGCTATGGGTGTGTAAGTACGTTCACTCCCTCTCTCTCACAGCTCTCTCTCTCACTCTCTTTTTCTCTCCCGCTTTCATGCATGCATATTGCTTTTCTGTGTTCCAGGAACAAATTTTTAGCCCTGACCATAGACTCCGTTTTTACTGGCTTACTTTAAATAGGAAGGCAGGCCCCCTCAGCCCTATGGTTTCTGTGTTTGTTTAGGGATTTACCAGGCCACCTCTGGCAGTCAAGCTCTTTGAAGCCAAAGAGGGGTTTTATTTACTGTCTGGTTCACAGCACAGGCTGATGATGATAAGTGGGTGAGCTTTTCAGTGTTTCCCTTCCTTCACATTCATACAGGTCCATGTGGTTTTGCTTCAGGGGACCACGAGCTCAGCACTGTTACAGACATTGTCCTTTCTTTCCACCATTTTCTTACTGGAGACCTGTAGTCCTCCCCAGGCTGGGCCAGTACCCCTACCTGGGATCCTGGTTCTTTTCAGAATATGGGTGTGGAGATTCTACTTCCAAGATAATTGTATTTTCCCAGCAGCACCTCACTCACAAGGGAGAGATCACGTCTAGTCACAGCCTCTCCTCTAGAGTGACAGAGTCCCCTTCCTAACCTCCTGGACTCCCTCCCTGAGGGCAGGGTCACGCCATCCCAAGGACTGTGAAATCTCTTTTCTGTGGAGGGGCTTGTTCCTTTGTTTGCAAAATAATTCATCCTCCCGGACCCTCCCCCTTGCCCCTGGAGTGTTTGTATGAAGGAGCCTGGTCCTCAGTGGTGACCTCCTCCCCTCCTGACACATGTCCCCAGGTATCAAAGGTGTCAACACCCTCAGATACTGGCAGCAGAAGTGTTTTCTCTAAGGAAGTGGAGTTACCCCATTCTAACTATTTCACCGTGAGTAGACAAATAATTTTTGTTTTACCAAATACCAATTTCATTATTCAACTCCTTTTTTTTTTTTTTTGCCACCGAGGTGCCCCGGCGCTGCTCGCCCGCCTGCAGCGCCTCCAGCACCATGCGCAGCACCGGGGGGTGGCGGCGGGGCGCCCGGACACTGCCCCGGTCCAGGCCTGGCTTTTCAGACCCAGATGAGCTGGACGACCCCAGTGTGGAGGTCAAGGAGGCTGAGGAGGCCGAGGAGGTCGAGGAGGTGTCACTGGAGGCGATGCTCCCAGGAGCCATCTCGCGGGCCGACACAGGTGGCCCCTCCGCAGGCGTGTCAACTCCTTTACTTAAACTAGTGAACACTTGTTATGCATGAAGTTTATGAGCTGGGAGCAGAAAATTAGAAACTTATATCACAGAAATCAGTGAGCTTTAGTTGTTCATTCAGTCAGTTGATGCCACTGGGCTTCTCTATTCCTCTGTCTGTGTCTCTGTCTGAGAATGCAGGGCAGTGAGGCCCAGGCGATTATGTCAGGGAAAAATCGCCTTCTTTCCCCTGCTTATGTGCAATTCTACATTTACAGTTTTTATAAATTTTGTTCACTTTGTGACTTACTGGGCATTTTGTCTTGCTGCTCCTGCAGTAGTTCTAATTCATGATGATTAAGAACAATAAAGGGAAGTGAAGAAAGCCAAAGGACCTGCCGTCTCTAGCATTTTCAGTATTTAAATGTTTTCTTTCTCATTGCAACTTGCTTAGAAAGTAAAATCCCACAATAATTCTGTGGGTGAAAAGAAGACAAATGTATGTGTGAATGTCATGAATGTGAAAGAAGGGAAGTGATTTTTCACTGACACGATGACATATTCTAAGTTAGCAAACTTTCATACAGCATGGCTGGGGAAGGATAGCATCCAATATGAATAAGAAAATGGCTAGGTAATGGCTGCTTCTGCCAGAAACTCAAAGAAGACAAGGTCCTGGGTCAACTGACTGCCTTCAGCTTTGCCAGACCAGCCACCTGATTTTCTTTCATTCAATCGATGTGTGATATTTGAAGAAAGAAAGAAGAAGTCACACCAATCAGCACACAAGCCAGCGGCAACCAGAACCAAATTGCTAGAACCCACTAACCCTGTCTGGCAGAATCGCGGAGATCAGCCTTGCTGAGCACATGTCTAGTTGAGAAATGCACTCAGGCAATGAGAAGAGTGCTTTGAGAACACTAGAATTAAAAGGAAGGGAATGAGATGATTCCAAAAGATCCTGATCTTAATCTGGATATCAGTAATGGTGATATTAAAAAAGTAACAGTGGGAGACTTCCCTGGTGGCCCAGTGGGTGAAAGTCTAAGCTTCCAATGCAGGAGGCCTGGGTTCAATCCCTGGTCGGCGAACTAGATCCCACGTGCGTGCCAGAACTAAGAGTCCGTATGCCACAACTATAGATCCCACATGCCACAACGAAGATCCTGTGTGTTGCAACTAAGACCTGTGTAGCCATTATAAATAAATAAATAAATAGATAGATAAATAAATAGATAAATGTATAAACAAATATTTTTAAAAAAGAGGCTCTGCTCAGAGATGGAGTGAATATGTTTAAAAAAAATGTAAGAACTGAATATTGTTGCTTGATTGTAAGGGACTAGCCACTTAATAAGTTCTTTAAAATAGTAACTCAGTCCTCTCAGTAACCCTATTTGGATCACATTCAGTTCTACAGTTGGAGACAAATATCAATCTGAACGGGTGAACGTCCAAATGTACCATAGATACAAGGACAGACCTTAGTGAGGAGCTTTTCTGTGATTTGTCTGAAAGCGCATTAAGGACGTGAAGGTAGAAAAAAACATGATATTCAGGAAGCAACCAAGTAAGCAGAGGGAGGAGGGTGAGATGACAAAGGATCCTGAATTCCACTTCAGATGCCAAAGGATGACTGCCTTTTGTTTTGTAGGGCAACACAGGGTGTGGTCTGTCAGCTGAACTGACTTTAAGTTCTGAGGAAAAATAGGCAAAATCCCTATTAAATAGTTAGAAAGGAGTGGATTTTTCTGCCAATTGAAAGTCTAAGATTTTATGCATAATTTCTTGAATGAAATATGGTAAATAATTTTATTAATCCAACTACAGCAGACCTCTGGAACCTATGTATTTTTAACTGTTGACTTTCATTGTGAGTTTAAGAACAAAGTAAAAGCACCTAACAGTGTCTCCCCATAGGAGCTCTGAAGTTTCTCCTTCAGGATGACAATTAAAAAGTCACTCACCATCTGGTTTTACAAAAGTGCAGTCACCAGCCACTCTAGTCCCAGACCTCAACACGCCCTAATAGGAGCTCAGGGTGGAGATCAGGAATGAGGCACTCTCTGCTCTGGCAAAACTGGCAGAACAGGCCTGTAGATAGTTAATTTTCAGAGAAAATTGAATAAACCCAATTTCTTGCATGTTCTCCATATGTGAAAAGCCTTAAAATCCTTAACGGAGGCATCTGTTCCTCGTGACTATCAGCAACCTTCTACCAAGATGTGTCCTTGCTTGCAGGGACCCCTCACCAAAATCCCCTGCATGTGCTGAGCTCCCCTTCCATCCTTGGGGCAGTTCCTCAGAGCTGACTGAGAGGCTGCCCTCCAGGCTCTGGTCCTTAGTAAGTCCTCCCAGAAACTCAGCTCCCAGCTCTCATGTTGTCTTTTTTTTTTCAGCTGACAATGGCCTCACTGATTTCCAGGAGACCTCTTCAGGTCAGCCTGCTATCCTCAACTCAATGAAGACACCTCCTTTTCTCACCTCCAGTCGAGACTGGACATCCTGTTGTCTACGGATAGAGTGCAGTGAAGAATCTCTACTCTTTATTGATCCCACTATTGGTTAAGATGTGGGTACCAAAGAGGCCTTACATATACATCCAAGATGGAAGAGCATATGCACTTCCTAGACAGAAGCAGTGAAGGTTTATAATGGGCTCCTCAGCAGGGAGAGTCTGGCTTGAACACCAAAGTCAGTGTCACGGCCTTGTAGAGTTGTCTTTATTTAAATTTCTAGCCTCACCCATTAAAAAATCAGAAAACGATAGAGAAGAGTTAAAATAAAAATAGTATTTAAAAAATCATTTGTTAACAAAATGGTATTTTCAGCAGTAATATAGAAATGATTTCTGCTTGTTTTACGACCCTAATCCTCAGAAGGTTTCCAAACCTCCACATGTACTTTTATTGCCCCTCTGTTTTGAAAATGTACCTACTCAGTGCAGTATGTACAACTGGAAAGAACAGACCTATGTCTGTCTGTTACATTCCTGACATATGTCCTGCTGGAAAGGCTCTACCCCCATTGTTGCCAAATATATTAAAATCCCTGCCTGTGTCCCTTCTATTGAAGCATGGTTTATTTTGTTTGTCATTCAAAGAGGGAAAGCCATCATGATGGAATGTAAGAAATTCCGTGGGTTGCATTGTCCCCAGGAATCTCTTTCCCTGCTCTGTGATAACTTGCTGGGTCCTAAGGAGGAAACAAGTTTTCAGCTGGCCCTGGAGTAACGCTCATCCCTTCCAAGACTCTGCAGGCTGCTCTCGTATCTGTGTCACTCGTTCTGGGGACCCTGCTAGTGGCCTCATTTTTCTGGGAGAACTGTGTGCTCTCGCATGCACCTCAGACTTTTCTTCTCTGAAAAGGAATGTTGTGCAGAAACAGTTGCCTTGATGCAGCTCACCTGTATTGTTCCATTTCCTGAGGACCTGCCACTGTTCCAGTGAATGCTTTAAACATCTCTGTTCTCCTTCCAAGTTGTCAGGCTGCTGCTGACCTTCAGCTCCATGTTACCTGTGCTTTGGGTTTGAGCAAATGAGAATCCTGAAACAGGTGAGCTCCGCCTAGAGCAATCAGCACGTGGAAGCACCCAAATAGAGGCGCAGAGGAGCCCCTGGATTCTCCACTATTGGTCATTGTTGGGCAGGGTGCCCTCTATTTACTGTGTTTTTCTGGGAGGCTGGACACTCTGGACCTGCAGTGCTTGGCAGGTAGAGAGCATGGAGCCATATGAGATTTTCTGACAAGCCTAGAACTTTCACTTGGCTTCTGCTTTCAGTAGGTGGCTTTGTAGTCTCAAGGGGAAATTGACAGCCAGAAACCCTAATGGGAAAGGAAACAGCTGTATGAATGGGCAGCACAGCTTAATGCAGAGTGAATGGGGAGAGTACACTGTGGATTTCTACACTGGGAGGAAGGAAGTGATTGGGATATTTGAGTCAAAGCATGAGATCCAGGAAAGCAGAGAGGAAGGGGGAATTGTGTCATGTATCAGAATCAGCAGGTAGATATATGGTATGGTATATAGGGAGCACATTTTGTACTATGTATTCATATATATAACTGTACCATATTTGCATATTACTATGTAATTATGTATATAATAATACATACAAGTGATGAGACACTTTTTCCCAATTCTGTTTTTTAGACTGTCAGTGTTTTTCAGTCAGAAACAGAGCGACAGGGAGGAGAATGCATTATTCCCATTGAGATCTATATGAAGAAATAAGAAAATAGGCACTGTTTAGCCCTCACTCAGTGGATGATACTCAGCTGAGTGCTCTTAAATGTTCTCGTGTGTTTGATACTCACAACAGCTCTAGGAATACTTTCACTTACTTTACCTTTGAGGAAAGTGAGGCTCAGGGAAGTTAAGTGATTCCCCAGGATCACACATATGTCCTGGCAGAATCTAGATTCAGTGCAGAATCCTAGCTCACATATAAATAATGGTTTAAGTTACATCCTGTGTAATTGTCAAACCCTTTGTTTCCTTCTTCAGTGCTTCCTGAAGCTGGCTGCCTCCCAGCTGCACTGGCTCCTCCAGCTCTGTGTCCTTGGACTCTCCTTCTCTTTCTCAGTCTTAAAAGTTGAAGGTCCTCATAAGCTTTAGGTCATCTTCTCATTCTGCGCTCTACTCATGAGTCATGACAGCCATTACCGTACCTTGATTTCCAAATATGCAGCGACAGAGTACAAATCAATATCTCCATGATGTACACTGATGTAGATTCCAGATCCGCATCTGCATCCACCAATGGGAAATCTGTCTTTAGGTGTTTCTGGAGCACTTTATAGAGCACATCTGCCTTTCCCCTTCTTGAGAAGCCTCATTCCAGATTCTAGGGAGACAATCCTCTTTCCTCTCTCTCTCATTGTAACCGGAAACTTAATTGAAGTAATTTTATCATGATGACTGTTTTTACATCTCTTTCTCATCCAAACTGAACTCTCCTAAAGAGGAAGTTTGGCATTTGCTCTTTTCACCTCTGTATGCTTAGAACTATCATATATCTGATAGAGAAATATGAAGGTTTAAAATATAACCTACTGAAAGAAAGAATTGAGGAGTAGAATTCATCATCCATTTTTCAGTATCCTTTTTGAATTTAAGCAATTTCTTTTTGTAGGAAGAAACAAATTCGGGAAGGGCGTTTGGGGGAGAATGGGTACATGTATATGTATGGCTGAGTCTCTTTGCTGTGCACTTGAAACTATCACAGCATTGGTAATCAGCTATACTCCAATATAAAGTTTAAAAAAGAAAAGAAAAGAAAAAGAACAAATGCAAGATGTCTTCTGGGGAAGAATTTCATAAATTCAACAAGAAAATAATTTGGGAAAAGATGAAAGTAAGCATATTTTATTATATTTGAATACATTATAAAGTTGAACATGATATTATATGAGCAAAACTATTTTTAATACCATATATATTATGATCGAGATAAAGTAGAAGAATAGATAGATCACTACATTAGAGCCCTTTGCACTTTAACCACTGTTATTTTGGACTCCTGGTGTGATAATTCCTAAATCTCTACTTTATCTGAGCCTGATTCGGATACTTACTCTGTCTCTTCAAACTGTGTTTTTCACCTTTTAGTATGGTTAAGTTTCTGTTGAAAGTTGAACATGATGTACAGGATAAAAAGAACTGATATAAATTGGCATTAGGGTGAGGATTTACATTTATCTTGCTAGGAGGTTGGCTGTGTTTACTTCTAGTCCTGGTCTCTGTTTCTGCCCTCTTTATTTTCCACATCGGCCAAGCTGGCTTCTTCTTCTGAGTTGGTCTTCTTGAAAATAGATTTGTTTGACAAGTGCCCACCACAGGAGAAAGGGCTACATCTTGTTACCATTGTATCATTACCACAGAGTTCATAACAATTACTCCAGATAATTTACAAGGCTTCTTGGATTTTCCATCAGACCTCCCATCAGAACCTGCTGTTGACCTTGCATCAGAACCTTGTATGGAAGTGATTAATATGCATCATTAGATGATTGAGTACATTTCTACCGAGGCCCTTGATTCATCCGTCTCCTTCTCACAGTGAAGATGTGGGGCATAGGATGGAGATAAAATTAGGCTTCTTTGCTTTCCTGATGTCAGAGTCTTTGTAATGTTATACATTCTTTTTCATTTCGTATTTTCCTGGGCAGGGGTTGTTTTGCAACTACTGAATTAATTTCTGTATCATCTTGAGGTTTGTAGCTTAATAGGGAAGTAAAAATGGAAACATCAAGGGCCCATAGTATGATTTTCCATAATGTTCAATACATCATTGATTGCCTTCTCCATTCATCTTTCTTGGAAAGTGTCCTTGCCTTTGATGCACTGAAGGAAAAGGAAAACAAATGCAAATCTGACTATGATGAGAGTGAAAGAAGTAAAGTGACTCGCCAGGTGAAGCAATGACAGTGGGAGTTCTCTTGTCACCCCTCCGGCTACTCCAGTATGGTTTCTGCTGATGAATTCCACCAGATCAGCTCTCACTAAGGTCAGTTCTGGCTGTTTCCCATGTAGTGGATGATTTCAATCTACAGAGCAGCTTACTGACAATCAACATAATGTTCATCAAAATGATGATGACGTTTCCTTGTGAAGAATTACATATGTCATGATTTAGTGTAAATAAAATATTAAACATGATTATGAGTTGTCAGTACATCAAATCCATGAAATCTCTTCAGAGGCAAAAACGTTTCAAAAAGGGAAAACCTTGAAGAGAATAGAATGATCCACCTTCTACTCTAGGTACCAGCCTTGAGTAGGACCTCCTTTATCTCCTCCAGTTCAGATGGCAAATATCTCAAACCTATTTCCTATATATATCGTGATGACCTTCTCTTATACATCCTTCCGCCTTCTCTTCACCTTCTGCTGATTAATTCTACCAAACAAGCTCTCACTAACGTGGCCAAGGCCATCTCTTGTCCCAATATAGGGAGCACGTTCCATCTGCGTTTCCATGAATGCATTGCGTCTTCTAAACAGTTTTATTCTTTTAGACAAGTTCTTCTCACCATTCTGTCTCATCCTGTTAGCATATGGCCATTCCACCTCTGTTTGCTTTGTGGTGTTCCCTCCCTTTTAAGGGTAGGTGCATAGGACTCAATTTTAAGTCCAATTCTCATTCTCCACTGTCTTCCTATTTGATCAGTTCTTCAATTCCATGCTTTAGACTTCATGGAGTTGCTTGTAAATTGTCATCGTTAGTATCCAATGGACATTTGCACTGAAATGTCTACTAGTTAACTATTGGTAATGTCTCCTTTTTTTTTTTTTGTATCCTCATGGCTTGATCCACCTTCTAGTGTGGGAATTCCATTTTTCTCCCTTCTCATTG
Organism: Hippopotamus amphibius kiboko; assembly: GCF_030028045.1. NCBI lineage: Eukaryota > Metazoa > Chordata > Mammalia > Artiodactyla > Hippopotamidae > Hippopotamus > Hippopotamus amphibius. Next base: position 82,479,891 of record NC_080187.1, on the reverse strand, counting down.
AAGCATGCAACCTAACTAATATTCATTTTTACTACAAATTAGGGCTGTTTTACAGTTAAGTAATCATTTAATTATGAATGAACTCATTATTGTTTTTAGGTTACTTTCCTTAAACAGAAATCAAAGTTACAAAAAGCAAGATTGGATTAGTTATGTTCCCGTCTATGTCCTGAGGGCAACACACAACCTGGCTAGAGGAAGTCTTTTTATTTCTAATGTGAAAAGCATAATGATGGTCAAGGAATTGTAACACATTTTTAGTCATTTTGCAAATTCAGGCCAGGTATTTTTTTTAAAGAAAAAATCAAAGGAAGTTTTCAATAGTAAGAATTTAATGAATGAAGCAAAATCACAAACTGACTAAATACAATGTATGTATTTTTTCTCTTAAGCACAATGTATATGTGCACATTAGAGGAACAAAAATAATTTAAATATGTAGTTAAATAAATAATAAAATAGGAAAATAAATAAGTAGATAAATAAATAAATCAGCATGGGCATCTGTGAGGGACTAGTGCCTGTAGAGTAGAACATCATCTTGCTTAATATTCCTGAAAACATTTGAGACATCAATTCAATTCAAGGCATGATGACAGCAGAAATGAGAGTCATTGACATAGAGCACAGGTGGAAGTGTGGTCTTCTTAGTCAGGGAGAATCCTTTCCATGTTGAAGCAGGTGTGTGTCATTTCTTCCTCGTGAGTCTTTTTTGCAAGCTTGTTAATGAAGAGAAGGATCTCATGATTTCCTCTCTGACAATTTCCCAGGCACAATCGCTATGTTTCTTCTCTTGCAGGTAGAGGTGGATTCCCTGGAAGTACCTCTTCACGGCAAGTGTAGGGTCCATCATTCCCAGGGCAGATTCTTCCTCTCCCATCGCCAGCCCCAAGCAGGCGTCCAGGTCCTCCAGCTGCTGATGGAGTCCAGTGCGGAGTCTGTCCAGGAGGGTGGTGTCCCAGGCAGCAGAGGAGTGCTCTGTGTGGAAGAGATTGAAGATCTGCTGGAGCATCTCATGCAGGACAGAGGTGGCCTGGGCCTTCTGGAGCTGGGTGCCATCCACCATCTCCTGGGGGAAACCGAAGTCTTTTATGTCCTTCAGACAGAAGCGAGGGGAGGTTCTCCTCATTTGGCCCAGAAGCATGAAGTTCTTCCTGGTAACCAGCATGTGATTCTGAGACAGGTCACAGCCCAGAGATCCACCAGGGCCATAGCTGAACAGCACCAGGGCGGCCAGTAGAGAGAGCACGAAGGCCATGGGGCAAACAAGGCTGCTGCTGGGCCGGCTGTGATGAGCGTCTGTGGGAACCGTGGGGGTAAGTTCTCTGAGGACATTCTTTCTAAGCAAGGCCATTAAATAGGGAACACAGTAATTTTCATTTTCTAAACATTTCTATACACTTCCTTTTTTGATTTTCACTTATGTCTTCTCAGTGTGGTCTATGAAAATGTCATCATTCTAAACTATTAATTATGCAAGAAGTTTCATTCTCCCAGTAGTTTCAGGTATGCCTTCCAAATGGATATTTATTTATCAAATGAGAACAGTTTTTATCTTTAAATCAGAAGTGATGTAGGTTTGTCAATACACACATTCTCTCTGTCTTCCATGCATAAATGTCTGTCTTCTCTGTTCCAGCAACAAATTTTTAGCTCTGACCTGAGGTTCCATTTTTACCCCTTACCTTACATAGGAAGGCAGGTTCCCTCGGCCCTGTGGTTTCTGGGTTTATTTAGGGATTACCCGATCGCTCTTGCATAAGCTCTTTGAAACAAAAGTTGGTTTTTATTTAGTGTTTCATTTACAGAAGAGGCTGATTATTATGAGTCCATGAGGTTTTCAATGTTTCCCTTCCTATACATTCATACAGGTCCATGTGGTTTTGCTTCAGGGAACCACGAGCTCAGCACTGTTACAGACATTGTCCTTTCTTTCCACCATTTTCTTTTTTTTTTTCTTTTTTTTTTATCTATCACATCTTTTTTTTTTTTTTTTTTTTTTTTTTATTTATTTTTTGGGGGGGTACACCAGGTTCAATCATCCGTTTTTATACACATATCCCCATCTTCCCTCCCTTCCTTGACGCCCCCCCCTCGATTCCCCCCCACCCTTCCCGCCCCAGTCCTCAAAGGCATCTTCCATCCTCGAGTTGGACTCCCTTTGTTATACAACAACTTCCCACTGACTATTTTACAGTTGGTAGTATATATATGTCTGTGTTACTCTCTCGCTTCGTCTCAGTTTCCCCTTCACCCCCCGCCCCCTCCCATACCTCGAGTTCTCCAGTCCATTCTCTGTATCTGCATCCTTGTTCTGGTCACTGAGTCCAACAGTACCATTTTTAGATTCCGTATATGTGAGTTAGCATACAATATTTGTCCTTCTCTTTCTGACTTACTTCACTCTGTATGACAGACTGTAGTTCTATCCACCTCATTACATATAGCTCCATCTCATCCCTTTTTATAGCTGAGTAATATTCCATTGTATATATATGCCACATCTTCTGTATCCATTCATTTGTTGATGGGCATTTAGGTTGCTTCCATGTCCTGGCTATTGTAAATAGTGCTGCAATAAACATTATGGTACAAGTTTCTTTTGGGATTATGGTTTTCTTTGGGTATATGCCCAGGAGTGGGATTACTGGATCATATGGTAGTTCTATTTGTAGTTTTTTAAGGAACCTCCAAATTGTTTTCCATAGTGGCTGTACCAATTTACAGTCCCACCAACAGTGCAGGAGAGTTCCTTTTTCTCCACACCCTCTCCAACATTTGTTGTTTCCAGACTTTGTGATGATGGCCATTCTGACTGGTGTGAGGTGATACCTCATTGTGGCTTTGACTTGCATTTCTCTGATGATTAGTGATGTGGAGCATCTTTTCATGTGTTTGTTGACCATCTGTATGTCTTCTTTGGAGAAATGTCTATTTAGGTCTTCTGCCCATTTGTGGATTGGGTTATTTGCTTTTTTGGTATTAAGCTTCATGAGCTGCTTGTATATTTTGGAGGTTAATCCTTTGTCCGTTGTTTCATAGGCAATTATTTTTTCCCACTCTGAGGGTTGCCTTTTAGTCTTGTTTATGGTTTCTTTTGCAGTGCAAAAGCTTTTAAGTTTCATGAGGTCCCATTCATTTATTCTTGATTTTATTTCCATGATTCTAGGAGGTGGGTCAAAAAGGATGGCGCTTTGATGGATGTCATATAGTGTTCTGCCTATGTTTTCCTCTAGGAGTTTGATAGTGTCTGGCCTTACATGTAGGTCTTTAATCCATTTGGAGTTTACTTTTGTGTATGGTGTTAGGAAGTGTTCTAATTTCATTCTTTTGCATGTTGCTGCCCAGTTCTCCCAGCACCACTTATGGAAGAGGCTGTCTTTTTTCCATTGTATATTCTTGCCTCCTTTGTCAAAGATAAGGTGCCCATATGTGTTTGGGCTTACTTCTGAGTTCTCTATTCTATTCCATTGATCTTCCTTTCTATTTTTGTGCCAGTACCATACTGTCTTGATCACTATGGCCTTGTAGTATAGTTTGAAGTCAGGAAGCCTGATTCCACCAACTCCATTTTTCCTTCTCAAGATTGCTTTGGCTATTCGGGGTCTTTTCCGTTTCCATACAAATCGTAAGATTTCTTGCTCTAGTTCTGTGAAAAATGCCATTGGTAATTTGATGGGGATTGCATTGAATCTGTAAATTGCTTTGGGTAGTACAGACATTTTCACGATGTTGATTCTTCCAATCCAGGAACATGGTATGTCCCTCCATCTGTTTGTGTCGTCTTTGATTTCTTTCATCAATGTCTTAAAGTTTTCTGCATACAGATCTTTTGCCTCCTTAGGCAGGTTTATTCCTAGGTATTTTATTCTTTTGGTTGCAATGGTGAATGGGAGAGTTTCCTTAATTTCTCTTTGTGCTCTTCCGTTGTTAGTGTATAGGAATGCAAGAGATTTCTGTGCATTAATTTTGTATCCTGCTACTTTACTAAACTCATCAATGAGTGCTAGCAGTTTTCTGGTAGAATCTTTAGGGTTTTCTATATATAATATCATGTCATCTGCAAAGAGTGACAATTTTACTTCTTCTTTTCCAATTTGGATTCCTTTTATTTCTTTTTCTTCTCTGATTGCTGTGGCTCAAACTTCCAAAACTATGTTGAATAATAGTGGTGAGAGTGGACACCCTTGTCTTGTTGCTGTTCTTAGAGGGAATTCTTCCAGTTTTTCTCCACTGAGAACAATGTTGGCTTTTGGTTTTGCATATATGGCTTTTATTATGTTGAGGTAATTTCCTTCTATGCCCATTTTCTGGAGAGCTTTTATCATAAATGGATGTTGAACTTTGTCAAAAGCTTTTTCTGCATCTATTGAAATGATCATATGGTTTTTATCCTTCAATTTGTTAATATGATGTATCACGTTGATTGATTTGCGTATATTGAAGAATCCTTGCATCCCAGGGATAAACCCCACTTGATCATGGTGTATGATTTTTTTAATGTGCTGTTGCAGTCTGTTAGCTAGTATTTTGTTGAGGATTTTTGCATCTATATTCATCAGTGATATTGGTCTATAGTTTTCTTTTTTTGTGACATCTTTGCCTGGTTTTGGTATCAGGGTGATGGTAGCCTCGTAGAATGAGTTTGGGAGTGCTCCGCCTTCTGCAATATTTTGGAAGAGTTTGAGAAGGATAGGTGTTAACTCTTCTCGAAATGTTTGATAGAATTCGCCTGTGAACCCATCTGGTCCTGGGCTTTTGTGTGTTGGGAGATTTTTAATCACTGCCTCAATTTCCGTACTTGTGATTGGTCTGTTCATGGTTTCTATTTCTTCCTGGTTCAGTCTTGGAAGATTGTATTTTTCTAAGAATGTATCCATTTCTTCCAGGTTATCCAATTGATTGGCATATAGTTGCTTGTAGTCCACCATTTTCTTACTGGAGACCTGTAGTCCTCACCAGGCTGGGCCAGTACCCCTACCTGGGATCCTGGTTCTTTTCAGAATATGGGTGTGGAGATTCTACTTCCAAGATAATTGTATTTTCCCAGCAGCACCTCACTCACAAGGGAGAGATCACATCTAGTCACAGCCTCTCCTCTAGAGTGACAGAGTCCCCTTCCTAACCTCCTGCACTCCCTCCCTGAGGGCAGGCTCACCCCATCCTGAGGACTGTGCAATCTCTTATCTGTGGAGGGGTTGTTTATCTGTCGGGAAAATAATTCATCTTCCAGGACTCTCACTCTTGCCCCTGGACTGTTTGTGTGAAGGACCCTAGTCCTCAGTGGTGACCTTCTCGTCTCCTGACTCTCATCCCCAGGTATCAGAAGTGTCAGCAGCCCTCAGATGTTGAGAACATCTGTTTTCTCTAAGGAGGTAGAACAGTTATCCAGTTCTCATCATTTCACCTTCAACAGACAAATACGTATTTTTCGCAAATTCAAATTTTACTGTTCCACTGTTTTACTAAAACTCGTGAACACTTGTTATGCTCAAAGTTTCGGAGCTGGGGGCAGAAAATTCAGCGATGGTGTTGTCTCTGATGAGAAGCTTATATCACAGTAACCGGTGACCTTTAGTTGTTCATTCAGTCAGTTGATGCCACTGAGCTTCTCTGTTCCTCTGTGTCTCCCTCTGAGAATGCAGGGCAGTGAGGCCCAGGATATTAGGTCAGAGAGAAATTGCCTTCTTTCCATTGCTTGTGTGTAATTTTTCATTTGACATCTTTTAACTTATATTCACTTAGTGATCTATTAGGCAAGATTTGTCTTGCTGCTCCTGCATTAGTTCTAATTCATGAAGAGGTAAGAATAGTAAAGGGAAGTGAAGAAGGGCAAATGGGTTGCAGTCTCTATCATTTTCAAACTTTAGTTTTTTTGTTTCTCATTGCAACTTTCCTAGAAAGTAAAATTCAACAGTTGTTTCGTGGGCAAAAAGAAAACAAATGTGAGTCTGAATGTCATGAATGTGAAAGGAAGGAAGTGGTTTTCCACTGACACAATGATGTATTTTAAGTTAGCAAACTTCAGTGCAGCACCCTTGGGGACAAGGCTGGAGCAGAGGGGAAAAATGAGGCCAACATGACTAACAGAAAGTCAGGAACATGGCTGCTTCTTCCAGAAGCTCAAAGAAGCTCAAAGAAGACCAAGTCCTGGGTCAATTGACTGCCTTCAGCTTTGCAAGACCAGCTCCCTTATTTTTCTTTCATTTAATCCACATGTGATCAGTTTTGAGGAGAGGCGGAAGTTACACCCACCCGTTCACAAGAGACTGGCAACCAGAACCCCAGACAGTAACCCTGTCTGGCAGGATCGTGGAGATCAGTCTTGCTGAGCATCTGTCTAGGTGATAAATCCACTCGGGCAATGAGAAGAGTGCTTTGAGAAAACTAGAATTAAAAGGAAGAGAGATGATTCCAAAAGATGCTGATCTTAACCTGGATAATAGTAATCCTGATATTAAAAAGCAATAACTGAATTTTATTTCTTGCTACTAATGGACTAGCCAACTTCTAATTTCTTTAAAGTATTGGAGCTTCCCTGGCTGTCCAGTGGTTAAGACACCGTGCTTCCACTGCAGGAGGCACATGTTGGATCCCTGGTAGGGAAATAAGATCTCACCTGCTCCACGGTGCAGCCAAAAAATAGAAGAAACAATTTAACTCAATCCACTCAATAACCCTATTTGGATCACAGTCATTTATGCAACAGGAGAGAAATATAAATTTGGATGAATAAACCATTCCAAACGTACCAAAGATAGGACGGCAAAGCTTAGGGTCTTTATGATGATTTGTCTGAAAGAGCCCGTTAAATAAAGTGACGGGTGTACATGAACCTGATATTTAGGAACCAACGAAATAAGCAGACGTAGGAAAGTGAGATGACGGAGGACCCTTATTCCACTTCAGATGCCAAAGTGTTATTGTCTGTGGTTTTGTAGGGCAACATGGCATGTAGTCTGAATCAACTGGACTGACTTGAAGTTCTAATCAAAAATTGACAAAATCCACTTAGGCAATGAAAAAAGTGCTTTGAGAAAACTAGCATTAAAAGGAAAGGAATCAGGGATTCCCGTGGTGGTGCTCTGGTTAAGAATCTACCTGCCAATGCAGGGTTCGAGGACACTAGTCGAGGGACTAGGACACGGGTTTGAGCCCTAGTCCGGGAAGATCCCACATGCTGCGGAGCAACTAAGCCCGTGTGCCTCACCTACTGAGCCTGCGCTCTAGAGCCCATGACCTGTAGCTGTTGCGTCCATGTGCCACAACTGCTGAAACCCACATACCTAGAGCCCATGCTCTGCAACAAGAGAAGCCACCACAATGAGAAGCCCGAGCACCACAACAAAGGGTAGCCCCCACTCACCGCAAGTGGAGAAAGCCCGCCCTCAGCAATGAAGACCCAACACAGCCAATATTTAATTTAAAAAGTAGACAAAATCACTATTACGTAGTTAGAAGGCAATAGATTTGGACTTCCCTGGTTGGGCAGTGATTAAGAATCTGCCTGCCAGAAAGAGAAAAACAAATATTGTATATTAACACATATATGCGGAATATAGAAAAAGTATACAAATCAGCCAGTTTGCAAGGCCAAATAGACATAGATGTTGAGAATAAACATATGGACACCAAGTGGGGAAAGTGGGTGGGGTGGGATGAATTGGAAGATTTGGATTGCCACATAAACATTACTAATACGAAAAAAAAATCAAATTATACACTTTAAATATATGCACTTTATTTTACGTCAATTGACTCTCAATAAAAGTTCTTAAAGGAAAAAAAAAATCTGCCTGCTAATGCAGGGGACACAGGTTCAGTCCCTGGTCCAGGAAGATTCCATCTGCCATGGAGCATCTAAGCCTGTGCACCACAACTGCTGAGCCTGTTCCTCAGGGCCCGCGTGCAACAGCTACTGAGCCTGCATGCAACTACTGAAGCCTAGAGCCTGTGCTCCGCAACAAGGGAAGCCACCACAATGAGAAGCCCACACACTGCAGTGAAGAAACAATGCAGTCAAAAGTAAGTAAAATATTTTTAAAAAGAGGCTTAACTTTTGAGAGAGAGAGAGAGAGAAGGGAGTAGATTTTTCTGCCAATTGAAAAAAAGGAGGGAGGAGTTTCCTAGCCACCTAGTGGTTAGAATCTGGTGCTTTCACTGCCATGACCCAAATTCAATCTCCAGTCACACAAGCCACTTGATGCAAAGTCTAAGATTTCGTGAGTGATTTCTTCGATGAAATACAGTAAAATAACTTTATTAACCCTGCAAAAGATGGCCCTTGGAATCTATGTATTTTTAACTCTTTTCTTGTGAGTTCAAGAAAAGAGAAAAAGCACCTAACAATTTCTAGCCATATGAGCTCTGACGTTTCTCCTTCAGGATGACAACTAAAAAGTCACTCCCCATCTGGTCCTGTAAGAATGAAGTCATTAGCCACAGCGGGCCCTGACCTCCAGCATCCCCGATAGGGGTTCAGGGTGGAGATCAGGAACGAGGCACTCTCTGCTCTGGGAAAACTTACACAATAGGCCTGCAGGTAGTTAGATAATTTCCTGAGAAAATTCTAGGAACCCAATTTTTTCGCAACTTCTCATACATAGAAAAGCTCTGAAATCCTTAATAGCGACGTCTGCTCCTCGTGAGCAGCAGCAGGCTTCTACCACATACCTCGATTGCAGGAACCCCCTTCACCAAAATCACGTGCATACTGACCTCCCCTTCCATCCTTGGAGCAGTTCCTCAGAGCTCACCAAGAGGCTGCCCTCGAGGTTATAGTCCTCAGTAAGTCCTCCCAAGAACCTCAGCTCCCAGCTCTCATGTCCTTCGATTTCAGTCGAGAAGGATCACTGATTTCTCAGGAGACCTCTTCAGGTCAGCCTGCTGTTCTCATCTTCAATGAAGACACCTCCATTTCTCACCTCCAGTCGAGACTGGACATCCTGTTGTCTACGGATAGAGTCCAGTGCAGAATCTCTACTCTTTATTGTTCCAACGATTGGTTAAGATGTGGGTCCTGAAGAGGCCTTATGTATGACATTATGGAAGGGCATATGGGCTTCCTAGACAGAAGCAGTGGAGGTTTTTAATGGGCTCCTTAGCAGGGAGAGTCTGTCTTGAACACCAAAGTCACCCTCACAGCCTTATATAGTTGTCTTTATTTCAATTTCTAACCTCAACCTATTAAACATCATAAAAGAATACTGTAGGATTGAAATAAAAATATTATTTAAAAAAATTATTTGTTAATGAAATGGTATTTTTAGCAGTATATAGAAATGGTTTTTGCTTATTTTTTAGACCCTAATTCTAAGGAAGGTGTCTAAACCTTTAAATGTACTGTAAATGCATTGAAATGTACCTACTCAGAGCATATTCGCCAACTGGAAAGAACAGAAAGATAATTCATCCATCAGTGTCCTCTTTCTAAATTGCCTAAATTAAATAAACAAATTTCCACAAAGATCTTTGTTGCTTTTAGAAACTGCGATCTTCATTGTGCACGTTACTGACATATGTCCTGCTGGAAAGGCTCTACCCCCATTGTTGCTAAGTATATTAAAATCCCTGCCTGTGTCCCTTCTATTGAAGCATGGTTTATTTTCTTCATTTTTCAAAGAGAGTAAGACATCATGATGGAATGTAAGAAATTCCGTGGGTTGCATTGTACCCAGGAATCTCTTTCCCTGCTCTGTGATAACTTGCTGAGTCCTAAGGAAGAAACAAGTTTTCAGCTGGGCACTGGAGTAACCTTTGTCTCACCAAGACTCTGCAGGCTGCTCTGCTATCCGTGTCACCCGTGCTGGGGACACTGCTAGCGGCCACGTCTTTCTGGGAGAACTCTGTGCTCTTGCATGCACCTCAGACTTTACTTCTCTGAACAGGAATGTTCTGGAGAAACACTTGCCTCAATGCAGCTCACCTGTGTTCTTCCATTTCCTGAAGACCTGCCACTGTTCCAGTGAATGCTTTCAACATCTCTGTTCTCCTTCCAAGCTCTCAAGCTGCTTCTGACTTTCAACTCATGTTTCCTGTGCTTTGGGCTTTTTGAGCAAACGAGAGTGGTGAACCAGGAGAGCCCCTTCCTAGAGCAATCAGCCTGTGGAAGCACCCAAATAGAGGCGCAGAGGAGCCCCTGGATTCTCCACCACTGTTCCTTGTTGGGCAGGGAGCTATCTATTTACTGTGTTTTTCTGGGAGGCTGGACAGTCTGGAGCTGCAGTGCTCGGCAGGCAGAGAGCGTGGAGCCATATGAGATTTTCTGACAAGCCTAGAACTATCACTTGGCTTCTGCTTTCAGTAGGTGGCTTTGTAGTCTCAAGGGGAAATTGACAGCCAGAAACCCTAATGGGAAAGGAAACAGCTGTATGAATGGGCAGCACAGCTTAATGCAGAGTGAATGCGGAGAGTACACTGTGGATTTCTACACTGGGAGGAAGGAAGTGATTGGGATATTTGAGTCAAAGCATGAGATCCAGGAAAGCAGAGAGGAAGGGGGAATTGTGTCATATATCAGAATCAGCAGATAGATATATGGTATAGTATATAGGGAGCACATTTTGTACTATGTATTCATATATATAACTGTACCATATTTGCATATTACTATGTAATTATGTATATAATAATACATACAAGTGATGAGACACTTTTTCCCGGTTCAGTTTTTTAGGCTGTCAGTGTTTTGCAGTCAGGAACAGAGCGACAGGGAGGAGAATGCATTATTCCCATTGAGATCTATATGAAGAAATAAGAAAATAGGCACTGTTTAGCCCTCACTCAGTGGATGATACTCTGCTGAATGCTATTAAATGTTCTCGTGTGTTTGATACTCACAACAGCTCTAGGAATACTTTCACTTACTTTACCTTTGAGGAAAGTGAGGCTCAGGGAAGTTAAGTGATTCCCCAGGATCACACATATGTCCTGGCAGAATCTAGATTCAGTGCAGAATCCTAGCTCACATATAAATAATGGTTTAAGTTACATCCTGTGTAATTGTCAAACCCTTTGTTTCCTTCTTCAGTGCTTCCTGAAGCTGGCTGCCTCCCAGCTGCACTGGCTCCTCCAGCTCTGTGTCCTTGGCAGCCTCTCCTTCTCTTTCTCAGTCTTAAAAGTTGAAGGTCCTCATAAGCTTTAGGTCATCTTCTCATTCTACACTCTACTCATGAGTCATGACAGCCATTACCGTACCTTGATTTCCAAATATGCAGCGACAGAGTACAAATCAATATCTCCATGATGTACACTGATGTAGATTCCAGATCCGCATCTGCATCCACCAATGGGAAATCTGTCTTTAGGTGTTTCTGGAGCACTTTATAGAGCACATCTGCCTTTCCCCTTCTTGAGAAGCCTCATTCCAGATTCTGGGGAGACAATCCCCTTTCCTCTCTCTCTCATTGTAACTGGAAACTTAATTGAAATAATTTTATCATGATGACTGTTTTTACATCTCTTTCTCATCCAAACTGAACTCTCCTAAAGAGGAAGTTTGGCATTTGCTTTTTTCACTTCTGTATGCTCAGAACTATCATATATCTGATAGAGAAATATGAAGGTTTAAAATATAACCTACTGAAAGAAAGAATTGAGGAGTAGAATTCATCATCCATTTTTCGGTATCCTTTTTGAATTTAAGCAATTTCTTTTTGTAGGAAGAAACAAATTCGGGAAGGGCGTTTGGGGGAGAATGGGTACATGTATATGTATGGCTGAGTCCCTTTGCTGTGCACTTGAAAATATCACAGCATTGGTAATCAGCTATACTCCAAAATAAAGTTTAAAAAAGAAAAGAATAAACAAATGCAAGATGTCTTCTGGGGAAGAATTTCATAAATTCAACAAGAAAATAATTTGGGAAAAGATGAAAGTAAGCATATTTTATTATATTTGAATACATTATAAAGTTGAACATGATATTATATGAGCAAAACTATTTTTAATACCATATATATTATGATCGAGATAAAGTAGAAGAATAGATAGATCACTACATTAGAGCCCTTTGCACTTTAATCACTCTTATTTTGGACTCCTGGTGTGATAATTCCTAAATCTTTACTTTATCTGAGCCTGATTCGGATACTTACTCTGTCTCTTCAAACTTTGTTTTTTACCTTTTAGTATGGTTAAGTTTCTGTTGAAAGTTGAACATGATGTACAGGATAAAAAGAACTGATATAAATTGGCATTAGGGTGAGGATTTACATTTATCTTGCTAGGAGGTTGGCTGTGTTTACTTCTAGTCCTGGTCTCTGTTTCTGCCCTCTTTATTTTCCACATCGGCCAAGCTGGCTTCTTCTTCTGAGTTGGTCTTCTTGAAAATGGATTTGTTTGACAAGTGCCCACCACAGGAGAAAGGGCTACATCTTGTTACCATTGTATCATTACCACAGAGTTCATAACAATTACTCCAGATAATTTACAAGGCTTCTTGGATTTTCCATCAGACCTCCCATCAGAACCTGCTGTTGACCTCGCATCAGAACCTTGTATGGAAGTGATTAATAGGCATCATTAGATGACTGAGCACATTTCTACCGAGCCCCTTGACTCATCAGTCTCCATCTCATAGTGAAGATGTGGGGCATAGGATGGAGATAAAATTAGGCTTCTTTGCTTTCCTGATGTCAGAGTCTTTGTAATGTTATGCGTTGTTTTTCATTTCGTATTTTCCTGGGCAGGGGTTGTCTTGCAACTACTGAATTACTTTCTGTATCATCTTGAGGTTAGTAGCTTAATAGGGAAGTAAAAATGGAAACATCAAGGGCCCATAGTATGATTTTCCATAATGTTCAATACATCATTGATTGCCTTCTCCATTCAACTTTCTTGGAAAGTGTCCTTGCATTTGATACACTGAAGGAAAAGGAAAACAAATGCAAATCTGACTATGATGAGAGGGAAAGAAGTAAAGTGACTCCCCAGGTGAAGCAATGACAGTGGGAGTTCTCTTGTCACCCTTCTGGCTACTCCAGTATGGTTTCTGCTGATGAATTCCACCAGATCAGCTCTCACTAAGGTCAGTTCTGGCTGTTTCCCATGTAGTGGATGATTTCAATCTACAGAGCAGCTTACTGACAATCAACGTAATGTTCATCAAAATGATGAAGACATTTCCTTGTGAAGAATTACATAAGTCATGATTTAGTGTAAATAAAGTTTTAAACATGATTATGAGTTGTCAGTACATCAAATCCATGAAATCTCTTCAAAGACAAAAACATTTCAAAAAGGAAAACCATGAAGAGAATAGAATGTTCCACCTTCTACTCTAGGTCCCAGTCCTGAGTAGGACCTCCTTTCTCTCCTCCAGTTCAGATGGCAAATATCTCAAACCTACTTCCTATATATATTGTGATGACCTTCTCTTATTCATCCTTCCGCCTTCTCTTCACCTTCTGTTGATTAATTCTAGCAAAGAAGATCTCCCTTAGGTGGCCAATGCCATCTCTTTTCCCAATGTACTACGTTTCCATGAACGCATTGCGTCTTCTAAGCAATTTTACTCTTTTAGACAAGTTCTTCTCACCATTCTGTCTCGTCCTGTAAGCATATGGCCATTCCATCTCTACTTCCTTTGTGGTGTTCCCTCCCTTTTCAGGGTAATGTCATAGGACTCAATTTTAAGTCCTTTTATCATCCTATACTCTCTTCCCATTTGATCAGTTCTTCAGTTCATGGACTTGCTTTACACTTCATGGAGTTGCTTGTAAATTGCCATCTCCAGTACCCAATAGACATTTGCACTGAAATGTCTGCTAGTTAACTATAGGTAATATCTACTACTTTTTTTTTTGTATTCTAAAATGGCTTGATCTACCTTCTAATGTGGGAATTCCATTTTTCTCCCTTCTCATTGAAGCATGCAACCTAACTGATATTCATTTCTACTACAAAATTGGGACTGTTTTAAAAATAATTGATAACTTAATTATGAATTAACTGATTATTGTTTTTAGGTTCCTGTCCTTAAAAAAAAAAAGGCACCAAAGTTGTGGAAAGGAAGATTGGATTAATTATGTTCACATCTCTGTCCTGAGGGCAGCACACAGCCTATCTAGAGGAAGTCTTTTTTTACTTCTAATGTGAAAATCATAATGATCATCAAGTAATTGTAACACACATTTTTAATCATTTTTCAAATTCAGGCTTGGGGTTTCTTTTTTAAAGAAAAAATAGAATTGGGCGTATTGGGTTGACACCTATACACTAATATGTATAAAATAGATAACTAATAACAAAATTCTCATTGGAAAAATAATCCAATAAAAAAATCAAAGGAAGTTTTTAATAGAAGAATTTAATGAATGAAGAAAAATCATGAACTGACTAAATACAAAGTACTTTTTTCTCTTAACCACAATGTATACATGCACATAGTATTGTATGAACCAAAATAATTTATATCTTTATAAATAGTTAAATAAATATTAAAATAGATAAATATTTAAGTAGATAAGTAAGTAGATAGATCAGGATGGGCATCTGTGAGGGACTAGTGCCTGTAGAGTAGAACATCATCTTGCTTAATATTCATGAAAACATTTGAGACATTGATTCAATTCAGGGCATGATGACAGCAGAAATGAGTCTTTGACATGGCGGCACAGGTGGAAGGGTGGTCTTGTTAGTCAGAGAGAATCCTTTCCATGTTGAAGCAGGTGTGTGTCATTCCTTCCTCCTGAGTCTTTCTTGCAAGCTTGTTAATGAAGAGGAGGATCTCATGATTTCCACTCTGACAATTTCCCAGGCACAGTTGCTGTATTTCTTCTCTTGCAGGTAGAGGTGGATTCCCTGGAAGTACTTCTTCAAGGCCAGCATAGGGTCCACCATTCCCAGGGCAGATTCTTCCTCTCCCATTGCCTGTCCCAAGCAGGCGTCCAGGTCCTCCAGCTGCTGATGGAGTCCAGTGCGGAGTCTGTCCAGGAGGGTGGTGTCCCAGGCAGCAGAGGAGCGCTCTGTGTGGAAGAGGTTGAAGATCTGCTGAAGCATCTCATGCAGGACAGAGGTGGCCTGGGCCTTCTGGAGCTGGGTGCCATCCACCATCTCCTGGGGGAAACCGAAGTCTTTTATGTCCTTCAGACAGAAGCGAGGGGAGGTTCTCCTCATTTGGCCCAGAAGCATGAAGTTCTTCCTGGTAACCAGCACATGGTTCTGAGACAGGTCACAGCCCAGAGATCCACCAGGGCCATAGCTGAACACCACCAGGGCGGCCAGTAGAGAGAGCATGAAGGCCATGGGGCAAACGAGGCTGCTGCTGGCCTGGCTGCGACGGGTGTCTGGGGAACCGTGGGGGTAAGTTCTCTGAGGACATCTTTCTAAGCCAGGCCATTAAATAGGCAACCCAGTAATTTTCATTTTCTTAACATTTCTATATACTTTTTACTTTCTTTTTTGGTTTTCATTTATGTATTCTCAATGTGGTCAAAGAAAATGTCATCCATCCAAACTATTAATTTTCACTTTTCACAGTAACTACAGATGTGCCCATCCTGATACATATTTATTAATCAAATAAGAAAGGTTTTTGTCTTTTTTTTTTTTTTACCATGCCAGCAGCACATATTTATTATTATTCATGAATGACTGAAAGACTTACAAGGCCCATTACTATTAGTGTAACCGCACATATGAAATATCAGTGACATGGAGTGAAAAGGACAGTTTCATATGTATTAAAAAAATACATACACATACACACATTCTCTTTCTCAAGGGCTCACCATTCACTGCTACAAAAGCAGGAGGCATCAAGCTGCAGGAGTTCCAATACACATGACATGTTGAAATATCTCAAGCATAAAAACTACACTTAAGTTGCAAAAATAAAGTTTCTTTCTCCAAACATTTTGATCTGAGCTCAAGCAAAGCAAATGATGAACACCAATGATTTTTATACTATTTAACACATTTGAAAACATGAAAGGATCAACAGTTGCAAAAGTCCTGAAACTGTAGAGGTTATTTATAGGAATGAACAATGCATTTCATCAAAAAAAAAAAAAAAAAGTCTACAGCAGATGTGTTTCATCCTGGCTCTCAAATATTTGAGAATCATCATTTACTATATTCAAACAGCGAATTAAGCCAGAATAAAATGATGAACAGAAAACTCGTTACTTCAAACAAGGCATTATATCCCTTGGTTTCCTTAGACAGCTTCTCTAGTGCAAGAGCATCATTTACCTGAAAGATCATGAGTCACAATTAAAGAGCACTCATACAAAACTATTTCCTTTTTTCTTTAAAAAGTGCCACATACTTGACGTCTCATTTAAAAAAAAATACACCACCACACATACACTAATGAAAGACTGTCTGTCTCCATATCTTGTCAATGAGGAAAGGCCAGAGTGATTCTTTGATTCCAATCCGAAATGGTGTTCGCTGGCCAATGCCCAAGGTCTCCAATTTGGAGCAGTCAAGCTGAGCGTTTCTCGGACGTTGTGCTCCTATGACAGGACTGTCAGTTATCAGTCTTAAGTGGCTGCTGGGGAGGTTGAAGGCATCTGCAATTGCACATGCCATTTCATACTTGTTCATCTGTTCATTGCCAGACCAGTGGAAGGTTCCCTTAATTGATGGATCCAGCATCCTCTTCTCTGCTAACTGACGACACACAATGGCCACATCTTTGACTGTGTGCGGAACCACTGCTGCCAGTGGTCCATGTTCGCGGACTTGTTGCTGAACTGCACTTTATCAAACATAACAGTCACAGCACTTTCCTCAAGCTTTTCAACGTCTCCATACAGAACAGGAATTCTCAAAACAGCAGCTCCTAAATTGTTCTCCAGGACGGCCTTTTCTCCTTTGTTTTGCCATATAGATTTAGGGGACTTGGTATGTCTTCCTCTCTATAAGGTGGGTTTGTTCCATCAAAGACATAATCGGAGCTAATGTAGATTAGAAATGCTCCAATTGCAGCTTCTTCCTTTGCTAAATTCCCAGAAGCATCCACATTAAGTTGAGAAGCAGCATCTGGCTGATTTTCTACAACATCTGGCCTTCTCTCTGCTGCACAATGTACTATGACATGGGGCTGAAAATCATAAGTGATGTGATGAACTTCACTGGAATCCAAGAGATTAACCTGCTCAAATTTTGGTCTTGCTCTCCTAAAACCACAGCCAACAGCATGCCAATTATTCTGCTGAAATTCTTTGTACACAGCTCTGCCAAGAAGCCCAGTGGCACCAGTAATCAGAACCCGCCTGTTGGGGATGTTAACTTCCTCCTCCACCAAGCGGCAGTCGCCGGGGACAAAGTGGATGGAGAGCTCCATCTCCCGCCCCACCATGCCCGCCGTCTTGGCGCCGCCGCCGCAGCGGCAGCCACCAGGTTTTTGTCTTAAAGTCAGAAGTGATGTAGGCTTCTAAATACACCCATTCTGTGCACCTGTCTTTCATGCATAAATGTTGGTCTTCTGTATTCCAGCAACAAATTTTTAGCCCTGATCTGAGGTGCATTTTTACCCCTTACCTTACATAGGAAGGCAGGCTCGCTCAGCCCTGTGGTTTCTGTGTTTGTTTAGGGATTTACCAGATCACTCTTGCATAAGCTCTTTGAAACAAAAGTTGAGTTTTATTTAGTGTTTGATTCACAGAGGAGGCTGATTATTATGACTCCATGAGCTTCTCCTGTGTTTCTTTTCCTCCTAGAACACGTTCTTTCATGTCCATGTGGTTTTGCTTGAGGGGACCATGAGGTCAGGACTGTTACAGACATTGTCCTTTCTTTCCACCATTTTCTTACTGGAGACCTGTAGTCCTCCCCAGGCTGGGCCAGTACCCCCACCAGGGATCCTGGTTCTTTTCAGGAGAATATGGGTGTGGAGAGTCTACTTCCAAGATAATTGTATTTTCCCAGCAGCACCTCACTCACCAGGGAGAGATCACATCTAGTGACAGCCTCTCCTCTAGAGTGACAGAGTCCCCTTCCTAACCTCCTGCACTCCCTCCCTGAGGGCAGGCTCACCCCTTCCTGGGGACTTTAAAATCTCTTATCTGTGGAGGGGTTGTTTATTTGTTGGGAAGACAATTCATCTGCCAGGACCCCCACCCTTTCCCCTGCAATGTGTGTGAAGGATCTTATTCCTCAGTGGTGAGCCCCTCTCCTCCTGACCCGTGTCTCCAGGTATCAGAAGTGTCAATAGCCCTCAGATGCTGACAGCAAAAATGTATTTTGTCTGAGTAGATGGAGGAATTATCCAACTGCAATCATTTTACCTTTAGTAGACAAATAATTTTTATTTTGCAAAGTATAGATTTTATTATTGAATGCTTTTACTTAAACTGTGGAACACTTGTTATGCTCAGAGTTTCTAAGCTGGAGGAAGGAGATTCAGTGGTGAAGTTGTCTCTCATTAGAAGCTTATGTCACAGAAACTAGTGACCTTCAGTTGTTCATCCAGTCAGTTGATTCCACTGGGCTTCTGCCTTCATCTGTCTCTGTCTCCCTCTGAGAATGCAGGTGAGTGAGGCCCAGACTGTTATGTCAGGGAGAAGTAGCCTTCTTTCCTTTACTTGTGTGTGATTCTTCATTTTGAATTTTTATAAATTATATTCACTCAGTGACTTGCTGGGCACGACTTGTCTTGCTGCTGCTGCACTAGTTCTACTTCATGATGAGGTAAGAACAATAAAGGGAAGTAAAGAAAGGCAAAGGGGCTGCAGTCTCTCATTTGCAAGACTTTAGATTTTTTGTTTCTCATTGCAGCTTTCCTAGAAAGTAAAATTCTGCAGTTGTTTTGCGGGCTGAAAGAAAACAAATGTAAGTCTGAATGTCATGAATGTGAAAAAAGGGAAGTGATTTTCTGCTGACACAATGACATATTCTAAGTTAGCAAACTTCAGTGCCGTACAGCTGGGGACGAGGCTGTGGCAGAGGGGAAGGATGAGGCCAGCATGAATAAGAGAAAGGCAGGAACATGGCTGCTTCTGCCAGAGGCACAAAGAAGACCAAGTCCTGGTTCAAGTGACCACCTTCAGCTTTGCCAGACCAGCCACCTGATTTTTCTTTCGTTTAATCCACATGTGATCAGTTATGAGGCAAGAGGGAAGAAATCACACCAACTGTCTCACAAGACGCTGGCAACCAGAACCCTAGTTGCTGGAACACTGAACCTCTCTGGCAGGATCATGGAGATCAGCCTTCTCTGAGCATCTGTATAGGTGATAAATCCAGTCAGGCAATGAAAAGAGTGCTTTGGGAAAACTAGCATTAAAAGGAAGTGAATCAGGGGTTTCTGTGGTGGTGCAGTGGTTAAGAATCTGCCTGCCAGTGCAGGGGACACGGTTTGAGCCCTGATGTGGGAAGATCCCACATACCATGGAGCAACTAAGCCCATGAGCCACACCTACTGAGCCTGTGCTCTAGAGCCTGTGAGCCACAACTACTGAGCCTGTGTCCACAACTACTGAAGCCCAGGGGCCAAGAGCCTGTGATCTGCAACAAGAGAAGCCACCGTAATGAGAAGCCTGTGCACCACAACAAAGAGTAGCCCATGCTCGCCACAGCTAGAGAAAGCTTGCATGCAGCAATGAAAACCCAATGCAGCCAATAAATAAATAAACTTATTTATAAAAACAGAAGGCAATCATATGATTCTAAAAGATTCTGATCTTAATCTGGATAATACTAATTGTGATATTAGAAAAATAATAACTGAATTTTATTATAAGCTTATTATGGACTAGGCATTTTCATACATCTGTAAAATATTAACTCAGTCCTCTCAGTTACTCTGTTTGGAACAGACTCACTTATACAACTGGAGGGAAATACAAATCTGAATGGATGAACTATTCCAATGTACCAAAGATCCAAGTGCAAATCTTAGGGAGAGTTTTTACAATGGCTTGTCTGGAAGAGCCCATTAAAGAAAGTGAAGGAGAGAAATGGACATGGGATTTAGGGACCAACAAGAGGCCATGGCATGAAATCATGCCACAAGGAGGAGAGTGAGATGACAAAGGATCCTTAATTCCACTTCAGATGCCAAAGGGTTTCTGTCTGTTGTTTTGTAGGGCAACACAGGGTATGGTCCCAGTCAGCTGAACAGACTTTAAATTCTAAGGAAAACTAGGCAAAACCACTACTAAATAGTTAGAAAAGGGTAGATTTTTTTTGCCAAATGCAAAAAAGAAGTTTTATGAGTGATTTCATAAATGGAATAGAGTAAAATAACTTCATTAACCCAGGAACTGCAGATCCCTGAAGACTATTTATTAACTCTTGAATTTTCTTATGAGTTCAAGGAGAATGAAAAAGCACCTAAGAATCTCCAGCCATATGAGCTCTGACTCTTCTCCTTCAAGACCTCACTCTTCCCAGGAAACCTCCTCAGGTCACCCTATTTTTCTCATTCTCAGTGAAGACACCTCTGTTTCTCACCTCCAGCCCAGACTGGACATGCTGTTGTCTACTCATGGAGTCTAGTGAAGAACCTCTTCTATTTATTTTTCCAACTACTGGTTAAGATGTGGGTACTGAAGAGGCCTTATGCGTGACCAAGAAGAAGGAGCATATGCCCTTCCTAGACAGAAGCAATGAAGGTTTCTAAAGGCTCCTTAGCAGGGAGTCTGGCTGGAACTGCAGACTCAGCCACACTGCATTGTATGCTTGTCTTTATTTACATTTCTAGCCTTACCCAATTAATTAATCCAATTAATTATCTTTATTTACATTTCTTGCCTCATCCAATTAAAAAATCACTAAAATGCTGTCGGATTGAAATAAACATTATTGAAATCAGCATTAATTGATAAAATTACATTGTTAGCCATAATTTAGGGATGATCTTTGCTTATGTTTTGGACCCTAACCCCCAAGAAAGTTTCAATACTCTGACTTTAATGTACCTACTCAGTGCAGTATGCACCAGCTGCAAAGAGCAGAAAGATAGTTCATCCGTCAGTGTCCTATTTTCAATTTTCTAAATTAAATAAGTGAATTTTCACAAAAGTCTGTTGCTTTTAGAAATTGAATTCTTCAGTATGCACGTTACCGATATATGTCCTTCTGGGAAAACTCTACTTATTGCTAAATGTAACCAAATCCCTGCCTGTGTTCCTTCTATTAAGCATTATTTTATCCTGTTTGTGTTTCAAGAAGGCTGAATCACGATGAAACTTAGGAGATTCCTAGGATCGCATTTATCTGAGGAATAATTGTTCCTGCTCTCTAACGACTTGCTGGGTCCTGGGGAGGAAACAGAAATTTGCCACTGGTACTGGAGTAACCCTTGTCCCTTCCAAGATGCTGCAGGCTGCTGTGGTATCCGTGTCCCCCGTGCTGAGGACACTGCTGGTGGCCAGGCATTTCTGCGATAGCTCTGTGCTCTCAGCATCCACTTCAAACTTCTCATTCTCTGAAAAAGAATGTTCTGGAGAAACACTTGCCTCAATACAGCTCATGTGTGTTGTTCCATGTCCTGAGGACCTGCTGCTGTTCCAGGGAACGCTGTAAACATCTTTGCTCTCCTTCCACGTTCTCAGTCTGCTGCTGTCTTTCACCTCCATGTGTCATGCGGTTGGGTGTTTTGAGCAAATGAGAGTGCTGAGCCGGTGGGCCCCTCCTAGTGCCATCAGCATGTGGAAGTGCCCAAACAGAGGCACAGATGAGCTCCTGGATTCTATAGCAGCTCATCGGATGTGGACATGTGGGCAGTGCCAGTAAAGAATGTCACTCGCCACCCGACTCTGCAAGGCTTCGTTCATGAGCCACTGAGCTCACTGACCTCCAACACTCGCTGAAAGGAGTTCAGGGCAGGGATCAGGAATGAGGCACTCTGTGCTCTGGGAAAAAGCTGGCAGAACAGGCCTTCAAATAGTTATTTTCAGGAGAAAATTGTATGAATCCAGACGCTTGCATCACCTCATACCTAGAAAAGCCTTAAAATTGTTAACAGGGACATCTGTTCCTCTTGACTAGCAGCAACCTTCTACCAAGAGGTGTGATTGCATGTGACCCCCTCACCAAAATCACAGATACACTGCCCACCCTGTCACCTCTTCGGAGAAGTTCCTTGGTGCTATCTGAGAGGGTGTCTCGTAGGCTATAGGCCTAAGTAAGTTCCCCACCTCTGCCCCCCAAGAAAAGCTGAACTCACAGCTCTCATGCTGTGTGATCTTTTCAGTGGACAGCTGTGGTGAGCAAGGAAGGGACCCAGAACAGACTTCTTTCCTTCACCTTAACTCCAGGAGGATGTGGAGCCTTGGTACCAGTAGGCCTCTTGTGCCCATCCACCTCCTTGGAGAGTCCAGACAAGGCTGGGCGAGTGTCTCCTGGTTCTTGAACCTCCCAATTATTGGTTGATGATCCTGAGTTTTATTTGGTGGTATACACCACATATCTGCCCCCCAGCTGAAGGATCCTGGGGAGTGCCCCCCAACTGAAAGAAACTGCAGAGCCTGGTTGAAAGACACGGGGAATAAAGTGCCCCCCTCTCCATCTGAAAGATACTGGGATAGCCCAGGTGAAAGACACAAGGATTTGCTCATTTGAAAGACTCTGAGCCTTCTGGGCTGACTGCTTAGGTAGGAGGCTGACCTGACATCTTTCCTCAATTCAGCTACCCTAACAGAATTGGTCAGGATAAGAGTGAAGATACCACGTAATAGCTTTGCTCCAAAGAAGAGGGACAAGACTCCCCCCTGTCCGGTAAGGCTTTCTCGGGAAACTGAGACTTTTACGGGGCGTGGTGGAGGCAGAGTCCTCATTCAGTGCAATGGTTCCATAGTGAAACACACTCATTAATGAGAAAGAGATCATGTGTAAGAATTGGCCATTCAGTGATTCAAAAACCCAAAGTGGGCTTAGAAACAGACTTGTAAGAGTCCCGAAAGGACTCTAGGGTGACACCTCGTGGAGTTAAGTTCACAAGCAGCACAGCAGCCCACCACACAATTTCATTAGTGCATTTTATCCCCAGCAAATTCAACTTTAAAATGTGAAATAGAGTCCCTGAAAGAGAGAAACAAGAGTCATCAGAAGACCAGTCTCCACCTAACACTGCAGCCAGGTTTATGTACATACAAAACTTACACTTACAAGTACTTACTTAATTGGGTGTTAAGGAAAATCTTGCCCTGAAAATGACCAAGATGGGGCTCTTTTATTGCCTGTGCAGTTAACATAGAGAAAGCCAGCTTGATAAAGCATCTTTTCAGAATTCTGACCCTGAGTGAATAAGTCCTTCTAGGAAAACTAGTTTTTCTCTTCCTGTGCCTTGGGATGTGAATGTTCTACCAGGACTGTCAGGAATACTTACCTTATCTAGGCCATCTTGAGACTGAAAGTAAAAAGAAGTGGGGCAAGTGGCGCTTTTATATTTAACTTATCCCAACTGATATTTATAAACTAGTGAGTTTTATTTCATCATCCCTGATTCATGACTAATTTTTAAAATGAAGCTATGAGACCTCTGGTTGCATCTGTTTATATATCCATATGTCCATTATAGATATGTCTTTACCCTTGGGTGGTATGATCAAAATTAATTTGTAAATGAGCTCTACTTAATTGGCTTATAGGAAACTAAGCACTTATATAAACTCTCAGAAATATAAAAGAAACTAACCCAAATGACTTTCATGTTCACATAAACTGGGAAATATTCATTATTAAAGTCATATTTGGTGTTACAGTTAATTTATGTTTGTTGGTTTCATTAATACAGACCAGTCTTTAGAGTCATCAACATTAAGTATAATACTTTAATTATACTTAGATTTACTAGAAGTCAAATAAGATCTTATTCTATCTGTTGCAAATATAAATTTGTCAGGAAGAAAATTAACTTGGTATGATGAAAATTTTTGTAAGTAAATTACACGTAAATGAGGTAAGAAATTTTAGGAAAGCTCTTTGGGACTACTTATATTTTAGGAATGTCTATGTAAAGAAGGTTTCTCCAGCCACTCAGCCATAAAAGAAAAGAAACTTTGCTGTTTACAGCAACATGGATAGACTTGAGGGCATTATGCTAAGTGAAATGTCTGACAGAGAAAGACAAATACTGTATGATATCACTTATATGAGGCATCTAAAAAATACAACAAACTAATAAATATAACACAAAAGAAAGAGACTCACAGATATGGAGAACAAACTAGTGGTTACCAGTGGGGAGAGGGGTAATATAGAGGTAGGTGGAAAAGGGTTATTATGGGATTATAGAAAATCATGTGTGTATAACTTTTGAAAATTGTAAAACACTATAGAAGTTAACAAAGTTTTCATTCAGTTAAAAAAGGTGAACATATATTACACATAGAAAAACCAAAATAAAAACAAAAAATAATTTCACCACACATTTGTAACTTCAAACATTAGAGTTTTGCTACATTAATTTAAATGATAGAAGTTTATTGACTATCTAAGTCATTCCCAAATAAAATGATGTACTGAAACATTAATTACTGAACACTAGTTTTCTTTTACAGAAGAACTACAGATACTTAGGACAATTAATAAGTATATTTGGTGCTAAGACATTTTCTATAAGATAGTACATGTTTTTAGAAACTATTATTAGTACTTATACTTTTGCTGGTCTATAGAATACTAGTACCAAGACAGCTCGTAATTGATTACTACTTAGTTTTCACTAGAAATTAAGGTTTTTAAGAATGAAGGATTCTAATTTATGTATAATTAAAGCTACTAGAAACAATAAAGGAAACATTTCTGTATAGAGGAGAGTGGGATGTGTATTTTTAGTAAAAGAATATATGAGGAATAGAAATGCATTTTGTTGAAAGGAAAATAATTTGTCCTAAGGCTGATTATTTGCAGATAGGAAGGAAAATCGGGGACAAATTAATATGGGTATAGAGAGCTGTAGAAGGTTCACTGTAGGAGGTTCCTGAGAAAGAAAAAGTCTTTAGAATGGTATTGTATGTCTGGTCACAACTGCCTAAGATTGCAATAAATTTAGTTGAGTTTTACCGTTAAATGTAAAGTGGTGTAAATCTAAATTTGGTTTTTCTCTCTGTTAAGAGGACAAAGTTTTTGTAAAATTTTGATCTGCTTTCAATAACAGATTATATATTCTCCTTACCTTTACCTAGTAATCTGTTATAACTTTCTGTATTTGCCTTTGAAATCTTTTGCTGTCACTTTGGTTAAGTGAATAAGTATTGTTTCACAGTGACTTTTGATCCTATTTGACCAAGTGTTTTAAGACTTTTTGCTGTTTTTTGACAAACTCCCCAAATCAAATTCTAATGAAGTTCCTTTGCACTCTAGCTAACTTTGAGATGCTCCCAAGAGTCTCTGAAACATCCCAAAGAGAGATATTAAACTTATTAGGTTCATTTGGTATGTTAAATTACATAGGAAGCATTGTCAGATGAGTACTAAATCTCCTTAGGTTAGTGTATAGGTAAATATTATTATTTTTTTTAATTAATAAATTTATCTTATTGGCTGTGTTGGGTCTTTTTTGCTGTGCGCAGGCTTTCTTTTTAGTTGCGGTAAGTGGGGTCTACTCTTCGTTGTAGTGCGTGGGCTCCTCATTGCCGTGGCTTCTCTTGTTGCAGAGCACAGGCTCTAGGCACGTGGGCTTCAGTAGTTGCAGCACATGGGCTCAGTAGTTGTGGCTCACAGGCTCTAAAGCGCAGGCTCCGTAGTTGTGGTGCACGGGCTTAGTTGCTCTGCAGCATGTGGGATCTTCCTGGAGCAGGGATCGAACCCGTGTCCCCTACGTTGGCAGGCGGATTCTCAACCACTGCACCACCTAGGAAGCCCAGTAAATATTATTAATACAGACATTCTAGAAATTATATGGAAGTCCTAAAAATCTGGTATGTCCTGGTAAAATGCTTCCAGTTATGATTCTAGTTATCTTAAAATGTTATCTGTCACAGCAGGAATCAAGTTTCTTTGTCAATTGCATTGTAATCCGATGTTTAACCATGCTTTCTGAAGTCTTTTGTTATTCATGTACAGTTATTGTTTTACTCTGATGCCTTTGCAAAAATGCTTCTATTTCAAGGAGATTCATAGCAAGGACTTCTTAACAGGTACAGGTTTCTGATGACTTTCAGATCATACCACTGAACTCAGGAAGAAATGAAAGAATTCTAATGGGAACCCTGATGGCTTTATAAAACTGTTAATAAGAGATCAAGGATTAGTTACATAAGACCGAGTGAACTGGTGACTATGGTTATAATTTTTATGGGCTCTGGCTGAAATACTACTGGCTTTTTACCTATGTTTTCCAGATATAAGGAAGCCCTTCCCCTCAAGCTAATTATGACTTACAGCAATTTGGTAAATCATACCTTTGTAAGCTGAATTGAAACATGTATCTTTTCTCTGTACCTGGTCCCTCCAGAGATTGAAAACTCTAAGGTGCCCAGCAGCCTTATCAGATGAATAAAGAAGCCTACCTCCTGATAGGTGCAGGAATCTCAGGATAATTTTAGACTCTCAAGAAGAGAAGAATTCACCCAAATCTGTAGATACTGCTGGTGGAATCTGCTGGCAAGCCCTTAGCATGACTTTCCTGGCTTTAAGAGGCCTTTTAAAATTCAATCTGAGGGACTTCCCTGGTGGCCCAGTGGTTAAGAATGCACCTACCAATGCAGGGGACACAGGTTCGAACCCTGGTCCAGGAAGATCCCACATGCTGTGGAGCAACTAAGCCCATGTGCCGCAACTACTGAGCCTGCACTCTAGAGCCCGTGAGCCTCAACTATGGAGCCCTCAAGCCACAACTACTGGAGCCTGTGTACCTGGAGCCCATGCTCCGCAATAAGAGAAGCCACCACAATGAGAAGCCCACACACTGCAACAAAGAGGAGCCCCTGCTCATCACAACTAGAGAATGCCTGCACACAGCAACAAAGAACCAACACAAGCCAATGAATAAATAATTAAAATAACAGTTATACCAAAAAATTCCATCCTTATAAAGAGTTCCAGCAAAGCCAAGTTTAAAAGAGCCTGTAAGATCAATTACACTTAATCAGGCCAAGCTTATTGAAACCAGACTTATTTTGCCAACAACTTAGTCTTAATTTGGGTGTATTTGGTGGAAATAATGGTGATTTTAGAGAGAAAAAAAAGTTTCAATACTATGCCTTTATGGATATTAAATTGTAGTGTTGTTGAATTTTCTAAGACTCACTTCCAGGATGGCTTCTCATTACTGTGCTGCATTATTGTAAAATTTAATTGACTTCATAAAAGGACATTCTAAGCTCGTTTCTGAAGCTTATCACAGTAATCTATCTTTGGATGAAGATCAGATGCCACCAGGAGATTCGGAATCCTGGAAAAGACATCATTGGAAGGTCTCTCTCCGACCTAGATGGAAGGACCCTTATCAGGTACTCTTAACTATCTCATGCATGGCAAAACTGAAGGTAATTGACTCTTGGATTAAATTTTCACACTTAGAAAGGGCCCCTCACTGGACTGGTTTATAGCTTGGACTGCTGACCTCAAACTCATCTTAAAACAAGGCTCAAGGGACTTCCCTGGTGGTCCAGTGGTTAAGACTTCGCCTTCCAATGCAGGGGGTATAGGTTCAGTCCCTAGTCAGGGAGCTAAGATCCCACATACCTTGGGGCCAAAAAGCAAAAACATAGAACAGAAGCAATATTGTAACAAATTCAATAAAGACTTAAAAAAAAAAAAACAAGGCTCAAACAGAGGACAAACTACGCTCACACCAAGACGAGATGACGATGACATCGGAAGTAGACACCTGACCCATGATGCCAGACCAGGCCTGTTTACCAATTACTTTGACAATTGCTCACCTTTGCTTCTGCACCAAATGTATTTCCTTCTTGGGCTCAATCTTATGCAGTCTTCAGAAACCAATCCAGCTGTTGGGTTTATGGTTGAGTACTTCTGGTTTACTTAGGTTGGTTTCTCTTCACCAAGGGTCCAATGGATAGCCCTTAGGAAATTTAGTCTAGAAGAAAGCAGTTACAGTTCTGTTTGGGCCACTATTGATAGGATCCCCCCACTTGACCAATCAATCAGAGTTGCTCTGACTATGACCATAAAAATGAAGTTTCTTTAATGGTACTCAAGCCCAATCAGAACAAAGAGCTAAATTTCAACCAAAGAATATACCCTCAGTTATGGGATGGATTTATATGGCTAACATCAGGCTACAGTCATTTAAGTTTAAGGGTCCCCCTTATGTTGGAAACAATTAACCATACTAAGGATAAGCAGCCTAATAACACCAGGAAATTGGGACGGGTGCCTTGTGAATAGTGTGTGTATATCGTTTCCTTTCACGATAAGGATGGGTTCGGAACAGACAATCAGATAACCTTGGGGATATGCTGGGTCAAACCTAATGGAACTTCTTGGATTGAGTTCTTGATTACGCCCTTACGAATGCTACTAGCTATCTTAATTATATCCTGCCTATGTAACAAGATTGTTTTTTCTTGCATTACCAAATGAATGACTGAGCCTATGAGGTGATGTGGAATGGTTGATCAAATATATACTTTTATATAAGATTTTTTTTAAGCTCTTTATTGGAATGTATTTGCTTTACACTCTTCTAACAGTTTT
The DNA here is from genome assembly GCF_030028045.1 of Hippopotamus amphibius kiboko. NCBI lineage: Eukaryota > Metazoa > Chordata > Mammalia > Artiodactyla > Hippopotamidae > Hippopotamus > Hippopotamus amphibius. Next base: position 82,451,328 of record NC_080187.1, on the reverse strand, counting down.
TGAGGTACACCAAAGTGAATCAGCTGTATTTAAACATATATCCCCATATCCCCTCCCTCCCGCGACTCCCTCCCCCCCCTCCCTGTCCTGGCCCTCTAAGGCATCACCCATCATCAAGTTGATCTCCCTTTGTTATACAGCAACTTCCCACTAGCTATCTATTTTACAGTTGGTAGTGTATATATGTCTATGCTACTCTCTCATTTCATCCCAGCTTCCCCTTCACACACAACCCCAGCCCCATGTCCTCAAGTCCATTCTCTACATCTTGCCCTGTCACTGGGTTCATCAGTACCATTTCTTCAGATTCCATATATATGCGTTAGCATACAGTATTTGTTTTTCTCTTTCTGACTTACTTCACTCTGTATGACAGTCTCTGGGTCTATCCACCTCATTACATATAGTTCAATTTCATTCCTTTTTACAGCTGAGTAATATTCCATTGAATATATGTGCAACATCTTCTTTATCCACTCATCTGTTGATGGGCATTTAGGTTGCTTCCATGTCCTGGCTATTGTAAATAGTGCTGCAATAAACATTATGGTACATGTTTCTTTTTGGATTATGGTTTTCTCTGGGTATATGCCCAGTAATGGGATTACTGGGTCATATGGTAGTTCTATTTGTAGTTTTTTAAGGAACCTCCAAATTGTTTTCCATAGTGGCTGTACCAACTTACATTCCCACCAACAGTGCAGGAGAGGTCCCTTTTCGCCACACCCTCTCCAGCATTTATTGTTTCTAGATGTTTTGATGATGGCCATTCTGACCGGTGTGAGGTGATACTTTATTGTGGCTTTGACATGCATTTCTCTAATGATTAGTGCTGTTGAGCATCTTTTCATGTGTTTGTTAGCTATCTGCATGGCTTATTTGGAGAAATGTCTATTTAGGTTTTCTGTCCATTTGTGGATTGGGTTATTTGCTTTTTTGGTATTAAGCTGCATGAGCTGCTTGTATATTTTGGAAATTAATCCTTTGTCCATTGCTTCATTGGCAACTATTTTTTCCTATTCTGAGGTTTGCCTTCTTGTCTTGTTTATGGGTTCTTTCACTCTGCAAAAGCTTTTAAGTTTCATTAGGTCCCATTTGTTTATTCTTCATTTTATTTCCATTATTTTAGGAGGTGCATCAAAAAGGATCTTGCTTTGATGTATGTCATAGAGTGTTCTGCCTATGTTTTCCTCTCGGAGTTTTATAGCATCTGGCCTTACATGTAGGTCTTTAATCCATTTTGAGTTTATTTTTGTGTATGGTGTTAGGAAGTGTTCTAATTTCATTCTTTTACATGTAGCTGTCCAGTTATCCCAGCACCACTTATTGAAGGGGCTGTCTTTTTTCCATTGTACATTCTTGCCTCCATTCTTGCCTCCTTTGTCAAAGATAAGGTGCCCATATGTGCTTGGTTTTACCTCTGAGTTCTCTGTTCTGTTCCATTGATCCTCCTTTCTGTTTTTGTGCCAGTACCATACTGTCTTGATCACTGTGGCCTTGTAGTATAGTTTGAAGTCAGGAAGCCTAATTCCACCAACTCCATCTTTCCTTCTCAAGATTGCTATTCGGGGTCGTAAGATTTCTTGTTCTAGTTCTGTGAAAAATTCCATTGGTAATTTGATAGGGAATGTGTTGAATGTGTAAATTGCTTTGGGTAAGATAGTCATTTTCACAATATTGATTCTTCCAATCCAAGAATATGGTATGTCCCTCCATCTGTTTGTGTCGTCTTTGATTTCTTTCATCAGTGTCTTATAGTTTTCTGCATACAGGTCTTTTGCCTCCTTAGGCAGCTTTATTCCTAGCTATGTTATTCTTTTTGTTGCAATGGTAAATGGAGTTTCCTTAATTTCTCTTTCTGCTCTTTCATTGTTAGTGTATAGGAATGCAAGAGATTTCTGCGCATTAATTTTGTATCCTGCTACTTTACTAAATTCATCACTTAGTGCTAGCAGTTTTCTGGTAGTCTTTAGGGTTTTCTATGTATAATATCATGTCATCTGCAAAGAGTGACACTTTTACTTCTTCTTTTCTAATTGGGATTCCTTTTATTTCATTTTCTTCTCTGATTGCTGTGGCTAAAACATCCAAAAGTATGTTGAATAATAATGGTGAGAGTGGACACCCTTGTCTTGTTCCTGTTCTTAGAGGGGATGCTTTCAGTTTTTCACCATCTAGAATGATGTTTGCTGTTGGTTTGTCATATATGGCTTTTATTATGTTGAGGTAATTTCCTTCTGTGCCCATTTTCTGGAGAGTTTTTAAAATGGATGTTGAGTTTTGTCAAAAGCTTTTTCTGCATCTATTGAGATGATCATATGGTTTTTGTCCTTCAACTTGTTAATATGGTGTATCACGTTGATTGATTTGTGTATATTGAAGAATCCTTGCATCCCAGGGATAAATCCCACTTGTTCATGGTGTATGATCTTTTTAATATGCTGTTGGATTCTGTTAGCTAGTATTTTGTTGAGGAGCTTTGCATCTATATTCATCAGGGATATTGGCCTGTAATTTTCTTTTTTTGTGACATCGTTGCCTGGTTTTGGTATGCGGGTGATGGTGGCCTCGTAGAATGAGTTTGGGAGTGTTCCTCCTTCTGCTATAATTTGGAAGAGTTTGAGAAGGATAGGTATTAGGTCTTCTCTAAATGTTTGATAGAATTCACCTGTGAAGCTATCTGGCCCTGGGCTTTTGTTTGTTGGGAGATTTTTAATCAGAGCCTCAATTTCCATTCTTGTGATTGGTCTGTTCACATGTTCTATTTCTTCCTGGTTCAGTCCTGGAGAATTGTACTTTTCTAAGAATTTATGCATTTCTTCCAGGTTATCCAATTTATTGGCATATAGTTGCTTGTAGTAGTCTCTCATGATGTTTTGTATTTCTGCGTTGCCAGTTGTTACTTCGCCTTTTTCATTTCTAATTCTGTTGATTTGCATCTTCTCCCTTTTTTCCTGATAAGTTTGGCTAATGGTTTATCAATTTTGTTTATCTTCTCAAAGAACCAGCTTTTAGTTTTATTGATCTTTGCTATTGTTTGCTTCCTTTCTTTTTCATTTATTTCTGATCTGATATTTATGATTTCTTTCCTCCTGCTCACTTTGGGGTTTCTTTGTTCTTTCTCTAATTATTTTAGGTGTAAGGTTAGGTTGTTTATTCAATATTTTTCTTGTTTCTTGTGGTAGGACTGTATTGCTATAAACTTCCCTCTTAGAACTGCTTTTGCTGCGTCCCATAGGTTTTGGGTCATTGTGTTTTCATTGACATTTGTTTCTAGGTATTTTTTGATTTCCTCTTTGATTTCTTTAGTGATTTCTTGGTTGTTTAATAGCATATTGTTTAATCCCCATGTTTTTGTATTTTTTACAGTTTTTCTCCTGTAATTGATATCTAGTCTCATGGCATTGTGATTAGAGAAAACGCTTGATACAATTTCAATTCTTTTGAATTTACCGAGGCTTGATTTGTCACCCAAGATGTGATCTATCCTGGAGAATGTTCCATGTGCACTTGAGAAGAAAGTGTATTCTGTAGTTTTTGGATGGAATGTCCTATAAATATCAATGAAGTCAAGATGGTCTCATGTGTCATTTAAAACTTGTGTGTCCTTATTTATTTTCTGTTTGGATGATCTGTCCATTGATGTAAGTGGGGTGTTAAAGACTCCCACTATTATTGTGTTCCTGTCAATTTCCCCTTTTATGGCTGTTAGCATTTGCCTTATGTATTGAGGTGCCCCTGTGTTGGGTGCAGAGATATTTACAATTGTTATATGTTCTTCTTGGATGGATCATTATGTAGTGTCCTTCCTTGTCTCTTGTAATAGTCTTTATCTTAAAGTCTAATTTGTCTGCTATGAGTATTGCTACTCCAGCTTTCCTTTGACTTCCATTTGCATGGAATGTCTTTCTCCATCCCCTTACTTTCAGTCTATATGTGTCCCTTGGTCTGAAGTGGGTTTCTTGTAGGCAGCATATGTAAGGGTCTTGTTTTTGTATCCATTCAAGCAATCTGTGTATTTTGGTTGGAGCATTTGCTCCATTGACATTTAAGGTGATTATTGACATGTATATTCCTATTACCATTTCCTTAATTGTTTTCGGTTTGTTTTTGTAGGTCTTTTCCTTCTCTTGTGTTTGCTGCTTAGAAGAGTTCCTTTAGCAATTGTTGTAAGGCTGGTTTGGTGGTGCTGAATTCTCTCAACTTTTGCTTGTCTGTAAAGCTTTTGATTTCTCCATTGAATCTGAATGAGATTCTTGCTGGATAGAGTATTCTTGGCTGTAGGTTTTTCTCTCTCAGGACTTTCAATATATCCTGCCACTCCCTGCTGGCCTGCAGAGTTTCTGCAGAAAGATCAGCTGTTTTCCTTATGGGTTTTCCCTTATATGTTATTTGTTGCTTTTCTCTTGCTGCTTTTAATATCTTTTCTTTGTGTTTAATTTTCATTAGTTTGATTAATATGTGCCTTTGTGTATTTCTCCTTGGGTTTATTCTGTATGGGACTCTCTGCACTTCTTGGACTTGATGAATTATTTCCTTTCCCATGTTGGAGAAGTTTTCGACTCTAACCTCTTCAAATATTTTCTCAGACCTTTTCTTTTTTTCTTCTTCTTCTGAGATGCCTATGATTCGAATGTTGGTGTGCTTAATGTTGTCAGCAAGGTCTCTGAGACTGTCTTCCATTCTTTTTATTCTTTTCTCTTTTTCCTGCTCTGTGGCAGTTATTTCCCCCATTCTATCTTCCAACTCACTTATTCATTATTCTGCTTCAGTTATTCTGTGGTTTATAGCATCTAGAGTATTTTTAATTTTGGTTATTTTGTTATCTATTACTGTTTGTTTGTTCTTGAGTTCTTCTGAGTCCTTATTAACTGTTTCTTGTATTTTCTGTATTTTGTTATCGAGATTTTGCATCATCTTTACTGTCATTACTCTGAATTCTTTTTCAGGCAGTTTTCCTATTTCCTCTTCATTTATTTGGTCTTGTGTATTTTTACTTTGTTCCTTCATCTGTGACATATTTTTTTGTCATCTCATTTTCCCGCCACTTTGGATGGGTGGGATTGTGTTCCTGTCCCACTGGGTGTTTGGCCTGAGGCTTCAAGCACTGGAGTTTGTAGGCTGTTGAGTATAACTGAATCTTGGTGTTGAGGTGAGAACCTCTGGGAGACCTCACTCTGAAGAATATTCCCTGGGAACTGGGTTTCCCTGTTAGTCCAATGTTTTGGACTCAGAGCTCCCACCTCAGGAGCTCAGGCCTGAACCTGGGCTTGTGAATCAAGATCCCACAAGCCGTGTAGAGAGGGAAAATGAGAAAAAATTAAAAAAAAAAAGTAAGAGAACAGCAGAACAATAGCAAGATAAATAATATGATAATAGGAAATTAACAGATGTGTTAGGAAAATAAAAAGATGGAGCAACAACTGGAAGGTAAAACAATTGCAATACTCTAAGTGAGGAGGTGGGAAGGAAAAAAAAGAAATAGAAAAAAAAAGAAAAAAGAAAAACAAAAGCTAGAAAAGGCCTTGGCTGTGGGGCTGGGGCTTAGACACAGGGGGCGGGGGGGGGAGTTAGGCAATGGGCAGGGTCTATGCTTAGAAAGGCCCTGGGTGTGGTGGGGAATTGGGCTTAGGTCCAATGAGGCAGAGGGCCCCAGGAATGCCTCTGGTCCTGGGGGCAAATGTCCATGTCAAGGTACCCAGTGGGCTCCCTGGGCCCGAGTTGGTGGGAGAAATGCTAGGTACCTCCCCTAGTCCTCCAGTCTCAGAGGGTCCTTCCCCTTGGGTTCTCTTCTTTCCCACCCCCTCTCTTCTATTCCCCTAGCATCCTCACAGCTGCAGAGGGCACTGGAAGGCAGGAGACCAGACTCTCATGCCCAACAGGCTTCCTAGGGTAACAACTGTGGCACTTCCCCAGATCTCCCAGTCTCATAGGGTCCCTGTCTGCCTCTCTTCCTCTCCCCTGTCCCCCACTCTCCTAGGTTGCAAGCAGCTGGAGGGGGCCCTGGAGTGTGACAGACCCAGTCCGTGAGCCTAGCAGGCTTCCCAAAGTTAGTGGGCAGGGGAAATACCCTCTCTGCCTCCCTTGATCCTCCAATCCCAGAAGGCCCCCTCCCCTGCCCACCTCTCCTCTTCTCCCCTGCTTTCCTTCTACACCCCCAGGACCAGTGAGACCTAGAGGGGCCCCTGGAGGATGGAAGACCAGGCCTGGGGGTGCAACTGGCCTCCCAGTGCCAAGTGGGTAGGGAGATTTCCCGCAGCGTCCTCCTGATCCTCCAGTCCTGCAAGATTCCCCCCAGTGCTGTCTGCCTCTCTTCCTCTTCTCCTCACCTCCCTCTCTCCCATGCCTGTACGGCCCATTCAGCTGGAGAGACTGAGGGACCAGACTCGGGAGCCCAGCAGGCCCACCACACCCAAGTGGGCAGGGGAAAGGTCCTCCACCCCTCCCCTGGTCCTCTGCTCCTGGAACATCCCACCACCAGTCTGCCTCTCTTCCCCTGCCATGCTCCAACATCCCCAGGACCGATGTGTCTGGGAGGGGACCCTGGAGAGTTGGAGATCAGGCCTGAGAGCCCAGCAGGCTTCCTGGGCCAGTGGGCAGCGGAAATGCCTTCCGCTCCTCCCCCAATCCACTGATCCCAGAGGGTCCTTCCCCCCTTCTACCTCTCTTCTTTTTCCCCCACCGCTTCCCTCCTGTACTTCTAGGACCAAAGGCTGGGAGGAGCCTTGGAGGGTGGAGGACCTGCCCAGAAGAAATGCCTGCTGGCACCTCCCCTATTCTTCTGACCTGGAGAGATCCCTTCCCACCCCCACTGTCTGCCTCTCTCCCTCCCCCCCACCCCCACACCCCCAGAACCCTGGAGGTGCTGGAGGGGGGCCCAGAGAGTGAAGGATCAGGCCCAGGAGCCCAGTCGGCCTCCCTGGCCAAGATGGCAGGCGAAACACCCTGTCACCTCCCCTCCTCCAATCTCAAAGCCCCCACCCCCTCCTGTCCACCTCGCCACCTCCTGGCCCCTCCTCCCTCCTTCCCACACCCCCAGGACCCAGGCGGCCCGGAGGGGCCCCTGGAGGGTGGAGGACCCTGCTGGGGAGCCCAGCAGGCCCCCACGCCGGGGAGCTCAGCAGGCCTCCTGGGTGGGAGCAGCCCAGTTGCAGTTTCCCCGATCTCCCCAGCCCCCAACGGTCCCACCAGGCGGGAAGCTCCCCCATCACCCAGCCACCTCCCAGGAGCGCTGGTCCTGTCCAACTTCCCCTCCCCCGCCCCCCTGACTTCCCCCAGGTCCTACCTGTTCCTCCGGAGTTCCTGCAGTCTGCTTGGGCCTCAGGTCCCCCCTGACCTCCAGCAGCTGTTCTATTTGTGGGGAGACCCAATCTCCACGTCTTCCCACGCTGCCATCTTGACTCTGCTCCTCCCCATATAGGATTAATGATTGTAGCAGTGTAACTCTCGATATGGGAAGAACCAGCCAGAGGGAATCATTTCCTGGACCAGAAGAGACTGGTGAGACCGGTGGCCCAGAGACTTCTGGCTGCTGATTAATAGGGCCTAGTCCAGTAATAGCACACTGAGTGACCTGTCAGTGAAATCCTGGCCTGACTCAGCATGAGCATTCCTAGCACCGTGGGACAAAATGGTCATGAAATGCCTCCCAAAACATGGTTGAATTTATGACCTGAGGAGGCCCTGCCACCTAAGAAATGTCACTCACCATGCGACTGTACAAGGATTGGTTCATTAGCCACTGCCGTCCCTGACCTCCAACACAATTTGAAAGGAATTCAGGGAGGAAACCAGGAATGAGGCCCTCTGTGCTCTGGGATAACACTGGCAGAACAGGCCTTCAGGTAGTTAGATGTTTTCAGGAGAAATCTTTATGAATGCAAATTCTTGCGTCTTCTCATACCTAAAAAAGCACTGAGATTGTTAATGGAGACATCTGTTCCTCCTGACTAGCAGCAGCCTTTTACCAAGTTGTGTGTTCAGTTGCAGATACCCCCTTAGCCAAGATCATATATATACGCACCTCTCCGCTTACCTCTTTGGAGCCATTCCACGGAGGTGTCTGAGAGGCTATCTCCCAGGCTATAGTCCTCAGTAAGTCCCCCTACCCCCACCAAAAACTGAACGCAGAGCTCTTGTGTTCTGTGGGGGTGGTTTCTGTCCGCAAAGGGTTCCCTCTATTTACTGTATTTCTCGGGGAGACTGGACAGCCTGAATCTGCAGCGCTCGGCAGGCAGAGAGGGTACAGTCATGGCCATAACCACACTCTCCCTCCCTGTGCTCACGAGATGCAGCTGCTTCAAGCAGGCACGGCCCTGAGATCCGTCACCGCTCCAGGGGAACCCGTTTGGGGGTCGTGGATCCTTGTGCCCTTCTGCCGTCACGCTGCACAGGGACCTACCTGTGCTGGACGGGCGTGTGGTTAGCACCCTCGCCCGTCAGCCCCCAGAGCCCCACCTCCCCCTTCCTTCGTCCCCTCAGCGCTCCGCTACTTCCGTACATGATCCAGGTGGGGCTACAGAGCTCTTTCGAGGTAGCATACGCATATGCAGCCACGTCATACAGTTTCTGCCCGTGGAATATAAAAGACCGGAAGGAGAGGTAAATGCATGTTACTAAGTGAATGAGGAGCCGGTCTGAAAAGGCTACATACCATGTGATTCCAACTATATAACCTTCTGGAAATGGAAAAACTATGAAGAAGTAGAAAGATCAGTGGTTTCCAAGGGTTGGGGGGAATGAACAGGTGGAGCACAGAGGATTTTTAGGATGGTGACACTGTAATGGTAATGTCACCATACATTTGTCCAAACCCGTAGAATACACCACAGCAAGAGTGAACCTAAATGTAAACTGTGGACGCTGGCTGACAGTGGTGTGTAACTGTTGGTTCATCGATTATAACAGATGTTCCACCTGGTGGGAGATGTTGACGATGGGGAAGGCTCTGACTGTATATGTGCTGGGAGTCTTTGGGAAATCCCTATACAGTCAGCTTTCAATATGCTGTGAACCTACAACTGCTCTAAAAAAATTTTTTAATGTTTAAAATATACAAGAGCTAAAGAAACAGTCTTCTTTCAGTGTAAGGCTCAGTTCTTCCAAAACAAAGCCTTTTTTTTTTTTTTTTTTTTTTTAACTCTGGAGAAAACTCTCCTGCAAGGAGACAGAGGTCTGCATAGAACAGAAGCTGGCTCTGCCGACTTGGTCTCTGTCTTTGTCCATCCTGGCCGGTAGGTGGCACTCATACCTCATAAATATTCTAATAATCCACAAAATATAATGAATCATGTTTTCTATTTCCTTTTTTGTAACAGCTAAGTTAACACGGACATTCCGTCATTTCCCAAAGATATTCACAAGGAGGGAAAAAAATGCTAGCATATTAGTTTCTGACAAACCTAGAACTTTCATTCAACTTTCACTTTTATGTCTGTAGTCTTAAAGGGAAATTGACAGCCAGAAACTATAATGGAAATGGAAACAGCTGAATGAATGGACAGTACAGCTTAATGCAGAGTGAATGGGGAGCACAATGGGGATTTTAATACTGAGGGGAAGGCAAGGATTGTGCTATGGGAGTGAAACAATGGGATCCAGGAAAGCAGAGAGGAAAGGGGGTGTGTGCCAGGTATTGGAATCAGCAAATACATATATATTATATATGTAGTATATTTTGTATCCATATGTACCGTATATGTGTACTATTGTATTAGTTATATAATCGCATACAACTGATGAGACTCAATGGATGATACCCTGCTAAGTGCTCTTAAATATTCTAGTGTGTTTAATACAACAGCTCTGGGAATATTTTCACTTACTTTCTCTTTGAGGAAACTGAGGCTCAGGGAAGTTAAGTGATTCCCCAGGATCACACATATGTCCTGGAAGAACCTAGATTCAATGCAGAATCCTATTATCATATCATAAATAATTACTGAAGTTTCATCTTGTGCAATTCTCCAACCCTTTGTTTTCTTCTTCAGTGCTTTCTGAAGATCATTCTTCCCTGGCTGCATCCTAAGTGCACTGGCTACTCCAGCTCTGTGCCCTTTCCAGGCTCTCCTTTTCTGGCTCAGTCATAAAAGTTGAAGGTTTTCATAAGCTTTAGGTCATCTTCTCATTCCCCTGACTACTCCTAAGGAAGGACATCCGTTACCATGTATTGATTTCCAAATAGGCAACAAACAACTGCATCTTAGTCTCTCCAGGATGTACATTGTTGCAGAATCCAGTCCACATGTTCATCTATCAGTGGAAAGTCTGCCTTTAGATGTTTCTTGGGCACTCGATAGACTACATCTGTTTTTCTCCTTTCTTGACATGCCTCACTTCTGCTTCTGGTGAGACAACCCCTTGTCCTCTGCTTATCATTGTAACATGAAACATAATTGAAATTCATTGATCATGGTGGTTCTTTTTTCATCTCTTTCTTTTCCAAACTGAAAGCGCCAGAGGAAGAGGTTTTTTAATTTGCTTTTCAACTTTGTGTTCTCAGAACAATCACATAATCTGACATAGAAATATGAAGTTTTAAAACATAACTGACTGGAAAAAATGAATGAGTTGGGTGAATTCATCATAGTTTTCCAATATTGGTTGCATATTTAGGTTATTTCCTTTTTAAGAATACACAAATCCAAGATATCTTCTGGGGAAGAATTTCGTTAACTAAAGAAGAAAGTAATTGAGAAAAGATAAAGTTGAACATATTGTGCTACATTTGAATACATTAAAAGTGTGAACATGATATCATATGAACAAAACTATTTTAAATACCATCCATAATATGACTGAGATAAAGTAGATAACTACTACATGAATACGCTAGAGGCCTTAGCATAATAAACACTGTCACTTTAAATTCCTGTTCTGATAATTCCAAAAGCTGCTCTATCTGAGCCTAGGTCTGATACTTGCTCTTTCTCTTCACACTGTGTTATTCACCTTTCAGTATCACTTGTAATTTTCTATTGAAAGTTGGAATGATGTACTGGGTAAAAGTAACTGATGTAATCTGGCCTTTAAAACGAGGTTTTACATTTATCTTGCTAGGAGTTGGGATGTGTTTACTGTTTGCCATAGCTGCAGAAGTCAGAAGCTAAAATTTCCTCTTTTGGCAATGATTTTTTTTCTCCCCTGTTGTCAGGTGGTTTCCCTAGAGACTGCTTCTTATATAAAACCATAGAGTGCCGTTCTTTCCTGTTGTAATCCCCTGTTATACAGGAATCCTGTTGATGTGATGGTAGGTATGGGGAGGAGAAGTGTTCTATAATCCTGTGATTAGGTCTCAGTTTTTTAGTGAGCCCATGCCCCTGGGCTGTGACCTTCAAAACTTCCGATGTTTTAGTATGTGGATTGAGATCTTTCAAATGAGCAAAGTCCTTTTGTTAAAATTAAACTGAATGTAAATAATGTTAGAACAGCATTGTACTTTTGACCTGGTCTCTGTTTTTGCCCTCTTTGTTTTTGATGTCAGCCAAGTTGCCTTATCCTTCTGGATTGGTCTTCTTGACAATGCATTTGTTAGAAGTACTTGATAAGTAACCACCATAGGAGAAAGGTCTACATCTTGTTCACTATGTATCATTAGCAGAGAGTACATAATAATGACCAAAGGTATAAATATTTACAAATAATATTCTCAGATTTTCCATCAGACCTCTCTTCAGAAGCTGCTGTTACCTCCCCAAGGAAACCTTATATTGAGGCAATTAATAGGCATCATTAGATTCTTTAGTCCACTTGTAGGGGCCTCTTGGTTCATTAGTCTCCAGGTCACAGTAAAGATGCAAGGCAGTGAAGATGGAGGGCATATGATGCTAGATAACATTAGACTTCTTTGATTTCGTGGTTTGAGTCTTGTAATTGTATAAATTCTTTTTCATTTAGTATTATTCTGGGCCATGGTTGTCTTGCTGCTTCTGACTTATTTTGTTTTGTCTTGAAACAGAAACCATAGGAGAGAAATAAGAATGGAAATATAAAGGGCTCATCCCATTCTTTGCCATAATTTTCAATACATCTTTTTTTTTCTTTCTCATTCAACTTTCTTAGGAAGCTTCATTGCCTTTGAATGCACTGAGGCAAAAGGAAAACAAATGCAACTCTGACTATGATGAGAGTGAAAGAAGTAAAGTGACTCCCCTGGTGAAACAATGACAATGGGAATTCTTCTCCTATTACCCTCCACCTACTCCAGTATGGTTTCTGCTGATGAATTCCACCCAATCAGCTCCCATTAAGGTCAGTTCCATCTGTTTCCCATGTAGTGGATGATTTCAATCTACAGAGCAGCTTGGTGACATTCAACATCCTATTAATCAAAATGATGATAAATTATCATTGTAAATACTTCAATGTCATGACCTAAAGTATATCAAATGTTAAACATGTTGAAGTGAGGTCTCAATACATCAAATCCATGAAGTCTCTTCAGAGACAAAAATATTTCCAAAAAGGGAAGACCATGCTGAGAAGAAATAATCCACATCCATTCTAGGTCCCATCCTATTTCTCTCCTCCACTCCCTAAAGAAAACCTCTCTAACCAGTTTTCTATTTATATTGTCATGGCTTCTCTTCTTCACCCTTCCACCTTCTCCATGATGGTTTCTGCTGATTAATTCTACCTAACAGCCTCTCCCTAAGGTTGCCAATGCCATCTGTTTTCCAATGTAGGGGACCGCTTCCATCCACATTTTTTGCAAATGCCTTGAGTCTCCTAAGCAGTTTCAGTTTGTACACATGGTTTTACCACCATTCTCTCTCCTGTGTTATCATATGGCCATTCCACCTCTGCTTCCTTTGTGGCGTTCCCTCCCTTTTCAGGTTGGAAGTCATAGGACTCATTTTAAGTCCTTTTCTCATTTGATACTCTCTTCTCACTTGATCACTTCTGCTGCCATGCCTTCCAATTCATGGAATTGCTTGTAAATTGCAAACCCAAATAATCCAAATGGACATTTGTAGTAGATGTCTACCAGCCAACTACAGAGAATATGCACAACTTTTGTGTTTATATCCTCACATGGGCTGATGTGCCTTGTGCAGAGAGAATTCCATGTTTTAGTGCAACATTATAGCGAGAATATTATAGCATTAAACCTAACTGATAGTTCTAACATTAATTAGTATTAATTTTAAACATAATAAGTATTATTTATCCAGTAACATTACTGTCTTTAGGTTACTTTCCCTACATAAATCAAAGACACAAGCAAGCAGGACTGGATTTCTTATGTTTACCTCTATATCCAGAGGGATACACTCTGGTTTAGAGGAAGTCTATTTTACTGCTAACTTGAATGTAATACTGATAGATAAATGAATTGTACCACCAATTGTTATAATCAGATTGCACATTCAGGCTTGGTGTATCTTTTTTAAAGACAAAACTAGTACAAGACGTTTTGTATAGAAAGAATTTAGTAAACATAGCAAAATAATAAATTGACAAAATACAAAGATATATTGTATTAACCACAGTATAAAAATGCACATAATGTTACATGAACTAAAAATAATTAAATGATATAGTTAAATAAATAAATAAATAAATAAATAAATATTTAAATCGAGAAATAAATAGATCATTAGGACATGTGTAAGCAACTTATGCCTATAGAGTTGAACATGATGTTGCTTGATATTCCTGAAAACATTTGCGAAATTGATTCAGTTCAGGGCATGATGACAGCAGAAAGGAGAGCCTTTGACCTGGCAGCACAGGTGGAAGGGTGGTCTTGTTAGTCAGTGAGAAACCTTTCTGTGTTGAACCAGGTGTGTGTCATTCCTTCCTCCTGAGTCTTTCTTGCAAGTTGGCCGAGGAAGAGAAGGATCTCATGACTTCTGCTCTGACGATCTCCCAGGCACAAGGGCTGTGTTTCTTCTCTTGCAGATAGAGAGTGATTCTGTGGAAGTATTTCCTCACAGCCAGGATGGAGTCCTCCTTCATCAGGGGAGTCCCTTCCAGCCCCGCCCCCTGCATCAGACAGCCTTGCAGGTCAGTGAGCTGCTGATAAAGTGCAGTGCAGAACTTGTCCAGCAGGGTCTCATTCCAAGCAGCAGCTGAGTCCTCTGTGCTGAAGAGCTGGAAGGTCTGCTGGATCATCTCATGGAGGACAGAGATGGCTTGAGCCTTCTGAAACTGGTTGCCAGCAAGTGCCTCCTTGGGGAATCCAAAGTCATTTCTGTCCTGCAGGCAGGAGGAAGTGGAGATTCTCCTCATTTGCTGCAGGAGCATCAGGACCCTCCTGTTAGCCAGGCTGTGGGTCAGAGGCAGGTCACAGCCCAGAGAGCAGACGGAGTTGCAGCTGAGCAGCAGCAGGGCCAGGAGTAAGGACAGGGGTGGGGCCATTGGGGACCTCATAGATGCTGCTGGCCTGGCGGAGGTGGGTGACTCTGTGAACCCTGCTCTCTAGGTTCTCTGAAGACCTTCCTTCAGGCTGTGTCTTAAATAGGGAACCCCTGCGTTTCCATTTTCTGAATGTAAATTTCTACTTCTGCTTTTGCTTTTCACTTTCCACTCTCCAAATGGGTTAGGGCAGCATTTCTCAACGATTATTTTTTTCCATTATTGCCTCCCCTTCCCCTGCCCCCAGAACCTGTTTACATAGTTTTTTCTAATTGCGCCCCCATGAAAGTTTGAAAACACATATGTACTGTGTATCTATTTGTATACTCTATGAATATCTCTATAGATAGAAAAAGAAAGTGAAAATTTTACTGTTTTTATTCGATGTGGGATTTAGAATGAAAAACTTTTGAGTTAAAAATTATATGTGGGCTTCCTAGGTGGCGCAGTGGTTAAGAATCCGCCTGCCAATGCAGAGGTCACGGGTTCGATCCCAGCTCTAGGAAGATCCCACATGCCGCGGAGCAACTAAGCCCGTGCGCCAAAAAAAAAAAAAAAAAAAATTATATGTAAAAGTTATTGAGAATTAGGGACTTCCCTGGTGGTCCAGTGGTTAAGAATCTCCACCTCCACTATAGGGTGCACTGGTTCAATCTCTGGTCAGGAAACTAATATTCCGCATGCTATGCAGTACAGTCAAAGAGAACAAATGAAGTTATTGATAATTAATTTAGCTTTATAACTAAGCTTACAGAGTTACTTTAAAGGTAATATATTTACTTATATAAATAGTAATATATCAAATTATAATATCAAATAAAAATTTATATAAATATTTCATAATAGTACCAATGTATGGATATATTTTAAATAACATCATTGAGAACTGCTAAAACAACTGAAAATTTTAATTATTTATTTTAGCATTTATTTTTTGGTAATTAACTATTAATTTTGATTCATATCACAAAATCATTTTTAACTTCACTAGCTGCTAGGTATTCATCTAGATATTGTCAACAGTCTTGTTTCTGTTGAGAACTAGACATAATTAATGATGTGCAAAATAACTTGAGTAGAATTAAATAATAAAATATAACCTATTTGTGCTTAATTCCCAAAGCCCAAATCACATGAAGGCTCAAATATGAACAACATCCACAAGACAGCCAATGGCAGCTTATAAGTAAGTAAAGGCCCCCTCTCACATTATGACTTTGAGATCAAGCAAATGATGGAGAGAAAGTCCTGTAATGAACAGTTAAGTCACCATAGGTTGTGGCACTGATCCTACATAACATTTGTTTATATTCCATGAACTCAGTGTCAGTGCTTCTCACATCATATACAGGAAAACCGGAAGAGAAAAATGAATACAAAAGAGTAAAACTTTGTTGGATAAGGTTGACTTTTGAACACCAAAGCCGTTGTAATGGTTGAGATTTGTTTATACCCCGAAAAACTAATGTTTGCACCCACAGGAACATCCCCAATGAGAAAGCATGATTTAGGCAGCATCATCAATTGGAATCATTCTCCGTGTTTTTACATTAATGTTCAGATTTCCCTAAGGACCTTCAGAGGTTCCGGTCCAAGTCTGTTCTTTTCAAATGGAAGGAAAACTTCTTTGCATTTGACTCATAAGTGGATCAATATTGATTATTATCATGGAAAGAATTAACTTTCATCTCAGATCTTGAATTCTTTTCTTTTATGTAGGAAGTTATGTTGCCTCAGCCCTCTACAGTCCTACTCTTTACATGCTGGGTATGTGACAATCGTTGGCAAGTCAGCTCTCCAACAGCTTGACTCTATCTATTCCGTCTGCTATCCTTGGCAGCAGGCCCAGTGCATTCACTCAATGAGTAATTCTGTTTAGTAGACTCATCTGTTTATTTTATTTTATTTTATTTCCATTTAAGTATAGTCAGTTTACAATGTATTCATTTATGGTGTACAACAAAGTGATTCACATATGTGTATATTCTTTTTCAGATTCTTTTCCATGATAGCTTAGATATTGAATATAATTTCCTGTGCTATGCAGTAGGACCTTTCTGTTTTTCTATTTTCTATTTAGTGGTTTATATCTGCTAATCTCAAACTCCATTTATCCATCTCTCCCCTTTCCCCTTTGGTAAGCATACATTTGTTTTCTATGTCTGTGAGTCTGTCTGTTTTGTAAATCAGTTCATTTGTATCATTTTTTGATTCCACATATAAGTGATATCATGTGATATTTGTCTTTCTCTGACTTACTTCACTTAGTATGATAATGTCTGGGTCCATGCATGTTGTTACAAATGCCATTATTTCATTCTTTTGAATGGCTTAGTAGTATTCCATTGTATATATATACACACTATATATATATATATATATATACCACATCTTCTTTATCCATTCATCTGTCAATGAACATTTAGGTTCGTTCCATGTCTTGGCTATTGTGAATAGTTCTGCTATAAACAATGAAGTGCATGTATCTTTTTTTTTTTTTTTTTGAAGATCTAATCAGCTTTATTCAACAATTCATGAATCAGGCAACATCCTATCTAGCAAGTAGAAAGTCCCTGGCTGCATGTATCTTTTTGAATTAGAGTTTTCTCCAGATATGTGCCCAGGAGCAGGATTGCTGGATCATATGGTAACTCTAGTTTTCATTTTTTTAAGGAACTTCCATTCTGTTCTCCATAGTGGCTGTACCAATTTACATTCTCACCAACAATGTGGGAGGGTTCCGTTTTCTCCATACCCTCTCCAGCATTTATTGTTTGTAGACTTTTTGGTGATGGCCATTATGACCAGTGTGACATGATACTTCATTGTACTTTTGATTTGCATTTCTGTAATAATCAGCAATATGGAGCATCTTTTCATGTGCCTATTGGCCATCTATATGTCTTCTTTGGAAAAATGTCTATTCAAGTCTTCTGCCCATTTTTTGATTGGGTGATTTGTTTTTTGTTATTGAATTGTATGAGTAGTTTGTATATTTGGGGAATTAAGCTCTTGTCAGTCTCATGGCTAGCAAATATTTCCTGCCACTCCCTAGCTTGTCTTTTCATTTTGTTTATGGTTTCATTTGCTGTGCAGAAGATTATAAGTTTGATTAGGTCCCAGTTTTCCTTTTATTTCTATGCCTTGGGAAGCTGACCTAAGAAAACATTGCTACGATGTATGTCAGAGAATGCTTTGCCAATGTTTTCTTCTAGGAGTTTTATGGTGTCACACCTTTTATTTAAGTCTTTAAGCCATTTTGAGTTTATGTTTGTGTATGGTGGGAAGGAGTGTTCTAACTTCATTGATTTACATGCAGCTGTCCAGCTTTCCCAACACCACTTGCTGAAGAGACTGTCTTTTCTCCATTGTGCATTCTTGCCCACGTCATCGAAGATTAATTGACTGTAGGTGTGTGAGTTTGTTTCTGGGTTCTGTATTCTGTTCCGTGAATCCGTATGTCTGGTTTTCTACCAGTGCCATGTTGTTTTAATTTCTCTAGCTTTGTCGTATTGTCTGAAGTTGGAAGGGTTGTACGTCCAGCTTTGTTCTTTCTCCTAAGGATTTCTTTGGCAGTTCTGGGTCTTTTGTGGTTCCATATAGATTTTAGGATTATTTGTTCTAATTCTGTGAAAGATGTCATAGGTAATTTGATAGGGATCACATTGAATCTGTAGGTTGCTTTGTGTAGTATGGCCATTAACTCTTCCCATCCAGAACCATGGGATATCTATACACTCCTCTGAATCATCCTCATTTTCCTTTATCAATATTGTATAGTTCTCAGTTATAAGTCTTTCACCTCCTTGGTCAGGTTTATTCTTAAGGATTTGTTTTGTTTTGTTTTGCATGAGATTTTACAAAAGATTGGTTTTTTACTTTTTCTTTCTGATATTTCTTTGTTAGTGTAGAGAAATGCAACAAATTTCTGCATGTTAATCTCATATCCTGTTACCTTGCTTATTAATTCGTTCATAAGTTCTAGTAGTTTTTGACTCAAGAAGTAATTTTACTGAAGCACTTTGTCAGACTTTCTCCTCCTACTGGCAGGCATTTATGAATGCCCAACCTATTTTGCTTCATCATGGCCATATTTGCTGGGATTATAACAGACAATGGCTAACATTCCCACTCTACTCCTGCTGATATCAATAATGCCTACTGAGTGTGTTGCTAAGACCACTAGGATTCTCTTTCCTTTAAGGTGCGTATGGCTCTGGGGATTCAAGTTGCAAGAGCAGCACAATTTTCAGCCTGGGCCTGGCACTGTATTAAATGCACGAGGATGGCCTTGTCTCTCATTTGTCCTCTACTAGGTCATAATAGAAAAAAACTAGCCTGGTATCATATACAGAGCCAAGGATCTAAACTCAAACTCTCCCTGATGCTCATAGCTCACAGCAGCCAGACACTTACCATATTACCCTTTCATGGATCTTTACTGACGTGATAATTACTACCTTTTTCCTGGGATTCTTTGGAGACTGCTTATAAAGAATGATGAATGATCTCTTCCATCCTGTATTTTCATTCTGTCCCATGGGACAGTGGGCTCCTTTTCAGTTTGATTTGCAATATTTGAATCTAATAATTTAAGCATTGTGGCAGGTTATAAATCAAGAGTTTGGATTGAGTCCTTGGTCTACTCTTTTTTCCTGCTAACCTGCTCATTCTTTTTTACTCAGTATGACTGTATTCTTACTTCTAGAAGCCAGGCATGTAGCCTTTAAAGACCTTTAAATTCATATCTTGAAGTCCTTTCCCCCAAAGTGGTGATATCAGGTGGCAGAGCCTTTGAGACATTATTAGGGTGTGAGGAGTGAGGCCTCATGAATGGAATTAGTGCCCTTATAAAACAGGTCAAGATAAATCCCTCCCTCTTCTGCCCTGTGATGATACAAGGAAAACTCCACAGTGGGAGACCTGAAGCAGGCTCTCACCAGAACTGGACCACTCAGACACCCAGATCTTGGATTTCCAGACTCTAGAACTGTGAGTGGTACATTTCTGCTCTTTACAAAGTACCCGGTCTATGCTAATTTGTTGAAGAAGCCCAAATAGTAAGACGTGACCTGACCTATTTTATCCTCAGAGTACCTTCCAGGAGTCTGTAAATTACCCAAAGGGAGAGACACCATCTTACCCAACCTCGTTTCCTAGACATCTTGTCCAGCCCCTGTCATTTCAGCTCAGTCAGTATTCCTGTGACATCGATCCGCAGTGATGGTAATGATAGGAGCAAGAATTATTCCAGCACGTACTAGATAGATACGCTGTGAGAAGACAGTAACCTAAAGATATTTTAAAGCTTCTTCACGGTTCTACAAGGGAAGTGATAATGGAGTATTGTGTGAGGTATTTTTTTTAAGATTGTTTGCAGGAACTTTTTTTTCAAGCTTTCGTTTCCGGTATTTGGAAGATCTGGTGAGTGGAAGACTCACTCTCTACTTCTAGTTTAGTGATTCTCAGGTACCTGCAAGGAGCTGTCTGATCATACTTATCCTGTCTCCCTCAGGTAATAAGGAAACAACGTGTAATGTGTCTACAATTGTGGATATTTTCCTCGTAGGTGATGCCTTTGGCCATCAACTTGAATGCTTCTTTCAAACAGTCTATAATGCTGTGAACTCTGAGTGGCATCCATGTCATCTTCCCCAAGTTTTGGAATAAGAATTTCGGTCTGATCGTGGTTTGGTTTGGTTTGGTTTAATTTTCTCCTCTTTATTCCAGCAAATGAATTATAAAAATACATGAAATCATAATATCACTAAGTATGAGAATAAGCATCCAAATTTGACTGTTTTCTTTCTTTTCAGGCAGAACTAGAGGATGAGATTTTTTTAAACATTTTATTTTATACTGGAGCATATTTGATTAACAATGCTGTGCTAGCCTCACATGTACAGCAAAGTGATTCAACCACACACATACATGCATCCATTCTTTCTCAGACTCCCCTCCCATCTAGGTTGCCACGTAGTAGTGATCAGAGTTCCCTGTGCTACACAGTAGGTCCCTGTTGGCCATCCATCCCAAATATAGCAGTGTGTACATGTCAATCTCAAACTCCCCAGTTATCCCTCCCTCCCACCCCACTCCCCCCCCCCCCCCCCCCCCCCGTAACCATAAGTAACTTCTCTAAGTCTGTGAGTCTGTTTCTGTTTTGTCAGTAAGTTCATTTGTATCATTTTTTTTAGACTCTGCATATAAGCAATATCATATGATATTTCTCTTTCTCTGTGGGTTAGCTTGTTTTTTAACGAAGAGTGTGCCGGCAAGAACATTACTTGTTCCCTCCTCCACCCCACCCAGATCTTCATTAGGACAAATAGTGTAAAATGAAAAGTGATCTTATGCACTGAACTTGTCTCCTCATCTATTAATCATCCAATAATTCAATTATTTCCCAACTTCTTTGCAATGAGGATAAATCCAGGTTATGTAATGTGAGCAGAAGTGCTCTTGCCCTGTATAGTCTGGCCCTTAAAAACCTCCCATGTGATCACCAGACTTTCCTCCTTTACCACCGAGTGGAATAGACTCAAGAACTACAGACAAATTTGGAGTCACATGTTGATGATGGAAAAATCCACAAAACAGGGCTACCCATGTCCCTGAATCACTCTTCTGAGGAGACCAAACCAGAACACCCGTCTGATCAGGAATGCCTGCATTGTGCTCTTATACCAGGAAAAGATAAATTCTATTATGATCAAATTCCTGACAGCTTTCTGTTTACCTGTTACAGCAGCTGGCATTAAGCTAACTGACAAATATACTTTACAAACTACCTTTCTATAAAATAAGAAACTTCATACATTGAAAATAGCAAACACTCTCAAAATTAAAGTGAGCTCTTAAATTACTTTAGAAAATTATTTATACAAGAAAAGAGATTGTGTTCTTCTGAATGAAAGTGGGACACTTATAGAGACATGGATGGACCTAGAGACTGTCATACAGAGTGAAGTGAGTCAGAAAGAGAAAAACAAATATCATATATTAACACATGTATGTGGAATATAGAAAAATAGTACAAATCAGCCGGTTTGCAAGGTAGAAAGAGAGACACAGATGTAGAGAACAAATGTATGGACACCAAGTGGGGAAAGCCTGGAGGGTTGGGGGGAGGGGATGAATTGGGAGATTGGGATTGCCATATATACATTACTAATAAGAAAAAAAATGCCAAATTGTACCCTCTAAATATATGCAGTTTATTCTCTGTTAACTGTGTCTCAAAAAAAGTTCTTAAAAAATATTTCTAAATAGTTATGTAATTCATGATTTTTAATAAGTATGTTTAAACTAATCAAAGGAACATAATATATTTGACTATTTCTAAATATCTCTGAAAGTTTATAAATTTAAGTTAGCTATAAAACTTTAAAAAATCTCCTCAGTTAGGAAATTAAGGGATTACCCCATAGTCAGCTTGCTTTGTATTTCAATATATATTTATAGGCTTAGCTAGAAAAGTGTATATCTACCCAACTCTGGCTTCCCTAATCAGGTATCTTCTCTATGAAGGGCCCCCATATTAACCATTGAGAATTAATCACTCTCTTTTCTGGATAACAATTTGTTTGTTTATTCTATTGCTGTATGCTACAGTCTTTTAAAAAAAAAAACAGGTTTGTCATCTGTATTAAATTATGACTTTCTCAAGGAAAAAAATATTAACTGAATTTTATTGCTTGCTACTAATGAACTGACCATTTTGTAAGTTCTTTAAAATATTGGGACTTCCCTGGCGGTCCAGTGGTTAAGACTCCATGCTTCCATTGCAGGGGGCACAGATTTGATCCCTGGTCAGGGAACGAAGATTTCACATGCCCCGCAGTGCAGTGGGGCAAAAAATAGGAAAAAAAATTAACTCAGTTCTCTCAGTAGCCCTATTTGGATCAAACTCACCTACACAGCTGGAGAGAAATATAAATTTGGATGAATCAACTGTCCCAAATGTACCAAAGGTGAAGGTCAAAGCTTAGGGTCTTTACTATGATTTGCCTGAAAGAGCCCATTAAAGACAGTGAAAAGTGCAGATGAACAGGATATTTAGGAGCCAGTGAAATAAGTAAATGGCACCAAGGGAGATGACAAAGGACCCTTATTCCACTTCAGATGCCAAGGAGTTACTGTCTGGTTTTGTAGGGCATCATACCATATGGTCTGAATCAGCTGGACTGACTTTAGGTTCTAATCAAAAATAGACAAAATCACTATTAAGTAGTTAGAAGGGAAAAGATTTTTTTGCCAATTGAAATAAAAAAAGGTTTGGGGAAGTTTCCTCGTGGGCTAGTGGTTAGAATCTGGCGCTTTCACTGCCCTGGCCCAGATTCAGTCCCCACACAGTGCAAAGTCTAAGATTTTGTGAGTGATATTTTCAATGAAATATAGTAAAATAACTTTAGTAACCCTACAAAAGCTGACCCCTAGAATCTATGGATTTTTAACTCTTGAGTTTTCTTGTGAATTTAAGAAAAAAGAAACAGCAGCTGACAATTTCTAGCCATATGAGCTCTGACGTTTCTCCTTAAGAGGACAATTAAAAAGTCACTCCCCATCTGGCTCTACAAGAATGAAGTCACAAGCCACAGCAGTCCCTTACCTCCAGCATGCCCTGATAGGAGTTCAGGGTGGAGATGAAGCATGAGGCGCACTCTGCTTTGGCAAAACTGACAGAACAGACCTGTAGATGGTTAAATAATTCCCCGAGAAAATTTAATAAACGCAATATTCCGCATGTTCTCCATATGTAAAAAGCCCTAAGATCATTAGCAGAGACATCTGTTCCTCGCGACTATCAGCAACCTTCTACCAAGATGTGTCCTTGATATCAGGTACCCTCCCTCAGCAAAATCCCCTGCGTGTACTGAGTTCCCCTTCCATCCTTGGAGCAGTTCCTCAGAGCTGACTGAGAGGCTGCCCTCCAGGCTCTGGACCTAAGTCCTCCCAGAAACTCAACTCCCAGCTCTCATGTTGTTGTTTGTTTCCAGTGGACAGGGACCTCACTGATTTCCCAGGAGACCTCTTTGAGTCAGCCTGCTGTTCTCATTCTCAGTGAAGACACCTCCATTTCTCACCTCCAGTCCAGATTGGACATTCTGTTGTCTACAGATAGAGTCCAGTGAAGAACCTCTACTCTTTATTTTTCCAGCTGTTGGTTGAGATGTGGGTTCTGAAGAGGCCTTATGTATGACATTATGGAAGAGTATATGTGCTTCCTGGACAGAAGCAGTGAAGGTTTTAATGGGCTCCTTAGCAGGGAGAGTCTGGCTTCAACTCCAAAGGCAGTGTTAGGGCCTTGTATAGTGGTCTTTATTTAAGTTTCTAGCCTCAGCCCATTAAAATAATCATAAAATAATACAGAAGAGTTAAAATAAAAATGCTATTTAAAAAGTCATTTGTTAATAACATGATATTTTTAGCAGTAATATAGGAATCATTTCTGCTAATTTTAGGACCCTAATCCTTAGAAGGTTTCCAAACCTCTAAATATACATTTAATGTCCTTCTGACTTGAAACGTACCTACTCAGTGCTATATGTACAATTGGAAATAACAGAATTATGATTGATCCATCAGTGTCCTCTTTCCAAATTGCCTAAATTCAATAAATGATTTCCACAAAGCTCTTTGTTGCTTTTAGAAACTGTGATCTTCCAGTGTGTACGTTACTGATATATGTCCTGCTGGAAAGGCTCTACCCCCATTGTTGCTAAATATATTAAAATCCCTGCCTGTGTTTTTTCTATTGAAGCATGTTTTATTTTGTTTCTCTTTCAAAGAGGCAAAGACATCATGATGAAATGTAAGAAATTCCACGGATTGCATTGTCCCCAGGAATCTCTTTCCCTGCTCTGTGATAACTTGCTGGGTCCTAAGGAGGAAACAAGTTTTCAGCTGGCCCTGGAGTAATGCTCGTCCCTTCCAAGACTCTGCAGGCTGCTGTGGTGTCAGTGTCACCTGTGCTGGGGACATTGCTAGTGGCCACGTCCTTCTGGGAGAACTCTGTGCTCTCCTGTGCACTTCCACCTTTTCTTCTGTGAAAATGAATGTTTTGGAGAAACACTTGCCTCAACGTAGCTTATCTGTGTTCTTCCATTTTCTGAGTTGCTGTCACTATTCCAGGGAATACTTTTAACATCTCTGCTTTCCTTCCAAGTTCTTGAGCTGCTGCTGACCTTCAAGTCCATTTTTCATGCGCTTTGGGCTTTTTAAGCAAATGAGAATCCTGAATCTGGTGAGCTCCTCCTAGAGCAATCAGCACATGCAAGCACCCAAGTAGAGGCGCAGATGAGCCCCTGGATTCTGTGCCCTTGTTCACTGTTGGGCAGGGTGCTCTGTATTTACTATGTTTCTCCAGGAGGCTGGACAGTCTGGACCTGTGGTGCTTGGAAGTCGGAGAGGGTGGAGTCATGTGATGGTTTCCAACAAACCCAGAACTTTCACTCAGCTTCTTCTTTCAGTAGGTCGCTTTGTAGTCTCAAGGGGAAATTGACAGCCAGAAGCCCTAATAGGGAAGGAAACAGCTCTATGGATGGAGAAGACAGCTTCATACAGAGTGAATGAAGAGAATACACTGTGAATTTCTATACTGGGAGGAACTCCAGTGATTGTGAAAGTTGAAAGAATGAGATCCAAGAAAGAAGAGAGGAAGGGGGAATTGTGTCATGCATCAGAATCAGCAGATGGATATATGGTATAGTATATAGGGAGCATATGTTATTCTGTGTATTCATACATATGCACCATATATGTATATTATTACATATATAGTTACATACAATTGACGACACACTTTCTCGCAGTTCTGTTTCTTAGGCTGTCAGTGTTTCGTAGTCAGTGACAGAGAGAAGGAAGGAGAATTCATTATTTCCATTTAGATCTATGTGAAAAAAATAAGAAACTACACACTACCTGTTAGCTCACACTCTGTGGATGCTATTCTGCTAAGTGCTCTTAAATGTTCTGGTTTGTCTAATACTCAAGACAACTCTAGCAATATTTTCACTTACTTTATCTTTGAGGAAACGTAGGCTGAGGGAAGCTGTGATTCCTCAGAATCACACATATGTCCTGGCAGAGTCTAGTCTCAATGCAGAATCCCAGATCACGTATAAATCATTATTTAACTTTCGTCCTGTGTAATATCAAACCCTTTGTTTTCTTCTTCAGTGCTTTAGGAAGATCTTTCCTTGGTTGACTCTTAAGTGCTCTGGCTAATTCACCTTTGTGCCCTCTGCAGACTCTCCTTCTCTTTCTCAGTCTTAAATGTTGAGAGTCCTCATAAGTTTTCAGTCATCTTCTCATTCTACACTCAACTCCTAAGGAATGACACCCACATACGCCTCTACCAACGGGAAGTCTGTCTTTATGATGTTTGCTGGGTGCTTATAGAGGACATCTGCTTTCTCCCCTTCTTGAGATGCCTCATTCCAGATTCTGGTGAGAGAATCCCCTTCTCCCTGTGTCTCATTCTAACAGAAAACTTCACTGAAGTAATTTAGCATGATTACTGTTTTTATATCGTTCTCTTCCAAACGGAACTCTCCAGAAGAATCAGTTTGGCATTTGCTTTTTTCACCTGTGTATTCTCAGAGCCATCATATATCTGATATAGAAATATGAAGTTTTAAAATATAACCTACTGACAGAAATGAATGAGTAGAATTTATCATCCATTTTTTTAGTATATCTTGCGAATTTAAGCTGTTTCTTTTTGTAAGATTAAAAAAAACCCAACATGTCATCTGGGGAGGAATTTCATAAACTAAACCAGAAAATAATTTGAAAAAAGTTGAAATAAGCATATTTTATTACATTTGGATACGTTATAAAGGTGACCATATTATATGTACAAAACTATTTTAAATACCATATATTATGACCGAGATAAAATAGATGACTGTATTAGAGCCTTTCGCACTTTAATCATTTTCATTTTGACTGTGATCTGAGCATTTCTAAACCTCTACTGTATGTGAGTCTAGTTCTGATATTTGCTCTGTCTCTTCAAACTGTGTTTTTCACCTTTTAGTGTGGTAAGTTTCTGTTGAAAGTTGAACATGATGTACAGGATAAAAGAAACTGAGGTACATTGGCTTTAAGGCGAGGATTTACGTTTTTCTTGCTAGGAGCTTGGCTGTGTTTACTTCTAATCCTGGGCTCTGTTTCTGCCCTCTTTATTTTCATATCAACCAAGCTGGCTTATCCTTCTGGACTGGTCTTATTGATAATCATTTTATTAGACCTATTTGACAAGTATCCATCATAGGAGAAAGGTGTACAACTTGTTCCCCATTGTATCATTAGCACAGAGTTCAGAACAGTTACTCCAAATAACTGTTAACAAAGTCTTCTTGGATTTTCCATCAGACCTCCCATCAGAAGCTGCTGTTGACCTAACATCAGAACCTTGTATGGAAGTGATCAATAGGCATCATTAGATGACTGAGCTCATTTCTACCGAGCCCCTTGACTCCTCAGTCTCCATCTCACAGTGAGGATGTGGGGCAATAGGATGGAGATAAAATTAGGTTTCTTTGCTTTCCTGGTGTCAGAGTCTTTGTAATGTTATGCGTTCTTTTTCATTTCGTATTTTTCTGGGCAGGGGTTGTCTTGCAACTACCGAATTACTTTCCATATCATCTTGAGGTTAGTAGCTTAATAGGGAAGTAAAAATGGAAACATCAAGGGCCCATAGTATGATTTCCATAATGTTCAATACATCATCGATTGCCTTCTCCATTCAGCTTTCTTGGAAAGCGTCCTTGCGTTTGATGCACTGAAGGAAAAGGAAAACAAATGCAAATCTGACTATGATGAGAGTGAAAGAAGTAAAGTGACTCCCCAGGTGAAACAATGACAATCGAAATTCTTCTCTTCTTACCCTTCCGCCTACTCCAGTATCGTTTCTGCTGATTAATTTCAGCAGATTAGCTCTCACTAAGGTTGATTCTGTTTCCCTTGTAGTGGATGGTTTCAACCATAGGGCAGCTTACTGGTAGTCAACATCATATTAATGAAAATAGCGATACATTATAATTATAAGTGATTAAATGTCAGGATCTAAACTAAATCCAATCTTTAACACTGGTATGAGTTTTCAATACATCAAATCCACGAAATCTCTACAGAAGCAAAAAATATTTCAAAAAGGGAAACAATGCAGAGAAAAAAAATAATCCACATCCATTCTAGGTTCCACCCTGTCTCTCCTCCAACTCAGATGGCAAATATCTCAGAGCGATTTTCTGTATATATTGTCATTACCATCTTATTCATCCTTCCACCTTCTCTTTACCTTCTGCTGATTAATCCTACTAAACAAGCTCTCACTAAGTAGCCAATGCCATGTCTTTTCCCAATGTAGGGAGCACTTTCCATCTATGTTTTTATGAATGCATTGAGTTTTCTAAGCAGTTTCTGTTCTTCCAGACAAGTTCTTCTCACCGTTCTCTCTCATCCAATTAACACATGGCCATTCCATCTCTGCTTCCTTTGTGGTTTTCCCTCCCTTTTAAGGGTAAGATCATAGGACTCAGTTTAAGTCCTTTTCTCATTCTCTGCTCTCTTCCCATTTGATCAGTTCTTCAGTCCCATGCTTTACACTTCACGGAATTGCTTGTAAATTGCCAACTCTGACATCCTATGGACATTTGCTCTGAAATGTCTACTGGTTCACTCTAGGTAATATCTACTACTTTTATTTCGATCCTCACATGGCTTGATCCACCTTCTACTGAGGGAATTCCATTTTCCCCCATTCTCACTGTAGCATTAAATTTAACTGATATTAATTTCTACTACAAATTAGGACCATTTTTAAAATCATTAGTATTAATTATGAATTAGCTGATTTTTAAAAAACATTTATATATTTTTATTTGGCTGCGCCAGGTCTTAATTGCTGCACGTGGGATCTTTGTATTGGCTTTCGGGATCTTTTAGGTGCTTGCAGCATGAGGGCTCTTTTTAGTTGAGGCGTGCTTGCAGGATCTAATTCCTGACCAGACATCGAACCCAGGCCACCTGCACTGGGATCACAGAGTCTTAACCACTGGCCCACCAGGGAAGTCCCTGAATTAACTGATTATTGCCTTTCAGTTACTTTGCTTTTTAAAAATTCAAAATTACAAAAAGCAGAATTGGATTAGTTATGTTCACCTCTAGGTCCTGAGGGCAACTTACAAACTGGCTACAGGAAGTCTATTTTTTACTTCTAACATGAAAATTGTAATGATGGGTCAAGGAATTGTAACATACATTCTTTAATCAGATTGCACATTCAGGCTTGGTGTTTCTTTTTTAAAGAATAATCAAATGAAGTTTTGTATAGTAAGAATTTAATAAATAATGAAAAATCATAAACTGAGTTGATACAAAGTATGCATTTTTTCTCCTAACCACAGTGTATACATGCACATAATATATGGACAAAAATAACTTAAATATTATAAATAGTTAAATAAATATTAAAATAGGTAAATAAATATTTAAGTAAATAAGTAACTAGATAGATCAGCATGGGCATCTGTGAGGGACTAGTGCCTGTAGAGGAGAACATCATGTTGCTTAATATTCCTGAAAATATTTGCGAAATTGATTCAGTTCAGGGCATGATGACAGCAGAAATGAGAGCCTTTGACCTGGCAGCACAGGTGGAAGGGTGGTCTTGTTGGTCAATGAGATTCCTTTCTGTGTTGAACCAGGTGTGTGTCATTCCTTCCTCCTGAGTCTTTCTTGCAAGTTGGCCGAGGAAGAGAAGGATCTCATGACTTCTGCTCTGACGATCTCCCAGGCACAAGGGCTGTGTTTCTTCTCTTGCAGATAGAGAGTGATTCTGTGGAAGTATTTCCTCACAGCCAGGGTGGAGTCCTCCTTCAGCAGGGGAGTCCCTTCCAGCCCCTCCTCCTGCATCAGACAGCCTTGCAGGTCAGTGAGCTGCTGATAAAGTGCAGTGCAGAACTTGTCCAGCAGGGTCTCATTCCAAGCAGCAGCTGAGTCCTCTGTGCTGAAGAGCTGGAAGGTCTGCTGGATCATCTCATGGAGGACAGAGATGGCTTGAGCTTTCTGAAACTGGTTACCAGCAAGTGCCTCCTTGGGGAATCCAAAGTCATTTCTGTCCTGCAGGCAGGAGGAAGTGGAGATTCTCCTCATTTGTTGCAGGAGCATCAGGACCCTCCTGTTAGCCAGGCTGTGGGTCAGAGGCAGGTCACAGCCCAGAGAGCAGATGGAGTTGCAGGTGAGCAGCACCAGGGCCAGGAGTAAGGACAGGGGTGGGGCCATTGGGGACCTCATAGATGCTGCTGGCCTGGCGGAGGTGGGTGACTCTGTGAACCCTGCTCTCTAGGTTCTCTGAAGACCTTCCTTCAGGCTGTGTCTTAAATAGGGAACCCCTGCGTTTCCATTTTCTGAATGTAAATTTCTACTTCTGCTTTTGCTTTTCACTTTCCACTCTCCAAATGGGTTAGGGCAGCGTTTCTCAACGATTATTTTTTTCCATTATTGCCTCCCCTTCCCCTGCCCCCAGAACCTGTTTACATAGTTTTTTCTAATTGCGCCCCCATGAAAGTTTGAAAACACATATGTACTGTGTATCTATTTGTATATTCTATGAATATCTCTATAGATAGAAGAAGAAAGTGAAAATTTTACAGTTTTTATTCGATGCAGGGTTAAGAATGACAAAATTTAAAGCTATAAATTGAATGTAAAAGCTATTGAATTTTATTATAACTTTATAACTGTTTGCAGAATGACTTTTATGTGGGATATTTATATAAATATTAATGTATCAAATTACATATGCCTATGAAATTTATATAAATACTTATAACAACACCAAAATATACAATTATAAGTCATTCAAAACTGCTCAAAATCATTGAAAATCTTAAATTATTTTCTTATGATTTCTTTTGGGTACTTTTAATTTCGCTGCATGTCAGAAAATAATTTTTAATTTCACGGGCTGCTAGATATTCATGGAGATATTCTCAACATTTTTTTCTGTTTATCACTTGCCATCGCTATGGATGTGTTGAACAAATATAAGCTTCCCTGGAACCCCGAACAGCACGCTTCTCTACGCGGTCGCAAGAGGGCGCAGGAGGTCCTTTTATCGGATGTGTTAGGGAAACGCGGGCTTTGGGGGGTTTGCAGTTTCCGCGGTTCTGTCAGCGAGAGTAAGGGCGTCGGGCCCTCGCGGAGCAATTTTATACTGATTTAATACTGCGAAGAAACCCTCGTTTTCGCGGTGCTGAGTGCTGCAGAGGGAGCCTATTGCTGCCTCGCCCGCGACTTTTTTCTCTGGTAGCAAAACCCGAACCTTGCCTTCGGGGCTTCCCCTGAGTTTTGTGCTCTATTTTCGCACAGAACCTTGAGCGAGGCCAGTTTTGGGAACGAAGCCGTTTTCTGAGCGGTCTGAAGCTGGGAATCGGAGCGCGTTCGAGCAGATTTTACTGCTTCGGGCCCGTTTCTGGCGCCCTGAGCTGGGGCTCCGGGAAAGGGGAAGGCGGCGGCGACGGGGCGGCGGGACGGGGTTGGGGACGCGCTGGGGGTGAGTCGGGGCGCGGACGGCACCGGGGCCGAGGACCGGGAGCTGGGCGCCCCTGTAGATGCTCTGCGACTTCCATGGGGTTTTAAAGCATGCAGCGTTAAGGTGGGGGAGACATTATTGAATAACCAAAAAGTAGGAATATTTTAAAACTCACAGCATTTTACTTTTTACTTTTTGAAATTAAATTTACATTTATTTTGTATTATGTTTAATTTGAATTAAATATGTTAGAATTGTTTATATTTTAAAGTATTTTCTGAAAATATTTTAAATATTGAAGGTAGGATATTAAAATATATGGGTATTAAAACACAGCATTTTATTAAATTCTGTTTAAACTGTAGTTTTTTAATACTAAAACAAGAACTTAGTATAATTTTACTTTCCTACCTTTAATGGACGCAAAGTCAGTATATTCAAGACTACTTCTTTACTTGTTTGAGAGAATTGCAGTGTTTGGCAATCTCTTGTGACTGTGACAGCCTTAACTAATTTTTATTTCACTGGGGTGTCTGAAACACCTTTCTCAGGACCCCAGCTTGAGTGTAGTGTAGAAAGAAGAGTTAGTGTCCTGTACAAGTAGTTGAGGACATTTACCAGTCTGATCTTCTCATTTTCTTTGGTAAGAATTTTATAGACTGCACGGAAATTGCCCAATTTCATTGGCAACGTGAAGCCTTCCTTTCTAAGGGTCATCCAAATGCAGGGTCATTTCTGTCTTTATTTAAAATTTTGATATGTTCTTCAGCATGTATGTTGTGGCATTTTCATTTTTATATATTGCCTTAATATATTATTTATCTTGATTAGTTAGATTTAGTGCCTTCTTACAGTCCATGCTTAAGGGAAGTCCTCCCTTACTTTACCCAAATAGCCAGGAAATAGCTTTTGAAGTTGTGTTGTGATCTTTCATAGCTGAAAATTTAGAAATGTCCCATTTCTCATCACCCTGTCCCCCATCTACATTTCATAACCCATTTCCTGCCCTCTGTAACTTTTAAAATGTCTTTGTCTTAAAATGATATTGCCAGAGGTGGTCTGAGACTAAGCAAGGATGAGGGAAGGGACTGTTTATCTTATTTATACTATTCACACAGCAGCCATTTTTGTCAGATGCTGGTTCTCTGCAAAATGATTCAAGTGCTGTAAGATTTCTTTCCATAATGTACCGGGCACTGCTCTAAGACTGGAATCTTGTGCTCTGCTCCTTCACAGTCCCATGAGCAAGCCCTCTCTTGGAGTTTGCATTTGGGGCTTAACATGCAGACTCCTGACAGTGTTAAGGGAGTTGTAGGTAAAGCCTCTCTTGGCTGGGCTGATCATGGACTCTACAGGTTTCTGTATGTTGCACTAATGCTAAAGGCAGCTATTATTCACTGAGTTCAGATTCTCAGCCTGTAACTTGCAAACTTCATTTAACGTTTACATTTCCCTGTGTGACAACTACTTCAGTTGTCTCAGTTTTTTAGAAGAGAAAATCAGAGTCTGATGTGAAGTCAGTTACATTCAGGAGCGCCAGAGTTGGTCATAGTGGAGCTTTCTGCTACTCCCAGTCCCTCCTCTTCATCAGCTCTGAGGACTGGCCCTCAGCTGCTCTGAGCACGTGGTGCTTCCTTCATCCTAATCCTATCTCTAATGTCTGTCCTCCCTCCTTCCTGGAGGGCAATCACCATCCGTGCCTTACTCTCCTGGAATCCACATTGCCAGGCACATTGTCACATACATGTACGGTGAGCACACTTTTGGTGACCGAATGAAGAGAATGGTATGAATTAGCCCTTGGTGTTAGTATTTATGCCACTCTTATCCATAGATTATGTCTGGAAACATGAGCTATGACTCCTGTAAAGTCATGTGGAAGAATTCAAATCTAATGTCTGAGCCCCTCTAAAGGGGAAATGCAGAGAGGTGAGGCTAGTTATATTTTGGTGCATTACAAAGCTTGGAAATAGAGTACAAAATCAAATCTCTAAGTACTCACATTAGAATTCAAAAAGAGAGAAGTTGAGGCTCAGATTTTCAGTTCAACCTTCAGTCTCTTTTAGATGAATACATCCTATTGGATTGATACTCTGTCTGTCATTTTCCATGAGAGTGTTTTATTTCCAGTGTAATAAACAAAAGCACTGAAGTTGGGACATTATCTGTTGCCCATAAATGGAAGACAAATTGGAAAAACATAGAAACAACATTGGCCTAAGGACAGGAATGACAATCCTGGCCTATTTAAGAATTTCATTTGCAGGCAGGTGCTCAGAGCAGTGGGATAAAAGTGCGCTCAGCCAGACATTTGTATCAGCAAGCTCACTCGGCTCTGCCAGCCTCTTCACTGATGACGCCCAGGAAGATGTTCTGCAGCCCTGTCTGCACCCTTAGCTGGGACCTGGCCCAGAACCATGGCCTCCAAAGCAGGAGACCCTCACAGTTCTGCACCTAATGAAAGAATCATTCTTGTTTTCCTGCCTGAAGGGCAAGAATGTTTTAGCTTCCTCCAGGAGCAGCTGGACAACAGCCAGTTCCAAATACCTCGGGCCACCTCTTTCTCCATGATATGATTTAGCAGATCTTCTACTTTTTCAGCAAAAAGGGATGATAATCCTCATTGGACTGAAAAGCAGCTAGAATTTTTGGAGACCTGTTTGGTGCAGAAAATGGAGATAGCAAGATTTCCTGAGCAATGAGGACTCCAGCCAGACTTTGAAGAATTTCTTCCAGAGAACCAGGCTCAGGGAATTCTCTGGCAGCCCAATGGTTAGGACTTGGTGCTTTCACTGCTGTGGCCTGGGTTCAGTCCCTGATCCCGCAAGCTGTTGGACATGGCCAAAAAAACACAGCAAACAAACAGAAAACAAATACAAAGTACCAGGCTCAACCTGAGAAGGAAAGTACATAACTTCTGTGCCCGGGGCATTGTCATACTGGAAGTTAAGACATGAAAATCAGCAAATGCCTTCTCTGTATAAATCAGCTCATTAGAAAACTCAGGAAGTTGGAAAGGAGACTTAATCTTCAACAGTATGTCTGGGACTTCCCTGGTGGTGCAGTGGTTAAGAATCTGCCTGCCAATGCAGGGGAAAGGGGTTCAAACCCTGTTCCAGAAGGATCCCGCATGGCGCAGAGCAACTAAGCCCGTGAGCCACAACTACTGAACCTGTGCTCTAGAGCCCGTGAGCCGCAACTGTTGAGCCCGCATGCCACAACTACGGAAGCCCATGGGCCTAGAGCCCTCACTCTGCAACAAGAGAACCCGCTCCAATGAGAAGCCCGAGCACTGCAAGGAAGAGTAGCCCCCACTAGCTGCAACTAGAGAAAAAGCCTGTGCGCAGCAACAAAATGCAACGCAGCCAATAAATAAATAAATAATTAAAAAAAACAAAAACAAAAACAGTGTGTCTCATCTACAGACCTCCCACAATACCAGAGGGGGAGAGATTCCAGCCCCATGGATACCATGGGTCTTCAAGTTCCTTATATAAAATGGTATAGTATTTGCATATAACCTACATATATCTCCCATATACTTTAAATCACCTCTAGATTACTTATAATACCTAATACAATGTAAATGCTATGTAAATACTTGCTGGCACATGGCAAATTCAAATTCTGCTTTTTGGAACTTTCTGGAATTTTTTTTTCAAGTATTTTCAACCTGTAGTGATTGAACCCATGTATATGGCAGGCTGACTGCACTTATTAGTGGCCTCAATCTTGTAAATATGTACTCAATTCAAAGACTTTTTTTGTCTGCTTTTGTTAAAAAATATATTGAGTCATTCTGGCAGATTTTTATCAATAATAAGAAACTGCAGTTTTGAATAGAAAGAAATTTAATTTTAATTTGTAATAATTAGTATTTATTTTCTTATGATAATTGCTACATTTGCAAATTTTACTATGTATGTTATAATGTGGAAGCTTTGCCTTTTGTTTTACTTTGCTTTGTGGGAGTAGTTAAATCTATATTTTAAGTGCTGAGTCTTACTTTGTTTTTTTTTCTGGCCACGCTCAGCATGTGGGATCTTAGTTCCCCTGCAGTGGAAGCGTGGAGTCTTAACTGCTGGACCTCCAGGGAAGTCTGCTGAGTCTTACTTTTGCTTTTATTTATTTATTTATTTATTTTATTGGAGTTTGTGTTAGTTTCTGCTGCACAACGAAGTGAATCAGCTATACGTATAGGTAGATCCCCTCCCTCTTGGACCTCCCTCCCACCCCACCCCATCCCCATCCCACCCCACCCCATCCCCATCCCACCCATCTAGGTCAGCACAGAGCACCGAGCTGAGCTCCCTGTGCTATACAGCAGGTTCCCACTAGCTATCTGTTTTACACATGGTAGTGTATATATGTCAAGCCTAATCTCCCAGTTCATCCCACCCTCCCCCCTCCCACTGTGTCCACATGTCTACTCTCCATCTGCCTCTCTGTTCCTGCGCTGCAGATAGGTTCATCTGTACCATTTTACTAGATTCCACATATGTGCGTTAATGTACAATATTTGTTTTTCTCTTTCTGACTTTACTCTTTTGCTTTTTTTAAAAAAATTTATTTATTTATTGGTTGTGTTGGGTCTTCATTGCTGTGCACGGGCTTTTCTCTACTTGTGACGAGCAGGGTGGTGCGCAGGCTTCTCATTGCAGTGTCTTCTCTTGTTGTGGAGCACGGGCTCTAGGCGCATGGGCTTCAAAAGTTGCGGCACATTGGGCTCAGTAGTTGTGGCTCATGGGCTTTAAAGCGCAGGCTCAATAGTTGTGGCACACGGCCTTAGTTGCTCCATGGCATGTGGGATCTTCCTGGACCAGGGATCAAACCCATGTCTCCTGCATTGGCAGGCGGATTCTTAACCACTGCACCACTGGGGAAGTCCCACACTCTTTTGCTTTTAAAGAGATGCAAAGTGCCCTTAAACCTTTAGTCATCTTTAAAATCCAAAAGGCACATGAATAGTTTCATTGATTCCATTTATGTTTTTGCCGATCTTCCAGTAAGAACTGAAAGAAATGCCATTTTTTGATGCCATTTCTTTCCTGGAAACTTGAACTTGCCACCATGGGAAACCACCACCTCCGTCAGCAAATATGGAATCGCCACATAGAGTCTATATCTTCTCATTTTTCATTTCAGGATCAAAATGTCACACAGGTGCTTCAGGTTGGCAAAGTCTTATTCAAGTGCCTGCATTCTTTCTGCAGAGGGGCTGGGAATTTGCATTGGGTCTCCTACATTGGTGAGTTAGTGTTTTACTGATACATAATTAATAACCTAAAAATTTAGTGGTATTAAGCAGTAGTCTATTACCTGACAGTTTTTATGAATCAAGATTTTGAGAGCGCTTTCAGTGGGCTCAGGATCTCTCATGAGGTTGGTGGTCAAGGTATCAGCTGGCCCGCAACCACCTGAAGGCTTAGCTTGGGTTGGAGCATCTGCTTCTAATGTGAGTCACTCACATGACCATTGACAGGAAGCCTGAATTCCTCCTCACAGTCACCGGAGCCCCGCCACTAAGCTCTGTGGTGTGTCCTCACAACATGGCAGCTGGCTTCTACCAGAGCGAGTGATGAAAGAAAGAAGTGGTAGTAAATACTCTTATGATATGGTCTGATAAGTTACACACCATCACTTCAACCTGTGTTATGTATTCATTAGAGGGAAGTTATTGCATCAAGCACATAGTCAAGGGAAGGAACAAGGAAGAGTATAAGACAGTATGTTTTAAAATGTGAATATATTTTAAAACAACTGCAATGAAAGAAATAGGATTCATAAGGTAGGCATATCCCTTCATGTAGAAAGGGCATTGGACAGATGATGGGTGGCCGTGAGTATGACAGGTGGTACAACAGATGTCAAAAGAACAATCTGTGATGATTTATTGGCTACGGGCTTTGAGGAAGTTGAGGACTCAATGATGTCCATGTCTCTGTCTTGGGCTCCAGAATGATTGGGGCTCATTCACATAGGGAATATAGAAGGAAGAGCAGGGCTTAAGGGCAAGAAAGTTTGAAAAATATGTATTCAATTTTCAATGTGTTAAGTAGAGATATTGTAGGGTAGCATGTAGAAATAAGGATCTAATGTTTGGAGATAAGATTCTGGATAAAGACGTGCATAGAGGAGGAACTGTGGGACTAGCATAGAATTTTGAGGAACACCAAAATTCCCTAAGATGAGAGGGAGTGGTCAACAAAGGAAGGAAAGGAAGAGGAGCAGAAAAGCAGAGGATGGTGGTGACATGGAAACCATGAAGGTCAGACCTTAAGATGGAGGGTGTAGTCAGAAGTGTCAGATACTTCTGAGATGTCACCCATAGCTGACTGACTGATCTCTGACTTCAGTAAGTTGTAGTTTATTGTAAACCTTTGCTGAGTGGTTTCAAGAGAACAAGGGAAGATGAAGCCACATTATAGTGAGTGGAGAAGTGAGCTGCATGTGAAGAAATAGGGACAGATAATGCAAAAAATGTTCAAGAAGGTTGGGTGTGAACAGAATGACAGAAGCAAGATAATACTCACAGGTGGCCATATGGCTGAGAAATAGTCATGTTTAGGATAAGATGAAAATTAAGCACATTTAATGTTGATCAAAACCAGCCAATAACAGTCCAGGCAGCGGGTTGACTAGGCCGTCGGCCCTCAAGCTGAGCCTTGTTCCTTATTTAGTTCTGGGGAGTGCCTGGCCAACATGAAGCCTATAGAGGAGATGGACTTGGAGGGCAGACCTGGGGGTCACTACTTTGCAAGCTCTGAAATGAAGTCTTCTCCAACCACCCATAGGAATGCTCTGCTTCTGCTCATCTATGATGGTGCCAGAAACAAAGCTCAGTGCCTTGAAAACTGGGACCAAGTGGGGAGGGAATAGAGGCAGAAAAGCCTATGAGAGTTATGGGAGAGGCTAAGCAGGAAGAGGAGGCAGAAGAATGAAAGAAGAATGTTCAGTGAGGTGGATGGTGTGGTCTGATGAAGACAGGAAGGAGGAAGCAAAGAAGCATTCTGCATGTGATCATCTGGGCCCCATGAGTGTTTGTGATCATCTGACAACAGAAATGTTTTCTTTCTGGTAACAGACTGTACCTTCATGTCCTTCCAGACACTGCAGCCCTAGCTTCTGTATTCTGGAGCCCAAGAATACCTCTATCCATAAGCAGAAGATGGTAACAGTTCATAAACCTGGAATTTACCCAAGCCATTTAATTAGCAAGCATTTAATGAGGTTTTTTGTTTATTTTTGCCAGCCAATATTTAGAATTGTGGCTGCTTTGTGGCTCATTGTCTGCCATGGTTACAGCATTGCCAATTTGGATCAAGGATCATCAGAGAAAGGCATAGACAAGGAAATCTGCAGTTGCAGAACACAATAGAGAACAAGAATATTGTCTTTCCCCCCACTATGGTGCTGGCTGAAGGAATTGCCTTGCAGTCTGGTTAGAGAAGCTATAATAAACTTTAGTGAGTATTTGAAACTAAATATTCATATGATATGGAAAACAATGCCAGAAAATTTGAAAAAAGAGGCAATACATCAAGTACCACTTTGTCGAGGTTTTTTCTTCTAAAGCATTTACTGCAGATTATCAAATATTCCTTGGGAAGGATGTGGAGGGAGAAAACGTCTAGAAGATGACCAGATGAGCAGCGGTGCAGAGGCAGCAGAGGGTTGTAAACCTGTGTGGATTGTAGATTGTCCCAGATGGCTGGAGGAGAGGATTTCTGCAGAGTGTGTTGGGGACAAAAAGTGGAGTGTATATGTGGGAGTAAAAAGTGGAATAGAACTAACTGCTTCTTCAGAATTTACTTATGTATCTGCCTCCCAGGTAGATGAGAACCTTCTTCCAAAGAGAAGCATGTTTTATTCTTTTTTTTTTCCTCTCAAGACCAATAAATGCTTAATATCCTTGCTACTTTTTGTAACCTCCGTATGTACCTAAATGTCTGGAAAGTGAAGCCCTTTATGATGTTGAATCTGAAAAGCGTGGGACTCAGCTGTGTATGGTTTTGCAGAAGTTCGGGTTTGGTTCTGTGTGCAATGAGGAGTCTTTGAAACTCTTTGAGTAAGAAAATCATACAATCAAAGCTGTGCTTTCTGAAGATAACACAAGCAATGGTTTGAAGGAGAACAAATTAGAGAAAAAACCCAAGGCAAGGAGCCCCATCAGCAGTTGCCAGAAAAATCTAGGTGAGGGGCCAGAGCCTGAAGCGAGGGATAGAGGTTGTGAGAGTAAAACAGAGAAATAAACTCAGATTTGGCAACATTTTGATGTCGAGAATGCAGAAAATGGAAGCAAGGGCCTGGAGTTACAGTTACCTGTGAGACTCAGGTTACTTAAAAACCTTTCAAGTACGTGATTCAGTAGGCTGCCTCAGTTCTCTTATTTCACTCTTGTTGGTGAAGTCCAGCATGAAATGTTAGCCTTCAGAAACAAAACCTGGACTAAGCCAACAGCTTGATATTATTCCCAAATTATTGTGGCTGATGAAAACTTTTGAGGACCCTTGAATGTAGGAGCCATTCATATAAAAGATGAGGGGCTCCAAAGAAAGGATTTGGGGTTAGTGAACAAAGTTGCTCCTCTCAAATTTGTCAGATAAGGGATAAGAGTGTTAGTTATGCCTCAGAGATTTTGCTTAATGATTTGGAGGTGTCTTCAATATGCCAAGTTCATGCGGGTAGATCCAGCTGTTTCTTTAAAGCATTTGCCTAGTTGAAGATTTGTGATGATGAGGAGGAATATGCTGTCTGCTTTTGGAACATCCTCTTTTTTATTTTGATTTGAAAAGTTTGTATGAAATCAATAAAATGTTCTTCACAACAACAACAACAAAAGCCTAGCCAATAAAAAGATGTAGATATAGGAGAGAGAGAGTGTAACTGATAAAGCATAAGCATCTTATGAAAGTCCCCCTCTGCTTTCCTATCAAGGGAATCCTTCTGAAGAACTAAGCCTTCTGGAATTGTCCCTCTGGTGTCACAGAGGTTTTGCAGCCTGAGGCAGTGCATGAGACTGAGGCTTGGAATGGGTAAGAAGGACTTTATTTTACAAAGTGATATAAGGCCTAAATGTGAGAATGCCAGTAAGAATGGAGATGGGCCAAACTTCCATCTCTCTTCTCTGGATGATCAATTTCATCAAAGATGTTTACCAATGTTGAGGATGTAAAAAATGTTTTCTTAAAATCTTTGTGCTTGTATGCCCCTGGATAATAATCATGTACCCTCAGGGATACCAATATCTAGGTTTGAACAATATCTGTTTATTTCTTTATTTTGGCTGTGCTAGGTCTTAGTTGTGGCACACAGGATCTTCATTGTGGCATGCAGGATCCTTTAGTTGCGGCATGTGAACTCAGTTGTGGCATGTGAATTCTCAGTTGCAGCATGTGAATTCTCAGTTGCGGCATGTGAATTCTCAGTTGCGGCATGCATTCAGGATCTAGCTCCCTGACCAGGGATCAAACCTGGGCCCCCTGCACTGGGAGCACAGAGTCTTACTCACTGTACCACCAGGGAAGTCCCTGAACACTGATATATTAAGGAATGCCAGTATTCAGTGGTTTCGCTGGTCTTTACTTACT
Source organism: Hippopotamus amphibius kiboko (assembly GCF_030028045.1). Classification (NCBI taxonomy): domain Eukaryota; kingdom Metazoa; phylum Chordata; class Mammalia; order Artiodactyla; family Hippopotamidae; genus Hippopotamus; species Hippopotamus amphibius. Next base: position 82,410,834 of record NC_080187.1, on the reverse strand, counting down.
TACCTGGAAGCTCTTTCCTTTGGAGTACAGACAAATAAGAGAATGAAATTTTTGGTTTGGAAAGAAATTAAGACCTTGTTTCCCCTCCAGAGGTCAGTCCAAAAGAGTTTTTTAAAACAATTTGTATTCATTTTTTAAAAAATATTTATGTATTTTTTTTATATGTATTTATTTAGGCTGCGCTGGGTCTTGGTTGCAGCACTCAGAATCTTCATTGTGGCAGGCAGGCTGTTTTAGCTGCTTCATGTGGACTTCTTAGTTGCGGCATGTGGACTTCTTAGTTGCGGCATGCGAGTTCTTAGCTGCAGCATGTGTGCAGGATCTAGTTCTCCGACCAGGAAGCGAACCTGGGCCCCCTGCATTGCGAGCGCAGAGTCTTAACCACTGGACCACCAGAGAAGTCCCATTTAGTCTTTATTTTTTGAAAAACACTTGAAGGCCATTGAACCAATGGTACCCTAACCATGGCCTGGTCTAAGTATTTGCATCAACAGTTCCTTTAATGAATAACCAGTCTCAATGAGGGCAGTGAAAATAACCACTTGTTGAACTTCATGACCAGTGAAAGTCAGTGAAGTTCAGTATCTCAAGAGCCAAAATATTTTTCCTTAATCCCTGAGTTTTCTTGTCAACTTGTTAATGAAGAAAAAAGACCCCACTTGATTCAAAGGTCTAAGTTACATATCATTTATTTCCCTATTATCTTTGAATAGGTCAGAAGGAAGATATTATTTCTTTTAAATGTAATCTGCTCAAGGAAAACTATTCCTAGGCAGTAGACCATTTTGCCTTGTTTCTTAGGGAACCCCACTATACTTTCAGTCCAAGTGAATGTGTAATATCTACTAAACAGAATCCAGACCTACTAAATGGTTAAATTTTTTAAATTTTGCACTTTGTAATATGTTAATTTGAAGTTGTTTCTTAGTATGAGGGTGAGTGAAAAATTATCCACACTCCAGTTATATTAAAACTTCTGTTGGCTACACTGTCTTAGCGCTTTCTGTTCAAGGTTACTGTCTCCCCAGTCACTGCTGTGCAGGTATGAACGTCTTACATCAGTTCATTTGTAGCTGTGGTGCGAGCAAAAATGGATGCCCCACTTGTGATTTGCATGAAAGAAGAGCAGTGGGCAGTGATTCGTCTTTTGTGGTCTGAGAGTGTACTTGGTGCTGTTATTTATTGAAGACTTTTTGCGCAATATGGAGAAAGTGTTTTGTCGCAAAGACATGTGTATGAATGGATAGAGTAGTTTGAGGAAGGTTGCACAAGTGTTAGCCATCAAGAAGAAGCCTGTCCACGTGAAGGCATGAAGACAGTGGTGCATTTGTGGCTTGCAGCTCAGCCTAAAACATTTTTTATTGAGGGACTATGAAAGCTTGTTGACAGATGGACAAAGTGTTTTGAAAAGCAAGGAGATTATGTTGGAAAATGATGTATTTGTCTTTTCTAAAAGTTAAATAAATTGTGCAGCCAGAGTGCAGATAATTTTGACTCACCCTCGTACAACATATTCCTACACGTGTTTAAAAAAATATTATTAGGTTAAGGCATTAAAAGACTTACTATTTGGTTGTGATAACTATCAAAGAAAAAAAATGCCTCTCAGTTTATTTTGGTAATTTATGATACTAATTTTAAGTCCTAGCCACAGATTATGCAAATATTCTTTGGCATGAATACCTAGGAGTTTTCCATTTTTCTTCCTATGCCAAATAGTTGTATTTTTAATTATTCAGAAGATATTCCATTTAATTTTTTTAAGTACATAATGTTTATTGAAACTTTTTTTTTTTCTTCACCACGTAGATTGTGGGATCTTAGTTCCCCAACCAGGGATCAAACCCTGGCAGTGAAAGCACCAAGTCCTAACCACTGGACTGCCTAAGTCGATTTTTAAAATAGGTTAAAAGTTCAGTTTGCCATTTCTTTTTACATATAAATATGAAGGATTTATAAGTGTCAACAAAGTTGAAAATGATGAAAATATTTCCAAATATACATACATTTCCACAATGACTGCATGATGACACAGGATTCTTTTTGAAAACTGAGTTCTCGTTTGTTTTTAAGTTAAAACATCACTTCTACTTTGAAAGCATAATTTGTGAGTTTTTTGCTTTTTTCTTTTTAACAGCAACTTGATCGCGTATTACTGCCAACTACTTATCATTGCAGAAAAAGTCAGCAAAATTTTGGAAAACATATGAAAAATGCTTAATTCATCTTTAAGTTGGACAGCTCAAGTGCTTTGCAATGAGAAAAGTATATTGGAAGAAAATACATTCAAATTTCAAATAGGCTTCTTTATAACTTCTATGTTTGTTAATCTTTTTTTAAATCAAAACTTACTAGATAGTTAGCTTACACACATGGCTGTAAGAAGAGTTCCTACCAACAGTAGAAGCATCACCATAGCCCAGTGTACAATTTGGTCAATAGTTTTTATACCAAAAAACTTAAAGCCATTTCTACTTTTTTCTCTCCTCCTGTTTCCCTCTCTTCATTCTATCCGTAGTGAGTCTGGCATTCAGCCACCTTTCTCCTGCCGCCCCCAAGCCCAGACCAGAGTGCTTTCTTTATTTTGTCATTAATTTTTAACTAATTTGTAGTTTCCATCTTTATCTCTTCCTTAACTGAAAAATTAAAAAATAATCACTCATTATTCTTATTTTTTCTCCTGTAACATCTTCTGATTTTCTCCCTAATCCCAGCACTGGTGCCAGGAGCCCAATCCAGGGCAACTGGTCACTTAATTTAGAAAGGGGTCCTGGGGCTTTATATTGAGGCCACAGCCTCTGCCATTCCCCCTACTGTCTGCAGGGAGAGGAAAGGAACCACCTTTCCCTGCTATTCCCAGTGAAATTACTGCAGGAATTGTTATAATACTTTGTTTGTGCTCCCTGGATTAGGTGACCCTGAGCATAGAATATATTATGTAAATGTTGCTGCGTTGCAAATTATCATAAAATTTAGCAGCTTAAAACAAACATTTTCTCACGTTCACAGACTCTGTGGATTAGGAATTTGGGGAGGGCACGGCAGAAATGGCTTGTCTTTTCCACAGTGTCTTAGATTTCACCTGGGGAGACTGGATGGTGATTTTGATGTTCGGGTGCTGAAATAATGTGGATAATAATTTGGAATTTTATTGCCTCAGATGCGTGGCGGTGGTTGATGTCCGTCAGCTGGGACTGTGGACTGCAGCGCGCTCCCAAGGCCTCGCCATTGGCCTGGGCTTCTTCACCACATGACATACTCAGAGTGATAGCACTCCTCGTGTGATGGTTTGGTCAGCAAGGCAGAAGCAGCATTGCCTTTTATTACCAAGCCTCAGAAATCACAGTATTTACATACTCTAGATGTCACAAACCCATTCAGATTCAAGGAGAGAGAAACCAGCTGATATGTCTCTTAATGGAGGGTTTTCAACATTCTAGAAAAATATGTGGAATGAAGGAAATGTTGCTCCTATCTTTGAAAAATACAGTCTGCTACAGTCCAGAAAATGTCACATCCTTTCACACGTAAAATACATTCACCACTTCTCAAAACCTTCCAAAGGCTCATCTTAGTATGGCATTCAGCAAAAATCCAGGTCCAGAGTTTCACCATCTCCATCAGGTGGTGTGGGTGGAGCTCCTCGGCATGATTCCTCCAGCGCTGCTCCCTGAGTGCCATTCTTCTAAGTGTGAAGCCCTGTAATCTAAATAGCGAGGTTATTTGTTCCTTTGCTCCCAACATACAGGGGGGAGGCAGGCATAATATATTATAATAGACAGTCCCATTCAAAATGGGAGAAAGTAGAAAGCACACAGCAGTCACTGGCCTATTGTAACAGATATCTATTAGGGCAGGTGCTGTCAATTTTCAGATTAGGGCTCAGTTCTAAGTCTCTGGGAGTTATTCTCCTTGGCTGATTTTTCTCCTTTCTGGCTTCCTGGCTCTGCCTCTTAACTAATCCTTCTGTGTCCACAAGAAGTGATTATGTTTTTCATTGTGTAGACTTCTCATCTGGCTTCCTTTCTGGAAAAGTTTGAGGATCTGAAGCCCTCTTTATTTTGTACGCTCTCTATTACTTTCAGCCTAAACTGATATAATTACTGTAAACATTTACAGGGTTTGCTGTATATCCATTTATAATGAATGCCACTGGTTAAGAGGCACACCAAGTCTCTTCAGATAGACCCCTTTTCACTTTGGGCCACCACGAGTCTGCAGTGAGACAGCAACTTGGTTTTTTAGAGCCCTGTCACTTAATGGAGAGAACCTGTGAGGCACTCCCTAGGATCCTCAGAGGGCTTTTGTTTGTTTGAAACCATCTCTGAGATACCAACTAGATCTTTATGAAGTCTTGAAGGATTTTACACTCTCATAGTCAATCTGATCTGATAAATACAGCTTGTTTGTTTATTGTTGTAGAACTCAAAATACAGATTTAATGTCCCCATTACTATAGCTTTGAGACAAACTACTCCAAAATCTATCACCCTAAATAATAGTCTCATCTCACACATTCTGTGAGTCAGGGATTTCCACAGGGCACAGAAGGAATGGCTTGTCTCTGTTTCACAATCTCTAGGGCCTAAGTTACCAGCACACTCCACTGAGAGGCTGGGGGTGACCTGGCAGTTGGTACGCACTTTCACTTACCTATCAGATGCTAATAAGTCTCAGCTGGGACCTCAGCTGGCACTGGGTACAGACGCACCTCACCATGACACTCCTTCTGGCCTGGTTTATCTGTGAGCATGGGGCACTCAGTATAGGTATACGTTTTACATGGGTCCTTGAACTCAAAAGTGAGTGGCCCAGTGAGCGAGCTATTGTAACCTAATCCATTGGCTCTCGATAAGGGCAATTTTATCCCCAAGGGGATGTTTGGCAATGTCTGGAGACACGGTTCTTACAACTGGTGATAAGGACTGATATTGGCATCTAATGCACAGAGGCCACAAATACCCTACAGTGGACAAAGGACAGCATACCACAAAAACGAATTATCTGCTCTCAAATGTGTGCAGTGCCAGGCTTGATAAACCCTAACCAAGCTTTGTAAGTCACAGAACATTACGACCAACAAATACTTTTTTAAACACTTCACATTCTGTATGGTCCGTCAGTTCATGATGGCTCTGCTCTTGCTTTTCATGCATCCCCGGCTAACCCGTTCCTGCTTCACTTACAGCCCACTCACAGGAACACGCTTCCCCCTCGGCCCAGCCTGGTGATCATTCTAATGCTCAGGCCAAAACAGCGCCACATGGTGGTTCCCAGCAGGGAAACACCTGCCCTGCTGATGGTCACTAACCTGAGTCGTTGGGAGGGACTTGCCTCTGCTCTGGTTTCCTTGGTAACTGATGAACCAACCCGAGGTGAGTTCCCCCTAGAAATGGTAGTCTCCTGCTTGCCCAGCCCCCACCCCGAGTAGGGAAGATGGCTGTCATGTCTTGCCTGTTGTTTGCTGTTCACAGTTGGGTGTTCTTCGAGGACCTTCTGCTACAGGCATGTAAGATTCCCTGTCCAAGAAACCACTGCTGTCTGTGCCACCGTCTCTGGGCTCTTCCCTGGGTCTGGAGGTTGGGCAACTAAGGCTTGCAGGCCTGCAGGGTGCAGCTCAACAGTTGGCGAGGCAGCCAAGAAGCCAGGAGCCCGAGGAGACTCCAGTGAGTGCTGAGATGTCTGGAAATACTGATGGATAACGGTGCAGGGGGTGGGGGGCGGTAATCCCAAGGTGGCCGTCCACGAGCACGTGGGACTTGTGGCAGCCGTCTACCACGAGGCATGTCTTTCTCGACCTTATACGAATGATATCCTGCTAAGTTCAGAGTCTCTGTCCAGTTTACATGTGGCAGCTCTGTGCTTGTGGCCGATCTGACTGCACGGGACTGGCTACTGACTGCAGGCAGAACGCAGGGACCTGGGTTTCCTACCAGATACTTTGGGAGTTATCTGGTAGGGTAATCGAGAAAAGCCCCAACCCACAACCCCTACAGAGTTAACAGCCACGGGCTTTAGGGGATGTTAAGTGAGCACAGGCTTGTGAATTAGGGGTGGCCACTTCCCAGGAAGGGTTTGGTTGGGGCCTTTGGCCACGGCAAAATACTAGGAACACCCTGGAGCTTCTGGGACCAGCTGTGGACGGGGGCAAAGCAAGGACACAGTGCAATGGAACAACATCGCATAGACTCCATGCAGTCTACAATGTCTGACAACAGGTAGAAGCTGTTACAAAGGCTTCCATGATGCCTAGAGCAGCGCAAAAGACCACACTTCAGGATCTAGAACACCTGTGTGAGAGAACCAGGACTCCCATTGGGCAGCAATACCATAGGAATGATACTGCTTCCACAAAACTCTTAGGCAAGCAACACTTTTTATTAAAAGAGAGAGCTTGTGCACAAGGGAGACGGCTGGGGGGGGGGGTGGGGAATGGGAGCAGAAAAAGAAAACGGAAAAAAGACAGCTTCCTGAGTAGAAAGGGTGAGTTGCTTTTATAACAAAAGGAAGGGTTGGGTTCATGATCCCTGATAATTTCCAGAAATTGCCACACGTCTTCGTCCAGCAGCAGGAGGCTCCATGGTGGCTCTCAGGAATGGGGAGTGCTTCTGGGAGGGGAAAGGGGCGCGTGAGAAGTTTCTGCAAGAAAGCCCAGGAACAGGTAAAGCTGAAATTTACAGTTGAGCTTCTTCCTTTGTGGCAGCTAGGTACCTTCATTAGGGTAACAGAGATACAGTTAACGTTTTATTCCTGGGAGGCTGTTGCCCCCTTCTCCGGCCCCACCCCCAGGACTCAGGACCCCAGGGCCTTTGTTCCTTGCTTGCAACGCCTGTTGTGCCCAAGGCTGTGGTCTGGTCTTTTCTCAGAATGGCTGTACTCTTGTCTTCCTTTCTCACCGTGGACATCGACAGCAACCAAGGAATCCCACGTTCCTTGCCATGGGTTCAGGCATGGGCTGGTAAAGATAAATGCTGGTATTTCCACCTGCCTTACCACCCTGCTGCTGCCAGGCTGATTGAAAGGCTCCAGGATTGGGCACCGGCTGTGGGGACTGAGAGTGGACAGGCAGTCTGGTACTTTAGGCCAGGACAGAAACCACAGGCAGGGGTGGTAGTATCTCAGAATGCCTTTAAGCCTGCTACCTTGCTTCCTTGTCATGACCTCCCTGCATCATACTGCTGGATTGCCTCCCTAGCCTGAGGGCGGGGAATCAACTAGCTGACTGGGACACCATGGTGGCGGGGTTGCAAAATGAGTCGGATGGCTGGGTGTGCAGCGGGATTCCGTGCGAAATCCATCTGGCTGATGCAACCATGTGGGGGCGACTGCAGACTCTTGCCTTCTTCATGTCCCGCGTGCCAAGGGCCTCACTTACTCTGGACACTGCTTAGCTGCTGTGGTTTGTACTGCATTTGTGGTATATGGTCACGGTGCACCTCTACGTACCTGACCCTGGGGATGTCTGGGAAGAGGGGTGGACTGAGATTCTAAGGATCGCGCACGGTATATAGGGGTGGGGTGTATGGTCAGGCTATTCAAGGCAGCTCTGCTCTTGCTCTTTGTGCATCACCGGCTAGACTAGTCGCTGCTTCTGCTTCACTTTACAGCCCACTTGCAGGAACATGCTTGCCCCTGCCCCACCTAAAGATGTTGTAATGCTTAGCCCAAAACAGCTCCACCTGCAAGCCTTTTTGTTTTTTTAATTGTATCATCATTTTATTTGAAAAAAAAACTTGAGGAACCAAAGGAAAGGGAAAGGAGTAAAAATTAGGTAAATTTACAAAATCACTTCTGTCTCTTTTAGATATGCAATACCACATGAAACTCTGTCCTATATCACAACAACATGTTTACACATATTTATCTCTATAGTGTACTCACTAGCCAGGCTACAACTCCAAGCTGAATGTTTCTATTAGGTAGTCAATCAACAATTGAAATTCACTATGAACAACATAAAAACATCCTTCCTGCTTTCCTTATTTTCATTTTATATTTTAATATGATAGAGCCTTCAAAATCTGATTCACTCATGCTCTAAGGCTTCTTGAAACATCTTCTGTACAATTTGTATCTCTATTAGAATTTTTTTTTTCAGCTCTTTATTGGAATATAATTGCTTTACACTGTTGTGCCAGTTTCTGCTGTACAACAAAGTGAATCAGCTGTGTTTATACATATATCCCAATATACCCTCCCTCCCGCAACTCCTTCCCACCCTCCCTATCCCACCCCTCTAAGTGATCACCAATCACTGAGTTGCTCTCCCTGTGTTATGCAGCAGCTTCCCACTAGCTATTTTACATTTGGTAGTGTATATATGTCAATACTGCTCTCTCACTTCGTCACAGCTTCCCCTTCGCCCCCTCACCCCATGTCCTCAAGTCCATTATCTACGTCTGCATCTTTATTCTTGCCTTGTCACTGGGTTCATCAGTACCATTTTTTTAGGTTCCATATATATGCGTTAGCATACAGCATGTGTTTTTCTCTTTCTGGCTCACTTTGCTCTGTATGACAGTCTCTAGGTCCATCCACCTCACTGCAAATAACTCAATTTCGTTCCTTTTTATGGCTGAGTAATATCCCATTGTATATATGCCACATCTTCTTTATCCATTCATTTGTTGATGGACATTTAGGTTGCTTCCATGTCCTGGCTATTGTAAATAGTGCTGCAATGAACATTGTGGTGCATATTTCTTTTCGGATTATGGTTTTCTCAGGGTATATGCCCAGTAGTGGGATTGCTGGGACATATGGTAGTTCTATTTTTAGTTTTTTGAGGAACCTCCATACTGTTTTCCATAGTGGCTGTACCAATTTACATTCCCACCAACAGTGCAGGAGGGTTCCCTTTTCTCCACACCATCTCCAGCATTTATTGTTTCTAGATTTTTTAATGATGGCCATACTAACCAGTGTAAGATGATACTTTATTGTGGCTTTGACTTGCATTTCTCTGATGATTAGTGATGTTCAGCATCTTTTCATGTGTTTGTTAGCCATCTGCATGTCTTCTTTGGAGAAATGTCTATTTAGGTCTTCCACCCATTTTTGGGTTGGATTATTTGCTTTTTTGGTATTAAGCTGCATGAGCTGCTTGTATATTTTGGAGATTAATCCTTTGTCCGTTGCTTAATTGGCAAATATTTTCTCCCATTCTGAGGGTTGTCTTGTTTATGGTTTATTTTGCTGTGCAAAAGCTTTTAAGTTTCATTAGGTCCCATTTGTTTATTCTTGATTTTATTTCCATTATTCTAGGATGTGGTTCAAAAAGGATCTTGTTTTGATGTATGTCATAGAGTGTTCTGCCTGTTTTCCTCTAAGAGTTTTATAGTGTCTGGCCTTACATTTTGGTCTTTAATCTGTTTTGAGTTTATTTTTATGTATGGTGTTAGGAAGTGTTCTAATTTCATTCTTTTACATGTAGCTGTCCAATTTTCCCAGCACCACTTATTGAAGAGGCTTTTTTCCATTGTATATTCTTGCCTCCTTTGTCAAAGATAAGGTGCCCATATGTGCATGGGTTTATCTCTGGGCTCTCTATTCTGTTCCATTGATATACATTTCTGTTTTTGTGCCTGTCTTGATCACTGTAGCCTTGTAGTATTGTTTGAAGTCAGAGAGCCTGATTCCACCAGCTCCGTCTTTCCTTCTCAAGATTGCTTTGGCTATTCGGGGTCTTTTGCATTTCCATATGAATCACAAAATTCCTTGTTCTAGTTCTGTGAAAAATGCCATTGGTAATTTGATAGGGATTGTGTTGAATCTGTAAATTGCTTTGAGTAGTATGGCCATTTTCACAATATTGATTCTTCCAATCCAAGAACATGGTATATCCCTCCATCTGTTTGTATCGTCTTTAATTTCTTTCATCAGTGTCCTATAGTTTTCCACATACAGGTCTTTTGCTTTCTTAGGCAGGTTTATTCCTAGATATTTTATTCTTTTTGTTGCAATGGTAAATGGGAGTGTTTCCTTAATTTCTCTTTCTGCCCTTTCATTGTTAGTGTACAGGAATGCAAGAGATTTCTGCGCATTAATTTTATATCCTGCTACTTTACTAAGTTCATTGATTAGTGCTAGGAGTTTTCTGGTAGCATCTTTAGGGTTTTCTATGTATAGTATCATGTCATCTGCAAAGAGTGACAATTTTACTTCTTTTCCAATTTGGACTTGTTTTATCTCGTTTTCTTCTCTGATTGTGTGGCTAATGTTTTCTTCTCTGATTATGTGGCTAACACTTCCAAAACTATGTTGAATAATAGTGGTAAGAGTGGGCACCCTTGTGTTGTTCTTGTTCTTAGAGGGAATGCTTTATTTTTTCACCATTTAGAATGGTGTTGGCTGTTGGTCTGTCACATATGGCTTTTATTATGTTGAGGTAATTTCCTTCTGTGCCCATTTTCTGGAGAGTTTTTATCATAAATGGATGCTGAATTTTGTCAAGTTTTTTCTGCATGTATTGAGATTATCATATGGTTTTTATCCTTCAGTTTCTTAATATGATGTATCACATTGATAGATTTGTGTATATTGAAGAATCCTTGCATTCCAGGAATAAATCCCACTTGATCATGGTGTATGATCTTTTTAATGTGCTGTTGGATTCTGTTTGCTAGTATTTTGTTGACGATTTTTCCATCTATATTCATCAGTGATATTGGCCTGTAATTTTCTTTTTTTGTGACATCTTTGCCTGGTTTTGGTATCACAGTGATGGTGGCCTCGTAGAATGAGTTTGGGAGTGTTCCTTCTTCTGCTATATTTTGGAAGAGGTTGAGAAGGGTAGGTGTTAGCTCTTCTCTAAATGTTTGATAGAATTGGCCTGTGAAGCCATCTGGCCCTGGGCTTTTGTTTGTTAGGAGATTTTTAATCACAGTCTCAATTTCCATTCTTGTGATTGTTTATATTTTCTATTTCTTCCTGGTTCAGTCTTGGAAGGTTGTACTTTTCTAAGAATTTATCCATTTCTTCCAGGTTATCCAATTTATTGGCATATACTTCCTGTAGTAGTCTCTCATGATCTTCTGTTTTTCTGCAGTGTCATCTGTTACTTCTCCCTTTTCATTTTTAATTCTGTTGATTTGCATCTTCTTCCTTTTTTCCCCCATGAGACTGGCTAATGGTTTATCAATTTTGTTTATCTTCTCAAAGAACCAGCTTTTCGTTTTATTGATCTTTGCTATTGTTTCCTTCACTTCTTTTTCATTTATTTCTGATCTGATATTTATGATTTATTTCCTTCTGCTCACTTTGGGGTTTTTCTTTTCTTTCTCTAATTATTTTAGGTGTAAGGTTAGGTTGTTTATTTGAAATTTTTCTTGTTTCCTGAGGTAGGATTGTATTGCTATAAACGTCCCTCTTAGAACTGCTTTTGCTGCATCCCATTTGGATCATTGTATTTTGATTGTCATTTGTTTCTAGGTATTTTTTTATTTCCTCTTTGATTTCTTCAGTGATTTCTTGGTTGTTTAATAGCTTATTGTTTAGCCTGCATGTGTTTGTATTTTTTAGTTTTTTCCTGTAATTGATATCTAATCTCATGGCGTTGTGGTCAGAGAAGATGCTTGATATGATTTCAATTTTCTTGAAATCACCAAGGCTCGATTTGTGGCCCAAAATGTGATCTATCCTGGAGAATGTTCCATGTGCACTTGAGAAGAAAGTGTATTCTGTAGTTTTTGGATGGAATATCCTATAAATAATGTCATTTAAAGCTTGTGTGTCCTTATTTATTTTCTGTTTGGATGATCTGTCCATTGGGGTAAGTGGGGTATTAAAGTCTCCTATTATTATTGTGTTACTGTCGATGTCCCCTTTTATGGCTGTTAGCATTTGCCTTACGTATTGAGGTGCTCCTATGTTGGGTGCATATATATTTATAATTGTTATATCTTCTTCTTGAGTTGATCCCTTGATCATTATGTAGTGTCCTTCCTTGTCTCTTGTAATAGTCTTTACTTTAGAGTCTAATTGTCTGATACGAGTATCACTACTCTGGCTTTCTTTTGACTTCCGTTTGCATGGAATGGCTTTTTCCATCCCCTTACTTTCAGTCTGTATGTGTCCCTTGGTCTGAAGTGGGTTTCTTGTAGGCAGCGTATAGAAGGGTCTTGTTTTTGTATCCATTCAGCCAGTCTGTGTCTTTTGTTTGGAGCACTTAATCCATTTACATTTAAGGTGTTTCTTGACATGTATGTTCCTATTACCATTTTCTTAATTGCTTTGGGTTTGTTTCTGTAGGTCTTTTCCTTCTCTTGTGTTTCCTGCCTAGAGACGTTCCTTTAGCAATTGTTGTAAGGCTGGTTTGGTGGTGCTGAATTCTCTTAACTTTTGCTTGTCTGGAAAGCTTTTGATTTCTCCATCGAATCCGAATGAGATTCTTGCTGGGTAGAGTATTCTTGGCTGCAGGTTTTTCTCTTTCAGGACTTTCAGTATATCCTGCCACTCCCTTCTGGCCCACAGAGTTTCTGCAGAAAGATCAGCTGTTATCCTTATCGGTTTTCCCTTATATGTTATTTGTTGCTATTCTTTTGCTGCTTTTAATATCTTTTCTTTGTGTTTAATTTTCATTAGTTTGATTAAAATACGCCTCGGTGTGTTTCTCCTTGGGTTTATTCTGTATAGGATTTTCTGTGCTTCTTGGACTTGATTAACTATTTCCTTTCCATGTTGGGGAAATTTTCCACTATAACCTCTTCAAATATTTTCTCAGACCCTTTCTTTTTTTCTTCTTCTCCTGGGATGCCTATGAGTCGAATGTTGGTGCGCTTATTGTCATTACCGAGGCCTCTGAGACTGTCTTCTATTCTTTTTGTTCTTTTTTCTTTTTCCTGCTCTGTGGCAGTTATTTCCACCATTCTATCTTCCAACTCACTTACACGTTCTTCTGCCTCAGTTATTCTGCTGTTTATACCATCTACAGTATTTTTAATTTCAGTTATTATGTTGTTCATTACTGTTTGTTTGCCCTTTAGTTCTTCTAGGTCCTTATTAAATGTTTCTTGTAATTTCTCTATTTTGTTTTTGAGATTTTGGATTATCTTTACTATTATTACTCTGAATTCTTTTTTAGGCAATTTTCCTATTTCTCTTCATTTATTTGGTCTTGTGGGTTTTTACCCTGCTCCTTTGCCTGCATGGTGTATCTTTGTTTTCTCATTTTGTCTAATTTGTAGTATTTGCTATCTCCTTTCCCTGTGCTGCCTAGTAGTTTCTGTTCTCTGCCCCCTGTGGTGGGGTTGGTCCACTGTCTTGACTAGGGTTCCTGATGAGAGGGTCTGGTGCCTGCTCTCTGGTGTGTGGATCTGAGTCTTTTCCGTTTGATGAGAAGGGCCATGTCAGGGGGTGTGTTTTAGGGTATTTGTGAGCTTACTATGACTTTAGGTAGTCTGTGTGCTGATTGCTGGGTTTGTGTTCCTGTCTTGTTTATAGTTTGGTGTGAGGTATCCAGCACTGGCAGTTGCAGGCAGTTGGGCGAAGCCAGGTCTTAGCCTCTGATAGAGGCCTCTGTGAGAATTCTCTGTGGTTAATCTTCCCTGTGGCTGAGGCCTCTCTACTGGTCTAGCATCCTGGACTTGGTGCTCCCTCCCCAGAGCCTCTGACTTGAATTCTGGTTGAGGAATCCAGACTCCAGAGGTCACTCTTCTCTTATAGAAATTTCTCTCCCTGGACTTCTATTTTGACCACGAAGATGTTGCTCTAGAAGGCCTGGGCCACTTCTGCGAGTTGACCAAGAAGCACCGGAGTGCCTGGCATCTCTTGAAGATGCAAAACCAGTGCGTCAGACACGCCCTCTTCCAAGACAGGGTGAAACCCTGAGTGGGATGAAACTCTGGACAACTTGGAAGCTGCCAAGGCCCTTTCTTTAGCACAGGATGCTGCCTTGGCAGGGGAGGAGCAGTTGCACCAGACACAGCACCCAGCCAAGGCCTCCCAGAGCAAAAGTCAATGTTTTGGGAGTATATAACCTATTGAACCCTATATGAGTTCTGTCTTTATGTAGATTATAACATTACTGATGGTAGGAGTAAGTCTTTATTTTCTATTCCACATAAATCCAATGTTTTGTGTTGAGTATCCTAAAATCCAGCTGGAGGAGGTCATGGAAAGGACATAACAGCTGGTTGAACTGAGAGCTGGACCCAGGCAATCCCAGGACACACTCGACTATCTCCACCTGCAAGTTGTTAAAAGGGAACTACCTGGCCTGCTGATGGTCATTAACCTGAGGGGTGGTGAGGAACGTGCCTCTCTGCTGCTTGTTTTCTTGCTAATTGATGAGGCAATCTAATGGAAATTCCCAAAATAAAAGTAGCTTCTTCCCTCAAATAGGTAAGATTGCTGCTATGTTTTGTTTGCTGTCCACAGGGTGTGGATGCAGGACATGTTAAGATTCCTTGTCTAGTCAGCCTTGATGTTTTTGGTATTTCTGGGCTCTTTCTTTGGTTTTGAGGCTGGGCAGTTGCAACACTGGAAGGCCTGGGATTGTAGCTCAACAGAAGCCTTCCCACATTTGAAGAGGGTGAAGTAGATTCAACTTGTGAGAAATAGCACAGTTTTCAAGGCACATGTGGGATGGAAGATAGCATTGCTCCTATGCTTGGAAGATAAAATCTCTGAGACTCACCCACAAAAAGACTCCCTCCTGTCTTGCTCTGTGCTTTTAAGTTGTGTATTTTCTGCTCTTAGAGCAAAGACTATGAAATATTTTTTTATCTTCCACAAAGTCTTCAAAATCAGTGGTTTTGATCTTATTTCAAGGGGCTTGGGTACAACGTGTGTTCACATTGCTGAGTTTTTAATGTAGAATATGTGTACACTATAGCTGAGAATGTTATGGACAAACTTCCGTCTTTTTTTTTCTTGCCACATTATTTGAAGAAAATACAGTTAAAAATATTACTTATATGAATAAAGTAAATGGCATGTTCCCCTCTCTCCCTCCAAAAAAATTAGCACAAAATTCTCTTCTGACCACTAACAGCACAGATGGGGCTGGAAGATTGTGCTAATTCTCTCTGGCTGCTCTCACATGCCTTTCTTTCCTGCAGTTGTAATGAAGCCCAGCTAGACCCCCAGGAACAGCTCTATAGTTAAACCAGGTCAGGTTTCCTAACTTTTGCAGTAAATGAGAGTACTCACCATGAAGAACCATGATGAGGCTTAGAAGCACTGAGTGGGAAGGTGATTTGTACACAGTTTGCGCTTGGATTACATGATTCTAAGGAAGTCAGGGAAGATGGTATCAGCTCAGGATTAAAATGTTTGAGCTTATGTGAACTACTGTTTTTTTCTGGAGGTTCTAGGAATACCATGGAGCTTGGGTATCCTTGCTGCTTTCTTATAGTCACCCTAAAGCTGAGCGGGTTGTGTTGTTGGCCACATTTCTTTAGAAATGTTAGGAAGATCCCCTTATGTTCCCCAACGCAAGGGGACTAAGGAGAATCCCATTCCTGTTTTTCTTTGGAAAATATAATGCCAGGATAAATGAAGAATGCAGTGTATGAAAACCTACTACATGAACTTTGGATCTAGTTTGGGAATCACACTGCTGCTCTGTTTTATCAAAATGACCAGTGGCTCAGATCCTTCAAGATGATGATTAGAGATGTATCAGAAAATAGATAAGTATATGATGTGACAGAAGAGTGTTTCTCAATATTCTTGGTATTAACAAAACTAGTTTTTATAGGTCAACTTGGGTAGAAGAAAACTGTTGAAACTGTGGTAGAGGTAAGGTCTGGGGTGTGAAGTCACTCCTAAGGGATGGACATAGGCTGCTATTAAGAGTTAAACTGGAGTAGTGTTGAGATTTTTCTTTTGACCCTGCTCTTCTGAAAGCCAGCAGTGGGATGGTGAGACAGTAAAAGATAGTAGAGCACAATTAATCACTCTTTCTGTGCAGGGATAGACACAGGAGTAGCAGGTTATACATTTTCCTGTGCCTGATACCACCATCTGCAGTCATCTGCACATCTCTCCATATAGAATGGTGTTGGTCCAGCAACATCACTGAAGTAATAACTACCCCAGGGGAGTGAGATTTTGGACAGGAGAATGTTTTAAAAAAATCATTAAAACTGATCAAACATCCAGCTAGCGACTTGTTTGTAGTTTGAGACCAGTTAGTAGCAGTAATGAGATAACTCCAGTTCTGTCATTGTCCTGAATGAAGTCCCCTTGCTGCTCCTGCCTCTGCACACAATCAAGGCTTCAGCAGACTTGGGTCATTCTCAGTTATAATTGTGATCGCTACATAGATCTTGATAGGGCTTCTCTATTGTGCCCCAATAGAGACTCCACATAGGCAGGTTGTCCACTGGGAGCTTTGACTAGCTGCAAGTGCCCAGCAGGATATGTAAAAACCCATTTCTGGACACTGAGTTTGGGGGCTAAGTAGAGGGATCTCCTTGAGCTTGGTCTACACATGGAGTTATTCCCAAATAATAGCCAGAAACCTGCTGCACATGGCTGGTAAGTGGTTGCACTATGAGGTAAGTGGTGAGGGTGAATGAGAAGTGAGGATACCAAAACTGGAGCAGTAAACTAAGTCGACAATGTAAGTGGAATCCATAACCCACTCCCCTTACAGGATGAAGTAGCAAAGTTGAGGGCACAGGTTAGCTCATTAATGGAGAGTCAGCCTGGAAGCTTAGAATACCCTCTTTCCCCATTCTCTGAGCTTAAGTGATGCCTTTGAGGGTGTCTGAATACATAGGATACGTGGAAGGTTTGTGAAATCTGTGTCATCTGGAGAAGGATGGAGAGATTAAGAACCAAACACTGCCTAAAATGAAGAAATGAGTTGTTTTTATGGCTCACTAATTCCTGGCTGGAATGTGTTGGCTCCTATGTGATAAACTATCCTTCCCAACTAAGATAAAAGTTCAGCTAGTAGAAATTAGACCTGCCCCTTACTCACACATGTAGACTCTGCTGATGAGTCAAATGAGTGAAATGAGGCAAAGAATGATAAACCTCTGCCACTGTAGTCACAACCTTCTGGTAGATGGACCAGTAAAGAGCTAGAATACTGCATGAACTTAAAATTGGGAAAGGGATGTATAGACAATGAAACATCTGAGCTCAGGTAACAGACCTTAACTGCTGTCAGCAGCTTTGTATTCATCTTGTTCTAATACTGTATTAAATATAACCTTCTTTGTTCCTCCTGTTCTATCTAGAAAAGAATTGTGGGCATAAGTGCATTCTTGACAGCCTTCAGGAGGCACAATGTAGAAGTCATCTGTTTTCAATCATATCCATCCTGAGAGAAAGAAGACTGAGTATGAGAATATTTTGCTCTGAGACAATGTTTTGGAGGTAGAAGAAATCGGTAGTTCCCTAAGCCAAGAAACAGGCTTTCTTTGAGCCCAGGAATGGTAGTAAGAAGAATTTGGATCAGCTGGTCCAGAAACCAGTCTGTACCACACGTGTGCTTATGCATGTGTTGCTACCTCGGCTGGATGAAAGCCTGTGGATACAGCAGTGATCTCATCCTAGCATCTGCATGGGCAAACCAAAATAAAAAACTCTTGTTATAAGTTCATATAAGAATATTATACATTTACTTATACCTGGATATTTGCACATTAAATTCTTTGTCATTGAAAAGATTTACTCTGTTAAGAGTGATACTTTGTAAGCTGAAGCTCTTCAGTTTACAACCTTTATAAAACTCTAATTATATGAACTTTATCAGTAAGATAAAAGTCAAAGCAATTTAAATTTGTATTTTTGTGTTGTATCAAAGATATTCTCTTTGGCCAAGATGGTGGAGTAGAAAGACCCTGAGCTCACCTCCTCTCACAAGCATGCCAAAATCACAACTACTTGCAGAACAACTATCAGTGAAAAAGACCAGAACCAACCAGAAGAGATCTACAATTAAAAGCATAAAAAAGGAACCACAATGAGAAGGGGTAGGAGGTGTGGGCTTGGATATAATCATGTCCCGTACCCCCCAGGATGGGAGACCCACAAACTGGAGAATAGTTATATTGCAGAAGTTCTCTCATAGGAGTAAGTTCTGAGTGCATGTTGGGCTTCCCAGCCTGGGCATCCTGCATGAAGAAGTCAAGCCCCCAGAGCATTTGGCTTTGAAAGTCATTGGGGCTTTATTTCCCCCAGTCCTTTGGGACTCACAAAATTGATTCCCCTTTTAAAGGGCACACAGTCTCTCTGTAGTGGGACCCAGGGAAAAAGCAGTAAATTGACAGAAGCCTGGGCCAGACCTGTCTGCTGGTCTTGGAGAGTCTCTCAGAGACATAGGTTGGGGGGTGGGAGGGCTGCAGCTAACCCTGGGAAGATAGGCACTGTCAGTAGCCATACTTGGGAGCTCCTTCTACCACGTGGACACTGGTGTGGGCAGGCAGTATCATGGGATTCTCTCTCTAGCTCATTACTGCCAAGACCTGGCTCTACCCAACAGCTTGTAGGTGCCAGTGCTGGGACACCTGAGGCCAAGCAACTTACTGGGTGGATACACAGCAGACAGGCTGTATAAGGACCTCCTGAGCCCCAGAGGCCTCTAGACATGGCTCCACGCACCAGTAGGCAAGCACTGGCCCTCTTGATGAGCCTTACCCATTGAGGGACAAACACCAGATTCAAACCCATGATCCTGCAACCAATGGATCCAGCCTACCCACAGCTAGCCACACCCTGCCCTGGGACAAGCTGGGCCCTGGCTCTGTCCACTAGCAGGCCAAAACAAGCTTGGGGACACCCTGGACCCTGCACCCAACTGTGTCAGGAACCACCTCCCCCACCACCCACTTGGGATCCCTAGGCCCTACAGCCAGACTCCAGGACCTGACTCTGCCTGCCAGTAGTCCAACAATAACCTTGGGACATGGCTTCACCCACCAGTGGGCAGGCAACAACCCCAGAATCTTCTGGACCTTTGCTCTGCCTACCAGTGAGCCAGCACTAGTCCTGTGGCCCCCTGGGGTCTTGTAGTCAGCTGCCCAGTGACAAGGCCCCACTAACCTGTAGGTGGCAGCCTCTGCACCAGGCAGTGCCTGGCAAACAACCACACTGGGGGCTAACCAAGCCTACAGACCTCCCACATAGCCTACCACAACAGAAAAATCCACACAACCCTCACGGGGGTATGCCTAGAGCATATAGCATGGGAGATGAGAGGGGACTGCACTGCTGGGACTCACAAGACATCTCCTACAGAAGGCCACTTCTCCAAGGCCAGGAAACAGACAAAATGAGGTTGCCAAGAAACATGTTCCAGGTGAAGGAAAAATGAAGTGGAGATACACAACCTACCTGAGGAAGAGTTCAGGGTAATGACTGTAAAGATGATCAAAGAACCTGGGAGGAGAATGGTTGCACAGAAAGAGAAGACAGAAGTTTTTATCAGAGTTAGAAAATATATAGAACAATCAAACATATATGAAGAATACAATGACTGAAATGAAAACTATATGTGAAGGAGTCAAGAGCAGACTAAATGATACAGAGAAATGGATCAGTAAGCTGGAAGACAGAGTAGTGTAAATCACTGCTGCTGAACAGAAAGAATGAAAGGAAATGAGGACAGTTAAAGAGACCTCTGGGACTACAATAAGCACAATAATATTTGCATTATATGGGTCCCAGGACGAGAAGAGAGAGGGGAAAAGGAGCTGAGAACATATTGAAGACATAATACTTGAAATTTTCCCTAACCTGTGAAAGGAAACAGTCACTGTTGGGGAAGTTTAGTAATACAGTATTGTTCAGGCCTCAGAGACAGAAATAGGCCTCTAACCTGTGTCCTTGCCTGGACTGTGCACTTGTTTAAACACCTAACAATTGTAGCTAGCAAATCAAATGGTGCTTATGATAAGAAAGGGAGTGTGGTCTTGGAATTTCTTGAGCCCTGGGGACCTGGCCAGTCCCTTGGGGTCTGGAGAATCTTGTGACTCACATGATGAAACCAACAACATTGTTAAAGTAAATCTAGAGCCGCATTTTTTTACACTCAAACTGATGGTATCAGTTTGCGGCCTGGAATTATAAGCAGGAGCCCCCAGAACTCCAATCTGAAGTCTCACCCATGGAGTGGATGCACAGCCCAGGACCCTTCCCAACTGGGACTCTAGATTGCTGTTCCAGGGACTTCCCAGCGCTGCTTGGATCTGGATGTAGGTGCTTCCCCAATTCGGTGATGTATGAGCCTCTGTCTTTACTATTCTGTCTTGGCCAATCATCCTCTTAATTAGTATACTGTGATCTTTGTTAATTTAATAAATTCTCTCTAAATTCTTGCTTAACTGAGTGTAGAGTGGTTATTTTGCCAGCGAATCCTATGAACCTTGAAACTGAAAGTAAGGCTTTGGGCAGTCACCCAAGTCCAGGAAGCACAGACTCCCACAGAGGATTAACCCCAAAAGGAACACACCAAGACACACTGTAATTAAAATGAGAAAAAGAGAAATTAAGAGCAGCAAGAGAAAAGCAACAAACATACAAATCCCCATAAGACTATCGGGTGATTTTTCGGCAGAAACTCTGCAAGCCAGAAGGGAGTGGCACAATATATTTTAAATTAAAGGGAAAAACCTCCAACCAAGAATACTCTACCCAGCAAGACTCTCCTTCAGATTTGGTGGCAAAATCAAAAGCTTCATGGACAAACAAAAACTAAAAGAGTACAGCACCACCAAACCACCTTTACAAATGATAAAGGAATTTTTCCAGGCAAAAAACAAGGCCACAACTAGAAACAAAATTATGAAATGAAAAACCTCACTGGTAAAGGCAAACATAAAGGTAGGAAATCATCCAAGCACAAAGCTAGTAGGAAAAGACAAAAGTGGTCAAATCATCTATATCCACAATAAGCAGTTAAGGGAGGCAAAAAACAATTACATGTAAAACATACCAAAAAAGGTAATCATGAGGGGAGGAAAGTACAATGCATTTGAAATTAAAAGACCGTAACTTAAAACAATCATGTGTGTGTATAATATATAGGTTGCAATATAAAAACCTCATGGGAACCACAAACCAAAAATCTACAGTGCACACACAAAAAGGAAAACCAAACAACATTAAAGACAGTCATTAAATCACAAGAACAAAAGGGGGAAAAAAAAGACCTATAAAAACAACCCCCAAACAATTAACAAAATGGCAGTAAGGATATTATGTTGAGTTACCTTAAACACAAATGGACTAAATGCTCCAATCAAAAGACACAGTGGCCAAATGGACACAAAAATAAGATGATAGATAGACAGATAGATAGATAGATAGATAGATAGATAGATAGATAGATATGCTGCCTACAAGAGACTTCAGATCTAGAGACACACACTGTGAAAGTGAGGGGATGGATAAAGGTATTCCATGCAAATGGAAGTTTAAAGAAAGCCACAGTACCAATACTTATAAGACAAAATAGGCTTTAAAATAAAGACTGTCACAAGGGACAAAGAAGGACACTACACAATGATCAAGGGACCAATCCAAGAAGAAAATATAATTGTAAATATATATGCACTCAACACAGGGGCACCTATATAGATATAAGGCAAATATTAATAGATATAAAAGAAGTCAACAGTAACACAACAATAGTAGGGGACTTTAACACCCTATTTACATCAATGGACAGAACATCCAGACCAAAAATCAGTAAGGGAAGGCTGGTCTCAAGTGACACATGAGACCAGATGGACTTAATTGACATATACAGAGCATTCCATTTGAAAGCAGAAGAATACACATTCTTTTCTAGTGCACATGGAACATTCTCCAGGATTCTCCAGGATAGATCACATGCTAGGCCACGAAACCAGCCTCAGTAAATTTAAAGCTGAAATTAATCAAGCATCTTTTCTGACCACAACACTATGAGACTAGGAAAAAAACTGCAAAAAACACAAACAGGTGGAGGCTAAACAATATGCTGCTAAACAACCAATGGATCACTGAAGAAATCAAAGAGAAAATCAAAAAATACCTAAAGGCAAATGAAAATGAAAACATGACAATCAAAAATCTATGAGATGTAGCAAAAGCAGTTCTAAGAGGGAAGTTTAGAGCAATACAAACTTACCTCAGGAGATGAAAAATCTCAAACAACCTAACTTTACACCTAAAGGAACTAGAGAAAAAACAAACAAACAAAAATACCCCAGAGTTAGTAGATGAAAAGAAAGATCAGAGCAGAAATAGAGACTAAAAATCAAAAGGAAGATCAATGAAACTGAGTTGGTTCTTTGAAGAGATAAACTCAGAAATGAAAAAGGAGATGTTACAACCCAGACCACAGAAATACAAAGGATCCTAAAAGACGACTACAAACTATATGCCAATAAAATGGACAACCTAGAAGAAATAGACAAATTCTTAGAAAGGTAAAATCCCCCAAGACTGAATCAGGAAGAAACAGAAAATATGAACAGACCAATTACCAGTAGTGAAATTGAATCAATAATTTAAAAAACTCCCAAGAAACAAAAGTCCAGGACCAGATTGCTTCATAGGTGAATTCCACCAAACATTTAAAGAAGAGTTAACACCTATCCTTCTCAAACTATTTTCAAAAATTGCAGAGGAAGGGACATTTCCATACTCATTCTATGACGCCAGCATCACCCTGATACCAAAACCAGACAAAGATACCACACACACACACATATTACAGGCCAGTATCACTGATGAACATAATTGCAAAAATACTCAAAAAAATATTAGCAAACTGAATCTAACAATACAGTAAAAGGATCATACACCATGATCAAGTAGGATTTATCCCAGGGGTGCAAGGAGTTTTCAATATCCACAAATCAATGTGATATGCCACATTAAAAAACTGAAGAATAAAAACTGTATGATCATCTCAGTAGATGCAGAATAAGCTTTTGACAAAATTCAACATCCATTTATGATAAAAACTCTCCAGAAAGTGGGCATAGAGGAAACATAAGATAATGGAGGCCATATATGACAAGCCCACAGCTAACATACTCAATGGTGATAAGTTGAAAGCATTTCCTCTAAGATCAGGAACAAGACAAGGATGCCCACTCTTGCCACTTTCATTCAACATAGTCTTGGAAGTCCTAGAAATGTCCAGAAAAGAATAAGAAATAGAAAGGAATCTGAATTGGAAAAGATGTGAAACTGTCACTGTTGGCAGATGACATGATATTCATAGAAAAATCCTAAAGATGCCATCAGAAAACTACTAGAGTTAACCAATAAATTTGGTAAAGCTGCAGGATACAAAATTAATATACAGAAATTGCTTGCATTTCTGTATACTAACAACAAACTATCAGAACAAGAAATTAAGGAAACAATCCCATTTATCACTGTACCAAAACGAGTAAAATACCTAGGAATAAACCTACCTAAGGAGGTAAAAGACCTGTACTCAGAAACTATAAGACACTGATGAAAGAAACTGAAGATGTCACAGATGGAAAGATATAATGTGTTCTTGGACTGGAAGAATTAACATTGTCAGAATGACCAAACTACCCAAGGCAATCTACAATTCAAAGCCATCTTTATCAAAACACAAAAAGCATTTTTCAGAGACATAAAACAAATAATTTTAAAATTTGTATGGAAACACAAAAGACCCCGAATAGCCAAAACAATCTTGAGAAAGAAGAATGGAGCTGGAGGAATCATGTTCCCTAACTTGAGTATATTACAAAGCTACAGTAATCAAAATAGTATGGTACTGGCACAAAAACAGACACAGAGATCAATGGAAAAGTATACAGAGCCCAGAAATAAACTGACATACTTATGGTCAAATAATCTCTGACAAAGGAGGCAACAATATACAATAGAGAAAAGACAGTTCTCTTCAATAAGTGGTGCTGGGAAAACTGGATAGCTACATGAAAAAGAATGAAATTAGAATACTCTCTAACACCATATACGAAAATAAGCTCAAAATGGATTAAAGACCTAAAGGTAAGATTGGATACCATAAAACTCCTAGAGGGAAACATAGGCAGAACATCCTTTGACATAAATTGTAGCAATATATTTTTTGATCTGTCTCCTAAAACAAATAAGAGCAAAAATAAACAAATGTGACCTAATTAAACTTAAAAAGATTTTGCACAGCAAGGGAAACCATCATCAAAAAGAAAAGATAATCTACTGATTGGGAGAAGATATTTGCAAATGATATAACCTATAAGGGGTTAATATTTAACATATATAAACAGCTTATATAACAACATCAGAAAAAAAAAAAAAAAAAAAAAGGCCTGATTAGAAAATGGGCAGAACTGAACAAATATTTTCCCAAAGAGGAAATGCAGATGGCTAACAGGCACATGAAAAGATGTTCAACATCACTAACCATCAAGGAAATGCAAATCAAAGCCACAATGAGATGTCACTTCACCCCTGTCAGAATCATCAAAAAGAACACAAATAACAAATGTTGGTGAGGATGTGGAGAAAATGGAACCCTT
Organism: Hippopotamus amphibius kiboko; assembly: GCF_030028045.1. NCBI lineage: Eukaryota > Metazoa > Chordata > Mammalia > Artiodactyla > Hippopotamidae > Hippopotamus > Hippopotamus amphibius. The sequence goes on along the minus strand of NC_080187.1, from coordinate 82,386,376 downwards.
GTACACTGCTGATGGGAATGTAAATTGGTGCAGCCACAGGAGAAAACAGTGTGGAGGTTTCTCAAAAAACTACAAATAGAAATACCATATGACCCAGAAATACATATCCAGAAAAAACAAAAACACCAATTCAAAGCGATATGTGCAGGACTTCCCTGGTGGTCTGTTGTTTAAGAATCTGCCTTCCAATGCACGGGACATGGGTTCAAGCCCTGGTTGGGGAACTAAGATCCCACATGCCACAAGGCAACTAAGCCTGCACCACAATTAGAAGCCTGCATGCTGCAATGAAGAGTCCGTGTGCCGCAACAAAAGATCCTGCATGTTGCAAGTGAGGCCTGACATAGCCCACCCAAAAAAATATACATATATACATGCACCCCAATGCTCATAGAAGCATTATTTACAATTGCTAAGATATGGAAGCAAACTAAGCGTCCATCAACAGATGAATGGATAAAGATGTGATATCTATATACAACAGAATACTGCTCAGCCAAAAAAAAGAATGAAATTTTGCCATTTGCAGCAACATGGATGGACTTGGAAGGTATTATACTAAGTGAAATAAATCAAAGACAAATACTGTATGATATCACTTACATATGGAGTCTAAAAAACACAACAAACTAGAGAATATAACACAAAAGCAGACTCACAGATATAGAAAACAAACTAGTGGTTACCACTGGGGAGAGGGGATAGGGAAGAAAGGAGGGGCAATACCTGGGACAGGGAATTAAGAAGGGCAAACTATTACATATAAGTAAGCTACAAGGACATATTGTACTACACAGGGAGTGTAGCCAATATTTTATAATAACTAAATGGAGCATAACCTTTAAAATTGTGAATCACTATATTGTATGCCTTACATAATATTGCACATCAATTATATTTCAATTAAAAAAATTTTAATGGAACCACAGGGAAAATATATATATATATTCTCTGATTATCTGACCTTCTTCTCTGTATACCAAGAGTTACCAAGAAATATATATATACTGATTATCTGACCCTCTCTATATAGGAAGATTTTGTATTCATTTGAGTATGACCTGAAGATTCTGAACTTTCACATACACTATAAAAACTTCTGCCGTTTTTTGTCATTACTGTTTTTTTTTTTTTAAAAACCTACATTTTATGTCATCTATCTAATTAAGGATTTTAAATTTCAACCAGTGGATGGCAGAATAACATCAACCCCTAGAAAGTAGTTGTTCAGAAACTGTTACCAAGAAAATAGAGGAACTATCTATTATTAGTGCATTTGGTTAAGGACCACAAATTCAATAGTTCTGTAGTGTATGCAGTCATCTTTAGTGAATACCTAAGTTTTTTTTTCAGCCATCACTCTGCCATTCAAATATATGCTTAACAGTGAATACTAGCGACACAGATAAGGTATCAAAACCAGGGGGGAGAAATTCCAAAAAATTCATTTTTAAAAGTATTTATGGAAGGTCTGATGGGCTCATATTAGGATAGCAAGTAACAATAGTATCATGCTGATATTGCCAGTTTCTGGCTTACTCATTTTTCATTACTAATTCCAGAAATACCCTTAATGTCCAAAAGTTATGAAATTTGGAAGATAATCTTTTACCACTCTTGCCAGGTTGCTTTCTAAATTATACCAACTGTTAATACATTCAGCAATGTTCAAGAGTGCTTTCTAACCCAACAGCTGAAAACAAAAACCACTTTTTCAGTATCTGACATGAAAAAAATTAAATTGCCACCTCAATAAATTTTGTTAAGTGTGGTGAAGATATTAATCTCTCACTTTTTAAGACTCCCAATTGGTGAGGAATAAATAGATATTTCATGAACAAGATCAAGAATATTTTTAATGGAGGAATTCTAAATTCTAATTCTAGAATTACCCTTATTAAAATTAAAAGGCACAATGCCTTGTGTTACAACTATAATCTGCTGGAAGTTATGAAACAAATAATATGAAACAACGTTTTTTAAACTATGCAGATAACATGACTCTTTAAGGTAAAAAAAAAAAAGAATCCCCCAAAATCCCCTCAAAATGTTAAGAACCAATGAGAGTAGTTATGAAAACCAACACAGTAAAATCATATATTTCCTACTACTGCAATAGTATCAAATATAATGTGAAAACAAAACCCCATTCAAAACAGCAATCTATATGCTAAAGACAACTGGAATAAAAGATCATTATAACTGATGAAAAAGACCCTAGTTTGCCCATATTATAATTAAGATTTTTATTACATGATTTTTACAAAGCATAAAAATTCAGTGAGACTAAAGATTATTCAAAAAGTTGTGACAGAACAACTGGATAATAACTTGGAAACATACAACTAGTAAAAAGCTGTATCCATGGACTTCCCTGGTGGCACAGTAGTTAAGAATTCACCTGCCAATGCAGAAGACAAGAGTTCAATCCCTAGTCCAATAAGATCCCACATGCCACAGAACAACGAAGCCTGAGAGCCACAACTACTGAGCCCATATGCTGCAATTCCTAAAGGCCGTGCGGCTACAGCCTGTGCTCTGCAATAAGAGAAGCCACCACAATGAGAAGCCCGCACATTGCAATGAAGTGTAGCCCCTGCTTGCCACAGCTAGAGAAAGCCAGCATGCAGCAATGAAGACCCAATGCAGCCAAAAAAAAAAAAAAAAAAAAAAAAAGCTGTATCCACAACACACAGCGTAATTACACCATCACATGATGGGGGGAAGTTGTGCAAGAAAGCATTAAAAAAATGACAAAAGAAAAACTAATTTCACAAAATTACAAAAAAATACCTTGTATGTTAAGATATATATTCAAAGAAAAAAGATGAGAAAATACTTGCTATAAAAATTAATATTCTTAATATAAAAGGAATTTTCATAAATTTATTTTAAAAATTCATCTTCATTTCAACCAGAAAAAAGCTATTTGAACAAGAGACAAGCAGTAAATGCTACCCTAGCATGTTGAGAGTAAGCACTGAAAAGCAACAGAATAGAGGACAAGGAATGTGACATCAGTACTATGTAAAAAAACAAAAAATTATCACCTAAAGGTCAACATGTAAAAAAGACAGACATATTTGACTATTAAATTGAATGTGTGAAGGTGGTCAAAAGATACAAATAGGTCCTGAGGATATAATGTTCAGCATGGTGACTATTAACAACACTGTACTGTATACTTGAAAGTGCTGAGAGGAGATCTTAAAAGTTCTCATTTCGGGAAAAAAAAACTGTGTAGCTATGTGTGATAATGGAAGTTAATTAGACTTGTGATCATTTCATTATATATACACATATAGAATCATTATGTTGTAGGCCTGAAACTAATAAATGTCATTATATCTGAATTTTAAAAAATTGACTAGCCTTGCCCCATAAAAATGACATAAACTGAGGAAAAATGTAGCTAATAGGACACTTAATAGACAGGAACAGATGATTCACATATGAAAAAATGCACATGCTCAATAAGCAAAATATTCAGTGTTTCTGATAATTAAAGAAACATAAATCCAAACAGTAAGATAACTAGAACTGCCAAGATTTCCTTTGAAATAGTCACTAAACACATTCTGGTAAAAACGCATAGTCACACACTCCTGGAAATATTTTTCAAAAGCCTAACAAAGCCTACACTATTTGACTCAGATTTTACTTAGAATTTATCACAGGGTAATAGAGATGGACAAAATTTTATGAAATATTAAATCTTGCCTAATTTATGATAAAAAATTGGGGGTAGGTATTTAAATATATACCCATAGGGAATGGAAAAAAATATAAAGGCACATTCATGGGTGAAATAGTGTATAGACATTTAACACTTTCAAACAAAAGAACTTGTGAAAATCATTAAGACAAAACTAAAGTAAAATATTATGATACAATACAATGCCAATTAGTAACAACTACCTTACTAAATGCTTCTCTGTGTTTTATGCTAATCACTTTATAGTATTATCTCCTTACAATTCTGATACAGATACAATTATTAATGCCTATCACCAATCCCACAGACAAATGGAAAAATAAAGCTTAGGTTAACTTACCCTAAGGTCTTTCAATTGTTGAGCTTCTGATAGAATGCTGGTTTTACTTCTCGATAGTATGTTTCTGTAGTTTTGAATGAAATTTTCTGTAGGAGTATATTTTGTCTTTATAATCAGAACAAGATAATTTTAATTACAAACCAGAAAAATTTGAACATGATTAAAATCTTTGCAGGTAAACTACAGAAATACTATTCTTGGCAAGTGGGAAAAAAATTAAGTATGGATTTTTATCTGGTTTAAAAATGGAATCTGGTTTTCTTAATGCACAAGCATTTGATAATTAGGAAAAAAGCATCTTACATATTTTTTTCTAATACATACAGATTTTGAAAAACTTGGAGAAAGCCATAATGATAGCAGTGTGTGCCTCTGCAAGTTGAACTTATTTCCTTTTATCTTAAAGGTCTGGCATATTCGCAACGTATTTGACAAATGTCTGTACATACGTATATTCATAATATACCTAGTATTAACATAAGTTACCTTTGACATGTGGAATCACTGCTAATTTACACCCTCTGTTCATTTTTTATTTTCCTGTACTTACTGTAATAGACAGGAATTATTTTCATAATCAGAAAACTTAACAAAAGTTAATTTCTGAACCTATCAGAAAAACTAAAGCAAGAAATAAATTAACAGAATGCTTTACGTGCTTGCAGTTTTTATCCTTTCAAATATTTTTCTAAATTTTCTGTTTAAAAAAAAACGTCACAGCTTGTAAAATAAAGATACCTTTCCAATCATTTCAGTCACCTGAAATTTGCATATCTGTAAGGAAGGAATTCCAGATTTAATTAGATTTCATTAGCATAGCACCAGTCAGCTGTCTTGTGATTATCAAGAGACCTGTCAATTGCAGAAAATTATACAGTAAAAGGATGAGAGGTGGGATTTGTGAGGCTGGAGGTAGGGGGTATAGGTGGAGCGGTTAACTTACCTGCCTAAATATTTAATTACAAAGCAACAGGGTCAAATGTAACAGAAGGCAGAAATCTTCTCTCAACAAGGGAAACAGGAAAAGCTTATGCAGAACAGATATGGGGCAATACCATCTCAGCATGTCAGAATTAGAACCAAAAAAGTAATACATCAAAATGATGTAAAAAATAAAGGAACCATAGCAACATTATAACCAAAAGGTCATAACGAAAAAACATGGACAAATTTGATCTCAAAAATGAACTGAATTGGCCTGCCTTTGTAAACCTCTAACAGATTGAGAAAAAAGTCAATGCAAGCAAATGCCAGTTAAATTATATTTATTATATAAAGAGATCCTATAACTTGATATGAAAAAGAAAGCAACTCCTATAGGTATTACAAGGGCAAAGGACACTAAAATCTAGAGGAACACAGCTACTCAAAAAACACAACTATTTAACGTCATTTATAATTAAGGAAATAATTGTGATGCTATTTCTTGCTTACTCAATGCACAAAGTTATTAGCAATTTCTACTTTTTCTATTTCCTAAATGTACTCAAATGTGCTATCTTTAGTAATAAAAAATTGAGTCATTAAAAAAAATAGGAAGTATGAAATATTCTGCCAATGCAGAAATCATAAAAGCATTAAAATGAATCAACACCTGTATGGGCAGTGAGGTTCAGATCACTTGAAGCCAATTCCTTTCATCTTGGTTCCTGAGTTTTATTATGAGATTGTCAATAAGGAGGTTGTTCCTGATTTATACTATGACAATCTCCCAAGGATAGGGATATATATGTAAATATATATGTATGTAAATGTATATATGTAAATTTTTTCCTCAGGTAGACAATTATTCCAGGGAAGTAACTTCAGATTCTTCAGAATCACTCACTTCAGAGGACTCCTGTGATTCTATTTGCTGATAAGGTCCCATTAAGATCTCCCCATGTGGTGGTTCTCAACCAGTAGGGATGCCCTTGGTATTGAAGAGAGTGAAGATCTACTTTAGTACTGCCTGCAAGACAGCAGTGTCCTAGTCTTTCTATAGCTGGCTTCTTAGGGAATCTGAAGTTGGTCCTGTCCTTTAGACATAGCCAAAAGTACATTTTTCTGATTTGACCCCAAACAGTACATCTTCTGCTTGCTCAGATCACAGCCTTGAGGCATATCACACAAAGCTCAGGATACAGGTGGGCTGGAGCAGCACCAGGGCAACCTCCTCAAATCAAATAGTCATGTTAGAATGACTAAGTTGGGAGACTGAACTTAACCTATAGATTTGCTCAGCATGTTTTTCTTTGTCTTTTTCAAAAGTTTTACTGAATAAAAAGGTGGGAAGTAGCAGGGCCTAAATTTACTGAGCAAAAGCAATTCTCTGAGACTTGAACTTTGCTAAATAACCTGTATAAAGGCAACTCCACAGAAAACAATATACAAGCAGAAAAAGTAACAAGTTTCATCTGTAGTAACAGTTGAGTCAAATGACAAATTTAGTTATCAATTTAAAGTTGTAGTTCTTATCTACATCAATTCAGTAAGATTACATAGACATTTATTCTCTAGTACAGAATTCCCATTTGAATAGCAATAGCTGCTACGTGGAAGAAAGGAATTTAAATTTAAAAACAATTTCACTATAGCTGAAATGCCAATGAATTTAAAAATTATATATGTGTATGCATGGATATACGTGTGTGTGTGTGTGTGTGTATTTTCTCTCTCCCTCTCCCCAGAAAGAAATATGAAACCCTGACTTAGGGTTATACTATTTTTTGAGTTAATATTTTTGAATTTATCATTTCTCCAGTCTGCCTAAGAATCATCACATATTCTGAATGTACCCACACAATCTGGTGAGTCAGCAGCTGTGTCAAAAATTCTACGATAAAAGGGAGGCAGCTAATAAGGCTTGGCAACCTTTTTTATTATTTTAGATTAGAGCAGGCAGCCTCCCTCTGATGTTTTGTAGTCAAAGATGAAAACGTTCAACTTTGAAGCATAATGAACATAATTATACATTTACTACAATCACCTACACTCTGACTTACACACCACCACAAAAAGACATCTAACAAACATCTTTCTAAAGTAGCTGGCTATGTTGAATATATTTTCAGAATGTACGTTAACCATATGATAAAGATACTAAGCCAAACAATACAAATAACATCAATTACCTTTTTATCTAATAACTGTACCAATCATTGTAAGGAGATACAACTGAAGGGGAAGTATGGGATCATTCATGATGCACTGCAAAGGAGTACACCTTGGTCCTAAGAATGATCTGAAGGTGCTGAAAGAGGTGATTCTCTGGAAGGTGACCCAGGGTTTTCTTCAGGTGGAAAAACTGTAAGAGTACAAGCTCGAATGCCACCAAGTGACTCTGGAAGGTCAAAAACTTTATGCCACTCGTCCTTTTCTGGGTCATATTTCTGGACAATTTCTACCATACAACGATTATTCCAAGAATATCCACCTACAACATAGATTTTATTTTCAAAGACAGCAACTCCAACATCACTTTGACCTCTTAACATGGCAGCAATTGGTGTCCACTGGTCAAGGGTTGGTGAATAGTATTCACAGCTTAGAACGTCATCATAATCACTTGTTCCTCTGAAGTGATTGCCACCAATGACATAGAGCTTGTCTCCAACTGTACACATGCAATGCAGACCTCTGACTGTAGTCATTGGAGCCTTCTGTGTCCATTTGTCTGTATCAGGGTCAAAACACATGAGCTCATTTTGGAAAGTGTCATGAGTAATTCCTCCTGAAATATACATTAAGCCCCCATACACTGTCCCAGCGTGGCCATAGTGAGGTTCACTCATTTTTGCAACATAGCTCCACTCATTCATCCTTGGATTGTAACATTCTACTGTAGCCAGCTCACCAGCTGCACTTCGCCCACCCACCGCATACAAATGTCCTTTGAGAGCGCTCAAGTGGAAAAATGTGCGCTTTTCATTTAATGATGCAACCTGCATCCACTTATTATACCGAGGATCAAATCTGAAAACTGTATCAACAGCAGTTTTCCCTTTTGTATCATAATTACTTTGACCACCAACTACATAAAGAAAGTTTCCAATGACAGCAATGCCATGCTGGTAACGAGGAGCATCCATGGGGGCTAAAGATCTCCACTCTTGCACCCTTTCATCATACATTCGTAATTCTTTACTGACAACCAGCTGCTGCCTCAAAACTCCTCCTAATGTAACCAAGTGTGTCGAGTCAGATCGAATGGCAGTTCTATCTGACTGCATCACCGGCTGCATATATGGCATCATTTGGTAATTGCTAGCTTCCAAAAGCAAATTCACACAGGTGTTGTCTGTTCTCATGAAATCTACTGTCTGCACATAATTGATGAGATCCTGTGGTGTCATCAGTGGAAATCGAATATTCTTCATTAATTTTGCAGCATAATCCATCCGAGGGTCTTCCAACCTTAGCCAGCGACAGGCAGCCTTGAAGAGCTCTAGTTCAGTACAGTGCTTAAGACTATTGCTGGAAAGCACAAAGGCAAGCCGTTCAAAAGGGAGTTTTAGAAACTCCCCAGTACTCAATAATGCAGGAAAATTCTTCAGGATGAAATTATTGACATATTTATCTACCTCAATAAGATTATAGGTGTTAGCAATTCGTCCAACTTCAACACAGTTATCTAAAGAGACTCCTGAAATAAGGAACACTTTACAGAAGTCTAAAACAGGTAAAATTTGCAAAAAGCTGGCAGCTTCAAGTGTGTCCTGAAGATTGTCCATATTAAGAGAAAGTTTTGCAGTATAAATAAAATCAATTATTTTCTTCAGACCAACTTTGTTCACCCCATGAAGCTTAATGCACATTAAATCTTGTTCTTTCATTCCACCTGTGAACATAGCTTTGAAATAATCACTAGCGGACGCCATCATAGCTCTATGAACTGGGAAGATTTCATCTCCATCACCTGGTACCAGAGTCACATCACAAAGCAATCCTTCTATCCTAAGCTGATCAAAGCCTTGCAATACCACCGAACTGTGAGTATTGCTGGTAAAAAAACGTGTGGTTCCTGCCTTGCAAGGCTGTAAATGGGCGGAAACGCCCATTTCACCGTTACCAAGAGACACTTTCATGTGAAAGCCTTCCTCTTGCACAAAGATGTTTGCCGGACAAAGAGGTTATGACCTGAAAGCTTTAAAGGAAATGAGGGTGTCCCAAGAGGAAGAGAGCTCGCTTTCCTTATCAAGGGCAAACAGTCACTGTGGCACACCTCAGAACACACCAGTCATTCACTGAAAACTGTTCTGCAGCAGGACCACAGAGGGCTGTGGACCTCAAATCTGATTATTGTGTAGATGACTCATCACCTGAAGGCAGTTAAGTGACCCGGTTCACCTCGGCCGGCCTGCGCTGCCGCTCCTCCCGCAGTTTCGCTCCGGGCCAAGGGGGAGGTGCCGCCACGTCCTGCGGCCCCGCGGCTCGCTCGGCGGCGAAGCCGGGCCCCTCAGCGAGCGGCCCTCCGCACCCTCCGCTGTCCTTAGATAGTCGCCGCGGCTACGGGCCCGTCCTGGAGCAAGGGCCTGGAACACCGGCCTGGAACGCGGGCCGAGCTCCCGACGCCGAACCGGTCCTTCCGGAGAAGCCTAGTCCCAGGATCCCCCGGGCTAGGAGAGGCCGTAGCAGCTACTGCGGCTGCGCGACCGCCCGACCTCGCTAGTGGGCGGGCAGGTGGGGGGATGGGAGGAAGTGGGCGGGGACTGGAAGGGCGGGGCTTGGGCGAGGCGGGGCAGAGCTGGGTGGGCCCCGCGGCCTCTTCGGAGTACTTTGTATGTGGTATTAAATAGGCCGGAACGGGTGTACGTATATAATGCTTGATATAAACCTTTCACGGCAGCTGAGCTTTCCGCCTAGATGCATGCTTTGAGATTTACACTTCCTGGCTTCTGCCTTTCGAATAACAATAAAATGCGGCCTTTGTAGAAATTGAAAGGCAGCGAAGGGGGAAGATGCCTAAAGTTTTCCTCTGTACAAAAAACTGTAATTCTTATCACACGGGGGAATGCCCTGGTGGTCCACTGGTTAGGACTGGGGGCTTTCACTGCAGTGGCCTGGGTTCAGTCCCTAATGGGGGAACCAAGTTCCCACAAGCCACGCAGCCAAAAAAAAAAAAAAAAAAAAAAATCTTATCCCACACAATTTAATAGACACTTCAATTATAACTTTGGTTCATATTTTCAATTTTAATCATTTAACACATGTCATTTGCCTCTTTCAAAGTACCAAACTGTGACCACTCTATGTAAATGATAAAGCCTGAATTTTTGCCACGCAATGGAATTCCATCATCAGTAAATTTTTTGTGCTTTTGTTCTCCACTCACAAAATTGTTTTTACATCAATTCCACAATTGTCTAATAACTACATATACTATAGTTTCCTTTGCCCATCATTTGTTCCTGAATATATACTTTCTTCTTCTCCGTTTTATAGAATCTGAGCACAAAACTTTCTCTGTTTTTGGATAAATCCTAAGGGTAGAATGCTGATTGAAGACATATAAAATTCTTTTTCCAAAATACTGTCACCAGCAATGTTTGAGTGTGTATTTCCCTGCTATTGATCTTTCCCTTTATGGATATTTTACTAACTTACATTTTTAAAAATTGAAGTATAGTTGGCTAACTTACATTTTTAAAATTACTAGTAAATTGAAATTTGGGCATACAAATAAATATGCCCTTTGACACAACTGCTTCCAACATTTCCCACAGTTTGAAGTTATTACTGTCTTTTAAATCCTTCCAGTTTCTGTATGCATATGCCAACTGATGAGAATATACATACATTCTTTTATTACACTCTCCCCGCAAGCATGCTATACTCACTGTTCTGCACCTATCTTTTTTAACGTGGACATCTTCTCATTTATATACAGAGAACTTTATCTTTTTAAATAGCTGTATTGTTTCCTGTTGAATGGGTGTGTCCTACATTATTCGATTAGCCCCCTGCTGATGAACATTTAGCTGGTTCCAATGGTCTTCTGTTATTTCTGGTGGACGGCAGCAAGGTCCAGAAGGCTCAGATCACTGCTGTCTTCCATTACGTGCTTCAGCAAATCTTTAAACCGTTCAGCATAAGAGACTGGTTGGAATGACACTGGCCTGGAGAAATTCTTCACTGACTTCAGCAGCATTGGCAAGTTCTGGAGACCTGCTTGGTGCAGTAGTTGGGGATAGAAGGACTCCCCTGGGCTGTGAAGGCTCCAGGATGGCTGTGAAAAAGCACTTCCAAGGAGACAGTTTTTCTCTGGGGAAAAAAAAAAAGCAAAGAGCTGCAATACCTGGATAGTTGTCAGAGCAAGAAATTATGAAATCCTTCTCTTTATTATCAAGCTTGCAAGAAAGATTAAGAGCTAAGGAACTAGAGGCATACTCTTAAAGAAACAATTATTATGGACAGATACAACTCATCATACTCCCACGTTTAGTAATTTCAAAAGACTTTTTTTTCTGCCTTCATCATAAAATGAATGGATTAAACTTGTCAAAGCATTTATTGGTAATATTAAGCAACTGTAAGTAAAAGCATCTCGTTCTTAGGGGCACAGACCATCACAGATAACCTTATTAATGTGCTTATGTACTTAAATATCTATTTTACTATATTTATTATATTTCAGTATTTTTGCTTGTATCTGTGCTAATTACATGAAAGTGTTCATCTTTATATTTTTAAATTATTATTTAAAGTTTTACTTTCCAATATTTTTGCATTTGTTTATTTCTAAGATATTAATGCCAAGACTGATTTTGCAACCTCAAGTAAAGGATGGAGCTGCAATTCACTCATTCACTTCATTAAAGTTATGTATCTAAATCACAGGTTCTATGACTGCCTTCACAGGATTAAAAAGATGAAGAAACAAAATGAAGTGCCAGGCCTCCTGAAACTTCCCTTTTTGCTAGAAGGAAACATAAATGTATTAATCAATCAATTAATGCATTTCAACTACATTATGTACTAATACCACAGACAAAATAAAAGTGGCTTCTGTCACTAGAAACTGGAGAATGCAGAGACTCTAAGACTTGATGCTGGACGTACAGTTCTAGAACTCAGAGAGTGCTATGGCTAGAAGTGTTAACCTAGGAGCTGGGTTATCCTGGTTCCTGAAGGCCCAGGAAGGAATGAGGTCTTTTAGAAATAGAGTAGAAAACAGGAGGACCAAAAACTGAACCTTAGGGACTTTCATATTTTAATGAAGAGAAGAGAATAAGGAGCCTGACAAGGATACTGGAATGGAATGCAACATAATAGCAGCACAACCAGGAGTCAATGGTTGAGAGGATGTTTCAGGGAAGAAATATATTTAAAACATGATATCTTATATTCAGGGAATATGAAGGCTGGTTTGGCAGAGTTAATTCTGCAGAATCCAGATTGGAGTATACTGACTAAGGTTAAGAAAGAGGAAAGGTTTCGGAGACAGAATAAATAGAAACTTCTTTTAAGAAGTTTATCTGTGAAAGGAAGAGAACTAGGGTAGCACTTGGAGAATAAAAATGTGTGTTTATAATATTGGATATAATTTTTTTGAATTTTTACAAACATTTTTGGGGGATAGATTTCAAGGAATGTATACAGTGGCACAAAGCACATAGAAATCAGTATTTTGTTTTTTTTAAATAACTGCTTATATAACAGCTAAAATGTCAAGCATCATTGTTAAACCATTTCCAAATACCAGTGGGCTGGAATGCCCTTTCATATGCTTTGTTTGCTATTATTAGTTCTTTTTTGTGTTTCATTTTATAACATTAACTAGTTTTGTACTGTCCTTGTGAATTATGTTTTTATATATCCTTAATTCTTAAAAGTACACATAAATCTTTCATACAGATGGTAACTATATTCCTATGATGCAACTATTTGTCAATTTTAGTTGACAAATAATAGCTCATTTTCTTTATGTTTTCTCCTAATGCCAGAATGTTGAACATGTAGAACCAGTCCTCTCCATTTCATTTCTCTATTGATCTTATGGATAATCAATTCCCTTTTATGTTTTAAATCTTTCACATTTATTTTTATAGTAATTAGGATTTGTTTTCATCTATAATATGACATGAGAATCTAAATTGATATGTGTCTAGATTGCCAGGCTGTTACCATTTACTGAAACTTTTTTTCCTCCATATTAACATCTAAGATAGCCTTTACTTTCAAATTTAATTACTACAGATTATATAACAATTTCTGGTTTGTTTTGTTTTGTTTTGTTTTGTTTTTTTTGCTGCACCACGTGGCTTGCAGGATCTTAGTTCCCCAACCAGGGATTGAACCCAGGCCACAGGAGTGAAATCGTGGAATCCTAACCACTGGACTGACAGGGAACTCTCCTGGGATTTATTTTCTTTATTACTCTGATCACCTAACTTTCCTTACTGTCACTGTGTTTATACTGTTACTGATTTATAATACAGTTCATTTTCTGGTAAAGCTACATATGTAAGAGTTTTTCCTCTTCTATACTTTGATACTTTTGCTTGGTGATCTTTCTCAATTAACTTTTGAATTGTTCTAGAGAGGTCATCATTGGCTTTATAAAAATCATGAAATTTTGTGGATTCAAAAATAACCATATGACAGTGGATATAAAATTCTGAGGAATTTCCTTCATCAGATGGAAAAATGAAACTGGATCAGAGAATTTCTCTTCCACAAAAATCTAAGGTAAAGAACAAAAAATAGATTAAAATCATCAGAAAGTAAAAATGTAGCCACCAAAAAGATAAGCCCAGGGAAAAAGAAAAAGAATAATTCTGCAAGTAAAAAAAAAAAAACATTAGATTAAAAAAACACAGAAATCCAACATACTGCTTAAAGAATCACTCATAACTCACTATGTGAGGTTCTGCATGGAACCCTTATTCTCCTTGGAGACAACTCAACTTCCCTGAGTCTCAGTTTTCTCAAATGGAAAATGGAATGACAAATATTTGTACAACTGACGTAAGTACATTCTGAAGCTCTTAGAGGGACTTCCCTGACAGTCCAGTGGTTAAGACTCCACACTTTCACTGCAGGGGTGTGGATTTGATCCCAAGATCCCACATGCCGCGGCCAAAAAAAAAAGCTCTTTAGAATGGCTCCTTCCTCGGGGTTAACCACAAGTGGTTAACTCTTTTCTTCATTTCTCCATATAAACCTATATGAGAATATTACATGTCTTTTTCTATAAACTGGTTTGAAACTGTACCATCTCACTCTTGATAGCTAACTGACAAAATCAACTGAATTGGTAAGGACCTGAAGAGTAAAAAATAGGTATGATCATATCAAAGACATGTTTGACTTATATTCAGTCAGCACAATGGCTTAAATCAATATCTGATATTGAAGGGCATCTCCTAGGCTGGAATGGGAAAAACATGCTGTATTCTTTTGCTGATTCTGGCACCTGGCACACTTCTCTTGGCACCTCTCGTTGCTTTCCTGGATCTATTCCGTCGCTTCCACATCACAGTACTTTCCTTCTCTCTCAGGGCTGAAATTACCAGGGAGCCCTCTTCCTTCACTCCCTTTATTTGCACTTCTCTTTCCTACTTGCACAGCTACTTCCTGTTCTGCTGTGGTTTCAGTCTTAAAATTTTCCCAGATGGACACAGAAAGTAAAAGTTGAATGATATTTTCAGATTTTGTAGAAACACATATAAGAGAAGTCTTCCTTTTTTATGTTGAATACTTTTGAAACATGAGGGCGCACATAGTTCAAAGGAAGCAGAAAGTAGGGTCCAGTAACTGGATGGGCTACAAAGCCGTCCCAGGAAAAGAAGCCCCTGCTGGCCAAGGGTGACAGGGCTAGAGACCAAGTTTGGCAGGCTTCTGGTCTGTGCAGATGTGCTCCTTTTAGGGAATTTTCCTCTAGAGCTGATCAGAGGTTCTTTCCTGGCAGGAACTGACCCTAATATTGGAATAAGCCTCTTGCCATAGTCTTTGTTATGAAGAGAACAAGTCTTCAGCTTCAGGCAGGGCATGGCTCCTTTGATCTAGGAGCAGGTACTAGTAAGGGAAAAAGGAGCCAAGATACAGTTCCTCCCTCCAACCTGCTGGGTAGAGGCAGGGCTCCTGCTTAATAATCCAATCCACATACTGTCTGTCACTGGGAGGTGGGTAGGCCCTGAAAATCTCATGGTAAAAACTACAACATTGTGGTTTTGAGTACAATCCCATATTTGAGGGTGTACTAAATTTCTCTATTAATAGTAAATTCCCAGTTTCACAAATTCATTTTTTACAATGGATCTTTTAACTTTATCATTAGAAAAATATGTTCATTGTAACTTTGCATAAGGATTGCAACAGTCCTTTCTACTCCTGACACAGTAGTAAAAGGTTGCAGTCCTGCTCTATGCCAGCCTCCAAATCCCTTTTTATTAATGGATGCCACAATACTCAAGGATCATTTTTACCTCACCACTTGCCTTTTACTTTCAACCTGCAGAGCATGCAAAGATACTGGAACCTATTCCCCACTTTGTCTTTCAATACTATCTCCTCACTTGACCTACACTTCCCAAGTCCATCTTTCCCCCTTCTGTTACCCATGTTTCAAAGACAAACTCCACGGCCAAGGCTGCAAAGCTCCTTGGAAGAAATCCTCAAGCAGATTAGGGAAAAGAAATTCAGTCCCCAGCCTGGATAGCTCTTTCCCTGAGCTCTCGCCTTTGGCAAAGGAAGGCCAGATGACCATGAGAGGGGCCTGCTCTAATTCTTCTCATAGCCTTGCAGAATTAGTCCCTCAGACTGGGAAGGAAAGCAAACAGGACAAGAATCTATAATCAATTCAGGAGGGAGAAGACCCTAGGAGACTCTTAGAAGGAGAGCATTAAAGGGGGGATGCAGGAATTTGGGTCCTTCCACATTACAGATTACTTCCCTTGCCTAGGACAGGGAATTAGCAGAGATCCCTGAGAGCAAGTCATTCTGGTTCCTGCTACAGGCTCCATGAAAGAGTAACTTTAAAAACTGGATGAAGCGTTTGTGTCAGATGCTTCATCCACAGAAAACTGGGAAGGTACAGGAAGACCCACAGCACAAATCCGCAGTGATGTCAGCCTCTGTTGAGACCCTAAATCTACTAGAAATTAGAGTATTCTTTATGGACAAAGGAGGTGGTGAAAAATCAGAAGAACAAGTCAGATATTGGCCAGATCTTAGAGAAGAAACTGAGGCTTACGCATGAATTAAGGAAAGAAAAGACAGTCCACCCATGGAGGAACTCAAGGACCAACAGAGTCCAAAGACAGAAATTCCTATGATGGCAGGGCCCCTCCTCCCCCAAGAAAAGGTGAGGGCTGAGTGTCATATCCTGCAGCCTTTGAGCAGGTGTGAGGGCCTGAGTACACGGAGCATCCACGCCTTTTGTTCTACCCAGACGTCACTATACACTTTCCAAGGTGTACACACCTTTACCTTTGCTGCCTAAAAGCTTCCAAATGTCTAAGAAACTGGATTCTTCTTGTACTGAAGGTAAACTCATGAACTGTTTTTGCCTTTTGGCCGATTCCCTGCACACTGGTTATATTTAACTTTAAACACCCTTGCTGTATATATGGAATCTAAAAAAATGGTACTGAGGAACCCAGCGGCAGGGCAAGAATAAAGATGCAGATGTAAAGAACGACTTAAGGACACGGGGTGGGGTGGGGGTGGGGGAGCTGGGATGAAGTGAGAGAGTAGCATTGACGTATATACACTACCAAATGTAAAATAGATAGCTCGTGGGAAGCTGCTGCATAGCATGGGGAGATCAGCTCTATGCTTGGTGATGACCTAGAGGGGTGGGATAGGGAGGGTGAGAGGGAGGCTCAAGAGGGAGGGGATATGGGGATATATGTATAAATATAGCTGATTCACTTTGTTGTACAGCGGAAACTGGCACAACAGTGTAAAGCAATTATACTCCAATAAAGATCTGAAGAAGAAAAAAAAAAAAAGAAAAAAATACACTTGCTACATGCTGGCTGTCTTCTGCCAACCTGGCATGTTTCAGGTATACAATACGAAAAAATAAAGAAAACTGCCACAAAAATTTAATACGGTTCATCATAGAAAGACTAGTCCAGGGAGCTTACATGCTAGCCAATGAAAAGACAAGTGATCTTAGATTAGGCCAGCGGAAAGAGTGCTACACTTTATAAGACCATACATCTTATACATGTATGTCTTTTGTACACTTTTCAAAAGATTCTGTTTTAAATAAGTTAAAATATGTCCCAGTGTAGCCACTGAAGGTAGTGCTAGTGGTTTCTATATTATCTATCAGTTGAAGCAGCCCCCACCAACTTGACTGGGACCCAAGGCAAAAAAAGAGTGTATTCAGAAACGACTGTCTAGGTAGACCAGAACAATTAATCAGATGAGAAACCCCACCTGGTCTTCTGCCCTACATATCCGGTCATTATGTTATTGTGCCCTTACTATCTAATGATATAAACTAACTTTTCATTAGAGAAAGAGAAATACCTCATTTTTTTACTCCAAGAAGTAGCTGATCCAAATGGTCTATCTGGGAAGAGTGGAAAGGCTGAAAAATAAAAAAATAACTTAATCTCTCAGCAGAGCCATACGAGCAGGGCTCATGCATTATCTTTAATGTCTGGAGGGTTAAAAGAGAAGCTCTCATACATTATGCTACTGTAGGTCAGATACCTGGGAAAGCAGACCCTGGGACAGAGATAAGCATGTAAGGAGTTTATTGGGGAATGTGTGGATCAGCCATTGTGGCAACGAGAATTTGAGCAGAAGTTGAGCTGCAGTGCAGTCACAACAGGGCTTTAGGGCTTTAGCCAGTTCCAAGGGAGCTCTGATTCTGGGATGACCCTGTAGAGGCAGAGTGAAGGGGCCAGGCCTTTATACCCCCACATTGACAGGTAATTGGATGAAGGCTGCCCCAGGAGGGGGAAATAACTTCAGGCTAAAGGATTCACTTTAGCCAAGAGCAGTTTCCAGAGAAGACCTGCATGCTGTCAGCATGAAGCTCTATCAGCAGCTAAAGGGAGTAAGTTCTAAGGTTTTCAAGGGAGATTTGAATGGTGCATCAAATGTCTATTATAAATGCCAAAGTGTTAGATTTTATTCATAGGATTATAGGAAACAGCTGAATTGTGGAAATAATATGACTGGACTTGATTTGTAAACTAAATATATTTGGCTCCATTCTTGGCCCACGCACTGCTTTGAACAAAAGTCTTCCTGTTCGTTTCCTTAAGCAGGTGCCAAGGGTTTGAATAGGATGGTTCAACAGAGTAATTCTCAGTATCTCTGTAGGCTTCTTCCTGTCTCCAAATTTCTAAGTCATCTGTAAAAATAGTGCCATCTTTCTGAGTCTTGCTACCCAAGTAAGAGACCTCAGGTCCCTTTAGGAAGCCTAGAAAGATCCTCAAGAGACATGGCTGTAAAAACCTGGCTAACTGAGGAGGCGAATAACCCTGGAAGGGAATGTAATGGGAGGAAAAGAAGAACATCATACTACCCGATTGTTGCCTCATTACCACTTGCAGAAATCATTTCTGGAGTCTCTATAAGGTATTTGTTCTTTTTCAAAAATGCAAAAATTGAATAACTTTTATTTTATTATTCCCTTTTTTAAAAAGTTTCTTTTTTTGGTTTTTTGGGGGTGTGTTTGGTTTGTTTTTTCCTTTTTCTTCTTTTGTATGGGTTTGGTCATACTCAAATTTTCAACTGGGTCCATAATTTGCAAAAAGGTCTAGCAATATTGTGATGGATAAAGTATACTCTGAGGACAGTGGCCCTCTGATGTTGATTATAAGCAATTTATGGATGTGATAATGTGTTGTCTCCATCTGAGGGTGTTACAGTAGCAGATGGGATAATTGGATTGGGCACCTTCCCTGTGAATGGGAAGGATGTAGATACTGGGAAACCAAGGATGGAATGTAGGAGGACACCTCATCTGTCTTCACAGCCCTTCTCTAAGAACTGTCCCTCTAGCCATGATATCATGACCTGGAAGCTACGAATGATAAAATCAGCATGAGCCAATCAGAAAGCTAATCTAAAGAATCTGACTCAAGAAAGCCAGAACCTGAGACTCAGGAGCTCAGTCACATGAATGAGAATGTTCTAAGGTTGCTAAAGTTTACATAGTTCTTATGTCTTCTCAGGCTTTATCGTTTCACTTTTACTTGGATTCTGTGAGATATCACAGTATTCCTGGAATACTTACCTTGCAGTTCATTTCAATGTCAATTGTCACATCCTAGAAGTGTGTGTGTGTGTATGTGTGTTTTTTGAGGACAAGTCATGATGTCCCTTTCATAATAAAAGATACAATTTTAAAATGTTTTATCATAGCTTATCCATTTAAAAATTTCTATTACAAACATGTACTTTATAATAAGCATAGTATTTTATAACTGTAGTACATATGTATATTGTCAATAAGAATATACTGGAGGCGTGTGCTCAACATTTTTTCCCAGCACAGTGGAATGTGAAATGCCAAGCACCTGTATCTCCATAATCCTGGGGACCCCCCTTAAAAACATGGGTGGGCATTCTCTGGGATTCCACAGATTTGCTAAGAGTTGAGTTTTGTTTGGGTCACAACAGCACAAGGTTTACATATGCACAATGTTTTGGACAAGTTAAAAGTAGCATGGAGAGCTAGATTGTGTGACTGTATGCCCACAGCATTGGGTAAATGTCACAATCGCTTCCCCCAAGGTGGCTGTGGGCTATCAGGAAAAATCAAGTGCCCCCAAGTCACCCCTTTTAGAACCTGGGTTCACAGAGACCCCCTGCCCTGCTCACCCTGTGCCGCACTCCTAATGCTCCTCTCTCATCCTACTACATTATCGCCTGGGTAACCGGCTAATCTATCACCAGCATGAGTGAAGTGAGATCTCAGGTTTCCCTGAGGAGTCTCAGAGTTCAAGTAGCGGCTAAATATTCAGAGTCAAGGCCAGTCTAGGACTTCATACAGGTTTAGTACCAACCACTTGCAAAGGGATGAGCAGGACCCACTGGAGCGAAGGGCTCTAACTCATACAACCTATTGGGTCCTGTCGTCTGTGAAATGGAGAAGAAAATAATGGTCCCCAGTCTGTCTTGTGCTCAAATCTGACTCCGCTCTTACCAGTTGTGGCCCTTGAGCAAGGCCCCTCCCTGTTTGAGCCTCATGCCTCTCCACACCTTTCTGAGCTACAAGATAGAGAATAAAACTCAAAGAATACTGTGATAAGCCAGAAAGAGAAAAATACCATATGCTAATGCTTGTATATGGAATCTCAAACCATGGTACTGATGAACCCAGTGGCAGGGCAAGAATAAAGATGCAGATGCAGAGAATGGACTTGAGGACACAGGGTGGAGGTGGGGATGTGTGAAGGGGAAGCTGGGACGAAGTGAGAGAGTAGCATTGACATATATACACTACCAAATGTAAAATAAATAGCTTGTAGGAAGCTGCTGCATACACAGGGAGATCAACTCAATGACTGCCGATGACTTAGAGGGGTGAGATAGGGAGGATGGGAAGGAGTTGCAGGAGGGAGGGGATGCGGGGATATATGTATAAATACAGCTGATTCACTTTGTTGTACAGCAGAAACTGGCACAACAGTGTAAGGCAATTATATTCCAATAAAGAGCTTTAAAAAAAGGCAATGATAAAGGCTTTTGAACAATTACAAGAAAAAAAAAAAAGAATACTGTGAAACCATATGCAATGCACTACGTGGAAGCCAGTGCTATGCTTCACCCCACTAACTGAATGCTCCTCAAGTGTAAAAGGGAAGGGCTAAATTGGACTCCACGCTGGATCCGTTTCTTTGACTTTAATCTTTGCTTTTTGCCGCTTTTGTTATTACAATCATACATAATGACCGCCTCAGGGAACCCTACCCACCTGTGAATGGCTGCAGAAAAAGAAGAAATTAACACATCCCTTCACTGAGGCTAGTCCTTCCAGATATTTTGTAAGACAGATGATACTTTATACTTTACTGCCCTGTCCCACCCCCTCTGATACTATAAAAGAAAGTGGCATCCAGACCCTGATAAGATGGTTTTCCCCAGACACTAGTCTGCCATCTTCTTGGTCTGCCAGCTTTCCAAATAAAGTCGTATTCCTTGCCTCAACACCAATTCACTGGCCTGTCGTGCGGTGAGCAGAGCAAGCTTAGACTCTGTAACACAAGGAGTCTGTGTGCCCTGCCAGAACTCACCCGCCTGGCCACAAGAAGCCAGGTCCCTGGATGTCCTTAACTCTGCCCTAGGCTTTGTCTACTGGGTGGGGGGGTGACACTTCCAATTAGCCAGAACGTGCTCTTCAATAATCTCCTTAGAGGAAATTTTCCCTCATAAAAATGTCTTATTACATTTAGAGGACATCAATGAGCTCCTATATCACATCCTCTGGAAAGGACGGTCTCTATTTCTTATAAGCAAGGATATTTAATATTCCCCCATATATACCTGTGTTTTTTTTCTAAAGGAGAATGGTGCCATCTGTCTCTGCTGCGTTTAGGGGGAAACAGAGTATCCAATGAGCTTGGATTTAGGGAAGGGAAGGGGTCCCTTCAGCTTTTAGTGACAGGTGGCTTTGGCTTATGAGACAAAGTTTAGGGAGGGAAGTTGACAATGGCATTGCGACATGCCACCATCCTGTTTTCCTTCATTTGTATTTGTGAAGATAGCCCACTTTAAAAATTCATTACTTTTCCATAATACTGTCATTAGAAACACAAGTAACTACTAAGTAGTCATTGGATGCTTATAAAAGTGAGAAAGTATACCAAGGACTACAGTGCAGTATCTGGACCAACCAGTCCTCTCCTTTGCTCCCTCATTACCCTGAATATTACATGGTTGTGGCATGGAGTGGATCAAGTTATACATGCCTCACGGGGCCAAAGATTCCCCACTGAGCATCTAGGAATAGTAAGAGAAAATAAACTTCACACATCCCCAAAGTGTAACTCAAGGTTTTGGAGTAGTGAGCCCCTGAGTGCAGAAGCGTGAGGAAGGCCTTTTCTCACCTTCTGAGATGGCCCACACTCTGTCTGTGGAGTGCGTTGGTCTCTGAATAAATCCACTTCTCACCTATCACTTTGTCTCTCACTGAATTCTTTCTGAGACGAGATATCAAGAACCTGACCTTCATTATGTCCTGAAACCAGATGTCATCAAGTACGTCTATGTTGGCTTCCTCTAACTCCAACAGACCTCGAGTTTTGCTCTGCATCCTACTGCCTGGCCCAGTGCATGCCACAGAGTTGCAGCAGGTCTTACTTGCTACACACAGGATCTTTACTTGTGACAGGCAGACTCTTAGTCGGGGCATGCACAAGGGATCTAGTTCCCCGACCAGGTATGGAACCTGGACCCCCTGCATTGGAAGCACAGAGTCTTACCCACTGGACCACCACGGAAGTCCCAGCAATACCTGGGATCTTAGTTCCTGGACCAGGGATTGAACCCATGCCCCCTGCAGTGGAAGCGTGGCATCTTAACCTATGGACCACCAGCAAGTCCCCACTTCTTTCTTTTTAATATGCTTTCTTCTTTCTCTTTAATCAATAATGTAAAATTAAAAAAAAAAAAAAAGCAGCGTGAGGAAAAAAAAAATCTGTGACCATGAATCTACGATGGGGCATAGCTTCCATCTGCACCAAATACCCTTCCTGATGAAAGCTGCAGTGCTGGGCACTCTTACTCCATTCTTGACCTTAAGGGAAACATACAGCTGATCACACCCCACCTCCTCTCCTCTCCCCATGTGACCTGCACTGGGCCAGTAAGGGACACAGAACCCCTGGCTCTGTGTTTTGGTAAGCGGTGGTGGTGGTGGTGGAGGCAGAGATTGGAGCTCTCAGCAAAGCTGCTGGGGGTGTTGGTTCACCTCCATGCTCCACATGAGAAGTGTTCACAGGTTACCTACCTTTCTTTCCCATCTCCACCCCAGAGAGGAGGTAGAAAGCCATGAGTGGGTGGTCAAAGGGCATGAATGTGTGTAGTCACTGCAGTTCTCTGACTGTTGGGCGCTGTGGACCCAGGGTCTGATGGGGGCTGCTAAAGCAGGATGAGTCCTCTGCTCTTTCTCCTCCCGGCAGGAGGTGGCTAAAAGGAAGGCAGAGCCATGAAAGGCCTCAGCAGAGCTGGAGGGGAAGGAGAATACAGCATGCACAGGCTTGGGGAAGAAATCTCCATGTATCTTCAAGTAACACATCACTCTTTAGCCACTGGAGGGGAACTGGATTCAAAGCTAGGGACCTGAAAATGGACCTGTGAGCTGGGTCACCCCACCTTCTGCCCTCCAGGCAGCCCAGCTGTGAAGGGGTTCAGAAACAGGACAATTTCTCTCTTAAAAGTGCCTTTTTTAGATGTTAGAAAAGTATCCATTGTACAGTGCATGCAGAACTGGGTGAGAACTGGGTGAAGGATGGGGAAGTTGCCAGGCTTAGATACCGAGATGGACATGCTAAGCCCTAATACTGATGCCGAAAGCTCAGCTTCTCTGCACACCGGTGCTGAATCAAATCTTGGAGACAGAGCTTTGGGTGAAGTAGGGAAGGAGAGCTTTATTACTTTGCCAGGTAAAGGGGGAACACAGTAGGCCAGCGCCTCAAGAACAGTGCCCCCCTCCCTGGGGAACAGGGAGAGGTCTTACAGTCGGGGCTTGTGGTCAGGGGTAGGTGACAAGGATCAAGGCAGTAACAGTCTTGCATTCTTCTGGATGGTTGGTGCTGAGGTAAGTCAGAGTCAGCATCAACCTTCAAATCCACCTGGTCTGGGGTCTACATGCTTGTGGGTAGTGTACCATGGTTAATCGTTAAGTTCTCCAACCTGGAGGGGGTTTCAACTTCTGCAAAATACCTCAAAGATATTGTTGTGTGTATCTGTTGATGGGGAAACAGGACCTTGCCCCAAGGCTGCTCTTGACTGTTTGTTTCTCCTCGGTCTCAAGCATCCCCTCCCTTTCCTAATTAACGACTGCTTGAATCTGCCCATTGGAACTCAGGGAAGGTCATGGAGGCTGAATGAAGGCTGTTTCCTATAACCAAAGAAATGGGGGACACAGAAGGCTTTGTGCCCAGGAGCCCCACAGGGCCCTGCACAGTATCAATACTATGGTAGGTGCTACTTAAAGATCTGCTATAGCAGCTATATTCATCTGTTTTGAATCAAACTTTGAACTCAAAATAAATAAATTCTCCCTGCTGGCTGGTCACCCTGCACAGGGATTTGACTCCTCACTGAGACTGCAGGTGCCTCACTCGATGACATCAATGCAAGGCAAATGGGTCAAATGGTCAGATGGGAATGTTCCCAGTGCAGCCACACAGGGCCTGCAGAAAAATGAGGAGATTGATGAAAAGGTCAGGGATTGAGTGCGTGGAAAGGAAGGAAACTAACAAAGAGGGGAAGGAATGACCCAGCCGGTGGGAAGAAACAGGAGTGTCTCTACCACTCATCACGCCACTCCCACGCCCTGCCCTGCTCCCCAACTATGACCTGACTTGGGCGCCACCTGCTGGTAACCGACTAGAACACTGACAAAGTGGGATGGACTTGGTGCCAACCTGTCAAGAGTGTGTGCGTAAGTCCTGGGGACAGGTAGTGGAGAGGGAGAGCTTTGAGCACTAAAACAACGCCTTCAGGGATGTTCTGAGGCCTGCCAAACTCCTTTTTGGCCTTCCTTACAGCCATTCTTTCTGACATCATGCAGGATCTTGTACTCAGTGCAAACAGCTGGCCTATCAGGGTTGAGGTGTCCTCTGTGATCATTAGTTATACGCCTGGTACAGTGATGGGTTATCTTCTTCAGGACACACAAAGCGCATGCACCACAGATGGTTCTGCAATTTATGACAAGGGTGCAGTTTTTCTGGGCTCACCTTGGACCACTATTCAGCCCACTGAAGCCAAGGTGGCCAAACATTCTAAAGACTTTCCGTATCCCTCTACA
The DNA here is from genome assembly GCF_030028045.1 of Hippopotamus amphibius kiboko. Classification (NCBI taxonomy): domain Eukaryota; kingdom Metazoa; phylum Chordata; class Mammalia; order Artiodactyla; family Hippopotamidae; genus Hippopotamus; species Hippopotamus amphibius. Next base: position 82,361,389 of record NC_080187.1, on the reverse strand, counting down.
TCCATATGGCCTGGGTTAAATGCCATTAAAGGGCAGAGTGGAGTGATGGCTGAAAAAGAAGAGCCACAAAGAAGTGGAGCCACCCAAAAGGAAGAGTCCCCATGAAATAGAGGAAGGAACCACGGAGCTACCTCTTGTGCCATTTCCACTTAGAGGAGGGAGGAGGTTGGGGTCAATGTAGCTACACCCGTCTCTTCAGCTGCCTTGGCTCCCATATCCAGGCCTTGGGAATCAACATTTATTTCCTACAGATAAGTTCACACTTACAGAGCAAGTAAAGCCTTGGGAAAAGTACTATCTGTTTTTATTATATAATTAATAACACTCCTCACTCATATAACAAATTTGATTCTCCTAACTTGAAGTTCAGATAGGATAAGTAACCACACAGGTAGAAAATCCAGGACTACAGAACTCAGAGGAGGTGACTCTCAGGAGAGTGACCTTCCTTATGTTCCCATGGACAAAGACTACTCATCCAGAGAGGCAGTTGTCGTGTGACCCAACGACTGGCCATGGGTCACATGACAAGTTACCCCTGATTCACAGATCTTCACTTTTCACATGCAGCTGCTCTGCATTCTGAAATAATACAGCAACACAGCCTGGCATCCCATCCTCTGACCTCCACCTTCAGTTTTTCTAAACTGTCCTTCATTGGCCAATTAGTCAAGGAACTAAGTCCATTGGTCCTTATGGATCCACTCTGTGGATCATCAGGTAAACGACATTCTCACATCACTCTTGATTCATCATTCCTGTCTAGCAAAAGTCCAAACCCTCTGCCTCTTCCGCACTGACCTCTGGTAAGTGGTGGAGACCTACTAGACAAAATCACACAAACGAGTATATTGTGCTACCATAGTTCTATGGGCCACAACTAGTGGGCATCTCCAATACTGCATGGAATTCATATTTTCATTCATCCTATATATTTGGTAAGTTCCTTCAGTGTGCACTTAGCATACATAAGTGAAGAAAACTGACAAAGCTCCCTGTTTTTTGGAGCTTATATCATTGATTCCACCATCAACTCTCTTATCCTTAATGAAACGATTTCAAGCATTCTCTACTTGGACAAACTTCTGTCCCCTCAACCTCAGCAGGTGTGCAGGATGCCACTTCACAGAGGAACTAAAAGCCATTAGAAGAGAACTTCTTGTTACCAAACTCAAAAACATTTACCACCCTTCTGCCTACCTGCCTGTTATAGTGAAAAAAGTTTCCCAGGGGGTAATCCTTCTTTGACCTTTACAGCTGGCAAAGGTGCTTTTACTTCCCCAGGCATACATTTTAGTCTACGTTGTGGCTTTTGGCTTAATTATCTATTTTCCTCCAGAACATGTGTTCACTGTTCTATCACCAGCCTTAGGCGCTTAGGATTTAGTTGGTACTCAATAGCCATTTGGGAAATGAATGAGATATGAGAGATCTAGCTGGAAAGAGGGCCCCCACAGCATGTCCTGAGACAGAGCCACCAGAAAGGACAGGAGTCTGAGGGATGCTCCCCTCCGGCTGTCTATTGGAAACCATCACGTGTTTCACCTCAGGAATCTTGCTCTGCCTCTGTGGCTTCTGGAAAACGAGAGCTGGAGGAGATTTAGCCTCACAGATGAGGTTCTGGCATAGCTTTCTGGACATGTTGGGAACCCTGTAGTGTCTCCGCCAGGGGGACTCTTCTCCCAGTTCCTCTATCACTGTTTGGTTGGCAGGGCTCAGCTCTGGGGGCCTCTGAGGCTGCTCCACCTAGGAGAAGCCTTCGAACTTCAGATGCCCTATGCAGAGCCTCAGCCTCAGCATGTCTTCAAAGGGCTGTTCGTGGTCTGCGCCTGCTGGAGTCAGGACCTCCCTTCTCTGCTGCAGCTCCATGCAAGTAACAATGGTAATGATAGTAATGATATTTAATACAGACAGCTGCACATTCAATTCCCAAATCTCATCTACTAACTGGAAAATATTCATATATCCTAATAACATAGTCCTGAAGAACAGAATAAACAGGTAAGTAACTTTATATAAATTTAAGGCCTGGCCTTGTTAGAGTTGCCACATGGACTTGGCAAATAACATTGTCCAGAGCCCCCCAGAATCCCAGTGCCCTAAAAATATCAACACTGGCTCTGTGAGACCTCATGGTGCCCCCTACCCACTAAAATTGAAGGGCTGGCAACTCAAACTATCTCTACAGGACCTTATTTCTATATAATATTTATCATGGAAATCTTTCCAGGGCAGTTCATGTCAACTGACATAATTTTGTATTTGGGGTGAGACATAGTTTGACTACTTAACAAGTTTTTCAGGTGTTTTTAAACTTAAGGATCAGAGAAGTTAGTACCTCCCAAATGGGAAGTCCTGGATAAAGGGTTGTCTGCAGGAAAGTGAAGGAGCAGAGCCCAGGCTACATTGCTGAGGCTGTGCCTAGCACAGAGGAGAAATCAAACAGCACACTTGAAGCTCTTTCTGGAGCACCTGAATCTTAGCAAGTTGTTTGGCAGGTCATAGCTACCCTGTGAAATGTATAAATAAAGGATATAAATATTCTCAACTCTTATTTCACTTAGTTTCAGACCACCTCTGGTGATAGTGTTTAAGGCAGGTAAAACAATGTTATAAAGACAAAGATAACTTGCAAAAAAAACATACAGGGATGGGGAAGGGGATGTTCCCCCTGATTTTCAGACATAATTTTCAGCCAAGGAAAATCACAACACTTCATATCAAAGTAATATATTGTTGCAGTATTTAAAAAAATGAAAATTAATGATAAAAAGCCCTTGAAGAACAACATATAAAAGTTATAAATAAAGACAAGATCTGGCCCCACAATTACAAAAGCCTAAGAGTTATACAAGTTGGGGAGGGGGGAGGGCTTCTAGCATACAGTTAACTTTTGACAAATTCCATGCATTCTATACATCTCTCACCAAAGAAACTTCAGTGTACTTACTTACTAAATATCTGGACACCTTTCACACAGCACTGGGAAAAAGAGGTGTGATGTGTTTACCTGTGATACTGAAGCTTTTATAATGGAAAGTTTAGGTCACTTTCCAGTCTCAAAACATACAGAAGCACTTGATAAAAATTTTGATTTTGTCAACAGAGAAAGAGCCCCATAAAACGGTGCCAACAAGATGGATATCATTGTTGTCAGTCAAAGAAGAGACATCCCAATACTGGCCTGACACAGAATCATATTTTCAAACTGTGAGACAGGAGGAGTATTTCCTAGAATCTAATGAATTAGGGATGAGATGGAGAAAAGAATTAATATAGAGCAGAAATTGATATGCTGTTTCTCCAAAACTGTTTCAGTAAGCTAAAATTAAATTCTTTAAGATGGTAAGTCTCTCAACTGAAAATGAAGAAAACAAGTAATTCTGACAAAATTATTGTTGAATTTGCTTTCAAAAGCCCAGTAAATTTTAACAAATTCTGGTTTGGGTATAAATAAAATGTTCACAGTTACAATAAAATGAATTTAAAAACAGCCACTTTTCAGATCTTTTAAACTACTATAACGTTGTAGAAGAAATTAACATTAAAATTTAATAAAATCATTGTAATAAAATTCGTGTCCAGATTGTAGATGCGTTCCCCTTTCCCTGAATTCGTCTTTTTCCGCAGAAACAACCCTGAATCTGAACATACCACAACACGCTCTGATTTCGAGCCGTCAATCCCTGCATAAGTGGGCACAGGTGTAAGCCTGTCTGGCTAAAGCCTCCCACTGGGAAGGGAAGGATGCACGCAGAGGCAGGTGCAGGAAATGAAAGGCTCTGCGCGAAGCGGCGGCAGAGCTCCCCTGGGCAGTCAGGCCCGACAGGGAAGTTTACTCACTGCTCTCGCGACCCCACGCGCTCCCTGGGCCCCGGCGGCGCCTGGTCCGGGCCGGCGCTCCCGCCGACCGCGACGCCCGGGTTCTCCCCGTGGACCCGGAGCCCGAGTTGGCGGCGCTGGACCCCGAGGCAGGTCCCGCTGGCTGGGCGGCGCCCGTCCGTCCGTTACGGCGAGTTCGGGCGCCCCCTCCCGGCCGCGGGGCGCAGCGAAGGCAGCTTTGGGCATCCTGTGGAGCTGTAGCTCTGGCGCTCAGTTTCACTGCAGGGCTGAATTTGGGGATTCCTGGTCTTTCAGAGGATGGCAATGGTAATGATCGGCTCCATCCATCACATTTTACAGGACTGGAGAACATCTTCCGTGGTGTCACCAGTGAAGAGGTTGGCAGGCTCTGGTGAGCTTGGTGATGCTGCAGATGTCTGGCTGTGCCAGCCTTTATCCAGCTGCGCTGAAATCCCGCAAATTTCTCTTCCATTTTAGGCATCAGAGAATGTCACACCTTCAATTCTTCTTTTGTATTATTACACTGGACATTAAATATATTCCTGGAAAATGACAGAAGAGTCAATCCAACAGGATGTATTCAACTAAGTGAGTCAACTCAGGTTGAAATAAAAACCTCAGGCTCAATCTAATGCTCTTTTAAGTCTAATAAGAGAACTTAGAGGTGTGACCCTGTACTCTATTTTGACACTTCTTAAACTGCACCAAAATATATCTAGCCACACCTCTCTGCATTTCCTTTTCAAGGGTCTAATACATAAGATTTAAATTCTTCCAAAATTATTTATGGGGCCATAGCTCTCATTTTGTGACATTGTCTGCAGATAATAGTGGCATAATACTGAACAGCAAGGGTTAATTCATACAATTCTCTCATCTGTCACCAAAAATGTTCTGACTGCACATATATGTGACAATGTGCTTGGCAATGTGGATTGTAAGGATACTAAGGCAGGGATGGTGACTGCCCTCCAGGGAGCAGGAGGACAGATATTGGAGGCAGGATCAGGGTGAAGGAAGCACCACGTGCTCAGAGCAGCTGAGGGCCAGTCCTCAGAGCCGATGAAGAGGAGGGACTGGGAGCAGCAGAAAGCTCCACTCTGACAAACTCTGGGCCTCCTGAATTTAAAAGACATCGGACTTTCATTTCCTCTTTTAAACAAAGGAGACAACTTTAGTAGTGGTCACACAGGACATTGCATAAATCAAATCAAGTTTGCAAATTACAGGCTGAGAATATGAATTTAGTGAATGATAGAAGCCTTTTGTATTAACATAACAAATAGTAACCTCTTTAGTCCACCCTCAGACCAGCCAAGAGAAGCTCTGACTACAGGTCCTTTAACACTGTCAGGGGTCTGCATGTTAAGGCCCCAAGTGGAAACTCTAGGACAGGGGTTGCCTGCAGGACTGTGAAAGAGCAGAGTCCAAGTTTCTATCCTTAGAGCAGTGCCTGGTGCATCATGGAGAGAAATCTTACAGCATTTGAAGCTCTTCGCAGAGAACCAGCATCTAGGAAAGTTGTCTGATAAAACATAGCTGCTTTCTGAATAGTATAAATGAGATTAAACAGCCCCTTTCCTCATCCTGAGTCAGTTTCAGACCACCTCTGATGCTAATTTTTAAGACAGATTAAATTTAAACAAACTCATAGAAAAAGAAATCAGACTTGTGGTTACCAAATGGGGTGGGGAGATAGGAAATCAGATGAAGGCAGTCTAAGGTTTTGTTTTGTTTTGTTTTTCTTAAAAAAAAAAAAAAGATTAAAAAAAAAGATGTAGAGAGAAGGAAAATGGTTAAAATGTATACATATAGTCTGCATGTTGAGGCCCCCAAATGCAAACTCTAAGAGAGGGATTGCCCACAGGACTGTGAAGCAGCAGAGCGTAAGATTCCAGTTTTAGAGCAGTACCTGGTACATTATGGAAAGAAATCTTAACAGCATCGGAATAATTTTGCAGAGAAGGGGCATCTAGAAAAGTTGTCTCACAAAAAAAAATGGCTGCCTGTGAATAGTATAACTGAGGTAAATACCTCATTGTCAGTTAATCTCAGACCACCTCTGGTGATATTATTTTAAGACAAAGATTGTTTTAAAAGTTAAAGAGCCCAGAAGTCGGTTATAAAATGTAGATTGGGTAGACAGTGACAAGAAATGGGACATTCCTATACTTTCATCCGGGGAAGATCTCAACAGTACGTCACAAGCTATTTCCTGGGTTAGTATTAGGGTAAAGTAAAAAGGACTTTCCTCATGCATGGAACATAAGAAGGCACCAAATCTAAGACGCCAAGATAAATAATATTTTAATTCAATATTAAAAAATGAAAATGCCAAAACATGCTCGCCGAACAAAACATCAAAATTTTAAATAAAAACAAGAAATGACCCTGCATTTGCAAGACTATGAGTCTCTTACAAAGCAAGGTTTCATGTTGCCAATAAAATCTGGGCAATTTTCACTTCATCTATAAAATTCTTACCAAAGACAATGAAACGATCAGATCTGGTAAATGTCCTCAATGCTTTGCACAGGTCACTAACCCACCCTTCCTTCTTTCCTTCCTTCCTTCCCCACCCTCCCTCCCCCTTTCTTTTTGTTTCTTTTGTCTTTTTTGGCTGAGCCACTGCTCCATGCAGGATCTTAGTTCCCCTCCCAGGGATGAAACCTGCATCCCCTGCACTAGAGGCACAGAGTCTTAACCACTGCACTCTTTTTCCTACAACAGTCAAGTTGGGGTCCTGGGAGAAGTGTTTCAGAAACCCGGGTTAAATAAAAATTATTGAAGACTGTCACAGAGTCACAAGAAATTGTCAAGTATAGAAGTGATCTTGAATATATGAATGAGTTTGTTTCCATTAAAGCTAGGAGAGTAAAATTATATTCTTCTTTTAGTATAAAGAAACTATAGTTTAAATAATGTATAATAAAATGCTGTTTTGACTCATATATATTTTAATATCCTATATCTAATATTTAAAATATTTTCATAAAAATGCGAGGGTGAGTTAAATGCGGGCAATTTTTGATTCACCCTCGTATTTCAAAATATAAATATTTTTTAAATATTTGTTAAACATAATATAAATTAAACATAAATTTAATTTAAAATATAGAAAATAAAATGCTGTCCGTTTTTTAATATTCCGATTTTCAGGTATGCAGTACTTACTCCCTCACTTTAACGCTGTAAGCTTGAAAAACCCCATGGAAGCCGCAGAGCATCTACAGGGGCGCCCAGCTCCCGGTCCTCGGCCCCGGTGCCGTCCGCGCCCCGACTCACCCCCAGCGCGTCCCCAACCCCGTCCCGCCGCCCCGTCGCCGCCGCCTTCCCCTTTCCCGGAGCCCCAGCTCAGGGCGCCAGAAACGGGCCCGAAGCAGTAAAATCTGCTCGAATCTTCCGATTCCCAGCTTCAGACCGCTCAGAAAACGGCTTCGTTCCCAAAACTGGCCTCGCTCAAGATTCTGCGCGAAAATAAAGCACAAAACTCAGCGGAAGCCGCGAAAATGCAAGGTTCCGCGCTCCCAACCAGACAAAAATGCCGCTGGCGAGGCTGCGACAAGCTTCCTTCCTCAGTCCTCGGGGCCTCCGAACTGAATGTTTTTCGCGCACTATTAAAGCAGCACAGAGTTGGTCAGATGCTGCAAAGCCTTTTCTCTCGAGCTGCCAGACCCGCTCAGCTGCAAACTCTCAGAAACCGGCGTTTCCCTAACAAAATCTATAAAAACAAAACAAAACATCCTGAGCCCTCTAGCGGCCGGCTAGAGAAGCGCGCTGTCCCAGGACCCAGGGAAGGAACCTCTCTAATTGTTTAGCGGTGCCTGCGCGCCCCCTTGTGGCTCTCTAGCGAATCACTGAAATTCTCAGTGGCCCGGATCTATTTGCTAGCGGCAGGACTGATGCTCTGCTCCATCCCTGCTTGCTCCCTTGGCAACAAAGAACTCTTCATACATTTGAGACACATGAAAAATATCCCCTCTCACTCATGCCTAGGTGACAGAATCGACTTCAAATTTCCTTGGAAAAGAGAGAACATCGCCCAAATCCAGATGACTCAAGGCCCCTGGTACCACTATCTGATGCTCCAGCAGATTTTCAACCTCTTCACCACGGAGGACAGCCGTGATGCTTGGAACAACACCCTCCTCCATAAATTTCTATCTAGCCTTGATCAGAGGCTGGACAGACTGCAACAGATGGGAGAAGACCATCTGGATTGTCCCGATTTGGGACTTGCTGCCCGGAAGTATTTCCATGGAATCCATCTCTACCTGGAGGATAAGGAATACAGCCCCTGTGCCTGGGAGGTTGTCAGAGTGGAAGTTGAAAGGTGCTTTTCCCTCATGTAAGACTCCTCAATGAAAGTCAACAAATAAAATGAAAATTGCATTTGTGACACTCTCTAATCAATCAGATTGTTTGCTTAGCCCTCCAAAGTGAACTCCACTCCTACTTCCTCACAAGCTGATACATGTCTCAAATGAAAATCGTCATTTTGAGCTTCCCTGGTAGCGCAGCGGTTAAGAATCTGCCTGCCAATGCAGGGGGACACGGGTTCGAGGCCTGGTCCAGGAAGATCCCACATGCCAAGGAACAACTAAGCCCGTGTGCCACAACTACTGAGCCTGCGCTCTGGAGCCTGCAAACCACAACTACTGGGCCCGAGTGCCACAACTACTGAAGCCCATACTCTGCAGCAAGAGAAGCCACTGCAATGAGAAACCCGCACACCACAACAAAGGTAGCCCCTGCTGTCTGCAACTACACAAAGCCTGTGCAGCAACAAAGACCCAACACAACAAATAAAAAATAAATCAATTAATTAATTAAAAAAGAAAATCATTATACAAAAATATATTTACATAGAATAACACAATCTCTTTTCTTAAACAATTTTATAATATTTATTATATTTACAAGATCTGTTTGGGTTTTTTGGCAGTATTGGTATTATCAACATATGAAGTTAATTTTTTTATGGAAAAGTTTTTAGGATAGCATGTTGTTAAAGGTATTTGCCAGTTAACTTAATGCTAGTTGCTGTAACAGGTAAACAGCAAACTGTTAGGCATTTGATCAAAATAGAAATTTATCTTTTCTTCTTTCAAGAGCACAATGCAGGCTTCCTGATCAGGTGAATCTTCTGCACGGCTCTGCTCCAAAGAGTGACTCAGGGATACGGGTACCCACTGTTTGGTGACTCCAAATTTGTCTGTAGTACTTGTGTTTATTCCATTCTGTGGTAAAGGGAGAAAGTCTGGTGGGACCACACGGATGTTTTCAAGGGCCAGGACTATACAGGGCAGGAGAACTTCTGCTGGATTTATCCTCATGGGAATCTCATTGCAAAGAAATTGGGAAATTATTGGGTGATTAATGGAAGAGGGGACAATTTCAGAGCATAGGACCACTTTTCATTTTTGGGCTATTTGTCCTAAGCAAGTTCTGGGTGGGGGAGGAGGGGAACAAGTAATGTTCTTGCCTGCACGCACTTCATTAAAAAACAATCTGACCCACGTTCTCATTCCACAAGTTCAGCTTGGGGAAGATGACATGGATGCCACTCAGAGTTCACAGCATTATAGACTGTTTGAAAGAAGCATTCAAGTTGATGGCCAAAGGCATCACCTACGAGGAAAATATCCACAATTGTAGACACATTACACGTTGTTTCCTTATTACCTGAGGGAGACAGGATAAGTATGATCAGACAGCTCCTTGCAGGTACCTGAGAATCACTAAACTAGAAGTAGAGAGTGAGTCTTCCACTCACCAGATCTTCCAAATACCGGAAACGAAAGCTTGAAAAAAAAGTTCCTGCAAACAATCTTAAAAAAAATACCTCACACAATACTCCATTATCACTTCCCTTGTAGAACCGTGAAGAAGCTTTAAAATATCTTTAGGTTACTGTCTTCTCACAGCGTATCTATCTAGTACGTGCTGGAATAATTCTTGCTCCTATCATTACCATCACTGCGGATCGATGTCACAGGAATACTGACTGAGCTGAAATGACAGGGGCTGGACAAGATGTCTAGGAAACGAGGTTGGGTAAGATGGTGTCTCTCCCTTTGGGTAATTTACAGACTCCTGGAAGGTACTCTGAGGATAAAATAGGTCAGGTCACGTCTTACTATTTGGGCTTCTTCAACAAATTAGCATAGACCGGGTACTTTGTAAAGAGCAGAAATGTACCACTCACAGTTCTAGAGTCTGGAAATCCAAGATCTGGGTGTCTGAGTGGTCCAGTTCTGGTGAGAGCCTGCTTCAGGTCTCCCACTGTGGAGTTTTCCTTGTATCATCACAGGGCAGAAGAGGGAGGGATTTATCTTGACCTGTTTTATAAGGGCACTAATTCCATTCATGAGGCCTCACTCCTCACACCCTAAATAACGTCTCAAAGGCTCTGCCACCTGATATCACCACTTTGGGGGAGAGGACTTCAAGATATGAATTTAAAGGTCTTTAAAGGCTACATGCCTGGCTTCTAGAAGTAAGAATACAGTCATACTGAGTAAAAAAGAATGAGCAGGTAAGCAGGAAAAAAGAGTAGACCAAGGACTCAATCCAAACTCTTGATTTATAACCTGCCACAATGCTTAAATTATTAGATTCAAATATTGCAAATCAAACTGAAAAGGAGCCCACTGTCCCATGGGACAGAATGAAAATACAGGATGGAAGAGATCATTCATCATTCTTTATAAGGAGTCTCCAAAGAATCCCAGGAAAAAGGTAATAATTATCACGTCAGTAAAGATCCATGAAAGGGTAATATGGTAAGTGTCTGGCTGCTGTGAGCTATGAGCATCAGGGAGAGTTTGAGTTTAGATCCTTGGCTCTGTATATGATACCAGGCTAGTTTTTTTTCTATTATGACCTAGTAGAGGACAAATGAGAGACAAGGCCATCCTCGTGCATTTAATACAGTGCCAGGCCCAGGCTGAAAATTGTGCTGCTCTTGCAACTTGAATCCCCAGAGCCATACGCACCTTAAAGGAAAGAGAATCCTAGTGGTCTTAGCAATACACTCAGTAGGCATTATTGATATCAGCAGGAGTAGAGTGGGAATGTTAGCCATTGTCTGTTATAATCCCAGCAAATATGGCCATGATGAAGCAAAATAGGTTGGGCATTCATAAATGCCTGCCAGTAGGAGGAGAAAGTCTGACAAAGTGCTTCAGTAAAATTACTTCTTGAGTCAAAAACTACTAGAACTTATGAACGAATTAATAAGCAAGGTAACAGGATATGAGATTAACATGCAGAAATTTGTTGCATTTCTCTACACTAACAAAGAAATATCAGAAAGAAAAAGTAAAAAACCAATCTTTTGTAAAATCTCATGCAAAACAAAACAAAACAAATCCTTAAGAATAAACCTGACCAAGGAGGTGAAAGACTTATAACTGAGAACTATACAATATTGATAAAGGAAAATGAGGATGATTCAGAGGAGTGTATAGATATCCCATGGTTCTGGATGGGAAGAGTTAATGGCCATACTACACAAAGCAACCTACAGATTCAATGTGATCCCTATCAAATTACCTATGACATCTTTCACAGAATTAGAACAAATAATCCTAAAATCTATATGGAACCACAAAAGACCCAGAACTGCCAAAGAAATCCTTAGGAGAAAGAACAAAGCTGGACGTACAACCCTTCCAACTTCAGACAATACGACAAAGCTAGAGAAATTAAAACAACATGGCATTGGTAGAAAACCAGACATACGGATTCACGGAACAGAATACAGAACCCAGAAACAAACTCACACACCTACAGTCAATTAATCTTCGATGACGCGGGCAAGAATGCACAATGGAGAAAAGACAGTCTCTTCAGCAAGTGGTGTTGGGAAAGCTGGACAGCTGCATGTAAATCAATGAAGTTAGAACACTCCTTCCCACCATACACAAACATAAACTCAAAATGGCTTAAAGACTTAAATAAAAGGTGTGACACCATAAAACTCCTAGAAGAAAACATTGGCAAAGCATTCTCTGACATACATCGTAGCAATGTTTTCTTAGGTCAGCTTCCCAAGGCATAGAAATAAAAGGAAAACTGGGACCTAATCAAACTTATAATCTTCTGCACAGCAAATGAAACCATAAACAAAATGAAAAGACAAGCTAGGGAGTGGCAGGAAATATTTGCTAGCCATGAGACTGACAAGAGCTTAATTCCCCAAATATACAAACTACTCACACAATTCAATAACAAAAAACAAATCACCCAATCAAAAAATGGGCAGAAGACTTGAATAGACATTTTTCCAAAGAAGACATATAGATGGCCAATAGGCACATGAAAAGATGCTCCACATTGCTGATTATTACAGAAATGCAAATCAAAAGTACAATGAAGTATCATGTCACACTGGTCATAATGGCCATCACCAAAAAGTCTACAAACAATAAATGCTGGAGAGGGTATGGAGAAAACGGAACCCTCCCACATTGTTGGTGAGAATGTAAATTGGCACAGCCACTATGGAGAACAGAATGGAAGTTCCTTAAAAAAATGAAAACTAGAGTTACCATATGATCCAGCAATCCTGCTCCTGGGCACATATCTGGAGAAAACTCTAATTCAAAAAGATACATGCAGCCAGGGACTTTCTACTTGCTAGATAGGATGTTGCCTGATTCATGAATTGTTGAATAAAGCTGATTAGATCTTCAAAAAAAAAAAAAAAAGATACATGCACTTCATTGTTTATAGCAGAACTATTCACAATAGCCAAGACATGGAACGAACCTAAATGTTCATTGACAGATGAATGGATAAAGAGGATGTGGTATATATATATATATATATATATATATATATATATATATAGTGTATATACATACAATGGAATACTACTAAGCCATTCAAAAGAATGAAATAATGGCATTTGTAACAACATGCATGGACCCAGACATTATCATACTAAGTGAAGTAAGTCAGAGAAAGACAAATATCACATGATATCACTTATATGTGGAATCAAAAAATGATACAAATGAACTTATTTACAAAACAGACACAGACTCACAGACATAGAAAACAAATGTATGCTTACCAAAGGGGAGAGGGGGGAGATGGATAAATGGAGTTTGAGATTAGCAGATATAAACCACTAAATAGAAAATAGAAAAACAGAAAGGTCCTACTGCATAGCACAGGAAATTATATTCAATAGCTAAGCTATCATGGAAAAGAATCTGAAAAGAATATACACATATGTGAATCACTTTGTTGTATACCATAAATGAACACATTGTAAACTGACTATACTTAAATGGAAATAAAATAAAATAAAATAAACAGATGAGTCTACTAAACAGAATTACTCATTGAGTGAATGCACTGGGCCTGCTGCCAAGGATAGCAGACGGAATAGATAGAGTCAAGCTGTTGGAGAGCTGACGTGCCAACGATTGTCACATACCCAGCATGTAAAGAGTAGGACTGTAGAGGGCTGAGGCAACATAACTTCCTACATAAAAGAAAAGAATTCAAGATCTGAGATGAAAGTTAATTCTTTCCATGATAATAATCAATATTGATCCACTTATGAGTCAAATGCAAAGAAGTTTTCCTTCCATTTGAAAAGAACAGACTTGGACCGGAACCTCTGAAGGTCCTTAGGGAAATCTGAACATTAATGTAAAAACACGGAGAATGATTCCAATTGATGATGCTGCCTAAATCATGCTTTCTCATTGGGGATGTTCCTGTGGGTGCAAACATTAGTTTTTCGGGGTATAAACAAATCTCAACCATTACAACGGCTTTGGTGTTCAAAAGTCAACCTTATCCAACAAAGTTTTACTCTTTTGTATTCATTTTTCTCTTCGGGTTTTCCTGTATGTGATGTGAGAAGCACTGACACTGAGTTCATGGAATATAAACAAATGTTATGTAGGATCAGTGCCACAACCTATGGTGACTTAACTGTTCATTACAGGACTTTCTCTCCATCATTTGCTTGATCTCAAAGTCATAATGTGAGAAGGGGCCTTTACTTACTTATAAGCTGCCATTGGCTGTCTTGTGGATGTTGTTCATATTTGAGCCTTCATGTGATTTGGGCTTTGGGAATTAAGCACAAATAGGTTATATTTTATTATTTAATTCTACTCAAGTTATTTTGCACATCACTAATTATGTCTAGTTCTCAACAGAAACAAGACTGTTGACAATATCTAGATGAATACCTAGCAGCTAGTGAAGTTAAAAATGATTTTGTGATATGAATCAAAATTAATAGTTAATTACCAAAAAATAAATGCTAAAATAAATAATTAAAATTTTCAGTTGTTTTAGCAGTTCTCAATGATGTTATTTAAAATATATCCATACATTGGTACTATTATGAAATATTTATATAAATTTTTATTTGATATTATAATTTGATATATTACTATTTATATAAGTAAATATATTACCTTTAAAGTAACTCTGTAAGCTTAGTTATAAAGCTAAATTAAGTATCAATAACTTCATTTGTTCTCTTTGACTGTACTGCATAGCATGCGGGATATTAGTTTCCTGACCAGAGATTGAACCAGTGCACCCTATAGTGGAGGTGGAGATTCTTAACCACTGGACCACCAGGGAAGTCCCTAATTCTCAATAACTTTTACATATAATTTTTAACTCAAAAGTTTTTCATTCTAAATCCCACATCGAAAAAAAACAGTAAAATTTTCACTTTCTTTTTCTATCTATAGAGATATTCATAGAGTATACAAATAGATACACAGTACATATGTGTTTTCAAACTTTCATGGGGGCGCAATTAGAAAAAACTATGTAAACAGGTTCTGGGGGCAGGGGAAGGGGAGGCAATAATGGAAAAAAATAATCGTTGAGAAACGCTGCCCTAACCCATTTGGAGAGTGGAAAGTGAAAAGCAAAAGCAGAAGTAGAAATTTACATTCAGAAAATGGAAATGCAGGGGTTCCCTATTTAAGACACAGCCTGAAGGAAGGTCTTCAGAGAACCTAGAGAGCAGGGTTCACAGAGTCACCCACCTCCGCCAGGCCAGCAGCATCTATGAGGTCCCCAATGGCCCCACCCCTGTCCTTACTCCTGGCCCTGCTGCTGCTCAGCTGCAACTCCGTCTGCTCTCTGGGCTGTGACCTGCCTCTGACCCACAGCCTGGCTAACAGGAGGGCCCTGATGCTCCTGCAACAAATGAGGAGAATCTCCACTTCCTCCTGCCTGCAGGACAGAAATGACTTTGGATTCCCTAAGGAGGCGTTTGCTGGCAACCAGTTTCAGAAGGCTCAAGCCATCTCTGTCCTCCATGAGATGATCCAGAAGACCTTCCAGCTCTTCAGCACAGAGGACTCAGCTGCTGCTTGGAATGAGACCCTGCTGGACAAGTTCTGCACTGCACTTTATCAGCAGCTCACTGACCTGCAAGGCTGTCTGATGCAGGGGGCGGGGCTGGAAGGGACTCCCCTGATGAAGGAGGACTCCATCCTGGCTGTGAGGAAATATTTCCACAGAATCACTCTCTATCTGCAAGAGAAGAAACACAGCCCTTGTGCCTGGGAGATCGTCAGAGCAGAAGTCATGAGATCCTTCTCTTCCTCGGCCAACTTGCAAGAAAGACTCAGGAGGAAGGAATGACACACACCTGGTTCAACACAGAAAGGATTCTCACTGACTAACAAGACCACCCTTCCACCTGTGCTGCCAGGTCAAAGGCTCTCATTTCTGCTGTCATCATGCCCTGAACTGAATCAATTTCGCAAATGTTTTCAGGAATATCAAGCAACATCATGTTCAACTCTATAGGCATAAGTTGCTTACACATGTCCTAATGATCTATTTATTTCTCGATTTAAATATTTATTTATTTATTTAACTATATCATTTAATTATTTTTAGTTCATGTAACATTATGTGCATTTTTATACTGTGGTTAATACAATATATCTTTGTATTTTGTCAATTTATTATTTTGCTATGTTTATTAAATTCTTTGTATAAAAAACATCTTGTACTAGTTTTGTCTTTAAAAAAGATACACCAAGCCTGAATGTGCAATCTGATTATAACAATTGGTGGTACAATTCATTTATCTATCAGTATTACATTCAAGTTAGCAGTAAAATAGACTTCCTCTAAACCAGGGTGTATCCCTCCGGATATAGAGGTAAACATAAGAAATCCAGTCCTGCTTGCTTGTGTCTTTGATTTTTGTAGGGAAAGTAACCTAAAGACAGTAATGTTACTGGATAAATAATACTTGTTATGTTTAAAATTAATACTAATTAATGTTAGAACTATCAGGTTTAATGCTATAATGTTCTCGCTATAATGTTGCGGTAAAACATGGAATTCTCTCTGCACAAGGCACATCAGCCCATGTGAGGATATAAACACAAAAGTTGTGCATATTCTCTGTAGTTGGCTGGTAGACATCTACTACAAATGTCCATTTGGATTATTTGGGTTTGCAATTTACAAGCAGTTCCATGAATTGGAAGGCATGGCAGCAGAAGTGATCAAGTGAGAAGAGAGTATCAAATGAGAAAAGGACTTAAAATGAGTCCTATGACTTCCAACCTGAAAAGGGAGGGAACGCCACAAAGGAAGCAGAGGTGGAATGGCCATATGATAACACAGGAGAGAGAATGGTGATAAAACCATGTGTACAAACTGAAACTGCTTAGGAGACTCAAGGCATTTGCAAAAAATGTGGATGGAAGCGGTCCCCTACATTGGAAAACAGATGGCATTGGCAACCTTAGGGAGAGGCTGTTTGGTAGAATTAATCAGTAGAAACCATCATGGAGAAGGTGGAAGGGTGAAGAAGAGAAGCCATGACAATATAAATAGAAAACTGGTTAGAGAGGTTTTCTTTAGGGAGTGGAGGAGAGAAATAGGATGGGACCTAGAATGGATGTGGATTATTTCTTCTCAGCATGGTCTTCCCTTTTTGGAAATATTTTTGTCTCTGAAGAGACTTCATGGATTTGATGTATTGAGACCTCACTTCAACATGTTTAACATTTGATATACTTTAGGTCATGACATTGAAGTATTTACAATGATAATTTATCATCATTTTGATTAATAGGATGTTGAATGTCACCAAGCTGCTCTGTAGATTGAAATCATCCACTACATGGGAAACAGATGGAACTGACCTTAATGGGAGCTGATTGGGTGGAATTCATCAGCAGAAACCATACTGGAGTAGGTGGAGGGTAATAGGAGAAGAATTCCCATTGTCATTGTTTCACCAGGGGAGTCACTTTACTTCTTTCACTCTCATCATAGTCAGAGTTGCATTTGTTTTCCTTTTGCCTCAGTGCATTCAAAGGCAATGAAGCTTCCTAAGAAAGTTGAATGAGAAAGAAAAAAAAAGATGTATTGAAAATTATGGCAAAGAATGGGATGAGCCCTTTATATTTCCATTCTTATTTCTCTCCTATGGTTTCTGTTTCAAGACAAAACAAAATAAGTCAGAAGCAGCAAGACAACCATGGCCCAGAATAATACTAAATGAAAAAGAATTTATACAATTACAAGACTCAAACCACAAAATCAAAGACGTCTAATGTTATCTAGCATCATATGCCCTCCATCTTCACTGCCTTGCATCTTTACTGTGACCTGGAGACTAATGAACCAAGAGGCCCCTACAAGTGGACTAAAGAATCTAATGATGCCTATTAATTGCCTCAATATAAGGTTTCCTTGGGGAGGTAACAGCAGCTTCTGAAGAGAGGTCTGATGGAAAATCTGAGAATATTATTTGTAAATATTTATACCTTTGGTCATTATTATGTACTCTCTGCTAATGATACAATAGTGAACAAGATGTAGACCTTTCTCCTATGGTGGTTACTTATCAAGTACTTCTAACAAATGCATTGTCAAGAAGACCAATCCAGAAGGATAAGGCAACTTGGCTGACATCAAAAACAAAGAGGGCAAAAACAGAGACCAGGTCAAAAGTACAATGCTGTTCTAACATTATTTACATTCAGTTTAATTTTAACAAAAGGACTTTGCTCATTTGAAAGATCTCAATCCACATACTAAAACATCGGAAGTTTTGAAGGTCACAGCCCAGGGGCATGGGCTCACTAAAAAACTGAGACCTAATCACAGGATTATAGAACACTTCTCCTCCCCATACCTACCATCACATCAACAGGATTCCTGTATAACAGGGGATTACAACAGGAAAGAACGGCACTCTATGGTTTTATATAAGAAGCAGTCTCTAGGGAAACCACCTGACAACAGGGGAGAAAAAAAATCATTGCCAAAAGAGGAAATTTTAGCTTCTGACTTCTGCAGCTATGGCAAATAGTAAACACAACCCAACTCCTAGCAAGATAAATGTAAAACCTCGTTCTAAAGGCCAGATTACATCAGTTACTTTTACCCAGTACATCATTCCAACTTTCAATAGAAAATTACAAGTGATACTGAAAGGTGAATAACACAGTGTGAAGAGAAAGAGCAAGTATCAGACCTAGGCTCAGATAGAGTAGCTTTTGGAATTATCAGAACAGGAATTTAAAGTGACAGTGTTTATTATGCTAAGGCCTCTAGCGTATTCACGTAGCAGTTATCTACTTTATCTCAGTCATATTATGGATGGTATTTAAAATAGTTTTGTTCATATGATATCATGTTCACACTTTTAATGTATTCAAATGTAGCACAATATGTTCAACTTTATCTTTTCTCAATTACTTTCTTCTTTAGTTAACGAAATTCTTCCCCAGAAGATATCTTGGATTTGTGTATTCTTAAAAAGGAAATAACCTAAATATGCAACCAATATTGGAAAACTATGATGAATTCACCCAACCCATTCATTTTTTCCAGTCAGTTATGTTTTAAAACTTCATATTTCTATGTCAGATTATGTGATTGTTCTGAGAACACAAAGTTGAAAAGCAAATTAAAAAACCTCTTCCTCTGGCGCTTTCAGTTTGGAAAAGAAAGAGATGAAAAAAGAACCACCATGATCAATGAATTTCAATTATGTTTCATGTTACAATGATAAGCAGAGGACAAGGGGTTGTCTCACCAGAAGCAGAAGTGAGGCATGTCAAGAAAGGAGAAAAACAGATGTAGTCTATCAAGTGCCCAAGAAACATCTAAAGGCAGACTTTCCACTGATAGATGAACATGTGGACTGGATTCTGCAACAATGTACATCCTGGAGAGACTAAGATGCAGTTGTTTGTTGCCTATTTGGAAATCAATACATGGTAACGGATGTCCTTCCTTAGGAGTAGTCAGGGGAATGAGAAGATGACCTAAAGCTTATGAAAACCTTCAACTTTTATGACTGAGCCAGAAAAGGAGAGCCTGGAAAGGGCACAGAGCTGGAGTAGCCAGTGCACTTAGGATGCAGCCAGGGAAGAATGATCTTCAGAAAGCACTGAAGAAGAAAACAAAGGGTTTGAGAACTGCACAAGATGAAACTTCAGTAATTATTTATGATATGATAATAAGATTCTGCGTTGAATCTAGGTTCTTCCAGGACATATGTGTGATCCTGGGGAATCACTTAACTTCCCTGAGCCTCAGTTTCCTCAAAGAGAAAGTAAGTGAAAATATTCCCAGAGCTGTTGTATTAAACACACTAGAATATTTAAGAGCACTTAGCAGGGTATCATCCATTGAGTCTCATCAGTTGTATGCGATTATATAACTAATACAATAGTACACATATACGGTACATATGGATACAAAATATACTACACATATAATATATATGTATTTGCTGATTCCAATACCTGGCACACACCCCCTTTCCTCTCTGCTTTCCTGGATCCCATTGTTTCACTCCCATAGCACAATCCTTGCCTTCCCCTCAGTATTAAAATCCCCATTGTGCTCCCCATTCACTCTGCATTAAGCTGTGCTGTCCATTCATTCAGCTGTTTCCATTTCCATTATAGTTTCTGGCTGTCAATTTCCCTTTAAGACTACAGACATAAAAGTGAAAGTTGAATGAAAGTTCTAGGTTTGTCAGAAACTAATATGCTAGCATTTTTTTCCCTCCTTGTGAATACCTTTGGGAAATGACGGAATGTCCGTGTTAACTTAGCTGTTACAAAAAAGGAAATAGAAAACATGATTCATTATATTTTGTGGATTTTTAGAATATTTATGAGGTATGAGTGCCACCTACTGGCCAGGATGGACAAAGACAGAGACCAAGTCGGCAGAGCCAGCTTCTGTTCTATGCAGACCTCTGTCTCCTTGCAGGAGAGTTTTCTCCAGAGTTAAAAAAAAAAAAAAAAAAAAGGCTTTGTTTTGGAAGAACTGAGCCTTACACTGAAAGAAGACTGTTTCTTTAGCTCTTGTATATTTTAAACATTAAAAAAATTTTTTAGAGCAGTTGTAGGTTCACAGCATATTGAAAGCTGACTGTATAGGGATTTCCCAAAGACTCCCAGCACATATACAGTCAGAGCCTTCCCCATCGTCAACATCTCCCACCAGGTGGAACATCTGTTATAATCGATGAACCAACAGTTACACACCACTGTCAGCCAGCGTCCACAGTTTACATTTAGGTTCACTCTTGCTGTGGTGTATTCTACGGGTTTGGACAAATGTATGGTGACATTACCATTACAGTGTCACCACCCTAAAAATCCTCTGTGCTCCACCTGTTCATTCCCCCCAACCCTTGGAAACCACTGATCTTTCTACTTCTTCATAGTTTTTCCATTTCCAGAAGGTTATATAGTTGGAATCACATGGTATGTAGCCTTTTCAGACCGGCTCCTCATTCACTTAGTAACATGCATTTACCTCTCCTTCCGGTCTTTTATATTCCACAGGCAGAAACTGTATGACGTGGCTGCATATGCGTATGCTACCTCAAAAGAGCTCTGTAGCCCCACCTGGATCATGTATGGAAGTAGCGGAGCGCTGAGGGGACGAAGGAAGGGGGAGGTGGGGCTCCGGGGGCTGACGGGCGAGGGTGCTAAACCACACGCCCGTCCAGCACAGGTAGGTCCCTGTGCAGCGTGACGGCAGAAGGGCACAGGGATCCACGGCCCCCAAACGGGTTCCCCTGGAGCGGTGACACATCTCAGGGCCGTGCCTGCTTGAAGCAGCTGCATCTCGTGAGCACAGGGAGGGAGAGTGTGGTTACGGCCATGACTGTACCCTCTCTGCCTGCCGAGCGCTGCAGATTCAGGCTGTCCAGTCTCCCCGAGAAATACAGTAAATAGAGGGAACCCTTTGCGGACAGAAACCACCCCCACAGAACACAAGAGCTCTGCGTTCAGTTTTTGGTGGGGGTAGGGGGACTTACTGAGGACTATAGCCTGGGAGATAGCCTCTCAGACACCTCCGTGGAATGGCTCCAAAGAGGTAAGCGGAGAGGTGCGTATATATATGATCTTGGCTAAGGGGGTATCTGCAACTGAACACACATCTTGGTAAAAGGCTGCTGCTAGTCAGGAGGAACAGATGTCTCCATTAACAATCTTAGTGCTTTTTTAGGTATGAGAAGACGCAAGAATTTGCATTCATAAAGATTTCTCCTGAAAACATCTAACTACCTGAAGGCCTGTTCTGCCAGTGTTATCCCAGAGCACAGAGGGCCTCATTCCTGGTTTCCTCCCTGAATTCCTTTCAAATTGTGTTGGAGGTCAGGGACGGCAGTGGCTAATGAACCAATCCTTGTACAG
The DNA here is from genome assembly GCF_030028045.1 of Hippopotamus amphibius kiboko. Lineage (NCBI taxonomy): Eukaryota > Metazoa > Chordata > Mammalia > Artiodactyla > Hippopotamidae > Hippopotamus > Hippopotamus amphibius. The sequence continues at coordinate 82,339,844 of NC_080187.1, read as the reverse complement.
TCGCATGGTGAGTGACATTTCTTAGGTGGCAGGGCCTCCTCAGGTCATAAATTCAACCATGTTTTGGGAGGCATTTCATGACCATTTTGTCCCACGGTGCTAGGAATGCTCATGCTGAGTCAGGCCAGGATTTCACTGACAGGTCACTCAGTGTGCTATTACTGGACTAGGCCCTATTAATCAGCAGCCAGAAGTCTCTGGGCCACCGGTCTCACCAGTCTCTTTTGGTCCAGGAAATGATTCCCTCTGGCTGGTTCTTCCCATATCGAGAGTTACACTGCTACAATCATTAATCCTATATGGGGAGGAGCAGAGTCAAGATGGCAGCGTGGGAAGACGTGGAGATTGGGTCTCCCCACAAATAGAACAGTTGCTGGAGGTCAGCGGGGGACCTGAGGCCCAAGCAGACTGCAGGAACTCCGTAGGAACAGGTAGGACCTGGGGGAAGTCAGGGGGGCAGGGGAGGGGAAGTTGGACAGGACCAGCGCTCCTGGGAGGTGGCTGGGTGATGGGGGAGGTTCCCGCCTGGTGGGACCGTTGGGGGCTGGGGAGATCGGGGAAACTGCAACTGGGCTGCTCCCACCCAGGAGGCCTGTTGAGCTCCCCGGCGTGGGGGCCTGCTGGGCTCCCCAGCAGGGTCTTCCACCCTCCAGGGGCCCCTCCGGGCCGCCTGGGTCCTGGGGGTGTGGGAAGGAGGGAGGAGGGGCCAGGAGGTGGAGAGGTGGACAGGAGGGGGTGGGGGCTTTGAGATTGGAGGAGGGGAGGTGACAGGGCGTTTCACCTGCTGTCTTGGCCAGGGAGGCTGACTGGGCTCCTGGGCCTGATCCTTCACTCTCTGGGCCCCCCGCCAGCACCTCCAGAGTTCTGGGGGTGTGGGGGTGGGGGGGAGGGAGAGAGGCAGACAGTGGGGGTGGGAAGGGATCTCTCCAGGTCAGAAGAATAGGAGAGGTGCCAGCAGGCATTTCTTCTGGGCAGTTCCTCCACCTTCCAAGGCTCCTCCCAGCCTTTGGTCCTAGAAGTACAGGAGGGAAGCGGTGGGGGGAAAAGAAGAGAGGTAGAAGGGGGAAAGGACCCTCTGGGATCAGTGGATTGGGGGAGGAGCGGAAGGCATTTCCGCTGCCCACTGGCCCAGGAAGCCTGCTGGGCTCTCAGGCCTGATCTCCAACTCTCCAGGGTCCCCTCCCAGACACATCGGTCCTGGGGATGTTGGAGCATGGCAGGGGAAGAGAGGCAGACTGGTGGTGGGATGTTCCAGGAGCAGAGGACCAGGGGAGGGGTGGAGGACCTTTCCCCTGCCCACTTGGGTCTGGTGGGCCTGCTGGGCTCCCGAGTCTGGTCCCTCAGTCTCTCCAGCTGAATGGGCCGTACAGGCACGGGAGAGAGGGAGGTGAGGAGAAGAGGAAGAGAGGCAGACAGCAGTGGGGGGAATCTTGCAGGACTGGAGAATCAGGAGGACGCTGCGGGAAATCTCCCTACCCACTTGGCACTGGGAGGCCAGTTGCACCCCCAGGCCTGGTCTTCCATCCTCCAGGGGCCCCTCTAGGTCTCACTGGTCCTGGGGGTGTAGAAGGAAAGCAGGGGAGAAGAGGAGAGGTGGGCAGGGGAGGGGGCCTTCTGGGACTGGAGGATCAAGGGAGGCAGAGAGGGTATTTCCCCTGCCCACTAACTTTGGGAAGCCTGCTAGGCTCACGGACTGGGTCTGTCACACTCCAGGGCCCCCTCCAGCTGCTTGCAACCTAGGAGAGTGGGGGACAGGGGAGAGGAAGAGAGGCAGACAGGGACCCTATGAGACTGGGAGATCTGGGGAAGTGCCACAGTTGTTACCCTAGGAAGCCTGTTGGGCATGAGAGTCTGGTCTCTTGCCTTCCAGTGCCCTCTGCAGCTGTGAGGATGCGAGGGGAATAGAAGAGAGGGGGTGGGAAAGAAGAGAACCCAAGGGGAAGGACCCTCTGAGACTGGAGGACTAGGGGAGGTACCTAGCATTTCTCCCACCGACTCGGGCCCAGGGAGCCCACTGGGTACCTTGACATGGACATTTGCCCCCAGGACCAGAGGCATTCCTGGGGCCCTCTGCCTCATTGGACCTAAGCCCAATTCCCCACCACACCCAGGGCCTTTCTAAGCATAGACCCTGCCCATTGCCTAACTCTCCCCGCCCCTGCCCCCTGTGTCTAAGCCCCACCCCCACAGCCAAGGCCTTTTCTAGCTTTTTTTTTCTTTTTTTCTTTTTTTTCTTTTTCTTTTTTTTTCTTCCCACCTCCTCACTTAGAGTATTGCAGTTGTTTTACCTTCCAGTTGTTGCTCCATCTTTTTATTTTCCTAACACATCTGTTAATTTCCTATTATCATATTATTTATCTTGCTATTGTTCTGCTGTTCTCTTACTTTTTTTTTTAATTTTTTCTCATTTTCCCTCTCTACACGGCTTGTGGGATCTTGATTCACAAGCCCAGGTTCAGGCCTGAGCTCCTGAGGTGGGAGCTCTGAGTCCAAAACATTGGACTAACAGGGAAACCCAGTTCCCAGGGAATATTCTTCAGAGTGAGGTCTCCCAGAGGTTCTCACCTCAACACCAAGATTCAGTTATACTCAACAGCCTACAAACTCCAGTGCTTGAAGCCTCAGGCCAAACACCCAGTGGGACAGGAACACAATCCCACCCATCCAAAGTGGCGGGAAAATGAGATGACAAAAAAATATGTCACAGATGAAGGAACAAAGTAAAAATACACAAGACCAAATAAATGAAGAGGAAATAGGAAAACTGCCTGAAAAAGAATTCAGAGTAATGACAGTAAAGATGATGCAAAATCTCGATAACAAAATACAGAAAATACAAGAAACAGTTAATAAGGACTCAGAAGAACTCAAGAACAAACAAACAGTAATAGATAACAAAATAACCAAAATTAAAAATACTCTAGATGCTATAAACAGCAGAATAACTGAAGCAGAATAATGAATAAGTGAGTTGGAAGATAGAATGGGGGAAATAACTGCCACAGAGCAGGAAAAAGAGAAAAGAATAAAAAGAATGGAAGACAGTCTCAGAGACCTTGCTGACAACATTAAGCACACCAACATTCGAATCATAGGCATCTCAGAAGAAGAAGAAAAAAAGAAAAGGTCTGAGAAAATATTTGAAGAGGTTAGAGTCGAAAACTTCTCCAACATGGGAAAGGAAATAATTCATCAAGTCCAAGAAGTGCAGAGAGTCCCATACAGAATAAACCCAAGGAGAAATACACAAAGGCACATATTAATCAAACTAATGAAAATTAAACACAAAGAAAAGATATTAAAAGCAGCAAGAGAAAAGCAACAAATAACATATAAGGGAAAACCCATAAGGAAAACAGCTGATCTTTCTGCAGAAACTCTGCAGGGCAGAAGGGAGTGGCAGGATATATTGAAAGTCCTGAGAGAGAAAAACCTACAGCCAAGAATACTCTATCCAGCAAGAATCTCATTCAGATTCAACGGAGAAATCAAAAGCTTTACAGACAAGCAAAAGTTGAGAGAATTCAGCACCACCAAACCAACCTTACAACAATTGCTAAAGGAACTCTTCTAAGCAGGAAACACAAGAGAAGGAAAAGACCTACAAAAACAAACCGAAAACAATTAAGGAAATGGTAATAGGAATATACATGTCAATAATCACCTTAAATGTCAATGGAGCAAATGCTCCAACCAAAATACACAGATTGCTTGAATGGATACAAAAACAAGACCCTTACATATGCTGCCTACAAGAAACCCACTTCAGACCAAGGGACACATATAGACTGAAAGTAAGGGGATGGAGAAAGACATTCCATGCAAATGGAAGTCAAAGGAAAGCTGGAGTAGCAATACTCATAGCAGACAAATTAGACTTTAAGATAAAGACTATTACAAGAGACAAGGAAGGACACTACATAATGATCCATCCAAGAAGAACATATAACAATTGTAAATATCTCTGCACCCAACATAGGGGCACCTCAATACATAAGGCAAATGCTAACAGCCATAAAAGGGGAAATTGACAGGAACACAATAATAGTGGGAGACTTTAACACCCCACTTACATCAATGGACAGATCATCCAAACAGAAAATAAATAAGGACACACAAGTTTTAAATGACACATGAGACCATCTCGACTTCATTGATATTTATAGGACATTCCATCCAAAAACTACAGAATACACTTTCTTCTCAAGTGCACATGGAACATTCTCCAGGATAGATCACATCTTGGGTGACAAATCAAGCCTCGGTAAATTCAAAAAAATTGAAATTGTATCAAGCTTTTTCTCTAATCACAACGCCATGAGACTAGATATCAATTACAGGAGAAAAACTGTAAAAAATACAAAAACATGGGGATTAAACAATATGCTATTAAACAACCAAGAAATCACTAAAGAAATCAAAGAGGAAATCAAAAAATACCTAGAAACAAATGTCAATGAAAACACAATGACCCAAAACCTATGGGACGCAGCAAAAGCAGTTCTAAGAGGGAAGTTTATAGCCATACAGTCCTACCACAAGAAACAAGAAAAATATTGAATAAACAACCTAACCTTACACCTAAAATAATTAGAGAAAGAACAAAGAAACCCCAAAGTGAGCAGGAGGAAAGAAATCATAAATATCAGATCAGAAATAAATGAAAAAGAAAGGAAGCAAACAATAGCAAAGATCAATAAAACTAAAAGCTGGTTCTCTGAGAAGATAAACAAAATTGATAAACCATTAGCCAAACTTATCAGGAAAAAAGGGAGAAGATGCAAATCAACAGAATTAGAAATGAAAAAGGAGAAGCAACAACTGGCAACACAGAAATACAAAAGATCATGAGAGACTACTACAAGCAACTATATGCCAATAAATTGGATAACCTGGAAGAAATGCATAAATTCTTAGAAAAGTACAATTCTCCAGGACTGAACCAGGAAGAAATAGAACATGTGAACAGACCAATCACAAGAATGGAAATTGAGGCTGTGATTAAAAATCTCCCAACAAACAAAAGCCCAGGGCCAGATAGCTTCACAGGCAAATTCTATCAAACATTTAGAGAAGACCTAATACCTATCCTTCTCAAACTCTTCCAAATTATAGCAGAAGGAGGAACACTCCCAAACTCATTCTACGAGGCCTTCATCACCCGCATACCAAAACCAGGCAACGATGTCACAAAAAAAGAAAATTACAGGCCAATATCCCTGATGAATATAGATGCAAAGCTCCTCAACAAAATACTAGCTAACAGAATCCAACAGCATATTAAAAAGATCATACACCATGATCAAGTGGGATTTATCCCTGGGATGCAAGGATTCTTCAATATACACAAATCAATCAACGTGATACACCATATTAACAAATTGAAGGACAAAAACCATATGATCATCTCAATAGACGCAGAAAATGCTTTTGACAAAATTCAACATCCATTTTAAAAACTCTCCAGAAAATGGGCACAGAAGGAAATTACCTCAACATAATAAAAGCCATATATGACAAACCAACAGCAAACATCATTCTAGATGGTGAAAAACTGAAAGCATCCCCTCTAAGAACAGGAACAAGACAAGGGTGTCCACTCTCACCATTATTATTCTACATACTTTTGGATGTTTTAGCCACAGCAATCAGAGAAGAAAACGAAATAAAAGGAATCCAAATTAGAAAAGAAGAAGTAAAAGTGTCACTCTTTGCAGATGACATGATATTATACATAGAAAACCCTAAAGACTACCAGAAAACTGCTAGCACTAAGTGATGAATTTAGTAAAGTAGCAGGATACAAAATTAATGCGCAGAAATCTCTTGCATTCCTATACACTAACAATGAAAGAGCAGAAAGAGAAATTAAGGAAACTCTCCATTTACCATTGCAACAAAAAGAATAACACAGCTAGGAATAAAGCTGCCTAAGGAGGCAAAAGACCTGTATGCAGAAAACTATAAGACACTGATGAAAGAAATCAAAGACGACACAAACAGATGGAGGGACATACCATATTCTTGGATTGGAAGAATCAATATTGTGAAAATGACTATCTTACCCAAAGCAATTTACACATTCAACACATTCCCTATCAAATTACCAATGGAATTTTTCACAGAACTAGAACAAGAAATCTTACGATTTGTATGGAAACGCAAAGGACCCCGAATAGCAATCTTGAGAAGGAAAGATGGAGTTGGTGGAATTAGGCTTCCTGACTTCCAACTATACTACAAGGCCACAGTGATCAAGACAGTATGGTACTGGCACAAAAACAGAAAGGAAGATCAATGGAACAGAACAGAGAACTCAGAGGTAAAACCAAGCACATATGGGCACCTTATCTTTGACAAAGGAGGCAAGAATGGAGGCAAGAATGTACAATGGAAAAAAGACAGCCCCTTCAATAAGTGGTGCTGGGATAACTGGACAGCTACATGTAAAAGAATGAAATTAGAACACTTCCTAACACCATACACAAAAATAAACTCAAAATGGATTAAAGACCTACATGTAAGGCCAGATGCTATAAAACTCCGAGAGGAAAACATAGGCAGAACACTCTATGACATACATCAAAGCAAGATCCTTTTTGATGCACCTCCTAAAATAATGGAAATAAAATGAAGAATAAACAAATGGGACCTAATGAAACTTAAAAGCTTTTGCAGAGTGAAAGAACCCATAAACAAGACAAGAAGGCAAACCTCAGAATAGGAAAAAATAGTTGCCAATGAAGCAATGGACAAAGGATTAATTTCCAAAATATACAAGCAGCTCATGCAGCTTAATACCAAAAAAGCAAATAACCCAATCCACAAATGGACAGAAAACCTAAATAGACATTTCTCCAAATAAGCCATGCAGATAGCTAACAAACACATGAAAAGATGCTCAACAGCACTAATCATTAGAGAAATGCATGTCAAAGCCACAATAAAGTATCACCTCACACCGATCAGAATGGCCATCATCAAAACATCTAGAAACAATAAATGCTGGAGAGGGTGTGGCGAAAAGGGACCTCTCCTGCACTGTTGGTGGGAATGTAAGTTGGTACAGCCACTATGGAAAACAATTTGGAGGTTCCTTAAAAAACTACAAATAGAACTACCATATGACCCAGTAATCCCATTACTGGGCATATACCCAGAGAAAACCATAATCCCAAAAGAAACATGTACCATAATGTTTATTGCAGCACTATTTACAATAGCCAGGACATGGAAGCAACCTAAATGCCCATCAACAGATGAGTGGATAAAGAAGATGTTGCACATATATTCAATGGAATATTACTCAGCTGTAAAAAGGAATGAAATTGAACTATATGTAATGAGGTGGATAGACCCAGAGACTGTCATACAGAGTGAAGTAAGTCAGAAAGAGAAAAACAAATACTGTATGCTAACACATATATATGGAATCTGAAGAAATGGTACTGATGAACCCAGTGACAGGGCAAGATGTAGAGAATGGACTTGAGGACATGGGGCTGGGGTTGTGTGTGAAGGGGAAGCTGGGATGAAATGAGAGAGTAGCATAGACATATATACACTACCAACTGTAAAATAGATAGCTAGTGGGAAGTTGCTGTATAACAAAGGGAGATCAACTTGATGATGGGTGATGCCTTAGAGGGCCAGGACAGGGAGGGGGGGGAGGGAGTCACGGGAGGGAGGGGATATGGGGATATATGTTTAAATACAGCTGATTCACTTTGGTGTACCTCAAAAACTGTTAGAAGAGTGTAAAGCAAATACACTCCAATAAAGAGCTTAAAAAAAATCTTATATAGAAGTATATATTTGATCAACCATTCCAAATCACCTCATAGGCTCAGTCATTCATTTGGTAATGCAAGAAAAAACAATCTTGTTACATAGGCAGGATATAATTAAGATAGCTAGTAGCATTCGTAAGGGCGTAATCAAGAACTTAATCCAAGAAGTTCCATTAGGTTTGACCCAGCATATCCCCAAGGTTATCTGATTGTCTGTTCCGAACCCATCCTTATCGTGAAAGGAAACGATATACACACACTATTCACAAGGCACCCGTCCCAATTTCCTGGTGTTATTAGGCTGCTTATCCTTAGTATGGTTAATTGTTTCCAACATAAGGGGGACCCTTAAACTTAAATGACTGTAGCCTGATGTTAGCCATATAAATCCATCCCATAACTGAGGGTATATTCTTTGGTTGAAATTTAGCTCTTTGTTCTGATTGGGCTTGAGTACCATTAAAGAAACTTCATTTTTATGGTCATAGTCAGAGCAACTCTGATTGATTGGTCAAGTGGGGGGATCCTATCAATAGTGGCCCAAACAGAACTGTAACTGCTTTCTTCTAGACTAAATTTCCTAAGGGCTATCCATTGGACCCTTGGTGAAGAGAAACCAACCTAAGTAAACCAGAAGTACTCAACCATAAACCCAACAGCTGGATTGGTTTCTGAAGCCTGCATAAGATTGAGCCCAAGAAGGAAATACATTTGGTGCAGAAGCAAAGGTGAGCAATTGTCAAAGTAATTGGTAAACAGGCCTGGTCTGGCATCATGGGTCAGGTGTCTACTTCCGATGTCATCGTCATCTCGTCTTGGTGTGAGCGTAGTTTGTCCTCTGTTTGAGCCTTGTTTTTTTTTTTTTTTAAGTCTTTATTGAATTTGTTACAATATTGCTTCTGTTTTATGTTTTTGCTTTTTGGCCGCAAGGCATGTGGGATCTTAGCTCCCTGACTAGGGACTGAACCTATACCCCCTGCATTGGAAGGCGAAGTCTTAACCACTGGACCACCAGGGAAGTCCCTTGAGCCTTGTTTTAAGATGAGTTTGAGGTCAGCAGTCCAAGCTATAAACCAGTCCAGTGAGGGGCCCTTTCTAAGTGTGAAAATTTAATCCAAGAGTCAATTACCTTCAGTTTTGCCATGCATGAGATAGTTAAGAGTACCTGATAAGGGTCCTTCCAACTAGGTTGGAGAGAGACCTTCCAATGATGTCTTTTCCAGGATTCCGAATCTCCTGGTGGCATCTGATCTTCATCCAAAGAGAAGATTACTGTGATAAGCTTCAGAAACAAGCTTAGAATATCCTTTTATGAAGTCAATTAAATTTTACAATAATGCAGCACAGTAATGAGAAGCCATCCTGGAAGTGAGTCTTAGAAAATTCAACAACACTACAATTTAATATCCATAAAGGCATAGTATTGAAACTTTTTTTTCTCTCTAAAATCACCATTATTTCCACCAAATACACCCAAATTAAGACTAAGTTGTTGGCAAAATAAGTCTGGTTTCAATAAGCTTGGCCTGATTAAGTGTAATTGATCTTACAGGCTCTTTTAAACTTGGCTTTGCTGGAACTCTTTATAAGGATGGAATTTTTTGGTATAATTCTTATTTTAATTATTTATTCATTGGCTTGTGTTGGTTCTTTGTTGCTGTGTGCAGGCTTTCTCTAGTTGTGATGAGCAGGGGCTCCTCTTTGTTGCAGCGTGTGGGCTTCTCATTGTGGTGGCTTCTCTTATTGCGGAGCATGGGCTCCAGGCACACAGGCTCCAGTAGTTGTGGCTTGAGGGCTCCATAGTTGAGGCTCACGGGCTCTAGAGTGCAGGCTCAGTAGTTGCGGCACATGGGCTTAGTTGCTCCACAGCATGTGGGATCTTCCTGGACCAGGGCTCGAACCTGTGTCCCCTGCATTGGTAGGTGCATTCTTAACCACTGGGCAACCAGGGAAGTCCCTCAGATTGAATTTTAAAAGGCCTCTTAAAGCCAGGAAAGTCATGCTAAGGGCTTGCCAGCAGATTCCACCAGCAGTATCTACAGATTTGGGTGAATGCTTCTCTTCTTGAGAGTCTAAAATTATCCTGAGATTCCTGCACCTATCAGGAGGTAGGCTTCTTTATTCATCTGATAAGGCTGCTGGGCACCTCATCATTCAATCTCTGGAGGGACCAGGTACAGAGAAAAGATACATGTTTCAATTCAGCTTACAAAGGTATGATTTACCAAATTGCTGTAAGTCATAATTAGCTTGAGGGGAAGGGCTTCTTTATATCTGGAAAACATAGGTAAAAAGCCAGTAGTATTTCAGCCAGAGCCCATAAAAATTATAACCGTAGTCACCAGTTCACTCGGTCTTATGTAACTAATCCTTGATCTCTTATTAACAGTTTTATAAAGCCATCAGGGTTTCCATTAGAATTCTTTCATTTCTTCCTGAGTTCAGTGGTATGATCTGAAAGTCATCAGAAACCTGTACCTGTTAAGAAGTCCTTGCTATGAATCTCCTTGAAATAGAAGCATTTTTGCAAAGGCATCAGAGTAAAACAATAACTGTACATGAATAACAAAAGACTTCAGAAAGCATGGTTAAACATCGGATTACAATGCAATTGACAAAGAAACTTGATTCCTGCTGTGACAGATAACATTTTAAGATAACTAGAATCATAACTGGAAGCATTTTACCAGGACATACCAGATTTTTAGGACTTCCATATAATTTCTAGAATGTCTGTATTAATAATATTTACTGGGCTTCCTAGGTGGTGCAGTGGTTGAGAATCCGCCTGCCAACGTAGGGGACACGGGTTCGATCCCTGCTCCAGGAAGATCCCACATGCTGCAGAGCAACTAAGCCCGTGCACCACAACTACGGAGCCTGCGCTTTAGAGCCTGTGAGCCACAACTACTGAGCCCATGTGCTGCAACTACTGAAGCCCACGTGCCTAGAGCCTGTGCTCTGCAACAAGAGAAGCCACGGCAATGAGGAGCCCACGCACTACAACGAAGAGTAGACCCCACTTACCGCAACTAAAAAGAAAGCCTGCGCACAGCAAAAAAGACCCAACACAGCCAATAAGATAAATTTATTAATTAAAAAAAATAATAATATTTACCTATACACTAACCTAAGGAGATTTAGTACTCATCTGACAATGCTTCCTATGTAATTTAACATACCAAATGAACCTAATAAGTTTAATATCTCTCTTTGGGATGTTTCAGAGACTCTTGGGAGCATCTCAAAGTTAGCTAGAGTGCAAAGGAACTTCATTAGAATTTGATTTGGGGAGTTTGTCAAAAAACAGCAAAAAGTCTTAAAACACTTGGTCAAATAGGATCAAAAGTCACTGTGAAACAATACTTATTCACTTAACCAAAGTGACAGCAAAAGATTTCAAAGGCAAATACAGAAAGTTATAACAGATTACTAGGTAAAGGTAAGGAGAATATATAATCTGTTATTGAAAGCAGATCAAAATTTTACAAAAACTTTGTCCTCTTAACAGAGAGAAAAACCAAATTTAGATTTACACCACTTTACATTTAACGGTAAAACTCAACTAAATTTATTGCAATCTTAGGCAGTTGTGACCAGACATACAATACCATTCTAAAGACTTTTTCTTTCTCAGGAACCTCCTACAGTGAACCTTCTACAGCTCTCTATACCCATATTAATTTGTCCCTGATTTTCCTTCCTATCTGCAAATAATCAGCCTTAGGACAAATTATTTTCCTTTCAACAAAATGCATTTCTATTCCTCATATATTCTTTTACTAAAAATACACATCCCACTCTCCTCTATACAGAAATGTTTCCTTTATTGTTTCTAGTAGCTTTAATTATACATAAATTAGAATCCTTCATTCTTAAAAACCTTAATTTCTAGTGAAAACTAAGTAGTAATCAATTACGAGCTGTCTTGGTACTAGTATTCTATAGACCGGCAAAAGTATAAGTACTAATAACAGTTTCTAAAAACGTGTACTATCTTATAGAAAATGTCTTAGCACCAAATATACTTATTAATTGTCCTAAGTATCTGTAGTTCTTCTGTAAAAGAAAACTAGTGTTCAGTAATTAATGTTTCAGTACATCATTTTATTTGGGAATGACTTAGATATTCAATAAACTTCTATCATTTAAATTAATGTAGCAAAACTCTAATGTTTGAAGTTACAAATGTGTGGTGAAATTATTTTTTGTTTTTATTTTGGTTTTTCTATGTGTAATATATGTTCACCTTTTTTAACTGAATGAAAACTTTGTTAACTTCTACAGTGTTTTACAATTTTCAAAAGTTATACACACATGATTTTCTATAATCCCATAATAACCCTTTTCCACCTACCTCTATATTACCCCTCTCCCCACTGGTAACCACTAGTTTGTTCTCCATATCTGTGAGTCTCTTTCTTTTGTGTTATATTTATTAGTTTGTTGTATTTTTTAGATGCCTCATATAAGTGATATCATACAGTATTTGTCTTTCTCTGTCAGACATTTCACTTAGCATAATGCCCTCAAGTGTATCCATGTTGCTGTAAACAGCAAAGTTTCTTTTTTTTTATGGCTGAGTGGCTGGAGAAACCGTCTTTACATAGACATTCCTAAAATATAAGTAGTCCCAAAGAGCTTTCCTAAAATTTCTTACCTCATTTACGTGTAATTTACTTACAAAAATTTTCATCATACCAAGTTAATTTTCTTCCTGACAAATTTATATTAGCAACAGATAGAATAAGATCTTATTTGACTTCTAGTAAATCTACGTATAATTAAAGTATTATACTTAATGTTGATGACTCTAAAGACTGGTCTGTATTAATGAAACCAACAAACATAAATTAACTTTAACACCAAATATTACTTTAATAATGAATATTTCCCAGTTTATGTGAACATGAAAGTCATTTGGGTTAGTTTCTTTTATATTTCTGAGAGTTTATATAAGTGCTTAGTTTCCTATAAGCCAATTAAGTAGAGCTCATTTACAAATTAATTTTGATCATACCACCCAAGGGTAAAGACATATCTATAATGGACATATGGATATATAAACAGATGCAACCAGAGGTCTCATAGCTTCATTTTAAAAATTAGTCATGAATCAGGGATGATGAAATAAAACTCACTAGTTTATAAATATCAGTTGGGATAAGTTAAATATAAAAGGGCCTCTTGCCCCACTTCTTTTTACTTTCAGTCTCAAGATGGCCTAGATAAGGTAAGTATTCCTGAGAGCCCTGGTAGAACATTCACATCCCAAGGCACAGGAAGAGAAAAGCTAGTTTTCCTAGAAGGACTTATTCTCTCAGGGTCAGAATTCTGAAAAGATGCTTTATCAAGCTGGCTTTCTCTATGTTAACTGCACAGGCAATAAAAGAGCCCCATCTTGGCCATTTTCAGGGCAAGATTTTCCTTAACACCCAATTAAGTAAATACTTGTAAGTGTAAGTTTTGTATGTACATAAACCTGGCTGCAGTGTTAGCTGGAGACTGGCCTTCTGATGACTCTTGTTTCTTTCTTTCAGGGACTCTATTTCACATTTTAAAGTTGAATTTGCTGGGGATAAAATGCACTAATGAAATTGTGTGGTGGGCTGCCGTGCTGCTTGTGAACTTAACTCCACGAGGTGTCACCCTAGAGTCCTTTCGGGTCTCTTACAAGTCTGTTTCTAAGCCCACTTTGGGTTTTTGAATCACTAAATGGCCAATTCTTACACATGATCTCTTTCTCATTAATGAGTGTGTTTCACTATGGAACCATTGCACTGAATGAGGACTCTGCCTCCACCACGCCCTGTAAAAGTCTCAGTTTCCCGAGAAAGCCTTACCGGACAGGGGGGAGTCTTGTCCCTCTTCTTTGGAGCAAAGCTATTACGTGGTATCTTCACTCTTATCCTGACCAATTCTGTTAGGGTAGCTGAATTGAGGAAAGATGTCAGGTCAGCCTCCTACCTAAGCAGTCAGCCCAGAAGGCTCAGAGTCTTTCAACTGAGCAAATCCTTGTGTCTTTCACCTGGGCTATCCCAGTATCTTTCAGATGGAGAGGGGGGCACTTTATTCCCCGTGTCTTTCAACCAGGCTCTGCAGTTTCTTTCAGTTGGGGGGCACTCCCCAGGATCCTTCAGCTGGGGGGCAGATATGTGGTGTATACCACCAAATAAAACTCAGGATCATCAACCAATAATTGGGAGGTTCAAGAACCAGGAGACACTCGCCCAGCCTTGTCTGGACTCTCCAAGGAGGTGGATGGGCACAAGAGGCCTACTGGTACCAAGGCTCCACATCCTCCTGGAGTTAAGGTGAAGGAAAGAAGTCTGTTCTGGGTCCCTTCCTTGCTCACCACAGCTGTCCACTGAAAAGATCACACAGCATGAGAGCTGTGAGTTCAGCTTTTCTTGAGGGGCAGGGGTGGGGAACTTACTTAGGCGTATAGCCTATGAGACACCCTCTCAGATAGCACCAAGGAACTTCTCCGAAGAGGTGACAGGGTGGGCAGTGTATCTGTGATTTTGGTGAGGGGGTCACATGCAATCACACCTCTTGGTAGAAGGTTGCTGCTAGTCAAGAGGAACAGATGTCCCTGTTAACAATTTTAAGGCTTTTCTAGGTATGAGGTGATGCAAGCGTCTGGATTCATACAATTTTCTCCTGAAAATAACTATTTGAAGGCCTGTTCTGCCAGCTTTTTCCCAGAGCACAGAGTGCCTCATTCCTGATCCCTGCCCTGAACTCCTTTCAGCGAGTGTTGGAGGTCAGTGAGCTCAGTGGCTCATGAACGAAGCCTTGCAGAGTCGGGTGGCGAGTGACATTCTTTACTGGCACTGCCCACATGTCCACATCCGATGAGCTGCTATAGAATCCAGGAGCTCATCTGTGCCTCTGTTTGGGCACTTCCACATGCTGATGGCACTAGGAGGGGCCCACCGGCTCAGCACTCTCATTTGCTCAAAACACCCAACCGCATGACACATGGAGGTGAAAGTCAGCAGCAGACTGAGAACGTGGAAGGAGAGCAAAGATGTTTACAGCGTTCCCTGGAACAGCAGCAGGTCCTCAGGACATGGAACAACACACATGAGCTGTAATGAGGCGAGTGTTTCTCCAGAACATTCTTTTTCAGAGAATGAGAAGTTTGAACTGGATGCTGAGAGCACAGAGCTATCGCAGAAAAGCCTGGCCACCAGCAGTGTCCTCAGCACGGGGGACACGGATACCACAGCAGCCTGCAGCATCTTGGAAGGGACAAGGGTTACTCCAGTACCAGTGGCAAATTTCTGTTTCCTCCCCAGGACCCAGCAAGTCGTCAGAGAGCAGGAACAATTATTCCTCAGATAAATGCGATCCTAGGAATCTCCTAAGTTTCATCGTGATTCAGCCTTCTTGAAACACAAACAAGATAAAATAATGCTTAATAGAAGGAACACAGGCAGGGATTTGGTTACATTTAGCAATAAGTAGAGTTTTCCCAGAAGGACATATATCGGTAACGTGCATACTGAAGAATTCAATTTCTAAAAGCAACAGACTTTTGTGAAAATTCACTTATTTAATTTAGAAAATTGAAAAGAGGACACTGATGGATGAACTATCTTTCTGCTCTTTGCAGCTGGTGCATACTACACTGAGTAGGTACATTAAAGTCAGAGTATTGAAACTTTCTTGGGGGTTAGGGTCCAAAACATAAGCAAAGATCATCCCTAAATTATGGCTAACAATGTAATTTTATCAATTAATGCTGATTTCAATAATGTTTATTTCAATCCGACAGCATTTTAGTGATTTTTTAATTGGATGAGGCAAGAAATGTAAATAAAGATAATTAATTGGATTAATTAATTGGGTAAGGCTAGAAATGTAAATAAAGACAAGCATACAATGCAGTGTGGCTGAGTCTGCAGTTCCAGCCAGACTCCCTGCTAAGGAGCCTTTAGAAACCTTCATTGCTTCTGTCTAGGAAGGGCATATGCTCCTTCTTCTTGGTCACGCATAAGGCCTCTTCAGTACCCACATCTTAACCAGTAGTTGGAAAAATAAATAGAAGAGGTTCTTCACTAGACTCCATGAGTAGACAACAGCATGTCCAGTCTGGGCTGGAGGTGAGAAACAGAGGTGTCTTCACTGAGAATGAGAAAAATAGGGTGACCTGAGGAGGTTTCCTGGGAAGAGTGAGGTCTTGAAGGAGAAGAGTCAGAGCTCATATGGCTGGAGATTCTTAGGTGCTTTTTCATTCTCCTTGAACTCATAAGAAAATTCAAGAGTTAATAAATAGTCTTCAGGGATCTGCAGTTCCTGGGTTAATGAAGTTATTTTACTCTATTCCATTTATGAAATCACTCATAAAACTTCTTTTTTGCATTTGGCAAAAAAAATCTACCCTTTTCTAACTATTTAGTAGTGGTTTTGCCTAGTTTTCCTTAGAATTTAAAGTCTGTTCAGCTGACTGGGACCATACCCTGTGTTGCCCTACAAAACAACAGACAGAAACCCTTTGGCATCTGAAGTGGAATTAAGGATCCTTTGTCATCTCACTCTCTTCCTTGTGGCACGATTTCATGCCACGGCCTCTTGTTGGTCCCTAAATCCCATGTCCATTTCTCTCCTTCACTTTCTTTAATGGGCTCTTCCAGACAAGCCATTGTAAAAACTCTCCCTAAGATTTGCCCTTGGATCTTTGGTATGTTGGAATAGTTCATCCATTCAGATTTGTATTTCCCTCTAGTTGTATAAGTGAGTCTGTTCCAAACAGAGTAACTGAGAGGACTGAGTTAATATTTTACAGACATATGAAAATGCCTAGTCCATAATAAGCTTATAATAAAATTCAGTTATTATTTTTCTAATATCACAATTAGTATTATCCAGATTAAGATCAGAATCTTTTAGAATCATATGATTGCCTTCTGTTTTTATAAATAAGTTTATTTATTTATTTATTGGCTGCATTGGGTTTTCATTGCTGCATGCAAGCTTTCTCTAGTTGTGGCGAGCATGGGCTACTCTTTGTTGTGGTGCACAGGCTTCTCATTACGGTGGCTTCTCTTGTTGCAGATCACAGGCTCTTGGCCCCTGGGCTTCAGTAGTTGTGGACACAGGCTCAGTAGTTGTGGCTCACAGACTCTAGAGCACAGGCTCAGTAGGTGTGGCTCATGGGCTTAGTTGCTCCATGGTATGTGGGATCTTCCCACATCAGGGCTCAAACCGTGTCCCCTGCACTGGCAGGCGGATTCTTAACCACTGCACCACCAGAGAAACCCCTGATTCACTTCCTTTTAATGCTAGTTTTCCCAAAGCACTCTTTTCATTGCCTGACTGGATTTATCACCTATACAGATGCTCAGAGAAGGCTGATCTCCATGATCCTGCCAGAGAGGTTCAGTGTTCCAGCAACTAGGGTTCTGGTTGCCAGCGTCTTGTGAGACGGTTGGTGTGATTTCTTCCCTCTTGCCTCATAACTGATCACATGTGGATTAAATGAAAGAAAAATCAGGTGGCTGGTCTGGCAAAGCTGAAGGCGGTCATTTGAACCAGGACTTGGTCTTCTTTGTGCCTCTGGCAGAAGCAGCCATGTTCCTGCCTTTCTCTTATTCATGCTGGCCTCATCCTTCCCCTCTGCCACAGCCTCGTCCCCAGCTGTATGGCACTGAAGTTTGCTAACTTAGAATATGTCATTGTGTCAGCAGAAAATCACTTCCCTTTTTTCACATTCATGACATTCAGACTTACATTTGTTTTCTTTCAGCCCGCAAAACAACTGCAGAATTTTACTTTCTAGGAAAGCTGCAATGAGAAACAAAAAATCTAAAGTCTTGCAAATGAGAGACTGCAGCCCCTTTGCCTTTCTTTACTTCCCTTTATTGTTCTTACCTCATCATGAAGTAGAACTAGTGCAGCAGCAGCAAGACAAGTCATGCCCAGTAAGTCACTGAGTGAATATAATTTATAAAAATTCAAAATGAAGAATCACACACAAGTAAAGGAAAGAAGGCTACTTCTCCCTGACATAACAGTCTGGGCCTCACTCACCTGCCTTCTCAGAGGGAGACAGAGACAGATGAAGGCAGAAGCCCAGTGGAATCAACTGACTGGATGAACAACTGAAGGTCACTAGTTTCTGTGACATAAGCTTCTAATGAGAGACAACTTCACCACTGAATCTCCTTCCTCCAGCTTAGAAACTCTGAGCATAACAAGTGTTCCACAGTTTAAGTAAAAGCATTCAATAATAAAATCTATACTTTGCAAAATAAAAATTATTTGTCTACTAAAGGTAAAATGATTGCAGTTGGATAATTCCTCCATCTACTCAGACAAAATACATTTTTGCTGTCAGCATCTGAGGGCTATTGACACTTCTGATACCTGGAGACACGGGTCAGGAGGAGAGGGGCTCACCACTGAGGAATAAGATCCTTCACACACATTGCAGGGGAAAGGGTGGGGGTCCTGGCAGATGAATTGTTTTCCCAACAAATAAACAACCCCTCCACAGATAAGAGATTTTAAAGTCCTCAGGAAGGGGTGAGCCTGCCCTCAGGGAGGGAGTGCAGGAGGTTAGGAAGGGGACTCTGTCACTCTAGAGGAGAGGCTGTCACTAGATGTGATCTCTCCCTGGTGAGTGAGGTGCTGCTGGGAAAATACAATTATCTTGGAAGTAGACTCTCCACACCCATATTCTCCTGAAAAGAACCAGGATCCCTGGTGGGGGTACTGGCCCAGCCTGGGGAGGACTACAGGTCTCCAGTAAGAAAATGGTGGAAAGAAAGGACAATGTCTGTAACAGTCCTGACCTCATGGTCCCCTCAAGCAAAACCACATGGACATGAAAGAACGTGTTCTAGGAGGAAAAGAAACACAGGAGAAGCTCATGGAGTCATAATAATCAGCCTCCTCTGTGAATCAAACACTAAATAAAACTCAACTTTTGTTTCAAAGAGCTTATGCAAGAGTGATCTGGTAAATCCCTAAACAAACACAGAAACCACAGGGCTGAGCGAGCCTGCCTTCCTATGTAAGGTAAGGGGTAAAAATGCACCTCAGATCAGGGCTAAAAATTTGTTGCTAGAACAGAGAAGACCAACATTTATGCATGAAAGACAGGTGGACAGAATGGGTGTATTTAGAAGCCTACATCACTTCTGACTTTAAGACAAAAACCTGGTGGCTGCCGCTGCGGCGGCGGCGCCAAGACGGCGGGCATGGTGGGGCGGGAGATGGAGCTCTCCATCCACTTTGTCCCCGGCGACTGCCGCTTGGTGGAGGAGGAAGTTAACATCCCCAACAGGCGGGTTCTGATTACTGGTGCCACTGGGCTTCTTGGCAGAGCTGTGTACAAAGAATTTCAGCAGAATAATTGGCATGCTGTTGGCTGTGGTTTTAGGAGAGCAAGACCAAAATTTGAGCAGGTTAATCTCTTGGATTCCAGTGAAGTTCATCACATCACTTATGATTTTCAGCCCCATGTCATAGTACATTGTGCAGCAGAGAGAAGGCCAGATGTTGTAGAAAATCAGCCAGATGCTGCTTCTCAACTTAATGTGGATGCTTCTGGGAATTTAGCAAAGGAAGAAGCTGCAATTGGAGCATTTCTAATCTACATTAGCTCCAATTATGTCTTTGATGGAACAAACCCACCTTATAGAGAGGAAGACATACCAAGTCCCCTAAATCTATATGGCAAAACAAAGGAGAAAAGGCCGTCCTGGAGAACAATTTAGGAGCTGCTGTTTTGAGAATTCCTGTTCTGTATGGAGACGTTGAAAAGCTTGAGGAAAGTGCTGTGACTGTTATGTTTGATAAAGTGCAGTTCAGCAACAAGTCCGCGAACATGGACCACTGGCAGCAGTGGTTCCCCACACAGTCAAAGATGTGGCCACTGTGTGTCGTCAGTTAGCAGAGAAGAGGATGCTGGATCCATCAATTAAGGGAACCTTCCACTGGTCTGGCAATGAACAGATGACCAAGTATGAAATGGCATGTGCAATTGCAGATGCCTTCAACCTCCCCAGCAGCCACTTAAGACTGATAACTGACAGTCCTGTCATAGGAGCACAACGTCCGAGAAACGCTCAGCTTGACTGCTCCAAATTGGAGACCTTGGGCATTGGCCAGCGAACACCATTTCGGATTGGAATCAAAGAATCACTCTGGCCTTTCCTCATTGACAAGATATGGAGACAGTCTTTCATTAGTGTATGTGTGGTGGTGTATTTTTTTTTAAATGAGACGTCAAGTATGTGGCACTTTTTAAAGAAAAAAGGAAATAGTTTTGTATGAGTGCTCTTTAATTGTGACTCATGATCTTGCAGGTAAATGATGCTCTTGCACTAGAGAAGCTGTCTAAGGAAACCAAGGGATATAATGCCTTGTTTGAAGTAATGAGTTTTCTGTTCATC
This sequence comes from Hippopotamus amphibius kiboko, assembly GCF_030028045.1. Lineage (NCBI taxonomy): Eukaryota > Metazoa > Chordata > Mammalia > Artiodactyla > Hippopotamidae > Hippopotamus > Hippopotamus amphibius. The sequence goes on along the minus strand of NC_080187.1, from coordinate 82,319,647 downwards.
ATTTTATTCTGGCTTAATTCGCTGTTTGAATATAGTAAATGATGATTCTCAAATATTTGAGAGCCAGGATGAAATACATCTGCTGTAGACTTTTTTTTTTTTTTTTTTTGATGAAATGCATTGTTCATTCCTATAAATAACCTCTACAGTTTCAGGACTTTTGCAACTGTTGATCCTTTCATGTTTTCAAATGTGTTAAATAGTATAAAAATCATTGGTGTTCATCATTTGCTTTGCTTGAGCTCAGATCAAAATGTTTGGAGAAAGAAACTTTATTTTTGCAACTTAAGTGTAGTTTTTATGCTTGAGATATTTCAACATGTCATGTATATTGGAACTCCTGCAGCTTGATGCCTCCTGCTTTTGTAGCAGTGAATGGTGAGCCCTTGAGAAAGAGAATGTGTGTATGTGTATGTATTTTTTTAATACATATGAAACTGTCCTTTTCACTCCATGTCACTAAGTGATATTTCATATGTGCGGTTATACTAATAGTAATGGGCCTTGTAAGTCTTTCAGTCATTCATGAACAATAATAAATATGTGCTGCTGGCATGGTAAAAAAAAAAAAAAAAAGACAAAAACCTTTCTTATTTGATTAATAAATATGTATCAGGATGGGCACATCTGTAGTTACTGTGAAAAGTGAAAATTAATAGTTTGGATTGATGACATTTTCTTTGACCACATTGAGAATACATAAATGAAAACCAAAAAAGAAAGTAAAAAGTATATAGAAATGTTAAGAAAATGAAAATTACTGGGTTGCCTATTTAATGGCCTGGCTTAGAAAGATGTCCTCAGAGAACTTACCCCTACAGTTCCCCAGACACCCGTCGCAGCCAGGCCAGCAGCAGCCTCGTTTGCCCCATGGCCTTCATGCTCTCTCTACTGGCCGCCCTGGTGGTGTTCAGCTATGGCCCTGGCGGATCTCTGGGCTGTGACCTGTCTCAGAACCATGTGCTGGTTACCAGGAAGAACTTCATGCTTCTGGGCCAAATGAGGAGAACCTCCCCTCGCTTCTGTCTGAAGGACATAAAAGACTTCGGTTTCCCCCAGGAGATGGTGGATGGCACCCATTTCCAGAAGGCCCAGGCCACCTTTGTCCTGCATGAGATGCTCCAGCAGATCTTCAACCTCTTCCACACAGAGCACTCCTCTGCTGCCTGGGACACCACCCTCCTGGACAGACTCCGCACTGGACTCCATCAGCAGCTGGAGGACCTGGATGCCTGCTTGGGGCAGATGATGGGAGAGGAAGAATCTGCCCTGGGGATGGTGGACCCTATGCTGGCCTTGAAGAAGTACTTCCAGGGAATCCACCTCTACCTGCAAGAGAAGAAATACAGCAACTGTGCCTGGGAAATTGTCAGAGTGGAAATCATGAGATCCTTCTCTTCATTAACAAGCTTGCAAGAAAGACTCAGGAGGAAGGAATGACACACACCTGCTTCAACATGGAAAGGATTCTCTCTGACTAACAAGACCACCCTTCCACCTGTGCCGCCATGTCAAAGACTCATTTCTGCTGTCATCATGCCCTGAATTGAATCAATGTCTCAAATGTTTTCATGAATATTAAGCAAGATGATGTTCTACTCGACAGGCACTAGTCCCTCACAGATGCCCATGCTGATCTATCTACTTACTTATTTACTTAAATATTTATCTATTTTAATATTTATTTAACTATTTATAAAGATATAAATTATTTTGGTTCATACAATACTATGTGCATGTATACATTGTGGTTAAGAGAAAAAAGTACTTTGTATTTAGTCAGTTCATGATTTTTCTTCATTCATTAAATTCTTCTATTAAAAACTTCCTTTGATTTTTTTATTGGATTATTTTTCCAATGAGAATTTTGTTATTAGTTATCTATTTTATACATATTAGTGTATAGGTGTCAACCCAATACACCCAATTCTATTTTTTCTTTAAAAAAGAAACCCCAAGCCTGAATTTGAAAAATGATTAAAAATGTGTGTTACAATTACTTGATGATCATTATGATTTTCACATTAGAAGTAAAAAAAGACTTCCTCTAGATAGGCTGTGTGCTGCCCTCAGGACAGAGATGTGAACATAATTAATCCAATCTTCCTTTCCACAACTTTGGTGCTTTTTTTTTTAAGGACAGGAACCTAAAAACAATAATCAGTTAATTCATAATTAAGTTATCAATTATTTTTTAAACAGTCCCAATTTTGTAGTAGAAATGAATATCAGTTAGGTTGCATGCTCCAATGAGAAGGGAGAAAAATGGAATTCCCACATTAGAAGGTAGATCAAGCCATGTTAGAATACAAAAAAAAAAAAGTAGTAGATATTACCTATAGTTAACTAGCAGACATTTCAGTGCAAATGTCTATTGGGTACTGGAGATGGCAATTTACAAGCAACTCCATGAAGTGTAAAGCAAGTCCATGAACTGAAGAACTGATCAAATGGGAAGAGAGTATAGGATGATAAAAGGACTTAAAATTGAGTCCTATGACATTACCCTGAAAAGGGAGGGAACACCACAAAGGAAGTAGAGATGGAATGGCCATATGCTTACAGGACGAGACAGAATGGTGAGAAGAACTTGTCTAAAAGAGTAAAATTGCTTAGAAGACGGAATGCGTTCATGGAAACGTAGTACATTGGGAAAAGAGATGGCATTGGCCACCTAAGGGAGATCTTCTTTGCTAGAATTAATCAACAGAAGGTGAAGAGAAGGCGGAAGGATGAATAAGAGAAGGTCATCACAATATATATAGGAAGTAGGTTTGAGATATTTGCCATCTGAACTGGACGAGAGAAAGGAGGTCCTACTCAGGGCTGGGACCTAGAGTAGAAGGTGGAACATTCTATTCTCTTCATGGTTTTCCTTTTTGAAATGTTTTTGTCTTTGAAGAGATTTCATGGATTTGATGTACTGACAACTCATAATCATGTTTAAAACTTTATTTACACTAAATCATGACTTATGTAATTCTTCACAAGGAAATGTCTTCATCATTTTGATGAACATTACACTGATTTTCAGTAAGCTGCTCTGTAGATTGAAATCATCTACTACATGGGAAACAGCCGGAACTGACCTTAGTGAGAGCTGATCTGGTGGAATTCATCAGCAGAAACCATACTGGAGTAGCCAGAAGGGTGACAAGAGAACTCCCACTGTCATTGCTTCACCTGGCGAGTCACTTTACTTCTTTCCCTCTCATCATAGTCAGATTTGCATTTGTTTTCCTTTTCCTTCAGTGCGTCAAATGCAAGGACACTTTCCAAGAAAGCTGAATGGAGAAGGCAATCAATGATGTATCGAACATTATGGAAAATCATACTATGGGCCCTTGATGTTTCCATTTTTACTTCCCTATTAAGCTACTAACCTCAAGATGATACAGGGAGGAGGACAAAGATGGCAGAGTAAGAGGACATGTGCTCACTCCCTCTTGCAAGAGCACCAGAAATACAACTAACCACTGAACAATCATCGACAGAAAGACACTGGAACACATCAAAAAAGACACCCACAACCAGAGACAAAGGAGAAGCCACAATTAGACGGTAGGAGGGGCACAATCGCGTTAAAATCAAATCCCATAAATGCTGGGTGGGTGACTCACAAACTGGAGAACAGTTATACTGCAGAAGTCCATTCACTAAAGTCAGGGTTCTGAGCCCCACGTCAGGCTTCCCAACCTGGGAGTCTAGCAACGGGAGGAGGAATCCCCAGAGAAGCAGACTTCGAAAGCCAGCAGGATTTGATTGCAGGACCTCCACAGGACTGGGGGAAACAGAGACTCCACTCCTGGAGGGCACACAAAAAAGTGTGCTCACCAGGACCCAGAGGAAAGAAGTAGTGACCCCATAGGAGACTGAACCAGACCTACCTGCTGGTGTTGGGGGGTTGCCTGTAGAGGTGGGGGGCAGCTGTGGCTGATGGAGGAGACAGGGGCACTGGCAGCAGGGGTTCTGGGAAGTGCTCATTGGCATGAGCCCTCCCAGAGTCTGCCATTAGCCCCACCAAAGAGCCTATAAGCTCCAGTGCTGGGTAGCCTCTGGCCAAACAACCAACAAGGTGGGAACACAGCCCCACCCATTGGCAAACAAGCAGATTAAAGTGTCACTGAGCTCTGCCCACCAAATCGGATTAAAGTCTTACTGAGCTCTGCCCACCTAGCCCTACCCACCACCAATCCCTCCCATCAGGAAGAATGCACGAGCCTCCTAGATAGCTGCCTCCACAAGAGGGCAGACAGCAGTATCAAGCGGTATCAGCAGTATTTTGTTCTGTGGAACTGAAAACCACAGCCCCAGAAAGATAGAGAAAATGAAAAAGCAGAGGACTTTGTACCAGATGAAGGGACAGGATAAAACCCCAGAAAAACAACTAAATGAAGAGGAGATAGGCACTCTTTCAGAAAAAGAATTCAGAATAATGATAGTGAAGATGATCCAGGACTTTGGAAAAAGACTGATGCAAAGATCAAAAAGTTTACCAAAGACCTAGAAGAATTAAAGTGCAAAGAAATAGAGTAATGCAACACAAGAACTGAAATGAAAAATACACTAGAAGGAACCAATAGCAGATTTACTGAGGCAGAAGGGCGAATAAGTGAGCTGGAAGACAGAATGGTGAAAATCACTGATGTGGAAAAGAATAAAGAAAAAAGAATGAAAAGAACTGGAGACAGCCTAAGAGACCTCTGGGGCAATGTTAAATGCACCAACATTCGCATTATAGGGGTCCCAGAAGGAGAAGAGAGAGAGAAAGGACCTGAGAAAATATTGGAAGAGATTATAGTTGAAAACTTCCCTAACATGGGAAAGGAAATCACTACCCAAGTTCAGGAAGCACAGAGAGTCCCAGGCAGGATAAACCCAAGGAGAAATACTCCAAGACATATAGTAGTCAAACTGACAAAAATGAAAGACAGAGAAATGTTATTAAAAGCAACAAGGGAAAAACGACAAATAACATTCAAGGGAACTCCCATAAGCTTAACAGCTGATTTCTCAGCAGAAACTCTGCAAGCCAGAAGGGAGTGGCATGATATATTTCAAGTGATGAAAGGGAAGAACCTACAACCAAGAATACTCTACCCAGAAAGGATCTCATTCAGATTCAATGGAGAAATCAAAAGCTTTACAGACAAGCAACAGCTTAGTGAATTCAGTGACACCAAACTAGCCCTTCAACAAATGCTAAAAGAACTTCTCTAAGCGGGAAACATAAGAGAAGAAAACAACCTACAGAAACAAAAACAAAACAATTAAGAAAATGCTAATAGGAACATAGATATCGATAATTACGTTGAATGTAAAGGGACTCAATGCACCAACCAAAAGACACAGACTGGCTGAATGGAAACAAAAACAAGACCCATATATATGCTGCCTACAAGAGACCCACTTCAGACCTAGGGACACATACAGACGGAAAGTGAGGGGATGGAAAAAGATACTCCATGCAAATGGAAATCAAAAGAAAGCTGGAGTAGCAATACTCATATCAGATAAAATAGATTTTAAAATAAAAAATGTTACAAGAGACAAGAAAGGACATTACATAAAGATCAACCGATCAATCCAAGAAGAAGAGATAACAATTATAAATATATGTGCACTCAATATAGGAGCACCTCAATACATAAGGCAAATGCTAACAACTAAGCAAGAGGAAATTGACAGTAACACAATAAGAGTGAGGGACTTTAACACCCCACTTACACCAATGGACAGATCATCCACACAGAAAATTAATAAGGAAACACACGCTTTAAATGACACAATAAATCAGCTTGATTTAATAGATATCTACAGGACATTACATCCAAACACAGCAGATTACACATTCTTCTCAAGTGCACATGGAACATTCTCTAGGATAGATCACATTTTGGGTCATAAATCAAGTGTTGGTAAATTCAAGAAAATGGAAATCACTCCAATGTTCATTGCAGCACTATTTACAATAGCCAGGACATGGAAGCAACCTAAATGTCCATCAACAGATGAATGGATAAAAAAGATGTGGTACATATATACAATGGAATATTACTCAGCTGTAAAAAGCAATGAAACTGGGATATTTCTAGAGACATGGATGGACCTACAGAGTGTCATACAGAGTGAAGTGAGTCAGAAAGAGAAAAACAAATATCGTATATTAACACATATATATGGAATACAGAAAAATAATACAAATCAACCAGTTTGCAAGGCAGAAACAGAGACACAGATGTAGAGAACAAACGTATGGACACCAAGTGGGGAAAGTGGGGAGGGTTGGGGGGGAATGAATTGGGAGATTGGGATACGAAGTTGTACGCTCTAAATATAAGCTGTTTATTGTCTGTTAACTGTATCTCAATACAAGTTCTTAAAAAGAAAATGAAAAAAAAGAAACTGCCAAAAAAACCCAGAAAGTAATTTGGTAGTCGGAAGACAACCCTTGCCTAGAAAATTACAAAATGAAAAAGGACACATAACATTACAAAGACTCTGACACCAGGAAAGGAAAGAAGCCTAATTTTATCTCCATCCTATGCCCCACATCTTCACTGTGAGAAGGAGACAGAGGAGTCAAGGGCCTCGGTAGAAATGTACTCAATCATCTAATGATGCCTATTAATCACTTCCATACAAGGTTCTGATGCGAAGTCAATAGGAGTCTGATGGGAGGCCTGATTTAAAATCTAAGAATACTTTGTTAATAATTATTTGGAGTGCCTGTTATGAACTCTGTGTTAATGATACAATGGTAACAAGATGTAGCCCTTTCTCCTGTGGTGGGCACTTGTCAAACAAATCTATTTTCAAGAAGACCAACTCAGAAGAAGAAGCCAGCTTGGCTGATGTGGAAAATAAAGAGGGCAGAAACAGAGTCCAGGACTAGAAGTAAACACAGCCAACCTCCTAACAAAATAAATGTAAATCCTCACCTTAATGCCAATTTATCTCAGTTCCTTTTATCCCGTACATCATGCTCAACTTTCAACAGAAACTTAACCATACTAAAAGGTGAAAAACACAGTTTGAAGAGACAGAGTAAGTATCAGAATCAGGCTCAGATAAAGTAGAGATTTAGGAATTATCTCACCAGGAGTCCAAAATAACAGTGGTTAACGTGCAAAGGGCTCTAATGTAGTGATCTATCTATTCTTCTACTTTATCTCGGTCATAATATATATGGAATTAAAAATAGTTTTGCTCATATAATATCATGTTCAACATTATAATGTATTCAAATATAATAAAATATGCTTACTTTTATCTTTTCCCAAATTATTTTCTTGTTGAACTTATGAAATTCTTCCCCAGAAGACATCTTGCATTTGTTTATTCTTTTCTTTTTTAAACTTTATATTGGAGTATAGCTGATTACCAATGCTGTGATAGTTTCAAGTGCACAGCAAAGGGACTCAGCCATACATATACATGTACCCATTCTCCCCCAAACGCCCTTCCCGAATTTGTTTCTTCTTACAAAAAGAAATTGCTTAAATTCAAAAAGGATACCGAAAAATGGATGATGAATTCTACTCCTCATTTCTTTCTTTCAGTAGGTTATATTTTAAACCTTCATATTTCTCTATCAGATATATGATAGTTCTGAGCATACAGAGGTGAAAAGAGCAAATGCCAAACTTCCTCTTTAGGAGAGTTCAGTTTGGATGAGAAAGAGATGTAAAAACAGTCATCATGATAAAATTATTTCAATTAAGTTTCCAGTTACAATGAGAGAGAGAGGAAAGGGGATTGTCTCCTCAGAATCTGGAATGAGGCTTCTCAAGAAGGGGAAAGGCAGATGTGCTCTATAAAGTGCTCCAGAAACACCTAAAGACAGATTTCCCATTGGTGGATGCAGATGCGGATCTGGAATCTACATCAGTGTACCTCATGGAGATATTGATTTGTACTCTGTCGCTGCATATTTGGAAATCAAGGTACAGTAATGGCTGTCATGACTCATGAGTAGAGCGCAGAATGAGAAGATGACCTAAAGCTTATGAGGACCTTCAACTTTTAAGACTGAGAAGGAGAAGGAGAGGCTGCCAAGGACACAGAGCTGGAGGAGCCAGTGCAGCTGGGAGGCAGCCAGCTTCAGGAAGCACTGAAGAAGGAAACAAAGGGTTTGACAATTACACAGGATGTAACTTAAACCATTATTTATATGTGAGCTAGGATTCTGCACTGAATCTAGATTCTGCCAGGACATATGTGTGATCCTGGAGAATCACTTAACTTCCCTGAGCCTCACTTTCCTCAAAGGTAAAGTAAGTGAAAGTATTCCTAGAGCTGTTGTGAGTATCAAAGACACGAGAACATTTAAGAACACTCAGCAGAGTATCATCCACTGAGTGAGGGCTAAACAGTGCCTATTTTCTTATTTCTTCATATAGATCTCAATGGGAATAATGCATTCTCCTCCCTGTCGCTCTGTTCCTGACTGCAAAACACTGACAGCCTAAAAAACTGAACCGGGAAAAAGTGTCTCATCACTTGTATGTATTATTATATACATAATTACATAGTAATATGCAAATATGGTACAGTTATATATATGAATACATAGTATAAAATATGCTCCCTATATACTATACCATATATCTACCTGCTGATTCTGATACATGACACAATTCCCCCTTCCTCTCTGCATTCCTGGATCTCATGCTTTGACTCAAATATCCCAATCACTTCCTTCCTCCCAGTGTAGAAATCCACAGTGTACTCTCCCCATTCACTCTGCATTAAGCTGTGCTGCCCATTCATACAGCTGTTTCCTTTCCCATTAGGGTTTCTGGCTGTCAATTTCCCCTTGAGACTACAAAGCCACCTACTGAAAGCAGAAGCCAAGTGATAGTTCTAGGCTTGTCAGAAAATCTCATATGGCTCCACGCTCTCTGCCTGCCGAGCACTGCAGCTCCAGACTGTCCAGCCTCCCAGAAAAACACAGTAAATAGACAGCTCCCTGCCCAACAAGGAACAGTGGTGGAGAATCCAGGGGCTCCTCTGCGCCTCTATTTGGGTGCTTCCACAGGCTGATTGCTCTAGGAAGGGGCTCTCCTGGTTTACCACTCTCGTTTGCTCAAAAAGCCCAAAGCACAGGAAACATGAGTTGAAAGTCAGAAGCAGCTTGAGAGCTTGGAAGGAGAACAGAGATGTTGAAAGCATTCACTGGAACAGTGGCAGGTCCTCAGGAAATGGAAGAACACAGGTGAGCTGCATTGAGGCAAGTGTTTCTCCAGAACATTCCTGTTCAGAGAAGTAAAGTCTGAGGTGCATGCAAGAGCACAGAGTTCTCCCAGAAAGACGTGGCCGCTAGCAGTGTCCCCAGCATGGGTGACACGGATAACAGAGCAGCCTGCAGAGTCTTGGTGAGACAAAGGTTACTCCAGTGCCCAGCTGAAAACTTGTTTCTTCCTTAGGACTCAGCAAGTTATCACAGAGCAGGGAAAGAGATTCCTGGGGACAATGCAACCCACGGAATTTCTTACATTCCATCATGATGTCTTACTCTCTTTGAAAAATGAAGAAAATAAACCATGCTTCAATAGAAGGGACACAGGCAGGGATTTTAATATACTTAGCAACAATGGGGGTAGAGCCTTTCCAGCAGGACATATGTCAGTAACGTGCACAATGAAGATCGCAGTTTCTAAAAGCAACAAAGATCTTTGTGGAAATTTGTTTATTTAATTTAGGCAATTTAGAAAGAGGACACTGATGGATGAATTATCTTTCTGTTCTTTCCAGTTGGCGAATATGCTCTGAGTAGGTACATTTCAATGCATTTACAGTACATTTAAAGGTTTAGACACCTTCCTTAGGATTAGGGTCTAAAAAATAAGCAAAAACCATTTCTATATACTGCTAAAAATACCATTTCATTAACAAATAATTTTTTTAAATAATATTTTTATTTCAATCCTACAGTATTCTTTTATGATGTTTAATAGGTTGAGGTTAGAAATTGAAATAAAGACAACTATACAAGGCTGTGAGGGTGACTTTGGTGTTCAAGACAGACTCTCCCTGCTAAGTAGTCCATTAAAAACCTCCACTGCTTCTGTCTAGGAAGCCCATATGCCCTTCCATAATGTCATACATAAGGCCTCTTCAGGACCCACATCTTAACCAATCGTTGGAACAATAAAGAGTAGAGATTCTGCACTGGACTCTATCCGTAGACAACAGGATGTCCAGTCTCGACTGGAGGTGAGAAATGGAGGTGTCTTCATTGAAGACGAGAACAGCAGGCTGACCTGAAGAGGTCTCCTGGGAAATCAGTGATCCTTCTCGACTGAAATCAAAGGACATGAGAGCTGGGAGCTGAGGTTCTTGGGAGGACTTACTGAGGACTATAACCTCGAGGGCAGCCTCTTGGTGAGCTCGGAGGAACTGCTCCAAGGATGGAAGGGGAGGTCAGTGTGCACGTGATTTTGGTGAAGGGGGTTCCTGCAATCGAGGTATGTGGTAGAAGCCTGCTGCTGCTCACGAGGAGCAGACGTCGCTATTAAGGATTTCAGAGCTTTTCTATGTATGAGAAGTTGCGAAAAAATTGGGTTCCTAGAATTTTCTCAGGAAATTATCTAACTACCTGCAGGCCTATTGTGTAAGTTTTCCCAGAGCAGAGAGTGCCTCGTTCCTGATCTCCACCCTGAACCCCTATCGGGGGTGCTGGAGGTCAGGGCCTGCTGTGGCTAATGACTTCATTCTTACAGGACCAGATGGGGAGTGACTTTTTAGTTGTCATCCTGAAGGAGAAACGTCAGAGTTCATATGGCTAGAAATTGTTAGGTGCTTTTTCTCTTTTCTTGAACTCACAAGAAAAGAGTTAAAAATACATAGATTCCAAGGGCCATCTTTTGCAGGGTTAATAAAGTTATTTTACTGTATTTCATCGAAGAAATCACTCACAAAATCTTAGACTTTGCATCAAGTGGCTTGTGTGACTGGAGATTGAATTCGGGTCATGGCAGTGAAAGCACCAGATTCTAACCACTAGGTGGCTAGGAAACTCCTCCCTCCTTTTTTTCAATTGGCAGAAAAATCTACTCCCTTCTCTCTCTCTCTCTCTCTCTCTCAAAAGTTAAGCCTCTTTTTAAAAATATTTTACTTACTTTTGACTGCATTGTTTCTTCACTGCAGTGTGTGGGCTTCTCATTGTGGTGGCTTCCCTTGTTGCGGAGCACAGGCTCTAGGCTTCAGTAGTTGCATGCAGGCTCAGTAGTTGTTGCATGCGGGCCCTGAGGAACAGGCTCAGTAGTTGTGGTGCACAGGCTTAGATGCTCCATGGCAGATGGAATCTTCCTGGACCAGGGACTGAACCTGTGTCCCCTGCATTAGCAGGCAGATTTTTTTTTTCCTTTAAGAACTTTTATTGAGATTCAATTGACATAAAATAAAGTGCATATATTTAAAGTGTATAATTTGATTTTTTTTTCGTATTAGTAATGTTTATGTGGCAATCTAAATCTTCCAATTCATCCCACCCCACCCACTTTCCCCACTTGGTGTCCATATGTTTATTCTCAACATCTATGTCTATTTGGCCTTGCAAACTGGCTGATTTGTACACTTTTTCTATATTCCGCATATATGTGTTAATATACAATATTTGTTTTTCTCTTTCTGGCAGGCAGATTCTTAATCACTGCCCAACCAGGGAAGTCCAAATCTATTGCCTTCTAACTACGTAATAGTGATTTTGTCTACTTTTTAAATTAAATATTGGCTGTGTTGGGTCTTCATTGCTGAGGGCGGGCTTTCTCCACTTGCGGTGAGTGGGGGCTACCCTTTGTTGTGGTACTCGGGCTTCTCATTGTGGTGGCTTCTCTTGTTGCAGAGCACGGGCTCTAGGTATGTGGGTTTCAGCAGTTGTGGCACATGGACGCAACAGCTACAGGTCATGGGCTCTAGAGCGCAGGCTCAGTAGGTGAGGCACACGGGCTTAGTTGCTCCGCAGCATGTGGGATCTTCCCGGACTAGGGCTCAAACCCGTGTCCTAGTCCCTCGACTAGTGTCCTCGAACCCTGCATTGGCAGGTAGATTCTTAACCAGAGCACCACCACGGGAATCCCTGATTCCTTTCCTTTTAATGCTAGTTTTCTCAAAGCACTTTTTTCATTGCCTAAGTGGATTTTGTCAATTTTTGATTAGAACTTCAAGTCAGTCCAGTTGATTCAGACTACATGCCATGTTGCCCTACAAAACCACAGACAATAACACTTTGGCATCTGAAGTGAAATAAGGGTCCTCCATCATCTCACTTTCCTACGTCTGCTTATTTCGTTGGTTCCTAAATATCATGTTCATGTACACCCGTCACTTCATTTAACGGGCTCTTTCAGACAAATCATCATAAAGACCCTAAGCTTTGCCGTCCTATCTTTGGTACGTTTGGAATGGTTCATTCATCCAAATTTATATTTCTCTCCTGTTGCATAAATGACTGTGATCCAAATAGGGTTATTGAGTGGATTGAGTTAAATTGTTTCTTCTATTTTTTGGCTGCACCGTGGAGCAGGTGAGATCTTATTTCCCTACCAGGGCTCCAACACGTGCCTCCTGCAGTGGAAGCACGGTGTCTTAACCACTGGACAGCCAGGGAAGCCCCAATACTTTAAAGAAATTAGAAATTGGCTAGTCCATTAGTAGCAAGAAATAAAATTCAGTTATTGCTTTTTAATATCAGGATTACTATTATCCAGGTTAAGATCAGCATCTTTTGGAATCATCTCTCTTCCTTTTAATTCTAGTTTTCTCAAAGCACTCTTCTCATTGCCCGAGTGGATTTATCACCTAGACAGATGCTCAGCAAGACTGATCTCCACGATCCTGCCAGACAGGGTTACTGTCTGGGGTTCTGGTTGCCAGTCTCTTGTGAACGGGTGGGTGTAACTTCCGCCTCTCCTCAAAACTGATCACATGTGGATTAAATGAAAGAAAAATAAGGGAGCTGGTCTTGCAAAGCTGAAGGCAGTCAATTGACCCAGGACTTGGTCTTCTTTGAGCTTCTTTGAGCTTCTGGAAGAAGCAGCCATGTTCCTGACTTTCTGTTAGTCATGTTGGCCTCATTTTTCCCCTCTGCTCCAGCCTTGTCCACAAGGGTGCTGCACTGAAGTTTGCTAACTTAAAATACGTCATTGTGTCAGTGGAAAACTACTTCCTTCCTTTCACATTCATGACGTTCAGACTCACATTTGTTTTCTTTTTGCCCACGAAACAACTGTTGAATTTTACTTTCTAGGAAAGTTGCAATGAGAAACAAAAAAACTAAAGTTTGAAAATGATAGAGACTGCAACCCATTTGCTCTTCTTCACTTCCCTTTACTATTCTTACCTCTTCATGAATTAGAACTAATGCAGGAGCAGCAAGACAAATCTTGCCTAATAGATCACTAAGTGAATATAAGTTAAAAGATGTTAAATGAAAAATTACACACAAGCAATGGAAAGAAGGCAATTTCTCTCTGACCTAATATCCTGGGCCTCACTGCCCTGCATTCTCAGAGGGAGACACAGACAGAGGAACAGAGAAGCTCAGTGGCATCAACTGACTGAATGAACAACTAAAGGTCACTGGTTACTGTGATATAAGCTTCTCATCAGAGACAACACCATCGCTGAATTTTCTGCCCCCAGCTCTGAAACTTTGAGCATAACAAGTGTTCACGAGTTTTAGTAAAACAGTGGAACAGTAAAATTTGAACTTGCGAAAAATACTTATTTGTCTGTTGAAGGTGAAATGATGAGAATTGGATAACTGTTCCACCTCCTTAGAGAAAACACTTTTGTTCTCAACATCTGAGGGCTGCTGACACTTTTGATACCTGGGGATGAGAGTCAGGAGACGAGAAGGTCACCACTGAGGACTAGGGTCCTTCACACAAACAGTCCAGGGGCAAGAGTGAGAGTCCTGGGAGATGAATTATTTTCCCGACAGATAAACAACCCCTCCACAGATAAGAGATTGCACAGTCCTCAGGATGGGGTGAGCCTGCCCTCAGGGAGGGAGTGCAGGAGGTTAGGAAGGGGACTCTGTCACTCTAGAGGAGAGGCTGTGACTAGATGTGATCTCTCTCTTGTGAGTGAGGTGCTGCTGGGAAAATACAATTATCTTGGAAGTAGAATCTCCACACCCATATTCTCCTGAAAAGAACCAGGATCCCTGGTGGGGGTACTGGCCCAGCCTGGGGAGGACTACAGGTCTCCAGTAAGAAAATGGTGGAAAGAAAGGACAATGTCTGTAACAGTGCTGAGCTCGTGGCTCCCTGAAGCAAAACCACATGGACCTGTATGAATGTATAGGAAGGGAAACATTGAAAACCTCATGGACTCATAATAATCAGCCTCTTCTGTAAATGAAACACTAAATAAAAACCAACTTTTGTTTCGAAGAGTTTATGCAAGAGTGATCGGGTAATCCCTAAATAAACCCAGAAACCACAGGGCCGAGGGAACCTGCCTTCCTATGTAAGGTAAGGGGTAAAAATGGAACCTCAGGTCAGGGCTAAAAATTTGTTGCTGGAACAGAGAAGACAGACATTTATGCATGGAAGACAGAGAGAATGTGTGTATTGACAAACCTACATCACTTCTGATTTTAAGATAAAAACCGTTCTCATTTGATAAATAAATATCCATTTGGAAGGCATACCTGAAACTACTGGGAGAATGAAACTTCTTGCATAATTAATAGTTTAGAATGATGACATTTTCATAGACCACACTGAGAAGACATAAGTGAAAATCAAAAAAGGAAGTGTATAGAAATGTTTAGAAAATGAAAATTACTGGGTTGCCTATTTAATGGCCTGGCTTAGAAAGAATGTCCTCAGAGAACTTACCCCCAAGGTTCCCACAGACGCTCATCACAGCCGGGCCAGCAGTAGCCTTGTTTGTCCCATGGCCTTCGTGCTCTCTCTACTGGCCGCCCTGGTGCTGTTCAGCTATGGCCCTGGTGGATCTCTGGGCTGTGACCTGTCTCAGAATCACGTGCTGGTTACCAGGAAGAACTTCATGCTTCTGGGCCAAATGAGGAGAATCTCCCCTCGCTTCTGTCTGAAGGACATAAAAGACTTCGGTTTCCCCCAGGAGATGGTGGATGGCACCCAGTTTCAGAAGGCCCAGGCCACCTCTGTCCTGCATGAGATGCTCCAGCAGATCTTCAATCTCTTTCACACAGAGCACTCCTCTGCTGCCTGGGACACCACCCTCCTGGACAGACTCCGCACTGGACTCCATCAGCAGCTGGAGGACCTGGACGCCTGCTTGGGGCTGGCGATGGGAGAGGAAGAATCTGCCCTGGGAATGATGGACCCTACACTTGCCGTGAAGAGGTACTTCCAGGGAATCCACCTCTACCTGCAAGAGAAGAAACATAGCGATTGTGCCTGGGAAATTGTCAGAGAGGAAATCATGAGATCCTTCTCTTCATTAACAAGCTTGCAAAAAAGACTCACGAGGAAGAAATGACACACACCTGCTTCAACATGGAAAGGATTCTCACTGACTAAGAAGACTACACTTCCACCTGTGCTCTATGTCAATGACTCTCATTTCTGCTGTCATCATGCCTTGAATTGAATTGATGTCTCAAATGTTTTCAGGAATATTAAGCAAGATGATGTTCTACTCTACAGGCACTAGTCCCTCACAGATGCCCATGCTGATTTATTTATTTATCTACTTATTTATTTTCCTATTTTATTATTTATTTAACTACATATTTAAATTATTTTTGTTCCTCTAATGTGCACATATACATTGTGCTTAAGAGAAAAAATACATACATTGTATTTAGTCAGTTTGTGATTTTGCTTCATTCATTAAATTCTTACTATTGAAAACTTCCTTTGATTTTTTTCTTAAAAAAAAATACCTGGCCTGAATTTGCAAAATGACTAAAAATGTGTTACAATTCCTTGACCATCATTATGCTTTTCACATTAGAAATAAAAAGACTTCCTCTAGCCAGGTTGTGTGTTGCCCTCAGGACATAGACGGGAACATAACTAATCCAATCTTGCTTTTTGTAGCTTTGATTTCTGTTTAAGGAAAGTAACCTAAAAACAATAATGAGTTCATTCATAATTAAATGATTACTTAACTGTAAAACAGCCCTAATTTGTAGTAAAAATGAATATTAGTTAGGTTGCATGCTTCAATGAGAAGGGAGAAAAATGGAATTCCCACACTAGAAGGTGGATCAAGCCATGAGGATACAAAAAAAAAAAGGAGACATTACCAATAGTTAACTAGTAGACATTTCAGTGCAAATGTCCATTGGATACTAACGATGACAATTTACAAGCAACTCCATGAAGTCTAAAGCATGGAATTGAAGAACTGATCAAATAGGAAGACAGTGGAGAATGAGAATTGGACTTAAAATTGAGTCCTATGCACCTACCCTTAAAAGGGAGGGAACACCACAAAGCAAACAGAGGTGGAATGGCCATATGCTAACAGGACGAGACAGAATGGTGAGAAGAACTTGTCTAAAAGAATAAAACTGTTTAGAAGACGCAATGCATTCATGGAAACGCAGATGGAACGTGCTCCCTATATTGGGACAAGAGATGGCCTTGGCCACATTAGTGAGAGCTTGTTTGGTAGAATTAATCAGCAGAAGGTGAAGAGAAGGCGGAAGGATGAATAAGAGAAGGTCATCACGATATATATAGGAAATAGGTTTGAGATATTTGCCATCTGAACTGGAGGAGATAAAGGAGGTCCTACTCAAGGCTGGTACCTAGAGTAGAAGGTGGATCATTCTATTCTCTTCAAGGTTTTCCCTTTTTGAAACGTTTTTGCCTCTGAAGAGATTTCATGGATTTGATGTACTGACAACTCATAATCATGTTTAATATTTTATTTACACTAAATCATGACATATGTAATTCTTCACAAGGAAACGTCATCATCATTTTGATGAACATTATGTTGATTGTCAGTAAGCTGCTCTGTAGATTGAAATCATCCACTACATGAGAAACAGCCGGAACTGACCTTAGTGAGAGCTGATCTGGTGGAATTCATCAGCAGAAACCATACTGGAGTAGCCGGAGGGGTGACAAGAGAACTCCCACTGTCATTGCTTCACCTGGCGAGTCACTTTACTTCTTTCACTCTCATCATAGTCAGATTTGCATTTGTTTTCCTTTTCCTTCAGTGCATCAAAGGCAAGGACACTTTCCAAGAAAGATGAATGGAGAAGGCAATCCATGATGTATTGAACATTATGGAAAGTCATACTATGGGCCCTTGATGTTTCCATTTTTACTTCCCTATTAAGCTACAAACCTCAAGATGATACAGAAATTAATTCAGTAGTTGCAAGACAACCCATGCCCAGGAAAATACGAAATGAAAAACAACGCATAACATTACAAAGACTCTGACATCAGGAAAGCAAAGAAGCCTAATTTTATCTCCATCCTATGCCCCACATCTTCACTATGAGATGGAGACTGATGAGTCAAGGGGCTCGGTAGAAATGTGCTCAGTCATCTAATGATGCATATTAATCACTTCCATACAAGGTTCTGATGCAAGGTCAACAGCAGGTTCTGATGGGAGGTCTGATGGAAAATCCAAGAAGCCTTGTAAATTATCTGGAGTAATTGTTATGAACTCTGTGGTAATGATACAATGGTAACAAGATGTAGCCCTTTCTCCTGTGGTGGGCACTTGTCAAACAAATCTATTTTCAAGAAGACCAACTCAGAAGAAGAAGCAAGCTTGGCTGATGTGGAAAATAAAGAGGGCAGAAACAGAGACCAGGACTAGAAGTAAACACAGCCAACCTCCTAGCAAGATAAATGTAAATCCTCACCCTAATGCCAATTTATATCAGTTCTTTTTATCCTGTACATCATGTTCAACTGTCAACAGAAACTTAACCATACTAAAAGGTAAAAAACACAGTTTGAAGAGACAGAGTAAGTATCTGAATCAGGCTCAGATAAAGTAGAGATTTAGGAATTATCACACCAGGAGTCCAAAATAACAGTGGTTAAAGTGCAAAGGGCTCTAATGTAGTGATCTATCTATTCTTCTACTTTATCTCGATCATAATATATATGGTATTAAAAATAGTTTTGCTCATATAATATCATGTTCAACTTTATAATGTATTCAAATATAATAAAATATGCTTACTTTCATCTTTTCCCAAATTATTTTCTTGTTGAATTTATGAAATTCTTCCCCAGAAGACATCTTGCATTTGTTCTTTTTCTTTTCTTTTCTTTTTTAAACTTTATATTGGAGTATAGCTGATTACCAATGCTGTGATAGTTTCAAGTGCACAGCAAAGAGACTCAGCCATACATATACATGTACCCATTCTCCCCCAAACGCCCTTCCCGAATTTGTTTCTTCCTACAAAAAGAAATTGCTTAAATTCAAAAAGGATACTGAAAAATGGATGATGAATTCTACTCCTCAATTCTTTCTTTCAGTAGGTTATATTTTAAACCTTCATATTTCTCTATCAGATATATGATAGTTCTGAGCATACAGAGGTGAAAAGAGCAAATGCCAAACTTCCTCTTTAGGAGAGTTCAGTTTGGATGAGAAAGAGATGTAAAAACAGTCATCATGATAAAATTACTTCAATTAAGTTTCCGGTTACAATGAGAGAGAGAGGAAAGGGGACTGTCTCCCCAGAATCTGGAATGAGGCTTCTCAAGAAGGGGAAAGGCAGATGTGCTCTATAAAGTGCTCCAGAAACACCTAAAGACAGATTTCCCATTGGTGGATGCAGATGCGGATCTGGAATCTACATCAGTGTACATCATGGAGATATTGATTTGTACTCTGTCGCTGCATATTTGGAAATCAAGGTACGGTAATGGCTGTCATGACTCATGAGTAGAGCGCAGAATGAGAAGATGACCTAAAGCTTATGAGGACCTTCAACTTTTAAGACTGAGAAAGAGAAGGAGAGTCCAAGGACACAGAGCTGGAGGAGCCAGTGCAGCTGGGAGGCAGCCAGCTTCAGGAAGCACTGAAGAAGGAAACAAAGGGTTTGACAATTACACAGGATGTAACTTAAACCATTATTTGTATGTGAGCTAGGATTCTGCACTGAATCTAGATTCTGCCAGGACATATGTGTGATCCTGGGGAATCACTTAACTTCCCTGAGCCTCACTTTCCTCAAAGGTAAAGTAAGTGAAAGTATTCCTAGAGCTGTTGTGAGTATCAAACACACAAGAACATTTAAGGAGAGAAAAAGATGGCGGCGAAGTAGAGAGACGTGGAGTGCATCCCTCTCCACAGATGCATTGGGAATGCACGGAAGGACACAGTCATTCCCACAGAGAACCAGCTGAACACCAGCAGACGGCCTTGGACACCGGAAAGGGCTGCGGAGAACCTGACATAGCCGACTGAATATTCGTCTAATCCAATACTTGGACATTAGTCTGAGGCTTGGACAGTCTTCTATAAACACCTCTATCACCAGGACAAGCAACCCCAAAAGCTTGGACAACCATGAGGAAACAAAGAATCACCATGCAGGCAAAGGAGCAGGAAAAAAACCCACAAGACCAAATAAATGAGGAGGAAATAGGAAAAATGCCTGAAAAAGAATTTAGAGTAATGATAGTAAAAATGATACAAAATCTCGATAACAAATTAGAGAAAGTACAAGAAACAGTTCATAAGAACTCAGAAAAACAAACAGCAATGGATAACAAAATAACTGAAATTAAAAATACTCTAGATGCTCTAACCAGCAGAATGACTGAGGCAGAAGAACGAATAAGTGAGTTGGAAGATAGAATGGAAGAAATAAACGCCACAGAGCAGGAAAAAGATAAAAAAATAAAAAGACTAGAAGACAGCCTCAGAGACCTCAGTGATAACCTTAAACGTACCAACATTCGAATTATAGGCATCCCAGAAGAAGAAGAAAACAAGAAAGGGTCTGAGAAAATATTTGAAGAGGTTCTAGTGGAAAACTTCCCCAACATGGGAAAGGAAATAATGAACCAAGTCCAAGAAGCACAGAGAGTCCCATACAGAATAAACCCAAGGAGAAATACACCAAGACACATATTAATCAAACTAACGACAATTCAACACAAAGAAAAAATATTAAAAGCAGCAAGAGAAAAGCAACAAACAACATATAAGGGAAAACCCATCAGGATAACAGCTGACCTTTCTACAGAAACTCTGCAGGCCAGAAGGGAATGGCAGGATATACTGAAAGTCCTGAAAGAGAGAAACCTACAGCCAAGAATACTTTACCCAGCAAGAATCTCATTCAGATTTGAGGGAGAAATCAAAAGCTTTCCAGACAAGCAAAAGTTAAGAGAATTCAGCACCACCAAACCAGCCTTACAACAAGTGCTAAAGGAACTTCTCTAAGTAGGAAACACAAGAAAAGGAAAACACCTACAAATACAAACCCAAAACAATTCAGAAAATGGTAATTGGAACACACATGTCAATAATCACTTTAAATGTAAATGGATTAAATGCTCCAACCAAAAGACACAGACTGGCTGAATGGATACAAAAACAAGACCCTTCTATATGCTGCCTACAAGAAACCCACTTCAGACCAAGGGATACATATAGACTGAAAGTGAAGGGATGGAAAAAGATATTCCATGCAAATGGAAGTCAAAAGAAAGCTGGAGTAGCAATACTCATATCAGACAAATTAGACTTGAAAGTAAAGACTATTAAAAGAGACAAGGAAGGGCACTACATAATGATCAAGGGATCCATCCAAGAAGAACATATCACAATGGTAAATATCTATGCCCCCAATATAGGAGCACCTCAATACATAAGGCAAATGCTAACAGCTATAAAAGGGGACATCGACAGTAACACAATTATAGCGGGAGACTTGAACACCCCACTTACATCAATGGACAGATCATCCAAACAGAAAATAAATAAAGACACACAAGCTTTAAATGACACATTAGACCATCTCGACTTAATCGATATTTATAGGACATTCCATCCAAAAACGACAGACTACACTTTCTTCTCAAGTGCACACGGAACATTTTCCAGGATAGATCACATCTTGGGTCACAAATCAAACCTCAGCAAATTCAAGAAAATTGAAATCATATCAAGCATCTTCTCAGACCACAACGCCATGAGACTAGATATCAATTACAGGAAAAAAACTGCATAAAATAGAAACACATGGAGGCTAAACAATTCACTCTTAAACAACCAAGGAATCACTACAGAAATCAAAGAGGAAATCAAAAAATATCTAGAAACAAATGACAACGAAAACACAACAACCCAAAACCTATGGGACGCAGCAAAAGCAGTTCTAAGAGGGAAGTTTATAGCAATACAGTCCTACCTTAAGAAACAAGAAAATGATCGAATAAACAACCTAACCTTACACCTAAAAGAACTAGAGAAAGAAGAACAAAGAAACCCCAAAGTGAGCAGAAGGAAAGAAATCATAAAGATCAGAGCAGAAATAAATGAAAAAGAAAGGAAAGAAACCATAAGAAAAATAAATAAAACTAAAAGCTGGTTCTTCGAGAAGATTAACAAAATTGATAAACCATTAGCCAGACTCATCAAGAAAAAAAGGGAGAAGATGCAAATCAACAGAATTAGAAATGAAAAAGGAGAAGTCACAACAGACACCTCAGAAATACAAAAGATCATGAGAGACTACTACAAGCAACTATATGCCAATCAATTGGATAACCTGGAAGAAATGGATACATTCTTAGAAAAATACAATCTTCCAAGACTGAATCAGGAAGAAATAGAAACCATGAACAGACCAATCACAAGTACAGAAATTGAGGCAGTGATTAAAAATCTCCCAACACACAAAAGCCCAGGGCCAGATGGATTCACAGGCGAATTCTATCAAACATTTCGAGAAGAGTTAACACCTATCCTTCTCAAACTCTTCCAAAATATTGCAGAAGGCGGAGCACTCCCAAACTCATTCTACGAGGCTACCATCACCCTGATACCAAAACCAGGCAAAGATGTCACAAAAAAAGAAAACTACAGACCAATATCACTGATGAATATAGATGCAAAAATCCTCAACAAAATATTAGCTAACAGACTGCAACAGCACATTAAAAAAATCATACACCACGATCAAGTGGGGTTTATCCCTGGGATGCAAGGATTCTTCAATATACGCAAATCAATCAACGTGATACATCATATCAACAAATTGAAGGATAAAAACCATATGATCATTTCAATAGATGCAGAAAAAGCTTTTGACAAAGTTCAACATCCATTTATGATAAAAGCTCTCCAGAAAATGGGCATAGAAGGAAATTACCTCAACATAATAAAAGCCATATATGAAAAACCAAAAGCCAACATTGTTCTCAATGGAGAAAAACTGGAAGAATTCCCTCTAAGAACAGGAACAAGACAAGGGTGTCCACTCTCACCACTGTTATTCAACATAGTTTTGGAAGTGTTAGCCACAGCAATCAGAGAAGAAAAAGAAATTAAAGGAATCCAAATTGGAAAAGAAGAAGTAAAATTGTCACTCTTTGCAGATGACATGATATTATATATAGAAAACCCTAAAGACTCTACCAGAAAACTGCTAGCACTCATTGATGAGTTTAGTAAAGTAGCAGGATACAAAATTAATGCACAGAAATCTCTTGCATTCCTATACACTAACAACGGAAGAGCAGAAAGAGAAATTAAGGAAACTCTCCCATTCACCATTGCAACCAAAAGAATCAAATACCTAGGAATAAACCTGCCTAAGGAGGCAAAAGATCTGTATGCAGAAAACTTTAAGACATTGATGAAAGAAATCAAAGATGACACAAACAGATGGAGGGACATACCATGTTCCTGGATTGGAAGAATCAACATCGTGAAAATGACTGTACTACCCAAAGCAATTTACAGATTTAATGCAATCCCGATCAAATTACCAATGGCATTTTTCACAGAACTAGAGCAAGAAATCTTACGATTTGTATGGAAACGCAAAAGACCCCGAATAGCCAAAGCAATCTTGAGAAGGAAAAATGGAGTTGGTGGAATCAGGCTTCCTGACTTCAAACTATACTACAAGGCCATAGTGATCAAGACAGTATGGTACTGGCACAAAAATAGAAAGGAAGATCAATGGAACAGAATAGAGAACTCAGAAGTAAGCCCAAACACATATGGGCACCTTATCTTTGACAAAGGAGGCACGAGTATACAATGGAAAAAAGACAGCCTCTTCAATAAGTGGTGCTGGGAAAATTGGACAGCAACATGTAAAAGAATGAAATTAGAACACTTCCTAACACCATACACAAAAATAAACTCCAAATGGATTAAAGACCTACATGTAAGGCCAGACACTATCAAACTCCTAGAGGAAAACATAGGCAGAACACTCTTTGACATACATCAAAGCAACATCCTTTTTGACCCACCTCCTAGAATCATGGAAATAAAATCAAGAATAAACGAATGGGACCTCATGAAACTTAAAAGCTTTTGCACAGCAAAAGAAACCATAAACAAGACTAAAAGGCAACCCTCAGAATGGGAAAAAATAATTGCCTATGAAACAACGGACAAAGGATTAACCTCCAAAATATACAAGCAGCTCATGCAGCTTCATACCAAAAAAGCAAATAACCCAATCCACAAATGGGCAGAAGACCTAAATAGACATTTCTCCAAAGAAGACATACAGATGGCCAACAAACACATGAAAAGATGCTCAACATCACTCATCATCAGAGAAATGCAAGTCAAAGCCACAATGAGGTATCACCTCACACCAATCAGAATGGCCATCATCACAAAGTCTGGAAACAACAAATGTTGGAGAGGGTGTGGAGAAAAGGGAACTCTCCTGCACTGTTGGTGGGACTGTAAGTTGGTACAGCCACTATGGAAAACAATTTGGAGGTTCCTTAAAAAACTACAAATAGAACTACCATATGACCCAGTAATCCCACTCCTGGGCATATACCCAAAGAAAACCATAATCCCAAAAGAAACTTGTACCATAATGTTTATTGCAGCACTATTTACAATAGCCAGGACATGGAAGCAACCTAAATGCCCATCAACAAATGAATGGATACAGAAGATGTGGCATATATATACAATGGAATATTACTCAGCTATAAAAAGGGATGAGATGGAGGTATATGTAATGAGGTGGATAGAACTACAATCTGTCATACAGAGTGAAGTAAGTCAGAAAGAGAAAGACAAATATTGTATGCTAACTCACATATACGGAATCTAAAAATGGTACTGATGAACTCAGTGACAAGAACAGGGAAGCAGATACAGGGAATGGACTGGAGAACTCGAGGTATGGGAGGGGGCGGGGGGTGAAGGGGAAACTGAGAAGAAGCGGGAGAGTAGTATAGACATATATATACTACCAACTGTAAAATAGTCAGTGGGAAGTTGTTGTATAACAAAGGGAGTCCAACTCGAGGATGGAAGATGCCTTAGAGGACTGGGGCAGGGAGGGTGGGGGGGAATCGAGGGGGGGGCGTCAAGGAAGGGAGGGAATATGGGGATATGTGTATAAAAACAGTTGATTGAACCTGGTGTACCCCCCAAAAAAAAAATAAAATAATAATTAGCCACGTGAAAAAAAAAAAAAAAAGAACATTTAAGAGCACTCAGCAGAGTATCATCCACTGAGTGAGGGCTAAACAGTGCCTATTTTCTTATTTCTTCATATAGATCTCAATGGGAATAATGCATTCTCCTCCCTGTCTCTCTGTTTCTGACTGAAAAACACTGACAGTCTAAAAAACAGAATTGGGAAAAAGTGTCTCATCACTTGTATGTATTATTATATACATAATTACATAGTAATATGCATATATGGTACAGTTATATATATGAATACATAGTACAAAATATGCTCCCTATATACCATACCATATATCTACCTGCTGATTCTGATACATGACACAATTCCCCGTTCCTCTCTGCTTTCCTGGATCTCATGCTTTGACTCAAATATCCCAATCACTTCCTTCCTCCCAGTGTAGAAATCCACAGTGTACTCTCCCCATTCACTCTGCATTAAGCTGTGCTGCCCATTCATACAGCTGTTTCCTTTCCCATTAGGGTTTCTGGCTGTCAATTTCCCCTTGAGACTACAAAGCCACCTACTGAAAGCAGAAGCCAAGTGAAAGTTCTAGGCTTGTCAGAAAATCTCATATGGCTCCATGCTCTCTACCTGCCAAGCACTGCAGGTCCAGAGTGTCCAGCCTCCCAGAAAAACACAGTAAATAGAGGGCACCCTGCCCAACAATGACCAATAGTGGAGAATCCAGGGGCTCCTCTGCGCCTCTATTTGGGTGCTTCCACGTGCTGATTGCTCTAGGCGGAGCTCACCTGTTTCAGGATTCTCATTTGCTCAAACCCAAAGCACAGGTAACATGGAGCTGAAGGTCAGCAGCAGCCTGACAACTTGGAAGGAGAACAGAGATGTTTAAAGCATTCACTGGAACAGTGGCAGGTCCTCAGGAAATGGAACAATACAGGTGAGCTGCATCAAGGCAACTGTTTCTGCACAACATTCCTTTTCAGAGAAGAAAAGTCTGAGGTGCATGCGAGAGCACACAGTTCTCCCAGAAAAATGAGGCCACTAGCAGGGTCCCCAGAACGAGTGACACAGATACGAGAGCAGCCTGCAGAGTCTTGGAAGGGATGAGCGTTACTCCAGGGCCAGCTGAAAACTTGTTTCCTCCTTAGGACCCCGCAAGTTATCACAGAGCAGGGAAAGAGATTCCTGGGGACAATGCAACCCACGGAATTTCTTACATTCCATCATGATGTCTTTCCCTCTTTGAATGACAAACAAAATAAACCATGCTTCAATAGAAGGGACACAGGCAGGGATTTTAATATATTTAGCAACAATGGGGGTAGAGCCTTTCCAGCAGGACATATGTCAGGAATGTAACAGACAGACATAGGTCTGTTCTTTCCAGTTGTACATACTGCACTGAGTAGGTACATTTTCCAAACAGAGGGGCAATAAAAGTACATGTGGAGGTTTGGAAACCTTCTGAGGATTAGGGTCGTAAAACAAGCAGAAATCATTTCTATATTACTGCTGAAAATACCATTTTGTTAACAAATGATTTTTTAAATACTATTTTTATTTTAACTCTTCTCTATCGTTTTCTGATTTTTTAATGGGTGAGGCTAGAAATTTAAATAAAGACAACTCTACAAGGCCGTGACACTGACTTTGGTGTTCAAGCCAGACTCTCCCTGCTGAGGAGCCCATTATAAACCTTCACTGCTTCTGTCTAGGAAGTGCATATGCTCTTCCATCTTGGATGTATATGTAAGGCCTCTTTGGTACCCACATCTTAACCAATAGTGGGATCAATAAAGAGTAGAGATTCTTCACTGCACTCTATCCGTAGACAACAGGATGTCCAGTCTCGACTGGAGGTGAGAAAAGGAGGTGTCTTCATTGAGTTGAGGATAGCAGGCTGACCTGAAGAGGTCTCCTGGAAATCAGTGAGGCCACTGTCAGCTGAAAAAAAAAAAAGACAACATGAGAGCTGGGAGCTGAGTTTCTGGGAGGACTTACTAAGGACCAGAGCCTGGAGGGCAGCCTCTCAGTCAGCTCTGAGGAACTGCCCCAAGGATGGAAGGGGAGCTCAGCACATGCAGGGGATTTTGGTGAGGGGTCCCTGCAAGCAAGGACACATCTTGGTAGAAGGTTGCTGATAGTCACGAGGAACAGATGCCTCCGTTAAGGATTTTAAGGCTTTTCACATATGGAGAACATGCAAGAAATTGGGTTTATTCAATTTTCTCTGAAAATTAACTATCTACAGGCCTGTTCTGCCAGTTTTGCCAGAGCAGAGAGTGCCTCATTCCTGATCTCCACCCTGAGCTCCTATTAGGGCGTGTTGAGGTCTGGGACTAGAGTGGCTGGTGACTGCACTTTTGTAAAACCAGATGGTGAGTGACTTTTTAATTGTCATCCTGAAGGAGAAACTTCAGAGCTCCTATGGGGAGACACTGTTAGGTGCTTTTACTTTGTTCTTAAACTCACAATGAAAGTCAACAGTTAAAAATACATAGGTTCCAGAGGTCTGCAGTTGTTGGATTAATAAAATTATTTACCATATTTCATTCAAGAAATTATGCATAAAATCTTGGACTTTCAATTGGCAGAAAAATCCACTCCTTTCTAACTATTTAATAGGGATTTTGCCTATTTTTCCTCAGAACTTAAAGTCAGTTCAGCTGACAGACCACACCGTGTTGCCCTACAAAACAAAAGGCAGTCATCCTTTGGCATCTGAAGTGGAATTCAGCATCCTCTGTCATCTCACTCTCCTCCCTCTACTTACTTGGTTGCTTCCTGAATATCATGTTTTTTTCTACCTTCACGTCCTTAATGCGCTTTCAGACAAATCACAGAAAAGCTCCTCACTAAGGTCTGTCCTTGTATCTATGGTACGTTTGGACGTTCACCCATTCAGATTGATATTTGTCTCCAACTGTAGAACTGAATGTGATCCAAATAGGGTTACTGAGAGGACTGAGTTACTATTTTAAAGAACTTATTAAGTGGCTAGTCCCTTACAATCAAGCAACAATATTCAGTTCTTACATTTTTTTAAACATATTCACTCCATCTCTGAGCAGAGCCTCTTTTTAAAAAATATTTGTTTATACATTTATCTATTTATTTATCTATTTATTTATTTATAATGGCTACACAGGTCTTAGTTGCAACACACAGGATCTTCGTTGTGGCATGTGGGATCTATAGTTGTGGCATACGGACTCTTAGTTCTGGCACGCACGTGGGATCTAGTTCGCTGACTAGGGATTGAACCCAGGCCTCCTGCATTGGAAGCTTAGACTTTCACCCACTGGGCCACCAGGGAAGTCTCCCACTGTTACTTTTTTAATATCACCATTACTGATATCCAGATTAAGATCAGGATCTTTTGGAATCATCTCATTCCCTTCCTTTTAATTCTAGTGTTCTCAAAGCACTCTTCTCATTGCCTGAGTGCATTTCTCAACTAGACATGTGCTCAGCAAGGCTGATCTCCGCGATTCTGCCAGACAGGGTTAGTGGGTTCTAGCAATTTGGTTCTGGTTGCCACTGGCTTGTGTGCTGATTGGTGTGACTTCTTCTTTCTTTCTTCAAATATCACACATCGATTGAATGAAAGAAAATCAGGTGGCTGGTCTGGCAAAGCTGAAGGCAGTCAGTTGACCCAGGACCTTGTCTTCTTTGAGTTTCTGGCAGAAGCAGCCATTACCTAGCCATTTTCTTATTCATATTGGTTGCTATCCTTCCCCAGCCATGCTGTATGAAAGTTTGCTAACTTAGAATATGTCATCGTGTCAGTGAAAAATCACTTCCCTTCTTTCACATTCATGACATTCACACATACATTTGTCTTCTTTTCACCCACAGAATTATTGTGGGATTTTACTTTCTAAGCAAGTTGCAATGAGAAAGAAAACATTTAAATATTGAAAATGCTGGAGACTGCAGGTCCTTTGGCTTTCTTCACTTCCCTTTATTGTTCTTAATCATCATGAATTAGAAGTAGTGCAGGAGCAGCAAGACAAAATGCCCAGTAAGTCACAAAGTGAATAAAATTTATAAAAACTGTAAATGTAGAATTGCACATAAGCAGGGGAAAGAAGGCGATTTTTCCCTGACATAATCGCCTGGGCCTCACTGCCCTGCATTCTCAGACAGAGACACAGACAGAGGAATAGAGAAGCCCAGTGGCATCAACTGAATGAACAACTAAAGCTCACTGGTTTCTGTGATATAAGTTTCTAATTTTCTGCTCCCAGCTCAGAAACTTCATGCATAACAAGTGTTCACTAGTTTAAGTAAAGGAGTTGACACGCCTGCGGAGGGGCCACCTGTGTCGGCCCGCGAGATGGCTCCTGGGAGCATCGCCTCCAGTGACACCTCCTCGACCTCCTCGGCCTCCTCAGCCTCCTTGACCTCCACACTGGGGTCGTCCAGCTCATCTGGGTCTGAAAAGCCAGGCCTGGACCGGGGCAGTGTCCGGGCGCCCCGCCGCCACCCCCCGGTGCTGCGCATGGTGCTGGAGGCGCTGCAGGCGGGCGAGCAGCGCCGGGGCACCTCGGTGGCAAAAAAAAAAAAAAAGGAGTTGAATAATGAAATTGGTATTTGGTAAAACAAAAATTATTTGTCTACTCACGGTGAAATAGTTAGAATGGGGTAACTCCACTTCCTTAGAGAAAACACTTCTGCTGCCAGTATCTGAGGGTGTTGACACCTTTGATACCTGGGGACATGTGTCAGGAGGGGAGGAGGTCACCACTGAGGACCAGGCTCCTTCATACAAACACTCCAGGGGCAAGGGGGAGGGTCCGGGAGGATGAATTATTTTGCAAACAAAGGAACAAGCCCCTCCACAGAAAAGAGATTTCACAGTCCTTGGGATGGCGTGACCCTGCCCTCAGGGAGGGAGTCCAGGAGGTTAGGAAGGGGACTCTGTCACTCTAGAGGAGAGGCTGTGACTAGACGTGATCTATCCCTTGTGAGTGAGGTGCTGCTGGGAAAATACAATTATCTTGGAAGTAGAATCTCCACACCCATATTCTGAAAAGAACCAGGATCCCAGGTAGGGGTACTGGCCCAGCCTGGGGAGGACTACAGGTCTCCAGTAAGAAAATGGTGGAAAGAAAGGACCATGTCTGTAACAGTGCTGAGCTCGTGGTCCCCTGAAGCAAAACCACATGGACCTGTATGAATGTGAAGGAAGGGAAACACTGAAAAGCTCACCCACTTATCATCATCAGCCTGTGCTGTGAACCAGACAGTAAATAAAACCCCTCTTTGGCTTCAAAGAGCTTGACTGCCAGAGGTGGTCTGGTAAATCCCTAAACAAACACAGAAACCATAGGGCTGAGGGGGCCTGCCTTCCTATTTAAAGTAAGCCAGTAAAAACGGAGTCTATGGTCAGGGCTAAAAATTTGTTCCTGGAACACAGAAAAGCAATATGCATGCATGAAAGCGGGAGAGAAAAAGAGAGAGCGAGAGAGAGAGCTGTGAGAGAGAGGGAGTGAATGTACTTACACACCCATAGCACTTCTGACTTTAAGACAAAAACCTTCCTCATTTGATTACTACACATCCATTTGGATGGGCACATTTAAAGTTACTGGGACAAGTGCAAAATCAGTAGTTGAGATGGATGACATCTTCTTTGACCACACTGACAATACATAAATGAAAACCAAAAAAGGAAGTAAAAATTTAGAGAAATGTTTAGAAAATGAAAATTACTGGGTTGCCTATTTAATGGCCTGGCTTAGAAAGATGTCCTCAGAGAACTTACCCCCACGGTTCCCCAGACACCCGTCGCAGCCAGGCCAGCAGCAGCCTCGTTTGCCCCATGGCCTTCATGCTCTCTCTACTGGCCGCCCTGGTGTTCAGCTACGGGCCTGGCAGATCTCTGGGCTGTGACCTGTCTGAGGAGCACGTGCTGGTTACCAGGAAGAACTTCATGCTTCTGGGCCAAATGAGGAGAACCTCCCCTCGCTTCTGTCTGAAGGACAGAAATGACTTCGGTTTCCCCCAGGAGATGGTGGATGGCACCCATTTCCAGAAGGCCCAGGCCACCTCTGTCCTGCACGAGATGCTCCAGCAGATCTTCAACCTCTTCCACACAGAGCGCTCCTCTGCTGCCTGGAACACCACCCTCCTGGACAGACTCCGCACTGGACTCCATCAGCAGCTGGAGGACCTGGACGCCTGCTTGGGGCAGATGATGGGAGAGGAAGAATCTGCCCTGGGGATGGTGGGCCCTATATTGTCCGTGAAGAGGTACTTCGAGGGAATCCACCTCTACCTGAAAGAGAAGGAATACAGTGACTGTGCCTGGGAAATTGTTAGAGTGGAAATCATGAGATCCTTCTCTTCAGCAACCAGCTTGCAAGAAAGGATAAGAATTATGGGTGGAGACCTGGGGTCACCTTGAAATGATTCTCACTGACTGAGATGCACTATCACCCATGCACAATGTCTCTGGTCATTTTAGAAGACTCTTATTTCTATTTTAATCACAGAATTCAGTGAACTCATTCAGCTAATACTTTGTCAGTAGTAATAAGCAAGCATATGTTAAAATTATTCAGCTTCAGGGGCATCAGTCCCTAAGAGGTGACTACCCTGCTATTTATTTATTCTGTTTATTTATTTATTCATTCATGTATCATTTTTATCGTCTCATATAAATATACTTGCATTTAATTAAAATTTAGAAACTATTCCCCTTTCCATTTCATTAAATTTGCATTTTTAAACTTATTAAATTCTTATGACAGAAAGCTTCCTGAGTTCTTTGAATCCTGAAAGCTAAATTCTCAGTTTTTGTATATAAATCTATTTCAGACTAGTATTTGTGCATTTTGTCCTCTGGAACAGTCCCACCACTTTCAGCAAATGCTTGTCAAAAGTTGGAATTCCATGGAATTGAGGGAAGTCCTGGAAATTATGGAGAATGATTAGTCTGGATGTCATAGGTGTAACCCATTTATACACACAATCAGCAAAGAGTTGTCGATGTAAATATCTGTGGCAAGGAATCATCTCCTCTGGGGAAGTGGGGGACATATGGCGTTGACTGGCTGATCCTGGCACCTGTTACTCTTCCTCCCACCTTCTCCCCAGTCCTGCTTTACTGAACCAGGCACTCCCTTACACAGTACGTGCAGGGCCTCCAACTCACTGACCGTCCACACAGGTGCTCTGGTTCTGCGCAGGTTTCTAGCTTCAAGCTTTCTGTTAGCGTGGAAGCCACAGGAAGGGAGCACAAGTGAAAGCAGCGTTCTAGGATTTTCAAAACCTCTGTGAAAGGAGCCAGGGTTCACGGCACCGGATCCCAGCTCTGCTGCTAACAGCAGTGCGACCTTGACCAACAGCACAAACACTAAGCTCCCTACTTTCCTCCCCTTCAACAAGCCGACAGGAACAGTATTCTGTATAAGATTATTCTCAGGATTCACTGAGTAAACATACACAAGAGGCATAAAAGTGGGCCTGTCAGAAATAATCAGGACTGGCAGAGTCACACAGTGGCCACCCTCAGGGAGGACAAAGGAGAGCTGCTCTGAGGTACTGGCTGGAAGACAACATACGAAACGCGCTGCGTCCTGGGCAAAATATACATATTTTTAACCTTGGTGCTAGGTTCACAGTGTATCCAGCGTGTGAACGTTCCTTGTGCCGTTATGCTGAAGATACCTGCAATTTCTGTGTATTATACTTCTGAAAGATTTTCTGGGAATTAGTAAAAATTCTCTGAGAAAGAAAGATCAGTTGAAAATACGTGGGTCTACTTTAAAAATGAATAATATGGAAATAACAGAGATCTCAAATCAATGCAAAAAGTCACAAACATTTTTCATTAATAACATTGGTTGCTTCTTTAGTATGAGAAGGGCACAAAAGAACTTCTGAACTCTTTCATTGTTTGGTTTTTAGCAGCAATGCAGAGAAAAAGCAGGCTCTATGAAAGGTAAGCTTCTATTCTTCAGTCCTGGGCTGGCAGGTTTGATCTTAGTTCTCTTTTCCGTAAAGTCCCAGGTCTACAACTGCTGGCAATGACACTTCCTAGAGCCAGTACTTCTCAGAAAACAATGCCCCCAAAGGAGACACTCAGAGCAAGAAAGCAACAAAGTCGGGACTGGAACACTTCTAACCCACGTTCTGCCCGTGCAGGTGAAAGCTGGGCTACGGTGCTTACCCACCAGGTGACAGTGTGAGATGTGGTGGAACGATGATTGTTTTGGTGCAAAATCTGGGGGAATGACTTGGACAAGTTAACTTCCTTAAGTTTCATACTCTGTGTCTGGGAGAGTCCCTGACGCACAAACCTCACATGGTTGTTGTGACAATTGCCTGGGACAGTCTGTGTGAAAGTGCTTTAAAATGACACTGCTCTGTACACATGTGGACCTTACTCTTAGTGTCATTGAACCTCTGCCCTTGAATTCTAGTTCCTGGGCATTGATCCTGAAAGAACCCCTTCCCAATGGAACATTCTACGCAGCCTCCTCCATTCTCTCTTTGCTTCATTTTGCTAGGACACACCCAGGCTCCTATTTTCAGTTTGGAGAGCTCAACTGAAAGGCGCTCCTGTGACACCAGCCCCACACTCTCTTCGGAAAGGTGATTCATGTCTTCCTTCATCTCAGGCATCCTTCTCGCTAGCTGGCCCTGTGGAATTCTAGGGTCCTAGTCCAGCAACAGGTTGAGAGGAAGGAGTCTCCACTAAAGAATGAGCCTCAGGAACGGGACTTCTCAGTCCTTCCGATTCTCCATCCTGATACTGATCTGTAAACAGCCATGGGTTGGAATGTTGGGGGTTACCCAGGCACAAAAAGCCCCAAATGTCCCAGTCAGCCTCTAGGAACAGAAGGTGACAAGAAACGTCATATATTCTCCAAAGCAGCATTGGAATTTGGCATTCTTAAGGTCTCAAGTTTAGAAGAGAATGGAACAAACCAGAGGACCCCAAATATTTGGATGGAGAATAACTTTCATCTGACTCCAAGGCCTTCTTGCATCTTGATGAAGGCTGGGCAGAGCAGGTCAGCTCCCCAGTTCTCAGTTTAGCCTTAATGAACGTGTACAGTTGGGGACGTTTACCCTTTGCTTTCTCCTGGGACAGGCTCTGGAGCAGTAGGGATGCAGAACCCCTGGCCATGTTTGTGGCTGAGCAGGCAGGGACAAGAGGAGGCCAAAGGGGAGGCAGAGCAGGATAAGGTCTTAGCATACCTGCAAGTGGAAGAGCATAGCCTTATCAGGCTTGGGAAAGAGATCTCCGTCTACATCAGGTACTGCAGCACTCAGCTCACTCTCCAGCTACACTTCTTATTCCCACCCAGTATCCTCCACAATGTTAGGGATATTATTGGTCCTGAGTCGTTCACAAAAGTGATACATGAAATAAGCATAAAATAGTTGTGCAGGTAAGACTGTTTGAAAACTACAGTCTTGCTGCAGTTTCTCTCGTGGGTTACTCTTGTCTTCTCAGGTGACCAGGAAATTTGGTAGCCGGCCATCTCCTTAGTCTTCCCTCAACTTCCTGCATCGTTTAGGGCAATTGTTTCCTTTTTCCTATCGTACAGTTTTCTCAGCTTTAAAATAGGGATAATGACAATATTATATTCCATTCAACATACCATCTCATGTTATATGCTCTATGTAATGAGAACATAACAAGTCATAACGTATCTTAAGTGAGTAGATTATTTAAAGCATCAGGGACATATTAAACACAGCAATGATAGCTGTTATTGTGACAGGTGTACACAAAGGAGTAAAAGCCATTATTTCATGTCCACTCAAAAGATACTGATATAATGCCTCACTTGCACTTTACTGAGCTCATAATTTTGTTATGTAAAATTCTCCCTCTGTGAATTAAAATGGGATCATCGTTTTAAGTATTGCACAAAGCATACACACACATTTTTACATTCTACCAGCAAATGAAATATTCTCACGGAGGTACCAAACACCAGATTACAAATACCTATGGATGCCTAGTTGGCATCAGAACAAAATGCAATCAGTGCATTGGCACAGAAGTTATTTATCAATATTAAGTAGAATGATATATTAAGTTTAAACTCACATCATGCAGAAATTAAAAGCATTTTGATGCAGAATACAAATTTTTATGTAACATCATTTTAAAGAAGTGAATAAAATGAAATGAAGTGACATTTTAAAGAAGTGAATAAAACTCTCCAATGAAAAACCCTGAGTATATATACATAAAGCTGAATGCTTAATCTATCAAGCATTAAGGGTCCTCTAAGACTCTTGCTTAAAACAAATGAGAGGAAAAGAATATTTTGAAAATTGAGATTAATTTCTTAAGATAGTTGCTAGGTCATAAGATGTTGCCAATAAGCTACATCTTACTGAGGTTAGAGATCAGTGTGAAGCAGCCTTGGCTGACGTTTCAGAAGCATCGGACACTTGATACCACATCCTCCATCTTAAAGTGTGACCTCCATCTGGTCTCCATGTCACCACCATCCTCTGCTTTTCTGCTCCTCCTCCTCTCCTTCCTTTGTTGACTACTCCCTCTCATCTTAGGGAATTTGGGTGTTCCTCAAAGACCTACGCTAGTCCCACACTCCATCCTCTCTGCACATATATGTGCATAGTCTCAACTTCCTAAATAGTTGCAAATGCCATGTCTATGACTGTAACTTCCATGTGTATGTCTTTACCCAGGGTCGCACCTCCAAACAAATGTCATTAGCTCCAAACCCTCATATTTACCAGCTACCCTAGACGACCTCCCCACAACATGGCCAAAATTGACCATCATACAATACCTGGCTACCATCCCATCCATCCATGGGATGCCAGCTTACCAACTGCTCTTCCAGAAGCCTTCCCTGACCCTTGCAATCCCACATGCTCCCAGGGTCCTGTACTTTCCCTGTCACAGCACAGGCATTCAGTTCCTTTAACTGAATGCTCAATTCCCCATATCCCCACCAGACTGGAAGTTCTGTGACAGCAGGCAATGTGTCTATTAGCTTCACTGTATCTGGCACCCACCACAGTGCCAACAATAGAAGGGAGATTCACACTTCTTCGCTGAAGTTTAAATTCCATGATTCTATAATATATTTCACAGCTACTTGATCATGCAACTGCTGAAACCGAATCAACAACCATTAGACATGCTTTCTCGGAGTAAGAACAAGTAAAAGAGAATTGCTGCAGCTGCTATAACCTGTTATAATGCCTTGTGCATCTCCTTCATATCCTAGAAAGGGTTTCAAGCTAATTTTTTACTCTTTAAGGCCTGTCTTCTCTGACAGAGTGCTCCATTAAGAAAGTAGTATCTCTGTTTTATTTACCAATACATTAAAAAATACAAGTAAAGTAGTGGAAGCAGAGATACTTCAAAATGTTTTAAGAACCAATGAAATGAATAAAATTATTTATGTTCCTTTTGGATTTTAAGGCAGAGTAAAGGTTTAAAGACACTCTGATTTTCCTTAAGAGTATGAGTTAAACCTAACATTTAAGGTATACTTTTTGGGACTTCCCTGGTGGCGCAGTGGTTAAGATCCACCTGCCAATGCAGAGGACATGGGTTCAACGTGCGGAGCAACTAAGCCTGCATGCCACAACTACGAAGCCTGCACACTAGAGAAGCCACCGCAATGAGAAGGCCGTGCACCGCAATGAAGAGCAGCCCCCGCTCGCCACAACTAGAGAAAGCCTGTGGACAGCAACGTAGACCCAACGCTGCCAAGAAAGTGAAATAAAATTTAAAAAAACAAATAAAATATACTTTTTGCACCTCCAAAACAAAGGAAAACAAGACACAAAGCTGACCATATCGTAATATGAAGAATAAATTTGGTAAATATAACAATCATCATAGAGAAATAAATTCTAAGTATTACAAATTAAAAATAAAGTTTCTCTCAATTCAAAAGTATAGGTTCCACTTACTATTGAAAAACAATGTGCTCAGATGACTCAATGAATCAGAAGAACCATCTTTGAAGGGAGTGAATGCTGACATGCTTCAGGCCACCTATAGGTAGATAAGACTCCACTGTGGAAGACTGGGTCCAAGTCTTCTTTCCCACTCCTGGGTTCTCTCTGAGGTTGAACATACAGGGAAAGCACACACTCATTTTCACAACTTAATGTCCAGTCTGATAGTGTCCTGGGCACAGTCCACAGCTGTGGACATTCTTTTCAGATCAAGCCTGGTCCTTCGGAAGGAGTTCTCCAAAGTCTGGCGGCAGTCCTCATTGTCCCGGAGGGTCTTTTCCTCCCCATCTCCTGCACCAACCTGGTCTCCAGATCGTCCCACAGATGATCAAGCTGAGTAGGAAGTGCAGCTGTTTGTGCTGAAGATCTGTTGGATCATCTCACAGGGAAGGAGGTGGCCTGGGCATTTTGGAACTGGCTGTCATCCAGCTGGTCCCGAGGGAACCTGAAAACCTTCTTGCCCGTCAGGCAAGAAACCAGGAAGATTCTCCCCTTAGATGCAGAACTGTGAGGGTCTCCTGCTTTGGCAGGCCATGGTTCTGGGCCAGGTCCCAGCTAAGGGTGCAGACAGGGCTGCAGAACATCATCCTCTGTGTCATCAGTGAAGAGGCTGGCAGGCCCCCGGGGGGATTAGTGATGCGGATGTCTGGCTGTGGGAGCCTTTATCAGCTGCTCTGAGTACCAGAGTAAATGAGATTCTTAAATAGGCCAAAACTGTCATTTCTCTACTTATGCCAGTGTTGTTTCCGTGTTTTCCCAATTTGTCTTCCATTTATGGGCAACAGACAATGTCCCAACTTCAATTCTTCGTTTATTACATTGGAAATTAAACACACTCACGGAACATGACAGAGGATCGATCCAACAGGATGTATTCATCTAAATGAGACCCAAGGTTGAAATAAAAACCAGAGTCCCAATGTATCTTTTTCAATTCTCATATGAATTCTTAGAGGTTTGACCTGTACTTTATTTTGACACTTCTTAAGTTGCACCAAAATACAACTAGCCTCGCCTCTCTGCATTTTCCTCTCAAGGGGCTGATACAGGAGATTTAAATTCGTCTACATTTATGTACAGGACCATTCCTCACATTTTCTGACAGTTTGCAGATAATGATGACATTAAAATGAATAGTAAGGGTGAATTAACGCAGTTCTCTTCATTCTGTCACCAAACATGTTCTGACTTAACATATATGTGACAATGTGCTTGGCAATGTGGATTCCAGGAGAGTAAGGCAGGGATGGTGACTGCCCTCCAGGGAGCAGGGAGGACAGACATTGATTAGGATGAAGGAAGCACCACGTGCTCAGTGCAGCTGAGGGCCAGTCCTCAGAGCTGATGAAGAGGAGGGACTGGGAGCAGCAGAAAGCTCTACTCTGACCGACTCTGGGGCTCCTGAATGTAACTGACTTCACATTTTCAGTTCCTCTTTTCAAAAAGAGAGACAACTTTAGTTGTGGTCACACAGGACATAGCACAGATCAAATAAAATAAAGTTTGCAAACTATAGGCTGGGAATTTGAACAGAGTGAATGATAGCAGCCTTTTGTATTAATATAACAAAAAGTAACCTGTATAGTCCACCCTCAGCCCAGCCAAGGGAAGCTTTGAGTGTAGGTCCCTTAACACTCAGGAGTCTGCATGTTGAGGCCCCAAGCGGAAACTCTAGGAGAGGGATTGCCTGTAGTCCTGTGAAGGAGCAGAGACCTAGTTTCCACCCTTAGAGCAGTGCCTGGTACATTAAGGAGAGAAATCCTATGGCATCTGAAGCTCTTTGCAGAGAACCAGCATCTAAGAGAGTGTTCTGACCCCCCGCCTCAAAATAAAGAAGAAGAAAAAAGAAAAAAGAAAAGAAAGGCTGCTCTGTGACTAGTATAAATGAGATAAATAGTCCTTTCCCTCACCTTATTTTGTGGCAGATCACTTCTGGTGTTAATATTTAAGACACAGATTATATTATACTTTAAAAACAAACAATCTTATAAAAAAGAGATCAGATTTATAGTTACCATAGGCAACCGGGGGTGAGAAGAGGAAATCAGATAAAGAGGGCCAAAGGGGTTTTTTCTTCCTTACAAAAAAAAGACATTAAAATCATGTTGCAGAGACCAGGAAAATGGTTAGAAATATATATATGGGGGAGAGTGTGATGAGAATTGAAGCGTTCCTAGATTTTCAGCCATGGAACGGCATAATACTCTAATTCAAAAGCTGTTTCCTGGGTGAGTATTAGGGTAAAGTAAGCTAGTCCCTCAAGCACGGAATGTTAAGCAGGCACCAAATCTAAGTCGTCAAGAGAAAGAATGTTTTAATGCAATATTTTAAAATGAAAAGGAATACCAAAACATGCAGGGGGAACAAAATATCAAAATGTTACGTAAAGAAATGAAGTTGACCTCCATTTGCACGGCCCTGACAGTCTTACAAAGTAAGCCTTCATGATGTCAATGAAATTTGGGCAAATTCCATGTAGTTTATAAAATTCTTACTAAAGAAAATGAAAGTCTGACCTGCTCAATGTCCTCAACTGCTTGTACACGCCAACTCTTCTTTCTAACAGTATAGTCAAGGTGAAGTCCTGGGAAAGACATTTCCAGAATATGAGTTAAAAATTACTTAACACTGGGATGGGACCATCAGAAACTGTCAAACATGTTAATTCCCTCAATTAAAAACAAGCAAAAAAGTAATCTTGAAAGTATTAATGAGTTTGCTTCCATTAAAGATAGGAAAGTAAAACTATATTAAATACTAGTTTTAGGATAAAGAAAACATAGTTTAAATAACGTTTATAAAATGCTGCTGTAATATGAAAATATATTTTAATATTATACGCTTCATATTTAAAATATTTTAATATAAATTTATTGTAAGAATATGAAACACTTAAAATATTAAATTTACATTAAATGATATGAATTAATTTAAATATAAAATTAATTTTAAAATATAGAAAATACCATGCTGTCCGTTTTTTAATATTCCGATTTTCAGGTATGCAGTACTTACTCCCTCACTTTAACGCTGTAAGCTTGAAAAACCCCATGGAAGCCGCAGAGCATCTACACGGGCGCCCAGCTCCCGGTCCTCGGCCCCGGTGCCGTCCGCGCCCCGACTCACCCCCAGCGCGTCCCCAACCCCGTCCCGCCGCCCCGTCGCCGCCGCCTTCCCCTTTCCCGGAGCCCCAGCTCAGGGCGCCAGAAACGGGCCCGAAGCAGTAAAATCTGCTCGAACGCGCTCCGATTCCCGGCCTCAGACCGCTCAGAAAACGGCTTCGTTCCCAACACTGGCCTCGCTCAAGCTTCTGTGCGAAAATAAAGCACAAAAGTCAGGAGAAGCCCCGAAAATGCAAGGTTCTCTACTCCCAACCAGACGAAAATGTCGCCGCGCGGCCGCGACAAGCCTTCCTTTTCAGCCCTCAGCACCGAGAAAACGAAGGTAGACAAAGCACTAGAGTATTAAAGCACTAGAGTATTAAAGCTCTAGAGTATTAAAGCAGCCGCTGTCTCTGGAGCCGCTGAAACAGCACACTCTGAATAGCCGGCGCTTCACAAACCGACCCTGCGCCCTCTACCGGCCACCTAGGGAAGCACACCATCCACCGTTCCAGGGAACGTCCCGCTGTTGGGCGTGCCTGCGCGCCCCCTCGCGGCCCTCTAGTGAATCACTCAAATTCTCAATGGCCCAGATGTATTTGCTAGTAGCAGGAGTGATGCTCTGCTCCATCCCTGCTTGCTGTCTTGGCTGCAACTTGCCTTGGATCCATTGCTGGAAAAGCAATGAAATCTTCGCACTTTTGAAACAGATGCAAAGGATCCGCACTCCGTCGTGCCTAAAGGACAGAGCCGACTTCAAATTTCCTTGGAAAAGAGAGAATATCACCCAAATCCACATGACTCAAGGCCTCTGTTACCACTCTCTGATGCTCCAGCAGATTTTCAACCTCTTCACCACGGAGGACAGCCGCGCTGCTTGGAACAGCACCCTCCTCGATAAACTACTCTCCAGCCTTGATCAGAGCCTGAAACAACTGGAGAAAATGGAAGGGGACAATCTAGATTGTCCCGATTTGGGACATGCTGCCCAGAAGTATTTCCGCGGAATCCATCTCTACCTGGAGGACAGGGAATACAGCCCCTGTGCCTGGGAGGTTGTCAGAGTGGAAATTAAAAGGTGCCTTTCCCTCATATAAGAATCCTCAAAGAAATGTCAACAAATAAAGAATATTTTTATACTCGTGACACTTTCTATTCAAATACATTAGTGTGTGCTTAGCACTCCAAAACAATCTTGACTTATGTTTCCTCACAAGCTGAAAAATGTCTGAAATAAAAATCGAGATTTAAAAAAAAATGTTTTGATAGAAGAACACAATCTCTTTTCTCCTATAAATAATTTCATAAAGTAATTTAAGAGCTCACTTTAACTTTTGGGAGAGGGTATTTGCTATTTTCAATGTATGAAGTTTCTTTCTTTATAGAAAGGTATTTCGTAAAGTATGGTGTTAGAGAGATTTCTGAGTTAGCTTAATGCCAGCTGCTGTAACAGGTAAACAGAAAGCTGTCAGGAATTTGATCATAATAGAGTTTATCTTTCCCTGGTATAAGAGCACAATGCAGGCATTCCTGATCAGATGGGTGTTCTGGTTTGGTCTCCTCAAAAGAGTGATTCAGGGACATGGGTAGCCCCTGTTTTGTGCATTTTTCCATCATCAACATGTGACTCCAAATTTGTCTGTAGTTCTTGAGTCTATTCCACTTGGTGGTAAAGGACGAAAGTCTGGTGGATCACATGGGAGTTTTTCAAGGGCCAGGACTATACAGGGCAAGAGCACTTCTGCTCACATTACATAACCTGGATTTATCCTCATGGGAATCTCATGGCAAAGAAGTTGGGAAATTATTGGATGATTAATAGATGAGGAGATAAGTTCAGTGCATAGGACCACTTTTCATTTTTACACTATTTGTCCTAATGAAGTTCTGGGTGGGGTGGAGGGGAACAAGGAATGTTCTTGCCTCCATGCACTTCATTAAAAAACAATCTAACCCACAGAGTAAGAGAAATATCATATGATATTGCTTATATACAGAATCTTAAAAAAATGATACAAAGACACGAGCTTGGGGGGGGTGAAGGGGAAGCTGGGAGGAAGTGAGAGAGTAGCAGATACATATATATACTACCAACTGTAAAATAGATAGTCAGTGGGAGGTTGCTGTATAACAAAGGGAGATCAACTCGATGATGGATGATGCCTTAGAGGGCCTGGACCGGAAGTGGGGGGGGGGGAGTCGAGGGAGGGAGGGAATATGGGATACGTGTATAAATACAACTGATTGACTTTGGTGTACCTCAAAAACTGGCACAAGAGTGTAAAGCAATTATATTCCAATTTAAAAAATGATACAAATTTACTGACAAAACAGAAACAGACTCACAGACTTACAGAAGGTACTTATGGTTACCGGGGGGAAGTGGGGGTGGGGAAAGGGATAACTGGGGAGTTTGGGATTGACATGTACACACTGCTATATTTGGGATGGATGGCCAACAGGGACCTACTGTGTAGCACAGGGAACTCTGCTCACTATTACGTGGCAACCTAGATGGGAGGGGAGTCTGAGAAGGAATGGATCCATGTGTGTGTGTGGTTGAATCACTTTGCTGTACATGTGAGGCTAGCACAGCATTGTTAATCAAATATGCTCCAGTATAAAATAAAATGTTTAAAAAAATCTCATCCTCTAGTTCTGCCTGAAAAGAAAGAAAACAGTCAAATTTGGATGTTTATTTTCAGACAGTGATATTATGATTTCATGTATTTTTATTGTTCACTTGCTGGAATAAAGAGAAGAAAATTAAACCAAACCAAACAAAACCACGATCAGACCCAAATTCTTATTCCAAAGCTTGGGGAAGATGACATGGGTGCCACTCAGAATTCACAGCATCGTGGGCTGTTTGAAAGAAGCATTCAAGTTGATGGCCAAAGGCATCGCCTATGAGGAAAATATCCACAGGTGTAGACACATTAGAAGTTGTTTCCTTATTACCTGAGGGAGCCAAGATGAGTATGATCAGACAGCTCCTTGCAAGTGCTTGAGGATGACTGAAGAAAAGGTGGAGAGCGACTCTTCCATTTGTGTCCAGGCTCGTGATTCTCATCCGGATCTTCTAAATATTGGAAATGCAGACTCGAAGAAAATATTCCTGCAAACCATCTTCAAAAAATATCTCACACAATATTCCATTCTAACTTCCCTTGTAGAACCATGAAGAATTTATAAAGTCTCTGTAGATTACTGTCCTCTCACATCATAGCTACCGAATATGTGTATATGACACCAGGCTAGTTCTTTTCTCTCCTGGCCTACTCGAAGGCAAATTAGAGACAAGGCCATCCTCCTGCATTCAATACAGTGCTAGGAAAAGGCTGAAAATTGTGCTGCTCTTATAATCCCCAGAACCATATGCACCTTAAAGGAAAGAGAATCCTAGTGCTTTTAGCAATAAACTCAGTAGACATGACTGATACCAGTAGGAGTAGAGTGAAAATATTAGCCATTGTCTGTTATAATCCCAGCAAATATGGTCGCGATGGAGCAAAATAGTTTGGTTATTCATAACTGCCTTCGAATAGGAGGAGAACATCTGAGAAATTGCTTTAGTTAAAATTACCAGTTGATCGATTACACTGGGCCTGGTGCTGAGGATATCACAGAGAGTAAGACAGAGTCCAGTTGCTAAAGAGCTGATGTGCCAAAGATGCTCACATACCTACTGTTTGAATTTCGGAACGTAGAGGCCTGAGGCAACATAAAATCCACTGTAAAATAAAAAGAATTCAGGATCAGAGATGAAAGTTAATCCTTCCCATGAAATAGTCAATTTTTATGCAGTTCTGAATTAATTACAAAGATGGTTTCCTTTTGTTTGAAAAGAATAGACTTGTATTGGGACCTTGGACAGTCTTTGGGAAATTTGAAATTTGAGGCAAAAATACAGAGAAAGACTCAAATCGGTGATGACTGCTAATCATGCATTCTCATTAGGGATGATACTGCTTCCATGGTTTCAGACATAGTTTTTAGGAGTAGGAGCAAATATTGCTATCACATGGTGTGTGGCGCTCCAAAACTCAACCTGATACCACAGAATCTTATTCCTTTGCATTCATTTCTTTGTCTTTGGGGTCTCTTGTGTATTATATACAAGAGAAGCATTGACACTGAGTTCACGGAAGCTAAACAAAGTGTATACAAATCAGTATTAGGACCTATGGTGACTTGATGGTTCATTGGAGGCCTTTCTCTCCATCATTTTCTTGATCTCAAAGTCATATTGTGAGAGGTAGCCTTTACTTACTTATGAGCAGCCATTGGCTGTCTTGTGGATGTTGCTTATGTTTGAGCCTCTGTGTGATTTGGGCTTGGGAAATGACGTACAAAGAGTAAATTGTATTTGTAAATGAAATACAAAAAATATTATATTTTATTATGTAATTCTACTAAAGTTGTTCAACACATCCATAATTATGGCCAGTGCTAAACAGAAAAAAATGTTTACAA
Source organism: Hippopotamus amphibius kiboko (assembly GCF_030028045.1). NCBI lineage: Eukaryota > Metazoa > Chordata > Mammalia > Artiodactyla > Hippopotamidae > Hippopotamus > Hippopotamus amphibius. Next base: position 82,275,499 of record NC_080187.1, on the reverse strand, counting down.
TATCTAGATGAATATCTAGCTGGCAGTGAAATTAAGAATTATTTTCTGATATGAAGCAAAATTGAAAGTTAAATACCCAAAAATAAATTTTAAAGAAATAATTTGTTTTTCAATGATTTTGAGCACCTTTGAATGATATTTAAGTATGTCTCTACATTAGTATTATTATTAAGTATTTATCTAAATTTTATTTGAATATGTAATGTGATACATTCTTACTTATATAAGTAAATATATTACATTAAAGTTACTCTGAAAACTTAGTTATAAAGTTAAATTAAAATTCAGTAGCTTTTACATTTAAATTAAACCTTAAAATTTTATATAATTCTTAAGCCTGCACTAAATAGAAAGATTAACATTTGCACTTTCTTTTTCAATGTATAAAGTAAAGATACACATGGAGTACAAAAATAGATACACAGTATATCTGTGTTATCAAAATTTCATAGTGGGGGTAAGTAGGAAAAAATATCTAGAATGGCTCTATGGGTAGAAGAGGCAATAATAGAAAAAAATGGTTGAGAAACGCTGCCCTAACCCACTTGGAGAGTGGAAAGTGAAAAGCAAAAACAGAAGTAGAAACTTACATTCAGAAAATGGAAAGGAAAGGGTTCCCTATTTAAGACACAGCCTGAAGGAAGGTCTTCAGAGAACCTAGAGAGCGGGGTTCACAGAGTCACCCACCTCTGCCAGGCCAGCAGCATCTATGAGGTCCCCAATGGCCCCACCCCTGTCCTCACTCCTGGCCCTGCTGCTGCTCAGCTGCAACTCCATCTGCTCTCTGGGCTGCGACCTGCCTCTGACCCACAGCCTGGCTAACAGGAGGGCCCTGATGCTCCTGCAACAAATGAGGAGAATCTCCACTTCCTCCTGCCTGCAGGACAGAAATGACTTTGGATTCCCCAAGGAGGCACTTGCTGGCAACCAGTTTCAGAAGGCTCAAGCCATCTCTGTCCTCCATGAGATGATCCAGCAGACCTTCCAGCTCTTCAGCACAGAGGACTCAGCTGCTGCTTGGAATGAGACCCTGCTGGACAAGTTCTGCACTGCACTTTATCAGCAGCTCACTGACCTGCAAGGCTGTCTGATGCAGGAGGAGGGGCTGGAAGGGACTCCTCTGCTGAAGGAGGACTCCACCCTGGCTGTGAGGAAATACTTCCACAGAATCACTCTCTATCTGCAAGAGAAGAAACACAGCCCTTGTGCCTGGGAGATCGTCAGAGCAGAAGTCATGAGATCCTTCTCTTCCTCGGCCAACTTGCAAGAAAGACTCAGGAGGAAGGAATGACACACACCTGGTTCAACACAGAAAGGATTCTCACTGACTAACAAGACCACCCTCCCACCTGTGCTGCCAGGTCAAAAGCTCTCCTTTCTGCTGTCATCATGCCCTGAACTGAATCAATTTCACAAATGTTTTCAGGAATATTAAGCAACATGATGTTCTCCTCTACAGGCACTAGTCCCTCACAGATGCCCATCCTGATATTTTTAAATATTTATTTATTTAACTATTTATAAAGATTTAAACTATTTTTTCATATAATATTATGTGCACATTTACACTGTAGTTTCAGAGAAAAAATACATTCTTTGTATTTAGTCAATTTATTATTTTCTTTGTTCATTAAATTTTTTTGCTATGGAAAACTTTGTGTATTTGTTTATTATTTTAAAAAAAAATTACATCTTGTACACACACACACACACACACACAATGTAATACAATTCAGTCATAAAAAAGGAATGAAATAATGCCATATGTAGCCACATGGGTGGACCTAGATATTATCATACTATGTGAAATAAGTCAGACAGAGAAAGACAAATATATGATATCCCTTATATGTGGAATTTAAAATACAATACAAATGAACTTATTTACCAAACAGAAACAGAGTCACAGACATGAAAAACAAACTCATGGTTACCATAGGGGAAAGGGGAGGAAGGATAAATTAGGAATTTGGGATTAGCAGATATAAACTACTACATATAAAATAGATAAACAACAAGGTCCTACTGCATAGCACAGGGTAGTATATACAATACCTTGTAATAAATCACAATGGAAAAGAATGTGAAAAAGAATATATATATGTAAAACTGAATCACCTTGCTGTATACCAGAAACTAACAAAACACTGTAAATCAACTATACTTCAATAAACAAGTGAACATGTCATCTGCAAAGAGTGACAATTTTACTTCTTCTTTTCCAATTTGTATTCCTTTTATTTCTTTTTCTTCTCTGATTGCTGTGGCTAAAACTTCCAAAACTATGTTGAATAATAGTGGTGAGAGTCGCCTATGAAACAACGGACAAAGGATTAACCTCCAAAATATACAAGCAGCTCATGAAGCTTAATACCAAAAAAGCAAATAACCCAATCCACAAATGGGCAGAACACCTAAATAGACATTTCTCCAAAGAAGACATACAGATGGCCAACACACACATGAAAAGATGCTCAACATCACTCATCATCAGAGAAATGCAAGTCAAAGCCACAATGAGGTATCACCTCACACCGATCAGAATGGCCATCATCACAAAATCTGGAAACAACAAATGTTGGAGAGGGTGTGGAGAAAAGGGAACTCTCCTGCACTGTTGGTGGGAATGTAAGTTGGTACAGCCACTATGGAAAACAATTTGGAGGTTCCTTAAAAAACTACAAATAGAACTACCATATGATCCAGTAATCCCACTCCTGGGCATATACCCAAAGAAAACCATAATCCCAAAAGAAACTTGTACCATAATGTTTATTGCAGCACTATTTACAATAGCCAGGACATGGAAGCAACCTAAATGCCCATCAACAAATGAATGGATACAGAAGATGTGGCATATATATACAATGGAATATTACTCAGCTATAAAAAGGGATGAGATGGAGCTGTATGTAATGAGGTGGATAGAACTACAATCTGTCATACAGAGTGAAGTAAGTCAGAAAGAGAAGGACAAATATTGTATGCTAACTCACATATACGGAATCTAAAAATGGTACTGATGAACTCAGTGACAAGAACAAGGATGCAGATACAGAGAATGGACTGGAGAACTTGAGGTATGGGAGGGGGCGGGGGGTGAAGGGGAAACTGAGATGAAGCAAGAGAGTAGCACAGACATATATATACTACCAACTGTAAAATAGATAGTCAGTGGGAAGTTATTGTATAACAATACAGGGAGTCCAACTTGAGGATGACAAAGGGAGTCCAACTTGAGGATGGAAAATGCCTTAGAGGACTAGGGCAGGGAGGGTGGGGGGGACTCGAGGTGGGGGGAAGTCAAGGAAGGGAGGGAATACGGGGATATGTGTATAAAAACAGATGATTGAACTTGGTGTACCCCCCAAAAAAATAAAATTAAAAAAAATAAAATAAAAAAATAAACAAGTGAACAAAAAAACTGAAAGTTAAAATGTTTAGCTTTGCTGAAAAATGAAAACAAATAACATATCTGATTGTAATCTGATTAAAGAATGGATAGTACAGCTCACTATCCATTACTATGTTAGTCAAGTTATAAGTAAAAAGAGACTTCCTTTTTATAAAAGCCAGGTTTTATGCTTCCCTCAGGACATAGAGGTGAACGTCACAAAATCATCTGTACTTTCTTGTGTCATTGATTTTTTAGAGAAAGCAACCAAAACCAATAATCACAGTTAACATGAGTTATATAAAGTTATACTGAGAAGAAGTAGAAAAAATATGAATTTCTCAGCAGTAGCTGGAGCAAGGTATGTCGGGAAATAAAAACAAAAGCAGTCGATATCCTCTACATTTGAGTGACCAATATCCAAGTGCCAATGGCCTTTCAAAAATGGAATTTTGAGTCTGTAATTTACGAGGAATTCCGTGAACTGGAAGCCAAGGAACAGATTAGTTATGTGTAAAGAGTGAACAGGATGAGAAAAGGACTTAAAATTGACTCATAGAAACTTCAGCTAGTAAAAGGAGAAAAGAGCCACCAGGGAAACTTATGGTAGAATGGCCATAAGTTAATAGGATAAAAGGGAACGGTGATAAGAGCCTATTTAAAAGACTAAAACTGCTTTCCAGACCTGTGTCATTCCAAACATGGGTTGAAACTGCTCAGTACATTGGGAAATAGATGTCATTGGTGATGTTGGTGAGAGCTGGTTTGGAGAATTTATCACCAGAAACCACACTAGAGGAAGGGTGAATAAGAGAAGTTAGTGACATTATATAGAAAATCACTGGGGAAATTTGCCTTCTGAAATGCAGGAGAGAAAGTGGGAACTAGAAACAATTGTGGAGTTTTTTTTCTTCATCGTTTTCTCTTTTTAAAGTATATTAATCTCTAGATAGATTTCACAGGTTTGGTATATTAGCAAATTATATTAATATGTTTAATATTTTATATATTTTAAATCATGACATTTAATTACAATGAAAATTATCATTCTTTTGATTACTAGGATATTGAATGTTGGTCAGCTGCTCTGTGGAGTGAAACCATCCACTACTTGGAGAAACAGATGAGAGGTGATTTGATGGAATTAATCAGCATAAACTATACTGGAGCAGGGGGAAGGGTGCTAAGAGAAGATTTCCCATTGTAACTTTTTCACCTGGGGAGTCACTTTATTTCTCTTACTCTCATCATAGTTATATTTACATTTGTTTTCCTTTTGCCTCAGTGCATTCAAGTGCAATGATAGCTTTCTAAGAAAGTTGAATGGAGAAGGAAAACAATGAAATATTGAACGTTATGGAAAATAATGGTACAGGACCTTTATGTTTCCATTTTACCTCCTTATTTTGGGACTAGCCTCAAGATAAAATAGAAAGTAATTAATTCAGAAGAGCAAGGCAACTGTTACCCAGAAAAAATACTAAATTAAAATGAACATATAAAAATTTAAAGATTCTGAAACTAGTAAGGCAAAAATGGCTAGTTTTCTCTAGCATCATGTACTAGCCTCACTGCCCTACATTTCCACTGTAAGGCAGAGAATGATGAGTGAAGAAGTTCAGTAGAAATGTACTGACTGAATAATCTGGGGACAGTTACTAAATACTTCAATAGAAGCTTCTAACAGTAGGTAAATCATCATTGAATTCTGTGGCCATCTCCGAAACTTAAGAACATAATAAGTATTCAACAGTTTAATGAATTAAACCCAATACAGAAATCAACATTCAGCAAAATAAAATTCATTTAAGGTAAGAGTGAAAAAAAAAAAAAGGATAACTTACCCAAACCCGTGCCCCCTGTGCATGTGTGTGTGCGCACACACACACACACAGTGCATAATGTTTGGCTTGTGCCATCTGAAAGTTATGGAAATATTTGACACCTGAGTACCCGGTGAAAAGAAGAGGGATTGTTGGCAGAAACACTGTTGGGTCTAAGGCAGTTGATTGTTTTGGGGGACAAAAGCAATTACCCTCCAGTAAAGATTTGCTAAAAGTTGAAAGTGTGATGAGCTGACTCAACTGCAGCCTGTTTAAAGAGCGAGTTAGTGACAAATCAACTGGTTTGCAAGGCAGAAATAGAGACACAGATGTAGAGAACAAACAAATGGACACCAAGTGGCAAGGGGGGGAAGGGATGAATTGGGAGATTGGGATGACCATATATACATTACTAATAAGAAAATAAATATCAAATTGTACACTTTAAATATATGCAGTTTACCGTATGTCAATTGTATCTCAATAAAAGTTCTAAAAAAAAAAAAAAAGTGAGTTAGTGAGAGTCAACTGGACGATGTGCGGCTGTGTGCTGTGTTGTGCATTGAGCCTGAAGGTGAGATTAAACATGTGCTAATGGGTGAGGGGAGGTGGTACCATGGAGGATAAACTTGATGGGGGGCTTGGAATTAGAACTGAAATGCTGGAGTGCAGCTAAAAAAATATAGAAACCAGTCAGGGATTTGGGGAACAATCTGAAGAGTCATTAGTAGGAAAATGTTGAAAAAGTGGAAAATGCCAACTGCATTTCTGGTCAGGAGGCCCTAGCGAAGCACTGCCACCTGGTCATACTGTCTGTGCACAAAATCTGAGGGTATTATTCATTAATAATTTTGTCTTGAGTAAGTAATATGAACCCTGGATAGCGATAAAATTATGAACAAGACACAGACCTTTCTCCTAAGGGAGCTACTTGTCAAACAGGTCTAGTAAATCCTTTCTTTTTTCTTTTTTTTTGGCCACCATGGGGCATGTGGGATTGAACCAGGGATTGAACTTGGGCCCTTGGTAACTGAGAGCGCGGAGTCTTAGCCACTGGACAGCCAGGGAGTTCCCAAGTAAATCCTTTCTTAAGAGGACAAATCCAGAGGACTGAGGCAGCTTGGCTGACAAATGAAATAAAGAAGGCAAAACCAGAGCCCAGGATCAGAGGTAAAATTTTGCTCTTAGCAAGGAGAACTATTTGCATCCTTTTGATTTTAACCAGGAGACATTTGAAAGCTTTGAATTTATTTACATTGAAACAGCTGAAGTTTTTCCAGCAAATTAAAGAGAAATAGTGAAAACAACAATCTAAATGACTGATGTCTTCTAATCTATTCTAATCTATTTAGAGCACACATAAAGGAAAGCAAAAAACAAAAAAAAGAATAAAGAGCATACAGGAAAATCCTGAATATGAAAAATTACAATATTATACTTAAAAGACATTTATAAAAGGACTTCAGAGAAACTAGAGGCCAAGAGTCACACAGGCGCACATCTCATCCAGGTTATCAGCATTCTGAAGATCCTCAATGCCCACCCTCCCTGTCTGATGGCCCACCTGCTGGTTAGCCGTACGTAGCAGCATCTGTTCCCTGGGCTATAACCTGTCTTAGAGACATGGATTGGTTCACAGGAAGACCTGATGCTTCTGAGAAAAATGAGAAGGATCTCCCAAATCTCCTGAGTGAAGGACATCTCTGGGAGATGGTGGATAGCATACAGTTTCAGAAGGCCCTGGCCACCTCTGTCCTCCACGAGATGCTCCAGCAGATCTTCAACCTCTTCCACACAGAGCACTCCTCTGCTGCCTGGGACACCACCCTCCCGGAGACGCTGCACTTTGCCGAGACCAGCTCAGCAACTTGGGGTGAATGTCGGGTACCACAAAGCATAAAGAAACACAAAGACAGACTTAAGAGAAAGATGGGAACGGGGGACTCAAGACCTCTAGGATCAACAGCCCCGCTGATTCATCCCGCATTGCTTTTACTGAGCTCTCGGCATTCAGAAAGTAAGATAGCATAAGGTTCCCACACTCCCAGTTACGTCCCACAATTAATGTTTTCTTTGAGGTAACCAAATTTCTCCTTGTACAAAAGGCCCACATGACTGGGGGCAGTGGTCCTTGCAAGAACAGCAGAAGAACAATCAGTGCGTGCACAAGCAGCATTCTAACTTGTGCTGACCCCGCATTCCTAAGTCTGCACCCCTCTCTCCTCCGCTGCACAAGCAGGACGTCCTGCCCCCAGTTGCTCAGCCCACGTACTTTAACTGTTTTTAGCCATATTTTCTGTTACATTCTCAAGGCTTCAGAAAAACATCTGAATGTTTTCCCACAGCACTGGACTTGATCAGCAGCTGGAGGACCTGGATACCTGCTTGGGGCAGGCGATGGGAGAGGAAGAATCTGCCCTGGGGATGGTGGGCCCTACACTGGCCTTGAAGAGGTGCTTCCAGGGAATCCATCTCTACCTGTAAGAGAAGAAATACAGCGACTGCGCCTGGGAAGTTGTCAGAATGGAAATCATGTGCTCATTCACTTCATATTCAAATTTGCAAGGAAGATTAAGAAGTAAGGTAAGGGACCTGGAGAGGATACTCTTTAACTAATACAAGTCACATTTCCATGTGTTCAGTCATTTTATAGAATCTTATTTCTCCTTTAGTCTTAGAATGTGTTGGGTTAAATTGTTCAAAATTGTGTTAAATGTTGTTCTTAGATGATTATCTCTAAGGGTAACATTCCTTGAGAGATACCTATAATGATGCTATGTATGTATTGGGGGAAATTCTGGTTTACCATTCAACATGTAACCAGCTTGACAGTCATCATTCCCCACCTCATATCAACAACAAAAATGCAGAACAAACTGAAAAACAACACCTCTTCTTAGATCCATCGGAGAATTGAGATCACAGTGCAAGCTGCTGCCCTTGTAACTGTGGAGAGAAGAGGATGCAGAGATCATGGCTTACTTGGAGCAGAAATTCAGGACAGAAACCACAGCAGAAACTAGTATTGGTAGGAACACTTCAACTGTAATTGAAGAATTCCTGGAGCATCCACATGGATGAGCTTGAGATTTTAAAACTGACTGCAGGATGTTCAGTCTTTGAGGGACCCACACATTTGTGAGTCTTACCTTCAGGACCTCACCAGGTTCTCACTGAGAAGATCAAAGAAAAACCTCCTGGTGCTTCTAGTGGAGGTAGGAAAAAGGAAATCCTTTTGAAGTACTCTCAGTGTTCTGCTCCCCTTAACAAAGGCCTGTCCTCAAGGAAAACTATTTTACCAGAGCCTAACCCACCTCAGGGAAGGAGAATACCCAACTCCAAATCCCTATAACTTTCCTGTCTCATAGGGACAGGAAATAGGGTGGTAAAAAATCTGAGAAGCACTTGTGAAGGTCGAAGCGCAGGAGCACAGACTCACTAAAACACCGAGACAAAATCATAGGGTTATATAAAACTTTGCCCTTCCCCATACGTACCATCACATCAACTGGGTTCCTATACTATACGGGATTAAAACTGAAAAGAACTGCAAACATCAGACTTCATTTAAGAACAAATCTCTAGGGAAATCCAAAGTCAAAAGGGGAGAAAAAAGCATGGACAAAAGAGGAAACGTTAGCCTCTGACATCTACAGCTAGAGCAAACAGTGAACATAGGCCATGTCCTAGCAAGATAAATGCAAAACCTCATTCTAAAGGTCAATTTACTTCAGTTTCTTTTACCCAGTACATCATGTTCAGCTTTCCACAAAAACTTAAAAGGCACACTAAAAGACAAAAGCCACAGTTTGAGGAGACAAAGCAAGCATCAGAAGTAGACTCAAATATGGCAGAGGTTTCGGAATTATCCAACCAGGAATTTAAAATAACTGCAATTAATATGCTGAGAGTGCCAATGTATTCATATACTCATTCATTTATTCATTCATCTACTTTATCTATGTCATACTATGTATCGTAGTTAAAATAGTTTTGTTCATATAATACCATGTTTATCTGTATAATGTATCAAAATATAACAACAATGTATACTTTTTTGGTGAAATTGTTTTCTTGTTTGATTTATGAAATTCTGATGATTTCTTGGAATTGTTTATTTTTGGAAAAAATAGCATAAATGTGCAACTTATATTGAAGAATGGATAATGAATTCAAATTATTCATTTTTTTCCAGTGGGTTATAATTTGAAACTGCATATTTCTATGCCACGTTATGTAGTTATTCTGGGGATATAGAGGAAAATAAAGCAATTGCAAAAATATATTCTCTTGGAAACTTCAATTTTGAAGAGAAAGAGATATAAAACATTTATCATGCTTAATGAATTTCAATTTTGTATCATCTTACATGAGAAGTAAAAGACAAAGGATTCTTTCACCAGAAGCTTGAAAGAGGAATATCAAGAAGGAGGAAAAAGTTGATGTATTCTATAAGTGCCTGAGAAATATCTAAAGACAGACATCCCACTGGTAGACGAATCTGCCAATCTGGAATCTCCGACAATGTACATTGTTGTTATTAATTTGCAATTGTTTGTTGCAAATTTGCAAATCAGGGCATGATAATTGATGTGTTTACTCATGAACGTAAATGTGTAGAATAAGTATAGAATCAGAAGATGACCTAAAGCTTATGAAGGTGTTTAACTTTGAAGGCTAAATGACAAGGAAAGGCTACAAAGAACACAGAGATGGAGCAGCCAATTCAGTCAGGAGACAACTAGGGAAGAATGATCTTCAGATAGTACTGAAGAAGAAAACAAAGGGTTTGAAATTGAGCAGTACATTTAGGGAAGGATAGGGCTAAACTACCCAGTGGATCTGGAAACATAGATGCTTTTGGTGACTTTAGTAAGATCTGGTTTGGCAGAAAAGTAGGTCAGAAACCAGACTGGTGTAGCGCGAAGGATGAATAATGGTAGTGTGGTAAATTGTTTCCTCCCTCTTCTTACCAAGATCTGTCTTGCTAGAGTTCTATAATTTACTAAACCTTTTAAACAAATTCTTGCTTTCTTTTATTTTCTTTATAGATTTTCTATTTCCTCGGTTTTTGGTATTCTCCTTATTGTTTCCTTCTATTTATTTTATGTTTCATTTTTCTTGTGACTCTGTTCCTTTCTTAATTTCCTACCTTCTCTTGGATTAATAGACCTTTTTTATATGATTCTATTTTCTGTTTTATCTCCATTATCGGCTTAATAGCTATTCTTTTCTGTTTCAATTTTAGTTTTCTGTATACTGTTTACCATATATTATTTCAAGTTATCAAACTCTACCTTTTGTGGAGCTTCCCATATATTGTGAGACTCTTTAGTATGCTTCATTTGTCACCATTCTATCCTAGGCTACTGTGCCATGTCCGTTACTGCTACATGTGTTTTGAACTGCTGGATACATTTTTATTATTTTTGTATTAAACTCTCTAACACTTTTTCTTATTTTGTGTAGCTCAAAGTTTCCACCTGGTATCATTTTCTCCTTTGAAGAATGTCCTTTAATAATTCTTATAGGACAGGTCTGATCATGATGAGTTCTCTCAGCTTCTGTTTCACTGAAAAAGTCTTTATTTTGCTTTCAGTTGGAAGGATATGTTTTCTGGGTGTAAAATTCCAGGTTAACAGGGTTGGGTTTTTTTTTCCCCTTCTGCCTTTAAATATGCCTTTTAGTTGACATTTACCTTGCATAATTTCTGATAAGCTATCCAAAAGTATTCTTATTTTTCTTTCTTTGTATGTAATGTGCTTTTGATATGTAACTGCTTTAAAGTTTTTTTCTTTATTACTTGTTGTCAGCAATTTTATAGTGATGTGCTCTGCTGTGGCTCTGTGTGTGCGTGTGCATGTGCGTGCGTGTGTGTGTGTGTGCACTGCTGGGGATACACTGAACTTCTTGGATCCATACATTTGTTGTTTTAATCTAAGTAAAAAGATTATCTGTCATTATTTCTTCCAATATTTTGGTTGACTCCTCATTCTTTTCCTCGGGCATCCCAAGTATCTGAAGCTCTTGTCTCATTCCGTGCTTCGTTTTGGACAGATTCTACTGTTGTGTCTTTTAGGTTACTGATTGTTACATCTATACTTGAATTTTCATTTCAGTTATGTTTTTCATCTTTAAAAGTTCATATTCGTTTTTATTTACATGTTCCATTTCTTTACTTCTCTATACTTCCAGGAAGAGGGTCAAGATAATTGAGTTCAACGAGATATTTTTCTTTGTCTCAGCATCACAGCTAGTTTTCTAGATGTTAATGGTAGTAGGACATGTTCAAGCCTTCTTATACATCGCGAGTGGAACTTGAACTGTCCTAATTCCTTTTAACAAATCTAATTTTATGTCATTCTGTATTCCATCAGGATTTTATTTTCATCTATCACATGGCATAAGAGTTTACATTGATTTCTTCTTAGATTGCCAGGTAATCATTCTAGAATCATTTTATTGAAAGTTAATTCCACCATTTGGACATCAGATACATCCTTTATCCTAAATCTAATTGTTATTGATAATATAACAGTTTTAGAATTTATGTGTTTTAGTAATCTGGCTACCTAATTTTTCCCTTTGTTACATTACCTTCTCTGTTATTATAAAATACTTCTTCTTGTGTAAAGAGTGATATGCCAAGCCTTCTATTCTATTGCTTCCTTTCTTTCTGATTAAGATTTGATTTATAGTCTGGCAATGACTTCAGGAAACTTACAAGCTCTTAAGGGATTAGTAAGTAGTCAATTTGCAACGAATATAATAGTCAGAGACACTTCCTTCTTAAGATGAAAAAATTAAACTGAAAATTTCTCTACCCCAGTATCCAAAATAAGAGCAAAATTAGGTGAAAGCCAACAAAAAAACACGATAGCATCCAACAATAAAATACAGAGAACAAGAACGTGTGTAATTTTGGCATGAAATGTTATGAGGACTTCAAAATATAAAACTTAAGTAATAATTTAGGATGTGATATAGGATTATGCATCGCATCTAGATTCCGTTAGGAATCGAGATGTTTGGCTTTAAGGAATTCATTTAACCTCTCTGACCATCAGTTTTCCCAGATGTAAAGTAGGGTGGAAATATTCCTAGGGTTGTTTTGAGTATTAAACAAAACAAGAATATTTAAAAGCATTTAGCAGAGTATCTTCTACGGAGTGAGAGCTTAACAAATGGTAGCTCGTATGTTTTCCTATAGATCTACGTGAGAGTAGTGCCATCTCTTACCCCCTCTCTGTTACTGACTGCGTAATGCTGACAGTCTAAACAGCATATTTAGGAAGTGTCCTGAAGAAGTTAGACACACTTAATATTAGGGATAAGTCTGATGTATGTACAATCAAAAAATGATGGCCTGTAAATATCTGGTACAGAGATTAGTCTCCTAAAGGAAAGTTGAAAAACTATATTTATTCGAATAATATATAGTATATAATGTATGATGGCATGTATTATTGTATAGAACATATTAAAAATATATATGATATTTATTTGCTGATTCTGATACTTGGTACACTTCCCCTTTCCTCCCTGCTTTCCTGGATCCCATTCTTTCACTCCCATATCATAATCGTTTCCTTCCTCCCAGGGAAGAAATGCCCAGTGCTCTCCTCACTCACTCTGCATTAACCTGTAATGCCCATTCATACAGCTGCTTCCTATTCACTTGTGGTTTCTGTCAATTTTCCTTGAGTACGAAACCACCAATTGAAAGCAAAAGTTGTGAGAAAGTTCTAGGTTTCTCAGAAACTCCTATATGAGAGGACTTTTTCTTTTCCTTTTCTCCTGGTGAATATTTTTGGAAGTGAGTGAATGTCCCTGTTACAATGATGTAACAGTAGCTGTAACCAAAAGGAAATAGAAAGCAGGATCCATTTTACTCTGTGGACTGTTAAAATATTCATGAGGGAGGAGTGCCCCCTATTGGCCAAGATGGACAATGACAGCAACCGATCTGAAGACCTGGCTTCTAAAATCTTGTTCCTCTAGCAGGAGATGTTTCTTCAGAGCTAAAGACAATTTTCTTGGAAAGAATTGTTTCCAATAGTCTAAGAAGCCTGCTTCCTTAGCTTTTAAATATATATTTTTGATAATGGATCTTTTTTTAAAATTAATTTTTATTGGGGTAGAGTTGATTTACAATGTTGCATTAGTTTTTGCTGTACAGCAAAGTGAATCAGTTATACATATACATATAGCCACTGTTTTTTAGATTCTGTTCCCATATAAGTCATTATAGAGTATTGAGTGGAGTTCCCTGTGCTATACTGTAGGTTCTTATTAGTTATCTATTTTATATATAGTAGTGTGTATACGTCAATCCCAATCTCCTAATTTATCCCTAAACCCCCTTTCCCTTGGTAACCATAAGTTTGATTTCTATATCTGTGACTCTACTTCTGTTTTGTAAATAGGTTAATTTGTATCATTTTTTAGATTCCACATATAAGCAGTAACTATTTTTTCAAATATACTTTTTTCTTTTGTTAAAGAGTGGTTAGGTTCACAGCCAAGTTGAGCAGAAGGTACTGAGACTTCCCATAGATTCCCTGCTCCTGTATATGCACTGTCACCCCCCATTATCGACACTCCTCACCAGATGGAACGTCTGTTAAGAACTGCTTTCAAGAGTGTGAAAATTAGTTCTTGGGGGTGTGAACACATCTTAGACATTACAATGGTCTGGGGCGCTCGAAAGTTCAACCTTGTCTAACAAAACCCTTATGTTAGGATTTCTTTTCTCTCACTGGGTTTTCTTGTGTATCATGCAAGAAGTACTGACACTGAACTAATGGGGGATACACAAAAGGTATGCAAGATCAGGGCCACAAACCTACAGCTAACCTATAGCTGTGACTGGAGGACTTACTCTCCATCCTTTCCTGTATCTCAGTCACATGGTGAGAGGTGAGCTCTGCATACTTCTTGCTGCCATTAGCTGTCCTGTGGACGTTGCTTATATTTAATCCTTCTGAGTGTGATGTGGGCCTTGGGAGTGAAATACAAATAGTTTCTATTCAATGATTTAATTCTACTAAAGTTATTCAACACATCAATCATTATGTCCAGTGCTAAACAGATAAAAAATGTTGACAGTATCTTGATGAATATTTAGCTGCTGGTGAAGTTCATTATTTTCTCATGTGAGGCAAGTAAATGTTAAGTACTGAAATAAATTAAAAAAAATTAAATTTTCAATTACTTTTAACAGTTTTAAATAATTTAAAATATTTCATTACATTAAAATTACTATGTATTTTTAGAAACTAACTTGCATATGTAATATTCTATATTACAATTTATATAATTAAACAAATTTATGTCACTCAACAAATTTAGTTACAAAGTTGTGTCAATAGATATTAAATTTAACTTGTAGCTTAACATTTTTATTTAGTCACTCTTAACCCTGCATTGAATAAAAAGTAAACTTTGCACTTTCTTTTCCTATGTACATAGTAGAGATACACATGGAGTACGTAAATAGATACACAGTATACCTGTGTTATAAAAATTTCATGGTGGGGGGAAGTAGGAAAAATATCTAGAAAGGCTCTGTGGGTAGGAGAAGTGGCAATAATGGAAAAAAATGGTTGAGAAACGCTGCCCTAACCCACTTGGAGAGTGGAAAGTGAAAAGCAAAAGCAGAAGTAGAAATTTACATTCAGAAAATGGAAACGCAGGGGTTCCCTATTTAAGACACAGGCCTGAAGGAAGGTCTTCAGAGAACCTAGAGAGCGGGGTTCACAGAGTCACCCACCTCTGCCAGGCCAGCAGCATCTATGAGGTCCCCAATGGCCCCACCCCTGTCCTCACTCCTGGCCCTGCTGCTGCTCAGCTGCAACTCCATCTGCTCTCTGGGCTGCGACCTGCCTCTGACCCACAGCCTGGCTAACAGGAGGGCCCTGATGCTCCTGCAACAAATGAGGAGAATCTCTATTTCCTCCTGCCTGCAGGACAGAAATGACTTTGGATTCCCCAAGGAGGCACTTGCTGGCAACCAGTTTCAGAAGGCTCAAGCCATCTCTGTCCTCCATGAGATGATCCAGAAGACCTTCCAGCTCTTCAGCACAGAGGACTCAGCTGCTGCTTGGAATGAGACCCTGCTGGACAAGTTCTGCACTGCACTTTATCAGCAGCTCACTGACCTGCAAGGCTGTCTGATGCAGGAGGAGGGGCTGGAAGGGACTCCTCTGCTGAAGGAGGACTCCATCCTGGCTGTGAGGAAATACTTCCACAGAATCACTCTCTATCTGCAAGAGAAGAAACACAGCCCTTGTGCCTGGGAGATTGTCAGAGCAGAAGTCATGAGATCCTTCTCTTCCTCGGCCAACTTGCAAGAAAGACTCAGGAGGAAGGAATGACACACACCTGGTTCAACACAGAAAGGATTCTCACTGACTAACAAGACCACCCTTCCACCTGTGCTGCCAGGTCAAAGGCTCTCCTTTCTGCTGTCATCATGCCCTGAACTGAATCAATTTCGCAAATGTTTTCAGGAATATTAAGCAACATGATGTTCTCCTCTACAGGCACTAGTCCCTCACAGATGCCCATGCTGATCTATTTATTTATATACTTATTTATCTATTATTTATTTATTTATCTATTTCAATATTTACTTATTTAACTATTTATAAGATTTAAAGTATTTTTATTTATATAATATTTTGTGTACCTTTACATTGTATAGTATACTAAAATATGTTCTTTACAGTCAGTTTATTTTGTTTTGTTCATTAAATTTTTATTATAGAAAACTTCTTGTATTTGTTTTTCTTTAAGAAGAAACATCAAGCCTGATTATGCAACTTGATTAAAGAATGGATGTCACGATTCATTTACCCATCACATCATATTCAAATTAAAAGTAACAACTGACTTTCTCTAAGCCATGTTGGATGTTGCCCTCAGGATATAAAAGTGAACACAACACATACAGCTCCTGCTCTCTTGTATCTTTGATTTTTGAAGGAAAGGAAATCTAAAAATAATAATCATACTTAATGCTATAATGAGAAGAAGGAAAAACAAATGAATTCTCTCACCAGAAGCAAGAGTGGAGAACATCAGTAAATAAAAATGAAAGCAGTAGATGTCCTCTCCAGTTGACTGGAAGACATTTAAGTGCAAATGTCATTTGTAAGTTGAATATGTGAATTTATAATTTTAAAAAAATCCTGTAGCTGGAGGTCCTTTATCTGGTAAATGTAAGCCAATAATGGAGGTGGTCGTGTGGGGAGATAGTGAAGAGCGAGAAAACGACTTAAAATTGATTCTGAGGATCCTCCACTTTTAAACGGAGGGGAGAGAAGAGCCACAAAGGAAACAGAGGTGGAATGGCCATACATCACAAGGACAATAACAGAGAACAGTGATAAGAGTCTATTTAAGGAAATAACGTGCTTAGAAGAAATCAGTGGATTCATGGAAGATGTGGGTTGAAACTACACACTAAATCAGGAACAGAGATGGCACTGGCAACCTTAATGAGAGCTGGCTTGGTGGAATGAATAAGCAGAAACCATAACAAAGCAGCTAGAAGCGTAAATAAGAGAAGTTAGCGACTCTGAAGTGGAGAAGCAAATAGTGTGGGATCTGGGAAATAATGTGGGTTGGTTTTTCTGTGCATGGTTTTTCCTTTTATGTAGCATATCTTTTTCTAAATGATTTTATGGAATCGATGTCCTGGCAAATCATATTAATGTGTGTAATATTGTATTTATTTTAAATCATGACTTAATTACTTACAAGGATAATTTATCTAAGTTAATACTACTTTGTGTATCAGTAAGCTGCTCATCATTTTAAAAAATTCATTAGGCAGGAATAGATAATTAATTTGATCCTTCATCAAAAAATCTAATTACTACTGATAATATAATGTTTCCTGGAATTACTGGCTCTATTAGTTACATGACTTAACTTTCATCATTGTAACACTGGTTACTAGAGCAGCTTTATAGCACATTTCATTTTCTATTAGAACTAGATAAAAGAATTCTGTTATATTACTACTGGGTAATTTTTCCTAATTGTATGAATATTACAATCTTCTGTGGATTCTAAATTAAAAAAATTATACCAAACATAAAGACAGACAGACTTCCTTCAAAAAGGAAAGTGGGAAACTGGATCAGGCAACCGCTTTCTTAATACTAAGGTAAAGGGGAAAAAAAAACCAGTCAAAACCAGCTGAAAATACAACACAAACCATGGAAATCCACAGAGCAAGAGAGTGTTAAATATAATTCAGGAGTAAAAACAGATTTAACAATTATAACAGAAATCCAGAATACAAAGCTCACAAAACCACCCATAAGTCACAATAAAGAATTTTTCATTGAAATTCCATTCTGCTTGGACACATGTGTGATGTTGAGAAGCCCACTTAATCTAAGACTCCATTTTTCCATAAATAAAATGGGTTCAAAATAGTTATAGATTTTTTGTGAATATTAAGTGAACTCATGCATTTTAAAGCATTTAGCATCATATATTAGGGTAAGGAATTAAAATATACTAGGTATTTTCCTGTTTTCCTTCAGACAGTTATATATGAGAATATTATTTGTCTCTTTCTATAAAATCCTCAGGAACTGTGACCTATTTTTCAGTAACTGACCTCCAAAAGAGGCAGCCTAAAAATTCTGTCATGAATTCTAGAGAAGGTTGAAAAATTGTCATTTTTTCCCTCATTTTAAAGTGTCTTATTTACTTTCAGAGGTGAAATGGTGACTTGTATTAATATCTGAGAGAGGGGGAAAGTATTTAGATAAAGGGCAAAAGAACATGCTATCTATTTAATGGTTCTGGCACCTGGCACAGTCCCTCCCTCTCAGCATTCCAGGATACATTCCCACATCACGGTATTTCCTTCCCCGCCAAAGTAGAAAGTCTCACACCATCCTTCTCATTCACTTTTTACCTCTTCACCAGTCACACAACTCCTTTCTGCTCTGTTGTGGTTTCAGCTTAAAGGTTTTCCTAAAAAGCAGAACAACGCAAGTAGAAAGCAAAAGTTAAATAAAACTTCTAGGTTTTGCAGAAACATCTGCAAGAGAGGCTTTCCTTAATTTCAGCTGAGTGTGATGTAATAGTAGCTGTAGGTAAAAGGAAACAAAGCAGGATCCAGCTTGTGAGTAGGAAGATGAAACTCCTCTCAGGGAAGACAGCTCTCAGGTGGCCAAGTGCAACAAGAGCAGCAGCCAAGACTGGAGGACAGGCTTCTTCTGACCTATGCAGAAATCCTACCACTTCCTGGGGATGTCCCTTCATGCTACAAAAAGGTTACTTCTTGGCACCAGCAGATTCTAATGCTGTCATAAGCTTGTTTCTTTACTCTTTGTCTGTTACGAAGAGAAAGAGTCTCTGGAGTCTCTGGCTTCAGGCAGGGCATGGACTCCTCGCAGTCAAGCAGGGACAAAGATATGTTCTCTTTCTACAACCTCCTACGCAGACCACAGCCTCCCTCTGAATCACTCCTTCCAGTACTACAAAACAGGCAGAGCTGCCACTCTGGACATGGTATTCAATGATAACCAGGAAAACCTTAGGTTGATAATGCATTAAACAACTCTCAACAATAAAGTTTTCGTTTCACAGATTTATTCCAAATATCAGACTTCAACTATCACTAAATAGAAAAATTCATTGCCACTTTGAATAACAATCTTGACATCTGTTGGACTCAGTAGTAAAAATTCTGCCTAGGTGGCAAAAGAGAGAAGTGTGATGTAAGATAAGAAGCGTGAGTGAACAGTATCATTCTTATCTGAGAGCTTAGTGACTTTTTTTAAATTCAAACGTGTCCCTTTTGGTATAAGTTGAGAGGAATTTCTGTAATCAATATTTTCATGAAGGTGTTTCACCGGGGCGTATGTGTGAATTGCTAAGGTAGCGGGGAGGGCCTGCCACTGTGTGTGTCTCGGGGCAGCGTGCTGTCTCCAGTCTTCTCCTTAGATTACTCACGCAACATTTGGATTTGCTGCTCTCCCACTTGGAGTTGGCCAGGGCCTTAGTAAAATTTCAACAGATTTTTGTCCTTCGCCGTCCTGTTCTCCCCTCTGAAGGAGGGGAAGATGGAAACATCGAGCAGGTGGAGAAGGCTTGGAAACATTTGGCTTCCCAGCCTGTATTGGTCAAGGTTTTCCAGAAACAGAACCAGCAGGAACCAGAGAAAGGGAGATATTGATATCTTAAGGAATTTGCTCAGGTGATTGCAGAGGCCTGGCAAGTCCCAAATCCGCAGGGTAGGCTTCAGGCTGGAAACCAGGGAAGAGTTGCTGTTCGAGCCCCAAGACAGTATCTGGCGGAATTCCTTCTTACTCCTGGGAGGGTCAGTCTTTTTCTATTAAGGCTTCCACTGATTGGATGAGGCCCACCAATAATATGGAGGGTAATATGCTTTACTCAAAGGCTACTGATTTAAATGTCAAATTCCCATAACCTCACGTGCAAACCTACCTTCATGGAAACATCTAGAATAATGTTTGACCAAGTATCTGGGTACTATGGCCTACCATAGTTGACATATAAAACGAACTATTACACTTCTCCTCCCTAATTCATGCCTTAACACTTTTCAAATATTATTCCTCTTCCATTCTTTGATGGCCGCTTATGTATTTTGTATATTTTACTTAATTTTCCTTATTTTGTTGGTTTCCAGGTGAGGAAATTCTGAGATCAGGCTTCATTCAGCCACCTTGTCAGGCGAGTCTCTGTAGCCATGTCCTGTTTCATTTGAAGTTAAAAATGTGCATATATTAAAGAATAACCGACTTTTTAAAATAGGTTAGCTATTTCTCATGAGCTTACAGGGTTACCCTGGGCCTCCTCTCTCTTTTTAAACCTAATCTTACTGTCAATTCTCCATTCAATCAAGGTTTTACTATCACATACAGCATGAGATGAGATTTTATTTTTATTTCTTCTTAGATTGCTAACTAATCATTTATTGAATTTTTTTCATCATGCTAACATCAGATATATCTTATCTTAAATCTAATTAATACTGATAATTCAACTTCAGAATTGAAATTTAATAATCTGTTTACCTAATTTCTCCCTTTATCACAGTTTTTAGTATTATTACTATAATCTCATTTCATTTTCTAGAAAAGATAGGTATGCCAAGAATTCTTCTATTCTTTAACATTATTTGCATTCTTCCTGATTAAATTTATATTTCATCCTCAATGTGGAGCATCAATTTTATGAAAATCATAGACTCCTAAGGATACACGGATAACCAAATTACAGTGAATTTAAGTCTAGGACAATTCCTTTATAAGATGGAAGGGTAAAACTGGATCAAGGAAGTTCTCTTCCATAATATCTAAGGTAAAGAATGGGTGAAGGACTTCCCTGGTGGCACAGTGGTTAAGAATCCGCCTGCCAATGCAGGGGACACAGGTTTGATCCCTGGTCTGGGAAGATCCCACATGCCATGGAGCAACTAAGCCCGTGCACCACAACTACTGAGCCTGTGCTCTAGAGCCTGCGAGCCACAACTATTGAGCCTGCATGCCACAACTACTGAAGCCTGTGTGCCTAGAGCCCATGCTCCACAACAAGAGAAGCCACCACAATGAGGAGCCCATGCATCACAATGAAGAGTAGCCCCTACTCACCACAACTAGAGAAAGCCTGTGCAGCAATGACTACCCAATGCAGCCAATAAATAAGTAAATAAATAAATTTATTAAAAAAAATGCATGAAAACCAGGACAAACAAAACAATACAATACAATAGTATGCACCAATACAAAGGCAACAAGCAAACAAGACATTTATTTAATTTTGGGATCAAAGCATATTTTAAAACAATGGAATTCTAAAACATGAAACTTTTTCAATTGCGTATAATATGCAATATAGGGTTCCGTATTGAATCTTGATTCTGCCAGCAATTATGTGTGATCCTAGAAATTCACCTAACTTCTCTAAGCCTCAGTTTTCTCAAATGTACAATAAGATGAAAATATTCTAAGAATTATTGTACTAGACTAACACATTTAAAATACGTAGAAGGCTATTTCCCACAGAGTTAAATATGGACTTAAATGGGCTTAAATATGGACACTATTTTCTTATTTTTTAATATAGATATCTATCAGAATAGTGAAGTCTTTCTCAGTACCTGCGAAAACATGACACTCTGAAAAATGGAATTCTGTGAAATCTTCTGGAGAAGACTGAAATATAGTCACTCTTCACATCAAAGGTAAGTCTGATTTGTATTTTCGGTTCTGAAATGATGGCTTGCATAAATATCTGGAAGAGAAGTTAGTCTTCTAAACTGAAGTGAAATATGTATAGTATTAATTTGCTGATTTTGATATCTGGCTCATTTTGCCCTCTCCTCCTTGCTTTTCTGAATCACATTCTTTTATTTACATACCACAGTTAGTTACAGGCATACCTCAAGAGCACTGTGGGTTCAGTTCCAGACAACCTCAATAAATCTAGACCTTAATTGGTAGAACTAGAATTTAACATCCACTGAAACATATATTTTTCTCTCTAAAATTAGCCTCATCTCCACCAAACACAGCCAAATCAAGACTAGTCTGTCTGCAAAACAAGTCTGGTCAATTGACCATATAGGCTCCTCCAAACTGGCTGAAATAGAACTCCTCAGAAGGAGCCTCAGACTGAATTCCCAACAGGCTTCCCAAGGCCAGGAAAGTCAAGCCCAAGGCCTGCCATCAGGCTCCACCTCAGTGGATCTCTCAGTCCCCCAAATACTGAGATTCCTGCACATGCCAGGAGACAGTCCTTCCATTCACCTGATTAGGCTGCCCAGAACCCAAGAGTCCCCAGTTTCTGGAGGGACCAGGCAGAGAGAAAGAAAAAATGTTTTAATTTTACCCTCAGGTGTAGTTTACCAAATTGCTATAAATCATAACCAACTTGAGCAGAAGGGCGTCCCTCTATCTGGAAAACACAGATAAAAACCAGTAACATTCCAGACAAAACCCATAAAAATTATAACCATATTCACCAGTTTACTCAGTAACCAATCCTTTTGTTATCTTTTTATGAAGTCATCAGGTTTTCCATAAGGATTCCTTTATTTCTTACCCTGTTCAGCAGTATAATCTGACATTTATCAGAGACCTGTGATAGTCAAAAGGTCCTTCCTATGTATCTTCTTGAAGATGAAGCACTTTTGCAAAAGCTTTAGAACACAACAAACATGGTCTATAAGTGACAGAAGACTTAAAAGGAACGGTTAAACATCTGATTACAATGTAACTGATAAACAAACTTGGTTACAATAACTAGAATTATGACTGATTATAATCTTAATCCTTAAAAACCTTAATCTCTGGCAAAAACCAAGAAGCAAGTAATTATGCATTTCCTGATTGGAAACTTATGCTTTAGTCTTCCTCTCCTAAAGAGGTTAGGCTAGATAAACTTAGGCTCACTCAGCAATTAATGTTCCAATATTTTATCCTATTTGAAATGACCCAGACAGTCAATGAATTCTCTTAACTTCTTTTAGTTTCAAGTTACCACAATCTAGAAAGACTATTTTAGATAGACATTCCCCAAACATTATTTTTATAGAGTTTATCTAAAAGCTCTTCTTTCTCCTTTACTCTTAGAGATCACATAAGATTAAAGTTCCAGAGGGTCCAGGCAGATCATTTACATCTCAAAGGCACAAGAGAAATACCAATTCCTTCTAGAAAGCTGGCTTAACCAATTACAAAAGGCTCACTTTCATACAATAGCAGAGTCATTAGAGGCCATTGTTCTCCAGATCTCTTGGCAGTCCTCATTAATCAAGGACAGCCACAGGCCCTACATACTAGTGTACAGCCA
This sequence comes from Hippopotamus amphibius kiboko, assembly GCF_030028045.1. Classification (NCBI taxonomy): domain Eukaryota; kingdom Metazoa; phylum Chordata; class Mammalia; order Artiodactyla; family Hippopotamidae; genus Hippopotamus; species Hippopotamus amphibius. The sequence continues at coordinate 82,252,432 of NC_080187.1, read as the reverse complement.
CCCCGGGATGTTCCCCGCAACCTTCAGGATCACCCCTGGAAGTCTGGGACCCCATGTGTCAGTAGACAGCCACCCCACGATTACTCTTGCAACTTTCAGGATTACACCCGCACCTTCCAGGCCCCACACGCTCGTGGACGGCCCCACAACTTTCCATTCCCCTTCCTGTATTTCCCAACATCTCGGTGTTCACCGCAGTTTTCTCCGTCTCCTGGCTGCTCCTCCAATTGTTGGGCTGCACCCCACAGGCCTACAAGCCCTGTACTTGCCCAGCTTTAGGACTGAAAAAGATCCCAGACTGACATATCTGAAGCAAGGTCCTGGAGTGACACCCCACCATGGGCAGTGCATGGTGGGCCCAACTTGGTGGCAGCCTTTGCTCCGGGGCGGGGGGTGGGGGGGAGGGAGTAGGTGTTGCAGGAAGGGGACCCCTTTCAGGGCTTGAGAGGGGGTTCTTGTCTAACACTCAGAAATGAATTGTCAAAGGAGACACATGTGCTGACAAAGTAAGAGACTTTATTAGGAAGGGGTGCCTGGGTGGAGAACAGCAAGGCAAGGGAACCCAGGAGACCTGCTCTGCCACGTGGCTCGCAGTCTTGGGTTTTATGGTATTGGGGTTAGTTTCAGGGTTGTCTCTGGCCAATCATTCCGACTCAGGGTCCTTCCTGGTGGTGCGCACATTGCTCAGCCAAGATGGATTCCAGCAAGGAGGATTCTGGGAGGTTGGCAGGACACATGGACTGGCGTTTCCTCTCTCCTTTGGACCTTCCCCCAAATCTTCCAGTTGGTGGTAGCTGGTGAGTTCTGCGTCCCTTATCAGGACCTCCTGTTGTGAGATAACTCATGCAAGTGGTTACTATCTTGCCTGGCCAGGGCGAGTGGTTTTGGTCAGTGGTTCCCCTAACAAAGGGGAGGTTGCCGGTTACAGGGGAACTGACATCAGGTAGGCTCGTTAGTTATTAGAGAAACCAGTGGAGAGTCACCCCCATCACTGCCCCTTTGATGTGATAAATCACTAGCTGGGGCAAGTACGTAGGCAGGTCAGTCCTGTGCACACGGTGTAGGCGAAGCAGGCACTGGTGGGGCAGGAGATGTACAGACAGCAAGAGAACAGCCATCTTGAGTGGCCTGACCACGCATATGTTAATTTAAAAAATAATTTATTGCTAAAAACTACTAATGATCATTTTTTGCCGGTGAAGATCCAAACTATCCTGAGAATTAAGGCAATGTGACACAGAGACATGGAGCATGCAAAAGCTGTTGGCAAATGGCACTAATAGACTTGCTTGACGCAGGGTTGTCACAGACCTTCAGTTTGTAAAGAATGCAGTTATCTGTGAAGTGCGATAAAGCAAAGTATGCCTGTACTTCCCCTCCAATGTAGAAATTTCCAGTATGCTCTCCTGACTCACTCCTCCTTCACCTGCACCAGCCATTCATACAGCTGTTTCCTGTTCCTTTGTGGTTCTGGTCACTAATTTCCCCTTAAGAGTACAAAGCCACCGACCTAATGAACCTTAAAAGCTTCCGCACAGCAAAGGAAACTATAAGCAAGACGAAAAGACAACCCTCAGAATGGGAGAAAATATTTGTAAACCAAGCAACAGACAAAGGATTAATCTCCAAAATATATAAATAGTCCATGCAGCTCAATATTAAAAAAACAAACAACCCAATCAAAAAATGGGCAGAAGACCTAAACAGGCATTTCTCCAAAGAAGACATATGAATGGCCAAGAGGCACATGAAAAGCTGCTCAACATCACTAATTATTAGAGAAATGCAAATTAAAACTACAATGAGGTATCACCTCACACCAGTTAGAATGGGCATCATCAGAAAATCTACAAACAGTAAATGCCAGAGAGGGTGTGGAGAAAAAGGAACTCTCTTGCACTGTTGATGGGACTGTAAATTGAAACAGCCACTATGGAGAACAGTATGGAGGTTCCTTGAAAAACTAAAAATAGAACTACCATATGACCCAGCAATCCCACTGCTGGGCATATACCCAGAGAACACCATAATTCAAAAAGACACATGCACTCCAGTGTTCACTGCAGCACTATTTACAATAGCCAGGACATGGAAGCAACCTAAATGTCCATCAACAGATGAATGAATAAAGAAGATGTGGTACATACATACAATGGAATATTACACAGCTGTAAAAAGGAATGAAATTGGGACAATTGTAGAGACATGGATGGACCTAGAGACTGTCATACAGAATGAAGAGTCAGAAAGAGAAAAACAAATATCATATATTAACACATGCGGAATATAGAAAAATGTTACAAATCATCTGGTTTGCAAGGCAGAAATAGAGACACAGATGAAGAGAACAAATGTATGGACACCAAGTGGGGAAAGCGGGAGGGGGAGGTTGGGGTGGGACGAATTGAGAGATTGGGATTGCCATATATACATTACCAATAAGAAAAAAAAATCAAATTGTACACTTTAAATATATGCAGTTTATTTTATGTCAATTGTATCTCAATAAAAGTTCTTAAAGGAAAAAAAATAAGAAAAACAAAAAACAAAAAAATATTTATATTTGCTTTCCTATTACCACCCCCCCCCCCAAAAAAAAAGAGTACAAAGCCATCAATTAAAAGCAGAAGTTGAGTGAAAGTTCTAGGCTTTTCAGAAACTCCTATATATGGTTATTATTTTTCTTCTGATGAATATTTTTGGGAATGAGGGGATGTCCTTCTTGCCATACTGTAACAGTAGCTGTAGCAAACTAGAAAGCAGGACCTTTTTACTCTGGAGTCTATTAAAACACTTACAGAGGAAGAGTGTCACCTACTGGCCAAGATGGACTAGGACATTGACCAAGTCTGCAGAGCAGGCTTCTTTCTGTTGTAGGTAGAAGTCTTTCTTCTTCCACTAGCATTTTCTTCAGAGCTAAAAGAGGATCTTTCCTGGAAAGAACTGACACCAATAACTTGGCTAAGCCTGCTTCCTTAGCTTTTGCATCTTAGAGAGGAAAAATGTAACACGGAGAGCCAAATGTGACTACATGTTGGATCTGTTTCTTTTACTTTAAACTTTGCTTCCCGTTGCTTTTGTTCACTAAAAGGATACTGTCTATACACAATGGCCTGCCTCTGGGAACTCGGCCCCTCTGCATGAATGTTAAACCAAAGTACCTTTGTTCAGGGAAACATCCTGACCCTGTCCACCTGTGGCAGCTGCAGGAAAGAAGAATTAACACATCCCCTCCCTGAGACTGGCCACTTCAGGGGACATTTGCAAATCTTATGGGCTTTTTACTTTACTTCCTCATCTCCTCCCCCCTTTATTCTTTAAAAGAAACTGGCATCGAAACCCAGAGAAAATGGTTAGTTTTGAGACTTTAGTCAGCCATCTTCTCGGCCTGCAGTCTTTCTGAATAAAGTATTCCTTGCCTCAACACCTTGTCTCTGATTTATTGGCCTGTGGTGCAGCAAGCAGAGAGAGCTGGGACTCAGCAACAAAAATACTCCTAGCTTCAGGCAGGACATGTCTTTGGGCTAAGGGAGCTGTGTGGAGAGAAGGGTCAGAATGTGTTCCTTGCCTCCACGCTGCTCAGCTGGCCAAGCCTCCTGAATCGTTATTCACTTTACTTATTGTAGGCCTTTTGGAGGCTTAGAGCCTGCTGTTCTGGGCATGGAAATGCAAGAGGAATCAGAAGAAATAGCTCCTCTGATGCACCACTGAAGGTGCATTAGCTCTTTCTTAAGAGTATGTTGTCAGTTTTTCAAATCCATTCCCAGTATGAGATTATGTTGCTTGACTTTACAATTAGGAGAAAATCCTCAATGTCCCTTTGAATAATGACTGCACTTGCACCCCTTCCACCTTCACTCAGTAGTAAGAGAGAACACAGACATAAATAAAGGAATTTCAGAGGATACAACTGTTGCCAACCGACAGCCTCAGGTATGTCTATTTGGGTAGAATTGAGAGCTATTAAGGTAATCCAATATTGTAATTGACAAAGTTAACCAGGAAGTATGTATGCATGCGTGTGTGTGTGTGTGTGTGTGTGTGTGTGTGTGTGTGTGTGTGTGTGTGACTTGCTCAGGTAGCAGGGAAGGGCTTCAATTTGGCCTAGACCTCTCAAATCTCTGCCTCAGGCTACACACTTTGTCTTTAGGTTGCTTCTCTCCAATTGATAGATGAGAGGACTCCCTTATTTACGTTAAGTTATTTTTGTCCTTTTTTCTTTCTTCCTTTACCACTTTGGGGGCCCACTTCAGGGCAGCGTAATGGACATTTTTTAGACTCACCTGGCTCTGTTTCGGTGACTGCTTAACATCTTTCAAATACGATGAATCCTTCCACTCTTTAGTTGCTGCTTTTTTTCAAGATTTAACTTTTACTTTGCCATTTTGTCAGCAGAAAATTCACTTCTCTTTTTTCACTTTCATGACATTCAGAATTACATGTTTTATTTTTACCCTCAAACAACTATGAAGTTTTGCTTTCTAGGAAAGTTGAAATGGAGACAAAAAATCTCAAATCTTGAAAATCGTAGAAAATAAGGTGAAGCCCCTTTGCCATTTTTTTACTTCCCATTGTATTAACCTCAGGATGAAAAAGAAAGTAATGCAGGAGGAGTGAGAGAAACTTTGGCCAGTAAATCACTATGTAACAAATAAGTTCCTAAATTTTTTGTTGTTGTTATTTAAATTTAAAACAAAACATCATAAATAAGTAAAGAAAACAAGGCTGATTCTCCCTGACATAACCTGGGCCTCACTGTTTTGCATTCTGAGCATGAGACAGAGATGGACAAACAAAGAAGCCCCGTAGAAATATGTAGACTAAATGAACAACTGAAGGTTGCTGGTTTCTGTGACATAAGCTTCTAAAGAGAGACAGCATCATCACTGAATTCCCTATACCCAACTCAGAAACTCTGAGCATAACAAATGTTCACCAGTATAAAAGAGCTGAACAATAAAAGACTGTACTGGCAAAATAAAACTTGTCTACTAAAGGTGAAACAACTGCAATTGGATAATTCCTCCACCTGCTTAGACAAAACACACTTTTGCTCTCAGCATCTGAGAGCTGCTGATACTTTTGATACCTGGGGACATGGGTCGGGAGAAAAAGAAGTCACCACTGAGAACAAGGGTTCTTCACACAAACACTCCAGGGGCAAGGGTGAGCGTCCTGGAAGATGAATTATTTTGCAAACAAAGAAACAAGCCCCTCCACAGTAGAATTCTGAAGCCCTCAGGATGTGGTGAGCCTGCCCTCAGGGAGTGAGCCCTAGAGAATATGGGTTAAGGACACTCTGTCATTCCAGAGGAAAAGTGCTACTAGAGGTGCTAACTACCTTGTGAGGGAAGCAGCGCTGGAAAATACAACTGATTTTCTTGGAATTAGAATCTTCACACCTACACACACCAGAAAAGAACCAGGATGCCTGCAGAGGGTATTGGCACAGCCTGTGCAGCACTATAGGTCTCCTGCAAGAAAATGGTGGGAAGAAAGGGTGACGTCTAGTATGTTCGTTCTGACCTTGTGGCCCCAGTAAAGACTAACCTCAGGAACCTGAATGAATGCATTCTAGAAAGAAGAGAAACACCCGAGAAGCTTGTTCACAGGTAATCATAAGCCTCTGCTCTGAATAAAACAGAAAACAAAACCACTCTTTGGTTCTAAACAGCATATTTACCATGCGTGGTCTGGTAATTACTTAATATAATACAGAAACCTATAGGGCTGAGGGACCCCAACTTCCTATGTATAAAGTAAGGATGGTAAAAATGTAGTTCAGAATCAAGGACAAATTTTGTTACTAACACACAGATGAGCAATATTTATACATATTAAAAGGTATACATAAGTATGTGCATATCTATGAATCTTTACATACCTACATATACTTCAGCCTTTAATTAGTTTCTCATTTAATTGATATCCATTTGGATTGACACATCCAAAGTTTAGTGGGAAAATTAAACTTCTATTGTAAATTAAGAGTTTAGATTGATTACATCTTCTCAGGTCAAACAGAAAATATCTAAATGAAAACACAAAGTAGAAGTGAAAGTAGAGGGAAATTTTCAGAAAATGGAAACTGTCTTCCCTATTTAAAAGCCATGCTTAGAAAGGATGTTATCAGAGAACCTACTCCCAAGGTTCCCCAGACGCCCGTCGCAGCCAGGCCAGCAGCAGCCTCGTTTGCCCCATGGCCTTCATATTCTCTCTACTAGCCGCCGCCCTCGTGGTGTTCAGCTACGGCCCTGGCGGATCTCTGGGCTGTGACCTGTCTCAGGACCACGTGCTGCTTAGCAGGAAGAACTTCGTGCTTCTGGGTCAAATGAGGAGAATCTCTCCTCGCTTCTGTCTGAAGGACAGAAAAGACTTCAGTTTTCCCCAGGAGGTGGCAGACGGCACCCAGTTCCAGAAGGCTCAGGCCACCTTTGTCCTCCATGAGATGCTCCAGCAGATCTTCAACCTCTTCCACACAGAGCACTCCTCTGCTGCCTGGGACACCACCCTCCTGGACAGACTCTGCACTGGACTCCATAAGCAGCTGGAGGACCTGGACACCTGCTTGCGGCAGGTGATGGGAGAGGAAGAATCTGCCCTGGGGATGGTGGACCCCACACTGGCCGTGAAAAGGTACTTCCAGGGAATCCACCTCTACCTGAAAGAGAAGAAATACAGTGACTGTGCCTGGGAAATTGTCAGAGTGGAAATCATGAGATCCTTGTCTTCATCAACCAACTTGCAAGAAAAGTTACACATTATGGATGGAGACCTGGGATCACCTTGAAATGATTCTCGTTGACGAAAATACCATAACACCCTTGCACATTCATCTTTGGTCATTTCAGAAGGCTCTTATTTCTGCTTTAGACACAAAATTTATTGAATTACTTCAGCCATTACTTTGTCAGTAGTAATAAGCAAGTCTATATAAATGTATTCAGCTGCAGGGTCATCAGTCCCTAAGCGATGACTGACCTGATGTTATTTATTTATTGTTTGCTTATTTATTTATTTGTTTATTTATTTATTTATTCCTTCTTGCATCTCTCATATTTACAATGTTTAGAAATTATTTATAAAATTACATTTCATCTGTACATTGTATTAAAATTTATAAAACATGTTTACCATTTCATGTTATTAAACCTGCACTTTGTTTTATCTATTAAATTCTTAACAAAGAAATTTGAGTTTGTTTACTCTAAAATCAAAATCCAAACCCTCATTTTGTAAGTGATATTGAAGAATGGATGGTAACATTTATTTACTCATTCATTCTATTCAGATTATACATATAAATTGAGTATCTAAATGACAGATCGTGTAATTGCCATCAAGAAATACAAGTGAATAAAGTAAATGCAATTCCTACTGTTTTTTTTTTTAAATTTTATTCCTACTGTTTTGAAACTCTCAGTCTTACAGGGAAGAGGACATTAAAACAGTATTATTGTTTATTTTATTTCAAGTATATTAAACACTGCAAAGAGAAGTAAAGAAAAATAATGTTCTCACACTGGAAGTTTTAGGTACAAATGATGCTGGAAAGGAAAAATAATATTATACAGTATATCCTTTCTAAGCTTCCTGGAAGACGTATAAGCGCAGAGTCCTATTGACAGCTGGAAATATGGGTCTTGAATAAAAAAATGCCAAAGGGGAAGTATTAATTTGAAATTATTGTGTATCTGGTAATAAGGGCATGGGGATGGATGTGGTCACTCATAAATAGAATGGACAATGAGAAGAGGACCTAAACCTAATCCTGCAGACCCTCAGCATTAAAGGTCAAGCAGAGGACGGTCTGCAACAGGCACTGAGGCAGACTGGCACTGCAGTTAGAAGGACACAGGGCTGAACAGGGGAAAGAAAACTGAAGGGAAGAAGTGTGTTTAAAAGAAGGACAGGTGCTAGCAGGACAGATGAGGACTGAACTGTCCCAGCAGACCTGAAGACAGATGCCACTGTGACCTTAGCAGGATCTGGTCTAGTAGAATTAAGGGGACAGAAACTAGATGGGAGTAGGTTGAAAAGCAAACACAAGAATGAGAATCAGGGGCATTGTGTATAGACAATTACTTTCACAGTCTTGTCTGTGCAGTGGAGGAGTGAAATAAGGTGGTACACGGAGGAAGCTGTGGGTTAACATGCCCATGCACATTTTTATTCATGTTTTCCAAGAATCATTTTCAAAGGATGGACGAATTGCTGCAAAACAGAAGACCATTTTTACTATCTGGCTTATTTGATTTAAACAATTGCTTAGTTAGATATTTGCTTTAATACATTGCTTATTTGGCTAAAAATTAATTTAGCATTGTTCTAATTAATATCACTTTGTAGTGAATTTCAATAGTAACCCATTTGCTTGCTAATGTAAATTCTTTTTTCAGTCAAGTTTTACAATTAAGTTTCATTTTCTTTTATCTGCTACTTCCTTTACTTTAGTTTTGTATTGGTAATTTACATTATTCTTCTATCATTTTATAATCTCTAATCATTGACATACATTTTCTGTAAATTATAGCCATATCCTTTCGATGGACACTTGTCTTTAATTTTTCCTGTGTACAAAGAGCTGAACAGTTCCTTGTATATTTCTCCAAGGGCTGTTTAGGACATAGAACCAAGCCTCTTCCTAGTCACATTCATCCCTCTTTAGAGTTTACATGTATTCAGTGCCCTTTCTTGTCCATCTCTTTTTACATTAAATTCAGTATTTCATTAGCAGGTTTTTTTTTCCTTTTTTGATCTATGATATGAGAATCCAAATTGCTTTCTGTTAGAGTGCCAGGCAATTTTTCTAGAACATTTTATTGAAACATTATTTCTTTCCTCATTAACAACAGGTACATCTTTAGCATAAATCTAATTCTGATAATACAATTATTTTTGAGATTTTTTGCTTTATTAATATGATTACTGAACTTTATTCACTGCTACACTTATTTTACTACAGCTACTTTAAAACTTGTTTAATGCTTCTGGTTGAGGTAGCCAACCAAGGTCAAGAATTCCTTTCTGTTTTTAAATATTATTGCTTGCATTATTTCCTGACTAGTTTTAGAGTTGTTCTAAGGTTAAGAGCATTGGCTTAATGAGAATCACAAACATTTGTGGATCCCCAAATGGCTAATTATAACAAAAAAGAGATATCCAATAAAAATGAATGAAAAAAAAAATGGTATCAGAGAATCTTTCCCCAAAAATCTAAGGCTAAGAACAATTACTAAGTAATATATGGGAAAAATTATAACATTAGCCAGGAAAAAAAGAACAGAGAGCAAGAGAGAGTTTAAGGATTGCCTAAATTGAAATTTAAGAAATGATGACAGAAATCCAAAGTATGAAACTTAATGAGTCATATATATCTCGCTGTATAGGATATGGTGTTGACCCACCCATTTGGCCAGTTGGTGTGTGTGTATATATATATATATATATACATACATACATACATATATATGTATAATTTTATTTTTCATTCATTTTGTTATATTGTTATATTTAATGTGAAAAACTTCTCCTACCTAATTTGGTACTATCACCTTGCCCTGAAAATCTCTGCAGTCATATCCTGTTTAATATTCAGAAGTTATTAACTTGTATGTTCCAAATTACTGGAGAAACAAGAAGCTGGGTTGGCAAAGCAGAGCTAGGGATGACAGAGCTGCTGCCAGCACTGAGCTGCCAGCCAACTGTGCGGAGGTCCTGCCCAGACTCTGGACTTTAGCAGCTCAAGACACATGTGATCAACTGGGGAAAGGATAAGGGATGACAGGGTTGCAGCTACGGTGGCCATGAGCTTCTGCAGGGGATCTTGGTGCATTGTCAGTGAGAGGTAGCTGAGGTTTGTTGGCTGCAGGAGTGAGAGTAGGAACACGGCCACGACCCAACCCTCTCCATCTGCCATGCCCTCCTCTGGAGAGAGCAAGGTCCTCCTGATATCCAGTGATGCACAGAAATGCAGTAAACAGAGGTAGGTGCAGCACCAACACTGCCTACATATCTACACGAAACAAGCAGGTAAGGAATCCAGGAGCTCATTGTATCAATGTTTAGGTGCATTTAAGTTCTGATTCCACTAGAAGAATAATGCACCAGTCATGTAATGCTCAACTGCTCAATAAACAAAACATCAAGAATTATGAAATACTAGTAGGAGCCAGAATTTGAACCCCCACTTCCTGCCCCACAACCAGCTACTATGGGACCTGGCCCCACCTACCAGCAGGCCAGCAAACACCACACAAGGCAGGGCCTGGCAGCCAACTGGGCCAGGGGCCAGCTGCCTATCAGTGTGCCCACAGTGGTAGGCCCCACCAAAACAGAAGGGTCCACACAGCACAGCCCACACAGGGGGCACTGCCAGAGCATATGGCTCTGGTGATCAAAGGAGAGTGTGTTCCTGGACCCCATAGGACATCTCCTACATAAGATCACTTCTCCAAGATCCAGAACTATAACTGATATACCTAATATGTAGAAATAAACACAGAGAATTAGGTAAAATGAGGAGACAGAGGAATATGTTCCAAATGAAAGAACAAGCCAAAACCTCAGAAGAAGAACTAACTGAAGTGGATATAAGTAATCTACCCAATAGTAGCTCAAAGTAATGATCAAAAAGATGCTCAACAAACTTAGGAGAAGAATGAATCAACACAGTGAGAATTTTAACAAAGACTTAGAAAATATAAAGAAGAACCCAAGAGAGCTAAAGTATACAATAACTGAAATAAAAAATATACTAGAAAGAATCAACAGTAGACTAGATGATACAGAGAAATGGATCAGTGAAGTGGAAGACAGAGCAGTGGAAATCACCCAAGCTAAACAGAAAGAATTTTAAAAAATGAGGATAGTTTAAGAGGCTACATTTACCTGATCAACTAATCTATGACAAAAAAGCCAAGAATACACAATGGGGAAAACACAGTATCTTCAATAAATGGTTGGGAAAACTAGGCAGTTATGTGTAAAAGAATGAAACAGCTATTTTCTTACACTATATACAAAAATAAACTAAAACGGATTAAAGACTTAAGTGTAAGACCTGAAACAATAAAACTCCTAGAAGAAAACATAAGCAGCATGCTTTTTGACATAGCAATATTTTGGGGGGATCTGTGGTCTCCTCAGGGAAGGGAAACAAAAGCAAAAATAAACAAATGGGACTACATCAACCTAAAGGCTTTTGTACAGTGAAGGAAACTATCAACAAAATGAAAAGGCAGTCTACTGAATGGGTTGCAAACAATACTTGCAAACAATATATTCAACAGGGGTAAATATCCAAAATATACAAAGGACATATACAACTCAACATCAATAAAATAAACAACCTGATTAAAAATGGGCAAAGGACCTGAACAGAAATTTTTCCAAAGAAGATATACAGATGGCCAACAGGCACATGAAAAGATGTTCATCACCACTAATCATTAGGGAAATGCAGATCAAAGACACAATTAGATACCACCTCACACCTGTCAGAATGGCTATTATTAAAAAGACAACACATAACAAGTGTTGGCGAGGATACAGAGAAAAGGGAACCCTTGTGTACTGTTGATGGGATTGTAAATTGGTGCAGCCACTATGGAACACAGTATGGAGGTTTTTCAAAAAATTAAAAATATAACTGCCATATGATGCAGCAATTTCACTCCTGCGTATTTACCAGAAGTTTTCTTTTGAAAAACCCTAATTTGGAAAGATATATGCACTTCAATGTTCACTGCAGTATTATTTACAATAGTCAAGATATGGAAGCAACCTAAGTGTCCACTCATATTTGAAAAAAAGAAAATGTGGCATACATACATGATGGAATATTAAAAAGTCATAAAAAGAAAAACAAATCTTGCCATTTGCAATAACATGGATGGTTCCAGAGCAGGGGTCCCCAACCCCAGGCTGTGAACTGGTTCCTAACAGGTCAATCCATGGTCTGTTAGGAATGGGGCTGTGCAGCAGGAGGTGAGTGGCGGGTGAGGGAGTGAAGCTTCATCTGCTGCTCCCCATTGCTCCCCACTGTTGGCATTACCACCTGAACCATTCCCCACTCCATCTGTGGAAAAATTGTCTTCCACGAAACCAGTGCCAAAAAGGTTGGGGAATGCTGATCTAGAGGGTATTATGCTCAGTGAAATAAGTCACAGAGAAAGACAAATGTTGCATGATCTCACTTACATGTGGAATAGGAAAAACAAAATAAAACAAAACAAATGAATGAAACAACCAAAACAAGACTCAGAGATGCAGAGAACAAATGAATGGTTGCAAGAAGGTGGGGGGTGGGGAGGTGGGGAAAATAGGTGAAGAGGATTAAGAGATATAAACTTTGTTATATAATAAGTAAGTGATGGGGACGTAAACTTTCAGCACCAGGAGCGTGGTCAACAATACCGTAACCACTTTATACGGGGACAGGTGCTTATTAAAGTCATGATTATCATTTCATTATGCTGCAAATGTCAAATCATGTAGTACATCTGAAACGATCACAGTGTTTTACACAGACTACATTTCAATAAACATTTTAAAAGTAAAATAAGAAAAAAAGAATTTGAAATGTTAGAAGCTTGGCAAATTAAATAGGTGTCACGTTTGTTACACTTACGTTACAAATGTGTTGGCTGGCCAAATTGGAGATCTTCTGGCACCTCCTGCGGAAAAGCATGGTGTGCTGCCACATTTCTGGTTTTCCGTCTCCAGCTGTGTTTTGGGACAAGTGCAGAACCACTGGCTGTGGAGGAGGCAATCAGAGCCCGGAAATCAGAGCCTGACTGGAGATTCAATAAAGGCAGAAAATAAACACTTCATATAATGTAACGTACACATCACCCCAATTCAGTTTTTAGATAACACTGCTGGTCAAACATAGAAATATTCTCAGGATGACAAGGTTGATTTGTAACAGATAAAGAAAGTGATGACCAAGTTAATGGTGCCATAAAAAGTCTGTCAGAAGGGAATGGTGCCTATTATGACTGGGACAAATGGGAACTGAGGAGAAGGAACTTATCATTATTTACTTATTTAAGATCGTCCTGGAGAAAGAATGCTCAGATTCCTGGCAGTCTCTCTCATCCCTGTGGACTTTGATATTCCCAAAATTGGTAAAGAGCTCAGGCTGTGCATTCAAAGGACACGGGTTTCAAAATGAGGCCAGGACCTTGGGAAAGTTATTTAATCTCTCCGTGGCTCTGTTTTCTCCTCTATAAAAATGAGAATAATGAAAGAAACTACATCAGCTTGTTTTGTTAACAGATGCAAAGGTCTGAGAAACTTGAGATACAATGGCGATAAAGGAATAGAGCAACACATTTTAACACATTAATTTTTAAAAACTCTGTTTAGCAAAGCATCATAAAATTTTTAAATACGTGATATTGAAGAACCTTATAATAGAGTATTAACATTTTTAATAATAGAAAGAGCTCAAGAAAGTCTAAGAATCCAATAAAAATCTGGGCAAAAGAATATTAAAAGGTGATTTACAGAAGCAGAAATAACTGAGTGGGTAACATACATATGCCAAATAATCAGCCTCCTAGTGATCACAGATTTTGCAAACAAATGAAATTTCAAGCGAAAAATTTGATGAACAGCAATAACAAAGATTACTTGGTGATAGTTGGGGTAAAAGTGCACAGTTACACAGAGTTGGTAGAAACATAAAAATTTCAAAGATTATTGGTGATTAGTTTAGTAACAGCTATCAAAAATTCTAAACCATCAGACCCAGCAAATATAGCAGTAGGTGTCTATCTTACAGAAATACTAAGTGAATACTCAAATTTGCTCATTGTCTAGCATTATTTATAAGAACAGAAATTGAAATCAGCTTCATGTGTGACAGTACAGGAATGGTTAGGTAAACCATGATTCCTTCACAGAATATTGTGCAGTCACATTAACTTAAATAATGTGAACCAATACTCACCAGTATCCAAGGATGTTCATATTATGAGTGTTTTCTCGAGAGAAAAAGCAAGTTAAGGGATAAGAGTACACATTGGTGAAAACTGATATCTAGCTATTCCTAACGATTAGGATTTTAGGAAATAGAAGGTAGAGATAAGATCATTTGACTTCCTTTTGTTTTCTGAAACCTACAGATTGTTTTTTGTTTACTTAAAAAAAATAAGCTATATACTTAGAATTGATTTTTTAAATACTGTTTCCAACATTTCTATTAGATTGAAGCAAGGGATGTCCATCTTAGCTCAGTATCCCACATGTTAGATACTGAAAAAAGAGCACCGTCTTTGCATCATCCGGAGAAAACATGGGGGAAAATGGCTGACTGGACTCTTTAAAAGGCAGAGGGAGAGCTGACAGCACTGACCACTTAAAACTTTAGATAGCAGTCAGAGCTGTCTACCAATTCAGAAAGAAGAGAATGCTAGTCATATTTCTCATTTCATAAATAAAATCTTTAAGATAACTTTATTTTTTTATTTTTTATTTCTTTCTTTTTGGGGGGGTACACCAAGTTCAATCATCTGTTTTTCTATACACATATCCCCGTATTCCCTCCCTCCCTCAACTCCCCCCCTACCCTCCCTTGAGTACCCCCCACCCTCCCCATCCCAGTCTTCTAAGGCATCATCCATTCTCGAGTTGAACTCTCTTTGTTATACAACAACTTCCAACAGGCTATCTATTTTACAGTTGGTAGTATATATATGTCTGTGCTACTCTCTTGCTTCGTCTCAGCTTCCCCTTCACCCCCCGCCCCCCCCAAACCTCGAGTTCTCCAGTCCATTCTTTGCATCTGCATCCTTGTTCTTATCACTGAGTTCATCAGTACCATTTTTAGATTCCGTATATGTGAGTTAGCATACAATATTTGTCTTTCTCTTTCTGACTTACTTCACTCTGTATGACAGTCTCTAGGTCTATCCATCTCATTACATATAGCTCCATTTCATCCCTTTTTATAGCTGAGTAATATTCCATTGTAGATATATGCCACATCTTCTGTATCCATTCCTCTGTTGATGGGCATTTAGGTTGCTTCCATGTCCTGGCTATTGTAAATAGTGCTGCAATAAACATTATGGTACATGTTTCTTTTGGGATTATGGTTTTCTTTGGGTATATGCCCGGCAGTGGGATTACTGGGTCATATGGTAGTTCTATGTGTAGTTTTTTAAGGAACCTCCAAATTGTTTTCCATAGTGGCTGTACCAACTTACATTCCCACCAACAGTGCAGGAGAGTTCCCTTTTCTCCACACCCTCTCCAACATTTGTTGTTTCCAGATTTTGTGATGATGGCCATTCTGATCGGTGTGAGATGATACCTCATTGTGGCTTTGACTTGCATTTCTCTGATGATGAGTGATGTTGAGCATCTTTTCATGTGTGTGTTGGCCATCTGTATGTCTTCTTTGGAGAAATGTCTATTTAGGTGTTCTGCCCATTTGTGGATTGGGTTATTTGCTTTTTTGGTATTAAGCTGCATGAGCTGCTTGTGTATTTTGGAGGTTAATCCTTTGTCTGTTGTTTCATAGGCAACTATTTTTTCCCATTCTGAGGGTTGCCTTCTAGTCTTGTTTATGGTTTCTTTCGCTGTGCAAAAGCTTTTAAGTTTCATTAGGTCCCATTTGTTTATTCTTGATTTTATTTCCATGATTCTAGGAGGTGGGTCAAAAAGGATCTTGCTTTGATGGATGTCCTAGAGTGTTCTGCCTATGTTTTCCTCTAGGAGTTTGATAGTGTCTGGCCTTACATGTAGGTCTTTAATCCATTTGGAGTTTATTTTTGTGTATGGTGTTAGGAAGTGTTCTAATTTCATTCTTTTACATGTTGCTGTCCAATTTTCCCAGCACCACTTATTGAAGGGGCTGTCTTTTTTCCATTGTATACTCGTGCCTCCTTTGTCAAAGATAAGGTGCCCATATGTGTTTGGGCTTACTTCTGAGTTCTCTATTCTATTCCATTGATCTTCCTATTTTTGTGCCAGTACCATACTGTCTTGATCACTATGGCCTTGTAGTATAGTTTGAAGTCAGGAAGCCTGATTCTACCAACTCCATTTTCCCTTCTCAAGATTGCTTTGGCTATTCGGGGTCTTTTGCGTTTCCATACAAATCGTAAGATGTCTTGCTCTAGTTCTGTGAAAAATGCCATTGGTAATTTGATCGGGATTGCATTGAATCTGTAAATTGCTTTGGGTAGTACAGTCATTTTCACTATGTTGATTCTTCCAATCCAGGAACATGGTATGTCCCTCCATCTGTTTGTGTCGTCTTTGATTTCTTTCATCAATGTCTTAAAGTTTTCTGCATACAGATCTTTTGCCTCCTTAGGCAGGTTTATTCCTAGGTATTTTATTCTTTTGGTTGCAATGGTGAATGGGAGAGTTTCCTTAACTTCTCTTTCTGCTCTTCCATTGTTAGTATATAGGAATGCAAGAGATTTATGTGCATTAATTTTGTATCCTGCTACTTTACTAAACTCATCAATTAGTGCTAGCAGTTTTCTGGTAGAGTCTTTAGGGTTTTCTATATATAATATCATGTCATCTGCAAAGAGTGACAATTTTACTTCTTCTTTTCCAATTTGGATTCCTTTTATTTCATTTTCCTCTCTGATTGCTGTGGCTAAAACTTCCAAAATTATGTTGAATAATAATGGTGAGAGTGGACACCCTTGTCTTGTTCCTGTTCTTAGAGGGAATTCTTTCAGTTTTTCCCCACTGAGAACGATGTTGGCTTTTGGTTTCTCATATATAGCTTTGATTATGTTGAGGTAATTTCCTTCTATGCCCATTTTCTGGAGAGCTTTTATCATAAATGAATGTTGAACTTTGTCAAAAGCTTTTTCTGCATCTATTGAGATGATCATATGTGTTTTATCCTTCAATTTGTTGATATGATGTATCACGTTGATTGATTTGAGTATATTGAAGAATCCTTGCATCCCAGGGATAAATCCCACTTGATCATGGTGTATGATTTTTTTAATGTGCTGTTGGAGTCTGTTAGCTAGTATTTTGTTGAGGATTTTTGCATCTATATTCATCAGTGATATTGGTCTGTAATTTTCTTTTTTTGTGACATCTTTGCCTGGTTTTGGTATCAGGGTGATGGTGGCCTCGTAGAATGAGTTTGGGAGTGTTCCGCCTTCTGCAATATTTTGGAAGAGTTTGAGAAGGATAGGTGTTAGGTCTTCTCTAAATGTTTGATAGAATTCGCCCGTGAATCCATCTGGTCCTGGGCTTTTGTGTGTTGGGAGATTTTTAATCACTGCCTCAATTTCCGTACTTGTGATTGGTCTGTTCATAGTTTCTATTTCTTCCTGGTTCAGTCTTGGAAGATTGTATTTCTCTAAGAATTTATCCATTTCTTCCAGGTTATCCAATTTATTGGCATATAATTGCTTGTAGTAGTCTCTCATGATGTTTTGTATTTCTGTGGTGTCCGTTGTTACTTCTCCTTTTTCATTTCTAATTCTGTTGATTTGCATCTTCTCCCTTTTTTTCTTGATGAGTCTGGCTAATGGTTTATCAATTTTGTTAATCTTCTCAAAGAACCAGCTTTTAGTTTTATTAATTTTTGCTATTGCTTCCTTCCTTTCTTTTCATTTATTTCCACTCTGATCTTTATGATTTCTTTCCTTCTGCTCACTTTGGGGTTTCTTTGTTCTTCTTTTTCTAATTGTTTTAGGTGTAAGGTTAGGTTGTTTATTCGATAATTTTCTTGTCTCTTAAGGTAGGACTGTATTGCTATAAATGTCCCTCTTAGAACTGCTTTTGCTGCGTCCCATTGGTTTTGGGTTGTTGTGTTTTCATTGTCGTTTGTTTCTAGATATTTTTTGATTTCCTCCTTGATTTCTTTAGTGATTTCTTGGTTGTTTAATAGTGAATTGTTTAGCCTCCATGTGTTTGTATTTTTTGCAGTTTTTTTCCTGTAATTGATACCTAGTCTCATGGCGTTGTGGTCTGAGAAGATGCTTGATATGATTTCCATTTTCTTGAATTTGCCGAGGTTTGATTTGTGACCCAAGATGTGATCTATTGAGATAACTTTATATAAAAGTAATGGTTTTAGCCTTGGATGTTTATTTCTTCCATATGAGTTTTCTTAGTATGAATGAATAAAAAGCACCTCTTGGCTTTTTCTTTCCAGATTCTTCTAAGTCTTGGAACTATATTTCTCCTCCTCTTGTTAGTGATCTGTTTCCTTTATAGAGCTGGAGCTTGCACCAAAAGGATTCTTGATTCAATATTCAGCTCCAAATTTACCTTTAGCTATTCCAACAGCTTGAGAAAACCTTCATGAGTCTCTATTCCAATCCTTAGGTACACTTTTGGCAGAAAATAGCATGGAGGGTCTGCTGGGATGTGGCTTATGGAAGAAAAAACATTGAACAAGATTGTCTGGTACAGACATAGCAAGATCTCCTAACTGCAGAGAATATAAATCTAAATGATAAGTTTTGATATTTATATATATATATATTCATAAACCATCACAACAATTAAGATAATGAAGATGCTTGTCACCCTCCAAAGGTTTCTTCATGCACCTTTGTAATCCCTTCCTCTTTCCCTTTCCAACCTCACCTCTCACCCCGCCAGACCTTTCTGTTCCTAAAGACAAGTTTGCATTTCCTACAATTTTATGTAATTGGAATAATACAATATGTGCTCTTTCTTTTCATTCAGCTTCAGCATTTTAAGATTTACCCATATGTTACCATGTTTCAATAGGTGATTGTTTTTATTGCTGAAAAATATTCCATTTTGTGGATCTATGATAATTCATTATTTGACTTGTTGATGGACATTTTTTACCCCAGAGTTTTTAAATAGGAATAAAGCTGCTCAGAACATTCATGTATAAGTCTTTATGAGGACATGTACTTTCATTTCTCTCAAGTAAATATCTAAGAGTAGAACATATCTATATCATATGGAAGGTATATGTTTTACATTTTAGGAAACTGCCAAACCATTTTCCAAAGTGGCTGTATGTACCATTTGACATTTCTATCAGCAATGGAGGAGAATTCCAGTGATGTCACATCCTCTCTAGTACTACTTATGGACAATCTTTTTAACTTTAGCCACTTCCATAAACAGGAAGTGGTATTTAATTGTGCTTTTTTATTTTTTAATATTGGTAACTAAATGACAGTCTTTATTTGGATCTCAACAGTTTTTCCACAAATGCCCTTCTTTTCCCATTCAAGGATCCAATTCAGGATATCATGTTGCATTTAGTAGGGTTTACCAGTGTTGATACCTCCAGTATTTAACAGTTTCTCAGTATTTCCTTGTTTTTTGTGAACTCGCCATACTTTTGAAGAGTATTACTTCCCCATAGTTTTTTTTTTAATTGTGCTTTTAATTTGTATCTCCTTGGTGACTAATAATGTTGAGCAACTTTTCACATCTCTATTTCACATTTATACATGCACATCTTCCTTGAGAAACTGCTTGTAAAAATCTATGAAATCAGTGCAAAATACTTTACAGAAAAAAATTTAAAGAATTTAAAGAACTTCCATTCTTCTGTCCCAAATTTTGCCTGAGTTGTGAGGTGACTTGGGTCTGGACAAGAGACACATCTTAATGTTTCTCCAACAAAAAACAAGTGCTTCCCGAGGCGAGAGAATCAAGATGGCAGAGTAGGAGGACGTGTGCTCACTCCCTCTTGCAAGAGCACTGGAATTACAACTAACTGCTGAACAACCATCAACAGAAAGACACTGGAACTCACCAAAAAGATACCCACATCCAGAGACAAAGGAGAAGCCGCAATGAGATGGTAGGAGGGGCTCACTCGCGTTAAATCAAATCCCATAAATGCTGGGTGGGTGACTCACAAGCTGGAGAACAGTTATACTGCAGAAGTCCTGAGGGTTCTGAGCCCCACATCAGGCTTCCCAACCTGGGGGTCCAGCAACGGGAGGAGGAATCCCCAGAGAATCAGACTTTGAAGGCCAGTGGGATATGATTGCAGGACCTCCCCAGGACTGGGGAAAACAGAGACTCCACTCTTGGAGGGCACACAAAAAAAGTGTGCTCACCAGGACCCAGGGAGAAGGAGCAGTGACCCCATAGGAGACTGAACCAGACCTACCTGCTGGTGTTGGAGGGTTGCCTGCAGAGGTGGCGGGCAGCTGTGGCTCACCGAGGAGACAGGGACACTGGCGGCAGGGGTTTTGGGAAGTGCTCATTGGCGTGAGCCCTTCCAGAGTCCACCATTAGCTCCACCAAAGAGCCTGTAAGCTCCAGTGCTGGGTCTCCTCAGGCCAAATGACCACCAGGGTGGGAACACAGCACCATGCATTGGCAGAGAAGCAGAGTAAAGTGTCACTGAGCTCCACACACCAAATCAGATTAAAGTTTTACTGAGCTCCATCCACCCAGCCCAACCCACCATCAGTCCTCCCATCAGGAAGCACACATGAGCCTCCTAGACAGCTTCCTCCACAAGAGAGCAGACAGCAGAATCAAGCAGTATCAGCAGTATTTCATCTTGTGGAACTGAAAATCACAGCCACAGAAAGAAAGAGAAAATGAAAAGGCAAAAGACTTTGTACCAGATGAAGGGACAAGATAAAACACCAGAAAAACAACTAAATGAAGAGGAGATAGGCACTCTTTCAGAAAAAGAATTCAGAATAATGATGGTGAAGATGATCCAGGACTCTGAAAAAAGATTGGATGCAAAGATCGAAAAGTTGCAAGAAAAGTTTACTAAAGACCTAGAAGAATTAAAGAACAAACAGAGATATGCAACACAAGAACTGAAATGAAAAATGCACTAGAAGGAACCAACAGCAGATTAACTGAGGCAGAAGGGCGAATAAGTGACCTGGAAGACAGAATGGTGATCATCACTGATGCAGAAAAGAATAAGGAAAAAAGAATGAAAAGAACTGAAGACAGCCTAAGAGACCTCTGGGACAATGTTAAACGCATCAACATTCGCATTCTAGGGGTCCCAGAAGGAGAAGAGAGAGAGAAAGGACCTGAGAAAATATTGGAAGAGATTCTAGTTGAAAACTTCCCTAACATGGGAAAGGAAATAGCGACCCAAGTTCAGGAAGTGCAGAGAGTCCCAGGCAGGATAAACCCAAGGAGAAACAAGCCAAGACATATAGTAGTCAAACTGACAAAAATGAAAGACAGAGAAATGTTATTAAAAGCAACAAGGGAAAAACAGCAAATAACATACAAGGGAACTCCCATAAGCTTAACAGCTGATTTCTCAGCAGAAACTCTGCAAGCCAGAAGGGAGTGGCATGATATATTTCAAGTGATGAAAGGGAAGAAACTACAACCAAGAATACTCTACCCAGCAAGGATCTCATTCAGATTCAATGGAGAAATCAAAAGCTTTACAGACAAGCAGCAGCTAAGAGAATTCAGCACCACCAAATCAGCCTTACAACAAATGTTAAAGGAACTTCTCTAAGCGGGAAACAGAAGAGAAGAAAAGGACCTACAGAAACAAAAACAAAACAGTTAAGAAAATGGTAATAGGAACATACATATCGATAATTACCTTGAATGTAAATGGACTAAATGCACCAACCAAAAGACACAGACTGGCTGAATGGATACAAAAACAGGACCCATGTATATGCTGTCTACAAGAGACCCACTTCAGACCTAGGGACACATACAGACAGAAAGTGAGGGGATGGAAAAAGATAGTCCATGCAAATGGAAATCAAAAGAAAGCTGGAGTAGCAATACTCATGTCAGATAAAATAGACTTTAAAATAAAAAATGTTACAAGAGACAAGAAAGGACACCACATAAAGATCAAGCGATCAATCCAAGAAGAGATAACAATTATAAATATATATGCACCCAACGTAGGAGCACCTCAATACATAAGGCAAATGCTAACAACTAAGCAAGAGGAAATTGACAGTAACACAATAAGAGTGAGGGATTTTAACACCCCACTTACACCAATGGACAGATCATCCAGACAGAAAATTAATAAGGAAACACACGCTTTAAATGACACAACAAATCAGCTTGATTTAATAGAAATCTACAGGACATTACATCCAAAAAGAGAAGATTACATGTTCTTCTCAAGTGCACATGAACATTCTCCAGGATAGATCACATTTTGGGTCATAAATCAAGCCTTGGTAAATTCAAGAAAATTGAAATCGTATCAAGCATCTTTTCTGACCACAACGCTATGAGATTAGAAATCAATTACAGGAAAAAAACTGTAAAAAACACAAACACATGGAGGCTAGACAATACGCTACTAAATAACCAAGAGATCACTGAAGAAATCAAAGAGGAAATCAAAAAATACCTAGAGACAAATGACAATGAAAACACAACGATCCAAACCCTATGGGATGCAGCAAAGGCAGTTCTAAGAGGGAAGTTTATAGCGATACAATCCTACCTCAAGAAACAAGAAAAATCCCAAATAAACAATCTAACCTTACACCTAAAGAAACTAGAAAAAGAGGAGCAAACAAAACCCAAAGTGAGTAGACGGAGAGAAATGATAAAGATCAGAGCAGAAATAAATGAAATAGAGACAAAGAAAACAATAGCAAAAAGCAATAAAACTAAAAGCTGGTTCTTTGAGAAGATAAATAAAATTGATAAACCTCTAGCAAGACTCACCAAGAAAAAGAGGGAGAGGACTCAAATCAATAAAATTAGAAATGAAACAGGAGAAGTTACAATGGACACCGCAGAAATAAAAAACAAGTGCTTCCCATCTGTTATTTCTGGGAAACAGATCTGACTGGTCCAGGGGTTGCTGGGCAGTTTCAAGGAGCCCACATCATGCTGTCTTCCCTGAGGTGTGTCTGTAGCACCTTCAGTACAAAGGGCCCAGGATGTTTGGGATGAGACCCTCTTGGAGAAATTCTGCATTGGACATCATCAGTAGCTGAAACAGCTGGAGATGTGTTTCGGACAAAAGAGAGATTTAGAAGAGAACTTGCTAGAAGTGAGAATTCAAGACTGGTTGTGAAGAGTTACTTTCAAGAAATGAAACTTTCCCTAAAGGGGGAAGGATACAGACCCCGTGTTTAAGAAATTGTTGCAGTGGAAATCAACAGGTGCTTTCTCTTCATTAACAAACTTGTAAAAGAAATTAAAGAAAAAAAAGGAAGAGAACTTAGCTTTCACTGAACAGTAACAAAATGATTCTTACAAAGTTCAGTTTTTTGTGCATTTTAGAAGTTGCTTTACCAACTGAAAACTGAAGCCTAGAATCAACCAACAATGGTGACCTTAAAAGCAGAGAAATATGAATTGTATTCAGTAATCATAAGCCTGACAGGTTTAAGTTTGTTATCACATAATTATTTTGTATATGGTATGTATATCTTATAGGTCAAAATGTTCTCATTACAATGTATAAAAATAAAATTTTATTTTGTAAACACATATACAATTTCTCAAAAGTTATGTGCTCATGTGTTCAATTTTTGTAGCTAAATCAATGCACATACAAACTGCAATGGAGCTGATGTTTTTCCATGTGAGACCTACACTGGAAACAAGGAATACCTATATTTCCCCAGGCTGATTTTTGGGCTGAATCTCAGTGAAGCATCTTTGTTCAGGACCAATGGACACATTAAGTTCTTGGGAAGAGGGAGAATCTCCAGGCACCTGACAAAAGTCAAAGAATGATAGGCCCACACTTTTATGGTAACATATTTGAGGATATGGACCAATAAAGAGCTGGACATGCTTTTATAGACAAGAACTTTCCTAGGAGACTGCAACAATAAACCAGCAGTGCTTGAGTCACAGACTTGGGGCGCTCTCATCCACTGTATATTGATTCTATTCTGATATTGCCTCTTATCTAAACTTATGCCTTTGGTTATATCTATAAAAGAAAGATGGAAATACATGCAGACAAGCTGCAGTTTAGAAAGCACTATTAAAAAGCACATGTGTTTATAGCCACATCCATCCCAAGTGGAAAATGCTTAGTATAGGACAAAATCCTGCAGAGATAATGGCTGGAGAGTGGGAATGCAGTCAGTGCCACCTGACTATTCATATGGGCAACAAACATCCTGGGCAAAAACAGGTGTGAGTATGGGTCGAATTTGAGTTAGCTGGTCTATAATGCAATCTGTATCATTCATACATGGGTACCTTGTATATGTGTGTGGGAGGGGGGAGTTCATGTGTGTGCCTTTGTTCTTGCGTGTGTGTTGAAAGCTACTGGGATACAGCAGCAAAAAGAACCAGTGTCTACAAGGAAATAGTGTATAAAAAGCACTTAGAATATTAAGATTTTGTCAGCTTTTTTTAAATGTCTGAAAGTGTTGTATGTTTCTTTTTTTTTTTTTTTTCTGGCTTTGAGGAATGTTACTCTCTTAAGGCCTGAAGATAAGTTACTCTGCCCAGAAAATGGGATGGGGAAGCTATTGTTGAACTCTACTGCTGAAGCAACTGCTGAGTTGCGAAAGCTTACAACAGTTGAAATGTTGCAGTTTTGAAAGCTTCTGAATGACATAATGTGCTAAACAACGTAAATCTGAAATCTTACATGGATCAAAATATTTCTGCTCTGATTATCTGATGATGTATATACGTCAAGTTTTCCATACTGTATTATTTTTTTGCTTGTTTTCTTTTTAAGGGAAAAATTTCATAAAAACTCTACTTTAAATTTGAATTTAAGAGGATTTCAATTTGAAGCAGTAGAGGGCAGAGTAACATTAGTCATAGAAGGCACTTGCTCACTTTGTCAACAGTAAGCAAATAAATTAACTCCAGGTATTCATGTGTCTTAGTGCATTTGGTTAGTTAACATAACACCATGTTATGTTCATCCTTAATGAACACAATTAAGATTTTTTTTTTTTAACCAGCACTCAGCCATTCAAAAATGCTTCTTAGCAAAGAGACACTAGAGGACAAAGATAAGTTATTAAAATCAAAATGGAAAAAATTCCAGAACTTCCCTTAAAAAACAATTATATTGGATATCTGATACGGTCAGATTAGGTAGTAAATAATGACACAGGCTGACACTGCCACTTTAAAGCTCACCTTTTCCTCTTCATTTTACATTATTTACTTATTCTAGATTTTTGTAAATCTATTTTATTTTTTAAATAGAATGGCACTTGGAAGATTTTTGTACATTTTTTTTCTAAGTTAGCATAATTGATAAGGCAATCAGTAACATGGAATTTTTTATTTTATTTTATTTATTTATTTATTATTTTTTGGGGGGTACACCAAGTTCAATCATCTGTTTTTATACACATATCCCCATATTCCCTCCCTCCCTTGACTCCCCCCCACCCTCCAACTACTGCAAACAATTCAAAGCAATCTATTCATCAGTACTTAACATGATAAAAACTTTCATCTTAAATATTTTGATGTGATATTTATAAAAAAAGAAATCATATGCATCATCTTTTAAAATTCCAAATTAATGGGAAATAAACAGAAACACGAGAACAATATCAAGCAGGTTTCTTAATAAACAGGAGAAATGATATACTGGAATCCAGGCATACCTCAGAGATCTTGCAGGTTCAGTTTCAGACCACTGCAATAAAACCAATATTGCAATAAAGTGAGTCACAGGAATTTTTTGGTTTCCCAGTGCATCTAAGTTATGTTTACATTATACTGTAATCTATTAAGTGTGCAATAATATTATGTCTAAAAAATAATGCAAATACCTGAATTAAAAAATACTTTATTGCTAAAAAATGCTAATCATCATCAAGAGCCTTCAGTGAGCCATAATCTTTTTGCAACAGTAACACTGCAGATCACTGATCATGGATCACCATAAAAAATATAACAATAATGGAAAAGTCTGAAATATTGTGAGAATTACCAAAATGTGACATAGAGACACAAAGTTTGAAAAATGGTGCTTATAGACTTGCTCAATGCAGGGCTGTCACAAACCTTTTGTAAAAAATGTAGTATCTGCGAAGCACAATAAAAGAAGATACGCCTGTATTCTCCCTAAAAATTAGGTCAAAGACAACAATGCCTATTTTCCCTTCTGCTATTTAATATTGTGGTGGAATAATAACAAATTAAGACTATATGGAGCAAACAAAAGCAAAATTATTATAATAAATAGAAAATACAGTTCCTTCGGGTAAAAGTAAGACTACCTTTGAGCCCTGTTAATGAACACTCCAGCATAATCTAACCACTCTTGAGTCCTCTATCACCATGGATTGGTTTTGCCCGTTTCTGAACTTCTTATAAATGAAAATACACTTCAGATACTTTATTTATATCTAGTTTTTTCACTCAATGCTATGTCTGTGAAATCATCCATATTGTTTTGTGTGTTAATAATTTATTATTTTCATCATTATGTTTTTTGAATAGCTCCAAATATATGTGTCAATTCTAGTATTAATGTACTTTTGCTTTCTTTCTTTGGCATGTGTGGCGGCTACTATGATTAATGCTTCTGTGAGCATACTTGGATGTCTCTTGTGGTGGATCTAAGCAATACTTTCCGTTGGATATATGCCCAGAGGTGGAGTGGCTTTGTCACAGGGTACGTGTATACATGTTTATCTTTATAGAAACTACTAAGCACTTTCCAAAAGTCTTTAATAGTTTATATTCCCATCATCAACTATGGTTGTCAGTATTTTGAATTTTTTAATTTAATATGTTTAGCTTTAGCTATTCTGGAGTGTGTTGTGGTATGACCTTTTGGCTTTAATTTGCATCCCATGAGCAGTCACGATGTTGATCGTTTTTTTCAAGTTTACTGATCGTTTGGATATCCTCTTTTGTGAAGGGTGGTTTCACAAAGTGTGAAGATACTTTCTCATTTTTTTGTTGATACTGAAACACATATTTTTAAAATATGCAAGAAAGCTACAGATGTAAGTAAGCTAGAGATGCAAGTAAGTTCATAATCTTCTGAGTTTCTAAACTGGTTGGTCTGACAACATCACAATGGTCTTCGGGACTGCCGTGGGATCCTTCTGATGTTCTTTGTAGAGTCTGTTGTAGGTTCATACTCCCTGCAGGTAAGAGATCTTGGGTAATTCTGTACCAGAAGTCCTTTGCTCAATGTCTTTCTTTCCTAAGTTGCATCCCAGAAGTTCTTCCTTCATGTTAATTTCATCCAAGAGCATCCCTTCTGATTGGAATACACATGTAGAGAAATTTCTGCTGTAACTTGTTCAGCAATTGCTGGAAGTGCTAAAGGTAAGTTTGAAGCAAGATGTTGAGTTAAAGGAGTCCTTTTTATTGAAAATATTTGCTCTAAAGAGAAAATAAGTTAATACCAAGAGGTGCAGAAACATAGATCAAAGATCTAGAATAGTGCTGGAGAAAACAGCACTATGAAAAACCATGAAGAAGACATCAGCATCCGGGCAACAATTACTTACTCTTATTTAAAGTTGTATCAGTGTTTTTATTCATTAAATGAGAAACATATATTAAAATTTTCTTATTTATATATTATGAGGAAAATATGATTTCCATCCAAAATTCTGTCAGTCCCACCTTCGCCTTTTAACAGATTCCAGTGAAGTGGTTCCTCCACACTGTCCCTGGTGATACAAAGGCAGGAGTCATCTTCTAGTACCAACTTTGGGAGACTGAAGATAAGCTTCCTTTTCTTCAGAAAAACAGAAATACTGGACACAATGTAGAAGAGTCTATTTTAAACACATTGCTAAGAAGAAAAGAAAAAAAAAAGGGAAAGGTACCTAGGTTCCAAAAATTAAAATGGAGTTTAAACATCTCATTTCTACCCTCCATTCCCTCAAATCCTAATCTCTAGGAATAATGAAACGTCAGTTTTCCCCAGTGTGATCATTCTTATTCCTTAATTTGCTTTTTCATTCAACGTCATTCAACATGTTATGAACAAGCTTGGAATTAGGTGAATATTCTTTACCTAAATGAATTTAACTGTTGTGTAGTGTGTAGTATTCCGTAATATGAACGGATCAGTGTTTACTTAACCAATCCTCTATAATAGCACATTAATTTGACCACAATTATCCTTTATATAAACAGGGCTGCAGTAAGTAAGTTTGTATTCACATTTGGGCATGGGTATGGACAGAATATTTCTATAATATAAGTACCTAGAACTGCATTTGGTGAGTCTGGTGGTTCAAAAATTTTGGTAATTTTTACCAAATTAATTACTGATATTTGAAAAATTTTGTTTTCTACTGTGTATAGGTGTGGGTTCTCACCCCAACCATCACTAAGCTGTCTTGTTCTTTATCAGATTTTTTATTTTTATGAAAAATCCATGATCACGAGGAAGGCTGATTACTTGGTCCATGTATATTATCTACTTGTAGCTATTTCTGCTTTTGAAAATTACCTCACTATTTCTTACTCATGTTGATAATGGGTTAAACTTTTTTGAGCTCTTTTTATATTAAGAATATTATTCTATTGCATGTTTTAAGATTTTTTTTCATGTCTTTAAATTTTCTTGATAGTTCTTTACTGGAGAGACTTTTGTTTTTAATTCATGTATTAAAATGTGTTGCTCATTTCCTTTTAGCTTTGGGTTTCACATCACTCAGGAAGGGCTTTCTCATCTGAAAACTTAAAAATACACATTTTTTCTAGTATTTAATAGGTTTGTTTTTGTTTCATATATTAATAACCATAACCATTCAGTGATTTTACACTCACTTAACAGCTGGATGACCTGAGACACAGAGAGGCAAAGTAACATTCTCATGGCCATAAAGCAGCGTATGGCAGAGCTGGTATTGAAACCCAGGTGGTCTGCCTTCATACAGCAAATTTCATTTTGTGTATTATGGGAAATTTGGAATCTAATTTTTTCCTAGATATCCTATTTTCCCAACAACATTTAATGCATCAGTCAAGCTTTCCCCATTTAGTTTAAAAACAACCATTATTCAATTATCAGTTCTCATATATACATCAGCATATGCCAAGAATCTTAAAGCAGTTTTGTTTATTTTTTGTGCCAGGACCAACTTTTAAAATTCCAATTAAAAACATTTTCTTTCTCTTTAATGAAAAGTTATATATATGTCTCAACAAAAGATATGTTTTTGCAAAGGCATGTGAAAATGCAATTCAGATCGTGTGGGAATCAAACCCCAGAACAAAACTTAAAATCCATCTTTCCCAGGCTCTTCCATCTGGTTTCTGCTCACCCTGTCCTGCATCCTATTCCTCCAGCCCCTGAATTGCAGAACCCCTCAAGATATTTTCCCTTTACCTCTCTTTCTAAATCCCTGGAGACCCTCTCTTCAAATCTTCTCTGACTACATGAAGAGTTTGCCCATTTTTTGATTCCTGCCCCTGCTTTGCTGTTTTCTTCCTTTGTGTTATGAAAACTGCTCTATATTTTTTTCTGGGGCAATTTCTGCATCCCTTTCTATGCTTTATAAACATGCATAATGCAGCACAGCAAAAGACCAAAAACTAAGCAGGGAGATGTACAATCTTTCTTAGGGGGTACCTGAGAGGGAGAGGCTGTTAATACTCATTCATTTGACTTTTACTTTGGTCTTGTTAATATTTCAATGTATATGAATTTGTATATTGCTTGTATCATATATTTAAATAAATAAATAAAATGAAGACTTGGAGCTGATGAGGGAGAAAGGCGAGGAGGTCTACAGATGATTCTGACTTACAGCTACCATTGAATGGCACTGCTCAGGGTGCCTAAGGTAATTCTGGCAGTCATTGTGGAAGGTGGGATCCTGGTCCCCTTCACTTCAGAGGACACGGCATGGAGTTTCTATGGCCTGATCTCTACTCTTGAGAACAGATTTCTGAGTGTTATTCTCAATAGCACTGCAATAGTAAGTTCCCCTTCTTAACCCTGGGATATCAAATCATATTGCTTGTGTGGGTACCAGAGAGAGTCAACATTCACTCCCACATGTAGAGACCCAGGGTCTCCTTCTTTATTCTTTCATTTTCCTTATTTCCTTAAATTTTTAGCAAGTTTTTTTAATGGATAGGAAGCCCCTCCTGATTTCCTCCCTGATATCCTCCTTCCAAGGCTTATTCCTTGGAAGGTCCTCTAAACTTCCAATTTTGGTTCCTCACTGCTTAGGAGGGGGTCCTCTCCTTTCTTCCTCTCCTACCCCTAACACATCTTCAGCTGTCCACCTGCTGATGAGGTCCAATGAGGAATTTTTCCATCCAGGTCTTATCCCAAATGGCATGATGATCCTCTGTGCTGCAAGGCTGAAAATCTGCTGGTGCTACTCACAAAGGATACAGTGGCCTGGTCTTTTGTCCATGGCTGACTATCTTCCATCAGCCTCTGAGGGAATCTTAAGTCTTTGCTATTCTCCAGGCATAAGAGAAGCAAAATTCGCATTTGGTACAGAAGCTGTAAGGTCTCCTTCTTGTGTAGATTATACCCCTGAGTCTGAGCCCAGCTCAGGGATAACTGAGGCTTGAGTAGAGATAGTACCCTGGTAGGGGTATATCTACTTCTTCAAAAATATGTTATTCGGTATGGGTTTTGTGGTAAATTCAGGATAGTATATCATCATCTGAATTGCCTAAGTATATTTATATAATAAATGTATTATAATTTATATTCTTCCCTTGTGTACAAAAGATGCCTAGCTTGTGCCTAAATAGGGTTGCCCTTGGATGCATACCAGTGTGACCTGTGTTAGGGGTCTTAGAGTGGGCTCACAGGGATCCATTTGCATGAGACAACAAGGGGCCTCCTAAGAAGAACCCATGCTGAGGAGCACAACCTGATCTAATCAAAATAATTCCACTTGGGAGTAGCGGGTCAAATCTGACAAAAAGCCATGGGGTTCGACATTAGTATCTCCTGTGGCCCAACCCTTACATCATGTCCCTGAATGCTGTGAAAGAGCAGGACAGTTAGTGTTTTTTGTTTTCATTTGATTTTTTGTTTACTTTCAATATGTCAGGGATTAATTAGTTGCAAAAGACAGCACATGACAATCTGAAAGAAACACTTTGAGGAAGAAATCTCTCCTCTGGAATCTTACACTCTACCCCTCGTGTATATAACACCGCATGTGATTTTTGATGTTCAAGGCCTCAGATATGAACCCAAGTGCTCCAGGAAACTTTGTGATGGAACCTACTGATGGAAATTCTAACATCCTCTTTCCACGGGACCTTTGATCTTGTATCTTCTGAGACATTTCCCTGTAGAATGCTACAACTGAATCCTGAAATGTCCAAATTCATTTCTTTGCCCTTCTAATTTCAATCCATAGCAGAAATCCACTTAGCTAGAGGCATTTGGGGGACATTTCTGTTATTTTATTCATTTTAGCCCCTGAATGCTATCCCACCCGCAGAGAGTGTGTCCTCTTTCCCCTCCCCCTCTAATAGACAAAAAATGGGTCCTTCAAGGTATTTTTCCTATAATAGAACAATTTGCTCTGGAAATACACTTATTTCCTTCCCAGTTCCTTTTTCTCCTCCACTTGTCCCTCCCTCCCAAGGAGTGAGAGTAGATTAGGAGATGTTACTTTAAAAATGTCTGCAATAGTGAGTAATACACCAACTGAGAATTCAGTTCTTAACGCTCTCAAACTAATTCTGTTTTGATCAGATTGACAACCACATTGTTCATCTGACATGAACCCAAATGAATCTCTGTTATTTAGAATAATTAAATTTCTCCAAGGGATCTATGCCTTATTTAGTAAAAGGCTTATACTGAAATTTAACTTGGAATAAATTTCACTTAAGCAATGTGCACTTAGCTGTCTAACATAGAAAAAGTTACATGATTTATGGGTCAGGGGAACCCTCCTTTTGTTCTACTGAAACCTCGCTCCACCCTTGCGAAGAGGTACATGTCTCCACCTTCAGTGACGAAAACTTAGCTGAATGGGTTTCCACACTTCTAAGAAGCTGGATTCCTCTTGCATTTAAGGTAAACCCATGGGACTGTTTTTGTGCTATGATCCCTTCCCTGCATACTTGTAATGTGACTCTGGCTATTTATCTCTAAATACTCATTACATGCTGGCTATGTCCTGCCTTTCCATAATATTTCAGAAATACAATCCAAAGAAATGAGTAAAATTGTCATCAAGTCTTTACTAATAGTTGGTAGAAAAACTGATCCAGTGGCCACTGGTTTTGGACAATAACAAGTTGCCTTTTGAATAGAACAATGGCAAGAGAGTTACACCTGATACAACTATAAAATTAAGCCATTTATACCATTTGCATGTATTGTTTTCATAATTCTCCAACATACTAAGCTTTCTATAAACTAAAAAAAATTTCAAGTTGGTACCAGTGGTTTCTATCAATATGTTACTTAGCAGTTGAAAGCACGACTAACCATCACCAAGCTGACAGGGATCAAAGGACTACGAACGGTGAAATCAGAAAAGGATTGTCTAAGAAACCAGAACAATGAGAAAAGAGGCTCCTGCCTGGACTTCTGCCCTACATATCATGCCATTATTTTATTGTGCCTTTAATATACAAGGATAAAAACTACCCTTTCATCAGAGAAAGACAGATACTTTACTTTTTACTCCAAGAAGTAGCTTATCCAAAAATCCCATCCAGGAAATGTAGAGAAACTAAAAAACCAAAATAAAAACTTTACCCCTTAGCAGACACATGTAAACAAGACTTTCTCACCTCCAGACAGTCTCCTCACATGTACAACTGCCCACGACACTATGGTACTGATATATCCCTTCTTTCTTTTAATACCACATTTTTAATTTCTTTATTCATTCAATATTTAGATTGTTCCTGTTATGTGCTCAGGTAAAGAGTTAAGTCATTTGCCTACTGTGAAGTAGCTTACTCTAGTTGGAAGAAAGAGAAGTAATTGATCATAGTACAGTGTAGTTTGTGACATGGTAAGAGTTGTGATCTGGAGGGGGAGAAAAAGATTCAGAGAAATCAGACGGTAAGGGCTTTCAATAAAGGGAAAATTTTTAAGTGAGTCATTAATAGCAAGAATGAGATATTAACACATATTAGGAAAAGAATATGTATCAGGCCAAGGAAACAGAATGTGAATTTGGGTTTTCTACGGTCCTAAAGGTAAGTTCTGTTTACTATGCTACTGGAGGTCAGGTGCTGAGAACACAGACTTTGAGACAAAAATTACCATACAAGGAGTTTATTAAGGAGTACTATGGGGTCAACCCTTAAGGGAAGAGAAGCAGGAAGATTGGGACAGGGAATGTGAGTTGCAGTGCAGTTACAAAGTGACCTTGGCCAATTACAGTGAGGGGCTCTGAAGCTGGGTGGAGTAAGGGGTCTGAGCCTTTATATCTCTACATTGACCAGTCATTAAATACAGGCAGACCTCAGGAAAGGGGAGAAAACTTGGGCTAAACGCCACAAGCAATTCCAGGAATGAACCGCAAATCTCTTTATTTACCAAACAGCTATTCATCTCAATAGAGATTATGGAATCACTTGCCATCTTTCACCTTGCAATCCTCTATCTTTCAGAAGTTTGGTTTCCTTTGTGTCCACAACATATTTTTTGTCCAATCAGTTACTGCTACAGTTGTAGTTTTGATTTCACTCAACCACAGGCATGAGAATCAGAAACTCTTACAGAAAGAAACTTGGTTTGGACCATTTTCCTTAAAAGGCAGTTATTGTTATGGGGTGTAACTGGGATATTACAGTCTCTACATACAGCTTCTTTAAGAGCGGAAAAGACCATCTAATCTGCTGCTGTGAAAAGGCAGTGACAGAAAAAGACTACCCTTACCAACTACCTCCTATCTATAGGATGCTCATTTCTCTCCAGGTACTGTGGGAAAACATGAGATCAGTAACCTCAAGGAGACCATGCCTTCATCTGCTAAAGTCTACCATGGCTATGAAGAAATAGGGATGTGGATAATAATGTGCAGTCACAGGACCAACAGCATTAGTGTCATTTAGAAATTGTTAGAAATGCCAATACTCAGTCCCCATCACAGATCTACTGGATCAGAGACAGTGGGGGTTGGAGCCATGTGATCTGTGTTTTAACAAGCCCTCCAGATGATTCGATGTGCTGTAGGTGGGGCTTAATTTACTGCACATGATAAGCATCCTAAGCCAAACCTCTACAAGAGGCCATAGTTGTTCTTTTTTTAATTAATTAATTAATTATATTCTGGCCACGCCACGTGCCATGAGGGTTCTTAGTTCCCTGACCAGGGATTGAACCTATGCCCCCTGCAGTGGGAAGCGAGGAATCCTAACCACTAGACCGCCAGGGAATTCCCTATTTATTCTTTTTTTAAATTTCAAAAATAAAATCATTTTACTTTTGCTGGTTCCAAAGCGAATCCCTATTCATAAGCAAAATATTTAATTCAAAACGTGCAAGAGAATGGAAATCCTATCACCCAGATGGCACCATTGGGAGCATTTTAGTGCGTTTCTTTTCAGACATCTTTCATGCCTGTTTTATTTGCAAAAAATATGATGATGCTGTACTTGTTATTTTGTAACCTGTTTTTTTGATTTCATAATCTATTTAGCTCAGGAGATGTAGATGTAACAATGATAATTCAGATGACTCGGCCTGTGAGTACAAATGAATCTACCTTTACTCTGAACTCACCCATGCATTGCTAGCAGGGCATCTAGTCCTTTAAATTTCTTTTCCTCAGTATCTCCAAGCTTAGAACTCTGGTTTTAAAGTTTTAAAAGGGTACATATATTTAAAACCCAGCAATTTTTAGCTTGTATTAGGCAGTTAAGACAGTTATACAAGCAGGATGTCAACTTAAGGTAAATGTTTGGGGAAACATTAGCGTGTAAAGTATTGGTTTTAGCTTCTAAATATGAGTATCAGCTGCTGTAAGTTTCCACCTGGCAGCTTCTCCAGTTTGTTCACCTTAGTTTGGAGGAAAGAAATGTTGGGGGGAGAAAATATCCTTTCTGTAATTCAACACTGTGAGAGTATGTGAACGTGAATAAGGAAAGCCAGGAGCAAATTATCAGCATTATTGTCATCGTTCTATTTCGTAGTGACATTGCACAATGCCGTTCAGGTTGGTAGTGACGAGAATACAGCGCAGGCTTTCAAGTCAGGATGACCTGGGAGGGAATCTTTGCTCTGGCATTTGCTAGCTCTGTGGCTTGCTGGGTTACTCTGAGCAAGTTACGTCCTTGACTTTTAAAGTTTTGTTCTCCTCACCTGAGGAAAGAAGAGAATCACAGAAACTACCTTGCAAGATTAATTGGAGAACTGAATAACATGCTAAATGACAGATCTGGTTCTGAAATGTTCCTGATTTAAAGAAAACAACAAAAATTCTACAGACACCGAGACGCAAATAACCTGTAAACACAGCTGAATTGAGTGTGATAAATACTTCTCCCTTCTCCACTCCCCTTGCTCTGCATGAACTTGAAGGTAAGTAGGTCAACCCCTGGGTTGAAGTGTGAAGCCGGCAAAGACCTCCTCTTGACTGCCCAGCCTCCGCTTCCTCACCCTCTTCCACTACCGTAGCTGACCCTGTCTCCGTCTCAGGATCCTGTTCAGTTCATCCTCGTTCCTTTCAAGCCAAATCTGGAAGCGTTGGCCAATAGTTAATACACTTACATTAATTAAACTGAAGTGAAATATGTTCCTCAGCAAGCTTTTATAGCCAGTGATAACTTTTAACTAGAGTTATACAACGAATCTGAAGCAGAACATGACATAAAGTAGTAGAATCAGCACCAGAGTTTGGGGCCATGACTATGCTTCTCATATTGGGCAAAAGTTGCTGTGACTGTGGGAAAGTTACTAAGCTTTAGTGACCTTCAGTTTCTCTGGCCTCACATTTGTTCCATGATGATTTTGGGGAGCTCCTGGGTGGAAGAGCTGGAATCCCTTCATCACCAGCAGCGCCTCTCCTTTGGCATAGGTGCCCTTCTGTCCAGCTCCCCTCCCATCGAGCCCTCCTCAGGGCCACCCCAAGGGCAAGCTGGCTCAGTCCTGTTTCTTCTAACCTTCACCTAACACTTCCTTTCACCAACAAGACTCCTCCATGTATACTTCTGATTATTGTGACTTGTTAGATTCATTTTTATCACTCTTATTTGTAACATTCAAATGACTAAAAATGAAAATATAAAAATATGCTGTAAAGCCTCTTCCACCCTGTCCTCCTCCCTTAGTTTCTCTCCCCACCCCACTCCACCAAACACAGGTTATTGTCATTGTAATTTATTCCTTGTATGTTCTTTATTTAGTCATACATAAGTAAGGTCAAATGTAAAATTAGTTTTATATTTTAATCTCAATTGCAGCATTTTATATATATAATCTGCATCTTGCCTATTTTTTACTTTTTTTTTTTCAGTATAGGAAGAGACGCCTCATTCTTTCCTCCAGCTGAATAGTTTTTCTTTGTGTGAATATGCCTTTGTCTCTAATTGGAAGGATTTGGGTGATTTTCTGTCTTTTGACATTATACATAATGTTGCAATGAATAATATTGTATGTAAGTCATTTCACATGGATTCAAGTATTTTTATAGGACAAATTTCAGACCTGCACTTGATGGATAAAAGACTATATGCATCTGTAATTTTAAAAGATTTCACCAAATTGCCTCCACAGTGATCGTGCCAATTTCCAGTGCTCTGGCAATTTATAAGAGCATCCCTCCCCCAAATCTCCAAAGAGTGTTTTTAAAATCAAACTTTGGAGTTTCATCTATTTGACAGATTATAAATGGCATGTTATTCACTTTTAATTTCTATTTTTTATTGCTATGCATGAGGTTGAACCTCTTTTCATGCATTTATGTTTTCCTCTGCAAACTGCTTGTTCATGTCCTTTGGCCTTACTTCTACTGTGTCACCTGTAACAAATATTCAGCATGTGAGAATATTCTCAGATCTTGTAATACAAATTATTCCTAACATTTCTCATTGTTCCTACCAATTTCCAGCAAATAAAGAACTCACTGGGATGGACAGTCTATGATAAAGAAAGTATTACAGTGGCAACATATTTCGTTATATCTACCTGGCCAACTTTTATGAAAATATACCCATTTGAAGAGCAATTATGAAATATTAATGATCATTTCAACTCATAAAAATTTCAGATGGATAGAAAACACAAAGTGACATTAGAAAATAAAAACAATTATAGTCAATGTGCATCATTTTAAAGCACAGATCAATATAAATATATTTTATATCTACACACACACACACAACCAAGCAATACTACCATTTTAAAACAAAAAGAAATAATAGTGTCTGGAGAAATCCTACCACCCCTCCACCTACCCTATGCTTTTAAAGCCTGCAGTTGGCTCTTTCTCCACATGGTTCAAGTTTCCATTCCTTGTTTGCTCAGCTTTCCTGTGAGTCGGAACATAAAGAACAGACACCGGTTGATTTCTACTTGGACAATGGTCCAGGCACAGCTGCTATAGTCCTGGTTTTCCAGATAATCACGGATCCTTTGGAAATACATTTTAACCTGTAACCTAAGGTTCTCACTGCCCAAGGTGTCATTGTTTTGCTCTGCGTGCAGTCTCATGAGTGCTTCTAGGTATTCCAGCTGTTGATGAAGTTCAATGAGGAACTTCTCCATGTGGCTTTCCTGCCAACCATTCAGAGAAATAATTGCCCTGAAGAGGTTGAAGATCTGCTGAAGCATCTCATGAAGAATGGCCAGTGCTTGTCCTTTCTGATACAGGTGAGGACTCATATACTTCTGGGGAATCAGGAAGTTTTTCCTGTGTGGTAGACACTGCTGAATTGACGAGGTCTGCAATTTATTCAAGAGTTTTAAACTCTCTCTGTTCACTCTCTTTTGTTGGAAAAGAACCAGTTTCAGCTCTCGGGAGTAGAGAGTGGAAGAAGCCAACAGCACCAACACAATTTCAAAGAAAGGCTTGTTACTCATGGTGAAGGTCAAATATTCCACTTATCTCTGTGCAGACTTGATAAAACTCCAACTCTAGTGACTATTTGTCGTTCGTGCATCTCAGACTATTCTGGAAGGTGTTCTTTTATGTAGTTTTGTTTTCTAAAGCTGTCATTTCCCCAAGTTTACATGTTAGGCTGGTTCTGGTTCCCTTTTCATAGTGTTCATGGGCTATTTCCTTCACTTTCCCCATTGTGTTGGCTGTTTGAGGAAGTAATCAAAAGGATTTGTTTTCTTTGTATGTGTTCTTGAGACAATTACAGACCAGTCATCCAAAATGATCCCATTACTCTCATTATTTATTACACAATATGCTTTCAAAATATTTAGTCAAGCTTATTAAAGTTCTATTGAGAGTAAGTTTTCCTCCTTAAAGTAGTCATCTTTCATGGATTATATTTATCAGAGTCTTAGTAGCACCTATAAGGCACTCGGGGGCAAGAATTAAACAACAAAAATTTAACTGAGTAAATTCAGAGATCAAATTGGCTCCCCCAAGCTGTAGAAAAGGAAAGGTTTTTAAAGGTAGAAAGGGGGCAGAAAAAAAATTATTAGCAAAAAAATGTATTGTTTCATGCAAGCTTGCCTTCCTAAGGGGAATGTAGGGGCCTGTATGGCAGACTACCACACTAATACTAAACAGGTAACTCTAGGTTCACTGGTTAAAGGTTACATTCCTAGGGTGTTGAAACTGCAATTAAGTTAAATATTAAGTCTTGGTTTATTGAAATGGAGTTTAGCACAAGTAACTCCATCTAGGGTCTGCTGTCTCCTTTTTTAACACTACTAAGTTTAAAACCTCAAGTAGAACTGTAAATGTGCACAAATGCTCGAGCAAGTTAATCTTTAAGATATGTATCAGCAATCTTAAGTTGTTTTGTGTCTTATCCAAACAGTTTAGTATCTAAGATTCTAGCCCATGGAAGTAATATAAAAGGGAAAATATTAGCAAAAAGAGGTTGTTATAAAATTATTGCAATTGCAGAATATTGGAGACAGCCTATAAGGTCCAACAATAGGGGAATGGTTAAATACATGTTGGTAAATCCACACAATGAAATACTACGTAACCATTATAAATGATAAAATTATATGTGAAAAGAGTTTGGGGGCAGTTGGTTAGTCTATATTCCCTAAGGCACCAGTAACTATGGTAAATCAATGTCACTAGTTTATATCAGTAATGCTTCTTGAATTACAGATTACCAATTAAGTCCTCCAGAATAAACCTCCAATCAACCTTTCCAATCTTATCTCTCACTGTTGCTCCAAATGTAGTACCAGGGAACCTGAATTCCAAATAAAGTTAATGATGCACTATTTCCTTAACACAACTAGACTTGTGTATGTGTTTGTATGTGTGTTTATTAATGATATTTTCTCTCTCTGAAACATCACTTGTTGCCTCCTTCACTCCCAGGTACTCGTCTGTCCAAGGACTAAGGACTACTCCTTTAGGGCCTAGATTTCTCCCCAATGAGCTATAATCTCTTCTCTGGATCCTCACAGCACTTTGCACCTTTTAAGACACTTTTCTTGGTCTGTCTTATATATGGTTATTTATTTACCTGTCTTACAACCTTCCAACATTAAAACTTCTTAAGAATGTGGAATAAACACTTATCTTTTTAACTATCTATTCAACTATAGTAGGAGCTTAATAAACCTGTGTTGACTTGGAGGGACAATGTGCTCTACCACAAAGTAATACAAGATGTTACATCTTATATTTGATCATTTCTCTGCAGGCGGTTGAGTTAAATCATAGTGTTGAAAGGAAACTGTAAACATGTGTGGTCTCATTATTTACCAGCTCAGCTATATGTTGGTATCACTTAGTCAGTCTGGTATTAAGCTGAAGTAAACTGAGTCAACATGCTCCATGGAGGAATCTTTTCCTGATAGAAGTTCAACTACATCGATCAAAGGGTTTCTAACATTTTGGGTGCTGTAGAATTTGAACTTTCAGATCCAGCTTCATGACAGTCAAATTACAGAAATCTCTTACCTGAGCTAACAAGGTAAATAGGCTTTAACCTGATATCAGGGAGTGGGAGTTGGGAGGAAAAGAAAACTTCACACCAAATTGGACAGAGTATTAACTGTTCAAAGGTAAGTTATGTCATGTTAAATCTTGGGCCCATGACTACAAACTTAACATCAAAGCTATGCATAGTTTGTACTGGATATTGTTCTGTAAAGTATGTCCTCTTTGAAAAGTTTTTAAATTTTTCACAGGATCAAAAATTACCTAGTAATTCCATTAGAGTTACTGGTTATTTGATATTTGTACATAGTTTTTCTCTGCTTGGGACCATGATGTCCATCAGGGTGACAAATGTCTGAATACTTCATTCATGTTTTCACATCTCCTAGGGCAACCAGTAACTTTACAAAGTGATTCAGCAACCAAGGGGCTCTGTTCTTTCCCATTGGCTGCTAGAGAAGCCAACTGCTTAAGGAAAGGATAGAGAAAAAGAAGGAAATCTGTTATATATTATCATCTGAATTATGGAATTTGGATTTTGAAGTCACAAAGACCTGGAATAGAATATTCTCTCTACCATCTGATGGCAGTGTGACTTTGTGCAAATTACTTAATTTTTTTCTGACTCAGTTTTTTCATCTCTAATTTATAAAACACTTTTGAGGATTAGCAGATAAAAAGATTATAAATAAAAATCTAGTACAGTGCCTAAACTATGATAAATAACTAATGCATATTAGTTCACTTCCACTTAACAAATGACTAAATCAGCCACATTCTTCCTGAGGATTCATAGATAATTATGGTAAAATATTTTTACAGATAGAACAGAAGACAGGAATTAAATTGAACATTTTTATCTTCTTGAGGCTATTTTGAGGGTAAGCTGAGTTCCTCTGGGTTTCTGGAAGGGTCTGATCTCACTATATCTGAATAATTTTTATTGTGGCAGCAACTCCACCAGTGTTTTTGACATTTCTTCTTCTCTCTCTTCTTCTCCACTTTCTCCTCCTTCTGCTCTTCCCCTTCTCCCTTCTTTTTTCGTCTCTGTCTCTCTGTCTCTGAACAAAGACCTATGGTAATTTATAATATACGAAAAGAATAATACCTGTTTTGATAACATTCTAATTACTCTATCTAGAAAACAGATTTTTGACCTGATCACAACATAAGTCCATAAATCATTAATGTAGAGCTTCAGGAAAACACTGTAAGAATAATCTCTAATCTGCAATCAAGACTTTATCATTTTCATCCAATTGACTATATAATGTAAAATTGTATTGTTTAATTTCCAAATGCTGGAGGATTTTCCAGATATTCTGTTATTGATTTCTAATTTGAATCTGTTGTGGTCAAAGAAATTTAAATTAATTGAGACTTATTTTGTAGCTCAGAATATGTTCTCTCTTGGTGACTGTCCCATGTGAACTCAAAAAATTACTTTCTGCTTTTGTTGGCTGAACTGTTCTATAAATGGTAATTAGGTCAACTTGGTTGACAGTGTTGTTGAAATTTTCTATGCTCTTTCTATCATTTGTTCTATCAGCTATCAAGAGAGATGCCTTGAAATCTCCAACTATACTTTCGGATCTGTCTACCTCCTTTTTTTAGTTCCATCAGTTTTTGCTTCATATATCTTTTTTTTTAAAGCTCTTTATTGGCATATAATTGCTTTATGCTTTTTAACCAGCTTTTGAAGTGAATCAGCTGTATTTATACATATATCTTTATATCCCCTCCCTCCTGCAACTCCCTCCCACCCTCCCTGTCCTGGCCCTCTAAGGCATCACCCATCATCGAGTTGATCTCCCTTTGTTATACAGCAACTTCCCACTAGCTACCTATTTTACAGTTGGTAGTGTATATATGTCTATGCTACTCTCTCACTTTGTCCCAGCTTCCCCTTCACCCCCATCCCCAACCCCGTGTCCTCCAGTCCATTCTCTGCATCTGCATCCTTATTGCTTCATATATCTTTAAACTCTGCTATTAGGTACATCACATTTAGAATTATCATGTACACTTGATGAATTGACTCCTTTATTCTGAAATGTCCCTCTTTACTCCTGGTAATATTCCATATTCTGAAATCAACTTGGTCCCATATTATATACTCATGCTTTCTTTTGATTATAGTGTTTGCATAGCATATCTTGTATCTTTTTACTTTTAACCTATATGTGTTTTTTCATATTGAAAGTGTCTTATAAAAGGCACATAGTTGGACCATGCTTTTTATCCAATCTGACAATCTTTGCTTTTTATTGGGCCATTTCTATTTAATGTGATTATCAATATGTCTGGGTTTACATCTACCATTTTGCTATTTGTTTTCTAATTAGAAATTGCCCATATGTTCTTTCCCCTTTTTTCCTTCTTTTAGATTGATTTTATTTATTTTTTGATAGGTGAGAATCAGATTTACTTAGAGAGAAACACAGTCCACAGACAGCAGACCATATTTCAAAGGCAAGAGACTTTGAAATATGGCGTGGTTAGTTTTTATGGGCTGGTAATTTCATAGGCTAATGAGTGAGAGGATTATTCCAACTCTTTGGGGGTAGTGGCAGGGATTTCCAGGAATTGGGCCACTGCCCACTTTTTGACCTTTTATTCTTGGCCTCAAAACTGTCATGGCGCTGGTGGGTGTGTCATTCAGCATGTAGATGTACTACAATGAGCACATAATGAGGCTCAAGGTCTACTGGAAGTTGAACCTTCCACCATCTTGGACCCAGTTGGTTCTAACCAGTCTTTGTCACACACTATGGCTATATCATTCTTTTAAAGGTTATGCCATGCCCCCTTCCCTCCTGTTTCATTCCCTCCTCAGAGATTTCACTCCCATATTCTTATGGGAAGCAGAGGAGTGATGGTCTGTCTTCTGTAACTGCTTCAAGGGTAAGTAGGGGTGTTGTCCCTGCCTGTCAGGGAGTAAAACTCTCTGGATGCCTGATCTAGGGGCACCAGGGGCAGAACAGCTCCTTGTTTTAAGTCAGGTATGGACTGGAATCCCCCCATAGCCATCATCTTGATGTCGAACTGTTGTAACTGCTTCCAGAGGCTTTCTATGAATCTCCTTGATGATGAAGCACTTTGACGATGAAGCACTTTTTGTAATAGCATCAGAGCACAAAAATTATCTATAAATGACAAAAAGACTGCCACGTCAATGGTCACCCACGGCTCCTCCTGTGTGATGATGCCTGTCTTCTCAGGAGCCTTGGGAGGTCTCAGGTCCTGTCAATTAGCTACTGCCATGACTGACATGGGGGAATTTCTTCACTCCCTTTGGACCAGGGGGTATTCCCTCTTCCAGTGACCCACCTTCTTGCAGAGTGGGCATGGCGTTTTGGGTTTAGGCTGCGACCTGTTTCCTGAGCACTCCTTGCTCCAGTGTTCAGGACCCCTACAGCTGAAACCGGCTCCCTTCCCTGGCGGAGGTCTTCTGGGAGTACTTTTGGGGTGATCAGGAGTGGGTTAGGTCTTGTCACGACAGCTGCCAAAAGCCTGGCTTGCCATCATTCCTTCCTTAAGTCACACTGTTCCTTCTTTTCCTCCTCAGCCTGGTCTCTATTGTTAAAAACACGGAAAGCTGTGTCAATAAGGTTCAGAGGGATTGGGGGCCCCACAGCAAGCTTCTGCAGCTTCCGACGGATGTCAGGGGCTGAATGGCTAGCGAAGTGGGTTGCAAATACAATGTGTCCCTCGAAAGTATCTGGGTCTTCTGTCTAGGGTTCCTGTTCTCCCAGGGGTGCCAGCCTGTTCTTTGGGCTTTTGTGTAGCCCAAATGGGTCCTAGCTGGCAAGGTTCCCTAACATAGGACTTGCATAGTTCTGGGTTTTCTCTTAGGGCTATAAAAACCTGTACAGAAGCCTGGAACTTCTGTCCATTTCCCTTGCCTGACTTTTGCAAAAGATGTCTATCTAGCATGGCATTATAGTTGAGGCTCCCATTTTCTGGCCAGGCCTCATCGTCCTTAAGTTCATGTTACAAAGAAAATGAGCTTTTCCGTTTTAAAATCTAGAGAAAACTTGTCCCAATGACTCAAAATGCACCCGAGCGGTGAGTCTTTGGGGTTGGAGCAGGTGTTTGGCATCATTCCTTCGAGAAGAGAATGCTCCTGTACCTGAGAAGAGCACTAGCTGAGAGAGTAGGAGAGAGTGGGAAAGTGATGGGAGAACTAAGGTAGCCTCTCAAGGACAAAGGAGGCAAGAGGCTGAGGTTTACCGAATTCTCCTGGCTTGCTTCGCCAGTGTGTTCCCAGTGAATTTAAGGTTCTTTCTTCACGGCGAAAGAATTCAGAGACGAAATGATAGGCAAGAATCAGATTTATTTAGAGAGAAACACACTGCACACCCACAGACAGACCATGGGCCATCTTGGAAGGCAAGAGCTAGACTGATTTTTAAAAAGTGATTCCACTTTATCTCAACCATTGGTTTATTAGCTATACCATTTTTATTTTTATAATAGCTTCTCTAGGGTTTAAACTATATATTTTTATTTAGCATACACAGTTTACTTTCAAATAATACTATATACCACTTAAAGTATACTATAAGGATATTACATATATTTCTCTCTCCTCCCTTTCATCCTTTGTGCTACTGTTGTCAGACATTTTAACAGGTTTTAAACCTCAAATGCACTGATATTATATTTGTCTTTTAGTCAGTTACATTGTAAAGAGGTTTTGGGAATCTGTCTTCTATATTTACTCACATATTTACCATTTAACCAGCCATACCTACCATCATCAAATATTTACCCACACAGCTACCATTTCTGGTGGTCTTCGTTTGCTTTGTTTTGTTGATCTGAATTTCTGTCTGGTATTATTTTCCTTCTCCTTGAATAGCTTCCTTTAATATTTCTTGTATCTTAGTTCTGCTGGCAATAAATTCTCTTGGTTTTTGTCTGAAAAAGTATTTTTTCTTCATGTTTTAAATACATTTTTACTGGGTATAGAATTTTAATTTGATGTATT
This sequence comes from Hippopotamus amphibius kiboko, assembly GCF_030028045.1. Lineage (NCBI taxonomy): Eukaryota > Metazoa > Chordata > Mammalia > Artiodactyla > Hippopotamidae > Hippopotamus > Hippopotamus amphibius. The sequence goes on along the minus strand of NC_080187.1, from coordinate 82,207,558 downwards.
TTTTTCTTTCAGCACTGTAAAAGTGTTGCTCCACTGTCTTTTGGCTTACATGATTTCTGAAGAGAAGACTGTAATTTTATTCCCTTGTGCATAATGTGTCTCCTTTTCCTCTGACACCTTTTAAGATTTTCTATCATCATATTTAAGCTATTTGATTATGATGTGCCTTGGTGTGATTTTCTTCTTGTGTCTTCTACTAGGAGCTTCTTGAGCTTCTTGAATCTGTGTTTTTATAGTTTTCATCAGAATCAGAAAAGTTTTAGACCTTATTTTTTCCAACATTTTTCATCTTTTTCTGGGACTCTATTGTAGATATGTCAGATCATTCAATATTATAACACAGGCCACTGATGTTTTGTTCATTTATTTTTTAGTCTTTTTCTCTTTTATTTTTGATAGTTCTATGGCTATATCTTAAAGTTTATTGATACTTTCTTCCCTAATATTTAATATTAATCCCATCCAGTATATTTATCATTCTAGGTATTCTATTTTTTATCTCTAGAAGCTCAATTTGTTCCTTTCTGACATCCTTCATTTCTTCCTTCATTACGTTCATCTTTTCTTCTACCTTCTAGAGCTTGTGGGGTATTTTTATAATAGGCATTTTAATCTCCTTGTCTACTAATTCTATCTGTGTCATTTCTGGGTCTGGCTTATTGATTATTTTTTCTACTGCTTCTTGGTCCTATTTTCTTGCTTCTTTGCATGCCTGGTAGCTTTTGATTGGATTCTGAACATTCTAAGTTTTACCTCACTGGGTAATGGATTTGTTAAGTCCTATATTTATGGTTGGCCTTTGTTTAAGACATAGTTAATATACTCGGAATCTGTTTGATTTCTTGGGGTCTTGCTTTTAAGCTTTACTAGAGTGGATGAATTAGACTTTATAGTCTAGGGCAACGTTATTCCACTACCAAGGGAAAATCCTCGTGAGGACTCTCCTCAGTGTTCCTTGTATTAGGAAGTCTTTGCAATTTGGTCAATAGAAAATGAAATATTCCCAGTCCTGTGTCAGCCCTGGGGAGAGCCAGCCTGTTGCTTTCTGGGTCTTTTTCCCCAGTCTTGGGTAATTCACAGATCACAGAGTAGCTAACAGACTCCAGCAGTCCCTTCTACAGATCTCTGTATCTTTATACCTCAGTCCTTGTCTCTATCTCTTTTCTCTCTAATATTTTGCCCTCCAATAACTAGCTACCTCTCTGAACTCCAAACTCTGACTCTCAACCCAGTGAGATCACTGATCCTTCTGGGCTTCCTCCTCCTCCTTGTCCTGCAGCATGGGAACTTTCTTCACATAGTAGGCAGGAACAGTAATAGGGCTAACTATATTTTCTTTTTCTCAAGGACCATTATCCTATGCTTTCTGTTATTCAATGTCCGAAAGCTATTGTTTCATATGTTTTATTTCGTGTTCTAGTTGTTTAAAATGGGAGGGTAAATCTAGTCACCCATCACGTCTGGAAGAAGTTCTCTCAACATTAATGATCTACGTCAGAAGTTAGCAAACTACCACCCGTGAGTCAAATCCAGTTCACCACCTGTTTTCATAAATAAAGTTTTACTGGAACACAACTATGCCCATTTGATTATGTATTATACATATGACACTTTCATGCTATAACTGGAGAGTTGAGTAGTTGTCACAAATATGGGCTCTGTCAGTGACTTCTGAGTTTATTACCTGAATGTATATTTCTATTTATTCACTTTTCCCACAAATTATTTATTTACTATTACTGTTAATCTAAAAAAATTTATGCTGCAGTTAGAATCCTGATTACCTCTGTGTGTTAAAAATATGCCAAAATAGTTCATTAGTAAGGAAGGCATTTAAAATTCAACCAAAGGATGGCAGTATAAGATCAATTACTTAGAGCCTGGTATCAACTTGCACTGGTGGCAAAAGAAATCAAAAAGTTCATGGCATCTAGTAGTCTAAGAATGTGCGCTCAACAACACATGATTACTTTGACCATTCCTATAACACATAAGCTTACTAGTCACTCTAACTCATATTAAGATACTTACTGGTTAGTGTTAAATATTTCCCTTTTTTTGGCCTTGATTACTCTAATGGACAGTTATTGCTTTCTGGATATCCACTGTTATCACCACTCTCTTTTGGGGGGGCCATGAGTAAACATATCCTGACTTCTCTGCCTACTCCTGGATCTTGTGCTTCTGGCCAGACTCCTCAGTGTGATACGTACAACTCTAGCCCAAACTACTCAGTGCCTCACTTTGCTCTGACCTCAGCAATTATTTCAGGCATGTCCATTTGTCCCAATGATTTCAACAAACCTCTACCCCCATTTTCTGAGCATAAACTTGCAAATTAAATTAACCATACTAATTTATCTATCATAGAATGATGGAGTTGGAAGTGATCTTAAATAGGATGTAACCTCTGCTTCCCTTTCCCTTCCTTGAGAAACTAGTCCTAAAGCCTAAAGTTGGGTAGAAAAAAGTAAGCATTGTACTGGAAGGGGCAGGGACCCATGGTGGTCCAGATCCCATGGTGGGATGCCAGAGTTCAAAGAGGATGGGGCAAGCAACCAGATGAAGAGATAATCTGGCATGAGATGCTGGAGCCTGAGAAGAATGAGTAGAGTATCTGCAGCGGGTGGGGTGGGCAGCTGCTGTGAAGAGTCACAGCCTGAGCTGGGTGAGGAGAGCAAAGTTTCCTATGGACAAAGTTTCAAAGTACTGTACTACAAAATATTCAAAAATTTTATTATTCATTGACACTTGTAAAAGTTGTATATATTTAAGGTATACAACATGATGTTTTGGTAAACATGTGCATCATGAAATGATTACCATAGTCAAGTTAATTAATATATCCATTACCTCACATAATTACCTAAATACTTATTAGTTTTAAAAGGTGAAAGAGTAACTTTACAATAGAAAAGGCCAGCAGCCACAACCTCATTCAGGGGATCAAAGCGAACCTCAAATGGGACAAACTGAAATCATGGATGACCAGATAAGATGCAACTCAAAAAAAACAACATCTCTTTTGGGCTTTTTCTGCCAAGTGTAAATAACTTTAATCAGGAAGCACCATTACTTAAACCTAAATTGAGAAACATTCTGCAAAACAACTGCCCTGAATATTTCAAGGTTATGAAAGTCAATAAAGGACCAAAGAACTGTTCCAGAATGAGAGAGACTAAAAGGACTCCCAGTTTCCAGTTCTGCATGTAAGGAGCACGGGAAGAGTCACTCTGTCTTAACAATAAGTAAAAAGATGAACAGTCCAAGAAATCAACAACTCTTTTAGGATCCATAAAAGAGGGGAAGGCACAGGGCAAACTGCTGTCCTGCAAATCAGAGAGAGAGACAGGAGAATACAGAGACTCACAAGAGGAAACGACTGTGGGAAACAGTGCCAGGTGGGAAAACCTGAACTGTAATTGGTGAGTTGCTGGACGCTCAGTGAGACTAAAGGATATGCCAGCTGAATACACAGCATGATCCTGAACAGTGTCCGTTTGCAATTATCAATATTAATGGTACAACTGAACAAATTTAAAGGCTGAGTATTATATGGTACTAATGTAACAATGTTGATTTCTCAGTTTTGATGATGGTATTGTGGTTACATGGGAGAAATGTTCTTGTTTGTAGGAAATACACATTAAAGTATTCTAGAGTATTAGAGCATCAGATTGGCAACGTATTCTGAAATAATTCCAAAACTAAGGTTCTCTCTTCTGTATTGGCAACTTTTGAGATTATTCCAAAAGGGGAAAAAAGTTTGTGTTTGTGTGTATTTTTTAAAATTAAATAGCCCAGTTTTGAGATGTGGTAACTGAGGCCTCATAGGGCAGAGTATCCTTCTTTTTATCTACTATCATCACCTATACTGTTCTTTCTTCCCCTTTTTCATAGTTTAATTTAGGCCAAGAATGGCAAAAAATGCAGGGGAAAAAAGGCTACCACTCCCCATTATGAATATATCAATATAGCATGATGCTTAAGCCCATGGAATCTAAAGTGTGACATATTTGATTTAAATCCCAACTCTATCATTTGTTTGCTGGTTGGTCTTGGGCAAGCTATTAACATTTCTGTGTCTCAGTTACATTAATGTAAACACAAGGGTAGTGATGGTATCCCATGGAGCTGTTGTGAGATCTCATTGAGATAACCCAATTAATGTGCCTATCACAATGTTTGTCACATGGTCTGTGCTCAATTAATATTAGTCGGTTATTTGTATTCAATAGATTACAGCACTCTTTCCCACTGATTCCTAGGTAACTGCTCTCAACATAGCTCTCCAAGCAGAGCCCTAGTAGTCAAGCACAGCTGGAAATAAGATGAAGCCTATCTTCCATCAATGGTTTTTCATTAAATGTTGATTAATCCAAAGAAAGAAGGACCGAGTGGGTGCATGCTCTAGAAGCACTTACACAACATGTACTGGTCCTCATGATACTAATTCATTCAACACATTTTTACTGATTGCTTATATCTTCCTATCATTGCCTCAGACCTGTTCAGTGAGCCAGAGATACAGACCACTAGAGTGTGGTTTAATTGGATTAGGAAGGGTGAGAAGGGAGACACAGTAAAATATAACCAAAATACATAGCATAATATAAAGTAGAAGTAGATCAGAATAAGATCAGCTGGGAGCATCTTTTCTTTCCTTTTACTGACCTCTTGGTTATAGAACTTCTGTATATAGAGTGAGAAGAACAAGCAGCTTAAGTCCAACCCCTGAGGATCATCAGTATTTAAGGAATGAGTAGAAGAGGATACAAGGGAAATAAAGAGGGACTAGATCAGTAGAAGGAAAACTACTTTTCAGGAAAGAAGGATAGTATAACAGTCCAATGCTGCTGACTGGATAAGCAAAATAAAGTACTTGAAAGCATATGTTGGAGTTAATGCCACAAAAGTCATTAGTGACTTTGATAAACAGAATTTTTAGTAGGGTAGTCTGGGTAGGAGCCAGATTTCAATCAAAATTTTAAGAAGAAATGGAAAAACAATGTAGGCAATGCCAACAAAAATTTGATCACTCAAGGGAGAAGAAAAATAGAGTGGAAGCAGGAGTAGGATATTCAATCTTGAAAGGTTTTGTCAGTTTATAAATTTTGATTTGTTTTTAAGGTGAGAAGGACTACCTGTTGGCTGGAAGAAGCCAGTAGAGAGAGAGAGAGAGATGAAGAGAGGGAACTCATAGCAGGCATGGTCTTCGGCAGGAAGGAAAGAATAGGCATTGAGGCAGGTTGGTGTGCAGGTGTGGAAAAGGAAGTTGAGAGTTTCATTCTGAGGGTTTCTATTTATTTTCTTGGTGAAGCAGGAGGTTAGATCACTTGAAGGGCCATCTTTGAGATCAGCATGTGCCTTGGCACATGCTGTCTCCTCTGCCTTCAAAGCCCCTCTAGTCTCCAACCCCTCTTTACCTGGCCGACATGCCTCTCTGTATGCTGTTATAGCCCCATTCATTGTTCTCATCACAATCTATAAGATCTGCTACTATTTTATTAATTTCTCTCTCTCCTAAGAAGACACTAACCAAGTCTTCGTTTTGCTCATATAGCCTAGCACATTATATTCCTAGCTTGGAATATAATATGTAGTAGGGAGTCAATAAAAATTGGATGAATAAGTGTTTTTAATTCAATAGGAGAGGGAGAAATGTTCTAAGTTTGAAGAGAAGGGACTAGATTTAGGGTTCTGAGAGCAAAGAATGTGAGGAAGAGATGGCTGATAGGTTAGGAGACTAATACTGACCTAGTGTGATGAAAAATTTTGTATGTCAACTTGGCTAGGCCACAGTATTCAGATATTTGGTCAAACATTATCCTGGATGTTTCTGTGAGGGTGTTTCTGGATGAGATTTACATTTAAATCAATGGACTCGTCCTCCATATTGTGGATGGGACTCACCCAAACAGTTAGAGGTCTGAATAAAACAAAAGATTGACCTCCTCCAAGCAAGAAGGAATTCCACAGTGACTCGATTTGTATCATCAGCTTGTCCCCGGGGGCTCATGCCCGCCAGCCCACCCTGCAAATTTTGGATCTGCCAGCCTCCATATATATATGTTTCTGTGTACATACACACATCCTATGGGTTGACTATTATACCTCATTAGGTAGATTGGTGAGCCTAAGTCTTTTTGTTTGTTTTGCTTTTTAAATTTTTATGTTTATTTTTGGCTGTGTTGGGTCTTTGTTGCTGCGCGTGGGCCTTCTCTAGTTGTGGTGAGTGGGGGCTACTCTTCGTTGCAATGTGCAGGCTGCTCAGTGCAGTGGCTTCTCTTGCTGCAGAGCATGGGCTCTAGGCACGCAGGCTTCAGTAGTTGCAGCACGTGGGCTCAGTAGTTGTGGCACGTGGACCCTAGAGTGCGTGGGCTTTGGTAGTTGCAGTAGTTGTGGCTTGCAGGCTCTAGAGCACGGGCATAGTTGCTCTGCGGCATGTGGGATCTTCCTGGCCAGGGATCAAACTCGTGTTCCCTGCATTGGCAGGCAGATTCTTAACCACTGCGCCACCAGGGAAGTCCCTGGTGAACCTAAGTTAATAATGGCATCAATCTGCCTTGCTTTGAGCAGAAGCAGAGAAGGTCTACAGTCACCCCAGGGTTAGGACTTTTCCAGGTGGAATTCAATTGAATGACAATGCAATAATTCCAAGATATTAGTAAGAGAATAATAGAAGTACTGGACCCTGGAATTTATAACAGGTGAGTCTGGATTATAGCTAAGTGATCAAGTTCAGGAGCAGTATAGTCCTCCTAAATCTCCCGATCATATTTCACAACTGACTTCCTATTTTCTCTAATCTGTATATTTGGTTAGATAACAATGTTACTTGTATATCCATTCATATGGCAATATCCAAATAATAGCCACCACTTACTGAATATATATTATCTATGAAACACTTCTCAAAAAGCTTTACCTCCTTCCTTTCTCTCCCTCTCAGCGGGATTCTTTGGTAAAATAGTGTAAAGTAACAGAGATTCTCATAGCATTACAACACATCAAAGTTATGAGAAGCGGTCCAGATAACAAGAGAAAAATTTGTCATATGTTATGACCAATTAAAAGACCTAAGCTTTTCTAAGATGAACAGTAAAAGGTACCCAAAGCTCTTCAAAGATGAAACCTTTAAAAAGGCAAGTATGAGGCGTGATCTTGAGGACATTTCATCATGTGGCCAGGAGTGAACCAGGAAATTAGGCAGGGTAGGGAAAAGAGGTTTAGACAGAGGGAAAATGTAGGGGGCCAATGAAAGAGATGCGACCCTGGACAACCGACCAAGATGGTCTCTATGGACTGAAAAGTATCTCAATGGAAAAAGTTAAGAAATGGTTTGTATTTTCTCTGAATGCCAAGTGTGTTCACTGTTGATTAATAAGATTATTTTCTTTCTGGTAGTAGACAACACCCTGACAACTGCCCAAAATTATTTACTTAACACTTATACATCTTACTTTGTGCAAGGCATTGTTCTAGGCATACTACAAATATAATATTAATTCATTTAATCCACACAACTATCCTATGAAGCTTGGATAGAGACATATTAAATATAAATGTTGTACCTCACTAAGAGAATACACGAATATTATTTCTAATCTTTTTTTAGGAGCTTGGGATTAATATATACACACTACTATATATAAAATAGGTAAACAACAAGGACCTACTGTACAGCACAGGGAACTCTATACTCAATATCTTGTAATAACATATAATACAAAAAAATCTGAAAAAGAATATATATATATTTTTAAAAAGAAAAAATTCTTATAATATGCTTGAGAGGTAGGTCTTATCTTCACTTCAAAAATGAAAAAAACACCTTTGATTTAGGGAATTAAATAACATTTCCAACCGCATGGATTTATACTTCTGGTTATGAGGGAGTTATTAACAGGGTCAAGAATTACCCTCCTACTGTAAACAACTATAAAACTACACAAAATACAGGCAACAAGGATTTTTAGTCATTGGATAATAGGCAGTGGAAGACTGTGATCCCTGAGAGATGGGAAACAAATGAGGTTTTTCACTTGGAGGCAATTTCTAGGCTAGGCTGCAAGGAGAAGAAACCTCCCTGGAAAATCTGAGTTGAAGAAAGAGAGATCAGAGTTTGCAGAGCCCAACACAGCTAGAATTTGCAAGGCAGAGTACCCAAAAGGGCGGGGGAGGGGAGACTATCTAGAATTTCAGAGGTGTACTCTTGAGTTTTTGGTGGATACTAACGTGTGTATATGTTAGGTGAAATCCTACAAGGCACAAGTACAATCTTCGGAAGAAGAAAATAAAAATAATTATCATAGGGGCTTCCCTGGTGGCACAGTGGTTTAGAATCTGCCTGCCAATGCAGGGGACACAGGTTTGAGCCCTGGTCCGGGAAGAACCCACATGTGATGGAGCAACTAAGCCCGTGCACCACAACTAGTGAACCTGCGCTCTAGAGCCTGCAAGCCATAACTATTGAGCCCACATGCCACAACTACTGAAGCTCGCGTGCCTAGAGCCCGTGCTCTGCAACAAGAGAAGCCACTGCAATGAAGAGTAGCCCCCACTCGCCGAGACTAGAGAAAGCCTGTGCACAGCAACGAAGACCCAATACAGACAATAAATAAATAAATGAATTAATAACTGAATAAATAAATTTATTAAAGGAAATAATTATCACAGACTCTTTTTTTAAAGCTCTTTATTGGAATATAATTGCTTTACACTGTTGTGACAATTTTTGAGGCATGGGTTGGAATGCAGGGTTGGAAATCATTCAAGTTCCCACCAGCCACATGGGAGAATACACAAGGCATTCCATAAAGACCCCTTAAAAAGCCACTCTTAAATGTAGAACTAAGTCCTAAAGTATAGACTACTCTAGAGCTGTCAAAAAGCTTAAGAACAAGACTGGAAAAAACCAAACTAATCCACAATCAATATGACTGCCTGCCAGAGCAAAATCCAAAACTCTTATAAGAAATACATTGAAATCCAGCACACCAAAACATAAAATCATGTCTGGTATTCAATTAAAAACTACTGCACATATGAGGAAATAGGAAAACATGACCCATGCTTAGGAGAACAATGAGTTAATGAATCAGGTCAAGAAATAATGGAATTAGAAAAAATATCCATAGAGTAAAACAAACATAAACACAATGAAAAGATAAATGGAAAACAAAACAAAACAAATGAACCAAAGAGAAAGTCAAGGTTTGAAAAATACAATATCTGAATATGTCAGTAATGGTATTAACAATCAAACTACAAAGACACAACAAAGATGGTCAGGTCATAAAAAAAGAATTAAAACTCAGTTCCATGTGACTCTAAGGTATTACTATTTTCCCATGGTGCTTCTCATTTTATAGTGCCCTATAAAAAGTCACAGCTAACAACAAAGACAGAAATACCATCCATGCAGAGGGACTGTGATTAGAGGGACAAATGTAAACATGTCATAACGAAGAGAAGACTTTTAGAAACAAGATAGACATAGGCTCAAATTCTAGCTTTGTTACTGAGCTAGGCGAACTCATACAAATCCCTGAAAACTGAATTCATCGACTCATTTGTTAAGTTTGGGAAAGAAAGCCCCAATATATAGCACTAATTAAGATAAAGTGAAAGATGCTTATCACTCCACTTGGCACACAGGTATATAATTTTTTAAACAGCTCGTAGGGGAGAACCCTGAAATTCTTACCTGGGCTCAAAAAACTAAATAAATATCAATGACGAGAAGGCCTGCATCAGGCTCGGGAAAAGCTATAGGATGTGCGTGCATGTGTGTGTGCGTGCATGTGTGTGTATGTGTGTGTGTGTGGAAGGGGGTGGTCCCAGATGCCAAGAAGAATCTTGCACCAAGCTTCTAGCTGCTTTTAAAGCTAATGGACCAGATGATGTGAGTAAACAGATTTCTCTCAGAATAGCATACAAGGCCTTAATGGATATTACTCTTTTGACCTAAAAAAAGTTTACAGGAATTCTAGATGGAAATCATCATTAAAAAGGATCTGCCAAAATATATATTTTAGGAAATGTGCCAGTCAACTTCATGTTGTAATGTTCTCATTTTCCCTTGGAACAAAATGATGTATTTGAAAGAGTCTCTTTTACCCTGAGATAGTGCTGGCTCTGAAACCCAGCATACTAGATATACAGTACTTGGATAGTTAGTTAACCTTCGTAAGTTTCTATTTTTGTAAAACTGGCATGCTAATAATAACTTTGTAGTTATAATGGTTAAATAAGATAATGTATATAAATTGCTTAGTATTAGTAGTTTAATATTTACTTGTTTCTTGCCCTTCTGGAGTCCTTTTTTTCTCCTTAATTTCATATTTATTTTATCTGATATTATGAAATCCCTCCTCAGATGGAAACTGAACTAAGATTCCATACCACTGGCCTCTGATGTCAACTCTCTCAGTTTAGGCTTATCACTTCTTCCTTTCCTAAAGCAACATTTAAGGGATTAAAAGAGATAAACACCAGAGAAGTCACTGTAACCTCACGGAGCTTTGTCACATTTGAGGTTCATTAATCTCTGAGTTTTGAGAAGAACTTGGTTGGCTTCATTCCTTGGGAGAGCAAAGAGAAACATAAACCAGGAGACTATAAAATATTAAAGAGCTGGAACCTTTGCCCTTTGCCTTCTTAATCTAGCCTACATTTTTCAAGGCTCTAAGCAACTATCAAGAGACAGAGTTGTCTAAAATCAATAGTCCTACCTTGTATAACCACCAGAAAGCAGATATGAAGCCTGGTGCCTGACCTGGCCCAGAGATTAATGAGTTTGCTGAGTAATGTAGTTTGACTACCTAGTCACACATTTCTCTTGGCACAGGACTGGAAGAATGAATACTGCAGAGGCTATGGCCTAACGTGGTTCCAGGAAATTCTCAGATTGGTGAGAGTATTATCAAAAGACCAGTGAGCTGGGAGGGTATCCAAGTGATCTATAGGCCGCCATGTCAGGAACCCAAGTTCACCTGAATTCCAGGTAAAAATACTCTTTGTGGGCTAAGATGTATTGTCTCAAGTAAACAATGTACTCTTCTAAATAAATAAACTAACAACTAAGACAAGATACTGCTGCTTAAAAATCCTATTAAAGGTGTAGTAGTAGTAGATTTGCAAAGTTCTTTATGAAGGCCGAAAACCTGTGCCTGGAACACAGACGGAGAAGCATTGCACAGATTTACTTAAATTCAATTTCAATTTTTCTGGGCTTAAATACTTATTAACATTGGGTCAATTTATCTTCATGATCAGCTTCCTGCAGGTACCTAAGTTTGACCCCATCTATCAGTGTCAAACTTCACTCTGACTAACCAAGGAGGTCAGGAAACCTAACCTGTGCTGCCTTGGGTCACGTGTGAATGCAAGATGAGGAAGGTCATTCTAAAGATATAAAATGGGGAGACTGCTGCCCAGAGTGGCCCCTCTGGAAATTTAAGAGAAGATGGCTTAGAAATGGTAGCACACACCCAACACCAGGTAGCAACTGGGGCATGGGTGGAGCAAACTGGAACAATGACAGTGTCTTTGATAAGCATCCTGTGTGGTGATAGTTCTTCTCTTTGGGGCAGAAATAAAGGTTTTATAAAAAGTCTTTAGACACAGAAACAAACGTCCTCTTTGTCACTGTGACTGGGTAGCAAATACAGTCAGGTCATATAATGAAACCATTCATTAGCCTTGAGAATATAAATGGAGCCTCTTCCTACTCATCTCACCCATCCTGAAGGTCAGAACAAGATTACCATCACCCTGAAATGAACTGACTCCCCTGCTGGTGGTGTATTGATACTTTCAAGATGGTTTAGTTACATCAGTTTCTGAGGTCCTCAGAATTGTTTTTCTTTATCCATCAGTATGCATAATATTTATGTACAAGGCAGAAAATATCATTTTAAAAGAAAACATCTTATACCATAGAAGGGGGAAAATGGACACTATGAAATGTTGCCAGTCAGCTGTTACTGGGATTTAGTGTTGAATACAAAGTATTATACTATTACAAGACTTTGAAGTTATTTGTGAGAATTTCAGAGACCAAGGAAACACATCATCTAATTATTCATCACATATACTTTTTTAAAATGTGTAATTTTGAATCATAGCTCATGGCCACATTCTTTGTACTTTCACTTTACTATCCAAGACAGTTTAAGAAGGATAGTGCTTTTTTTTTTTTTTTAAAAAGGAATATAAGCCTAAACGCTATAGTGCTTTATTTTAGATTTTAGTAAAATTGAATTTTTCCATCCCTAATTCATGTCTATTTAGCCATAATTAGAGCATCACACACTGATGTGAAAAGAAAAAGTGCAGATGTGTATGGTGGAGGAGGAGTGAGGTAGGAAACCAAGGACATTAAGATGGGCAGTAGGTACAAAGCAGTTTGTAATTTACTGAGATCAGTACTGGTACAACCACTCTTCAAAACAGGAAAAGCAGTCAATTTTCTGAAAGTATAAAAATTTTAAATTAGACCTTACATTAGGCTGATTTGTTATTTTTTAAATTATCAAGAGGTAAATAACGTCTTAAGACCACTGGTTCTTGAACTCAATAGAACAGAGATTTTGCAAGTTGAAGCTAGATGATCTACTGCTAAAATCAAATAACGACAAGTATTTCCCAATGCTATACAATAAGTTAATGGATAGAGCTTTCTAAATTGTAAGCATTTTCCTCATATATTGGTCTTAAACCATTAGCGTGGGCAATGATTTATCTTGACTTCTCTAGGTGGTTTCTGATTTGTCCATAATATATAATTAAGGTTGTCATAGCAATAATTCATGGTGTTCTTTTAATAACACCATGACTCCTACATGTTCTTTCCTGTAAAGACATTAGAAAACAACAGACTAAGACCAATGATCTATTGGCAGATAAGTAAATTTAAGCTTAAATAAATAAAGAGAAAGAAGCCCAGGCATTCTTCTGTGCCACAAACAAAAATGAGGACACTGGCAGTGGTCTGTGGAAAAGAAGGGCACTGCACATAAGGCAACATCAATATCTCTAGCAGTCTTTTCAAGGGATGAAGTTTCAGCAAGTGCTACACAGTTAATTTTGAGGCTTTCTGGAAGGCAGTGCTGTCATTAATTACTCTTTAAATTCCTCCTAAAGGGAACTTGATTTTTAAGTACTTGTTACTCCTTTAAAATCTACACAGTGAGAGTTTGAAATGACCATAAGCTTTATTTAAACAATGAAAACTGTCAGTCATTTTAACAAATATTTACTGAGTGCCTATCAATGATAGCAGTGAAATCTAGATACTCCTCATCTGATTCCTTAAGAGATTGGTTTTGATTTTTACATCACAGTTTTTCTAAATTATCACTCCTCTTGGCCTTCCTGAGAGAAAGAGTAAGTTGTTAGCTTTTAGATTTTCTTGTAATTTTGCCATCTTTTAAGAGGAACTGGAGAATAAACCCTCATACTAAAATAGATTAACAAGGAATTACAAATATTAGCTAAAGGCAAGAGAAATACCATAGAAGACTTTGCATATCAGCACACTGTTTGATTACTATTTTAAAAAACTCAGTCCATTCATATTTAAAAAAATTAAAAGAATGCTTAACTCTGATTCTGGCTACAGCCATAAAAGGATGTTTTCAGCACATGAAGAAATGTATAAGATGAGATTAAAGTAGAAACTGGGGCTATTTATGCTATGGGCATGTCACTGATATACAGTATTACATACCTTTAGAATTAAATCAAGGTTGAAAGGTCTCAGAAATTTCACAAGATATTAGACTTGATTTCTTTAATCTAGAAAGGCCTTTTTTCTCATGATTTCTGTAACTCATTCACTGGTCTAAAGTAGAACATGAAGAGATCCAGTCTCACATATACTCCAGTGTTTATCCAAAATTCTTGAAAGCAATGCTAAAGGATGAGAAAAGGGAGGGCAAACACCAGAAACTGGGAATTTATACAGGTTATATTATGAAAAGATGAGGAAGAGGAGAGACAAGGAATCTCTAAGGTTTAAGACTGTCTGGCGTATCACCATACTTAAACCTTGCAAGTGTGTGAGGAAGTCCTATAAATGGTTTGAAGGACAACGTTCATTATGATTAGAGGAGAAACAGAAGAAGGGAAAATGAAGAATTGGGGTTATGATGTTTTTTAATCAATAAAATTATTTTAGTGTTTCTGGAATTGTGCTTAGGATATATAATAGTAGGAAAATAATTTTAAACTTGTAAGCATATGTGGATATATTAATGATATTCAGTGATGGCATTTCGGGAGTATAAGCAGATACTCTCTACAGCCCTTATGAAGAGCACCCTGGCCATAATTTCTATGACCTAGGTAGCCATGTTTGTTTGTTTAGAGGTGATTGGGCCAGAGGTGGTACTTGACCCAAGGACTGCCTCTGCCAGAACCCTATAACATGGTCTTGTACAAAAGGAGAGCTGAGCCCATCAGCTTTGCACTCTTGGGAATTAGAACTGGGATACATGGAGAGTTTGCTACAATTAACAGTGGCAGGTGAAGCGGAAAGGCTGTGATGCAGAAAGTCCATAAATGCAGGTGGTGGCACTCATATAAGAGTCCCTTCTAAGCCAAAGCTATGAGAAAGAGAAAAATGAGTAAGAACAGAAAAGTGTACTGAAGAAGAAAATGGAGTAGACGCTCAGAGAGAGCAGGGATGCAGTGAGCAACAGACACATAGGCAATGATGGGTGGAGAAGAGTATTCTCTTATAGTTGCTTTCATTCTTGACATCTTCTAGTTCCAGTCATGAATTCTTACACTGGACCCCTTCTCCTTGAGGTAACCTGAGCGAAACTCTGATCCCTGAAATCAACAGAGCTTAACTGCAGCAGTAGCTTAGTAATAAAGCACTCCCGGAATGCCAGAGCAAGGAAATGAGCTCTCACTGAGCAAAGGGACCACAGCAACTGCAGCGTTCTGTGTACGCGTGCGTGTGTGTTTTATGACTTAATAAAAGCTGATCCCTTGGAAGTACTTCACACATTACACAACACGTGGTAACCATCATGACAGAGATTCATCACATGTATTACATGTGTGAAGTTTTGCGCTACATACCGTGAAGACATACCAAGAAGTAAGACATGCACTCTCCCCTCACAGAGCGCTCTTAGGAGGATCTGACTAAACTTAAAACACCTCTTCCTTGGAATCTCATTGTCAGAAAACTGACAGAGCTTTTAAATTCAGCGAAGGTAGTGATGTAGAGTCATTAAATTCAGGGAAAGTATCGATTAATTTTAAAATGTGGGTTTTCCAGAAATAGACTCACAGACATAGAAAACAAATCTGTTTACCAAAGGGGATAGTTGGGGGTGGGTAGGGGGATAAATTAGGAGTTTGGGATTATCAGATACAGACTACTATATATAAAATAGATTAACAACAGGAACCTACTGTACAGCACAGGAAACTACATTCAATATTTTGTAATAACCTATAATGAAAAAGAATCTGAAACATATACGTACACACACACAACTGAATCACTTTGCTGTACACCTGAAAGTAACACAACATTGTAAATTAACTATACTTCAATTAAAAAAATGGTTAAAAAAATAGGTGGGTTTTCTCTTAATTTTTCATTTTATGGCCTTGTCACCAGTTACATTTTTACCTGTGTTTTTACCTCTTTTTCATTTTCAAGTGTTGATTCTTCTAAGATTAGGCCTTGATCTTCCTCAAATACCCTCCTCTCTCTCTCTCACCAACCCCACCGCCCTCACCCCTCTCTCTCTCCCCACAGTGCAGCAATAGAGTCAACCTATTTTTTTTATGACCAGTCTCCAAAATCTAGCATATGGGTCCCTTACACAGTTTTAGGAATCAGTAAAGATTTGCAAGTGAAAAGGCAGGTGAGAAAACATGGGCAGATACATTTTTGGTCACAGAAATTCCGAGTGCTCTTCTAGAAATTCTTTTAACAGCCAGGTAATTAATTTGGAATCAGCAAGTAAAGTCACTCATTTTTCAGCAAAGTTAAGCAATTAGATAGAACATATTTCCAAAATATGCAAACTATGAAGGTGGCCTGCTTCCCAGTAACTACATCATCTTCCTGTAATGCCATCCCAGTTTTGTTTCCTCATACATGCTTGATGATCTCCTCAGTACACATCTTTTTGGACCTCTAGATTTTTAACTCCAAATTTAGCAAATTATCTTTGCTGACATTTTCCAATTTGCAGTTCTCATGGCATTACATAGGCAATGTGAGGCAAATGTCTCAGTGTTATTTTCTGATTTAAGTTGAGATTGTGAAAGCTCTCTAGACCATTTACGAAAGGGTATCTGCGTTTGTTGCATATACACAGATGATGTGCCTGTCCATGGAAACTGCCACTTTTTGGCACTGAGGACCTTTTTATCTCCAAAAAAAGAACACACACAGCCTCAAATATTTGCTCGATTGGCTAATCAACTTATACATGGACTTTCTTATCATCTACCAACGGGGCTTTGCTTTCAAAGACATAAGATGTATTACTGTTACATCAGGGAAA
Organism: Hippopotamus amphibius kiboko; assembly: GCF_030028045.1. Classification (NCBI taxonomy): domain Eukaryota; kingdom Metazoa; phylum Chordata; class Mammalia; order Artiodactyla; family Hippopotamidae; genus Hippopotamus; species Hippopotamus amphibius. The sequence goes on along the minus strand of NC_080187.1, from coordinate 82,191,014 downwards.
TATGAGTAGTTCCTGACAGCAACTAAGTATATGACCATATATGCAACATGCACAGACAAAGTCTATTAACACTCAAAATGAAAATTTTTTTCATCCATGAATAATATACGAACTTCTCAGTTTGGACCATGCACCGAAGAGACTTTAGGAAACATCTCACCTGATCCATAAGCTCTCGCCTGCTTGTCCAGAGTAAGCTCTTGCTCACCCAAACTCCCATTTCCCAAAGTTCGGATACCTGGGCAGCACTTCCACAATCTTTGTCATATACACTTACCATAAACGTAACATTTTATTTAATTAACTTTTAAAACAGTAAAACACATTTACTTTCAAAAGGAAACTCTAATGTGTATTTTTCGAATATAAACAAACACATAAAATATTTATGTGGGAATAAAAACATCATCTAAGGTTCAGTGAAATTAAAAGCAGTACTTTGGCTTCTTGTTTCGAGACATGTGGATGGAACAGGAAACCCACTGTAGTGGATGCTCTAGGCTTCCCACTTTTTTTGCCTCTGCATTCTTAGATGAGCAGAACTGAAAGAAGATGGGTCCAACATACGATCTCCTGTCAGTTTAGCTGCTACAGATATACTGATAAATGATGAGAAGCCTACGAATTAAAACTTTATAGGCAGCTTTAGAATAAAATGCTTCATTTTTATTAAAATTTCAGTCACTTCAAAGGCAAACCTTCGTAGTGGTAAAGGGAGAAAGGAAGGGTTGGAAAGAGTTTAAAAACAATATCTTAGGACTTCATATAACTTCTTACCATTTTTGAAGCAGTTTCATAATTTGAACCACATAATAAGCCAATGAGATAGAGAAAGGTATATGAGTCATAGAATTATTATCATTTATTTGAAGGCCTATAAGCTATTTCTAGGCTTAAAACAGGATAAGAGAAGCTGGACCTTTCTTCAAGATAAAACTAACTAAAATATCACCTTTCTTTTCTTTTGACTGTAATTAGTTAGCAAATAAGTGATTCAGGCTAAATGATAAAAAAAAATTCTGCCTTTTACCTAAGAGTCATAATTTTTAAATAAGTTTAAAACTAGACAGTAACAATACAAAGCAATAAAACATTGAAAAAAATTTAAATTACTACTGAAAATCTCTATTTCCTTTTTGTAGATTGCCTTCCAGTTTGCCTACATGCTTAGTTTTCACAGCTGTATTTTTCTTTCTAATATATCGTATAGCCTCTCCTACTATTACCTCCAATTTAAAAACAAGGTAAGAGATTAAATAATCTGCCCAAATTCATGTACACAGAAAATGACAGGACTGGGACTAGAACTTAGATCTTTTTGCATTTCATTCTGAAGTTCTATTACCCCATGCTGTCTCAGAGAGGAAAATATGTCCCAATTAAAAAAAAAATCCACAAAACTCTAAACCTAAGAAATAGATCAATTAAGATGTAATCCTTTAGTTTACAGAAAGATTTACCACAGGAGTCCTATAAATGTTGAAAATTCCCCTTCTGCATAATCAAACTTAGTCTCTAGCCTTGAGGAGCTCATACAGCATTTGTAATTTAACAGAAATCTTACACAAGAATGTGTATTTAGAGGTAAAGGATTTTGGTCAATATTAAGTCAATCAGAAAAGAAAATTTGGAAACTGTAATGTGAACCAGTGGAGAAATGGTCATTGAAGATAAAAACAATTCCGCAGAAGCACATCGGCAGCCCATGACGCTCCTGTGTGTAGCGTGTAGTTATATGGCCTGTTTATATGAGAAACCTCAGAGCATGAAGCACAATTACAAAACACGGTTCCAGTTTTTCATAAGCACAGACGTAGTGGGAAAGCAGGCTGCTTTCAAAACCATGCCCACATTCCATACTGGGAATTGTATACGATTTTTAAAAATCCGCCCTGTGACTTAGGATTTAAGACAAGTGTCCTCAAAGTATGGTACATTGTCACACTGCATCAAAATAAGGGGCTTGTTAACAATGAAGGTTCCTGAGTCTCAATCAAGACTTATTAAATCAGCCCGTCTAGGGGATGGTTTGGGATCTGTATTTTTTAACAAGTTCTCCAGGTGATTGATAATGCAACACTAAAGTTTAAAAACCACTGACTTAGATGAGTTACTGGATACTTTAAAATATTGATTTCTTAGCCTCTCATTTTGACGTTTTTGTATCCCAAGTTTTGTTTTTGCCCCCCATGATCACTTAAAATAAAAAAAGAAGGTTCGGGTGTTCAGCAAATTACAGTAAAACACATTAAGATGTGGAGGATTGACTAAAGTGAGCTCAGGGTTCATTTCCATTGCAGATCCAGTTCATCGTGGATCCATACTGAGGTCAAGGGGTGGGAGATATCTCTCTCTGTCAAAGGATGTAGATGAGGGTAAAGTGGAAGTCTGACAAAGGCAGAAGAAGTCAAAACCAGCTCACAAAACAAGTTTTTAGAACAAGGTTATAGGTTAAAAAAAAAAAGTATTAAATAGCAGTTCCTAGAATAGACTGAATGTCCCAGCCTATTGATTCTGCACCAATTTTCTTTACTAGCAAGATAAAGAATGAATAAGGTGACGCAGATCTCTGTTTTTAGCTACAGCTATTGTGTTGGTTCTTGAAAGTCTTCACGGGCAATATTAGCTAACATAATGACCCTCCAGGGCTGGTGTTCCATGCATTTATTTCCAGCTGATTAACTTCAAGAATTCAAAGAGCAAAACAAGGTGATGAATACACAAATCATCAAGACTGGGATGATAAATCTGTAGATACTTCAGATTAGGAAAGTAGCATAATACTGCTTAAGGTACTTATACTGAATTTTAAATGATGTCTCTAAACTAATCATGCTCGGGTTAACAATAGAACTTTTATAAAACTTGTAGACTAAAATTGCCATACTTTGTGCTATGTATTTTTGTTAAATTCACAGCTCAAATTAACACACTTTGAGGCAAGACAAAAATGTATAATAAACAGTTTCTGCATGTTATAATACCATGAGTAACAATAAATGAGTCATGAGTAGTGACTTATTTCTTGGAAAAGCACCAAAATTAAAATAAAATTTAGTTTATTAAAAGCAAAATCTTTTACTAAAACTTCAATGCTTAGAAAACATGATCAACAAACAGTATTAAATATTTTGATTCTGTTAAGTGAAGCTGTAAAAGTTGCTTTTAAAAGAGATCTACAGACAATGAGTAACTCTAGAAATAAAAGGTAGAGGAGTGAGAACTAACCCGGAGAGAAGAATTTGATATTGGACAATTAATTCCTTGGCCTTTTAAGATCTCTGTGTCTTAACAAAGAATTCCACACGTGCTATAGTTCTGGCAGTGCACTTCCACACATTCCACGGCTGATTATCTGTTCCTAGCTAAAGAAAAGTTAAATTTTTTTTTTCTTGGTAGTAAAATAAAATTTGTTGGGTGTCTACTACTACTATGTATACCTCAGGAATTTTAGATACTAACTTTTTAGACACGAAGTAAAAATTATCTGGCTAAAATATCTCATTTCTTTGTCTCAAGAATCCTGAGGGGATAGTAATATTATCCTCATTTTACAACTGAGAAAACTGTAGCTCAAAGGTTGACTGAACACAGCATAGACAATATCAGTGGTGAGACTCGAACATAAGTTTTATTCTGAGGCCCATGCTTTTCCCACCATGATCTGCTGACTCTCATGAATCTGTGGACCCAGTGATACATACAGTCATCCCTTGGCATACATGGGGGATTGATTAAAGAGGCCCCACGGATACCAAAATCCATGGATGCTCAAGTCCCTTATATAAAATGGTGTAGTATAGCTGGCCCTCTGTATCTGCATGTTCAACCAACTTCGGATCAAATTTCAATCTGAACATGGAGGACTGGCTGTATGTTGGCACTGTTTTAAGGAGTTACGTTTGCAGGCTCAGAAGGATTTTACCAAAACCATTCATAACAGGAAGAGACTGACATCTCCCCAGTATCATAAAGTCAGGGTGGAGTCTCAAAAATATGTTTTAAGGGCCTACTATGTGTCAGGCTCTGGGGATACTGTGGTTGATCAAGACACATGGTCCCTAACTCTGAAGAATTACATTCTAATAAGGGAGCTAAAGATACTCAACAAGCCAACAAATGTGTTTCAGATGGTGACCAGTGTTTTGAAAACATACAGCAGGATATAGGCATGAAAGATGACTAGGGTATGTGACAGCTGTTTTAAAGACTGTGGTCAAGGAAGTCTTCCCTGAGGAGGTGATGTCCTTGCTAAGACCTGAATGAAGAGAAAGAGGCAGGAATATCCTGGACGTGTTCAAGGATCAGCCGGAAAGGCAGTGTGGCTAAAATGAAGGGACTCAGAGCATGGCAGGAGAGGTCAGGGAGGTGAGCGGTGCCATGTCACGGAAACCCACATCCAGGGAAGGGCACGCATCCGGAGCAGTGCGTGGAGGAGCGGCACGCAGGTGGCCATGGCTGCTGTCAGACAAGAGAGATGGCAATATGTTGGCATAGCAGGTTCTCAGTTCAACAGCTATGCCAGCATCTTGCCTCCTCTCCAGTTCCAAGTTACAGGAGCAATACCATGCCTCTTCGATGTTTTACTTTTCCAAAATCTTCCCTTCCACCTGAGGGAGGGAAAACACACTCATTAATTGAAAATGCAAACTGGTTTCTGAACACTACAACGCAATCTTCTTAGAGCATCCAATTTTGAAGATGTAGTTAAGCACAGGAAGGCTGTGGCTAGTTTCTTTTTTTCATGGCCTTTGATCTAAAAATGAGCCCTGAGAATGTTTACTGACAACTTGTGAAACGATGGAGGGAAAATTTTGACAAAAATTTTAAGTCAGTAAAGTCTAAAGTTGATGACAGTTAATTATAGGTTCTTACCACTATATTTACAGTCCACAGTACAGCCCAGTGACTCTCAGTACAGTTTTATTTTTTTTCTAATAACTTTATTGGTCAATTTCTGCCACTCAGATGTACTCAAACAATAACAAATTATCACCCTACAATGTAGTTCACTGCTTTATGTGCTCTTAAAAATAGTGCTCCCAGCTGGTAACTTAATCCACAAATACATTTGCAAAAGCATCATTATATGTCCAAAGATATTCACTAAAACACTGTTTTTAAAAGCCAAAGAATTAGAAGCAACCTAAATGTCCATCAGTATGACTGATACTGGCTACATTATGACTATAAATTATGATAGTCTCACAATAAAGTATTTCATCATTCTTGCAAAAGATTATGGCATAAGAATAATGACACAGTGTATGAGAACTTCTGTGTAAGTGAAAAAGTGTACATAATCACACATACCCTGGGGTGTACATATAAATTTTTTCTTGAAGGGTACATGAATGATTTACTATTTTAAATAATGGTTTATTATGTTAAAAGTAATTGAATGACACGATAATAAGTTATTTTTGTTTTCCTCTTTATAAATGTTTCCAATAAAAACTAATAAATATTATCTACCAAAAAATGAACCTAAGATATACCAACATAAAGATAAAACATTTAGCTGCATAGTGCTACCATGGTACAGATAAGAAAGGATCACACTCACTTAAACTTGACTAACATCAACTGCATTTGCCAGAAACAAAAGTTCACTGTTCCCTAAGTCTGGAGCTAGGTATATACACACACATTCACTTATACATGTGCACTATGTGGTATACATTTCTAGTGGGAGGACAGGAGGTAATGAGGGTTCTATTGCACAAGACCCTGTAAAAATTGTCCTGGGGCTAGAGAACTGGTGGAAGAGGTACTAATTGACTTCCTAGAATACAATTCAACTTGATCATGATCTATTAACGTAAACGTATTTAGGAATTTTTGGTTCATTTTTGGTTCATCAAGTACAGAACATTAGTTCGAAATTAATGGTAAATACAATACAGATTAGGTTACATAATGCACCACTGAATCAAGAAGATTTAATTAAATCAAATTTCTCCCAAAAGTTTAGTCTTTTAAAATATTCCTAATATTCGTAATTGAGAGACAGATGTAGATTGAATCATTTTAGAAGGAACACACTACATATTTGAAAACAATAATTCATTGTGTCTTTTTCAGGTTCATTTTGCACATGCAAAAGAAAACTGAATGCTAGCAACTATCTGATTTACCCGTCAGATGCAGCAGATACAGCAGATACCTGAGAAGTCATACAGGCTATTTTAAATGAAGATCGCCTAAAGGGAAAAGATAGGATAATACAATAACCTGCCCTAAGTTCCTCTTCCTTATTTACTTGCATTTTTTTTAACAGGAAGAAACTTACTTTTGTAAGTTATCAAATAATTGCTCAATTTATAATTTAAAAGCCTAGAACAAGACTATGCCCTTCCCCTATTAAAGAAGTGTTGCCATTGAAACTTGGGTCCTTTTGCTAATTTCTCTGATGTATCCAGCGAATATGGCTTCCATCAGACACTGGTAAAATGCACCTCCTCACCGCATACACCTCAAACAAATTTCTTGCAAAAATATAGCCTAACCATGAATTATGTTACAACTGGAAAGCAGAAAGATATTATGGGTACCTGATTATAGCCTTTAGCAGTTAAGGTTAAGCTTTGAAAAATACTGTCAATGAAATGCCCTGGAGAGAATGCAGTGCCTAGTTATAATTTTTTTCCTAAAAAGAGAATAAAAATAATTTTTAAAAATATCTCAAACCTACTAAACCTTTTACTAGTAAAATTAACAAAATAAAATTTAAATTATAGAATTTTCAAACTATTTTAATTAACTTTAAATTCATTTTAAATGAATAATGTGATTTCATTTTGTGAATACCTGATTTACAACCATTCTGGCAGCAAGTCCAGCATGTCCTAGACATGAGTGGGACAGGAGGCAGTTAGCTACACCAGCTCCAATCAGTAAACAGTTAAAAAGAATGAGAACAACTCAATCACAGAAAAAAAGAAAAATGGCGTAACTAATACTCAATGTGCTTTTCCAGAGCTGGAATACAATCTACTTAACGCTTCATTAAAAAAAAGTTTTCTAAAAATGGCTGGAGGTGGGGGCTGATTATGTACAAAGAGCTAGAATGTCCTATTTCTCAAGTACAGTATTATGGAAAAATTTGTGGTCCAATCAAGAACATAACTGTGGGGAAAAATAACATTCACTGAATGTGTTGGTATTGCTTTTGGGAACAGACAATTTGACAGGATGTGCTTAAAGCTACTCGCCAACTGATAGAAGCCAGATGTGTGTCTGCCCTGCATGTGGGGGACTGCAAGAAAGAAAGGGGTAAAGTTATACACATATATAATTTCATATATATTTATTTATACAGTTATATATGTTTCATTATATATAATTATATATAACTATATATAAAAACAGAAATGAGTACATATAAATAAATATAAATAAATTAAAATTATATATTTTAATTTATAAATATTAATAAAACACAACTGAATATATGTATCAGGCATCAGAAACAACCCCCAAGCTGCAACCACTAAATTAAAGGAAACTGGCAGAAAGGGCTGAGGTTTTATTCCTTGCCCTCCCCACTAGCCCCGGGCTTTCCTATTGGAAGATCTCATACTTGCCTCTGCCAGTCCAATGTCCACCTCCCCACACACATACACTGTGGCACCTACCAGGCTTGTTCTCCCTCAAAGAGCCCCATACCCCCAAATTTTAGTCCCCTACCCATTCTGAACTGCCTTTCCTCTTTGCATAAGTTCTCTATGGGAATCAGAAATAAGAAATCTATCCCTTCATTATAGGAATTTAAGACAAACTGCAAATGGTTCAAAGGCTTAAGCTTTCAAGGGGATCTAACTTCTTCAGGAGAAGAGCATTATACAAAATTAGTTTTTAATGAGAAGATATGGAAGATGTTTTTAATAGGGAGATCACTATCCTACAACTTCTTGCCTAAAATAGGCCAAGATTAAATAATTTAGTATTTTCCCAAATTCATATAAACCCAGTGAGAAAGGAAGGTGGGGGGAGAAGCAATTCTCTTGAGAAAATGGTATGTACGTTCACATTTTTTCCCCTATTTAACCCTCAGAAAGGTGGCTGCAGTAGGTATTATTATCCTCTGTTTATAAAAGATTGAGCTAAGGCTGAGAAAGTTTAATTATCTCAAGTAATTATCTCAAGAAAGTTTAATTATCTCAATAATTCTGTTACTTAAACATTTGCTGGGCTTCTATTATATGCCAAGCATTGTGCTAAAGACAGGGTCTCTGTCCATAGTGAGTTTCCCAAGTTGGGGGAGGAGTAAACCCTTAACACATTATACATTTCAACTTAATTTAGTAAGTCCTATGATCAAGTTATGTACAAAGCGTACTAAGAGAAAACACGGCATTGATTGTGACGGATTACAATTATGGCCTCAATTCTCCCTGTATTCACATTCTGGCCGTGTAACTTTGCAGCACCCATTCTGACTCTGGAGTTATTAGCTGTGTAATTTGCTTTTTAAAAAATTAATTAATTAGTTAATTGGCTGTGTTGGATCCTCACTGCTGTGTGGGCTTTCTCTAGTTGCTGCAAGCAGGGGCTACTCTTCATTGTGTGTGTGCGCTTCTCATTGCGGTGGCTTCTCTTGCTGCGGAACATAGGCTCTAGGCGCCCAGGCTTCAGTAGTTGTGGCACGTGGGCTCAATAGTTGTGGTTTGAGGGCTCTAGAGCACAGGCTCAGTAGTTGTGGCACACAGGCTTAGTTGCTCTGAAGCACGTGGGATCTTCCCGGACCAGGGATTGAACCCGTGTCCCCTGCACTGGCAGGTGGATTCTTAACCACTGCACCACCAGGGAAGTCCCTGTGTAATTTGCTTTAGTCAACTTATGTTAGCACAATAGGATGCAAACAGAGGTTAAAAAGCACTGTGAGACTGCGCTTGCCTGCTCTCTCTTGAGCCTTAGCCATCACTATGAGAACATACCCCGGCTGAAAAATAAGACACATAGTGCAAAGTCTCCCTGGTCATCACAGCCAAGGCCAGCCTAGATCAGTCAATAGCCTGCCAACCCTGACACGTGAGCATGCTTAACCAAGATGAACAGAGCTACTTAGCTGATTACCCCAGTGTGTAAGCAAACAAACACTTCTGCTGAACTCCTTTGGATTTTTTTTTTTTTTTTTGGTTGTTTGCGGTGCAGTATTTGGTTGTTTGACGATAGGTGACATAAATAATGATTAAGACTATGTGCTCTGGATTTAGGCTGACTGGGTCAAAATTATCCTGAGAGCAGTGTAGGCCATGTTTGTTCAAGCCATCCATTTCACTAAGGGCACAGCAAAGTCAACAGACACCCAAGTTCATTCTGGCACTCTGCTGGTAAATTGTAGGATTTCAGTGAATATTTATTAATAAATGAATAAACTTTGATTAAGCACTGTTTTGCTAGATGGTGGACTCCTTGAGGAAAGGAGGCAAGTCTCATTTATCTCTGCATTCCCAGGACACAAACTGACAAAAGGCCTTGAGCAGAAAGGTCAGTATTTGTTGAATAAGAGAATAGTAAGAATTTGGATTATTTTATCCAGATCAATGGGAAGCGGCCAAAGAGTTGTAAGGAAGCAACATGAGAAGACTTGTGTTTTTAAAAACACAATTTTTTCCCTAAGTTTCAACCCTTTTTATCTCTTTATTTTCAAGACACGTGATTTGGCTAGATGACTCCGGTTGCTCTTTAGTGGTAAATGGACAGAGGGGCCAGAATGGATGCACAGAGACCAGCGGGGAGCCACCAAGGTTGTCCAGTCAGAGATGGTGTCAGCTTGGATAAGAAGAAAAAAGAACACAGATTCTAGATATATTTGGGAGGCAGAACAAAGAAAACTTGCTAGAGGACTTGAGGGACTAAGAAAATAGAGGAACCAAGAGAAAAAGCAGTTTCCTGGTCTGTGCTCCTGAATGGGCAGATGTGACTTTCACTGAGATAGGGAACTCTGAAAGAGGGCAAATATTTTAAAAATGTAGATTCCTGATTAGAGAGATCTTGAGTTAATCCCTGTATAAAGCCATCATCTGGAACTTCAATTTAAGGAATCTGTGGTATCAATTTACTTCAAGACTGATGTTCCTTGAATAGTAAATTGTAACCTATTGCGCTAGAAAAGTTCATCTGCCTTATGTGGCCAAAGTGATCTGAAGGAAGGCCATGCTGGGTCTTTGTTAGAGGATAAAATGCAGCCCTGTTGTGGAAACTTCTTGAACTATGTTAAACCTTTACAGGAAATTAAGCTTAAGGAAGAAAAGAGTGTATGTGACACATTTGAAATTGGTTTTAGAAACTAAGGATGAATCCTTTCCTGCTTAACAAACTTTCCATGGACCTAAAAATTGAACTAGACTTTAGAACACTCCATGTACACAAAGTATGCACTCTTACTTTGCTCCCTTATATTCGCCTTAAACTCCATATTCCTAGAATTTCATTTAATGCAATTATTTTAAAAAACCTAATCGTTTAAGGTCATGATTCAATTACCCTTTTGAACACTGCTATTGCCAGCACACTGTGGTCTATACCAGTGTAAAAGCATTGGCTTGCATTGATAACTGGCATCTTTTCCTAAAGATTTTAGTCCTTAATCAAGCCCTTAAAACATGTTCTTTATTAAATTAAAATGTTTACTTTACAATAGGGTCATTACTTTGAGTATGAGTCATTCTACTTTCTCTTGATTTCATGGCCATGGAACGCCACCCCAATCCTAGCTAGTCACCTAAAATTGTGGACTGTTGGCCTTAAAGGGGCCAGGGTTATGAGAGACCGGGGATAGAACCATGAAAACCTATAACACTTCTAGAAAGAGACCAGATCATTCTGGTGGTGGGTGAGCTATATTTTCATGTGTGAAAACAGAGAATATGGAGCTGTTGTGAGTCACATGGGAGATGAGTGACTTACCAGTAATATATCGTTAACTCCCAAAGCCCAGCCAAGGGGACCCCTTTAACAACTGGATAGCCACCACCCTTAAAGGTCTGGTATAGCGCATACCTTAAAAAATAAAATTTTATAAAAATATTGAATCACTATGCTCTATACCTAAAACTAATATACTATTGTAAATCAACTATACTTTAATAAAAAATCTTTATAATGGTCGCGTTTCCCATTAAATTCACATTCTAGATCCTTCAAAGCCTTAACAAAAGGGAGGATAAGTTTAGAATATATTAAGTGTCAAACACTTTACATCTATTCTGTGATTAAATCCTAACTCCAAACTGAAGAGTTGTTGAGGAAAATTATCTCCATTTTATGTATGAGGAAACTAAACCTCAGAAAGGTGAAGTAACTAGTTTATAATCACATTGCTAGTAAATGTTACAGCCAGAATCAGTATGCCTTCCCCCATGCACTGTATCTGTGCTCCCATACTGAATTTCAACTTCACCACGTTTATTTCCTACTCAGCAACATGGCTCTAGCATGCCAGATCCACCCCCAGATCCACTGTGTTCATACTATTTCTTCTGTCCCTGAAATATTCTTCTAAATGATTATTCTGCTTCATGATTCCAAAAGGATCCAACCATAAGGAAGCATTTTGAACTCAAAGAAATGATCCACCAAGTTGATTCACAGCAAATCTCTGAATGACTCAGTCTACTTCTTTATTAGTAATCTTTGGGATACTGTCTAAACATAATAAAACATGTTAGATAGTTACCTGTGAGCCAACTACCATCAAATTCAGACATAAAAAACACATTACAAGGGAATCTTCCAAGTAATCTTAAAAACCAAGGGCTCTCAAATATCTCCTTCACTTGTAAGCGGTAGAGAATGCTTAACCTTAGAATGCTAAGTTTCCAGCCTTTTGGAAGTGTTGTTCCCTAAAGTCTATTAACACCCTCCTAACACGCTCCTTCGTCTCCCTGGAAAACCATAATTCATCTTCAAGACTGCTCAGGTAACATCCTGCTGCTGTTGCTGCTGCTGCTGCTGCTAAGTGCCCTTCTTCTAACAAAGGAACAGACTAAGGAATGCTAAGTTATATTTACTGGATGTTTGTTTGTTTTTACGTGGTTCCTTGCAGGTAATTTTGGTGCTACTGGAAGGCACATGGACAAACTGGGCCCAATTCATTTATACTTTTGCTCTATTTAAAATCTAATACCCTAAGCCACTAATGATCATGGGGCAGTTCTCAGACCCAGAGATTACCAAGGCTCCAAGAGCTGGATTCCAGAAGGAGGCTTTAGGAAGGAATATGGCCTGACTACATCAAGGAGACTGGAGTGAAGGTCATAGTGCTCAGGCCAGAAGTAACCTGGGGTAGGGGCTGGCGAGGTGATGGTCTGTAGGAGAGAATAGGAGTGATGGCCACAACAATGCTTACCATTTGTTTCTACTCTATGTGGATACCATGCTAGGCTTTTATATATGTTATTAGACTATTTCCAATCCTCCCAAAAGCCCTGCAAGGTAACATCATCATCTCCATTTTATTTTCTTTATAGAGAACGTGCAGAATTGATGCTTTATAACCCAACTCTGATTCATGAAAAGGAGTTCTGCTTTGTTTAAAAACAAAATACCACGCTTTTCCTTTGCACTTTTTCCAGCTGTGCTACCCTTTCACTAAATGTATCTCCAAGCTCTCGTCTAGGGCTAAAATTTTCATTTTAATACCCATCAAGGGAAGATAAATATTAATAGATGTTAAATAAGAATCAGAGTAAATGTGTATATTTTTAGATATTGCCTCTAAACAACTGGAGGTACCCTGAAAAGACCTTAAAGTGTATAAATCATTTTTCCAGTAAATGCTTATAAAAAAAACTCAAGAAAGCTCAAAAAAAAAAAAAAAAAAAAGAGAGAGAGAGAAAACAAGGAGTACAAAAGAAAACCTGGAGAACCAAAGATACAAAACCAGCTTCTGTGAGGGGGAGGCAAGTCCAAACAGTAATGAATTTGGCAGTGTACTGAAGGGGCTGCCCTCTGGGCCACAGAAGCATCATACTTAAATTGTCATCACTAGCTTTTCATGCTACTCTTTCTGCCAGCATTTGGTAATCTGATATAACCACAGGAAAAAGTGCTTAACCCCCCAGATGATGAGGAAGCCCCAGCCCTTGAGATTTGTTTTTTATAGGACTGGGTATATTACTATAAATATGTTTATTTTTTATTACAGTGAAGATCCATTTACATATTCCTAATTATACTGCTGCTTATCTTGACAGGAATTATATTTTACTAAGAGACCTATGTCCTGATTACTGATGTCAGCCTGAGAATGCTCATTCAAAAACGCAAGAAATGCAAAATCAAAATTTCATTTCCTGATGACAGTCATTAATTAGTATGTGGCATTCTAAGGCAAATAAACATATATTACCCTTTTAAGACAAACATCTAAGGAGAGTCTTTGCCATATTAATTTACAATTAGCTTTCTCTCCTAGAGATATAACTTGTGTTGGGATTTTAGCAAGATAAAATACTCAAAAAGGAATGGAGAATGCTTTAACTAGAGAATTTCAACTTTGGTTCTATCACGTTTGATACCCAGAAGAAAATGCAAACTATTCCATTTACTATATTGCAAAGTATCTGCTACTGTAAGGATGATGACTTTCTAAAGACATGAAACAAAGAATTAGGCTGGACTGTTCTGAGAAGAAGCAAATAGGAGACAATGCACTTTTCAAACACAATGGGATGGTTAGAACAGACCCAGGGACACATGGATTTCAAAAGAAAGTTAGTAAAAAGAAAATGTAAGCCAAAAAAATCCAACTCGTTGTGCTCTACTTAAAGTATTAGGTAATGAATAATGAAAACATCTTCACATAATAAATTATAGTTTCACTTTTAAACCTTCATAATATTTATTGAAAGAGAGAAATGTATACTTTTAGAAATACTATTCTATTTAAATTATGCCTTAGAAATCCTACTAAAAATTGACTTTGTAACTTAAGGCAATTCTACTGAGCCATTTCAGAAATATTAAAAACACAAGCACTCCAATTAAAATGTGTATTTTCCCCAATAAATTTAAATGTTAAGAACTACATTTATTTTTCACTTAAAAGTGTATGATGGAATATTAATGGATAAATCTTGGGAAAATACAACTCTGTCTCCAATCACATTTTGTAAGCAGATACTTGCTTCTCAATAGAGTTTTATTACTCGGTTTATTTCTGACTTACAAAATGTCTTAAAAGCAGCATAATTATGAGCAAATTTGTCCCAATTTCCACATCAGAAGGTCAGACTCCAATCTTCTTCCAGATAAGAATCTAACTTTGCATTTTCTCCACATTTCATATCAGTCACCTGGAGGATAAGGTAGAACTGTTGAAGGTACAAACTGCAGCCTGGGGTTGGAGCTAAGCAAACGCTTCTCCTTTCTGGGAACTCTAGAGCTTTCAGAGCTTCCAGCAGAACATGGGTTCTCAAGCCCTTGCAGTTCACTAGAATCCTCTGAACTCGAAAAAACTAGTTACTCCTGGACCTCACAGCACAGTGAATAAATCAGAATCTCTAGAGATAGGGCCTGAGCATTGGTATGTTTATAAAAGCTCCCCACATGATTATCATGTGCAAGCAGGGTAAAGAACCACAGAGAGAAGGCTTTAAGATGGATGGATGGTTACATCATGGTCAGGTTAACAAGCTGGTGAACCAATACTGCTGGGTGGAGGAAAAATGAGGGGAAGCCTCTGTGATGAACTGACCAAGACTGGAGAAAGCTCTATCTGCAGGTGCATGAGGATGGAGCCAAGAGTCAGAGAACGTAAGTCCTGGGCAAGCTGTGTGACTTCAGGCAAATCCTCTAAGTCCCCTGGGGTGCAGAACTGGAGGAGAAGGCAGAGTGGAAGATGATTCACCGCTCTTAACCACAGCAGCTACACTTTTGTCTGTTTTATATGTTTTGCTTCTGCAGGATTCTGTGGCTAAAAACAGTATGAATACAGCTAATCTGCATATCCTCTTAGGTCTCTTCTGAGGTAATTTTACAACATCCAGGGTAACATAAATATCAGGAAGTGGCTTACTGGTCCAGCATAAATTAAGAGTGAAAAAGAATTTAAGATAATCACATGATGCTTCTGTTCTCTGTGGTCCTACACCCACTCTTCCCAACGGATCAATTCTGTGGGCAGGAGGAGTTTATCCAAGATGCTCTCCTATCCTCATTGGCCTCCCTCTCCCAGCATCTCCCAGGTACACAATATCCCTGTGATTTTCCCCTCCCACCACTGCACCAGATTGCACTCCTTTATAAATCAATTCAGATTATCTATAAAGTACATGTTATCAACTCACACCCAGATTACAGCCTGCATTTGAGGCCCTAAAACATCATTTTTTCTAAAGACAAATTTTCATTATGGAATAAAGAGGCTATACATGTTCCAGCTGTCTTCTGGGTTTACCTCTCCACCCTACTCTCTGCCCTGGGAGGCTGACCTGTAACAGACTATATAAACAATTCCCCAGTCCTCTGACTTCCTGTTGGCGACAGCACTGAGGAGCCCTGATAGGAGATTGGAGGGAAGGAAGAGAAGGAAACTGGGATATAAATTCCGTGGGCTTGCTCCCTGTGGGGCTGTGCCCCTCAGCCCAGAGTCACAGGTCCTCTCGAAGTGGCCCTCCTCTTGTATGTTCCAGTTATTCACACCCCTCACCTTCCTGTCTAGGAGTGCAAACCATCTCTGTTCTTAAAAGCCCTTCTTACTCTGCCTCCCCTCTTTTAAACAGTTCCTTTATTGAACCTGACAAGAATTATCCTAATTTGAGTGATCTGTTTCCTGATATGCTCCTGACATATTTGTGGCCAAAGATTTTCACTTCTAGATCTTTCAAGAAATAACAAGAGATGTATGCACAGATTCAGGGGTGTCATTAACTAGTTTGAAGAAATATACCAGAGTCAGGACTAATAAGAATGGATGTCACCTGTGTCCTAGAGGCCTGCTACTGTGCCAGGCCAGGTATTAAATTAGATCATGAGGAGTCCAGGAGCATAGAGAGAGGGGCCTCAGGATGGCTAGGGTAGTGACTACTTTCTAATCAGTATGGAAATACTCCAGTATTTTAACAAGTATAGCCAAACCAGCTGACGGTTAGTAAATCCTGTATATAACGCTGTTCACTGCAGAATGATTTATAATAGGAAACAAACAAAAAAACTGGACAAAATTTACATTGCCAATAACAAATTATAGGTCCACGTCTTAGAAGACTATTTACTAATATTGAAGATAATTACAAACTATTTGGCAAAAAGCAAAGCAGTTACACAATAGCATAGGCTGTAAAATCCCAATTTTGTTTAAATATATATGTACACATATATTTAGAGTACAAAGAGTGAGGATATATATTAAAATGTTAATGTTTATCTGAGTAGAGAAATAATAAATTGTTTTAATTTTCTTCTTTAAAAACGTGTTTTGCAAAATTTTTGCAATGAAATTGATTTATTACAGCAAAAAAAAAAAGTTTTCGAAAAAATGGAGTGCAGTAAAAAAAAGAAGTTGCTACAATACATTTTAAACTGAATCTTAAAGCCCTTTTAGAGATTATGGTGAGCATTTTCACTTCGTTCTATCTCAATTAAGACTTACTGCTTAACCTTTATAGACCAGATTAAAGAACGGACGCTGTTCAGCACTGATAGCTAACAACCAAGTGGAGAAGGTGGACAGACTGAAAAATAATACATCACTCTAATACAGGCAAGAACAGAAACAGCTAAAGATTTTAAAATACAGGGAAAGGAGAGGTGACTTTTGTCTGGAAGGTGGTCATGGAGAGCTTCACAGAGGAACTAATGACTGTGCAGGACTATGAACATTAAACAGCGGTTCAAAAACCAGATAAGGCAGGATGGAGCTTTCCTAGGAGAGAACAGCCCATGCAAATGATCTCAGGCATGAAACAGCCAGCAACTAAATGGAAGTAGCTCTGCTCTCTTTCTCCTAAAATAGAAACTTGCAAGGATCTTGACTCTGAGGGGCAGGGAGTAAGCATTTATGAAAAACATACTATATACCAAGGATTAAGCTAGTTCTGTTTTTTTTATTTTCCCCCAAACTGAGACCATATTACAAATAAGAAAACTGAGGCCCAGAGAAGTAAGGACTATTTTAGACATCTCTGGAATTACACCTTCATGGGTACTTTGTTTACATTATTCTTATGTCTATATGCAATCTTCCCCCCATTTTTTTTTGTATTGTATTCTATCAGTTGTTCTCATTACATGGAAATGATTAAAATGGATTAATGGTGTCCAGGGTTTTGGATTTACCCACCAGAGCACTTCCTCATCATAACAAGAGTTAAATATTAACTCTCTGCTGATACCTGTCCATAGTGTGTGTGTGTGTGTTTGTGTGTGTGTGTGTGTGTGTGTGTGTGTGTAGGGAGCAAGCAGGAATGGGACACTGCATAAACGTAAGCAGACTGAGGAGTAAGTAATCAGAAAATAACGTGTGCCATGCTGGAATAATCACCTTAAAGGTAAAACCTTCAATGAAACGAAATCTTTAAGAAATTCAACATAGGAATTAAATTCTTTTAAAATTATAGGATGTTCTGAACTCTGGAGCTGGCAGAATTTATCATAACTATTGATAAATACTTGTATTTGCTGTTTTGAAAATCTTTTCCAATATTAACTATTTTAGGCCATTTATTTTATTAGAATGGGTTAATTCTGGCATTATTAATTTTTGCTTCTTCATAAGTATGCAAAAAGTAATTATTTAATAATATGCCAATGTGGGCCAAAATCTACAAATGTTTAATGTAGGTATCAGGTCAAGTGTCACTCTACAGCCTCCTGAATAATTCAGAAATCAAGTTAAGCCCAGTCCATCTCTCATTTGGGCATAAATTTATTTGGGTATAAATTTATCTGGCCAAGACAATAAATTTAGGTTTTCTTCAGCACAAACCAAATTACTTTCTTAGATGTTTGTTGCTTTACTCCACTTAGATCTCTGGTCTTTGAAGCCCAGGCATCCTATTAAGAATCTTTTAATTCTATTATAGCTCAATCATATACCACCTGACTTCAATGGGATATTCTCTACGAAAAAGCAAGCTGACCTGAGTTCCTTTAAACTTTTAGAAAGTTAATTAATATTCGCCAAGCACTTGGAAGATAAAATGTAAGTGTCAAGAGTAATAATTATTTTTAAAAATAAAATCACAGGGAGCTACCATTCTATAATTTTTTGGTGCATCTTTATTATTTTTTTAATCCAGGCTTCAATATCCCTCAAAGTGAGGAGGCGGTGGCAGATACAAGCATGTAGTCTGTATTTTCTTTCAAGTAAATGCAAAGTCAGGCCAAAAAAATGCACCTTTCACACCACAATTTACTCTCCACAACTTTTAGGCATGAAGCACATTTAAAAGCACTATTCTGGGTGTCAAGGAAGGAAACTGACCAGTTTTAAGTCCCAGCTCTGACTCTCAAAGCCCTGTGACTGTGGCCATAACTCCCATAGATCTAAACCTGGAAACATGGACTATACCTTCTATGCAGATCCCTCCCCTAGCCTTAGGACTAGATCTGTGTTACCCCAAATAACCATGTGTTAGAATTCAGCCTATTTTCTCTATGTATTATATCAAATTGTCAAGCACCATAATTCTGACTGGCATGGAAATTTGATAAATTATATAATTAAATTTTTAACACTTCAACAGACTTCAAAAGGGATGATCTCTCAAAAGACAAACCCCTAATGGATCCAATAGTGGGAACCTAAGTCTAAGAACCTAGAAGAACCCATTGATTTCCTTGTAGGAAGTTATAAACCGTGGTAAGGCTGAGGTTAGATGCCCTCAATAATAAGCAGCCAGTTCCTCTGCTTATTAAGCCTTTGCACAGTGTGGCCTTTACACAAGTGTGTGTGTGTGTGTGTGTGTGTGTGTGTCTGTAGACATACTACACTTATCAAGTGAGTACATGGTGGTTGTTTATGGAGGTTGGGGCACTTGGCAGAGGAAGTGGCAAGCATTGCTGAGACTGAGCACATCAGAAAACCTGTCAATAGAGAATTACTTAGGAGGCTTGGTTTCTAGAGAAAATGGCTCATTGCATTCAGCTTGTCAAACCCATGACAGCCTTCCAACTTACTAACTTGATTAGCATAAAATGCCCACTGGCAAAAGCAAAAACCGAATTGTTTAAATTTTCAATCACCTTGACGGTGAGTGTCAAAATTTTTTTTAAAAGATTTTAAAGGATGGTCAACAGGTTTCAAGAAATTTAAAACATTTAAAATTCTTAGTTCTATTTAGAAAATAACGTTGTTTTTGCACATTAGTTTTATTTAGCTTTTGTCTGCACCTAGCAGGCATTTCCTAAAATTATAACCAAAATTCAATGAAAAGCACATTGCCTGTAATCATCTGAGAGAAGCTGGCTAACTGAATACAATTTTATAAAGCATTTACTCCTTTAGGACTCATAATTGCAGTATTTTGCCAAGAAATCTGTAAAAATTTCATATCATCTGTATTAAAGTTCATGCTTCTAAATTAGCAACTCTTAAAAAGTAAAATTAAACTAATTCATAAATTTCAATAGTTTAAAACACTGCAGATTTGAAATTAATTAATAAAAATATTCCCAAGTCCAGGAAGACAATAAAATAGCCGTGTTACTGGAATAACATTAGTTTTCTTCCTCCATTGGTAGCTATTAAAATTTTAACTGTGATGATGAAGTGTTCCACAATATGCAGGGTGGTAATTTCAAAACCCTCCCATGTCTTTTAAGCTAGTAACTAACCAAGCAGAACATTTTCATATAAAAAATCCAGCAAAGCTATGAAAGGTCCAACAAGTTAATATTAATCTAAGGAGGAGCCAGCAGAAAATAAAATACACATTGAAATCGTTCATGGATGGAGGGCAGAAAACTCTTGGGATGGTGAGAAAAATCATGGTATAGCATATTTTCCCCTGGCAAACAAGGTAAGCTCTAGCTCACAGGCACGTATGGCTTCCCACTTGGCACCTGGTGGATTACTTCTTGAAAAGGAAGTCCTGCTGTCAGAAATTACTGAGATATAAAAAAAGGGTTTTTAGGAGGTGGGGACTGGAAGAGTCAAGGACAGCATAGCTACTTTTGCTAAAGCCTCGAAGATACAGACTAGAAGAAAAGTCAACAGGAATACTGCAAATTATGATTCAATTAAAGGAAGAATCTTAGAATCTTAGGATGTGAAAGCTTGGATGGAATCTTTATTGAACTAGATTGGATAGTCTAATTGCCTTATTTAACCAATTCAGAGAAGTAAAAGCAAGTCATCTGTGAGATCTCTTAACCTACAAGAAATAACAAATTCACATTAAATGTGCATGATACACAATTTGCTTATCTAGTGTGTGGTATGAGATGCAACAGAGAGAAAGCCAGGCTGTGGAGGGGATGGTCTTGGTGCACTTTTTCCTTTTCCTGGTTCCATGATAAAGAAGGCAGTCGCGGTACAGAAGCAGGGTGTCAAAGGCTTAATTACTTTGCAATTAAAGGTTCTTTGGGAACATTTTGTTTTATGTTCTCAAACACTGTTCTTGTCCGTAATTTCTATGTATCCATATGGAGATTTCTTATGTATAGAATTATACTCCAAATCTGACTTTTTTGGATATGGTTGGAGGTTGGGGAGAACTTTTTTGGCCACTCATCACGTGCTAGGGATTTTACATAGTCACTCTCAGTTCAACTGAATCATTACCCTGTGAAACATGGTATTACACCCATTTCATATGAGCTAGAATTGAGGTTCCAGAGGATGAAGTGATCTGCCGAGGGCCAAAGAGCTGGGAAACGGCAAAACCAGGATTCAAACCTGTCTTGCTCCAAACTCAAGGTGCTTTCAATATTTTAAAAGAGCTTTTAAAATATCTAGTTGTTGTCTAAGGAGTAGTCAGGCAACCCATGCAGCAGGGTTTTCCCTTACTGTAAAAGAATCACTGTGGGACTTCCAAGTGATGACTTTGTGCTTGAAACCAGTATTGGAATCAGGGCAAAGTGTGGTTTTCAGATTAGCCTGCTTTTTACCCTCTTGTTTTTAATCCTTTTTCTTCATGGCTTCCAAATACTCCCCTTCTATGAACTCTTATCCTTATTACAGACTTTCATTTTTCTTCCTGTACTTTTGAAATTAAATAGAACCAACAGATGGTGGTTCAAGTACTAAAATGGTATTGGTAGCTTGTAATCATTCATGGTGGACATGCTTCCAACACACGATATGTATTTTTACTTCTCCTGTTTAACTCTGATGCTATTTCTACAAACTCTTGCTGTGTGATACGATGATGTGGCCATGCAATAGGAGAGAATATATCTATGTTGCCCTAAGGAGTAACCAAAGAATTCTGAAACAAGATCTTCTGCACGGGTGTAAAAAATAAATATGATGTGCGACAGTCACAGAATTCAAGTTTTAAGTAGCTTCTCCAGGTCACACAGCTCTCAAGTGGCATGATCTACATTATAAAGCAAGCTTTACTTCAGTGCCTATGCTTCTAACTACTTGGCTACTTTGCTTCCCACCAGAACTGACTATAAATAAAATTATTAACCACCTCAGACAAAACAGGAAGAGTCTAATGAGTACACTCAAAGGAAAAACATACCAGGTATTGAAGAATGACTCCTAGAATGCATGAGTTGTTCTGTTTGTGATTAATTGGGCATAAATTATCAAGCAGATTATGTAATTTCAGAAAAATAAAACCAGTATGAACATAGAGAAAAAGGAGTGGGTGTTTATGAAACCACTAGAATCACATTTTTATGTGACCCATTGTAGGAAAAGCATTTTACGTCATGACCTATTACAAGATATATATATTACGAAAGTTTTACAAAGCAATACTTAAAATCACTGTGTGCAATGCATTTTGTTATTGCACTATTTCCTTTCTTAAATAATAGTTATGGTGATGCACATAATTGATTTCATGATACACTAATGGGTCACAACCATATTTTAAAAACCCCTCTGCCAGAGGACTGTCAAATTCTGTGCTGCCACTGCCTTTATCTTGTCCCCAAGGCAGACAATATTAATGGGTTACAGCATTCTTTCCAATGAGTTCAGTGAAGCCTCAGAACTCTTTCCAAACTGGTGTTCTAGGCAGCAAATATCAACTGGAGTTGGGACAAAGACATGACACAGTTACTAAGTTCTAAGGGGAGAGGGTGCAGAGGTAAAACAGCTCTTTTTTGTCATCGGTTCTCTTTATATCCCTAGTGCTTGCTTTGTGTCTGGCGCACAGTAGGCACTCAAATATCCATTAAAAAGATGAATTATTAAAAGGTCACCAGGATTATAGGGTAAGCTTTGGCTCCCAAAGTTCCTCTGTGAATCCTTTCTCTCCCTCTCTTGGCTACCTTGTTATATCTTTAAATGTAAAGTTTTCATGATTCAATTGCTTGGACTTTAGAGTACTGTATGTACCCCTCCCTTCTTTCCAAACCCCATCTTGTAATGAAAGTTATCTGAACTTGGCCACTTGATATTCTCTCTACTACTTTCAAAAACAATTGGTTTACACTGAAAGAATTACTAAAAAGGATTATGAAGTTGAAAACTATGGTAGAGTTCCTTGATAAACTGGTCCTGGAGGAAGGAGAAAAACTGACAGGTCAGGACCTGGGCTGGATATCGGTAAATCTATGCTCCCACTTCAACCTTTCAATAATATGATCAGTTTCATAGCATTACCCCATCTAACTGGTGGGGAACCAAACCCTTAGAAAAAGAGGTGAAGTCACACAGTAAGTGTTTGGCAGAGTCAGTACTGAAACCTAGGTATTTCACTGCTCTTTTTATTATACCTCAGCTGCTCCTGAAAATGGCATATTGAGTTACAAAGAAACAATGACCAGAAGCCTTGAATCCACTTGAAGTGTGTGAATTTAACAGGTTATCACACTGCAAAAATAAAACCTAATACCTTAGTAATATACTTCACGATATAAC
This sequence comes from Hippopotamus amphibius kiboko, assembly GCF_030028045.1. Lineage (NCBI taxonomy): Eukaryota > Metazoa > Chordata > Mammalia > Artiodactyla > Hippopotamidae > Hippopotamus > Hippopotamus amphibius. The sequence continues at coordinate 82,168,021 of NC_080187.1, read as the reverse complement.
ATTATTTTTTCTTCGCCAAATCTTTGTGAGTTTTTCATTGCTGGGTATGTTTTTCTTGGCAGCTGTTAATCTTGGCTCAGACAAAAATTCTTACTGCAGAGTAATTCAAATGTGTTAAGTCCTCTATTACACAGAGAAAAATCAAGACTCTGTGTGTGTGTGTGTGTGTGTGTGTGTGTGTGTGTGTGTTTATGTGGGTCAAGTCCAAAGGGAAGTATAAAATGGAAACAATATATGATTTGGGGGTGTGTAGGGCAATTAAAAGAAGTTACAGGCAGAATCACAATTTTAGCCTTTGGGCTCTCACCAGAAGCAGTGTAAGGAAATGGAGTAGAAGAGAGCAGCATGGGTCAAGTTTAACTCACGTCCATGTCCACCACCACACAAGCATACACCACTTGATACAGTCACAAACTCAACAATGTGTAATTTGCCCAATCATGATCATGAGTCACAGTAAAAGTTACTAAGAAGGTCATTTGAAAAAGTAAGTTCTGATATAAGTTTACAACAGTGGTTCCAAACCAGAAGCAATTTAGGGGACATTTGGCAATGTCTGGAGACATTTTTGGCTGACATAACTGGGTAAAGGCCAAGGATGCTGCTTAACGTTCTACAATGCAGAGGACAGGCTCCCACAAAACAAATTACAAACTCAAAATGTCAATAGTGCCAAGGTTGAGAAACGCTGGTTTACAGGTGATGCTGTTATCTGAGCAACACAACCACTGATACTATACTCCAGCTGCCTCTCTGGCCTCAGTCTGTCTCCTCACCTATAAAATGGAGATGATAACAGTACCAGTTTCATGGGGTTGTTGTGAGGATTGGAGTCTTATTGTGTGAAGCATTTAGAACAGTGTCTGTGGCATGTAAGTGTTCAGTAAGCGTTGTTATCACCACCACTACCACTGCCGCCATCTTCACTCTCACCCAAATCATCACAGTGCAGGGCAGTATTCCCCAGTGCACGACAGCTTATTAGGTGGATTGCGGGGAGGGGGCAAAAAGGGATTATATGATCAAAGAAACCTGGAAAATGGTGGCTTAAAATCAGACAAGTCTCTATATTACAGAACTTCTGGGAATCTTTAATAAACCAAAATATATGGCATGCAGAATTTTCACAACTGACCTGAAATCAAGAACCCTATGCAGAATCTTGCAAGATTGAACACATTTTAAGGAAAGTCTTGTGTGGTGAAAGGGTGGTAGATTGAGAATCTACAGACAGATTCAGCTCTTGAGTCTACCACTTATCCACTCTAAAGCCTGGATAAGTCCCCTGACATTTCTTGGCCTCAGGGATCACCAAAAGAGAATTTGGGTCCTTCCAGTTCTGAAAGGCTCTGATTCTCCTGCACACTGACTGTCACTAGCAGACCTCAAAGTCATGCATTATCAGATAACAAGGACAGCAGGGTCAAGCAAAATCAAGAGCTGTGACAAAACTCAGGACAATCGTGTTCACCAAATTCCTGTTATTAAAGAAGCTCAAATGTTCAATGTTGGGAAATCAAGGTGAATATGATGTCACAAAAAATGCTACTTTATTTGTTGCTGCTGTTGCTGCAAATGCAGCCTACTTTTTAAGCAGAAAGTGGGGCTAGTAGAGAAGAATATGGAGACCAAAAAAAAAGAGTCTCAACTACTCAAAATGCATACCAGTATAGTCTACTCAATTACTTCTTGTTCCGCACTAAATAAAATCAGCAGAGAACATGACAAGACAGGATTGCTACTTCAAGGAACTAAAACTCTGGGGAGAAAGATGCACATATATCAGGCATCCAAAGAGGGCTCTGACAGAGGTTTAAACAAAGACCCACAAATAACAGTAATCTTAGTTATCGCCATTTTTTGGTAAGTCAAATGCACAATGGCAAAAACACAAAATGTGTTGTTTGAGCTTCCAGATGAACATTCTTATCGCCTGCTGTTTGGGTATCATCTACAGGTGTTAGGAAGGTACCTAAGCTGGAGGGTATGGATGCAGCTTCTCATTCCCTGTGATCTTCGCCCCTCTGAGTACATTTATATGGTCTGGCCTGAATCCACCATGCATGACAGAGATGGCACTGGGTGAAGAGATCTGTGCTTTGAATTGTCCAGGGAACTGTGTCATTATATTACAACCTTAAGCTACTTTAATTTGCATAACTAGAATTTCTCGCTATCAGCCACGGCTCTCTAAGCAGCCAGTGTACAGGTAATCCTTCTTTTAATACCAGCATCTGGTGAAAACCACAGGCCCTCTAGCAGAATAATAACCTCAAAAATGCCTACCTTTTTTTGCATATATGGATCCTTTCTCAGATGAAATGCATAAAAATAAACCAGATTACAAAGGAAACCAAGTATACTGAAATAGCTAAATATTAAAACAGGCATTTTAATACAGTAATATGTGGTTCTTTATTAAAACATATTAAATAACAAGACCTAGCAGTGTATCTAATAACTACCGTTATGTTAAAGTTGTGTCATACACAAACAATATTTCTAGATATTGGCTACAACTGTAATATGATACGAAAGCATCTGTGATTTCTACTGGTGATAAAGTCACAGGTCCTGATAAAATACTACTGTAACTTTTTGCCTCCATTCATAACTGAGGGAAGTGCTAAGTTTCAATTAGAGGTTAGCGCAAATAAAATGCAAACAAAAACATTTTTGCATCCAAGCTCACAATCCTCTGAATTCTGGCCCTGTTGTGATCTATGGACTCCAGGTTAAGAAGCCCTACATTTGGGTGATGTCCTGAAGTCTCAAGAACTTCAATGATAGAAAAGAACAAAAAAGTAACTCATCACATTAATTTCTTCTTCTCATTGGAAATAATTTCAAAAAGATCTCTCTCTGTTACAGTAAATCATCCACCCAAATACACGAGCTCATCTGATTCTCACCACAGCCCTGTGAGGAAGTTATTAGATTAGCATTAACCCCATTTAACAAATGTGGAAAGTGAGGCAGAGAGTTTTTAAAAGACCTGTCCCAATCACACAGCCAGAAGTTAGGTGCCGAGCTGGGACATTCACTCCTTTCTTCGCAGTTCACTCTCAAACACGATTATGCACAAACTAGTGTCATTTCCTAGAATGCCACAGCTTCCAGCAACTATTTTGGTTCCCTCTGACCCAAACAGAATTCAGCATTTGCTATTATTTCTGTAAGTTTCTTTTGTTTGTCATATTGTTTTGATTATACTAGCTTTGGAATTCCAAAGATTTTTTGAAATATTTCTGATGACAAACGTGTCTGTTTTGGCTTTTTCTTTAAATACTTTAAATTTCAGGTGACTTTCAACCTGTGCAGTCCCTGTTTTCCATTTCAGACACAAAAAGAGAAAATGACCCCCTACTTTCAAACTGCTTTAGAATTTCTTTTGCCAAAAATCTCTTTCAAAATGCTTGGATTTGGATTTGGTGATGCCTGAGAATGTTGTTTTATGTTATCCTCCCCTTAACCTCTCTTTCCCCATGCACACGAAAGGTCTACTTTTCTGGAACATAAACACTCTGCTCCAATGGGTCTCAAAAGAGGAATTCCGATGAAGAAAAAACATAGAGCTTTAATTGCTTTCACTATTTAAGTCATTTTTCCAGTATGAAATTTGTATTTTACATTTTTACTTTCTTCTCACGTAAATTTAATTTGTCTAATTTTGTCCTTAACATTTTTGCTTTGACCTCTGAACTCATTTTGACAAATTTTTTGTTGCTGTTGTTATTAAAGTCCCCTTTGTTTCTCTGCATTTTAATCCCTGTTTTGTTCAGCCTGCAAACTGGCTCAGCCGACTCTTTAGCCCTCTCCTTTTGCTCTTTTCCTGTGCGCCTACGCTGAATTTCAGACACTGGAAGTGTGAGTGTGAAAGGGGCTTTTCAATTATCCTGTTCAGGAGTGCAGGATCTTCAACCGCTAGAAAATAAAAACCAGCAAGTCCCTGCCTCCTTCGCCATCACAGAGAACAGTGGAAGAGGCCGAGGGGAATGGAGAACAGTGCTAAAGGAAAAGCTTAGGTCCAAGTAGTGCTAACTTGGATACAGAAGGTGGGGGGGGGGGGGGCGGAGAGGAGGGTGTCTATTGGAATGGTAGTGTCCTCCCCTGCGGAGGCAGCCCTGAAGTGTGCCCTTCGTTACACATCGACAGCCCAGGTGACCTACCTAAAGCCACACATCAACACTAAAGATTCAGTACTGGAATACAGGTCCCTTCCTCTACTGCTCTCTGCCTGGGCTCAGACTTCTACTCCAGAACCAGCAAAGTCCCATTTTCACCTCATTCCTTTCCTTTTCCTCTGGTGGGTTCAGTTAAACGAACTCTCGTCTCAACTCATGCCTTAATTATGGCTGGCTCTGACAGATTTTCTTCAATCCTCACAATCCCAACAGGCTTTGTACCCACACAAAAGGTCAGGTGTGATAACAAAGAAAAGGGAATGATCACTTACTTCACTTTCACAACAATTAACTGAGGAAGATGTAATTATTCCCATTTCACAACTTGCAACTCAGCTTGCAACTGAGTTGCAAGAAGGTACCAGCTGCCTTGCACAATTAATGGTAAATTACCCACACCTGCCTACTACACTGCATACACAAGTGCATATTACAATTTTCATGGGCAAAGAAATGTTATCTTTTTTACTCATTCCCTCACATTCATTGTTTCAAAAAATATTCACTGAACATCTATTATGGGTTAGGTGTCCCAGATGTTTTAACTATATTCCAATTTCAGTGCCATAGAGCTGAGACGAATCGAGAGAGTAGCACAGACATATATATAATACCAACTGTAAAATAGATAGCCAGTGGGAAGTTGTTGTATAACAAAGGGAGTCCAACTCGAGGATGGAAGATGCCTTAGAGGACTGGGACGGGGAGGGTGGGGGGGACTCGAGGGAGGGTGGGGGGGACTCGAGGGAGGGAGGGAATACGGGGATATGTGTATAAAAACAGATGATTGAACTTGGTGTACCCCCCAAAAAATAATAAATAAATTAAACAAAAAACATAGTCCTAGAAAACAACAAAAAATTGTCTATATAATTCTTTTGAAATGATTTTCAGAGAAAATTTACAATCCATCTACAAATCAGGCTTAATACTTTAAAGACATACTTATTTCTTTTGGTCACAAACAGTACTACCTATATCTCATCTACGTCTTTTATCAAACTTGGACATGAAAAGCTCTGAACTAATTCTAGAAGTGAAAGAAAGTGTTTTAACTGAGAACATTCAAACTGCTATACAAATGACTCCCAGTTTTTTACAAGAATTCCACAAATATTCTGCTTAATTACTATGAAGTACAGCAAAGTAATCAAGAGCAGAGAGGTGGGAATAAGAAAGACTTTGGTTTAGGTCCCAGAGCCACACTCTTTATTAGCTGTTTGAGCCATTTATTCTCACCAGGCCATGGTTTCCTTGTCTGTGAGATAGGAACAATCACGGTGCTGAGACTGTAAGGTCGCTGTGAAGATTACTGTAGGTAATACAGATAATTAAAGCAGGGGGAACGAAGCACAGCACACAGAAAATGCCCAATAAAGAGAGCTATAGCTGTCATCATTACTGCTCTGGAAATTAGAAGAGTTGGACACATTTTAATATTTGTTCTTGAGAAAAGATCTAGGTGAAGTGGACCACCCCTCAGCAGTTTTGGAAAAGGAGTTTTGTGTTCGTTCTAGATAGTAATTTGGACATATGTTCTGAAATAAAAGCAAACAATAATAAACTATGCTATTCCATTTATAGTTTAATATTCCCAGTATAAATTACATAGGTTAGCTAACAGAGCCATCTAGCATATCTGTGTATTTTTCTGAAATATGTAGCTGTCTTATTTCTACTTTACTAGATTTTACAAAAAAAATTCTACTAACACTTAATGGTTAATATAATGAACACCTTCAGAAGGAAGATTTACTTTTCAAACATGTTTTTAAAATTGTTCTTAACTGATTCATAATTAGCTTTCCACTTTCATTAATCTCTTTGCCACAATGTGTTAACTAAGAAAAGGAAGTATAGAAAGAACATGAGCTTTTATCAATTACTAAATATATTTATTTTAAAAGGAAACTACTTCTGTCAAATGCTTTGTCTTTGTCATTAAATATGATTTACTGCCATTTCTCCAGACTCTCAGAAAAAATCCAGTTGGTTAGCCTTTTATTTTATATTTGTTTTCACTGCCTTTCCTTATAGCCTTCTTTTGTCTATAAAGATATTTTCAGTACTTCTGGTTGAAAAACCACAACACTGAAAGAAAATATCATTCGGCTAATTTAATATTTAATAAGATTAAGATGTCATAATTTTTTCCGCTTTGGTATGAAACTAGAAATTCCAGATGTTAAAAAGTTATGATAAAGTTTTAATTGTTCAATTATTAGAAGCAATTAGAATGCTACATAGCACACATCAGTCCAGGTACCACCTCGTAATTTTTTTACTTCAAATTACAATTCAAACTATTGTGTCATGACTGACAGTTAATATGCATAGATATTCACTTAAAAAGGAAATTAATGCTACTCTTTCCTTTAAAAAAATCCTAATTCCAAAAACAAAAATTAATAATAAATCAAAGTAGAATCTTATCATTATTAGGCTGCTGGCAAACATGCAGCAGCAACAGTGTTACAAAAGTCAGGCTGTAAGCTATAAATTGTTCCTTTTGTTTTTTGATTTAATACAGTTCCACTCACTTATAAAAAGGACATCAGTTTTGAGTCATGGCATAGAATATTTAAAGGAACTGTCAAGTGACAGTATTAAGAGTTAGTTACTTGAAAACCTATTCCAGTTAAAAGCCAGTTAAATCCTAATTTAAAAGGTTTCATTCACTATTTGTAGATTTTACCAAAAAGAGCTCTTACACCTTTACTGTTTTAGTCTATTGTCTCTTGAGACTTTTTTTTGAAGTTAATGAAGTTGAGATGATGGGTAAAAGGTCAGATTTAAAGAAGGAAAAAATTACCAGAACCCCACAGGGTTATTCAATAATGACTTTATGACTTGAATTTCCACTTAAGCATGCACTGTAATTCACAAACCTCAGGCCACTTCATTTTAGAAAGATCTTATCAGTTTGACTTTTGGGGGACCAATTCTTTACTTGCACCAACTTTTAAACTCCAAAATAGTTTCATCTCCAATGTCTAATAATAATTGGTCTTGACTGATCATTGGAAATCACATTAAGATCAAGTAGAAAAGCACACAAACCACAAGCTTCTGACGCAGGCCTTTCTGAGCTGATTTCTTTATCTTATTTTATACATATCCAATTTACTAATGTGGCCAAAGTCCACCTGAAATTTGACGGAGATAACTTAAGACATTGGTTGTCAGATGGTATTGGTTTTTAGACATAGTTCTTTTCCTTTCCTGCTACCCTTCTCAGAATCAGGATTACTTCTAAGCAAAGAACTTATATTTACAATATAAGGAAGAAAGTCCAACAGAGAATTACCATAGCAGTCGTAGAACAGCTTTTACATGACCAATGCTGTATCATCTTGGTTACATTAAAATGTACCATTTTATTGTACTTTTTGCCTCTTTCAAATTGTAGAGGCTGAGGGGACCCTCCCCCCCCAATCAGAGAACTACAATATAAATAAACTATAAGTAATTCAAAATAAGTGAAAAACCTAACTGCATTCTTGAGCAACAGTCTCCTACATACTACTCACCCTGGAATACTTATAATCAAATCATATTCTGTTTTTTTTTTTCCTTTCCAATTAAGGCTGAAAGCAGTTTGAACAAGGCTACTGCCTATTTACAAATGGCACTAATTTTCCCGTTTGAGTATAAGTCTTTTAACTTCAGCTGTTATGCCCTTGGCAAGGAAGTGGAGCTGAACTGGACAAGACTAAAAGATTTCGTGGGTTTGATTTGCTGTGGATGTGAAGCTGGCTTTGCAGATGGCAGAAGATGACTACTCACTTCCTTGCTGCTAGAATCAGTGTAAAAGGGTAGTGGGTAATCCGACTCAGCATCTCTCCTCTGGTTCTGTGAACACAGGCTTACCAGGCAGAACTATGCTCAGCCCACAGAGCTTGTATTATTAATTTTCTCCTCACTGTCTTTCATCTCTCAGTACCCCATCCTCTGTAAGAGGCAGGGCAGACAGAGTAATGGAAACTGGGCCACAAACTACTTAACATGAATGCCCCCAAGGCCAATAAAAATTGCATTTTCCCTTGCTCAAAGTATAATTTGTAATTAATATAACCATTCCTATTTTACTCAAAGGATTGGTGCTATTTGTGATGTTAAAAACAGTCCCTCAAAAAGGGCATTTCTCTCAAAATGGAAATTACTTATTTAATTAACTTTAATAATACATTTAATTTATAAATTGGTCTCAGTGTTGAATAGCTTGCAAAGTGGTATATAGATAATATACAGTAGGTTGTATATTTGATAAAGCCATGATTAAGGATTTTCAAATGAGATTTATTTTTTCTGTTGTGTATTTTAATACACTCAAAAACTACATACTGGCTAAAAAGTCAATTATACAATAAAGAAGAAAGTACTAGGGAATCTGATTAATGTGTATAAATTTTGATCCCAAACTCTTCTTTTCCACCCTTTCCTTGATGCAAACCAACACACATGTATACCATAATCATGCTTGGATTTTCTTCCCCTTTATCTCAAGCCTCATCAAAAATTATTTTGATAATTTCCTGGACTCCTCACATAAGATGTGGAGAAAAAAGTCTCAATACCCATGCATAAAGAAAGCACATTAAGGCACTTATACTGTATCAACGCAATAACTGATTTACTTTCTACACACTTTTTAAAAAAGAGGACAAAGTTAAAAAGTCCTCAATGAAAATACATCTCAGAATACAAAGATCACATTTCACTGTTTTTTAAGACTGACCTACTTAAGATTCAACAAGTTTTTTTTCTAGTCTACAGAAATATGTTTTAACAAAGAAAAACTTTCTTGCTCTCATACAATGGGAGGGTACTCCTAAGAAACACTTGGGAGAGTATCCCTAAGGAAACAATCTGCAAAATACATCAAAAAACTGTTAAAACATAATTATTGATTCTTCTGTTAATTTACTTTAAGATTTCAAAGAATTAGAAAAGAACTATAAAACCATTATTCTCTAAAAATCATACGATTATATGTATTCTAAAATGTCTTCAAAAAGCCATTTGGTCTTAAAGCTAGATTTCATCCCTGAAATATCAGTAATCAGGAATTTAACTCTTTCTTTCTTACAGCTTAAATTTGTTGAGACCCCATGGTGTTTATATGTTAAAACTACCTAGATACACTAAATGAAGAAAAACTGTGCTAATTACGTAAAAAATTTAATATCTACTGTCATTAAGTGTCAGTGTCCTAAGCAAAAGACATCTTACAAATCTATTAACAAAGAAAATGGTCAACATAAATGATTTAAAGTACTTTGAATTATCCCAACTAGCTACCAACAATAATTTAACTATAACTTCAATTTTAAGGCAAACCAAGATAAGTATTTTTTAATCTGAGAAAAAAATCATATGCAAAAAAATTCTTCTATTTCACTGGAGGATTTAAGATTTACAAGTGTGCATTCTCATTAAAATTCTAAAAGTACGATACATAATTTTATGCTACCTTTTAATTTTAATTCCTCATGCATTTTACAGCTTCTAGAATAGTTATTTAGTTATTACATTGTACAAAAGTAATATCCTTAACTTTTCTTCCCACTGCATTTTTAAAAAAACGCTCAATTATAAAGCATTTTATACCTCCCTTCTTAATCATTTATTTAAAATTTCAGTCCACATTATCAGCCAAAGCTTTGTTTCTGATGCAGGCTTTTCAGAGATATAAAATTTCACCCAGTGAATAACTGTACTTTTTAAAAGAGCTTCTTGACGTTTCCCCACATTTACCTATCATGTAAGCAATATCTGCACGTACAATTAAGTTGTAATATGGCATAAATAAAAAATAAACATTACATGCTTATAATTCCATAAAGTCTAATAATTCTATGAATATACACACAAGTAAAAAACTTTCATTTCATTCAACTTAACTCGTTTTTTACATCCTAAGTTTAAAGAAGTTGCCCAACTTTCAAGAGGCTCTATCACAAATTAAGAAAAAGGGGGAGGGTGGCTATAGTTCTTATGCATGGGCTTAAACCACTTATTTTTACATTTGTCCCTTAAAATCAAGATAAAGGCCTTCACTTAAGGATTAATGTGTGGACACAATGAAAAATAACCAGTATTAGACTTGAAAAATAACTTAAAAGTCATTCCCTCCCCCAACCAAACACAAAACTCCACAACAAATAAACCTAAACTTGGCTGTCAATTTTAAATCAAATTTTGCCAATTCAAGCAACATTTATTTAAAACAAAGTATCAAACAGAATATTGTTTATATTTCTGTCCATGAGAAAAACATTTTAATGCAGGAGTAGTAAGCTCCAGAGGAAAAAAAAAATAGGATCATTTTCCTAATTCACTTCAAAGCTGCCTCGATTTCAGGGAAGAAAGCTGAAAGGCCCGACTCCAGAAACTAGAGGTCCCCGGGCGTGAGGGTTGTCCAGCCACAGCCTCAACTCCAACCCAAGTGAAGGTCTTGAGCTGTCATTCTTAGTCCTAATACCACTTATGCAGGGACAAAAACGGTCCCGCAAGAAGCCGATTAAGGGGTCACTTACGCTCAAGTTTTCCTTAACTTCTCCCCTGCCAAAGCGGCGCTAAGTGAACATTTCTGCCGTGTTTTCCACGACAGCCACTGTCTTGCTGTAGGATCGCAGGCTCTTCTAAGTGAAGTACTGTTGGAAATACCAGGATTTTACAGCGCATCATTTTCCCACCTGTATGCGGCGGAGAACAAACTCTAATCCTACCAGGAGAGCACTGAAAACACGCCTAACTTCTCTTCACTCTAAGAGGGGAAAGCACAGTAAGTTGCACAGTGGCAGTAATTTTAAATAGTAACTGGGCTGTCATGAAACATCACTGGTTGAAAGCTCTCTCCCCTCACTCGCTCCTGGACACACAAGGCTCTTTCTTGGAGGTTTAGGGTTAAGAGAGTGGACCCGGGACTTGGGAGATCCTGCCAGGGAGACAGCCTGCTATTTGGGCAAGAGCAGGAGGCGGTTCTACGCAGAGCCAGGGCCGCCGCGCCCCGGGATGCGCCGGACCCGGCCGCAGCATCCTAGCGCGGGTGCCCGCCGGCGCCGGCGGCCCTCGGACCCGGGCGCTGACCGCCGTGTGCCAGGCCCCGAAGCCCCTTCTCACCTCGGAGGAGGATGCGCCCCCACCACGCTTCCCGCGCGTTCCTCGCTTACCTGCGGGTCCCGCTGGAGCGCTGAGGCGCCGCGCGGCCTCGCGGGGGGAGGCGGGGGGCAAGCAGGGGCCCCTCAGCCCCCGCCGCCCTCAGGCCGCCGTCTCTCCTCTCTGGTCCGCGCGGGCGCCGCGACAGGGGCCGCTCGTCTCTCTCCTCCGGGCTCCGGACGTGGACCCTGCGCGTCCCGGGCCGCGCCCCAAGTTGTGCGCAGGTCGAAGCCGCACGCGAAGCACCTCCAGAGGGGCCGTGCGGCCCCAGAGCCAGGGCCTCCGGCTAGCGGGGGCGGGAGTGGACGCCCCGCACCTCCGCCCGGTCCACACCTGCCGCCGCCGGGGCCGCCACCGCCGCGGCTCCTCCCCGGCTCCGCCCCTCGCCCGCCTCCGGCTCCGGCCGCTGCCGCAGCCGCCGCCGCCGCCGCCGCCGCCGCGGGAGGCGCGGGGGAGGGAAGAGGCTCCCGGAGCCGGTGCGTGAGCTGGGCGCTGCGCCTCCTCCCTCGGGCTGGGGCGGGACCCAGGTCTCTACACTGCAGCGCCGCTCCGGAGCGCCGGAATCTGTTGAGGGGAGCGGCAGCCGCTACCGTTCCTGTGGCCGTGGCAGCCTTTTTCGGGTGGGAGCGTCTCTCGGAGAGTCAGAACTAGGGAAGACAGAGGGTGCCCACCTGCGTGCGCCCGAGCTCCCCCTTGCACTCTCCGAATCCAAACTTAGCTGGATGCACAGTGGAAGTGCCTCCTAGCTCGGACCTCTGCATTTGTAGGGGGTCTTCTAAAAACCGGGCTGGCAGCATGGGCCCCCTAGTGTAACTGCCTTTACAACAAGTAGGGGGGCCTGCCATCTGGAGTGGCCTCTCCCGTATTCGCAACCCTGTGGTTGCTTTGAGGCCTATCTCAGATGCCGTCTCCACCGTGCAATTTTTCCAGGTGCCCACCCGCATCCAGATTTGATTTCGCCCTCTTTTGGACTGCAGGGGCTCTCTGAACCTCTCTGCCGGCCCTGCCTTTGGGTGAGAGCGCACTGTGAAATGCAACGGGCCATCTCCAAACACGGTAGTGATTTTTATTATACTCTGTGGATTCATATTCCGTACTATCGTATAAAAGCAGAGGGATTTATGCTTCCCTAATCCTTTTCACTTGGGTTTAAATTCCTTGAAGGTTAAGGCTATAATAAATTGCTCATATCTATAAGTTTTCAAGCAAATACTGAGCGGTACACAGAACGCACCAAATGACCTAGCCAGAAATTCTGGCTGTCCTACTTAGCTATATCCTCTGAAAGCCGAGCATGGAGCCTTGTACCTAGATGTAGGATGGGGGGGGAGGTCGGGGGAGATTTTATTTCTGTGTGAGAATGTAGTTAATTTGGGGCAAAGATCAGTCTGATTCCCACAAAGAAAAATTCCACGGGGTGGAGGTCAGCGAGGCAAGGTTCATAGTGGTATTTTATTTATGGTGGCATGTATCTCCATGTAAAAAGTCATTCAGTCAAATAAAAAATATTCATCAGATGTTTCCTAAAGAGTTGGTACTTCCTAAAGAGTTGGTACTTCCTAAAGGCTTTTTTCCTTAGCCAACTATAGAAGTCAAATGCAGTTGATGTATTACATAAATTAGATTTGCTTGAACTCAAGGACTGTATGAAAGATTAAAATTTAAAAATTTCTTTATAAAATACAGTTGAATAAAATGTTTATATACCATTTGTCATGTCGTTCACTTAAGTGTATATTTTGAGTTGAGAGGTCAGTAGTATTTAATGGTTAATGGTATTAAGTAAACAGATAGGAATCAAAAAAACTCATCTGCACTTCCGCTTAAAGCAGGTTGAATTCATGAGTTCTATTTTAAAGAACACAAATCTCAAGCCGTGTTGACCATCTTGACCAAGAAATAAAGAAAATTTAACAAGGTTATTTGTATTAAAATATTCTTGAGAGCTCTTGAAAACTGGGTTTTCAAAATTTATAGTCACAGTATAAAGGAAAAGTCAGATATTTTGCAAATCATGAAAAATGTGCCTTGAGATATAAAAGATTATGAACCTTATAAAGAGCTAAGTGCTTTCAAATATATATGCATACATGTTATATGCGTATATATATATTTAGTGAAACGTTCATAGAAAACTCAAAATTAAAAGCACTGTTTGAAGTGAAAAAAACCCCCACTAACTTTATCATGGAAAGCATAGTATTAAATAGCTGTTTTAAATATAATATGTAAAAAGAAAAAAAAGATTTCATTATGTGTGTTATACTATGCAAGACTTTATGCAAATTCAATAGGAAAAGATACTGAATAAGCAAGCATAAGCATTTCATTTGTGGAACATATTTTTAAACTTCTATACAGAAGCCCAGAATAATGTTATACAAAAGATTATGCAATTGCTTAACTAAAACTATGTATCATAATACCATGACTAGAAAAGAGCCAAAAAAGGGATAATTCACCTCAACTAGTAAATATCAACCCAAATAAAAACTATCTTAAGCCCACAGAAAAAGAATTATCTTTTAGACTTCAATTTGAGGCAAACAAGCTATTTTCCCTGAGACAAACACATAGCACAATAAACCGAGGAGTAACAGAACACAGCCATAAATGGCCGACACTGCAAACCACATAGGCATCTTTCACTTAAACTACCAAAAGGGCTGTCCCAGGATACTTCACATACAATTGTTTGTTCACATTTTACTCCATCTTAATGAAAACATTGTCTGAAATTTGATAATTTCCTCCTCAATCTTTACCTGCAAGAGAAAGGTGAACTACTTACTTTCTAGCTGTACCTAAAAATGAACAAATAAGCCAAATTTTCTCCCAGCACCTAAATAATTTCTAAATATATTACTTACAAAGATTACTTTATTGTTTCAGTTATTACTAGTTTCTGTACCTTTAAACTGTTCAGTGTTACTTATCCCATGCTTACTTTACACATCCACAGACAACCCAGGATTTTCAGAAGAGAGTGGAATGAAACCTTTAAAGTTTAAATACATACACGTATGTCACATCCATCCACCCCCCCATCTCCCCAATGAAGTACGGGACATATGAGAGTAGAAGAACTAAAATATCTTTCTCAAAAATAAATATTTGCAATAATTATGAAACAAATCATTAACAGAAAGTCTACAAAATGTACTTTCTATTCTGTTTTTAATTAATTTAAATAGAAAAAATTTCCCCCATAAGCAAATTCAAATGTGGGTGATTATCACTGGTATATTTTTGAACACTGGAGTGCTGCAAGAGGCATGGGAAAGAATTTCTTAGTTAGAAGCCTTTCTGTCATCCTTTAAAATTCTGATAAGTTTTTATATGGAAGTTAGCAGATAATTTCAGTTTAAATGATTCACCTTTTTGGTGACAATGACGAAAACTTTTAATGTTTTCTTTTTAGTGAAAAAAAATCTTGCTAAAAAGACAAAAGAACAGATATCTATGCAAAAGTTAATGTCTGTTAAAACTAAATAGTGCGTATATGGATATCTGACATTTTGAAATGTTCCATAATTAAGAATAAAAATTGAAATAAGTAAGAGAATTTAACAATGGTAAGTAAAACATTGAAGTAAATTGAAAATTATTTGTGATCCCCCATTTGTCCTTACACAATTTTTTAACACTTTAGTTATCTTCCATCTGTAGTTTTTTGTGGCTGCAATCTCATGCCTCCTACTTTCTGGATAAGAGTTCTGACTGTACTGAATCATTTTTGGTGCATGTAGAAAGGGGGAAATGAGTACTTCTAAAAGAAGCAATGCCATGCTATTTAGAGTAAATATTGTGTTAAAACAGGAATAAGCCGAAAATGTTATGTGACATATATCTTTTATCCTGTGCTGACTTTGGAATGTCATTTTGCATGGTAGTGTTATTTTCTTTAAACAATTAGTCAAAACACATTTTATTTCACCTAACTTCCATAAAGTAGGAATAGTGAAAAATATATTGCTGAAATAAACTGAATATGAAAAAATACCCTATTTTGTTCCTTATATGTTTTTTTATAAAAATAATTATTGAAAGTCACAGTTTTCATTCCCTTGAGCATGAAATGACATATTTTTGGATTGTGCAATTGCTATTAGGTATAAGTATTATACATTTATTAAATGCTAAATCAGTTTCCATAATTTTTCAATGTTGCCAGCTCAACCCCCATTTTAGGAACTATTACTAAACTTTTCTTAAGAAAATGTAATCAATAACTCCAGCTGTTACAAAAGTTTCACAAGTTGCTAATGTATAGAAAGTTAATCTCTGGCTCAGAAATAAATCTATCTTTCTGATCAGTGGCCTTGTTTATCTTTGACTCGTTCATATTGTGAAGACTCAAAGGATGGCAGTGGCACCTATAAGGGAGAGTGGTGGTTCTCAACCCTGACACACACATTGATGATACAGGTATACATGGGCTTGGCATTAATTATTAAGTTAGATAGTGTAATTCTCAGTACTTGCTAACTCTGATTCCATCTCTTGCTCCTCTCTTGAAAGCAAGCGAAAGCAATGATTTTAAGGGGATAATCTTGAATTTGCTCTAATTTAAAGAGATAAGTCATTCATATACATTACTTGTAATCCACCTCAGATCTTATTGAGACACAGCAAAATGTTAAGTACCACAGAAGTAGATAGAGAACTGTTTAATACAAAACTCAGCTCACTATTTGTTTTATCCTAAGGAAAAAAGTCTGTTTACTCTCTCTTACCTAACACTTGCTGATATCTTCCTCTTTGTATAGGTTTGGGCTCTGGTTGAGTGGTGAGATGGAGCAGCTCAAGGACACATAGGAGGGGAAGATGGGAGGGGCCACTCCAAAGTGCTCTTCAGTAGAGATGACGAATTGGATCTGTTACCAAAGTCTTACTACTCAGTAAGTATGCTCCATAGACTAACAGAATCAGCATCACCTGGGAATTTGTTAGAAATGCAGAATCCTGGACCCCATCCCCAGATCTGCTGAACCAGAATACTCATTTTAAGAAGATCTCCAGATGATGTATGTGCACAATGATATTTGGGAAATGCTGAACTAAAGAAACACCAGAGTTGATATGAAAATTTCCAATCCTGTGGTTTTGGTTCCCTGACTTTTCTTGCTGCAGAAAGGCAGAAGTCTTCAGGTCACTAACACTCCTGAAATTTTTATTAAGGCCTCATATAGGAAACAAGATTCTTGGGGCAAGGATTTTAGAGCAACATTAAAACCTGAGCCATTGGAATCACAGATTAATAAAGACACGAAGTTACCTTGAGAAATCATATCACCTTTGCCCTTCTTCTTTCTGGACAATTTCTTCTTTTTCTTTTTTTTTTTTCCCCAAAATCTCCAGGACCACATCAAAGCCTCTTAGTTGAGTCTGTAAATTTCAGGGGCTGACTTATCCACTGAATATAAAATGTGACTGTATATTTTTATTTTTCTAAAAAGAGAGTTCTTAGTGTTCAAATTCTCAAAGGGTCTGCCCCTAATTGTTTAAGAACGACTGATACATCTTTCTTCCCTCTAAATCTTATTTCATTGTGTCATTCCTCAGATGTCAAGTTTTTTAAAAATGTCCGCTTAAAAACGTTGCTTATTTTAATTTAACTTTCATTCCTTTTGTTTCATTATGGGCAGCATATTATCAGTACCATTAAAAACCTCAGCATCAGTGCTTTGTCTTTCAATCAGCCTTCTGGACAAAATATTTTCAGTGATGAAACTGTTGCTAAAGTGCTAAATATTTAAGGGTCAACTTTAATTAAAGATTCTGGAAAACCTGTCCCTTTGTGTGTGTTTCTCCCAACAGAAACAGGGCAGCCATTGAAGAGTTCCAAGTACCACCCTAAATTCTAGCCATTCTCTCCTTATTCAAAAGGAACTGGATTCATTTACTTCAAGGAACGTATTTATTAGAGAAACGGAGAAAAGTAAAGAAATGATGAACTCTGTTTTGAACCATTCTGAACAATGTGAGAAATGGTAAGCTACTTTCATTAGGAAAAGAAAGTATTAATACATCTTGTCTAAAGTAAAGAACGGTTATCAATTTAGCACACCAAAGTAGAATTATTTTGGAGTGATACAAAATATGTCTTAGTCATCCCATTATTCTAGCATTGTAGTGGGTGCAGTGGAAGATGTATTTAGGCTTTGGAATGAAGCACATCTGTTTTACTCCTCATTCCTCCTCTTACCTGAGATAAACCCCCAACATCTTTGTTCCTCAGCTTGTACACTAGTAAAAATGGCAAAAACACTGTAATGCCTACATCGTATGGTTGTTGTAAAAATTGAACAAAATAGTGTATATGAGTTGACTGGTAGAGTGGAGAGCACACCATCTCTTTTTCTGAGGTTGGGGTGGGGGTGGGGGTGGAGAGAGACACACACACACAGACCACCTATTCCATTTCTCTTCAGCTCCGTAACGGCACTGCTGCACACCTAGTGTAGTAGGTATGTATGGAACACATCAAAGACCTTCAGATATCTTTGGGCTGTTGGTTTTAAGGCTGAGAAAGCCAGCAATGTTCGGAACTACATCAAGGATTCCAGACTATTCCCACTGCCCATCCACTGAATGACTAGTTCATAAAGGCCATGCCAGTGTGCATTTTGGATACAAGAAAAACAAGTTCACAGCCAGGGAAACCTGGCACATTCTTTAAATCCCTGTCCAGCCATGGGAAGACAGCTAGGATCTAAGCAGATGTCCAATTGAGACCCAAATTGTGGGTTTGTATCTGTGTTAAAGGAAAAGAAAATGCAGATTATCTTTATGGCCGCTACTCACCCTCCATGAAACTATCTGAAATGAGAGCTGCCTGTCCTAAGGAAGACATGTCGACACATACCCCACGTCCGAAGGTAGGAGGCATTTATTTTGTGGGACGTATCTTAAATGATTTTAGAAGAGGATATATGAGAGGGTCATCTTTTTCCCCCTTCTGGCTATTTTATAAATCTCCAAAACCTGACATTTGCATGAATATATTCTTACAGCGAGACTTTATCACTGTGGAAGCTTTCCGAGACATGGTCCTTAACCTCCCTTCTTTCTTGCTCAGTTGCTTTGTCTCCTGTTTTCCCACAATTAAAAAACAAGCCAAAACAACTCTGTAATATCATTTGCATTGCATCTCCTCTTCTAGCCTTTCAGGGACAACACTGTGCCTTATTTGTCTTTGTCTTGCCAGGCTGGCCCATTTCCAAATGCATGGCAGGTCCTCTACAAATCCAAGAATGAATACCCTGTTCTAGCATTTGCATTTCTCAAACTTGCTATCCCACATTAGGTGTTCCATGAAAAAACTGAGAGTCAGACAAGTTTGAGAAAACTTGGGTTTAAAAAAGTTAAACAATTTTAAAAAATACGTGACTTCTCAGATCCTTTAATATTTTAGCATGTATGTACTTCCCAAATATTTTTGACCATCGAACCCACTTTCACTTTTCTGCGGCAAGGCAAGGTTTGCAAAACTCAGCTCTAATCCAAAGCAATTCACACATTCAGCAGCGGTTCTTTAAGGCTTTCTAAATTACAGTGTGTAATACCCTTTTAAAAAAACACCAAAAGATTCACGAGTACCAGATTTTCAACAATATTAAATACAATGGAATCCCAGCACGATGAAACAACTTAGATCCCCCCTGCCTTGGGGTGCATTGTAATAGGATTTCACATAGGCTGGATGTGAATCTGACTAATGTTATTTTACCCAAAGTAAGCCAACACAAAGGGCAAAAGAAGGGAAATGTTTGGCACAATATTTTGTCAGACAATGGTGTCAGCTCTGCAAACAGTAATTACAGCTCTGGTTCTAGACATGTACCATATACTTTTCAAAGAGTTTTTACTCGCCATCCTGGGAAGATGGTTTGAATTGATGAGATGCACATGAGAAAGGTATTTGTGTGAAACAAATCCCTGCAGGTGGTGATCTTCTTACACTAGGTTTCCTCCTGCTTCCTTCCCATCTTGCCTGACCCTTCCACCTTCCCCTTGTTTTCAACTTTCCTCCTCTTTTACTCTCTTATCCTCCTCAGAACATGGTAATTTTCCTGCCTGTTGTTGTATCAGGGGTGGTAAGATATTGCTAAATCAACACATAGAATATTGATTTAATTGAAGATAATATTAAAAATATATCACATTTAGTATGGCATGAGCACTGGCCAACCAGAGCTGAGGGTGACCAGAGCTCTGGAGTGAGGTCTAGAAAGCACCCCACTCCCTCATCTGTTAGGACTTAACCCATGAATGCTGAATCCAGGGACGGGGGATGTGCCCAGGTAAGGAGCCAGGGATACAGGAGGGACACTAGAGGGGCCACAGGAGTACAGCTATTTATCGCTAGTTCAGAGCTGTATCAATGTTTAACAAACCTGGTCATACCAGTGCATGTCAGATGCATGTCAGCCCTAAATTCAGTCACTTTTCCTGAGTGACTACTATGTGCCAGGCATTTTGCTGGGCCCTGAAGATAAGGCCAGGAGCAAGATTTTTATTCTATAATAGTATCAAATTCCCTAACTTATTGAACAAAGTGATCAAGAGGCAAATTAAAATGAAGTTATGATTATTTCTATTTATCTAACATAAACAGCCCCAGTCTATAATTAGGTTTTGGGCCAAAAGGGGAAATATGGGAAAAGGAGGTCAAACTTGGGAGTGGGAGTAAAACAAAATCACACTTAAAAGAACAAGTAGCCATCCTGTGACATCAGAGAATACTTTGGTTTCTCTTTGTCATTTGAAGACACTTCACTTTTGGAAACTGCTTCGCTAAAAACCTTTCTTCACAATTTTTCATTGAATATTCAATTTATGTACCCATGAAAATTGTGGGTGAAAATGATTACCGAACATGTCTTTAATTTAAAAGGAAAAGCAGTGATACAGGAGAGTGTCTTTTGTTCCTAATTGGAGTATAAAAAATAATGAATCTGTTGTATCCTGCTTGCTCCGAAGTTATGAAAACATGGTTATTGCTTATATAAAACATAATCCTTTAAAAATCTGTTTTTATCATCTGAAATATACATTGAAACTTTATCCCACTATCTCTTTGGCTTATTTGAAGAGATAAAACTAATCATGGAGTTCCTTCTTCCAAGCAGGGTTCAAGATCCATTCACTTATGACCCTCACGATAATCCTATGAAGTAAAATCACAATCCCCATTTTAATGCAGAAACTGAGGCTCAACCAAGTTAGGCAGCTTGACTAAGATGACGTAGGGGAAGTGGCAAGGAACTAGCGATAGGTTCAACTTTGCTAACAAATTAATCATGTTTCCTTAAAGTCTGTGAAATCAATAGTCAGCATCATCCTACATTGCTGCTAACTGAACAAATCCTCATGAGAAAAAAATTGAGATGCAATATACACACAAACAATTCACTATATCCCTATTATGTTACAAGAAACTGTTCACCTGAATTGATTTGAAAGTTGAAATGGGTCCTAATATGTATGAAACAAATGTCAAAGCTTCTTAAAAAGCCTAGGTATGATTCATTATACACTGTATTTCTAAGATCAGAATAAACTTTTATTGTCTAATGTGAGTTCAAAGCAATCTAGGCCTTTTCATCTAAAACAATACACCCCCAAAGAATGTATGTTTAGTCCCAACACAAGATTCCAGATTGTCTGCTTTTACTTTCTCTTCAGAACTAGTGCTAAGCCTCTAGCTGTGCATATGGGTATTGCTCTTAGGTTAAAAAGCAGACTGTCCTTGCATGGCAGGTTTATCCCCTGCTCTCTCCAACAGGTTGTTTTTTCATGCTTTTCTCTGTACAGTCACTTTAACCACTTTTGACTACTTCCTTAAACAGAATGCGAAACTTGACATGAAACAGAATAGGAAATAAAAGCAGGATATAGAGGAAAAATAGAAAATAAAAACTTTTATGAGAAAAATATAAAGATGGAAATACGTGTGTGTATGCGTGTGTAGGTATGCATGCATACAGTTTGTGTAACAGGCATACAGCTTTCACTCTGGTGTAAAGAGAGAGATCTAAGAAGATAAGGGGAGACAATAGTAGGAGCAGCAAGATGATTGATATTTATAAAACAACAGAGGGTATGGACTTGGTCTCTGAATCCCAGAATCCATGAAACTTGAGAAAGGACAAAAAAAAAGGCCATTTGTAGATAAAGTCAGTATGGTGATAATAATTATAATATACATAAAAGTCACCAGTTTTCAAAGACATAAAATGATTTGTTTATGTAAACCATAATTTATTATCTCTTTTCAAACGTTAAATGCCATGGAGGTGTCATTTTGACAATTGAATATTTTGGTACTGTGCATGGCCATAAACGCTTACTAATGAATTCTTGTTAACAGAATGCTGAATAAACTCACTTTTACTGAATACTAGGGCAAACCAGCTTTTATTTTAGTTTTTAAGACAGGTAGAAAGGTGTCTTTCTTTAATAAGGTTGTAAACTTCCAAAAGTTTAAAACCTTCACTAGGTGTGGCCTGAAAAATGAGACAGATTCAAAGGAAAAGTATAGCTTGCTAACTGATATGACATCATTCTTTTCCTCTACTGGTATACAATTTCTGATTTTATAAACTAAATGCCACTTCAGAAATATGTTCTCACACTTTGTCTTGTCATCTTATTTTAAATATAATCCTTTAAGATACATTTATAGTACAAGTTCAATGTTAAAGAACTCTAATCTTATAATCTTATAATGGAAAACTGGAGAAGGGATGGGCCCAAACTATCTAACACCAAACCCTTAACAAAGTGGGATTTCTGTGTATGGAAAAATATTTGCTTCTATTTCTTCATATGTTTAAATCTTTTAGAATTATCCTGGATTCTAAGAGTTCTCATAATTGGGATATTTTTCCATTTTCATTTCTGTTGTTCAGGGATAATTTTTATCATATATGACCAAAATATCATTCCATATTTGTATCAAATGCATACTTTTGTCACCTGCTGTTATTTTTGAAGAAATAAACCTTTTGTTGATATGAAATGAAGGAACGAGAGGATTGCCTAGCTTTTCAATGACAAAATAAGAGAATGGAAGAAAACCCAAGTAGTGGACTGGGAAATGGGACTTAAATCTGTTTAAATAGTATTGCTTTTCACATTCTGTTGTTCAGTATTTATCTCTTTACCACCACCAAAACTCAAGCCTTCTCTCCCCCCAAAATCTTGAAGATAAATGTTTTCCTTCAGAAAATCAGAATTTAAAATAGTGTTGCCATCAACAGAGGATCCTGAGAAACATGAGAGGGGGTCCCTTGTCCCACAAGAGAAGTGAATTTGCTTAGTGCCGCACATAAGGTAAAGGGCAAAGCAGAAGGAAAGAGAATAAAATATCATGGAAGGTAAAATGACGGAGACTGGGAACGGGCACAAATGTAAATCAAATGAAATTCTGGAGATGAAAACAATCCATTAGTCCTTAGTTACTCACTGGTATCTAATGCAAATCTTGCCCTATGCTAGAAACTGGCTAAGAATACAAAAATGTAAGCTGGGATTCCTAACTAACTTCACTTCTAGGTGGTGGACACACTTAACCTAGGTAAACAATGGTTGACATTGTTTTCTTTTATGTTAAAGATGTTAAGAGTTAGAATTGTTTAATGGAGAAAGCAAAGAAGACTGGTGAAATTTGGGAGCAGTTGGATTTCCACTTGGCTTTGTCCCCAGACACTTCTCTCTGTCAACAGTGACAATATTTATTTGCAATTTGGGCCTTCTCATCACAGCCAAACACACACAAAAATGATTTCTCTGGAATAACTTAGATTTTAGAGGGCGATTTCAGAGAGAAAAATCAATGTAGCTTACAGCACAAGTAGATTGCTAGCTGTTATAAAATTCTCTTTGTAATTTCTTTTATAACTTTCCTTTTATTCACTGTAGAAGGGAAAAAATACAGAGAGAAATGCTTTGAATACAAAATATACCATGGTACAAAAACTATTTGCTAATAAATTTGGTTCACTTAATTCTTGGGAATAGAATCAGAGGAAAATTGAACGGAGGAAATGATAGAAATAATTTTATTTAATCTTCTCATTTTACAGATGAGGAAATAAAGTGCAATGAGATGCAATGAGTTACCTATGATCACAAAGCTAATAACTAGTAAGACCCCATGTCCCCAGGCTCTGCATTCTTATTTTTACACCACACTGTTTCTTGTTGTAGTATTTTCATACTTAAAATGATACACTTTACACATTAATAACCTACAGATTTGGAAATTTCAGGTTATATTATAGTGGAACTTGCTTGACTTGGAGCCAGACAGCCCTGAACTGAAATCCTGTTCAGCTTGGCTGCTAATTAGCTATAAGACTTTGACAAGTTCATTTATTCATTCTTCAGATGGTTATTGGGCACTTACTATATATCTCAGCTACTTTTCTTTTTTCTATTTTATTAGTAGCATTTTTTTAAAAAACTTTTATTGAGATACAGTCAACAGACAATAAACAGCATATATTTAGAGTGTACAATTTGGTATCCCAATCTCTCAATTCATTCCCCCCTCAACGCTCCCCACTTTCCCCACTTGGTGTCCATATGTTTGTTCTCAACATCTGTGCCTCTATTTCTGCCTTGCAAACCAGGTGATTTGTACCATTTTTCTATAGTCCACATATATGTGTTAATATACAATATTTGTTTTTCTCTTTCTGACTCATTTCACTCTATATGACAGTCTCTAGGTCCATTCATGTCTCTACAAATGTCCCAGTTTGTCTACTAACTGGGTTTTGTTAGCTCTTCTTTCTCTAGTTTCTTTAGCTGTAAGGTTAGATTGTTTATTTGGGATTTTTCTTGTTTCTTGAGGTAGGATTGCATTGCTATAAATTTCCCTCTTAGAACTGCCTTTGCTGCATCCCATAGGTTTTGGATGGTTGTGTTTTCATTGTCATTTGTCTCTAGGTATTTTTTTATTTCCTCTTTGATTTCTTCAGTGATCCCTTGGTTATTTAGTAGCATATTGTTTAGCCTCCATGTGTTTGTGTTTTTTACAGTTTTTTTCCAGTAATTGGTTTCTAATCTCATAGCGTTGTGGTCAGAAAAGATGCTTGATATGATTTCAATTTTCTTGAATTTACCAATGCTTGATTTATGACTCAAAATGTGATCTATCCTGGAGAATGTTCCATGTGCACTTGAGAAGAACATGTAATCTGCTGTTTTTGGATGTAATGTCCTATAGATATCTATTAAATCCAGCTGATTTATTGTTTCATTTAAAGCATGTGTTTCCTTATTAATTTTCTGTCTGGATGATCTGTCCATTGGTGTAAGTGGGATGTTAAAGTCCCCCACTATTATTGAATTACTGTCAATTTCCTCTTTCATAGTTGTTAGCATTTGCCTTATGTATTGAGGTGCTTCTATATTAGGTGCATATATATTTATAATTGTTATCTCTTCTTCTTAGATTGATCCCTTGATTTTTATGTAATGTCCTTTCTTGTCTCTTGTAATATTTTTTATTTTAAAGTCTCTTTTATCTGATATGAGTATCGCTACTCCAGCTTTCTTTTGATTTCCATTTGCATGGAATAACTTTTTCCATCCCCTCACTTTCAGTCTATATGTGTCCCTAGGTCTGAAGTGGGTCTCTTGTAGACAGCATATACATGGGTCTTGTTTTTGTATCCATTCAGCCAGTCTGTGTCTTCTGGTTGGTGCATTTAGTCCATTTACATTCAAGGTAATTATTGATATGTATGTTCCTATTACCATTTTCTTAATTGTTTTGTTGTTGTTTCTGTAGGTCCTTTTCTTCTCTTCTGTTTCCCGCTTAGAGAAGTTCCTTTAGCATTTGTTGTAGGGCTGGTTTGGTGGTGCTGAATTCTCTTAGCTGTTGCTTGTCTGTAAAGCTTTTGATTTCTCCATCAAATCTGAATGAGATCCTTGCTGGGTAGAGTACTCTTTGTTGTAGTTTCTTCCCTTTCATCACTTGAAATATATGGTGCCACTCCCTTCTGGCTTGCAGAGTTTCTGCTGAGAAATCAACTGTTAACCTTATGCAAGTTCCCTTGTATGTTATTTGTCGTTTTTCCCTTGTTGCTTTTAATAACATTTCTCTGTCTTTCATTTTTGTCAACTTGACTACTATATGTCTTGGCATGTTTCTCCTTGGGTTTATCCTGCCTGGGACTCTCTGCACTTCCTGGACTTGGGTAGCGATTTCCTTTCCCATGTTAGGGAAGTTTTCAACTAGAATCTCTTCCAGTATTTTCTCAGGTCCTTTCTCTCTCTCTTCTTCTGGGACCCCTATAATGTGAATGTTGATGCATTTAACATTGTCCCAGAGGTCTCTTAGGCTGTCTTCAGTTCTTTTCATTCTTTTTTCTTTATTCTTTTCCACATCAGTGATTTTCACCATTCTGTCTTCCAGGTCACTTATTCGCCCTTCTGCCTCAGTTAATCTGCTATTGGTTCCTTCTAGTGTATTTTTCATTTCAGTGATTGTGTTGCATATCTCTGTTTGTTTGCTCTTTAATTCTTCTAGGTCTTTGGTAAACTTTTTGATCTTTGCATCTAGTCTTTTTTCAAAGTCCTGGATCATCTTCACTATCATTATTCTGAATTCTTTTTCTGAAAAAGTGCCTATCTCCTCTTCATTTAGCTGTTTTTCTGGGGCTTTATCCTGTCCCTTCATGTGGTACAAAGTCCTCTGCTTTTTCATTTTCTCTCTCTTTCTGTGGCTGTGGTTTTTAGTTCCACAAGATGAAATACTGCTGATACTGCTTGATTCTGCTGTCTACCCACTTGTGGAGGAAGCTATCTAGAAGGCTCATGCATGCTTCCTGATGGGAGGTACTGATGGTGGGTAGGGCTGGGTGGGCGGAGCTCAGTAAAACTTTAATCTGCTTGTTTGCCAATGGGTGGGGCTATGTTCCCACCCTGTTGGTTGTTTGGCCTGAGGCCACATAGCACTGGACCCCACAGGCTCTTTGGTGGGGCTAATGGCAGACTCTGGGAGGGCTCACGCCAATGATCACTTCCCAGAACCCCTGCCGCTAGTGCCCCAGTCTCCTCAGTGAGCCACAGCAACTCCCCACCTCTGCAGGCAACCCCCCAACACCAGCAGGTAGGTCTGGTTCAGTCTCCTATGGGGTCACTGCTCCTTCCCTCTGGGTCCTGGTGAGCACACTTTTTTGTGTGCGCCCTCCAAGAGTGGAGTCTCTGTTTCCACAAGTCCTGTGGAGGTCCTGCAATCAAATCCCGCTGGCTTTCAAAGTCTGATTCTCTGGGGATTCCTCCTGCCATTGCTGGACTCCCAGGTTGGGAAGCCTGACGTGGGGCTCAGAACCCTCACTTTAGTGGGTGGACTTCTGTGGTATAACTGTTCTCCAGCTTGTGAGTCACCCGCCCAGCATTTATGGGATTTGATTTTAACGGGATTGTGCCCCTCCTACTGTCTCATTGTGGCTTCTCCTTTGTCTCTGGATGTGGGGTGTCTCTTTTGGTGCTTTCCCGTGTCTTTCTGTCTATGATTGTTCAGCAGTTAGTTGTAATTCCAGTGCTCTTGCAAGAGGGAGTCTCAGCTACCTTTTAAGTTACGTTTTTAGGTGCTGAGGTTAAGTAGCAAACAAAAGCTTATATTTCAGTTAAGGATTAATAACAAAACTGGTAAATAAAAAATTATGATGTCAAGTGTGATGAAATCTATGATGAAATCTATGAAATCTATGATAAAATCTAAGAAGAAAAATAAAGCTGGATGAGACGGTCATAGAATGACAGGAAGTTTTATAAAGGGCAGTAGGAAAGGCCTTTCTGATAACAATAGCTAATATTTACAGAGTTCTCAGTATGTGCTAAGTGCTTTACATATAATGGTAATTAAGTCCTTACATTACGTTATGAAGTTGGTCTTATTAATACGTCTCCTTTTCAGGTGAGGAAACGAAGACCCAGGGAGGTTAAATAACTAGCCCAAAGTTGTTCAGCTAGTAAGTAATAAAGCTGGAGTTTTTACCCAGTTGTTCTGTCTCCAGAGTATCCTCTAACTACCACTCTTTATGTTTTTTGATCAAAAGTGATTTCAGCATGGTTCTATATAGACGGTCTGCAATTTACGACGGCTCAGCTTACAATTTTTTGACTTTACAATGATGCAAAAGCGATATTCTTTCAGTGAAAACCATACTTTAAATTTTGAGTTTTGACTTTTTCCTTGGTGAAAGTGTTATGTGGCACATACTCTCTAGTGATGCTAGGCAGAGGCATCCAACCACAGCTCCTAGTCAGCCACTCAATCATGAGCGTAAACAACTGACACACCTACACCATTATATACCCATACAATAGCCACCACTCTCTGATGCCTTTTTAATAGGGTAACAATACAGCAGAGAGCTGTCTGAGTTGCAATTTCCTTGTCTAGAATGGACTCATTTGAGAACTATAAGATATAATATTTATTTATTCAAATTTTAGCCTTGTGTCTGTCACAAAGTCAGTTCTATAAGTTAGAATTCTTTGGCTGCAATATACAGAACCTAACTAAAGGTACCTTAAGAAAAATGAAGAATGTACTGTTTCATATAAGCAAATTGTGTGGGCAGGTGGAGGGGACCTCAGGGATAACTGAGGTCAAGGACTCAAATGCTCAAATGGAAACTTTCTTTCCTTCTCTATCTCTGTCCATGTGTCAAATTTAATCTGTCCTACCATAGAAGGACTTTCTCCTTGTGATGGAAAGTATGGCTGCAGATTGCAAGCTCACATTCCTTTAGATTTTAAGAACTAATTAATAGGCCCTTGTCATAGTTAAGAACTGTACCTGTACTCACACAAAACAAGCAAGCCTCACAACAACTCTTTGCAGTAGATGTGACTGTTACACCCATTTTCAGATAAGGAAATTGAGGCATGGTATTTAAACAACTTATTCAAAGCCATCAGCTAGAAAGGACACAAACTTAGGCAGTCTGTTTCAGTGCCAGTGCTGACATATAAGTCAACATATTCTGCCTGGGCTGAGTTTTAAAATTAAATTAACAAAGTTGGGGCGGGGGAAGGTGTGTATTTGCTGGGGACAGAATTTGTACAACCAGCTCCAACCTATCCAATTCGCAAGACCAAAAACCTTTGATTGACAGGATGTAGGCTGTTGCCATATAGTTGGTCTGCCTCCCGTTCCCTGCAACCCCATGCTGCCCCCCTGTTGACTCTTCAGACTCTGCACCTGTCTCTTCTCTTCATTATTGGTTCTTCTGCTGAAACCCTGATTGATGACTGAATCATCCTTTCTACCACTGAGGTTTAGTGCCTAAATCAGGAATTGGATGAGGCTCTTTATGTACAATATCAATAGATGTGTTTCATATTTTACTCTCAAATATGAAAGAAATATGAAGTAAAGGTTAAGTGGAGCCAACTTCCTGAGCTGGAAGGAGAGGAACACGGACTGTGACAGTTCTAAACCTCCAGTGAAAGTATCTGGGGTTGGACAGGAACAGTTACATTGGAGGAGCTGGGTCGTTAATTTCCAGGGTGCTTCTTTGATGCTCACACAACAGGTTTCCTTTATCTGTTCCTCTCTTTATGGAGCTTCATCTTGATCCAATTTGGCAAGGTGCTTTCAAAACAGCAACAACTTTTGCAACCAGCAAAAGTTCAGAAATAGGTGTTGGGAAGGAAGAGAATTAATTCTTACAGAAAATTTGTAGAATTGAAGGCTATACTTATAGTTGGAAAGCTTCCATTGCTTTGTTACTGCTAAGCATGGAACACTTCTAATTTAGTATTCTTTTTTTAGAAGAGCAAGACTTTAATTTTTTTTTTTTTTTTTTGGCCGGGTTGTGTGGGATGCAGGATCTTAGTTCCCTGACCAGGGATCGAACTCCATTGCAATGGGAGTGCAGAGTTTTAACCATTGAACCACCAGTGGAGTCCCTAATTTAGTATTCTTTATTCTACCATTTCTGCCTAATAGTCTACAACACTGAGTTTGGTTTTTCTCATAACATAAACTGTCAAAATTTATTTTCATGGCAGTCATAAATATGAATGGACTAACTGGAAATATTTTTTAAATAGGTGACTGAATATACAATTCAATACAATGTAACTCCTCTAATGGTGATAAATAATATAGACTCTCATGTCTCATTATCTGTGACACACTTTTAAAGCAGGAACAGACAGGGTAAGTGGCCATCCAGAGGTAGCATACAGGTAGTATATTATGGGAAGCTGGCAGATCATGGAGGTCTTCTCTGGGAGCCATTAGATCCTGAGCTCCTTGGAGTAGAGATATTGTGTTATTCGTTTCTGTATTCCCAGTGCTAAGCACAGTGCCTAGCACATAGTAGGTTGTTCTATACAGCTTGTTAAGTGACTTTCTTCTGCTGACACACAGTAAGGAAATAAGACAGTAAAAGGAGGGTGATCCAAGTTCCAAGTATGAGAATATGAATTGATGGGTGAATGAAAAGGCAAGACTAGAAAATGATAGGAAATGGCACTTGAGGTTCATGGTCTAGACAAGTTAGGAAAGCTGAGGGGAGGGGGTGGGGTTATGGAGTGCACAAAGACCTTGGCTTAGAAAGGGCCAAAAGAGTCCTCCTTTGCAAGAGGGTGATGCTATGTTGGAGAGGGGTCCACACCAAGGGGCTAGACACTAGCTCAAGATCGTAGGTTGTTTGCTTTTACTGGCCCTAAGCAGGTGGATTTAAAATTACTTTTTATGGAAAAGATCATGTGACCAAATAAAAAGGGAATTTGGAAAAAGAACTGTATGAAGTCACTGATATCCACCCATTCTCTTAACTCTCAATTCCTATCACTCCCGTATCCTGATCAGCTGCAGGATCAGTCTTTAACCTGGAAGCATTAAGATTAATATAATGATGGTGGTAGTGGTGGATTACAGTGGCTCACATTTGCTGAGCGCTTATTACACGCCTGACCCTGTTCAGTGTCACTGAATTCTCATATTATTTCATTTCATTATTTCAACAATTCTATAAGGTAGATGCTATTGATATTCTTATTTTATATATAAAATGAAACTAAGGCAAAAAGAGATGAACTTGTCCAAGGTGGCCCAGCTAACAAGTAATAAATTTGGAGAGTCTGATACCAGAGTCCATGCTTTTAATCCTGATGCTATGATTTTTCATTCAAGCTCAGATCCAGGTGAGGTCTGAGAGTAGTATGGGTGACTTAGGCTGAGCTGCCAGAGTGCCTGGGGTAAACCCTGGGCAACCAGGTACTGATCCTACATCACTCTGCTTCCAAATCCCTCACACATTTGCTTTGTCTGTAGAGACAATTTTCTTAAATTGCTTTCATCGTTATTATGATGAATTTAACTTAGCAGTTATATAAAAAGACAATAGTAAAATTGGGGACAATGTGGGAAATCTGAATATAGACTACAGACGAGATAAGAAACTATTGTTAATTTTCTTAGGCATAATCTCCAAAATCTATAAACAGGTCATGCAGCTCAATATCAAAAAGAAAAAACAACCCAATCAAAACATGGGCAGAAGACCTAAATAGACGTTTTTCCAAAGAAGACATACAGATGGCCAAGAGGCACATGAAAAGATGCTCAACATCTCTAATTATTAGAGAAATGCAAGTCAAAACTACAATGAGATACCACCTCACACCAGTCAGAATGGCCATCATCAAAAAAATCTACAAACAAGGCCCAAGGAGACCGCAGGAACCCCGCAGCAACCATGTAGGACCTGGGGGAAGTCGGGGCGGGGGGGGGGGGGGGGGGGGGCGGGGGGGGCGGGGAAGGGGAAGCCGAATGGGACCAGCACCCCTGGGGGGTGGCTGGCTGATGGAGGAAGTTTCTGCCTGGAGGGACCGTTGGGGGCTAGGGAGATCGGGGAAACTGCAACTGGGTTTCTCCCACCCAAGAGGCCAGGAGGCCTGCTGAGCTCCCTGGCATGGGGCCTGCTGGGCTCCCCAGCAGGGTCCTCCACCCTCCAGGGCCCCCTCTGGGCTGCCTGGGTCCTGGGGGTGTGGGAAGGAGGGAGGAGGGGTGAGGAGGTGGAGAGGTGGACAGGAAAGGGTGGGGGCTTTGAGATTGGGGGACTGGGAGGTGAGAGGGCGTTTCGCCTGCTGTCTTGGCCAGGGAGGCTGACTGGGCTCCCGGGCCTGATCCTTCACTCTCTGGGCCCCCTCCAGCTGCTTGCAACCTAGGAGAGTGGGGGGTGGGGGAGAGGAAGAGAGGCAGACAGGGACCGTACCAGACTGGGAGATCTAGAGAAGTGCCACAGGTGTTACCCTAGCCCAGTTGGCCCTGGGAAGCTTGTTGGGCATCAGAGTCTGGTCTCAGTGCCCCCTGCAGCTGTGAGGGTCCTAGGGGAATAGGAGAGAGGGAGTGGAAAAGAAGAGAACCCAAGGGGGAGGGACCCTCTGAGACTGGAGGACTAGGGGAGGTGCTTAGCATTTCTCCCACCAACTCAGGCCCAGGAACCCCACTGGGTACCTTGACCTGGTCCTTTGCTCCCAGGACCAGAGGCATTCCTGGGCCCCTCTGCCTCACTGGGCCTAAGCCCCATTCCCCACCCCCCCCCAGGGCCTTTTCTAAGCGTAGGCCCTGCCCATTGCCTAACTTCCCACCCCCCCACCCCCGCCCTTGTCTAAGCCCTGTCCCCACCACCAAGGCCTTTTCTGGATTTTTTTTTTTCCTTTTTTCTTTTTCTTTTTCTTTTTTTTTTCTACCCACCTCCTCACTTAGGCTATTGCAGTTGTTTTACCTTCCAGTTGTTGCTCCATTTTTTATTTATTTATTTTTATTTTTATTTATTGGCTGCCTTGGGTCTTCGTTACCACAGGCGGGCTATCTCTAGTTGTGGCAAGCGGGGGCTACTCTTCATTGTGTTCCATGGGTCTCTCATTGCGGTGTCTTCTCTTGTTGTGGAGCACGGGCTCTAGGCATGCAGGCTTCAGGAGTTGTGGCTCATGGGCTCTAGAGCACAGGCTCAGTAGTTGTGGTGCATGGGCTTAGTTGCTCCGCAGCATGTGGGATCTTCCCAGAACAGGGGTCAAACCCATGCCCCCTCCGTTGGCAGGCAGATTCTTTTTTTTTTTTTTTTTCTTTTTTTAATTTTTTTTTTTTTTAAGAACTTTTATTGAGATACAGTTAACAGACAATAAACAGCATATATTTAGAGTGTACAATTTGGTGTCCCAATCTCCCAATTCATTCCCCCCCAACCCTCCCCGCTTTCCCCACTTGGTGTCCATGTGTTTGTTCTCTACACCTGTGTCTCTATTTCTGCCTTGCATTTCCTCTTTCATAGTTGTTAGCATTTGCCTTAGGTATTGAGGGGCTCCTATATTGGGTGCATATATATTTATAATTGTTATCTCCTCTTCTTGGATGGATCCCTTGATCTTTATGTAATGTCCTTTCTTGTCTCTTGTAACATTTTTTATTTTAAAATCTATTTGATCTGATATGAGTATTGCTACTCCAGCTTTCTTTTGATTTTCATTTGCATGGAATATCTTTTTCCATCCCCTCACTTTCAGTCCGTATGTGTGCATAGGTCTGAAGTGGATCTCTTGTAGACAGCATATATATGGGTCTTGTTTTTGTATCCATTCAGCCAGTCTGTGTCTTCTGGTTGGTGCATTTAGTCCATTTACATTCAAGGTAATTGTTGATATGTATGTTCCTATTACCATTTTCTTAATTGTTTTGTTGTTGTTTTTGTAGGTCCTTTTCTTCTCTTCTGTTTCCCACTTAGAGAAGTTCCTTTAGCATTTGTTGTAGGGCTGGTTTGGTGGTGCTGAATTCTCTTAGCTGCTGCTTGTCTGTAAAGCTTTTGATTTCTCCATCAAATCTGAATGAGATCCTTGCTGGGTAGAGTACTCTTTGTTGTAGTTTCTTCCCTTTCATCACTTGAAATATATCATGCCACTCCCTTCTGGCTTGCAGAGTTTCTGCTGAGAAATCAACTGTTAACCTTATGCAAGTTCCCTTGTATGTTATTTGTCGTTTTTCCCTTGTTGCTTTTAATAACATTTCTGTCTTTCATTTTTGCCAACTTGACTACTATATGTCTTGGCGTGTTTCTCCTTGGGTTTATCCTGCCTGGGACTCTCTGTGCTTCCTGGACTTGGGTAGCTATTTCCTTTCCCATGTTAGGGAAGTTTTCAACTAGAATCTCTTCCAATATTTTCTCAGGTCCTTTCTCTCTCTCGTCTCCTTCTGGGACCCCTATAATGCGAATGTTGGTGTGTTTAACATTGTCCCAGAGGTCTCTTAGGCTGTCTTCAGTTCTTTTCATTCTTTTTTCTTTATTCTTTTCTGCATCAGTGATGATCACCATTCTGTCTTCCAGGTCACTTATTCGTCCTTCTGCCTCAGTTAATCTGCTATTGGTTCCTTCTAGTGTATTTTTCATTTCAGTGATTGTGTTGCATATCTCTGTTTGTTTGCTCTTTAATTCTTCTAGGTCTTTGGTAAACTTTTTGATCTTTGCATCCAGTCTTTTTTCAAAGTCCTAGATCATCTTCACTATCCCTATTCTGAGTTCTTTTTCTGAAAGGGTGCCTATCTCCTCTTCATTTAGCTGTTTTTCTGGGGCTTTATCCTGTCCCTTCATGTGGTACAAAGTCCTCTGCTTTTTCATTTTCCCTATCTTTCTGTGGCTGTAGTTTTCAGTTCCACAAGACGAAATACTGCTGATACTGCTTGATACTGCTGTCTGCCCTCTTGTGGAGGAAGCTATCTAGGAGCCTCCCATGTGCTTCCTGATGGGAGGGACTGATGCTGGGTAGGGCTGGGTGGGTGGCGCTCAGTAAAGCTTGAATCTGATTTGGTGGGCGGAGCTCAGTAAAACTTTAATCTGCTTGTCTGCTAATGGGTGGGGCTGTGTTCACACCTTGTTGGTTGTTTGGCCTGAGGCCACCTAGTGCTGGAGCCCACAGGCTCTTTGGTGGGGCTAATGGTGGACTCTGGGAGGGCTCACACCAATAAACACTTCCCAAAACCCCTACTGCCAGTGCCCCTGCCTCCTCGGTGAGCCACAGCTGCCCCCCACCTCTGCAGGCAACCCTCCAACACCAGCAGGTAGGTCTGGTTCAGTCTCCTATGGGGTCCCTGCTCCTTCCCCCTGGGTCCGGTGAGCACATTTTTTTGTGCTCCACTCCAAGAGTGGAGTCTCTGTTTCCACAAGTCCTGTGGAGGTCCTGCAATCAAATCCCTCTGGCTTTCAGAGTCTGATTCTCTGGGGATTCCTCCTCCCATTGCTGGACTCCCAGGTTGGGAAGCCTGATGTGGGGCTCAGAACCCTCACTTTAGCGGGTGGACTTCTGCAGTATAACTGTTCTCCAGTTTGTGAGTCACCCACCCAGCATTTATGGGATTTGATTTTAACACGATTGTGCCCCTTCTACCATCTCATTGCGGCTTCTCCTTTGTCTCTGGATGTGGGGTTTCTTTTTTGGTGAGTTCCAGTGTCTTTCTGTTGATGATTGTTCAGTAGTTAGTTGTAATTCTGGTGCTCTTGCAAGAGGGAGTGAGCGCACGTCCTCCTACTCTGCCATCTTAATCCTCAGGGTTGGCAGGCGGATTCTTAATCATTGCACTACCAGGGAAGCCCAAGGCCTGTGGGATCTTGATATACAAGCCCAGTGTCAGGCCTGAGCTCCTGAGATGGGAGCTCTGAGTCCAAAACATTGGACTAACAGGGAAACCCAGTTCCCAGGGAATATTCTTTAGAGTGAGGTCTCCCAGAGGTTCTCAACTCAACATCAAGACCCAGCTATACTCAACAGCCTACAAACTCCAGTGCTTGAAACATCAGGGCAAACACCCAGTGGGACAGGAACACAATCCCGCCCATCCAAAGTGGGGGGAAAATAAGATGACAAAAAAATATGTCACAGATGAAGGAACAAGGTAAAAATACACATGACCAAATAAAGAAGAGGAAATAGGAAAATTGCCTGAAAAAGAATTCGGAGTAATGATAGTAAAGATGATCCAAAATCTTGATAACAAAACACAGAAAATGCAAGAAACAGTTAACAAGGACTCAGAAGAACTAAAGAGCAAACAAACAGTAATGGACAATAAAATAACTCATATTAAAAATACTCTAGATGGTATAAACAGAAGAATAACTGAGGCAGAAGAACGAATAAGGGAGTTGGAAGATAGAATGGGGGAAATAACTGCCACAGAGCAGGAAAAAGAAAAAAGAATAAAAAGAATGGAAGAAAGTCTCAGAGACATTGGTGACAACATTAAGCACACCAACATTTGAATCATAGGCATCCCAGAAGAAGAAGAAAAAAAGAAATGGTCTGAGAAAATATTTGAAGAGGTTATAGTGGAAAACTTCCCCAACATGGGAAAGGAAATAATTCATCAAGTCCAAGAAGCACAGAGTCCCATACAAAATAAACCCAAGGAGAAATACACCAAGGCACATATTAATCAAACTAACAAAAATTAAACAGAAAGAAAAAATATTAAAAGTAGCAAGAGAAAAGCAACAAATAACATATAAGGGAAAACCCATAAGGATAACAGCTGACCTTTCTGCAGAAACTCTGCAGGCCAGAAGGGAATGGCAGGATATACTGAAAGTCCTGAGAGAGAAACACCTACAGCAAAGGATACTCTACCCAGCAAGAATCTCATTCAGATTTGACAGAGAAATCAAAAGCTTTCCAGACAAGCAACAGCTAAGAGAATTCAGCACCACCAAACCAGCCTTACAACAATTGCTAAAGGAACTTTTCTAAGCAGGAAACACAAGAGAAGGAAAAGACCTACAAAAACAAACCCAAAACAATTAAGAAAATGGTAATAGGAATATACATGTCAAGAATCACCTTAAATGTCAATGGATTAAATGCTCCAACCAAAAGACACAGACTGGTTGAATGGATACAAAAACAAGACCCTTCTATATGCTGCCTACAAGAAACCCACTTCAGACCAAGGGACACATATAGACTGAAAGTAAGGGGATGGAAAAAGATATTCCATGCAAATGGAAGTCAAAAGAAAGCTGGAGTAGCAATACTCATATCAGACACATTAGACTTTAAAGACTATTACAAGAGACAGGGAAGGACACTACATAACAATCAAGGGATCCATCCAAGGAGAACATATAACAATTGTAAATATCTTTGCACCCAACATAGGGGCACCTCAATACATAAGGCAAATGCTAACAGCCATGAAAGGGGAAATAGGAACACAATAATAGGGGGAGACTTGAACACCCCTCTTACATCAATGGACAGATCATCCAAACAGAAAATAAATAAGGACACACAAGCTGTAAATGACACATTAGACCATCTCGACTTAATTGATATTTATAGGACATTCCACCCCAAAACTACAGAATACACTTTATTCTGAAGTGCACATGGAACATTCTCCAGGATCACATCTTGGGTCACAAATCAAGCCTCAGTAAATTCAAAAAAAATGAAATCGTATCAAGCTTTTTCTCTGACCACAACGCCATGAGACTAGGTATCAATTACAGGAAAAAAACTGTAAAAAATACAACCACATGGGGACTAAACAATACGCTATTAAACAACCAAGAAATCGCTAAAGAAATCAAAGAGGAAATAAAAAAATACCTAGAAACAAATGACAATGAAAACACAATGACCCAAAACCTATGGGACACAGCAAAAGCAGTTCTAGAGGGAAGTTTATAGCAATACAGTCCTACCTCAAGAAACAAGAAAAATATTGAATAAACAACCTAACCTTACACCTAAAACAATGAGAGAAAGAACAAAAAAAACCCAAAGTGAGCAGAAGGAAAGAAATCATAAAGATCAGATCATAAATAAATGAAAAAGAAATGAAGGAAACAATAGCAAAAATTAATAAAACTAAAAGCTGGTTCTTTGAGAAGATAAACAAAATTGATAAACCATTAGCCAAACTTATCAGGAAAAAAAGGGAGAAGATGCAAATCAACAGAATTAGAAATGAAAAAGGAGAAGTAACAACTGACACCATAGAAATACAAAAGTTCATGAGAGACTACTACAAGCAACTATATGCCAATAAATTGGATAACCTGGAAGAAATGCATAAATTCTTAGAAAAGTACAATTCTCCAGGACTGAACCAGGAAGAAATAGAACATGTGAACAGACCAATCACAAGAATGGAAATTGAGGCTGTGATTAAAAATCTCCCAACAAACAAAAGCCCAGGGCCAGATGGCTTCACAGGCGAATTCTATCAAACATTTAGAGAAGACCTAATACCTATCCTTCTCAAACTCTTCCAAATTATAGCAGAAGGAGGAACACTCTCAAACTCATTCTACGAGGCCTCCATCACCCTGATACCAAAACCAGGCAACAATGTCACAAAAAAAGAAAATTATAGGCCAATATCACTGATGAATACAGATGCAAAGCTCCTCAACAAAATACTAGCTAACAGAATCCAACAGCATATTAAAAAGATCATACACCATGATCAAGTGGGGTTTATCCTTGGAATGAAATATACTCAAATCAATCAATGTGATACACCATATTAACAAATTGAAGGATTAAAACCATATGATCATCTCAATAGAAGCAGAAAAAGCTTCTGACAAAATTCAATGTCCATTTATGATAAAAATTCTCCAGAAAATGGGCGTAGAAGGAAATTACCTCAACATAATAAAAGCCATATATGACAAACCAACAGCCAACATCCTTCTAAATGGTGAAAAACTGAAAGCATTGCCTCTAAGGACAAGAACAAGACAGGGGTGTCCACTCTCACCATTATTATTCAACATAGTTTTGGAAGTGTTAGCCACAGCCATCAGAGAAGAAAATGAAATAAAACGAATCCAAATTGGAAAAGAAGAAGTAAAATTGTCGCTCTTTGCAGATGACATGATATTATACATAGGAAACCCTAAAGACTCTACCAGAAAACTGCTAGCACTAACTGATGAATTCATTAAAGTAGCAGGATACAAAATTAATGCACAGAAGTCTCTTGCATTCCTATACACTAACAACGAAAAAGCAGAAAGAGAAATTAAGGAAACTCTCCCATTCACCATTGCAACCAAAAGAATAAAATACCTAGGAATAAACCTGCCTAAGGAGGCAAAAGACCTGTACACAGAAAACTATAAGACACTGATGAAAGAAATCAAAGACAATACAAACAGATGGAGGGACATACCATGTTCTTGGATTGGAAGAATCAATATTGTGAAAATGGCTACCTTACCCAAAGCAATTTACAGATTTAATGCAATCCCGATCAAATTACCAATGGCATTTTTCACAGAACTAGAACAAGAAATCTTACGATTTGTATGGTAACGCAAAAGACCCTGAATAGCCAAAGCAATCTTGAGAAGGAAAGATGGAGTTGGTGGAATCAGGCTTCCTGACTTCAAACTATACTACAAGGCCACAGTGATCAAGACAGTATGGTACTGGCACAAAAACAGAAAGGTAGATCAGAATAGAGAACTCAGAGATAAACCCAAGCACATATGGGCACCTTATCTTTGACAAAGGAGGCACGAGTATACAATGGAAAAAAGACAGCCCCTTCAATAAGTGGTGCTGGGAAAATTGGACAGCAACATGTAAAAGAATGAAATTAGAACACTTCCTAACACCATACACAAAAATAAACTCAAAATGGATTAAAGACCTAAGTGTAAGCCCAGACACTATAAAACTCTTAGAGGAAAACATAGGCAGAACACTCTATGACATACATCAAAGCAAGATCCTTTTTGACCCACCTCCTAGAATCATGGAAATAAAATCAAGAATAAACAAATGGAGCCTCATGAAACTTAAAAGCTTTTGCACAGTGAAAGAAACCATAAACAAGACTAGAAGGTAACCCTCAGAATGGGAAAAAATAGTTAGCCAACGAAGCAACGGACAAAGGATTAATCTCCAAAATATATAAGCAGCTCATGCAGCTTAATACCAAAAAAGCAAATAACCCAATCCACAAGTGGGCAGAAGACCTAAATAGACATTTCTCCAAAGAAGACATGTAGATGGCTAACAAACACATGAAAAGATGCTCAACATCACTAATCATTAGAGAAATGCAAGTCAAAGCCACAATGAGGTATCACCTCATACTAGTCAGAATGGCCATCATCAAAACATCTAGAAACTATAAATGTTGGAGAGGGTGTGGAGAAAAGGGAACTCTTCTTCACTGTTCGTGGGAATGTAAGCTAGTACAGCCACTATGGAAAACAGTTTGGAGATTCCTTAAAAAACTAAAAATGGAACTACCATATGACCCAGTAATCCCACTACTGGGCATATATCCAGAGAAAACCATAATCCAAAAAGAAACATGTACTATCATAATGTTTATTGCAGCACTATTTACCATAGCCAGGACATGGAAGCAACCTAAATGCCCATCAACAGATGAATGGATAAAGAAGATGTGGCACATATATACAATGGAATATTACTCAGCCATAAAAAGCAATGAAATTGAACTATATGTCATGAGGTGGATAGACCTAGAGAATGTCATACATAGTGAAGTAAGCCAGAAAGAGAAAAACAATACTGTATGCTAACTCATATATATGGAATCTGAAGAAATGGTACTGATGAACCCAGTGACAGGGCAAGAGTGGAGATACAGATGTAGAGAATGGACTTGAGGACACAGGGCTGGGGTGGGGGGCGAAGGGGAAGCTAGAACGAAGTGAGAGAGTAGCATAGACGTATATACACTACCAAATGTAAAATAGATAACTAGTGGGAAGTTGCTGTATAACAATGGGAGATCAACTCAATGATGGGTGATGCCTTAGAGGGCCAGGACGGGGCAGGGGGGATCATGGGAGGGAGGGGATATGGGGATATATGTATAAATACAGCTGATTCACTTTGGTGTACCTCAAAAACTGGTACAAGAGTGTAAAGCAAATATATTCCAATAAAGAGCTTAAAAAAAAAGTCTACAAACAATAAATGTTGGAGAGGGTGTGGAGAAAAGGGAATCTTCCTACAGCATTGGTTCAAATGTAAATCGGTACAGCCACCAAGGAGAACAATATGGAGGTTTCTTAAGAAACTAAAAATAGAGCTACCGTATGATCCAGCAATCCCACTCCTGGGCATATATCCAGAGAAAAACATGGTTTGAAAGTATACATGCACCCCAATATTCATTGCAGCACTGTTCACAGTAGCCAAGACATGGAAGCAACCTAAATGTCCATCATCAGATGAATGGATAAAGAAGACGTGGTACATATATACAATGGAATATTACCCAGACATTAAAAAGAATGAAATAATGTCATGGATGGACCTGCAGATTATCATACTATGTGAGATAAGTCAGACAAAGACAAATATATGATGTGGAATCTAAAAGAAATGATACAAATGCACTTATTTACAAAACAGAAACAGACTAACAGGCTTAGAGAATGAATTTATAGCTGTGGGGTGGAGCGTAGGGGGAGGGATAGATTGGGAGTTTGGGATTGACATGTACACACTGCTATGTTTAAAATAGATAACCAAAAAGGACGTACTGTATAGCACAGGGAACTCTGCTCAGTACTCTGTAATGACATAAATGGGAAAAGAATTTCAAAAAGAATAGATACATGTATATGTATAACTGAATCACTCTGCTATACACCTGAAACTAACACAACATTGTTAATCAACTCTACTCCAATATAAAATAAAAATTAAAAAACTTTCCTTAGGAGTGATACTAGTAATAGTGAAAATAGATAATAGTGAAAATATCTTTAATTTTTAGGGGTGTACTAAAACATTTAGAGGCTAAAAGTCATGACATCTGGTGCTTTAAAATAATTGAGCAAAGAGTAAATAAATGAAGGAAATATGGTAAAATGATAACAGTTATTAAGATGAGATGATTGGTATTTGAGACTTTATTTTAATATTCTCTCTACTTTGTAAACTATTTGAATTCTTACGATAAAGTTAAGATAAATGTAATTTATTTTACATTTACATTTATTTACATTTCCTATTACCTAAATAAATTACTATGTATTTACATTTCCTAATGTCAATACTATCACTGTTCCCAATTCTTACGAGAGGGAGCACACAGTTTCCAAATGTGAACCGTCTCTGAACCTAATTTTCTTTGCTGGACCCACTTCTGTCTACTACCAGCAAGGAGTGTGAGTGTGATTTATCTGTTACAGCAGCAGATCAGAAAATTTTTCTGCTGAACTTCACCCAATAGTGATGTTCAAATGTGTGACACTTTCTTCAGGTTTTGCCTCATAAGCTTGCAGACTTGAGGTAAGCCACCTACCACTCTAGGCCTTTTCTGGAAAAGGCACTATAATTGCATCTACTTCCAGACTGTTGTTAGGATCCAGAAGATAATGTGTTAAAATCATGCAGCACCTTGCCTGCAACATCGTGAGCACCCAGTAAGCATTAAGTATTTTCAGCACCAGTCAAAACTGAAAAAAAAAAAAAAAATGTGTTCTGCATCATCAGGAATCTACACGCAGAAGTTAGGGGAAAAAATCACCACTTAGTATAGCTAGTCTTTTCAACTTTCTCACCTCAAATAGACACATTGTGTGGGTCTTTCTCTTGAACCAAGTGGAAGTTGTTTTTCTTTCCATAACAACATTAATTCCTTTGATTAGAGAGTAAGAAGGCCATTGGACGATTTCTGAACTGTGAATAAGCAGATACAAAGGAGATGATAAAAGCTGGGTTTGTTGAGCAGGCCTTGCTCATTCCAGGATGATGACACAAGTTTGGGTTAAGGATAATGAAGATACAGAAGGCAGTTGCACTGACATTTCAACCCAATTCCTTTAGCCATGTTTATTAATGCCTTGATTTCTGGATTTGCAAAGCTACCCTCTCTCTATGGAGTATGTTCATTTCAGAGGTGTGCCTTTAAGTGAATTAAAAGGACCCTGAAGAGAAAGCCTGCCTTTCCTGCCCCCACCCTCTCTGTCCTCAGTGAATCTAAATGCAGGGCTTTCATCTTCTCATCTCTCAGCTTAGGTCCCCTTTTGTTTTGTGATGCCCTGTTAGGTTGCTTTGTTTTGGTTTCTCTGGGAGGTCTGCCAACCCGGGACTCAGAAAAGGTTGGAAATGATTGAGATCAAACGTTTTGAGACAGTGTTACATTTCCTTTTCTTCTCCAAGCTTGTCTTTGTTTAGTCCATGTTTTGTCTTAAGTCTTCTCTCCCTCATGTAGCGCCTCTGCAACCAAAGAGATTGCTAGGTCATAGAATCATACTCTTTGATCCTAAGAGTCATCAAATCTGATTGCCCAATATAGGAATCTCCTTCACAACTCTAACCCAAGCTTATGGTCAAATATGACTTGCACATACATCATAAAAGGGAATTTATTACCATAAAGGTTGCTAATTTTGTTCTTAATTTTTAGAAATTTCTCCATTTCTTTTTATAAATAGATTTGCACAGAATGTCTATGTGATAAGTGGCTATCATATTCCCTCCTCTCTTCTTTGTCTTTTCTTTTTCAGATTAATCCCAGTTTCTAAGCATTAAGGAGAAATTAGGTGTGAAAGTGAAGGGTAGCCATAAAAACAGACAGAGAGATGCACTTCATGTAATTCCTTCCTTTCCTTCCTTCCTTCCTTCCTTCCTTCCTTCCTTCCTTCCTTCCTTCCTTCCTTCCTTCCTTCCTTCCAACAAATGGCCCAAAGTATGGGCCAGGCACTGTATTACATCCTGGAGATATATACTGAATGCTTGCATTCTGCCAAAATTCGTATGTTGAAATCCTAACCCCTCAATGTGAGGACACAGCAAGAAGACAAGCCATCTATGAACCAGGAAAGGGGTCCTCAGCAGACACTGAATCTGCCAGTGCCTTGATCTTGGACTTCTCAGCCTCCATAGCCATAAGAAATGTATCTCTGTTATTTAAAAGCTTTTGGTCTATGGTATTTTGTTATAGCAGTTTGAATGGACTAAGACACATAGTAAGACTCATAGTATTGTCCTCACAGAGTTTACCAACTAGCAAGAAATACAGACATGAGAAAGATAATTAACCAAAGACAACTATAGGGTAAAAATGAAAGTGTATAACAGGGGCACTTTTCCTAGGTGGGTGGTCAGAGAAGTATTTCTGAGGAAAGAATATTTGATCTCACATCTGAAAATATGTAGGAATTGGCCAGGCCAGAAAGTATGTGTGTGGAGGAGACAGAGGAGGGAGGGGTGAAACACAGCATTCTAGGCTGGTGGAGCAATACTTGGGCAGCTCTGAAGTGAGGAGGAACTGAATATATTAAAGGGAACGTGTGATCAGAACTTTGTGAGCAAAGAGGAGAGTCTTACAAGATAGGCCGGATATTATAGGGTTTTGACTTTATTGTGAGAGTAATAAGAAACAAGGGGGATAGGCAGAACACTCTATGACATACATCAAAGCAAGATCCTTTTTGACCCACCTCCTAGAATCATGGAAATAAAATCAAGAATAAACAAATGGGACCTCATGAAACTTAAAAGCTTTTGCACAGTGAAAGAAACCATAAACAAGATTAGAAGGCAACCCTCAGAATGGGAAAAAATAGTTAGCCAACGAAGCAATGGACAAAGGATTAATCTCCAAAATGTACAAGCAGCATGTGCAGCTTAATAACAAAAAAGCAAATAACCCAATCCACAAATGGGTGGACGACCTAAATAGACATTTCTCCAAAGAAGACATACAGATGGCCAACAAACACATGAAAAGATGTTCAACATCACTCATCATCAGAGAAATGCAAGTCAAAGCCACAATGAGGTATCACCTCACACCAGTCAGAATGGCCATCATCACAAAATCTGGAAACAACAAATGTTGGAGAGGGTGTGGAGAAAAGGGAAGTCTCCTGCACTGTTGGTGGGAATGTAAGTTGGTACAGCCACTATGGAAAACAGTTTGGAGGTTCCTTACCAAACTAAAAATGGAACTACCATATGACCCAGTAATCCCACTACTGGGCATATACCCAGAGAAAACCATAATCCCAAAAGAAACATGTACCATAATGTTTATTGCAGCACTATTTACAATAGCCAGGACATGGAAGCAAACTAAATGCCCATCAACAAATGAATGGATAAAGATGTTA
Organism: Hippopotamus amphibius kiboko; assembly: GCF_030028045.1. Lineage (NCBI taxonomy): Eukaryota > Metazoa > Chordata > Mammalia > Artiodactyla > Hippopotamidae > Hippopotamus > Hippopotamus amphibius. Next base: position 82,123,518 of record NC_080187.1, on the reverse strand, counting down.
CATATATATATATAATGGAATATTACTCAGCTATAAAAAGGAATGAGATGGAGCTATATGTCATGAGGTGGATAGACCTAGAGTCTGTTATACAGAGTGAAGTAAGTCAGAAAGAGAAAAACAAATATTGTATGCTAACTCATATATACGGAATCTAAAAATGGTACTGATGAACTCAGTGACAAGACAAGAACAAGGATGCAGATGCAGAGAATGGACTGGAGAACTCGAGGTTTGGGGGGGTGGGGGGTGAAGGAGAAGCTGAGACGAAGTGAGAGAGTAGCATAGACATATATATACTACCAACTGTAAAACAGTCAGTGGGAAGTTGCTGTATAACAAAGGGAGTTCAACTCGAGGATGGATGATGCCTTAGAGGACTGGGATGGGGAGGGTGGGGGGGAGTGGAGGGAGGGAGGGAATACGGGGATATGTGTATAAATACAGATGATTGAACTTGGTGTACCTTAAATAAATAAATAAATAAATAAATAAATAAATAAATAAATAAAAATAAAATTAAATTAAAAAAAAAGAAAGAAACAAGGGGGGAATTTTAAGTTGAGAAGTCATAAGATTTCCAGGCATTTTACCACTTCAGCCCCCGTTTCCTGGACAGACTTTAGTTATTCACCACTCTGCTTCAGATGTGGTGCAAAGCACTAACCACATGCTCCAGACAGGGTCTGGTGAGTGCAGAGTGGGCTGGGCCACAGCCTCCTTTGCTCTGGACATTGGACTAATGTGTCCTAGTAGTGTATTTGCTCAGACGGTCACTGTGTCACAGCATATTACATAAACCCTGTGGTCTAGTAAACCAGTACCTGGTTTGAATTGGATTTTTGACCCTAGATGGACTACAAAGGAACCTCAGGTCAAACTGAGATGTCAGAGATTAAATTGCTCCTCTCTTTCTGCATCTAATTTAGCCTATATAATTAGAGAGTTTTGCTTTCATTTTTATTTTTCTTCTCTCTTCCATAATTTTTTTCTAATTATAAAAGTAAACTTGTAAAATACAGAAAAACATAGCAAAAGATAGAAATAATAATTCAAACAGAGATTACTGTTATCACTGCTTTTTTACATTTTTCTATAAATATCATTTTGTACTATTATAGCCAGTTTTTTTTCTCATTATTATTAGGTCATAAGAATTTATCTTCCACTATAATTAAATGGTCTTCATATGTGCTTCTTGTTTAAGGACATTTAAGGTTCCTGGTATTTTACTTTACAAAAGAATATTTTTATATTTAAATATTTGTCTGCATTTCAGAATATTTCCTCAGAGTAGAACCCTACAAACATATTTAAAACTTCCTTGATACATAATTACAAATTACAAAAGTGGCTGACTAATGTAAATTTATACTTCTACCTGCATTGTATATTATAAGCAAACAAACCATGCTAATTAATAGGAGAAAATGAAACTGTATTATTATTTTAATTTTCAATTTTAATTATTAATGACATTAATGATTTAAAATTTTTTATTAAGCCACTTGTATATCCTTTTGTATAAACTGTAAGTATCTTTTTCCTGGGTATACATAGTGGTCTTAGTGATTTCCTTATAAATTTGTATAATCCTTTTTAATATGAGGATTTTAATCCTTAGTTTTCCATAGCTCTTACAAGTATTCATCTCAATCTATTTGGAAGTTTTAATTTTGTGATTTAAAAAAAATACAGATAAATCTTTAAAATGCCAGTGAGTGTTATTGTAGTTAAAAAAAAAAAAAAAACCCACAGAGGTTTCCTCACCTGAATTACTTTCTCTTTCAGTTTGACATTAGCTTGAAAAAAAAAAACAAAGTAAAAACAAGCTTTCATGGGCTTCACCCTAAATAAATCTTACATAAATCCTTTCAAATGCAGTGCGAAATAAGTCAGGAAGAGTCTTATTTCTCTAATAAAACTAAGGACTTAAAACTGTAATTGAGGGTATGAGTTGGGGCCTGCAAACAGTGAATTCCAAGACTTGCCTTAATACTTTATAGTGTGCATGTGTTTCATTAAAGAGAGAAAAAATTAATAAGATATACATAATTCTTTTCTGGTACATGGTAACTTCTCAACCACCACCAAATGGTATTAACTTATTATTTGTTGTAATTTTTATTTAAATTCTAACCTTAACCCAGTTCTCCTTAGGAAGGACTTTGAAATCATACAGTTCTGAACCTATTTTCTCATCTGTAAAATACAAATAATTTGGATTAAACACCACAGTGTATGTAAACTACTGAGCCTAGAGCCAGCACCCAATAGATGCTTGGTTAATGCCACTGGTCTCTACTCAGCCTCTCACTCCTGCATCAGGGTAGAAAAGACTCTATAGTTCTTGAGAAAGAGCATGTGTGTATCTGAGTGCAGGCAGCCTACATTGGCATAACCCCAGTAGCATATCAGGCTATCTGAGTGGAAAAATAAACAATAGCTGAATTTTGCATATTGAGAATCAAATGTGTGGCTAGTATTGTGTAAGGCACTGGTCATATAGAGAATAACAGAATTCACTGCCTATATTCATACAGGAGTATGGGAACCTTTTGAGTAAATACTGAGAAATGCTTGTCAAACTAATTTACCACTGGGTCTAGCTTTGCCTATTCTGCTGTTCCAATCCTAAATTTCTCTGGAAACAAGGAATAATCACACTGACCACTTGGCACTGAGGATAGGGGAGGTCAACTCTGCAAATGTGCCATGTGATGATCCAGAAGAATCAGAGAAAGTAGTGTATTTATTGAGTCAACTAAGTACAGAGGCAGGGGTTGTTATAGCACCCCATGGCACCATTTAATGTCTGAAGAAATGGTTTATGTATGATACTGATGAAATATTCCAAAAAAGAAAATTCAAATAACAAGAGTTAGCCATTTGCTCCCAGAGGAATTGCTGACTCATCTTTCTTATGCAGAGCAGATTACCGACCACATAACTCTCTGTGGAATTTTCAAGTTTCTTACTGCTTTTAATAGTAAATAAAATGAATTTTTATGAATTTGTTTTTATGTTCTTATGATTCACATTTTTCTTGTACAATTACTTTTTATTTTCAAGATATGTGTTCTTAAAGCTTTGCAAAACTGAGACATTTAAGTTTAGAGAAGAATGGCAAAAGAGATTATCTGTTACCTACCTGGTTTGTTTTACTTAGTAGAATAGGAAAATATGTATTATGACCTACAAAATACCAATTGCCAACATGGAAGTCACTGAATCTTTTTTTTTAAAGGCATTTTTTTCTTAAACTAGGAGATATCCTAATTTAAAGAGTACTTGTAAGAGAAAAAGAGAGCTGGTTCAGGTTTCTTTCAATTCATGTGTTACTAATCTTTCTCCAGAATTTCTAAGTGAAACAAATTTTAGATTCTTTTTGTTTATTATTTCCAAAAGTATATCTGATTCAGACACATTAAATTATTTCAATTGGAGGCTCTTTATTCCTGAAGAAACCATCCACTTAAACATCAGGTGAGTCTTTGAGCTTTCAAATGATATTACCACTATTGAATTAAAAATGTCCTAAGTGGACTGTAGGATATCACTTTTGTTACCATCATGGTAACGCTCTCAGATCCTCCTCTCTTCTCACCCAGTTGTTTACATGACTTTTTGGGAGCTATTTGCACAGTATGATGGGTTGACCATCATTGGTAAAAGTCACCTGTCTGGTTCACAAGCGTTGAATTTTTGGGAGGTCAGGCAGAATAGAAAAATTAAAAAGAAAGGAAAGGAAAGGAAAGGAAAAGGGAAAAGAGAAAGGAAGAGAGAAAAAGAAAAACAAAGAAAAGAAAAAGGAAAAAAATCTTAGGGTAATATAGATGTGTTTTAATTAATTTGGATATTTTCTGAATCTTCTGCAATGTAGCCCATCACTGCCCTAGCAGATATTTTCTCTCAAGCCTGGGTGGTAGGAAGTTTGAAAAAGAAACCTGGAAAGTGACAGAAGTCTTCTATTCTGGCATCTTTTGTGTAGAGGCAGCCCATGCCCATTGTGAAGCATTTGCTGGATCACTGTTGTGTTATAAGTAAGAGCCAAAGTAAACACTTGCACAAAGAATATCACCAACACCTTTTAAGGCAATAACCTCTCTGGAGACTGTGTGCTGAGACAAGAATCATTATCATTTTCCACCCCCGCCCCTTCTGATCACTGATATGCCTTCCAACATACACATAGGCCCAAAGGAACATATACATGATTTAAGCTTATAATGTGTAAATAGAATTGCTTGATATACACAGAATTCAGCTCAGGTGCCATGTCTGGGGGAAAAACTATTCTAAATGATTTAGAAAGAGTGCTATGAAATCTGAAACTGATTTTAACATGTTCTGGAGTGTAGCTATAATTTGATTCACATATATATATTTGCTTGCTATAATTTATTAAATATTTTATTTTGACCTTTATCCCTTTGTTTCCTTAGTTTTCAGCTATTCTGAAAAAGTATAAAAAGGAGTGCCAAGTATTGCTCCCTTTAATTCACATTTTCTCTCACTGACAATTTGGGATTCATGATATTTACAGATGTTTTTAAGAATAAAGAGTAAAAAAATGAAGTGAATACTAGGAAAAATTGAAAAACTGTTGGAGGAAGTAAATTAAAAAAAATTATACCAATCCACATTATTTACCTGATATCATTATGAGGAGAGTTCCTATAGAATTCAGAGCATTGCTTTTAGTTTTGTTTTGTTTCTCAAATGGTTATAGGAAGAGATATCTAAGAACATCTTTGATTTAATGAATTATATCTTGGTTTTTTCTTACCACGGTCTTTCTACAACTTTGTTTTTTATTAAACTTCCCATAATTCACCAAAGAAGCCATGGATTTATTTTATTAATTTATTTGGAATATGTGTGTGTGTATTTGGGGGGGGGGGGGATTGTCAGAAAAGGCTGCCTTTGTAATGTTGTAATAAGTAGACAGTAAAAATTGCACTTGAACACAATTGTGCTGTTAAGCTGCTGAAACAGCTTTTGGGGCATGGGGGTTCATAACAACTTATTAGTAGAAAAACAAAAAGTGAAAGAAAAATAGGGTCTCTGAATGAGAGAATTATATCAGAACACATGGGGTTTGTACATTTATCTTTGCTACCATAATTTAGTTTATATTGGATTTTTATATTTATTAATTTATATTGTATTTGCCATGCACTGGCTACATTTCCAACTGGATACATACTGAGAACTTCTAAACCGATAATCTGCAGCTTCTTAGAGGAAAGTGTGAAATTAAATATGTTCACATAAACTTAAAAACATACTGGCTTGGTCTTTATTCTCTAGACCTGGAGGAAAATGTTAAATTCACATTTTTTTTCTCTACAACTTTGTCTCTGTCCCTGTTTCTGTTACTCTGACTCCTGATGTGGGGTAGTGTGTTTGTGTGTGCCGTTTCAGTGGCTGGCTATGTTAAAGGGGGTTTCAACTATGCATGAGGAATGAGAGAATAGCTTTTAGTTAAGGGTAACTATAGACCAGTCACCAACAGTTGTCAGCATTTTGAAAGGTATAGACTTTACCAGGGACATCCTTGAATGCTGGACATTGAAAAGAAAAAGCGGTCTATAAACGTACATAAAACTATAACTGTTATAAAATAATGTTCTGTTTCATTTATTTTTCATTCAATTTGAGGGTGGCTCTGTTTTGTTTTGTAATCATAATTCTTTCTAGATCAACCTGGGCTTGCTTTCTTTATGTTTCCCCCTTCCCCTCTGGCTATGGTGTGCCTTAGAGTCTAAAGCAGGAAGACAAACTCTAAGGATGTGAGATAAAAGGAATAGCTTCTGTGTACATGCTCAAGTACATTAAAAAAGTGTTTGAACAGGTCCACAAAATCTTAGCCAAAAATGAATGAAGAAAAGAAAAGCAATACAGAACAAAAGAGCACAAGTTTGTTACACACATACACAATTACACACACACACACACACACACACACACAGATACACACACTTGGGTCTCTGGAGGTTCTTGGTTCTTTGGATACTTTCTTACCCTGAAAATGATGTTGGCATTGTCTTGTGAAAACCATATCACATCACAGAGCTGATATTTGTAACGTCATATGTTAGCCTTTATACATAGGACATTGTATGCATTTTAAACATAAACAGTATGTCATGCTGTATAAGAGAACTTCTAATTTCCCTTCCTAACTTTACAGACATTGTAACAGAAACAATAAAGATTGCATCAATACAGTTCACTGCCACTGAGAGTTGATTTCTGTGTAAAATCCTTAGACATATCTGCTTTGCATCTGACAGCATAAAACAGTGGTTAGGAGCTCAGACTCTGGATCTAGACTGCCTGGTTTCAAATCCTGGCTCTGTCCTTGGAGGCTACATGGCCTTGGGCAAATTGCTTAACCTCTCTACCTCAGTTTTCTCATCTGTAGAATGGCCATACTAACAGTACCTATTTCATAGGGTTGTCTTGAGCAATAAATGAGTTAATACATGCAAGATGTTTAAAACTGTGCCTGGTACGTAGAAGTATTCAATAAACATTAACTATTATCATCAGTCAAGCACTTCTGCAGCACTTGGGAACTCAAACTGGACTTTTTTTCTCAGGAGCAAATTAATGACTGCATATTACTGGATATTCTACTGGTTCCTCTTTTTTGGAGAAAACATTTAAAGTCTGTTGACTGAGGAAGAAGTTAGCCTGTGTAGTTGGATCCTGCATGTTGTAGCCGTCCCAGATCTGGTCTTCCAATTCCCTGACTGGCTTGGCCTTCCTTCATTTTTGAGATCTGCTTCCTCATTTTTAACCTGGAGTTTTAATCACTTACATTGATTAGCCATTTGGCAACTGCATCCTTCTCTTTTGGCCTGCTTTGTCTGTCTGCCAAAACAATGATTTCCAGCTTGTTCTGGTACCTATATTTAGCTCCTAAAACGACCCCAACACCTCTGCATGCATCAACCTTCAATGCCTATTTTGTCTCACTCAGCCTTGCCTCCTCTTCCTCCAGCTCTCTGCTGCAAGGCTGAGAGCAGAAAGAGGCCTTAGAAAGCATTGATTTAGTAGCTTAATCTTCAAACACAAGGAAAGGTATTCATTGGTTCATAGAGGCTGTGGAATGTAGCAGTAATTCGCACATTTTATTGAATACCAGAATCATTTAGGGTATGTGTTTAAAATGCAGATTTCTGAACCTTTTCCCCAGAGATTCTGATTGATTAAGTCTTAGATAGGGCTGATGAATCGACTTTTTAATCCACATGCTGGGTGATTCTGAAGCGGGCTGGTCTAAGAAGCTTAATTTGAGAGAGATTTAACTTGACTAAATTTCTGCCCTTGACTATATAGTCTGCTGTACTGGTCTCTTCTACAAACTCCTTTCTTGTATCCTGGAAAGCACTGTGCATTGGACCAACAATTATGCCTAAAAGTAAATTAATAGTGAAAAGGAGGAGTGTGTGGAGAGAGCATTTTCCCCAGGGTTAGAAATTTTTCATGACTCTCAGTTCTTACAGCAACAAGTTAGGTGGCCAGTAATGTATTTTTGTCCATATCTTACATTTCAGAAGACAGAGGAGAACCCAGACTTTCCCCCAAATTATCCTTCTATATTATTCTTAAAGAATTATCTATCTACCCCTTTAGAATTTCATATATTTTCAGAATTATCACTTACCTCTTTAGAAGATATGCAGTCAGAAGATTGGGGAGAAAAATGAAACAAATTCTCTAACCTGTAATTCTTGAGTCAATTCTTCACTCCAACTTTTTTCCCCCATTTAGGCATCTTCACACCCCAAATGCCTGAATCTGAGCCTCATGTCACTACCACTAACCTCAAGCCAGAGGCTAAGAGAGAAGAATAGAGCTTTCTTCACTGAACAAGGCTGAGTAATCCCATAGTATCACCTTCCCCAGGGCTAAGTGTGCCACTGTAGCCCAGCCAACCCTGGCTTCTTCTGGAAGTGGTCCAGCCCCAGCCTCCTGCCTACATGACCTGAGTGCACTATTCTTGCCAGACCCTGAAACTTCAGTCTATGAGGCTTTTAAACTATACATGCAACACTGAAATCCATTCTTCCTTCCTGGCTTCTCTGGTTTGGTAGGTCCTCCTTTCCATAACACAGTCATGTGTTGAGTGTAATTTGCTAGAGCCCGACTCTCTACTGGAAAAGGAAGACATGTTCTTTGTACTCCAGGAGTTCATCAGCTAGTCAGGAAGTCAGAAAAATAAATGGCTAGAATGCATTGTGACTTGAGCCATAACTGAGGACGGACCATATACACCGAGGTACTCTCCCATACCGACCTATGATTGCCAGTGTCCTTGGAGCCTATGAGGCTCCCGGAATCCAAGTACCACAGTCACCTAAGCTCTCTTTCCTCATGATTGAGATTCTAGAACACTAATGCATTCCCAAAGTCTCATCTAATGGCAGCATCTTCTAAACTCTTCTTTTACCGTTAACAAAACATTAAAAGCGCTTCTATCTCCCCTCAATAGGAAATGATTTTTCCATCCTTTGAAATCCCATAATACTTTACCTCAACATTCCTGTGGTACTTACCAAAGTTCATCTTGCAGTATGGCTATTTAAATATATGCTTTCTCTTCCTTCCAGATTAGAGATTCCCTGAGGGCACGGACTGCTCGCCTCAGTGCCTTGCACGGAGCACCATACATAATTGATGCTTAATACATATTTGAACAAATGAATCAACAGCAACAGCAATAAATCTTCTGATAAAAGACCCTGAACCTGAGGTATCAGAGATTGCCCTGATACGAATCATTTCCTTTTGGTTTTAGATAATGCAATCCTCCATCTCTGGTCCCAGGTGGGGGAGGGAAACCAATCAATGCAAAACCCTCTAAATTCTGGAAAGATTTTAGCAGATCCAGGAGTTTTTATCTACACATAATAGGTTGCAAAGCAAATACCAAAAATTCCAATTATTCCACGTTTATATTTTAGTAAATACTTTGCTCACAAAAATCTGATGTGTAAATCTGAAGGCTAAGTTGTGTAGTTTATTGAGAAAAAGACACAAAGAAAACAATGGCAGTAGAAACTTCTTCAAAACTGCCAATTAAAGCACTTTACCTTGACCTCAAAGACAAAGTAAAAATATTGGTGAAAAATACCAAATATAGAATATTTACTTAACTGTTAAGACAGCAGATAAAATAATGAAAGGGAAGAAAGTTGTGCACTTACTTAGAACGTCTCCATTAGGCTGTGTACAAACTGCTTTCATGTAGATTATCTATTTAATATCTAGAGCCGCTGGGTGACATTGGTGTTATTAACTCTATTTTACAGATCAGTAACTGGGGCTGAGGGAATCTGAGAAACTTGGACAAGATCACTTGTTTAATGTGTGGAGGAGCCAGGCTACAAATCTAGTTCTATCTAACTCCAAGTCCCATCTTCTTTAATTATGCTGGTTAAGTATCAAAGATGTAGCTGAGCCACGAAAATGAGGTATCAAAGATATCTCATTTTAATACATTTTTAATGTATTATAAGTAAAATTAATAATTTATTCACTCTGCAGATGTCTTTTAGTGGTTATATTATTGTTCAAAGCTCATATATTATAATATGCAGGATGGGAATAGAGGCACATAATTGTACTAAATGGCCTTGGAAGTGCAGTATAAAACAGATTAGATTTGGGACATGTGAAAATCCCCAAATAAGTTATCACCCAATTAAAAAACACTGAGGTTATGATTTGGTAACCTTCTGGAAGTGGTACATCAAGCTACTGATACCTGTCTTCCTCATAAGAGGTTGGAGTTGACAGGATAGGAAGGGGAGGTATTTAAATTCTTTACTTAGTAACTCACTTTTTCTCTGTAACGTTTGCTTCTTCTATTTATAAAATGGGAAAAAATAGTACCCACTTGGTGCATATGTAAAACAAGATGATGTATATAAATTGCTTATCAGAATGCCTGAATAAATAATCTATTTTAACTGTCGTTCTTAAAGTACAAATATTCATTCACTCAACATTCATGCAGCAAATACTTCTTGAGTATGTGAAAGTGCCAGGCATCATTATAGGCAGGATAAATACAACTGTGAATAAGACATCAAGATTGATGACCAATGAAAATGTAAAAACATTTAATGAAAGAGTAGTTGTATTGCCATTAATAGTAGCATCTACTGAGTGCACATTGTTGCTAAGTGCCTTGCCTATCAATCACACAAGTATTATCTCCATATTTAGCTGGAGAAACTGAGGCTCAGAAATAATAAATGACATGGCCAAGGTTAAAGAGCTCCTGACTGAGGGACCTGAGATTTACTCCAGGACTATTGGTTCAAAGTCTATGTTCTTTTCACTATATCCCAGACTTTCTTCTAACCAGGTCCTTAGCTCAAACATTTCCTGCTATTTTTCCTTGTATTGCAGAATGAGTTTTTTGGAGCGTGGTGATAGTTTCAGAGAGTAAAGGCTTAAATAGCTTGCTACAATTAGTTGGGGTAAAGGTAAAAATATAGTAGGCAGGCCATCTCTCTTTCTCTCATTTATTCATTAGTTTACCTATTCAATGAATATTTAATTACCATATTTCATCTTCCAGGCTCTGTTCTAGGCTTTAGGAACATAATGTTGAACACGTCAGACATAGCCCCTACCCCTATGAAACTGTCATTCTAGTGGGAACAGTAGACAAAAGAGTAAACAAAGACATAAAATAATTAAAATTTTATAAGTCTTATAAAGGACACAAACAGTGAGCTGATATCTAGAATAACAAGACCGAGTTACCTACCTGAGATAGCATGGTCAGAAGAGCCTCAGTGAGTAGGTGATATCAAAGTCCAGGCCTCCTATTGAGAAGGCAATAGCCAGGGGAATGGTGTAAGACAATGCGCTTTGTAATAGGATCTGGAAATCCCATGTTCCAAGGACTCAATAAGACTTTGGATTCTAGGAACCAGAAGAAGATGACCAATATGGCCAGAACTGCCAGTATAATATCCCAAGGGACATTTCTTGGTCTTAGCAGATTTATATGCCCAAGTTCATCACTTTCTTCTTTTAAGCTCATCTCCTTGTCCTAGGAATTGACGATCCCACTTTTTCCAGATGCTGGCTCTCATACTTCCACCTGAGGATCTCTTGTCTCAATTCTCCCATGGAATAGAGTGTAGAATTTCAGCTTTCAGTTGTCTTTCACTCCCAGATATGTCAGTCGAGATCCCAGTAGAAAATAGAATTCCTCTTAGGTGTTTTAATTAAAGTGATTTTAATGAAAGGATTATTTACAGAGTAGACATAGTCAAGAAATTCAACAAGCAATACTGGGAAATCATTCCATCCCTAGATCTATAGAAAGGGTAATAGTGCTACAGGAGCCTAAGAGAACTGGAGCCGTGGAAGAGAGGCTGTCTGACTGGAGGTGTACTCAAAAGAGGAGGGAAGCTGTAACCATAGCACCAAAGGGAGGTAATAAGAAATATCGTCTTCTTGATCTCCTCCCGGTACCTCCTATTAATTGAACCCAGCTGGAAGACAAAAGGCAAATGCATTCAGGTGATATATTCCACAGAGGTCAGTCTTTCTAGAGCTCATAGCAGGGCAGAGAAGAGTAGAAATAGTTCTGAAAAGATTTAATCTAAACTCAAAAGATAACCAAACTACGTAAGTGAAGAATATCCAGCACAGCACACCCATGGCAGTAGCTCCAAAACTGCAGAACCAAACAGAGAAGGAGTGGGGAAAAAACGTCCTGGTCTCTCTCCTTCCAATCTGCTGCCAACACCTCCAATTGGCTAAAGTCAATTTTTTTAAATTGCTACTAACTACCTGATCAATTAGGAGGTCAGCATAGTTAATGGAGGGGAAATTCCAAAATTCTAAGAAGATGCAACCATCTTTTCAGGATTTGGGGGCTGACCACGTGCCCTTTCTTGAAACCCTTTTCTGCCAGGCTCCTCTGATATCTGACTTTCCTGATTTAACTTCTATGGTAGTAGGTATAAGTTTTACACACCATATGGTTTAAGCAAGTAAAGAAGATATTTTACTTCATTCCAAATGAACCAAGTGACTTTCACGTCCATTAATGTTGAAAAACTTAAATTTATCAATTGAATATCACTGAGGCTTTCTTTATATTAAAGCACACATATCTGATTCTTGCCTCCTGCGTTCTCTTTTCCTTCTCTAAACTCTGAGGGGCCTACCTTTGCTTCTCCCATGGGAGGGACTGTCTCTGCTGGAATTGGCTCCTGTTCTCTTGCTCTGCAAGTGCATGGTAGCTGCTCCTGGAAACTCTGTGGTCTGCCTCTGCTGACTCCTATCTCATGAAGGTTGGCACTGTGACCCTTTCAGTCTTAGTCACATCCTCTGTTCATTCACAGCTTTCAGTGGCCACCCTGCAGCTTCTGCTGAAGGCTCCCATAGCCTCATTCTATTTTTTAATAACTGGCCATTTTGACTTGTTATCTTTTTTTAAAAAATAAATTTATTTATTTATTGGCTGTGTTGGGTCTTCATTGCTGCGCAGGAGCTTTCTCTAGTTGCAGTGAGCAGGGGCTACTCATTGTGGTGCGTGGGCTTCTCATTGTGGTGGCTCCTCTTGTTGCAGAGCACAGACTCTAGGTGCATGGGCTTCAGTAGTTGTGGCACATGGGCTCAATAGGTGTGGCTCGCGGGCTCTAGAGTGCAGGCTCAGTAGTTGTGGCGCAGGGGCTTAGTTGCTCCGAGGCATGTGGGATCTTTCCGGCTCAGGAATTGAACCTGTGTCCCCTGCATTGGCGAGCGGATTCTTAACCACTGCACCACCAGGGAAGGCCCTTGACCTGTTATCTTTTATGAGAACTGCTTGTGAGAAGACAATTTCTTAATTAGCTTCATTGGACATACAAAACGTTTTGGGATTTCTTATGTATCTCAAGGAAATCTAAAAAGGTTGGGAAATGGGCAGAGAGAGCCGGGGTGGGGGGAGGTTATCTCAATCCCAGCTCTGACTACACCTGTGAATAAGCATTTCCACTTTCCTGTACCTACTTCAGATGACAAAAGACACTTTGGAAATCTATCTCCTTCCAGAGCTTGAAAAAGGAGCACAGAGCCCCTTGTTTTTCAATCCCCAAACCCATCTGGGCATCTCTATCTTCCACTCACACTTGGACCCTGAGATGACAACTCTCCCTAGCATCCAAACTCCCTTGATCCTTTTTCCTGCTCCTCTCCTGGCTTCTCCTTTCCTCAGTACAGAAAGGATTCCTACTTTTCTCTCTATGGTACACAACCTGCTCTTGAATGATCATAAATTCTTACAGATTCTATAGTCTAAAGAAGAGTCTGAGTCCACCAGACTCTTGGGTGTATGTGGGGGGTGGGTAGGGGAGGGGGTTTTACCACCCCCTCCCCACCCCACCCCAAAAAAAGCTTTCTCTTTCAAAGTTAGTGTCTCTCTCACTAACTTTCAAGGGCCTCTTTTGGAACTCAAAAGAATAATCTTTTTTTCTTGCTGAGATTCCTCCCTCCTCACATTATTCTTTGTTTCCTTAACACATTAAGCCTCAGCCTCAGGTTTATGCATAAAAAGGAATTGGCAAGAAGGAAGAATACAATACATTGGGTAATGTTTCAAAATCTTATTGTTAGATTGTCTTGTCTGCTTCTTTTTTGGTTTCTCTTCATTTTCCCACACTGTCAACAATGGTATTAATCGAGACATTGTTAATGAATAGCTTCTGTTCTTTGTATATATTTTCTTTCAATGCCTAAACATACTTCTGTGCCTGTAGTGCTTTGCTTCTTTGAGATCATGTACCCTTTTGAGATTCGTTGAAGCCAGGGACTTTTTTCCTCAGAAAAATACACTTAAGCATATATACATTGTCTTAGTCATTCAAGCTGCTATAATTAAAATAAAACAAAAAACAAACAAACAAAAAAACATAGACTAGGTGACTTGAACAACAAACATTTGTTTCTCACAGCTCTGGAGACTAGGAAGTCCGAGATCAAGGTGTCGGCACATTCTGTCTGATGGGAACCTGCTTTGTGGTTCATAGACTACTATCTTCTCACTGTGTCCCCACATGGCAGAAGGGGCAAGGCAGCTTTCTAGGGGCTCTCTCAAAAGGGCATTAATGACACCTATGAGAGCTCCACTCTCAAAACCGAATCACCTCCAGAGGCCCCACCTCTTAATGCAAGCACAGGGAGGGGCGGGTGGGGGTGGGGCTGGGGGTGGGGGGTGTTAGCATTTCAACACATGACGTTTGGGAGGCTACAAACGTTCAGTCCATAGCATACATGATTTTTAAAATTATTTTGAGGTTCGTGGAGTTTCTTAAGCCTATTAATGCAACCATGTGGAATACAATTACCTGAGTTAAGACAATTTGTCTACCTTGTTCATTGCTGTAATCCCAAGGCCTGAAAGAGTTCCTGCCACATAAAAGGTATTCAGAATTGATTATTCGGTTAAACAAATGAAAAAATTAGTATCTCCAACTCTTACCTCTCTCCTGAATTCTAGCTCACTTTACCAACTGCCATTCACATATCATATTAGAACCTTAAATTCAATATATCCAAACAGAACCATTATCCTTCACTTTTGTTTCCTATTTAAATCAACAAGTTTATTCCTCGGAGTCCCACTGATTCTACCTTCAGCATCTTTGACTCCTTTTTTTCTCCTTTTACATTCAATTGGCTTCCAAGGCCTGTTGATTCCATCGACACAGTATTTCTCAATTTCCCACAATCTAGTGCCATTATATGAAGAAGGTATTTTTGGGGTATCTATCCAGCTCCAAATGACCTTCACTCCCTCAGTCACAGGATGGGTTTCAGGAAGTTATGTTTATCTTCTACCCCCATGTCCATAGTAGGATGGATACCTGATCAAAGCTGGGCCATTCACATTCTGTCCTTTAATAATTTGGAATTAGGACTGAAAAACTCTAATTCACTTTAGATTAATTCCTCAAATAGAGGATATGTAAAAACCAGAGAGTTCTGAGACAAGACATCTACCTTCAACCAAGTGGAGTGAATAGCAGAAGAAGATATGCTGAGAGAAAAGAATTCTTTCATTCTGAGCCAGCAACTCAGAATCCAGAGGCATATCTATGGTTCCTGACTTCCCAGCACCAGGTTCCTTTCTATTCCTGGAGTCTGGCTGTGTTCCTTACCCTGGGCTCTGTAATGCACACTTTTGTATTCTTATACCCTTTTAAGAAAATTTTCTTGATTTCTATGTTTGCTTTCTGTAGCTTGTGGTTTTCTGTTATTTGAGGGGTTGTGTGTTAAAGTGGAATTTGTCCTGTCCCAGCTTCCCCTAAGGCAAGATAATAGATACTATATCTCATTGTTAGTTGAGAGGTGGAACCATCTGTAAATATTGACTGTAAATACTGACCTAAGTTTTGGACTACTAAGAGCTGAAAGAGTGGAGAGCAAGAGAGAATTTGCAAGAGGATTCCTTTGCAGGGACTCCAACCTCCTAGCATTGGGGCTCTTAATTTCTAACAAACCTCAATGGGACCTGGCTGTGTGATCCTTTAAGAAGGGATCCTGTCCATGAGAGAATGCCTGCAGGGTGTTGTAATACACTGAAGGAATATCAAGAGAATCCAGAAAGAGAAAAGGCACTCATGTGTCAAGAGCATGCAGTTTAGTTGCAGCTCAAGTACAAAGTTTGTGCTTAAAGATTCTGTCAATTACTGGTTTCTGTGTTCTGCTTATTCTACCCTATCTTTCTCAACTTAACACAATAGGCTTGAATATGAAGGCAGCTTACCCTGCCAATGTGTTGGCTCTCACCATCTGGCTAAGATGTCTTAATGGGCAGTACATGAGAATGATAGGTGTGGCACCCCTGTCTTATCTCCTATTTAAAGCAACCCCTGGCCAGAAATTAGTTACATGGTCATGCCTATCTCAATGGAGCCTGGGAAATATTGACTTTAGCTGTGTTCCTGTTTGATCAGCTAATACTCCAGAATTCTCTTGCTAATAAGAAAAGGTGAGGGGACTTCCTAGGTGGCGCAGTAGTTAAGAATCCGCCTGCCAATGCAGGGCACACGAGTTCGATCCCTGCTCCAGGAAGATCCCACATGCCATGGAGCAACTAAGCCCATGTTCCACAAGTATTGAGCTTGCTTTCTAGAGCCTGTGAGCCACAATTATTGAGCCCATGTGCTGCAAATACTGAAGCCCATGAGCCTAGATCCAGTGCTCCTCAACAAGAGAAGCCACCTCAATGAGGAGCCCGTGCACTACAATGAAGAGTAGCACCTGCTCACCGCAACTAGAGAACGCCTGTGTGCAGCAACGAAGACCCAATACAGCTAATAAACAAATAAAATAAATAATAATACATAAATTTGAAAATAAAAAGAGAAGGTGAGAACAAATACTGAGGGCAACTGATCATCTCATCCACAATTCTCTTACTAATTCAATTGACCCTATATACTACTGGCTGATTATTCTTGCTAAAGTATAATTTGATCATTTCACTTATCTTCTCAAAAAGTTTCAATGATCTTGAATTCCTTACTGAATAAAGTTCAAACTCAGTTTCCCTTAAAAATAATCTTAATGTTTTCTTAGACAAACATACTGTAGACTCAATTATCCATTTTTGTATTCTTTAACATTTATATATTTTCCTTTCTTTTGCTATTATGAGCAATGTTGCCTTAATATGCTTATAGTTAACATCATTGTGTGTCACTTCCATGAGTAAAAAGATATTTTTAAAAATTTTACTCATAGTCCCATATGTCATTTAACATATAGGACAGGATACATGGTTATTAAATACTTGCTTAGTGAGTAACAAATAGACTAAATCTGCCATGAAAATGTGAGCCATGAGCTGCAGAGTCTCAGGTTCACAAATTAAGTTCAAACAATTAAGCAAGTTCTAACATAAAGCATCAAAACAGAAATAAGAAAGAAACGGAGGAGACAATATTAAGGAGTCTGGAAATTTTAATTAATTGTATTACTTCAGGTAATGCCGGCTGCTATAACAAATAAAACCCCAAATATCAATGATTTAACACAAGATAAAACTTTATTGTTTACTCGAGTAGTAGTTTAATACTAATCCTCATGTTTAGGGAGAGGGAGAGGTAAGAAATGGTGGTAATTTTTCAGGAACCAGGCTGACAGAAGCTCAATTGTCTTTAACAAGGTAGCTTCCAAGGTCATCCCCAGGTGCTAACATCTAGTAGGAATAGAGCGAAAGAGGAATCTCGAGGAAGGCATACCTGCTTCTTCACAACCTTGGCCTGGAATTAACAAGTTACACGGTTCTATTTAATAGATAAAGGGGGGCCTAGAACTAGTAGTCCCTGGTTGAACAGCCTCATTCCAGCAACAACCCTAGGAAAGGAGCCTAAATCTTTGGGGGATAGCCATCTCTCTCTCCTACATCATTAGTTGAATAATCAAAAAAAAAAAAAAAGTCTTAAACTCTGAATAGACAACATACATGTGGAGGGAAAGGGAATTGCAAGGGGTGGTCACTCTCATCTTACCTCTCTTCATTTCCTTGAAAATTTACTAAGAATCTCATGGTAGCCTCTCTCTTCTACTTGATGCTAAGATGGGAAATGAATGCAAGAACAGATAACTTCTGAACTTAAATTTTCTGAATGTAAGAGTCATCATTGTAAAGGGAAAAAAGCCTGGGCTTCAGATTTGTGCTTAAGTTCTGGCTAGCCCACTACTAAATATGGGTTTTTGGTGCAAATAATTTAACTTCTCTCAGCCTCAATTTGCTCATCTGTAAAATGGGGAGGAGCATTTGGCTGGTGTGAGGCAATAAATATAAAATGCCTGGTTTCAGCCTCTTTTGCCTTTTAAGAACTTGATCCCACCCAGACTGGATATGCTAAGTGATCTTACACAACACTGGGGAATTTATTTTCCTATTCACCCTCCCATATTTATTCTATAACTGGCTCCCTGTTCTAGTCTTTCTCCTCCCTTGGTGATGGACCTAGTCATTCATTCTGCTCTTTTCATCATATCCCTTTAGTTCAATGCCAAGTCTAACTTTTCTCTGCTAACAAAACCTTGGCTCAGTGTTTGTGTTTGTTTTTATCTCTATTTTAGCCAAGTCACTCATGATCTCCTCTGAGTAATTCTCCTCTCAACTTAATCTGGACCCTGGAATTCCCTTTCTTATAGACTCCCTTCTTGGATTTCCCTGTTGGTTTTATAAAGAAAATCAATATATACTTATTCCCTTCCTCTGATTAAATCCCAAAGCCGTGGAAACTATTGCCCTGCTCTGCCCTTATCCCATTCTGAGCCTTCTCTTATAGTCTACAGAGAATCACTTGCTAGACTGCACACATCAGACTCATACTCTGCTAAGGATGTCATGTGGGGAATTCATTAAAAACCCTTCTTACATGTCAGTCTGAAAAATGCAATTCTTACTCAGACCATCCTGTTGTAATCTTGGCCTCAAAGAAGGCTGATGTAATAACTTTCACATCATCATCTTTTCTGATTGCTTTAGACTGATAGGCAGGTAGACACAGGCGTTGCTGACATGGGCACAGCGACAAGTCCCAGCTTTCAGCCAGTGTTTCCTCCCTCTTTTTCCCTTTCTTTACCAGCTGCAAAGGGTAGAGAATAGGCCTCAGGATGTGAACTGCACTAACTAATATCCTGGACCTGGCTGAGCATTCCTTACTTTCATCTCCTGGCATCCTTGTCATAAACCACTACATGTTTCCAATGAGAATGGCATGTTTCACCTGGAACTTCAAATAGGATAGGAAAATTAGGTCACTACAGGTAAAAATGAGTACAGTACACACTTGCTCTTATTTCTGGCTAGCCAACAGTCAAAACCTAATTTCATTTTGGAACCCTCTGACCTCCAATGTACACGCTTTGGTGAGAAGGAGGCCTAGATGTTTCTTTTCTAAAAAATCATCTGGCGGCTTGAGCACGTGACCGAGGCTTGACTGATCAGATGCTCCCACCTGGGACTTGAGGAATGACACAAAGCCTTTAAGATATTCACTAAGATTGTGATCAGTAACATTAATAAAACAGCAGTGGCAACAGCTACTGCTGCTACAAGGGTGCAGAGGCCACGAGTGTCAAGGCCAGCACCCTGATAGGTCTCTTTGTTTGGCTCAACTGTGACTATTTCAGTCAATATTTTCTGAAACAGATTCTTCAGCTTTCCCATCCATTCAGTAAGCTACGTGATAGCATTCCAATAACTCGCTTTATTGTATGCACTAACCAAAGCAAGTTTTTGTATTTACAACCAAGAACTGTATTTTACAAACACAGTATATGATGTTTGGCTTAGGAGATCGCATAATGCAGCAAAAAAGGGCACTGATTTCTAGTTATATAACATGAGCTTTCATCCTGGTTCTGCCACTTAACTAACTATGTATTTTAGGGCAAGTCAATTAATGTGCCTCTATTTTTCACTGATAAATTGGAAATAATCAAGCCTTTTCTAATGTCCTCCCCCCGGCCCAGTAGACTTTCTTTAATGTCCTTTCTCCTTGCCTCATGTATGAATTCTATGAAAAAGATCCTACTATAAGCAGTATTCATAGATTCAGCTTCAAAATGCACCACTTCTTGAGGATGTGGAGAAAGGGGAACCCTCATACACTGTTGATGGAAATGTAAATTGGTGCAGCTACTGTGGAAAACAGTATGGCGGTTACTCAAAAAACTAAAAATAGAACTACTATATGACCCAATAGTTCCACCCCTGGGTGTATATCCAAAAAACAAAAACAAAAACACTAATTTGAAAGGATACATGAACCCCAATATTCATAGCAGCATTATTTACAATTGCCAAGATTTGGAAGCAACTTAAGTGTCCATCAACACATGAATGGATAAAGAAGATGTGGTATATATATACTGGAATATACTCAGCTATAAGAAAGAATGAAATTTTGCCATTTGCAGCAACATGGATGGACTTGGAGGGCATTATGCTAGGAGAAATATCAGAGAGAGAAGATAAACACTGCATATTACTTATATGTGGAATCTAAACAATACAACAAACTAGTGAATATAACAAAAAAGAAGCAGATTCACAGATATAGAGAACAAACTAGTGGTTACCAGTGGGGCGGGGGGAAGCGGTGGGGGCACATGGGGGTGTGGGAGTGGGAGGTACAAACTACTGGGTGTAAGACAGGATACAAGTATGTATTGTACAACACCACGAATATAGCCAATAGCTTGTAATAACTTGGGAAAAAATAAAAATTAAAAAACAATGCAAAGCAAAAGTACCAAATCTCCCTCTCAAAACTGCTATTTTTTCATACAATATTTGGTAAGTAATTGCACTCTCTCTTCCCTGAGCTTTCTTTCCAATACCGCCCATTCCTAATGCCCAGTTGTTTGCTTCTGCTTCTTATCCTATGACTTGGACTTCCAAAGAACCAAGGAATCCAGATTACAGCATAAACCAAGGCTCTGGACATACTAGCCCCAGGGGAGACATTCCAGCCTCTCCAGCTGAGGCCCCAGATGTCAGACCAGAGGTGAGCTGTTCACTCTGTGCCCTGCCTGAGTGTTTGACCACAGAACCATGAGCGTAATAAAACTGGTGTTGTTTTACACTATTAAGATTTGAGGTGATTTATGTAGCAATAGATAACCAAAAGCCTCTATCTTAGTGTGTCTATTATTGGATGAATGAATAAAGTCTTCCCTTGAGCAGAGTTCTAGTCATAGTCAATGAAAGAGACTCCACTTTCAAAGATCCAGTGACATGCCTAGAGAATGGCCAGCAGCCACATGGCTCATGTGCCACCACCCACACTGAAGACTTTGCTAATAGATGCCAGCACTTTGTCCCACGGACAGCACCCTCGATGTCCTGTCGTTGCTGGGGTCTGTGCAGCCAATGCTGTGGGCACACGTGATGGCGCCTACTTACCATCCTCGTCTCAGACATCTCCCTTTTCTCCTTGTTCTTTGAAGGACCTCTGAATCAAAAGTGAATAAAAATCATTACCACTATATATTCAAGATTAGGCTTGAGGGGTTTTTTGGTGGACATAATTTTACATCAGTGTTTTATTTAAAAAGATGCAATAAATAGGGACTATTTCAAAAAATTCAAACAAATGTGTTGATTGAATAAAAAGGCATCTTCTAAAAATATGTGGAATAGGAAGCCTATACAATATATATACATGTAATGATAAAATATAAACTAGTATGGTGGAATTACAAAGAATTAAAACTTTCTGTTTTATGCTTTTCCTTTTTTCCCCAATTTTCTACACAGTGCACATTCATCTTTTGTAATTAAGAAATAAAATGAAATTTAATCATAAATTCTTAACCTACCTAAAATATCTAACAATAGGTACAAAATGGGCACTGATCAACCTGGTGCATACCTGGTGGGTATTATAGCCTTGATCATATCAATTACTACTACTAAGATGGCCAAAGACAAGTTATTTTCTACGTAATGTCTTTGCTGGTTCCTCTAAGAAATCAGGAACTTAAGGAATTTATGAATTAAGCCATACATTTACACTAAGGGAACATCAACTCCTCAATTTATGGGATTTGGAGGGTCCTCTGAGTCATCTTTATTTACCAGTATCAGTCAGGGTCCCCAAAATAGAAACCAGACCAGTAAAATATTATTAATCAGATTTTGAGAACTGAAATGACCAAAAAGGAACTTTGGGATATTTCAAAGGTAGTGACTGCAGGAAGCAGCTTCCACCACTAAGGCTAGGGGACAGGTTGGGATTATTAGAAGTTAGCAGCTTAGAGAAAGGGCCCTTTAAGACCCTCTGAGGAGAAAGTATTGAGTGTTTCTGGTGTTGGTACCTCTGAGGGAGTGAAAGCTGGGTCTGACAAGATGAGGAAGTTGCAAACTGGAACCAAGGTCTATGGAACCAGTGCTGCTGCTAGGCAAAGAATCAGTTCTGACAGGCAGGAGCAAGTTCTCCTCCTTCCTCCTCCAGGTTTCCACCTCCCTCTTGGGCTCCCTGTTGACAGACCTGGGGGAGAATTGTGGTTTGCAAGGACAAACCCAGAGTCATAAACAGATTATAGGATGAGAGATGCTAACCTCAATATCTACCCTGTCTCTAACAATGCAGCTAAGAATGCCCATTTCCAATACATTATATTTAACCAATATTAAGTTTAACAATGTGCTATGAATATCCAATGATGGACCATTTTAATCTGTATTAAAAACCATCCTTCTAATGATCACGTCAACCAACAGGTAATTGTAAACAAACTTTTATATGGTGCCTGAAAGCTTTTGGACTTGAGCTCAACTAAAAGTTGGAGTGAGTCTTCATTACCAAAGAAGGATCAGAATGGTCCAGCCTTAATTTTCTGGCCTTTTATTTTCTTCTGCTTAAGAAAATTGTAACTAGTTTGAAGATCTCTGAGGTAATCTTTTCAGTAAGCTGACCTTCAATAGGATTACATCAGTTTATATGGTGGGCTCTTTATAAGAAAAAGCTTCTGATTCCAAAGTTGTCAGGGGACTTCCCTGGTGGTGCAGTGGTTAAGAGTCCACCTGCCAATGCACAGGACATGGGTTTGATCCCTGGTCCAGGAAGATCCCACATACCACGAAGCAACTAAGCCCACGAGTCAAAACTACTGAAACTGCCTGCCACAACTACTGACGCCCACGTGCCTAGAGCCCGTGCTCCACAAGAGACGCCAACTCACGAGAAGCCTGCACACTGCAACGAAGACTAGCCCCCACTCGCTGCAACTAGAGAAAGCCCGCACAACAACGAAGACCCCATGCAGCAAAAAAAAGAAAATTTCTTTTAAATAAATAATAAATAAATCTTTAAAAAATACAAATAAAGTTATAGAAATGTATTTCCACGTCACACATTATCCCCTTTACGAGAACTCCTGGGAGAAATTCCCGCCGGATCTCATTACCAAGAACAGATATAATTCTTCTGAGCAGTCAGTCTGTTTTTATCTTATGGACTCTGAACTACATAACTGATCACATTCTCTTCACTTAGCTGCTGACAGATTTTCTCCCTACTCTATCCCCTACTCCAGTGTACATGTGGAACACCATGATATGCACTTTTTATTCTATTTCTGTCTAATCTTTGTCCCTGATTTTATTTTCTTTATTCTAATTTTAACTTATGGCACTTGATCACATTTTATATATACCAATTGTAAACCTCCTAAAATGCATTACAGAAAAGGCAGAATATATTTAAATATGTATATGAGAAAACAAACAAAAAGAGTTTATAGGTATTCTTGGGAAAAGACATCAAATGAGATCGACTGATACAATTTCAAGCCATAGGCTAAGTAAAATAATAAAAAAAAATATAAATTTTAAAACATTGGAATGTTTGAGACTGGTGAAATGTTTACATCTTTATCATTGCCACTGCAAAAAATGTAATATAAAATAAGAACTTCTGATATAACATTCATAGTTTAAAATACATCAATTTTACTTTGTGGCTATCTTTGTACATCCCTCTGGGTTCTTACCAAGTATTGTATTTTACTTGAAACAAGAAAAAATTTTAAGAAGGCTCTTCAAATGTGTGCTAGAACCTGAAATAACATTTGGTTATGTCCAGAATCCAAACTTTTCCCCCCTCTACCAGAATGCATTTCCATTTTAACACAGAGGGCAATGGGAAAATGTACTAGACAGCCACTTTTGCTAGAATATTGGCTCATAGTTGCAGATATACCCTGGGGACATGATTCACGGGTAGATATGAACTGGGAAAAACACAGGTAAGATTAACAAAATACATGACAAATGTACAAGGATTTTTCTGCCTCGCCAAAATATCAATCTTATGTGACTTACCTCTCTCCGGGGTAACTGGATCGCAGAAGACTCCTCTGCAGAGGAGAGGGAGGGTCTTCGGCTGATGAACTTGAATTCCCTGTCCCCATTTTCATGGATATCACTTTAAGAAACCAAAACACCCCATCAGCACTTAGGATGAATCCTGGCTAGATATATATTTTAATGTTTAACTACCATATTCTTGTCATTGGGTCATTTAACATTTTTGAGCCTCAGGCTCCCAGGAAAACAGTACCTGCCACTGCAGATAAGCAAGAAGATTTAGCTAGCTAATGTCTGTGACAGAGCCTGTTTCAGAATAGGACTCAGAAAGTGGTAGTTACTGTTATCATTGCTGACCGTCTCCTACTTGGGAGGAGACAGATTATAATATATCCTCCTGGTGTTCCAATTTTCTGTCAGGATAGGGGAAACAACTGTTGAAAGGAAAATCTATCTTTTAAACAATCTGTTGTTTTTAATTACTTGAGACCAAACCAATGGCCAGAGTTGAGGTTGAAGACGCTGGCTGCTGTCAGAGGGGGTTTAGCTTTCTGGTGCGCAAGAAACATCACCCCTAGAAATTTTAAATGACATTGGCATAGTTCTTGAAGCAATTTTGGCTGTTTACAGAATAACACATAAGAATTGTTTGCTGTCCTGACTGTTTTCCTTTGAAATCTATGCTCTGGCTTGCCTGGTAACTCATCTAAGAGGTGCCGCTGGCTGAAAATAGCTTTCAGTCAGTGCTATTCCTGCCTGGTGGAAGAGGAACAAACCGAGTCCTCTACAGGCAAGGCTATGGTGACAGTGGGAGATTCGTCCTGCTGTTTACAAAATGATATAAATAGGTCCTGGAAGAATTGCCTGGAGAGAGCTCCAAACTGCTTATTGAGAAGCAACAATACTTAAATGTCCAATACCTACCCAAACGATTGCCTTTTTTCCAAAGGGGCCACTTCACAAAATCAGATGAGACCATCAACTGAGAGAGACAACTAGGTAGTTCATTTACTTGTGAATTTTATTGATTGTAGATGGTCCCAATGCTCAATAGTTGTCCTTAAAACTCCACTCAGGGCACGACCCAGAATGGTCTCTGACCCTGATTGCATCTAACTCCATGGCTAGCAAGATCTTTTGCTGTGTTTACTACCACAGTGTTGTAGATTATTTGCACTACTCTCTCTTCTATTAGAATGGGAGCTTCTGGAGAGAACAAATTTCTCCTTGCATTTTATGTCTATATTGACTTTGGATCTATATCTTTGCATTTCTTATCCATATAGCACATAGTAGGTGTTTAATAAATGTGAGATAATTGAATTAAACCATCTGTTTATCATGAAGCCCAGTGCAAGCAGTGTTAGAAATGTTTTAAACCTCCTACCTTTGCTTACTCGAAGCTTAAATTTAGAGGAGCTTAAAATGGAGATTAAAAAACACCAGGTCCAACCAACAAATATTACACATAATGGTTCTGAGAGGTGGAGAGGTTAAACATATTACCAGGCCACAGCTCTGACCTATGGCAGAAGCAGGACTGGCATTAACTATCTGATTCTCCATTCAGTATTTTCAGGTGATATGTAATAAAACACCATTTTAGAACCAGAAAACCCTTTCTCTTAGGGTCAGTGTTTCTGTTGGTTGCCCATGGCAACTAAGGTTTCAGTGGGATTTCATATTGTTTGTGGGAATCCACAGGATGAGCTCCCTAATCTGCCCATCCCACTCCTTAAAAGCCTTCCTTCGATGTTCCAAAAGGAAAATAAAAATTCTCCCTGAGGATCCCATTCTGATTTTCCATTTAAAGATTCATTTTCTTTTTGTCAAAATCAATTAAAGACAAATTTAAGCTAATGTTTTCTTTTCCTCTCTTTTTTTGGATAATTTTCTCTCGGAATGAGAGTCCACTCACCATTGCCTCAAAGTATTAAAATTTTTAAATGTGTTTGTGACAGATCTGATGAATGAGATGTTTTGGTTGGCTTTTCCTAAGCTGAAAATGGTTTATATCAACTTTAAAAACTGAAGGTATAAAAATCATTTAAACTACTATATCAGCTATATTATGATTTAAATATTTATACAAAGGGGGTAAAAAATGTCTATTTCTATAGCATTTTTCCAGACTTTCAGCCTAGAAAGAATTTTTTAAGAGAAAAAAGTCTAAAATGGAAGGCCTAGCCTCAAAAAATACACCACATAAATTACAAACTTTTAAATAGAATTGGCTTATAACAAAATAATAATAACCAGCATTTATATTTTGAGCTTATTATGTGTCAGTCATGTTTCTGATAACTTTGCTTTTATTAACTGATTCAGTGCTTATAACCACCCTGTAAAGTGGAACTACTACTGTACCTGTTTTCCATAATAACAATAATGTCTAGTACATTCACATCTTCTGGGCAACAGCTATGTGCCAAACACTAAATTAAGCATGTTACGTACTTTTATTGTTTCTCATATTGCCCGTGAAAGATTAGCATCATCCCTAAGTGATAAAGTTAAGTCATTTGTCCAAAGCCATGTACTTAGTGAATGGTAGAGCTGAGAGGCAAACCCGTATCTATCGAGTCCAAAGCCCAAGTTCTGTCCACAGGCAGCAACCCTCTGAAGTCAGGTGGAGGTTTGTGATTCCTTCCCAACCCTGAACTCACTGAATCTCTCCCTGCCTACCTTCCACTATCTATAGCCTGAAGTTCATAGTTTGACTTTGTTTTGTTTAGGGATGGTATTCACAATATTTAACAACCAGAATTTCATGGATACCATCCCATCAGCACCACTGGGGCCATAGACCTGGAGCAGAGGACATGGTCACTCAAGGCTTTATTCATGTGTGTGTGTGTGTGTGTGTGTGTGTGTGTATGTGTGTGTACATGTGGGGGATATGTGTGTGTGTGTGTGTTGCAAGGGGGAGGTTGATATCCCAGAGGTAGGGCCAGGAAGACTAGAAGAATGAAATGGTGCTCAGGAATCTCAGGACAGTGCCTGCTTACCATCCACCATGGAAGTATTTTAATATTTTGAGAGGTGATACTTGCATAAAGCAAACGAATAAAGAAAAAAATCCTGGCAACTAATGACAAGAAGTAATGAAAAGTAGTATAACATAGAGACTAGCAGCTTAGTCTCTAGAACCAAACTGACTGGATTCAAATCACTGCTTCCTAATCATGTGATATTGACAAATTGCTCAGCCTCTGTGCCTCAGTTATCGCATCTGTTAAATGGGTACTGTGATAATACCTCAAATGCTCGTAATGAGTATTGAGAGAAATAATCCAAGTAAGGCCCCTAGAAGAATATTTGACTCATAGTATATGCCAGCAATTTTTGTAAGACCCTGCATGTCTTTAGAGGGCATCTTCATGCCTCTTCTTTAATGTGGGGGATTTTTGAAGACTTTCTTATAGTAGTTTGCAACCACCAAGCTCTTTATGCTACTGTAGTGTTCACTTTTTTAATATTTCCACTTGGAAAAGTTGTTTTCCTGCATTTTTCAATCTGAAAGTCTTAGGGTTAATGAGACTCTCACTTGGCTATATTCATGAAGAACGGTAAAGACATAGATAATCCAAAACAACAGTTAATGCTGAAGATTATTCCTTTTTGGCTTTTAAAAAGCACTTTCTGGGACTTTTCCTTGAGGGTTAATCTTTACTTCTATTTTTCAAATATATATTGAATGCCCATTTTGTGTCTTGTACTGTTCTATGCAAGGGATACAGAAATTAATAATATAAAGTCCTTGACATTGAGGAAATCAGTCTAGTATGAAAACAGACCTGCAAACAATCCTTTACAATAAAGACTTATAAGCTGGATGGAAACATCAACTCTGCTTGAGGAATCATGGAAGGTTCCATGGATGAGTCAGTGTCCCTTTTAGGCGGTAGGAAGGAAGGGACATCCCAGCCAGGAGAACAGCATGTACAAAGGAAAAACATGGAGGCTAGAAAAAGTGTGATATGTTCAGGGAAAACAAGGAGCTCCAGAACTGCAGAGAATGTTTTACCGGGGAGAGTGGAGAAGGAAGACACAGACCAAGAAGGACTTTGTTTGCTCTTCTGAGGAGCCTGGATCTAATCCTCTTGACAAAGGGTCTCCTCAGGAGTGCTAGTGGCAGCAGGTTGGTTCTTAGGGGATGTCAGGAAGAAAGTTAACTTTTTCTTTATGTTCCTCTTGCATTGGCTTTGGAGATGCATTGTCTCTTTGCATTGTGACACCAGCCGTGCCAAGTAGCAGAGGGCAGCTGGGCTGTAAGCCACGTGCTCTCAAAGAGCTAGGCCGGTGCTTCTAGAAGGAGCCTCCCTCAAGCAGGGTATGTGTGTCCCTAACTTGCACTCCCACATCATTTGTTTCTACTTCTACAATGATCTTAGCACACTGAATTTTTCCTTTACACTTCTAATAGCCACTCTGGCCATTAGCATCTAAGGATAATGCCTCTTCCTCAGGCCCCAGTGAGGTTTGTGAGGCATTGGGCATGAAGAGGACAGCAGTGTGACACCACAACCTGGAGTAAGCCCTCCCTGATGTTCAGCTGCACTTTGGATAAAATCCCAACAAGGCCCCTCTTTAGTCCCATTGGCACTTTCACTCCACTAGCTCTTGCCCACCTCAGGACCTACCCACATGCTTGGCCTCCTGCTTCTCTCCTCTACCAACTCTTTCTCATCTTTCATCCTGGTGTAAATATCGCTACTTTGGGAAACCATCCCTGATCATCTTCTACAGTTGGTCCCCTTGCTCCATCCATACCTTCCTTCTCCATGACTGTGCCTCTTTGCCCCTTTGTAGCATGTTGCATTTTGTAATTATACTTCATTTTCTTTAATACCCTATAATTACATCTTGAAAATTCATGATATACAAAGTGTATTAAAGGCTCTGAAAAGTCCTGCAGTTAAAAAAAACACATTTAAACTTTGTTTAATCCTGTGTTTATCAAGCATATTGGAGGACAGAAACCTTCCTTCCCGCCTTAGTTTTCCCCCTCAGAAAACAACTATAACATCCTTTGGAACCAGCGCCTGCAGAGCATATTTTGCAATAAGAGATAGCAGGGATGTGCTGACCAGGGAGTATTTAATGCTGTTCCTTAGGAAATGTCGGTTTCGCAAAAGGATACAAATGGAAGACATATTTGTGGCTCGGACTCTATGCAGGAAGAAATTCTTCCCTCCAGATGTCTGAGCAGCCCCTTCCCTTCCAGGGCCACAGTTCCCAGAACATAGGCTATGTGGAGCAGAGCACAGAGCCTTCCAAGAGGGCAGCACCCAGAGACACTACCCAGGGAGAGCTCGGGCTTAACAAGCCCTACAGCGTGTGCAACATTTCTGGACAGTGACATAGGCCCAGTGCATGTGAGGCCATGTGAAACCAGCAGAATGTGGGCAAGAGAGAAGCCAGTGTGGGCCAGCACCAAGCCTATCTCGCAGGCCATGCTGGTCACGGGCGCTTTCCTGTGGTGAGGGCGAACTGGATACCATTTGCTGGGCTGCTAGCATGCACTTTATACCGATCACACACATATTCATGATAAACAACGTACATGGGCTCATGCGGCACCGTCTTTTATAGGAAGTCTTCTTGCTACCTGCATTTTTCCGAGGTGATACCTCTAGCTGTCATTACATTGCATGTTGTCCTAACTCTTCAAAGTGTCTGTCTGTTAGCAGATTGGGTAGGCTATTTGCATAAATTGATATGCTTGGGTTTTATCTTTTTGTTTGGGGTTAAAGTAGGAGAAAGGCATTTATTGTTTCGCACTTCCTCTCTTTTTTTCTCCTCTTCCTCCTCCTTTCAAATGCACAGACCGTGAGAAGAGATGGAAAAGGTGGGGAGGTAGTGGGTGGACTGGGGAAGCATGGTGTCTATTTCTATAGCATCACCTTAGGGACTGGTACTAGGTGCCCATAGTGATGAGGAATTATATTTGCTTCTGACTTGGAGACTGTGAACAGAGGCAGTCTGTCAGGAGGCCCAGGTGCTGAAGAGGAAGCACAGAACAGGGAGTGGGCTGGTTCCCTAGAACACATGCAGACATGCACATACCACACTCACACACCACATACACACACAGGCACACATACACACAAATATGCACATACAAGCACACGTGCATACACACACACTTGGACTTCACCTCAGATTATCCTGTGGCTTTGGAGCCATAAGGGCCCAGGCAGCTGTCTCCAGCCAAGCAGCATTGTCCCAGAAAGCACAGGCCACAGACACCACGACAAATGCTACAGACTGAACACTTGTGCCCCCCACCCCCACCCCAAATTCCTATGTGGAAACCTAACTCTCAGTATGATGGCATTAGGAGGTAAGGCCTTTGGGAAGTGATTAGGCCACGAGGGTGGAGCCCTCATAAATGTGATTAGTACCTTTATAAAAGGGACCCCAGAGAGGTCCCTTGCCCTTTGGCCATGTGAGGACACAGGGAGAAGACATCCATCTATGAACCAGGAGCTGACCCTCACCAGACATCAAATCTGTAGGCACCTTGATCTTGGACTTCCCAGCCTGCAGACTGTGAGAAATAGATTTCTGTTGTTTATAAGCCTCCCAGTTCATGGCATTCTGGTATGGCAGCCTGAATGGATTAAGGCAACAGGCTGCAGAGGAAGGACGTGAGCAGCCTTGCTCCTGCATACAAAGGAGACCCCCAAGGACCCCATAGTGTCCTTTGCATTTGAACCAGGGTCCTGAGCAGGCGGATGAGGCTATGAGCCACTGTAATTTGGGTGTCAGTGTTAACGTCCCTTCATTTCTATATGTTATTGGAGAATTGAAGAAATACAGAAAAGTTCAAAGGACAATATGTTACTTATATTTCCATCACATAGAATTAACAATTGTTAATGTTTTGTCATAGTTGCTCTCAGTGTTCTTTAAGAGATAAAAACTTGCAGATAAATCTAATATCTCTTAAATATGACTCTCTCATTCTAACCCCCTTTCCCAAAGGCTATGATCAAAATAAAATTTGAATGTGTACTAACAAATCAGTTTTCATCATTTTACATGTATATAGTAGTATCCATATGCTGTCATCTTATTTGTGCTTTTAATTTTACATAGGTCAAAACATAATTTTGCATTTTTTTCAATTATTATTTTTACATACATTCTTGGTGTTTTTTTTTCATTTTATTATTTTTTTCATCTTCATTGGAGTATAATTGCTTTACAATGTTGTGTTAGTTTCTGCTGTACAACAAAGTGAATCAGTTATACCCCCTCTTGAGCCTCCCTCCTACCATCCCTATCCACCCATCTAGGACATCACAAAGCATCGAGCTGATCTCCCTGTGCTCTGCAGCAGCTTCCCACTAGCTATCTTGATTTTAACTGGTCTAGACCATCATATAAATATACCATAACCTATTTATTTTCTTACCTACCAATAGGCATTAAGGGAGTAGTCAATATTTTTGCTGATACAAAAATATGTTATAATGAACATCCCTCTCTCTGTGTCTCTCTCTGTCTCTGTCTCTCTGCCTATCTGTCTCTCTCTGTCTTTCTGTCTCTCTGTCTCTGTCTCTCTGCTTAGTTTAAGACTTAGATGCCTAGAGAAGGTTAAGTGGGATATCCAGTTTTACAGAATTGTGCCTTAAATAGGTTTCCTTTTTGATGCAAATCAAAACCACAATGAGGTATCACTTCATACCACTCAGAATGGCTATCATCAAAAAGTCTACAAATAATAAATACTAGAGGGGGTGTGGAGAAAAGGGAACCTCCTACAGTGTTGGTAGGAATGTAAATTGATGCAGGCACTATGGAAAACAGCATGGAGGTTATTTAAAAAACTAAAAATAAAGCTACCATATGATTCAGCAATCCCATTCCTGGGTATTTGTCCAGAAAGGATGAAAACGTTAATTCAAAAAGATACATTCACCCCAATGTTCACAGCAGCACAATTTACAATAGCCAAGATGTGGAAACAAACTAAGTGCCTGTCAACAGACGATTGGCTTAAGAAGATGTGGTATATGTATATACAATGGAATATTACTCAGCCATAAAAAAGAACAAAATATTGCCTTTTGCAGCAACATGGATGAACCTAGAGAATATAATACTCAGTGAAGTAAGTCAGACAAAGAAAGACAAATATTATGGGATATCACTTATATGTGGAATCTAAAAAATAATTAATACAAATGAATCCATATACAAAACAGAAACATACTCACAGACATAGAAAACAAACTTATGGTTACCAAAGAGGAAAGGAAGTGGGGGAGGAATAAATTAGGAGTATGTGATTAACAGATACAAACCACTATACATAAAATAGATAAGCAACAAGGATTTACCATCTAGCACAGGGAACTATATTCAATATCTTGTAATAACTTATAATGGAGAATACTCTGAAAAAATACATATAACTGAAACACTTTGCTGTATAGAGGAAACTAACACAATATTGTAAATCAACTATATATCAATTAAAATATAGACTTTCTTCTCTCAGGGCATGAATATTACCCTTGTACAGTCCTTGGCAAATAGTATGCAGTCAGTTCATCTTGGCTGAGTAAATGAATGGTGGAAATGTGATAAATAAGTGGGAGAAGGACCAGTTAACAAGCTATTCCGATGACGTTTAGATTTGTTATTTATCATAAATATTTATTGTATATCCATGACTAATATTACTGAATCCACATCTTTAAGAAATGACTAGTGTTTCTTTTCTTTAAACTATTATTAAATATTTAAAAAATACATTCCTTTGTATGTAAATGATTTTTCTAAAGAATTTTAAAATAATTGCTTTTTATTATTGCTCGTCTGATGCACCTGTTTGGAAAGTCCTTTTTATTTTTGTCGTGGGCAATAACACGTCAGCATGCTTTCCCACATAGTCACAAATTTTTAATTTAGAAAGTATTCCTAGGACTTCCCTGTGGCGCAGTGGTTAAGAATCCGCCTGCCGATGCAGGGGACACGGGTTCGAGCCCTGGTCCGGGAAGATCCCACATGCCACGCAGCAACTAAGCCCCGTGCACCACAATTACTGAGCCTGCGCTCTAGAGCCCACGAGTCACAACTACTGAGCCCTTGTGCCACAACTACTTAAGGCCATGTGCCTAGAGGCCATGCTCCTCAACAAGAGAAGCCACCGCAACGAGAAGCCCATGAACTGCAACGAAGAGTAGCTGCTGCTCGTCGCAACTAGAGAAAGCCTGCGTGCAGCGATGAAGACCCAATGCAGCCAATAAAAATAAATACATTAATTACTTAATTAATTAAAAAAAGAAAGTATTCCTAATTTAGTCTCTAAATTAGGTGCTGAACTTAGAAGGACATAATCACAATATATATTTGTTTTGAAAGGTATCTTTATTTTTCTCCTCTTTTTTCACTTAAAATTACAAACACTGTTTATGCTCATTGTAACAAGTCAAGCAGTATAAAGGGAAGTTAAAAATCATATGCATTTATTCCAAAAATATTTGTTGAGGGCTCACTATTTTCCAAACAATCTGATAAGGCAGGTGGATATAATGAGAAGAACAGGTAGGAAATCGGACACTCACGCCCACTCTCAACAAACACTGCTAAATATCAGGCACTAACACATGTCCTAAGGATACCAAAATGAATAAGACACCATGATTGGTTTTTAAGAGCTTACTATCTGGTAAGAACATAAAGAAAATACAAGATGATCTCTACTGGAGAAGAACAGGGCACACAATTCTGTGGGATTCCTAGGGGACCTGGGGAATTCTTTGTTGGCTGGAGCTGAGGTAAAATTAAGCCACTGTGCCAGCCTAGAAAGTCTGATAAAATATTAAGCCCCACAACTGAGCTAATCAAGGCAAATGATATACATGGTAGCTGCAGACTAACATCAAAGGCCAGAGACAGGTCTAGTCTCAGTACATTTGAAGTTTATAATACAATGAACATTTCTTACTCCTTTTTATATAACTTCATTTAATATTCTCTTCAATTTAACTAAACTGAAGAGAATATTAAAACTGTGGTTTGAGAACTATCTTTCTTTCAATTCCCCTAAGGCCAGATATATACAGTCACATTAAAATTAAAATTTAGCACAAAGAAAATTTTCAAACTTTTAATAGGGGGATATGTCTATCCTTATGTTTTCTGATCCAACAACTCTTTTCTAACAAACTGGAATTGATTTTTACTGAGGATTTTTACTGAGGCTATAAGCCTGATAACTGTTTGAATGTGTCTTATATATTTTGTTATCTTTTATTAGAGAAGAATAACATTGATTTGTATTTTCTGTCCTATTACACATGTGTTGGTGTGTGTAATTTCCTACTGATGGATAAATAAAGAAATAAAATGATAAAAGAATAAATTCCGGCTCTCATAACCTGAACTTCAAATCCTAACCTAAAAACATTCCACCCCTACAAAAATAATAGAAATAAGATCAAATGTACTCTCTTAGAAACACAATTTTAAGCTGTCTTTTAAGGACTCATTAATTTCAGAGTGTGTCCCTGGCTTCAATAAGAAAATAATTTCCTTAATTTTTCTTTCCTTGAATCTAGACTACTTCTCTCTCTAATCTGTTTTGTTTTCCACAAAGTTCTTTTAAAACATGAAATACCCACATGTGTGTTTCTTTTTCCCTTCAGCAGTTGCATTCTCCACCACATATTTACATAATCTGGTGGCCAGCTCATCAGTCCGTTCCTTCATGTGGAAATCACTGGAGTCCAAAGGCCTCTCAGGGGTGGCACTGCACTAATTATTTGTATGACATTGCTAGAGGAGCCATGCTTTCTCCGGACTCATTTTGAACTTATCAAGGAAGGATGTGGATGACATCAGGGAAGGATTTTACAAGACTCTGTCTAGACTGCCAAAACAATCTGTGGTGGGAGAAAATTGCGTAAATATGGGCTACCAGGAAACAGTCATTTTTCTTCTCCCCTCCTTGTGGTCTTTTTTTGGTGTGGGACAGAGTGCAGCCTGGGTTGGCAATTCTGTAAATTATACTCTTTGAATCATGTAATAATAACTCAAGGACCAGAATGATTTAATGCCATATGGTAAGTGAATGTGGGAATCATCTCAGACCAAATAAATAAATAGAAGAAGCAAGTGACTTTAAGCTAGTTTTAACTTACATGATTCTTCCAAATTTCTTAGCTTTATCCAAGGTTTTGTGGGCATTCCAGATAGACAGACACTCTAAGGATAAATAATAGGTGGACAAGTGATGATCCAGTATTTCTCCTTCGGATGGAAGACAGCTTGAGCCCAGAACCAATCCATCGGTATTTATGAGACAGTCTATGTCTGCACGCTAGCTACACGGGTCTGGTGAAGGGGAGCCCCTGATCAATTAAATTGGAAATAACAAAGGTAGAAAATGGCCCCATATTCCAAACAATGTGTTTTTTTCCTAGACATACAAAGATCCACTGGTTTAGCATGATTATTTGCTTGGTCCAACCCTCAAAGAGCATAACTGGGTGAGTTTTCTTCACTGAATCTGCTTTTTAATTCTTGCACCCAGGAATCAACAGAAAAAAGAAAACAGATGCACTTCTTCAAGCATTAGGCCCAGACAAATCTGTGCTATAGGCAGCCTTATCTCTATTTTTAACAAAACCTGAGATACAGAAAGAGAATCAGAGTTATGTAGAACTGTATTCAAAATCCTAAAAAAGTTTTTACTTTTTCTTCCTCCATAGTTCCCTATTCCATTTTCTGCTTAAATTCTCTTTACCTTACCTACTGACCACCATATACCATTTACCATCATGCTGTTTTAGATCATCCAAATCTATTCAAAACTGGCCTATTTTGGGCCCAGTTTTTTCAAAAACTTTCTGAAGGTTATTGAACATTCAGACTAGGGAGTAAGTGATCAATTATGCTGCATAACAAACTATCTTTTAGTGGTTGGTGCCTTAAAACAACTAATATTTTTATTATATTTCATGATTCTCTGGGTTGGCAAGGACTTGGTTGGGTGGTTCCTCTACCAGCCTCACCTGAGTTTTCTTGTGAGGTTGCAGTCAGATGGCCTCTGGGCTGCAGAGGGGACTTGGTGACTGGCTCCACGTTGTTCCTCCACAGGCCTTTCTCTACAGGCCTTTCATCTTCCAGGGCCTCTCCACACCCTTTCTCTCCATCAGTGCAACCTTGATTTCTTACATGGTAGCTTATGGCTCTAAAAGGAATAAAGCAAATGCTTCCAGGCCTTCTTAATGGCTTAGAAGTCTCAGCACATAACTTTCTTCTTAGGCCCAACCTAGATGCATGGGTAGGAAACACAAGCCTACCTCTTGATGGGAGGGACCGTGTGTACGCACACACAGGAGCAGATTTGCTTGGGGCCATTTGTAAAGATTAACTCTGTACTAGGTACCTGTCTATGGGGAAAGAAAGAAAGTGAGAAAGAGAGAGAGGAAGGAAGGAAGGAAGGATGGAAGGAAGGAAGGGAAGAAGGAGGAAAGATAAAAATGAACGAAAGAAACACACACACAAAAGAAAAGATTTTCACAAAAGTCAAGCCTTTAAGGAGTGCACGTCTACCGCTGGGCATCTTAGGCAACCCAACTACACTGCAAAGGAGATGGTTTGAAGTACCCTTTCAGCTCAAACTGTACCATGTGGAGACATTTTACAATGACTTAAGTCAATCTATTCTGGTCATACCTCCCCATCTGTCCTGAGAGCCACATAGCTCCCATCTCAGCCTTCATTTATGAAGAATTGGAGAGGATCAGCTAATCTTTTTTTTTTTTTTTTTTTCAGCTAATCTTATTACACAGCACAATCCTCTCCCACACAATGTGGAACCTTGGAGAATCTGTGAGCTGGGCCAAGTAAAGAAGGGTAAAATTAGTGTATATGAAGTCTTTGAGACAGAAAAGTATGTGGCATGGATGGGCAACAGTGAGCAACTGAGGTTAAAAGAGAACTTGGCATTAGAAATCCAAGGTTCCAGTAACATTTCTGTCATTTGCTGGCGATGTGACCCATACGAAATCATTGAACCCACAGTTTCTTCAACTGGACAATGGGGATGTAGAGCTGCCAACTTTGTAGGCTGTAGGATTGAACCTACATGAGTACAGTAAAAAGAAATGCATGAGTATGGTTCCTTTGCAAATGCAAACTATCAAGAGCACAAGATGAGAAGTAGTAGAAGATAAGCTAGAAACATAGATTATGACAGATTATATTAAGAAAATAATAGGAAACTTAAGTGCAGAGAAGCTGGAAGAAATTTAAAAGCACATAAACCACATAGATGGCCTGAGTAATAAATTTGTTCAATCAAAAAACACACTTTACATTGCTCTTACATTTGAATTTACACTCCTGGTTTCTCCGGAAATCATTTAAAAAGTTTTAGTTAACTAGTGTTATTTCCAACACCTCTATCGTTGTATTTAAAGCAGAGATGAACAAGAGCAGAAGTTATTCCATTATTTACAGTTCCATAGGTATTTGCCTCTCAAATCCTAGGACTTGCACTAATGTGGGACTTGCACTAATGCTTTCATGAGACCTCATCATGAACAATGAGTCACAGGGAAAATTGTTTTACACAAAGCAGTTAACTCCTTTTCCTTGACTCGAAAAAACTGACCGGCTGTTGACCAGATATAGTGAGGAGGGGAGACAAGGAGGACAAGAGGGAAGGAGCTATTTCCTCCTGCTTTTAGCACATAGTTCAAAGGGTGTGTCTACACATAAATTCTAGGGCTAGCACTGACACACAAGTTTTTACACACATGTGGGATGAGGAGTTAGCTAAGGGTGTGCCTGCAGCCCTGTGTGGGTTTTCCCCTGTCTCTTTGTTGAAAAATAAAATGCTGTGTTCATCTATAGAGAATGACTCACTTATAGAGACTCCCTTGAAACCTGAGGCTCCAGGAGCCTGTGTGTAGTCTCCAGGAGGACCAAAATGGGTCCGGAGCTGAGCAAGCATGATGGGATACTTGCCAGGAGCCAACTGCACGGGATTGAAGATGGTGCAACAGGTAGTGATTCAGCACTTGGGAAAGTAGATTCAGGCTGTGGGATGATCCTGCCTTTTCTCTGTTTCACTCAAATTGACATTGATGTTGATGCCTCGTGAATAAGAAGGATGTCAAGGTGATTCATATTTATATTTTATCGCCTACTCTTAGAATGTTGTATAAGATTAGTCCTTAGAATTCTCTCCCTTCCATATTTGTAAATCTAGAAGATACTACCACCTGAACAAACAGGCTAGTCCAAGGAGCCCCAAAGAGAAAGATCCACAGGTGTATGATAGACTGGTTCTTGAAGAGAGGACATCCCTTAGCATATCTGACTTGGGAACACAGAATTTAAATGTTATGCAGACAGCATATCCAGTTCTGACTTCTATTAGTGGAGCCATAGCTAAAATGTCCTTGAATATATCATCCTTGGACTCAAAGAGCAGACACATAACTTGTAAAATCATTCTTTTAAAAAAATCTCAATTTCATTTATATATTTAAAACCCTGGAAGGGGAATATGATTACATTTATTCATTTGTATAAGGATTTACTGGTACTATATGCATTATTTGAGATCAGTTATTACTTAAGAACAAAAAAGGGGCTCTTGGGCAAAAAACGACACTTGTTTGAGGAAATGCCTTTTGAACCCCTTAATACAAATTATAATCAAATAAACTGGAAGACACTTAGGAGAAAAATGAAGTGATGGACAGTGGAAGAAGAGAGGAGGGCTGTCTCCAGTGGCCTAACATAAAACTCCATTAAGCCAATACCAAAAAAGCAAATAACCCAATCCACAAATGGGCAGAACACCTAAATAGACATTTCTCCAAAGAAGACATACAGAAGGCCAACAAACACATGAAAAGATGCTCAACATCACTCATCATCAGAGAAATGCAAGTCAAAGCCACAATGAGGTATCACCTCACACCGATCAGAATGGCCATCATCACAAAGTCTGGAAACCACAAATGTTGGAGAGGGTGTGGAGAAAAGGGAACTCCCCTGCACTGTTGGTGGGACTGTAAGTTGGTACAGCCACTATGGAAAACAGTTTGGAGGTTCCTTCAAAAACTACAAATAGAACTACCCTATGATCCAGTAATCCCACTACTGGGCATGTACCCAAAGAAAACCATAATCCCAAAAGAAACATGTACCATAATGTTTATTGCAGCACTATTTACAATAGCCAGGACATGGAAGCAACCTAAATGCCCATCAACAAATGAATGGATAAAGAAGATGTGGCATATATATACAATGGAATATTACTCAGCTATAAAAAGGGATGAGATGGAGCTATATGTAATGAGGTGGATAGAACTACAATCTGTCATACATAGTGAAGTAAGTCAGAAAGAGAAAGACAAATATTGTATGCTAACTCACATATACGGAATCTAAAAATGGTACTGATGAACTCAGTGACAAGAACAAGGATGCAGATACAGAGAATGGACTGGAGAACTCGAGGTATGGGAGGGGGCGGGGGGTGAGGGGAAACTGAGATGAAGCGAGAGAGTAGCACAGACATATATATACTACCAACTGTAAAATAGATAGTCAGTGGGAAGTTGTTCTATAACAAAGGGAGCCCAACTCGAGGATGGAAGATGCCTTAGAGGACTGGGGCGGGGAGGGTGGGGGGGACTCGAGGAGGGGGGGGAGTCAAGGAAAGGAGAGAATACGGGGATATGTGTATAAAAACAGATGATTGAACCTGGTGTACCCCCCCCCAAAAAAAAAAATCCCCCCCCCCCCACACACACAAAACAAAAACAAAAAAACTCCATTAAGCGCACCATGCTCCTGGTGACTCTCTGGGATCATGTCTCCTTGGAGAGATAGAGCTGTGCTTTGCAAGGAAGCAGAGCTGTTGAACCGGTCACAGCAGTGATCTCTATTAGCAGAGTTCAAGCTTGTATCGGAAGCCAACCTCCTATCCATGATGCCAGAGGGCCTCCATCTGAAGGTGACTCATTTGGCACTCTTCAACTGAATGAGGCATTCAATTAATCTTTTTTAAAAACCTCCTACCAATTTCTCCTTCCTTGTGTGAGGTATCTCAGGATGTTACAAACACAATAATTTGGTTCTTTTGTTTTCCCTAGCCTTCTTAAGAAACTCACTTTAGAGGAGACAGGAAAAAATGCATGTGTGTATGTGGATATATACACATATATATTTAAGAGTGTAAAAGGAAGTGATGACTAGAAAGTTTTTTTTCTGTCATACAGTTTTAATTTGCTCTGTCCATATTTCAACTTAGAGTGTAGGGATAAAACCCAAATTTCACTTATTTATATGGATGGTTCCTGGGGATGCTTTACTCATATTCTATTTCTGAATTAGGTTTTTTTTCTAAGCTTTAAAAAGAAATAGGAAATAAATTGTTCCTGCTTAAAGACTAATTTCTGTAGTGAAGTGATTTTGGGCTGGGGCAACAGGTACTGCGAGAGGGTAGGCAGCATGCTGTAGGGCAAAGAGCACCAAAGCTGGGATCAGGAGACCTTGATTCTTGTCCTAACTCTGGCTTTACTTAGGTCATACTTAGCAAGTTGGTTAACCACTTGGGGCCTAAATTTTCTAAGCTGTAAAATGAGAGGGTTGTATCATGTCATGTTTATGTCTCCTCCACCTTTCGTAGTCTGTGATTCTTTTCATGATATGTAGGTTGAAAATGTAGAAAAGCCCCAGATATAAAAAAAAGTCGTTTCTAATAACATGGTATGATTTCATATGGAGTTGATCCAATTGTTTGAGTTCTTATTAAACAATTTTAAATGTTTGGAAAATATTCAAATTGACTAGAAAGTTAGTGATTTTAGGTTGAACGTCCTACTAGACTACAAAGAATATTAAAATGAAAAATAGCATAAAAAGGATCAGTTTACTTAGTCCAATTTTTCTTTCTCTAATACTAGCTCCAAGGGGTATTTTTTTAAGCTCTTTATTGGAATATAATTGCTTTACACTCTTGTACCAGCTTTTGAGGGACACCAAAGTGAATCAGCTGTATTTATACATATATCCCCATATTCCCTCCCTCCCGCGACTCCCTCCCACCCTCCCTGTCCTGGCCCTCTAAGGCATCACCCATCATCGAGCTGATCTCCCTTTGTTATACAGCAACTTCCCACTAGCTATCTATTTTACAATTGGTAGTGTATATACATCTATGCTACTCTCTCACTTCATCCCAGCTTCTCCAAGGGATATTTTTGTGGTAAAACATCCATGTTGATTTACGCTAAAGACTTCCAAAGCGTAGAGATAGCTCTTAAAATGCCCATAATGTTGCCTTAATAATAAAGTTTTCATATTTTAATTTACTCACACCCTTCTGACAACTATTTTCAGAAAAAAAAGCTTAAATAGTATATGCTTTTCTTAGCAAATTAAGAACAAGACTTCTATGTCTTCTCTCTATAATCTCTTCCTAGGCAAATCTGTCAATCCCAGAAGTATAACTATTATTTTTGTACAGGCAAACACCTAAGCACCAAATCCATGTTGTCTGTGGAAAAGCTCCACTTGGAAGCCTCTGTGACAATTTAAATTCAACCTCATTGTTTTCCTGCCAAAATGTCCTCCTCCTCCTCCTGGGTTTTCTATCTTGGTTGTTGCCTCTGTCCACCAGTTGTCCAAGTTAAAACCTGGCAGTCATCTCTACACATATTTCTACCTCACACACCACATTCAAATGTTTTAAGAACCAGCAAATTAGCAGCAACTCTGTGTGTGTGTGTGTGTGTGTGTGTGTGTGTGTGTGTGTGTGTGTGTGTCTGGCTGGCTGGCTGGCTAAACCATCCTCTTATTATTTTCTGTGAAATGGTACAGAAATTTTAGTGTACCAAGAAACAGAGTGCAGTTAAAGAATCTCACATGAAATATTATCTCCTTTCAAATGCAATCCTCCTTGCCCCCCAAAGTAACTGGATATTACCTACATGGCTTTTAGCTTTCTGCTTCAATGTGGAAACTTCTAATTGTTCAAGTGGTCCTAAGCCTGAAATCAATATGGCTTACTCATGATTGGGGCAAATGACAGAACTCAATAACGAAAACAAATTGAAACTCTGAAGGGAATTTCTAGGCTACTGCTCCAGCAGGAGGAAAAGGATGGCCTAATTCGTTGATTATTTTTCTTAGAATAGAGATTGAAATACTTTTTCCTATTCTCCCCAATGGACTAATCCAATTAGCCTTTATCCAGGTGAAAACCACTAGGGCTTAATCAAAGGGATAGGCCTTTATACATACACACCAGTGCTTCACAAAGTGTAGTCTTTAGACCAGCAAATTCTTGGGTAACACCCCAGACCTACTGAATCAAAAGCTCTGGGCACGTACACAGCAGTCTATTTTAACAAGCCCTTCAGGTGATTCTGATGCATGCTAGTCTGAGACCACTGCTCTCCTAAACCAAAAACTGCAAGCATTGAATTTAAATATATCATCATATCTCCTTCAGTGTAGATATGCAAATATTTACTGGAAATAACATCATGAACTTAGACCTATTTTCTTAAAAAATAAGTCAACTTTTACAATAGGCAATATTATTAATAATCTCTAATCCTAAAAAAAGGAAAAAGTCTTGATGTGGTAGCTCTAAATCTTACAAGTTTTGGTCCCCAAAGAAAGTGGCTTTACTTTGTTTTGAAAAATCTACTGTAGAAGCCTTTCTCTATCCATTTCCTCATATCTATTCCTACCATTATGGCCTGAATTTACGTTATCATCATCATTTACAAATGTTATTTAGTAGCCTCCTAAAAAATTACAGAGAGTCAAATCATGTTACTCCACTGCCTCAGCATTGCCTTGTAAAAGTGTTTTTTCCTATGTTTTTGTTATATCACTAATTGCTCCTCTGTGCTGTGGTTTCAAACCTTCTTCCTATGCTCTCTGGTTTGGTCACATTGGACCATTCACCAAGGTTCAAACATGTATGTGCTTCAACAGCTCAGCCTTTACTCATTTTGCTCCGCAAGTGAAATCGCCTCACTACATTTTCCATTAAAGTTCTACAGTTTCCTCTATGATATTTCCTCTAATTCTTACTGGAATTAATTTTATCTTTCTCTAATCCTGGGAAGAGTGAAAGGGATACAATACCTCGTAATTTAGCACTGTGCGTTACTATCT
The DNA here is from genome assembly GCF_030028045.1 of Hippopotamus amphibius kiboko. Classification (NCBI taxonomy): domain Eukaryota; kingdom Metazoa; phylum Chordata; class Mammalia; order Artiodactyla; family Hippopotamidae; genus Hippopotamus; species Hippopotamus amphibius. The sequence goes on along the minus strand of NC_080187.1, from coordinate 82,080,470 downwards.
GATTTAATCTTTATAACCATATAAAATAACTTTTATGAACCCCATAGATGAGAAAGTTGAGGTTTGGAGAGATTAAGTAACTTGCCCAGGATCACACTGATAATAACTGATGGAGATATGATGAAAACTCGGATTTATTTGTGGCTCAGGGCTGATGATCTCTTGATTTATCATGATGTGCCTCCCTCTAACCTTTATTTCAATATCTCATATTAAAGCACATATATGACTGTATCTTCCAAAAACTGCTTGAAGGAAGATATCATTTGCCTCAGATGCCTGTTGCCTTTACAATGCGCTACATATATAAATGCTTAATAAATGTTTTGTTGTAATGAAATTGAGTCAAATTCCTTCCCAGTTGCTTTAAACTGAGATTTTTCCAAATGCAGTAATCTCTCTTTAACTCTGATTCTTCCTTAGGGATATACTCTTCATTAATTTAGTCACTGCGCGAGGGGTGAGTGAATCAGTGCTGATGCTGGTAGAATTTTTCCTTTTTGACTTCTGCAGCGCTGACATTGCTGCTGGTGTGAGACAAACATCTTGGCTCAGCTCAGATTTAATAAACCAAATTGTTTGTACATGCTAATGTAATAGACGACCTGGCCCCCTTTCTTCTTGCAGAAATTGCAGCTTGATTATTAGTTATAAATGCCCTAGGACTATGTGCATTCTGCAAGCTACAAGTTCTTCCTTGTCTAAGCTTATCTTTACTTTTCAGAATGAAAACTAGAGAAATGAACAATATTTGTATCAAGAAAATAAGTGCAGTAGCGAATCAAGCAATTGTTTTGAGAATTTAATAACTGTGGTCAACCTGCTTAAAAGTGATCGAAGCCAAATAATTGTCTCAAATTTTGTTTCACATATTCTTTGTAGATGCAAAATAGGTTGACCCATCCAGAGCAACAAGTTGTGGCCTTAATAGTGAAGCAACAACAGGCTTGGATCTAGGCCTGTATAATTCACACCTAGCTTGATCTCCTCCAGGAAACTATGAGCATCAGCACATTTCTCCAACTCCCAGCTGTCCAATTAGACTCTGCCTCTGCCCTATCTACACAGGCTTATCAGATGACTGGAGTCCTGACTGGCTACATCCTGACAGAGGTGCTTTTCTCTAGATACCACCTTCCCTTCCTTTTTATTGGTTTTTCTGGGGTTCTGTCTTTGAACTTACCTGCTCTTTTAAAAGACTCAGCAGGCTGTTTAGCTTCAAAGCAGATGCAAGGGCTGAAAAGGCTTAAGCTAACTTATACTCTAAAAGCAAAGTCCAAAGAGACAGAAGGAAGGAAGAATTAAGACAGTTACAAGAGAGGTCACTATGGGCTGAACTATTGATCTTTCTGTAGCAAACAAGCACCATCTGGGAGGTATAAGGAGAACAAAATTAAGTTGAATCAGTTATCTATTTTAAGAGGTCCAAACCAAATGATCAACGCAAAGAATTTTACTGAGCTTCTTGAACTACCATTGGTTGTTGAGGAGATAAAAATTTGTTTGAAGTCATTAAGACAACCCCAATTCATCTAATTCACCTGAATTGTTTGATATTCATCTAGTTTTTGCGCACAGCAGAGGAAATATAAGAATGAGTAATATCCTAGTTGTTTTTACAGCTTTAATTGCTTTTTTACATTTCCAAATGACAGCAATTCACTCCAGACAGTCACACTCAACTGATTTCCTGCTTTTCATCTATTTTTCACCAATTTCTCTTCCTGACCTTATTCTTTCACTCACCTTTTCCTCTCAACATCTTTTCAAATTTCAAAGAGGCAAACACTGGGGCATAGCCAGGTTTGGGCAATAGGCTTAGGGCAGGAAGGTGTGGTTAGGGTGGAGGTGGTAAGAAGGCATTCTAGTTCTTTTATTTTCTCATTTCGGATCTGGTTAAAAATGCAGCCTTTGTACGTGTGGGTGTTTTTCTATGATGCACAGGTATGCACAACTCTATTCTCTCAAATGACTAACTCTGAGTATGCCCATCTTGGAATTGTCTATGAATTTATATTAGCCACAAGGGAAATTCTACACTCAGAGGCAATTTTGCACAAGTGCCCAACTTTTCAAATGATGCAAACAACCAAATTAGTTCACAAAAAGAAATAAGGAGATTGATTTTTTTTCATTTGGTTTTTATTTTGAGTGGGAATAATCATATGCTAATTAAGGCACTTCTTTAAAAAATATCACTCTGCATAGATAAATACCTTCATAGGCATAAGCCAAATTTAATTCACCATTGCTTTGGTAATATAGACATAATGAAAGTATCCTGGAACTAATAATTTCCCAACAAGAGGAGATAATTTAATGATGCGCAGGGAATTTCTAAGACTATGTGTCCAGAAATCTTTACAGAAAGATGTTTTGTGGATAGTTGATGATTTGGGGGTTGGATGGTTAGAAATGATGCTCTAGAATCAAAGAATGTTAAAACAGGAAAAGACCTTGGAGACCACATGGTACAACCTCTCATTTTATAGACAGAGGTTCTGTAGCTGCCAGATGAGTGACTCCAGGTCATCCATTCATTAGGTGCAGAGGTGGGTCTGGCTTTTCTTCACTTTCCATTAACCCACACTTCTTTTCATTCTAGGATGCTATGACTCTGAGCAAACTCTATTAGGTTCATACATGCTGAAAGACATAAAAAACTCCTGGGTTTTTAATATTGTAAAGAATAGTGTGGTTGGCATGAATGTTTGTTACAACCTTAAATTCGATCAGGTAGTGTTATGTTCTTATATTAATGACCACATATTTTTTTGTCTCCTGCCAAAAATTATTTTATGGCTATGGCCATCTAAGAAAGTCACAATGCAATGCAAACAGGTATTTGTAATATGTGGGGAGCACTCTAATTCCCAAATCCATTGTAAATTACACACAAATAGTACCAAAAACCACTTAATTTCAGCTTGTTATTTTTTATTATTTAGGAAGCTTCATTCCAAATAGAAAAGTCAATATTAAATTAAAGTTTCTGTGGAAGTAGACTTTGAGTGGAAAAAGGAAATAGGTGCATCAAATTGACTCTGAACAAAATTTACAAGGTTGAGTGGAAAAGCCCTTGGCTAACTCCTAGAAGAGGATGAATTCCATTTTGATCTTACTGAATGACATGAAGTATCCTAAATAGTCTCTAGATTTCAACATTGAGAATGTAATTTTCTTCTTATTTCTTAAATTTTTAAATCTCTCTTTAGTTGTTTGACATAGTATCATCTAAGGGCAAAGAGAAAGTAAATATGAAGTACATTCAGGGTAAAAACAGAAATTATTTTCCCCAGTCATAATTCTGTCAATATGTGTGCATAGATCTATCTAAATTACATACTTCTTTGCAATTTTCTGATGTAGTCTAAAAAATATTTAATTTTCTTTTTGAAATATTTCTCCCTTCCATTATTTCTCATTCTATTTTCATTTTTCCTACTTTTCCCAATAATATCGGAGAAAAGAGAGGAAAAACAGTGAAATAGAGAAAGAGAATATACATAAATAAAGTTTTTCTGTTTTTGTTTGTTTGTGATCAAGGTTAATACCAACAGTAATAAGTCATATTTGTAGCATATACCCTTGATATGATGTGATTAGAATGGCACTTTACCTTGTGGTCTTCCTCCCAAAAAAACACATAACCCCAGTCTAATCATAAGGAAACATCAGTCAAATCCCAGTTGAAGGGAATTCTACAAAATGCTTGACCCATACTCAAAACTGTTAGGGTCATCAAAAATCAGAAAAGTATGAGAAACTGTTAAACCAAGAAACTGTTAAAAGTAGTCTAAGGAAAAAAAAAAAAAGTAGTCTAAGGAGACATGACTGTTAAATGTAATGTGATATCTTGGATAGAAACCTGAAACAGAAATAGGATATTAGGGGGAAAAGAGAGACACAGATAACATATGGACTTTAGCTAATAATGTATCAATACTGGTACATTGATTAACTGTGACAAATGTACCCTACTAAGGTAAGATATTAGTAACAGGGGAAATTGAATGTGGGGTATGTGGGAACTCTCTATACTACCTATGCGAAAATTCTGTAAATCTAAAACTGCTGTAAAACATAAAGTTTTTTTTAAGGACATTGGGGTCTCCACACAGATATGGGAAGAGGAGTGGGAAGAACATTTTAGGGGAAGGTACACGTGTGCAAAGGCATAGACACCATAGCCCACTCCCTTCTTTCCCCTACATTTTACTTTTAAGGGAACCGAGAACTAGCAGCCTCAATACCTTACCTAAATAAGATTACTGAAAGAACGATGGAGTTGGAGATAGAAATCTGGGCATCATTTTGTTTCCCCCACTTCCTAGCTATATGACCTTGGACAAAAGTGCTTAAATTTTAAAGCTTTTTTTCCTTATTTGTAAAGTGGAATTAACAATGCCTTCCTAATTAGCAAGACAGTTATAACGATTAATTGGGGAAAGAGAGATGAAATAACAAGGAAATATTAGGATTATTTTTTCTTCACACATGCTGACGGCTCTGTCCATCCTTCTCAGGCCCATGTGCTAGGTGATTGGTTCTATTTCTTCCCTGAACAGCCTTGCTGTGCTGCAGCAATAGGGAAAGTAGTAACACAATCAAGTGAAGAACAATGAGCTTGGTTCTAGGTCTCGCTTAACCTGGGAGATGGCTATATTGCCGTGTTTTAATGTAAGCATAGCGTCTGTGGTCAGAAATCCAGGGTTCAAAGCTCACATTCACCACTGTTTGCTGTATCAATTAATATCTCTATTATAAATTATGGATTATAAATTCCTTCAAATCATTAAGCAGTTCTTGTTTAGAGTCATGCACTCAGTATTTGGTATACGTTACATGCTAAACAAATAACTGGTAATTTTGAGATTGAAATTTATATGTGCCAAATTTCACCTTTATGACTAAATCCATTGTCTTATTTAACCTTTGAAATTATTCTGACAGGAAGGAATTAACATGTTCATTTTACAACTTAGATTCTGAGAAGCAACCAAGGACATACTCCCAGTCCAGGCCTTGGCTTCTGCAAATCTGAATACCTTTGCCTGGAATGCTCTTCTTCCTGATGCCATCACATTTCAGTCTCTTACCTCTTATAAGCTTTTACACAAATGTCGCGCTCTCCTTGAGGGCTTCTCTAACCATCCTATGTAGAATTTCAAATCTTTTTCTTACTTCTCAACCTTCTTTCCCACACTTTAACTTCCTAAATAACCTACTTTCACATTTTATTTATCATCTGTCTTTCTCTCTCCCTTACACACACACACACACACACCCCCACACGAATGTAAGGATCATCAGACTGGAGATTTTTGTCTGTTTTGTTTACAGCAATATTCCCAGAGCCTAGAAGAGTGCCTGGCATGTTGAATGAAGGAGTGAATAAAGGAGTGAATGAGGTTTAGTTCCATTTATCTTCGCAGGATGACCTCAGGCAAGATTATACGTCCTTTTTCTGTGAGTTCCTTTCTCTCTTCAATGGGAGTTGGGCCTCGTATCTACAGATTATATTCAGTTCTACCATTTTTATCAAAGAGGATCTCTACAGTGAATAAGAAGATTTTCAAAAAGTGTTTTTATATCTTTGTGGGGTTTGTTGATATTGTTGTTGTTTTACTTGTTTTAATGTCACTTAGATTCCTTCATTAGAGATCAGGAGTACTGACTGGAATTCAAGAAGCTCTTGGATGTTTCGAATGAAATTTCAGCTGCCCAAGCTATGTCAGAGAGAAAGAATTGAAATAAAACCTGGGAAGTTTCTCTATTGCGTCTTTAAAGACTTGCTGGTTTACAATGCCCCATTTGTGCTCACAAAAAAAGAACACAGGATGAGAATGGTGGGGGTGGAATAACTTTAAAGCTCAAAAGGTTAATGACAGTGAGGGGTGGTACCTCGAGGCTTGAAGCACAATTAGAAAAGGAATTATATTTGCTGGGATGTTTTTCTTCTTTTGACCCATATTGGCTTAAGAATTTCAATTTATATAAAAATGCTTTGGGTTTTCTGTGATGTGATAGGAATTAATTTTCTTTAAATTCTAACTTCATTCACATGAGTCTTTCTGTGAGTATGAACTGGGACGGACTTAAAGGAAGTTTAGCACATAGACCAGTTGTTTTCATACTAAGAATCACATAGGAATCTTGTAAAAATACAGATTTCTGGGTCCTTCTAAAGCCCTGTTAGACTGTAAACTCCATAGGAGTAGGAATTTGTCATTTTTATTCACTGTGGTACCCTCAGCATCTACAGTGCCTGGCACATAGCAGGTGCTCAACAAATAATGTTGAATGAATGAATGGAAATCTAGGATGGAGGAGTCATGAGAACTTGCATCTTTGAAAGTTCCCTTGGTGCTTCTGTTGTAGGAAGTCTCCCTCCCCCACCCCAACCACAACTGAGAAACCCTAATTTATACTTTCAAATTATTCACCACTGTACAGTAGTGATGTCATCACTGTTGTACTGTTTTTCACTGCTTAATATTTGTAATACTTTCCTGAGTTTTAATTTTTATTGTTAAATATCACACACATAGAAAAAACTTAAATGTCAGCTTAATAAACTATTATAAAGCAAAGAGCTTTGTGACCACTACCCAGGTCAAGAAATAGAAAATTATTACTCTCTAGAAGCTCCCCTTGGGCCTCTTCTCAACCATGATATCCTCTTTCTCCCCTGAAGAGACTCACAACCCTGAATTTTCTGGTACTCTAGTCCTTGCTTTTCTTTACTATTTTCCCATTTACACATGCATCCCTAAACACTTTAACTTAGTTTTAGTTTATACATGAATAGAACCATACAGTATGTTTGTGTCTGGCTTCTTTTACTCAGTCTATGTTTGAGCAATTCATCCACACTGCTGTGAACATCTGTTTGTTCATTTTCTTGCTGTTTGCTGTTCCATGTACAAAAGGGTTATCTGCGTGACCTTATCATTATTACTAGAAGTGGAAGTCAGGTTGTTTCCTGACCTTTTCATCAGCAAGAGAAAATATAGATACAGATACATAGATGTAGATACAGATATACAGATACCATAGAAGTGTCATATATATAAAGTTGTGCTTGAAAAGAGCATACCCAGCAAACAAGTTGTACTTATCAAGTAACAATTTAATGGATTTGTGTTAATTAAAGTATATAAAATGCTTCTCAGAGCCTTGGAGTGGGCTGAGTTGATAAGTACTCTCTGCCTCTTACACTGAAACTTACAGAGGCCAGGGAGAGTGTTGACAAGTGTGGGCTTTGGAGTCAGGCTACTTGGATTTGATCACTGCCTCTTCCATTTACTATGTGTGTGCTCTTGGGCTACTTAGTTACTCTCCCTGAGCCTTGGTTTTCTTGTCTATAAAGGGGAGGTTTTAATAATAATGCCTCATATAATCATTACAGTGATTAAAAAAGATAATGTCTGAGAAGCACCTGATTAATACTGGGCACTAACCATGTGCCAGGCATGCCACTAAGTGCCTCTAAGGGCTTTATGTGTAATTAATTCATTTAACCTCCTTTAACTTAGAGATCCACCAAGGAAATGTGGGAAATGCAAAGGTATGAAAGGCAAAAGCAACGTGAGATTTGGGATTCTAAGGTCAAATGGGTTCTATTCCAATTCTCCTGCACAGTTTAAAATAGCACAGAGTAATCGCTAAAAGTGAACCTTGAAAGTTATTTAGAGGCACACTTTTGAGGGATGCAATTTTTCAATGTCTTTTCTTTTTTAATGAACCATGACTCATTTTATAAATAAAATGGTTTCTTTCTCCAGCTGTTCCCTTTGAACAAAGAAGGTTTATGCTGGTGGAGTTACACTAGATTAAGAGCTTCTTTATCTCATTCTGGAAAGCCATACACTATAGGTCTAGAGGAATATATTAATAATGAAGCAAATCTCTAGTAAGGGATATGATAACATGACCAGAGATTTTAGTTATACTAATAATGAGTATTAACATTTATTAGTTGCTCATCTTTGTAACACTAGGCACTGAAATAAGTACACGTCATAAGATGGTGTTTTTCTTTATATGCTTCCCTTTCCTTTCACCTCATGCAATTAGAAAGTTAAAACTGAAGGAGAAATGTAGGCTGGGGGAGTGGGGTGTCTCAGCGATAACCAGTGTGATCCCAAGTACATCCCCCCTCCGTCCCCCTCAATCAATTTGCTATTGCATGGGGGTCTAGAATTGTGTGTCCATTAGGTTAGCATTGTGCCACATGTGCTAGGGAGCATTTGAAATGTGACCTGTCTAAATTGAAATGCACTGCAAATGTAAAATACACACCAGGTTTCAATGACTTAGTTTCAATTAATGTAAAATATCTCTAATATTTTATATTGGTTACATGTTGAAATAATATTTTGGGTATACTGAGTGAAATAAAATGTATTATTAAAATTAAATTAATGTGTGTCTTCTAACTTTTTAAAATATAGCTCCTAGAAAATTTTAAATTATACATACAACTTGCATTGTATTTCTGTTAACAACACTGGTCTAGAACCGGGAACAATTCAGAGTAAAGGGACAATATTCAAAAGACTAAGGTTAACTTTTAAAACAGCCAACAGGGGTGGGAAGTGTTAAAACAAATTAACTTGAGGTATTAAAATAAAGTTCTATTTCTTACATGCCTGAGTTTTTCTATTGATATTCATAGCTGATGCCTGACCTCATTTAATCCTCACAACAACCCTAAGAAGATATTATCCCTGTTTTAAGGTTGAAGAAACTAAAATTTAGAAATGTTAGTGGACTCAGCCCATATCACACATCCAGGTACTGGATCAAAGGCAAGAAGTCTTCCTCCAGAGCTCCCTTTAGAAACCAGGCACAGCTGCCTCCCTAGAGCATAATGGCTGTAGAAAAATGGCTACTAAAATCAGTGCATTTGGCATATCTGATGCACTTTTCCTTCTTCAAAGAACAAATAAAATCTAAACTATCAGCCAGGCTGACTTCCCCAAGATGGTCCAGTGCATGTCCCTACATCTGAAAGACAGAATGAGATTCAAATTCTGAATCAAAAGAGTTGCCTAAGTGCTTTCGGTTTCCATTCTTGCAGTATAAAAAATAGCCTCCATACAGTATAATTCTCACCTTTTGTTTGTATAGTTTTCCACAGCTTACTAAACACTTTCTCATAAATGATTTCTTTAATGACAACTGGGAACTAGGAAGGAGTAAGTGACTTCACAGGGTCTAACAACTCACAAGGCTGATGAATCTTAGATGAACTCTCTTGCCACTGCCCTGTGTTATATTCCACAACACTCCCTGTAGAAAATTAGCAGAAATCATTGATTCACTCATTTATTCATTTGTTAAGTAGCAATTGAGAGTCTACTGCTCTGTATTAGGGATACAATGATGAACAAAATTTGATATCTGCCCTTAAAGAAGAAATTCTAGTGGAGAGGAGAGACTTAAACAGAAATAATAATCATTGGTTATGTTTCTCTTGAGAATCCTGACTCATATAAATGCTGGAGGAAAGGGAGAGGGGGAAGGCAATGATGACTCCCAGTTTACAGTTTGGCACTCACAAGTGTTGGGGAGGTTAGTCATTGACTAATATCAGTACTACAAAAGGAAAAAAATCACTTTCGCCTTTTCAGACTATGATAATTGTTTTCCATTTCCCCCCTCTTTTTTAGCAAGCACAAATTCATCAGATTTAGTTATTACAAACTCACATACATGTATATTTAGTTCTCTTTCTCCAAGTGGGTTTGATGTCTGCTATATAATTTTCCTCACTATATTGAACTAGATATATGAAAGGACTTAAGTTCTGGTATAGATACCATGTTAAAAAAAACCACTATGAAGTCTTGGGCTGATTAATATGATTAAGTACAGAGAGTATAGAGAGGTTGGGCAAAGAGAGAACCTTATGAGATTTTATCACTTCCCAATTATGCTGAGACTATAGTGGGCTCCCAGATGTACTGTGGGAGACAAGATGACCAGGGCTTTTGTTTAACCCACTACCTCCAAATCCTATTTTTAAATTGCGAACTTGACTCCGTTTAAAAGATCAAATGCTGAAGTCTTGGAAAGCAAGCAAAAAAAAAAAGTTCTATAGGCCCTTCAGAGAGAAGTGTCTACTTATGCTTCTGAAAGGAGCTGGGTCAGCACTTCACTTTCTAGGAGCAGGTGAGGTTATTTGTACATTTCCCTTTTCTGCCTTTTTCTCCTGCTAATGGTTTCCTTTAATGTTATCTTCCTTTTGATGATTTCTCTGTTGATAGAGACTCCAACGAAGGTCAACGAGAAAAATGAAATGCTCAAATGCTTCTCAGCTGACTTTAAAAAGATTTGTTGGGCAGCAAAGTTCTACAGCAGCCATGCAAAAGTTTCAGGCATTCCACGGACCCAAGAATATTTTCACTACATGAGCTAACTAGCTTTTCCTGTCTTAATACTGTCTGGTAGGATGGGGTTTGTGCAAGTGAGCACATGCAGCCCGAATAAACACAGGCCCAGTTAAGGAACTCAATTTCTTTACAATATGCCCTAATGTCTCTTAGGAGATTGGTCTCAGATACTCTAGAGATGGCATATGAGATGAAAAAAGAGTTTGCAAACTTTTAATAGCCATGGAACTGGTTTTCAAACAAAATCTTATACTGAAGTCCAATATTTTATACTTAATACAAGTAGAAAGCTGGACTACACCCCTTATTCAATCTCTTTTGTCTCTTGCAGAGTCCCTTAAACAAATCAGTGTGACTCTCAAGGCTCCATAGAGGAAGTATGAAAACTTCTTATTCAAACAATATATGGAGTTTATTATGTATATCATAAATTCACACATGGATAATAATGGTTGGATTTTGAAGCACTTTTATTCTGAGTATGGTACTAGATGCAAATATTTTGGATTTTAAAAGTAATCAGTTCTTATGTACATAGAGGAAAGCCTATTCGATAGATTTACCCTGTGTTCAGTTGGTAAATAATAACTATTAAAATTATTGCCCAAGACACGTGATTAGGATTTTGATGGGCTAGCATTTCATGACAAAGTTACTTGGATGCATTCATTTCTGATAATATGACAGATAAGAGATCCTAAAATCTTCCAGGTAGAAAACATCTAGCAATATGGGAGTTGGGAATACACACACACACTCACATATACTCATACATACACACTTCTAAATCAGTGGAAGAGAATTGAAGAAGATAAGAATCATCCAAGGCTAAGAACAAAGCAGAACAAACCAGTTTATAAAGGAAAACAAGCACTGAAATTGCCCTAAGGGCATGTATAAAGCTCTGTGACTAAGAGCTTCCACACAAGGCAGTTCGTATGAAGGAGGGGACTGTGAGCTAAGCCACGGGGTTGTGCAGAGTAGATAACCTCAGTCTTATCCACGTAAAACCAAGCACAAGAAGGCTTGTGCTGCATTTGCTTGCAAAGTCAATTGTTTCAGGAATTTTGAAAGTTGGTTAACTTCACATTGGTGGCTTGAAGTAAAGCTATGGTCAGAATATTTACACCACACAAATACCTATAGGCTATAAATCAGGGTCTCTTTTTTTTTCCAGACAGTCATTTGTTAAACATTTACTAGTACATCACTGGCTACTTTATAACAAAAAGCCTGACTTAACTCTAAATGAAAATCTCCACAGAGAGCAAATAGCAAAGGAAAATGTCTGTTTTAGTCTAAACTCTATGTAGAAGTGGAAAAAAAAACGCAATAAAACTTCCTCTGAGATTTCAAGGACCACTTTAGCTCTCAACACATTTAGTCCTAAATGCATATAACTACATAGTTAAAGAAAAAAGTTTCTAAGACAAAAATTTTACTTTAAAATTTAGAGTTAAATTTCAAGTTATGATCTAGAACTGGGTCGGGGTAGTAAAAGATGAGCCTAGAACATCTTGTGCCAGAAAGCAAAGAAGTGATCAAAGAATAAGGACACATCAAAATGACACAGAACCAGTTTGACAGATCTCCTGGTCAAATCCAGGACAATCTCTATCATATCAATACAATAGAATATTACTTAGCAATAGAAAGAAATGAACTATTGGTACCCACAACAATATGGACAAATCTCAAATGCATCATGTTTTAAGAGACAAAAGGAGACATTAAGACTATGTACCATATAATTCCACTTACATAAGATATTAGAAAAAGGAAAACTATAGTGACAGAAACACATCAGTTGTTGCCAGAAGTCATTATTGAAGGGTAGTGGACTGACTCGAAATGGACATGAGGGAATTTTTAGATGGTGAAATTGTTCTCTATTATGATTGTGGTGGTGACTTCCTCAACAAAGCTGATGAAAAGAAAAGAGGAAAGCTATTGTCACTATATTAACATCAAATGAAATAGACTTTAAGGTAAGAAGCACTACTGGACAAAAAAGGACATTTCATTATGATGAAGGGCTCAATCTGCCAGGGAAATGGTAGAATTCTAAAGCTGTGTGCCTCAAATAATACAGCTTCACTATATGTGTAAAGCAAAAATTCTAAAAACTGAAAGGAGCAATAGATAATTTCATAATCAAAGTGAAAGTCATTAATATCTTTTCCAAAGACTTTTAGAACAAGTACACCTTCCATACAAAAATGAGTAAATTAACAAACAATTGGTAAAAACTTGACTTTACTGACACCCAATCACTGCACAGTATGCATTCTTTTCATGTGCATATGCAAGATTAATCAAAATCAATCATTTCTCAACAAATTTTAGGTAATTTAACTCATTCACAGTATGTTCTCTGAACACAGTGGAAATAAGCTAGGAAAAATGTTGAGAAAAGATAACCAGAAAATCCCCAACTACTTCTGTGATACAATAAAGAATATATCTGATCTCTTTCATTGGTTCCTAGTTCACGGCACAGAGAACTTCAAAATCCTTGGAATCTCCCAATAGGATTGTCTTTTGTTTTTTGTAATGAGTCATTTTTGACTATACCCGAATTTATGTTATGAGGTCACTCATGGTGAGCTCTTAGATAGTGTCAAGGGAGGAGCTGACCACATCAGAAAAACTAAGCACCTGATTAAAGGGTCAGAACTTTCAGCCCAATTCCTTGACTTCTAGGGAAAGGATCAGGCTTTTGAGTTTATGATTTAATCCTTCATGACTGTATAATGAAGCCTTGATTAAACTCTGAACACAAGGCTCAAGAGAGCTTCCTGACTGGTGAGTCTATCTGTGTATATATAAAGAGAGGGTGGCTGTACCCTGACTCCATGGGGACAGAAGCTCCTGTGTTTGGAACCTTTCCAGTCTTGCCCTATGTACTGCATGTGGCTGTTCATTTGCATTCCTTATAATAAAAAAGTAAATGTAAGTATAGTGCTTCCATGAGTTCTGTGAATCATTCTAGTGAATTATTGAACCTGAGGGTGTTATGGGAAGCCCTGAATTTGTATCCAGTGGGGCAGAAGTGCAGATGCATTGGAACACCCAGGATCTGCAGTTAGCATTTGAAATGGGGCAATCTTGTGGGCCCTTAACTTTTGGGGTCTTTGCTACCTCAGTGAAGCTAATGTCAGAATTGAATTGAGTTGTCAGACACCTAGATGGTGTCAGAGAATAGGTGTCAAAAAGTAATGTGGAAGTTAAGAAATACATCTCAATAATTAATGGATTAAAAAGAAACACTATTGTATTTCAAAACATTGGGAGATACAGTTGACCCCTGACAACACAGGTTTGAACTGTGCAGGTCCATTTACATGCAGATTTTTTTCAATAAATATATCGGAAAAAATTTTTGGAGATTTGCAATAGTTTAAAAAAACTCACAGGTAAACTGTGTAGCCTAGAAATATCAAAAAAAATTAAGAAAAAGTATGTTATGAATGCATAAAATACATGTAGATACTAGTTTGTCATTATATAGGCATAAGTGAGTGATATTTAACATAAAATTAATGTGTTAGTTTTCTTACTGTTTTATAACTACTTTCAAAGAATACTGGACAGTATGCCTCTCATAACTGGAGAAACTGCGTATCAGCCTATTATCACAGGTAAGCGATCTTTTTTAATGTAACAATGTTTTCAGTACTAAATTATGAATATGACTATAATACTGCATGCCATAAAAACTGTATAATGATTCATTCATTGGTGTATAGGCTGGGCTATCATGAAGCAATCTTATCCACGACACAAGGCTACCATAAAGCAATCCTATTGCTGCTTCTTTGTTACCAATGCATGAATGGCTACACTTGTAAATAATTATGAACTTAGTTTTCACATTATCTTTTCATTTTTGATGTCTAGTGTTAGCAATACATACAACATCTACAGTGTTTTGTATCACATAAGAAAATACTGATGTAGACACTGACAGATGATTCATCTTGTAAACAGACAATGTAAGCTTACAGTATTGATAAATACAGTAAAGTACTATGAATGTATTTTCTCTTCCTTATGACTTTCTTAATAATATTTTCTTTTCTTTATTTACTTTATTGTAAGTATACAGTATATACTATATATAACATACAAAATGTATAAATCGACTGTTTATGTTATCAATAACGCTTCTGGTCAACAGTAGGCTATTAGTAGTTAAGTTTTGGGGGAGTCAAAAGTTATATGCAAATTGTCAACTGTGTGAGGGTTTGGCACCTCTAACCCCTGTATTGTTCAAGGAGTCAACTGTATTTAGAAGTAAATTATAATGTTATGAAACACAGCATATCAAAACTTGTAGGATACAGCTGAGCAATGCTTAAAGATAAATTAATAGACATAAATGCATATCATAATAGAAGAATAAAGGCAAAAAAATCTAAATTTGCACCTCAGAAAGCTAGAAAAGAATAGCAAATCAAGACAAAAATATGTAGAAGGAAATAAATAATAATGATAATAGAGAAAAAAAAGAAAAAAGCATTGTATAGGAAAAAGATTAAAGCTAAAAGCTGATTCTTTGAAAAGGTTAATAAAATTGAAAAATTTACCAGGACTGATTAATGAAAAAGAGAGAAAATACAAAGTAACAAACAAAAGAATAAACAGATGATGTTACTACAACACCTACAGAAATAAAAACAAGACACGAAAAAATGAATATTATATACATGACACCAAAGAATTTGACAATTTAGATGAAATTAGCAAACTTCTGGAAAAATACAACTTATCAAAACTCTCAAAAGAAGAACCGGAAAATATGAATAATTCAGTATCTATTACATAAAGTGTATATACAGGGACTTCCCTGGTGGTCCAGTGGTAAAGAATCCATCCTGCAATGCAGGGGACGCAGGTTTGATCCCTGGTCGGGGAACTAATATCCCACATGCCACAGGGCAACTAAGCTCACGTGCCACAACTACTAAGCCTGCATACCTCAACTAGAGAGCCCACGTGCCACAAACTACAGAGCCCACGTGCTCTGGAGCCCATGCGCCACAACTATAGAAGAGAAAACCCGCATACCGCAACTAGAGAAGAGAAAAACCCATACACCACAACTAGAGAAGAGAAAACCTGCATGCCAGAACTAGAGAGAAGCCCACACGCCACAATGAAGAGCCTGTACTCCACAACAAAAGATACTGCATGCCGCAACGAAAATCCCGCATGCCACAACTAAGACCCAACGCAGCCAAAAAAAATGAAAGAAAGAAACTGCATATACAATTTTAAACTTTCTCACAAAGAGAACTTCAGGCTCAAATCACTTCACCATTCAATTCTTCCAAACATTTAAAATAAAAATAATATACCAGTCAGGGAGAAATTCTTTCAGAAAACAGGTTAAAAGAAACTCTTCCTAACTAGTTTTATGAAGATGAGGATTAAATGTAATATGGGATCCTGAGTGGGACCCTGGAGCAGAAAAGACATTAGGCAAAGACTAGGGAAATCTGAATAAACTATGGACTTTAGTTAATAATAATGTGTTAATGTTGGTTCATCAATTATAGCTAATGTACCATACTAATGTAAGATGTTAATAATAAGGGAAACTGAGGAGGTATGTGGCAACTCTCTGTACTGCCTTAATTTTTCTGTAAATCTAAAACTCTCCAAAAAATTGTCTATTAAAAACCTTAAGAGATAAGAATATTGTAGAAATATATAATAAATATAGGGCTACTACAATAAAATAACAGCTTTTATATTGAGATAATTACCAAAAACAAACATAAAAAAATAGATTTTAAAATGAAATAGATTTTTGCATCCCAGTGTTCACATTAGCACTGTTTATAATAGCCAAGACATAGAAGCAACCTAAATGTCCATCAACGGAAGAATGGATAAAGAAGATGTGGTATATAACACACACACACACACACACACCCCTTCAATATATGTGTATATGTATATTTACTTATACACATACACACATGGACTATTAGCCATAAGAAACATGAAATAATGTCATTTGCAGCAACATGGACGGACCTAGAAATTATCATACTAAGTGAAGTAAGTCAGACAAAGAAAGACAAATATCATATGATATCACTTATATGTGGAATCTAAAATATGATACAAATGAACTTATTTATGAAACAGAAACAGATATAGAAAACAAACTTGATTACCAAAGGGGAAAGTGGGGGAGGGATAAATTAGGAGTTTGGGATTAGCAGATACAAACTACTATATATAAAACAGATAAACAAAAGGTCTTACTCTATAGCACAGGGAACTATATTCACTATCTTGTAATAAATCATAATGGAAAAAATATGAAAAAGTATACACACACACACATATATATGAATCACTTTGCTGTACACCAGAAACTAACACAACACTGTAAATCAACTATACTTCAATAAAAATAAATAAATAAATAAATAAATAAATAGATTTTAAGGCTGAAGAGTATTAGCAGAGTTAAACAATGTCAGTGTATAATGATAAAAGCTTCGAATCACCAGGGGTATATAGCAAATCTAGATCTATATGCACCTAAGATATAGAATCATCTAGAACATAGATTCAAATATCTAAAGCAAAATTTGACCAACCTATCAAAAAATGTATAAACTTGCCATCATAATGAAAGATATTAATTCACTTTTCTCATCAGTTGATAGATTAAGTAGCCAAAAAGACAGAATATAAAATATTTGAATAATGTAACTAATGAACATTCTCTAGTGGCTACATATGGAGCCTGGTACCCAATAACTGAAGAACACACATTCTTTTCAAGCACATATGAGACCAAAAAACTGACTGCATATTGAAACACAGAGTAAGCAAAAATGAATTCTAAAAATCAGTTTCATGAAGATTACTTTTCTGGCACCAAGAGAATTAAGTAAAAAACCAATAACCAAAAATAATTTAACCTTCAAGTCTGGAAATTTTTTTTAATAATAATATGTTTTGGGAATCTCCCCATATCAGTAAATTTTTAATTAATTAATTAATTAATTAATTTTTGGCTGCACTGGGTCTTCGTTGCTGCCCACGGGTTTTCTCTAGTTGCAGTGAGCAGGGGCTACTCTTCATTGCGGTGTGCGAGCTTCTCACTGCAGTGTCTTCTCTTGTTGAGGAGCACAGGCTCTAGGCATGCAGCCTTCAGTAGTTGCGGCACATGGGCTCAATAGTTGTGGTTTGGGAGCTCTAGAGTGCAGACTCAGTAGTTGTGGCACACGGGCTTAGTTGCTCCACGGCATGTGGGATCTTCCCGGACCAGGGCTCAAAACTGTGTCCCCTGCATTGGCAGGCAAATTCTTAACCACTGTACCACCAGGGAAGTCCCTGGAAATTTTTTAAAAAGATCTTTAAGTTACCACTGAGTCAAAGAAGAATCATAACATTACTATATATATCAAGCGTGTGTGATGCAGTGAAAGCAGTACTTAAAGAAAAAATTATAGCTGTAAGAATGTTTATTAGAAAACAAAGAACGGCTGAATAATCATGAACTAATTATACAACTGAAGAAGTTAAAACAACAGAATAAAGTCAAAGAGAGTAGAGGACATAAATAATAAAAAATATGGACTGAAATTAATGAAATATGAAATGAAGCTATAATAGAATCAACAAAGCCAAAAGCTTATTTGAAAAAATTAATAGCATTAACAAAATGTCATCAATACTGATCAAAATAATAAATAATAGAGCAAAAACACCAACAGTAAAAATGTAAAAAATGTAAAATAACTAAAATATAGCAGATTAAAGAGATAACCAAGAAATTACCAGGAACAAGTTTATGCAATAAATTTGAAAATTTATTTGAAAAGCTAATCCAAGGGACTTCCCTGATGGTGCAATGATTAAGAATCAAAGCACAGGGAACTATGTTCAGTATCTTGTAATAAACCATAATGGAAAAAATATGAAAAAGTATACACACACACATACACATATATGCATCACTAAGCTCATGCACCACAACTACTGAGTCTGTGCTCTAGGGCCTGCATGCAACAACTACTGAGCCTGTGTGCCACAACTACTGAAGCCTGCATGCCTACAGCCTGTGCTCCACAACAAGAGAAGCCACCGCAATGAGAAGCCCGAGTACTGCAACGCAGAGTACCCCCACTCACCGCAAACAGAGAAAGCCCGTGCACAGCAACGAAGATGAAACACAGCCAGTAAACAAATAAAATAAAACAAAATAACTAAAATAAAATAAAAAGAATACTCAAAAAAAAAAACTAACTCAAGAAGTAGGAGAATAATGCACATTATTCTATAACCATAAAAAATTGAATTCATATTTAAAATTTTTTCTATGAAGAAAATTCCCAGGCTGGATGGCTTTAGAAGGTTAGTTTCGCCAAACATTCAAAAATCAGATAATTACAGTCTTACACAAATTTTTCTAAAGAATTGAAAAAGAGGGAATGCTCCCCAACTTATCCTGACCCCCGATTTGAAAGGGCAGTAGGAGAAAGGAAAATCAAAAGGTCAGTCTCACTCCTGGACAGATTTTTTTTTAAGCCACCAAATGAAACTTAACATTATATGAAAAAGACCATGTTTCATGGCCAAGGGTGGTTTAATCTAGGAATGCAATGTCATTTTCACATTAGACAATATGACAGTGGAATGTGAGTAGGTAAAACCCCTGTTAAACTTCCTCGCCTGTGCTCATGAGTAAAAATTGAAAATGGATCTCCTCTTGCACGAATTTTGGGCACAGTGATAAGTCCTGTGTGATACCATTAAATGTCCCGAGGAACCAGTATTTTCAGATATTATATTTTTGCATCTATTTGGTTTGAGGGATAAAAATATCATCCTTCTCCATATTTCCTAATCAGAAGAATCTTCCTCACAGAATTCCAGTGTCATTGTCCACCATAAGAGACCATGAATTTGATTTAACGGGACCGTTTCCATCCGCCTCCTACTAAGAGTTATTAATCTGTAAGCACATACCAGTTTGCTAGATTGCTTTCCCCAAGACAGCTAGCTGAGACCTAGAATCCGAGGGAACAGGACATAAGAGTACAGTTTCCAGTGGGAGGAGTTTCAGAAAATTGGGTCCTTCAGGGGATGAAAATAATGACCACAGAATCACTGCTGCACTGCACTTCCCTCAGCCACAGCTATAGTAACATGATGGGGAGCTGTTTTGGCCAGTACCACTATTTGAAAGTTTACAGAGAATTTAGCCTAGATATAAGATCCTGCATATCACGTCAGATCAAGAAACCCACTTTACAGCAAAGGAGGTGTGGTGGTGGGCAGGTTATCAAGGGATCCACCCCTCCTCTGGCATCTGCACTACCCAGAAGCCACCAGCCTGAGAGAACATAGCACTGCTCAGTGGAAGGTACAGCTGAGGCTCCAACTTGGAGATGATGCTCTCCAAGGATTGCACACCATCCTTCACAAAGCAGTATATTCTCCAACACAACACCCAAATCAATAATATGGTGTTGTGTCCTCAAAAGGTAGAATGAAGGAAGCAGCAGTGTTCCCAATTACCATCACCCCCAGTGACCCACCTGGGGAATTTATACTTCCTGCCCTTGAAACTCTGGGCAATGCTGGTATGGAGGACCTGCTTCCAGTGGGAGACAGGGGAAAGAGTCTAATCAAATGTGAATCTCCTTGTGTCTGGAAATCAGAAGGCTAGGAGAGGAGGGATCTTGGCAGCGATCACTGACCCTGATTATTAAGAGGAGGTGGGACTGCTGGTGCACAGTGAGGGCAGGGAGGAAGACCTTGGTATCTAGGTGATCCACAGGACATCCCTGTGAAGCAGCCACAGCCTGAGGAAAGGATGGTAACCAGGGATGAAGGTCTGGATCACCTCTCTAGGGAAGTCACCTAGCCCAGCAGATCTACTAGGTGAGAATAAGGGGAATTTAGAATAGAAAGTAGAGGAAGGAGATGATGATTATCCATTGTCGTTCTAACACCAGCTGCAATTGCAAGGACTAGAGTCTCTCCCACTAACATTTCACAAGGTTTGTCCAGGAAAAGACCAAAGAAATCCTGAAGGAGCTGTTTCCAGATGGGATGATCTTATTACATAAAGAGACCACCCCGTGCAAAAAGGAGGATTGTAGTGGATACTGTGGTACACTGTACAAATCTCCTCCTTCAGGATTGAGTCCCTCATTTCTCTAGCTGCTGACAGCTCAAGGTGAAGTCCCTACCTGGGACCTATCTCAGTCGAAGGAAGCTGCCTTGCCCAACGCCGTCCCCCTTCCTGGATGCAGCATCCATCACATGACTGACTAACAATGTGGGTACAAAGCCTTTATTCTTTACCTTAACTCTGAAGGACCACCCCAGCTCCAAAGAGACCTTTTTTGTGACTCCATAATTATTCAACTTCCCCCTCTGATCAATTCTGCTACCTTTATTTCTCACAGCCTTTTTTCCCAAGAGCACCCCCAATAAACTTTTGGAACGCAAATCTTTCTTAACAGAATGCAAATAGTACAAGTGCCCTTCTGCTGTTTAGTAAAGCTAAGATGTTTGAATATGTAATATGAAACAGAAAAATGTCTCTTTACGTAGCAAATCTCCCCTATTGACTTATACTTTTATTAATAATTCAGATAAGCATATGGAAATCATTGTCTTTCATTCATTCAACATCCTTTTCTTTATCACCTATAATGTACAGAACTATTTCATTTAAAGGAATGCAGAGATGATTTAAACACAGTCTCAAACCATAAGAAGCTTACAATTAAATTGGAAAAAAAGAAGTATATGGGGAACTTAAGTATATAAAAATAGGCTCAAACACAGAAAGAACAGTATAAAGAAGTCAAGAATGGGAAATTAGATCACTTCCAATTGGGTATATCCAGTAAGTTTTCTTGCAGAGGGTGCCACTTCAGCTGGCACTTGGAAAACACATGTGAGTGGGATTGGTGAGCAAGAGGTAAGTGCACCTAGAACAGAGAGAAATGAATGAGCAAATCCATCAAAGTGTAATGTGGGGCTTATGTATGTGGGGCAGTAGTTGAGTTTAGCTGGATTTGGGTTGCTGAAAGAGATTAGTGGTAGACAGCCTGGAAGGAGAGCTTGGGATTGCATTGTAAAGGGCTTTGAATGCTTGTTTAAAAATATTGAATTGTATACAAGTAAGAGAGAATCAAGGAAAATTTGAGCAAATGAATGATGGTCTCAGATCTGCATTTTAGGAAGATAGCCAATGACCTGCAATCAGGAGGTGTGAATTCAATTCCCACCTCTTCTAGCTGTGTGTTCTTGAAAAAATTATATAACCTCCCCATATTTTGGATAAAGCTAGGTTTCAACTAGTTTTCTTAAGCAAAACTTTACTGACAATCAGAGTTAATAGGGAATACTGTCTGTAATATAGGCATTGATAATATATTGTCTGGTTATTAACACATTTTCTGTTTTGATAGACCCAAACTATGGGGGTGATCCCTCCATTCTCCCAACCTGAGACCTCAGTGAAGGCACTGAGTGGTTCTGTTCTAAAATGGGAACTCTGAGTCCTAAACACCTCTGTGTGTGTGTGTGTGTGTGTGTGTGTGTGTGTGTGTGTGTGTGTGTGTGTGTGTACTGGTAGGGCTGGGGGGAGGCAGAAGAAGTGAGCAATGTCTTGACTGGTTCTCAATAATAATGGCCACCATATATTACAGATTTACTGTGTTCCAGACACAATACTAAGTGCTTTGAACATATTTTCTCATTTAACGAACACAACTTTGTAAGAAAAGTCCTGGGGAACACTGGACCACTAGTCCATGCATCTGCTATAAAGATGTTAGTAGAGAGACAAAAGCTTTATGACTATATAACAAAGGTATTTGCCCCTTATGTAGTGACTGGAATATTCTGATTATAATCAATCAATGTAAAGAGTCAGCAGATGCTGAACCTATATGTAGTTAACTGATGTGGGAAAAGGAACAGAGTTCAGTCCCAAGTTGACACTCTACTCATTTTAAAATAAGAAGTTTTTTTTGGATTCTAGCCTGGGAAAAGGAGTAAAGATGACTCAGTTACTAATTTGCTGAGTGGCAGTTATTTGAGCTGTGCATTGGTCACTGATGCTGGAAGAAATATATTCTTCCTTGTCATTATTTTTTTTAATCTCAGAAATGTATCATGGATTTAAAAATCCCAAATATTTCTTTATGATACTAACAATAAGCCTCATTTTCCATCTCATCAGAAGTATCCAGGTTCATTGTAAACCCTTTAATCTCTCTGAGCTTCCGTTTCTTTGTCCATAAATAACACTTAACTTGTGAAGATACTTGTGAGCATTAGAAATAATATGTACAAGGCACTTCATACACTGCCTGTCACACAGTAAGCGCTCAGTTAAAGGTGTCCATCCAATCACTTCTGCTTTACATTCTATATAAGCAAATTGCTATGATTTTGCACAAGTAGGCATATGCTCTTTCATTATAACTTCTTTCAAACTATTTAGTTCCTTTATTATAATAAATAAGGAAACAAACATCTAAACTTAACTACTTGTATCTCCGCTACAAATGATGTTCCCTCACAATACAGGAATGACATTTTCTTATTTTTCTGCCTGGCTAATTCCTCTGCAAGCACTATATCCTCCATAAAGTTGCCTATTATCCATTCCCTCCCCACTCCCCTGGCTGAATCTGATACTTTTCCCTTGGGTCTCCACAGCATTCCATGCTTACTTTGGCATGCTGAGTAACACACTGAATTGTTACAGATGGTTTTCTTAATTGTTTCTCCACTAGACAAGAAATCCTTGGTATTGGGGTATGTGTTTCTAATCTAAATATTGTCAGAGTCTGATACAGTCCCTGGCTCATGGTTGGTGCATGAGGCGGGGTAACAAAAGTCAACGATTTCCTCTCCAGGGACCAATGCTATCAATGCAGTGCCCACAGAGAGTACCTTAAGAACATAAGGATAAAAAAAATACCCTTTACCAGTAAAGGCTTTTGTTTCTGACACTGATAACATGATATACATTTTGGAACAAATAAAAGTTTCTCATAATGGTAAGTCTTTAATTATCTCTAATAACTGATAAGGAATGATAGTTGTTAAGGGATTTATCCAAAATTTTCCCAAAACCATATATTCAACAAGTATCTACTTTTCAAGCTAACAAAAAGTCAAACATAATAGTATTTAATCTGGAGGCCCCAAACCATCTTCATCCAAGTTTTAAGGGACTACCTCCTAGATTTAATATACTGAGTTAGTTCATAGCTACCCTATTTCTTTTCTTTCCTGATTTGTTAAACTTTAATCTTAGCTCCTTTGCTAAAAATCATTCAAGCCTAAGGAGTTGTAACTTTTTTATCTTGTTTCTTTTTCCTTTGAAATCTGAAGAATTTTCAACATTTGATTGTAATCATCTATAATGGAACCAAAATAAAGTCTTTACCAGTTAATAGGCCAAGAAAGGCATTTTGAGAACTTGAATTATGATAAAACACAAGCTGAAAATATTCAAAGTTGTAAACATAATGTGAATGTATAGTTACGAAAATCCACTTGGTGATCTCAGGCTTGTAAATAACTCAGATAATTTTCTCCTGGTTAAAAGCCAGTTGCTAAATTCTATGACTATTTTTGGGAAAGTATGTATTTTAAAGACCATGACAAAAATCTAATGTTTTTCTTCTCTCTTTACTGAGGTCTTTTCCCTTTCATAAAGCTTGTCCTGTTTCACCCACAAGAGATTTTTGTAGAAGCGATTTTCTAAAAGGACAAATTTTCTTCATGCATATCAAAGAACATGCTCTTATCGTGATGAGACCATGCATATCATGGCAAAAGTAAAAACTTTCTGATTTTAACCTACATTTTACCATCCCTGTGATGTGACTCCTTTTCAGTGTATCTGATTTACTTACTGGTTCTCCCTTTCTGGCTACAGCAAGTTCTAGTTGAGATCATTTAGATGTAAATGGTGTTGGAATCACCAAGGATAAGCTGCGATGCTTTCTGCATGACTTGTCTGCCTTTCCACACTGACTCTAGACACAGAATTAAGTGTCTCATGGTGGAAAGCATACTAGTTCAAGAGTTAAAAACCACACGTTTCTGGCGCTTTCTAGTTGTTCTTACCTTGTAAGTCTGTAAAGCTTCTACTGATTGTAACACCATTATAAGGTAGAGGCCCATTTTGTCTGAAGTATTTTAAAAGGATTATAGTGGTCATGGTAGTTGATTCCCTCACAACATTCCATCTCCAGATGATTACTCTAAGACAGTGGTTTTCAAATCCAGCTGTACATTAGAGTCACCTGGGAAATTTTTAAAACTCTGGGTGCCCTGGCGACACCCCAGACCAATTAAATCACAAACTCTAGGGGTTGGACCCAGATACTCAATTTTTTTTTTTTACATTTTCCCAGTAATTCCAGCATGCAGTCAAGGCTGAGAAACTTTGATCTTGGGAATGCCATGACCTTCGCTAGTAACCAGTTTATGAATGAGCATGTGATCCAATTTTAGCCAATAAAATGCAAAGCAAAGGCTACAGGACAGCTTTGGGGAAAGATTTCCTTCCCCCAAAAGAGACACAAGAAATAAAGAGATTTTTTAGAAGTATGAGGTTGAAAACACCTCTCAGAGGCACACAGAGCTGCCAAATCAGACAAAAGCGGGCATGGAACATGCCCAACCTCCAAGCTTCCAGTTATCCAAGATTATACATTTTCTTATTGTATAAATAAAATTCACAGTTTTCCTGTTATTAGCAACTGAAACATTCTAAGCAACTTGCTCCAAATGGGAAATATTGATTTTATTCCTGGCTGCTGTAACTAGGTCTGTGGTTCTCAAGCCTGGCTACATGTTAGGATGAGTATCACTTTCAAAAAAAATGCAAAATCTTGAACCCCACTCCAAACCTACTGAATCAGAATCTTTAGGGCAAAGCCTAAGACTATATTTTTACAAAGCTCATCAGAAGATTTAAATATGGCTAGGGATGTTTGAGAATAACTGCTTTTATAATAAAGAGAGAAAATAAAAGAAAATAGAGTTTTTACATTATGCAAATTAGGATGCAAAGAATTTAAAACATTATCTAGTATGACTTTATCACCTCACAGATGCAAATATTTAGGTCCTGAGAAGTGAAATTATTTACTCAAAGAAAAACATTAATTCCTTAATATGACTACAAAAGTTATGTCTATATTTGCATTTTGGTCTTTCTGTAACTGAATGCTTCTTTTGTTCTGAATCACTGGATTGGGATGTGGGCTTATAGATTGTGGACATTCTTCTTTAAACAAACCAGCCTGGAAACTACCTGACCTACATACTAAAAGATATATTAATATATCGTTCAGCTAACATGTAACTTATACCAGAGACTTGTTTCAGGCATTCTTGTGCTCAGAAATATTATGAGTTAATTCCATTGGAATTTCCTTGCCCTTTGCTCTGCTGAGGTTGAGTGTGGTTGGAAACCAGAGGTCTAGGCGGAAAATTGCCAATAGTTGAAACAATATCTCCTGTCAGGTTTGTTTGATCTCTTTGTGTTTAATACCCCTTAGATTTGTCCTTGGATACTTTTCTCCTGCATTAGGATTCTTCAGCTTTCTACTGAGACCATTTAGATAATTGACACCATATGAAAATTGGTATTTAGGTTGGGGATTCTTATCTCACATACCAACTTTCATAGAATGTCTTGTACATTGTACCACCAGTGAGAAAAATTTGCCTCTCCCTAGCCCAGTACTAATATAATAATTATTATATTATAATGATGAATACAGTATCCTATTTTGAAGGGAGCTGGAAATAGAGTGTCTTCATCAATTAGGTTCACGTTTATAGGTAAATTGTACATGGCTACTACAGTGTAAGTGACAAAGTTCAGCACGTTGTTTCTGAGATGCAGTAATATATGTCTTCTCCACAGTCAATATAAAATTTGATGTTATCATGGTGAAATTGTGGATCTTCGGACAGCTCTGCTATTTATGGATTCCTTACCAGCTCAGAATCTCATGGGTGAGTATGTAGTGGTCTACTCTCTTCACACTTGGGTTCATCTTGGAGTATAATGCACAGTGGTTTGGGGCTGTGGACATGGAGGATTAATGCTCCTAATAAATATAATAAAATAATGTTTTAAAACATATAAATTTTATTTTATTTTATTTTTTATTTTTATTTTTTATTGGAATATAATTGCTTTACACTCTTGTACCAGCTCATGAGGTACACCAAAGTTAATCAGCTGTATTTATATGCATATCCCCATATTCTCTCCCTCCCTCAACTCCCCCCCACCCTCCCAGTCCCGGCCCTCTAAGGCATCATCTATCATCGAGTTGATCTCCCTTTGTTATACAGCAACTTCCCACTGACTATTTTACAGTTGGTAGCAGGTATATGTCTATGCCACTCTCTCACTTCGTCCCAGCTTCCCCTTCGCCCCCCACCCCCCAACCTAATGTCCTCCAGTCCATTCTCTGCATCTGCATCCTATTCTTGTCTTGTCACTGGGTTCATCAGTACCAGTTTTTTTTTCCTTTTAGATTCCGTATATATGAGTTAGCATGCAATATTTGTTTTTCTCTTTCTGGCTTACTTCACTCTGTATGACAGTCTCTAGGTCTATCCACGTCATTACATATACCTCCATCTCATTCCTTTTTATAGCTGAGTAATATTCCATTGTATATATATGCCACATCTTCTGTATCCATTCATTTGTTGATGGGTATTTAGGTTGCTTCCATGTCCTGACTATTGTAAATAGTGCCGCAATAAACATTATGGTACATGTTTCTTTTGGGATTATGGTTTTCTTTGGGTATATGCCCAGTAGTGGGATTACTGGGTCATATGGTAGTTCTATTTGTAGTTTTTTAAGGAACCTCCAAACTGTTTTCCATAGTGGCTGTACCAACTTACAGTCCCACCAACAGTGCAGGAGAGTTCCCTTTTCTCTACATCCTCTCCAACATCTGTTGTTTCCAGATTTTGTGATGATGGCCATTCTGATCGGTGTGAGGTGATACCTCATTGTGGCTTTGACTTGCATTTCTCTGATGATGAGTGATGTTGAGCATCTTTTCATGTGTTTGTTGGCCATCTGTATGTCTTCTTTGGAGAAATGTCTATTTAGGTGCTCTGCCCATTTGTGGATTGGGTTATTTGCTTTTTTGGTATTAAGCTGCATGAGCTGCTTGTATATTTTGGAGATTAATCCTTTGTCCGTTGCTTCGTTGGCAAGTATTTTTTTCCCATTCTGAGCGTTGCTTTCTTGTCTTGTTTATGGTTTCTTTCACTGTGCAAAAGCTTTTAAGTTTCATGAGGTCCCATTTGTTTATTCTTGATTTTATTTCCATTATTCTAGGAGGTGGGTCACAAAGGATCTTGCTTTGATGGATGTCATAGAGTGTTCCGCCTATGTTTTCCTCTAGGAGTTTTATAGTGTCTGGCCTTACATGTAGGTCTTTAATCCATTTGGAGTTTATTTTTGTGTATGGTGTTAAGGAAGTGTTCTAATTTCATTCTTTTACATGTTGCTGTCCAATTTTCCCAGCACCACTTATTGAAGAGGCTGTCTTTTTTCCATTGTCTATTCGTGCCTCCTTTGTCAAAGATAAGGTGCCCATATGTGTTTGGGCTTACTTCTGAGTTCTCTATTCTATTCCATTGATCTTCCTTTCTATTTTTGTGCCAGTACCGCACTGTCTTGATCACTATGGCCTTGTAGTATAGTTTGAAGTCAGGAAGCCTGAT
Source organism: Hippopotamus amphibius kiboko (assembly GCF_030028045.1). Taxonomy (NCBI): domain Eukaryota; kingdom Metazoa; phylum Chordata; class Mammalia; order Artiodactyla; family Hippopotamidae; genus Hippopotamus; species Hippopotamus amphibius. Next base: position 82,052,280 of record NC_080187.1, on the reverse strand, counting down.
TCCACCAACTCCATTTTTCCTTCTCAAGATTGCTTTGGCTATTCGGGGTCTTTTGCGTTTCCATACAAATCGTAAGATGTCTTGCTCTAGTTCTGTGAAAAATGCCGTTGGTAATTTGATCGGGATTGCATTGAATCTGTAAATTGCTTTGGGTAATACAGTCATTTTCACGATGTTGATTCTTCCAATCCAGGAACATGGTATGTCCCTCCATCTGTTTGTGTCGTCTTTGATTTCTTTCAGCAATGTCTTAAAGTTTTCTGCATACAGATCTTTTGCCTCCTTAGGCAGGTTTATTCCTAGGTATTTGATTCTTTTGGTTGCAATGGTGAATGGGAGAGTTTCCTTAATTTCTCTTTCTGCTCTTCCGTTGTTAGTGTATAGGAATGCAAGAGATTTCTGTGTGTTAATTTTGTATCCTGCTACTTTACTAAATTCATCAGCGTTAGCAGTTTTCTGGTAGAGTCTTTAGGGTTTTCTATGTATAATATCATGTCATCTGCAAAGAGTGACAATTTTACTTCTTCTTTTCCACTTTGGATTCCTTTGATTTCATTTTCCTCTCTGATGGCTGTGGCTAAAACTTCCAAAACTATGTTGAATAACAATGGTGAGAGTGGACACCCCTGTCTTGTTCCTGTTCTTAGAGGGAATGCTTTCAGTTTTTCACCATTTAGAACAATGTTGGCTTTTAGTTTCTCATATATGGCTTTTATTATGTTGAGGTAATTTCCTTCTATGCCCATTTTCTGGAGAGTTTTTATCATAAATGGATGTTGAATTGTGTCAAAAGCTTTTTCTGCATCTATTGAGATTATCATATGGTTTTTATCCTTCAGTTTGTTGATCACATTGATTGATTTGCGTATATTGAAGAATCCTTGCATTCCAGGGATAAACCCCACTTGATCATGGTGTATGATCTTTTCAATGTGCTGTTGGAGTCTGTTAGCTAGTATTTTGTTGAGTTTTTGCATCTATATTCATCAGTGATATTGGCCTGTAATGTTGTTTTTTTGTGACATCTTTGTCTGTTTTTGGTATCAGGGTGATGGTGGCCTTGTAGAATGAGTTTGGGAGTGTTCCTTCTTCTGCTATCTTTTTGAAGAGTTTGAGAAGGATAGGTGTTAGCTCTTCTCGAAATGTTTGATAGAATTCGCCTGTGAAGCCATCTGGCCCTGGGCTTTTGTTTGTTGGGAGATTTTTAATCGCGGTCTCAATTTCCGTACTTGTGATTGGTCTCTTCATATTTTCTATTTCTTCCCGGTTCAGTCTTGGAAGATTGTACTTTTCTAAGAATTTATCCATTTCTTCTAGGTTATCCAATTTATTGGCATATAGTTGCTTGTAGTAGTCTCTCATGATCTTTTGTATTTCTGTGGTGTCCGTTGTTACTTCTTTTTCATTTCTAATTCTGTTGATTTGCATCTTCTTTTTTCTCCTGATGAGCCTGGCTAATTGTGTATCAATTTTGTTTATCTTCTCAAGGAACCAGCTTTTAGTTTTATTAATTTTTGCTATTGTTTCCTTCATTTCTTTTTCATTTATTTCTGCTCTGATCTTTATGATTTCTTTCCTTCTGCTCACTTTAGGGTTTCTTTGTTCTTTCTCTAATTGTTTTAGGTGTAAGGTTAGGTTGTTTATTTGATATTTTTCTTGTTTCTTAAGGTAGGACTGCATTGCTATAAAACTTCCCTCTTAGAAATGCTTTTGCTGCATCCCACAGGTTTTGGGTTGTTGTGTTTTCATTGTCATTTGTTTCTAGATATTTTTTGATTTTCTCTTTGATTTCTTCAGTGATTTCTTGGTTGTTTAATAGTGTATTGTTTAGCCTCCATGTGTTTGTATTTTTTGCAGTAAAACATATAAATTTTAAAATATTAGTACTTTGTTTCTGTTCTCCTGTTTCTAAGATTTTGTCTTTTTGCCCCCTCAGAGCTAATCTCTAGGAGGTTTGAGATACTAAGACAACACATTGGCCATGAAGTGGGAAAACAGAAAGAAAAGAAAGCCCATTCTGTTCCATCCCTTTAGGCACCTTTGAAACTTTATGCAAGAAGAAGTGATACGGAAACTGAGAATGTTTGGAAAATACTCAAATGAGTAAAAATTTGTTATTTGTTAAAATGCTATATTGGTACAGCAATATCTTTGCATTAAAAACAATGTAACCACCATGATAGCAAGAGTTAAGCCTAAATTAGTGTTTCCCAAAGTATAGTCTGCAGAATGATAATTATGCAGGATATAAAATAAAGTTACGTGAAAAAATTTAAGTGAGTAGTTTGGGGAAATTGAATTAAACAGGACTTTTCAAAGTCTTTAATACTCTACTATAGAGTGTGATCATCCAAAAGTGAGGCTCTAATCTGCCTGCTTTCCAAACATATTTGAACATGTAGGTTGTTTTTTTTTTTAATGAAGCATTTTGCAGCAGTAAAGTTGATCTGTATCCATCTGTGGTATCTCAAGGACCACAATAAAGACTTCTCTGAGGTGAAGTGGAGTGGATTTCTGAAAATAGAAGAACCAGAGGCTAAAGGCCGGAACTGCACAGTGTGACTATACCTGCAGATAAGGAGCATTACAATGGCCCATCCCACAGCCTTGATACATGTGTACACCAGTAGCACAGGGCTGCTGCTCTACCATCCCTCAGGATTTACTGAGCCACTCAGTAACAGAAAACATTACCTACAAATTCTTTTTAGAATTTGACTTAATTTTTTATTAAAATGCCTACTGTTATTTAAACACACAACACCTTCCTCCCCACAAATACACACTACTTAACATCTTCCCAACAGTAGTCATACTTCCAATTGGTATCCAACAGTTGAGCTCATCTTGTCACTGTTGTTGATGTCATGAATTTGTGAGCCAACTTTCCGATGAAGAGCTGGCTCTCAACCACATTAACTAGCGGCTGCATAAGAGGATCAAAATAAGGCACCTCTTTCTGACTCCGGCTTTCTCTTCCAGCATTAAAATGATAACCATCATTTATCGAGGTTTGCACTGTAAAGCACCTCTGCATTACCTCTTCTCTTTAAAAGAACCTGTGGAAGTAACCGTTTTTATCTTCATTTTACAAGTGAAGAAACGGAATCTTGGAGGGTTTAAGTAACTTGCCAAGATAACACAATTGTCTCCCAATAAGCCTGTACTTCAATAAAATTGATGAAAGCATATTGATGGCCTCAAAAGGTCAATAACAAGAAACAATTAGTCCCGATAATGTATTAATTTGTAAGTATTAAGAAGTCAAAAGTGGAAGCTACTTCTCTTTCTTTCTCCTTAGGTTTGGTAAAAAGCCTTCAAAATCCTCTATTCTTTTCAATGGCCAATTACACCAAATTATCAAAATGATCAAATCCAATGTGCATGTGTGTGTATGTGTGTGTGTGTGTTAGGATGGATAAATGACAAAATATCTAAATGATTTTGTAATCAAAACCTTGCACTTATAAGCTAGTAAGCCAACGTGGGGAAAAAAAAATATAAAATTAATGCAATAATGGTGTTTACGTTTTTATTACCCCATAATTATACCATTCCTGTGATTGTTTTTCTTTTCATGCTGGCCTATAAAATGTTGCTGCCTCAACCTGTTTTAAACATCTACATTTGTAGGATTAGGACCAGTGATGTTTTGCAAGTTTCCATGAAAGAGAAGCCAGATGTACCAAACCCACCTTCTTTGATAGTTAAAGTCCTTCATTAATTTGACACCTGGTACTCTCATCTGTATTCTTTTCATTGCAACTGTCGTGGTCTTTAAGAAACAACGCACTCTCTGTCACGGGAAATACGTCATAAAATTGATTATTGTACTGATTATTATACTTTGCTGCTATAACTTACATTAGTTATCCTCTTACTATAGATAGTGATTTATTGCAAAGTTAAGGTTGCTTATTTTTAGGCTTACTTATTAAAATAAAACTTTCCATATGATCTTTTTCATTGCTATCACATTATTTATTATTCCAAAGGCACTTTTTATTTGTCCTTATTCATTTTGCACTAATTCAAAATGCTGCCAAAATTCACATTGAAGTATAGAGACATAATATAAGTCTAGATTTGCCAAGAGGGATCATTAGTGGGTGGCTACTTTTTTCCTTTCCCACAGAAGGATTGATTATAGAATTCCTGTAAATGCCAGGTTTTCAATGTGATCACATTTCTAAAAGTCCATTTTCTAGCAAGTTTTCAAGAATCACTCTCTTACATTAAGTGAGGTATGTATGCCTGCATAAGTAAAAAGTGTCCTACCTAAAAATTCTGGGTTTGTATCTAGAAACAAGAAATTGCTACTAAAAACTGTGTTACCTTGAACCACCTACTCCTATTATCAATTAAAACACTTTTAGAGTAAATAAATATTTAACAGTATATCTATATTTTTTTCTGGCATGACTCCAATATTACTCATTATTTTAAATTAAATTATCTATTAAAACACTTTTAGCCTTTGACTCAATTATTTTAATTATTTTAAAAATATGAAACATTAAAATTGTTAGTAGATATAGCCTGTTAAAGTTGGTCTCTGGGTTTGTCTGCTCTGCTTGGAAATGTTCCAGACCGTTCTGACTTTGACCTTGTAATCCAGTATTTGCCAGTCAAAGCAGCATTGTGTAAAGCATCCTGTGACTCTTCCTTGACCTACATCTCACCAGCTTTCCTACTCTCCCTTCAGTCCTCCCCCATGCGCAGCAGTGAAGGGCAATGAGGGCAGTTCCATGACTTCTCCTTTGATTTTATAATAAAATGATGCTGGGGGAACAGGAGCCATGGACTAAATGTGGAGATGAACACTACTCTGGATCTATACTGCTTATTTATTATCTATCTCAATGCATAGTCCACAGACAATTTATAGCTGAATACACATCTGATGCTTGTTTAACATGTGGATCCCTGTATCCCACCGCAGCCCTACCGAACTCAGGGAAACTCTCTGGAGTCTGCAGTTTTAACAGGGCTCCCCAGCTATTTCTCATGAGCACTGAAATTCAAGAACCACTGTTCCAGATGGCCAGACTCACTTCACTGCACATGCTGCAGAAAAAGAGGTATACTGGAGACTTCTCTGAAGATGGCAAAATGAAGAGACCCCTGAATCTCTTCTAGAGAAATTTCCCTGAAATAGTTATGAAAGTATCAAAAACCAAAAATATCCTGGGCAAGAGCAATAAATGCCCAAAATAAGCACGTACTAGGCTATGACATTTTTATAAGTATTTTAACCTCAGAAAAACATTTTTTACCTCTAAAATAGAATTATGATCCCCACCTCATAAAGGGGTTGTGAGAATCAAACAGTAAGGCACATAAAGAAGCTAACATAGCACCTACTATATTGGCAGCACTTAAAAATCGTCCACACTTTACTCCCTCCGCTAAGATTTTCGTCAGCCTCTGCCCACCACAAGCTAGGTGTGCAAGGTGAATATTTGCTGACACTACAGCACTGAGGTCTAAGCCCCCTCCTTACTAGTCAATAGGGTTTGATATTATTCTGGGTTCCTAAACCCAAAATTTTTAGGGCATTAGTTTCAAAGAACTTGCACTTCTGTACTGATTGCTGGTGTTAACACAAATCTGCCTTGCCTCTCATCTATTTTTTATATCCACCCAGACCTCCCAGGAACTACGATTCAGGCACTCTTCAGATACCAACTATTACTGAGGCCTAGAAGTCCCTGCTGAGTCCTCTTGATCCCTTACATGTCAATGCCCACTAGCCTAAGACTTATACTCACTACTCCACTGAGGCTCCATCCTGCTGACTCCTGTTCTACAGAGGGATTCCCCTGTGGGTCCCAGTTCCCAGTCACTTCCCTGCTGGCCACAGGAACTCTCCCTCTCATCCCAGAATATGTCATAGCTTGGAAGGTAACATCACCACTTTCTACAAGCCTGCATACGCAATGGGAGAGAGTGAATATCCACCATCTCTTGCCCTTTGGCCCCTCTCCCCAAGCTTGTTCCTCTACTTATACACTGCCTTGTCTCCAGCTTTGATTCAAGTTCCTTTCATATTTATTTACATCACAGGCTAATCAAATGAAAATTCACAACAAAAAAAATGCCAGCATAGAATGTGACAAAAGTTTAAACTATGTGAAATCTACAAGCATTTAAACAGGGGAAAAAAATATCTATCACAACTTACTGTCAAAAGAGCTAAAATCAGGTAGTTCTCAGGTTTCTTTTGTGTAAGCACCAACTCTGAAAGAGTTGCCACAGAGTGACAATTATATTTCTCTCAAGGAAAAAATAAAAGTAAGACCCAGGAATTTTAATACCAAACCAAGCTGTGTATAAAGGGAAATAGGGGGACTTTCCTGGTGCTGCAGTGGTTAAGAATCCACCTGCCAATGCAGGGGACATGCGTTTGATCCCTGGTCCAGGAGGATCCCACATGCGTGGAGCAACTAAGCCCGTGTGCCACAACTCATGAGCCTGTGAGCCACAACTGATGAGCCTGCATGCCACAACTACTGAAGCCCACGTGCCCTAGAGCCTATGCTCTGCAACAAGAGAAGCCACAGCAATGAGAAGCCCACACACCACAATTAACAGTAACTCCCACTTGCTGTAACTAGAGAAAGCCCATATGCAGCAAGGAAGACCCAACTGCAGCCAATAAATATATAAATAAATAATTTTTTTTTTAAAAAGGGAAATAGGATACTATCTGATTCCTAACATTTCGTACTCCACTTAAGTGTTTTGTCTTGTTTTGTTTTACTAAAAAGACAAGCATAAAAAGAAATTCTGAATATTGAATAATATTCTCCCATTTCTAATAAATATTCAGGGATATGTTCCCATAGATAGCTGGAAGGGAGAAACAACAGCCACTTGAGGTTTCTGCTTTTTGTTAGTCTTGGTGTCTTTTATTTCACACATGTATGTTTCAGAAAAAGGTGGTATGTCATCTAGTCATATTTTGAATGAATGTTCAACTGATAACAGAGTTAACTGCTATTTCTTAGAGGAGTCTCATTGACTCCATGGTAGCTGAATATATTGGGTTAGCCAAAAAGTTCATTCAGGTTTTTTCCATAAGGTATTATGGAAAAACTCAAATGAACTTTTTGGCCAACCAGTATAAAGCCAATCAATACACAGAAATAGTTTTATGGCCAACTTCCTCATGAGAATCCACAGACTGGAAGAGTCAGCTAAGAAATTTTCAGCTAAGAATTCCATTTTATAAATTAAGAAACTGAGCTTAGAGAAGCTGTCTTTTTAAAAAAATTTTATTAGAGTATAGTTGATTTAAAATGTTGTGTTAGTTTCTGCTGTACAGCAAAGTGAATAAGTTATACATATACATATATCCACTCTTTTTTTAGATTCTTTTCCCATATAGGTTATTACAAAGTATTGTGAAGAATTCCCTGTGCTATACAGTAGGTCCTTATTGGTTATCTATTTTATATATAGTAGTGTGTATATGTCAATCCCAATCTCTCAATTTTTCCCCCCTGTCTTTCCCCTCTGGTAACGTTTGTTTTCTACATCTGTGACTCTATTTCTGTTTTGTAAATAAGTTCATTTGTACCCTTCTTTTTTAGATTCCACATATAAGTGATATCATATATGTCTTTCTCTGTCTGACTTACTTCACTCAGTATGACAATCTCTAGGTCCATCCATGTTGCTGTAAACGACATTAATTCATTCTTTTTTATGGCTGAGTAATATTCCATTGTATACATGTACCACATTGAGAAGTTATTAGTCTTAAGTCACAAAAATAGTGAATGGAAGAAATGGGTTCAAACCCTGCCTTTACGACACCAGAGTTGGTGGCTCTGACTCCTCTATTGTCACACCCATACTGAATGGTGAACACAAACATGACCTATGTCATGTGCACAAAATGAAATTAATTTGTGTGCAGAATCTTCTTTTGGAACTCTTTTGCTACCCAACATGATCTTAGTTGACGTTTGTTCTGATGATGTGGTGGATTCAGGGGTCTATTTTCATTTGAGCTGCTGAAGAGCATAAGGAGAAGATGGGGATTTATAGCCCTTTACACATTGTATTGAAAGTATATGCTTACACGTTACAGACCTTCCCTGTTAGCCTGCAATCATTTTGAAGGCATGATCTTCCTTATTTCTTCGTTGATGGAATCTGTCACTATGTATAACAAAGAATGGCTGACTTTGCAATAAACCTTAAGAGATGCAAACCCTCTCACCGTATTTGGGAAACCCCAGGGCAAAAATGCAAATGAAAACTTCCAGTTCATGGTCCGCCCCCTTTTTCTCCCCCATTCTCTGCTCAGTCCTTCACTAAATTTCAAGGGCCCTTGAAACTTGGATGTGGACACTCCAAACTGTATGTCAAATGTCTGTCTACATACACCCCATACAAATAGACCTCACTTGGCCAGGCCTGGGATGTGTCCAATGACATCACAGTGCCCCTTCAGGAGGACCAGGGAGCATGCCCATGCAGCCCTAGAACAAGGCTTGGGTCCACTTGGGACAGGGAACTCTGAAGACCTGTGTATCAGACCATGTCTAGAAGAGGTAGTCATAGTGTCTGGTTGGGCCTAGCTTCCTTGATCCCTTTAACTCTTAGGACTGTGGGAAGGGACACACCATAGGAATGCTTTAAAGTGTAGGATTTAAACATGGTACTGGATCTTACTATGACCTACTTTATAGAATGAGGAAATGAAAACTCGGATACTTTATGTGCCTCATTCAGGCTTAAAAAACTAGTGGGAAGATCTGAACCAATGACTTCTAATGTCAAATCCAAGGCATTTTCCACTATACCAGCTGTACCATTGTGTTTCTATAGGGAACAGTAACATATTATTCAGATTATTCAAAAGCAACAGATTCTCTCTTAGCTTTCTCTGCAAGCAAGGCTTGGTTCTCCCTGTGGACATCATCAAAAGGTTTACATCAACTTTATAACCTCTGGGCCTCTGACCTCTAAAGCAGAGAATGGGGCTGATTGAGTGATAGTAAATTTGTAAGGGCTTCTGTCTCTTCTGGAGCAGGACTGTCAAAAGTGATGCTTGCTGTGTTGAAAGAAAATTGAAGTTTTGTAAGAGCTGTAACCAGAGACTTCTTCTTATCACAATATGTCACTCATCCTAGTTGGTTTCCAGGCTGGAAGTGATTGTGGGAAACGAGCATTTTCTTTCTTAGCAATTGCAAATATCAAACGGAACATCAAGGAGTTCTTACGACTAGCATCTCTGGGTTCTCATTAATTTCCCACTTGAAGATTAACTTCATTTCATTAGATTCTATTGTAAACATAGAGAATAATATGTTAAAATTCTTAGGAAAGACTAATACTAAGACTACGTTTTCATATTTTATTTTAATTCTCTTTGTGACAGAAACCTTCTCTAAATTGATGAGAATTACTTATTAGTCTTTTATTATTATTATTACTATTTATTGAGTATGTACCAGAAGCTAGTGCTATATCAAGTACTTTACATGAAGTTTTTAATTCCTTTATAAATGAAGAAAATGAGGCTCAAAAATTTTAAGTAAACTCATCCGAGTCTGCTTAGCTTAAGAGTGGGTAAACTGGTATTCAAAGCTGGGCCTGCTTTCCCTTCCTTAGTTGTTTGCCCTTTACTTTTAAAATCCATCTAATGGAGATCAATTTTTTGCTTTTACTTTATTCACCAATCTATTTGAGATCCTAGTTGATGGTTTCAATGCAAGGAAGAATGGACAATATTTACATTATTAACCCTATGAGAGAGATGATATTTCTCATGTACTTTTATACCCCCACATGTGTATTCATGATGCTTTGGGAAGACAGTGATTTTCTTTGACATCTGCCTTGACTATCCAAAAGAGAATAAGGATGTTAAAAGAATAAAACCAGAGTGCTGTGCTTATATTTGGGAAATATAGGTTTAGACTTGTGAGCTTAATATATATGCTATATGTTGCTAAACACCATGTGATATGTAAGCAACTTCGGGTGTATGTGTGGGTTGGTGCAAAACCTGGGCAGATTTCTAGGTTTCCTTCTAAATATTCCTGGCTATGTCATAAACCCCAGGAAGGTGACCTACATTTCTTGGTCATTCGTCATTCTGTTTTCCGCTTATCCTGGTGGCTTAGCTGGAAGGTCTCACAGAGACTGCTGGTCATTGGGGTTTCCCTGCCATGCAGACCCTCTGTCCTTCTGGAAGCAACCTCTCCCACTGGCTAAAGTAAGTCATTTTTCCCTTAGGGAACCAAATCCAAACACTAGACTTTCTCTCGCAGCCTGTAATTAAATCTGGCGGGCAGGTCAGCAGTGCCACTGGGTCAGGAAAGAGAAGAAAAAGGAAGTGGCATTTGTTTCTTGGCTGGTGCTGGTGCTTCTCTGAGAGGGAGGCTCTGGCAGCTGCACAGTGGTGTCCCTGTGCCCAGAATATTCCTGCTTGCTCGGGGGCTGCCAGTTGGCTCCGAAATGGTTCTTCCCAATCAAGGGCTTTAGTGCTCACTCAGCATTCAAGACTGAAGCACTTTCCTGGTGGTCTGATGCTGCCTAAAGATCTTTTTCTGAATTCACCACCTCAGATTATAACACAGAAGAGCTCCTCATTACTTTAACGTGCATCACAATCACTTGAGGGGCTTGTTAAACAAAGACTCTGGGACCCCCGCCCAAGGATTCTGGTTTAGTGGGGCCTGAAAATTTGCATTTCTAACAAGAATCTGCATTTCTAACAAGAATCTGCATTTCTAACAAGCTCTCAGGTGATGCAGATACTGCTTGTTTATGGCTACAAAAGGCTACAGGTGGTCAAGGGAGGAGAAATGAGTTGAGGTCAAGTGTCTAGAGACTATGAAAACAAGAAGGTGTCTTAGAGAAGATGCGTAAGAACTCTGTGGTGCCTTAGACATAAAATCTGCCCCATAATTTGCTTTCAAAACATAGTTGAGAGCAACATTTATAACAACAATTGAGTAATTAAGGAAAAACTGTCTAATTATATAGCATGAAATGCATGAATCTCAAGTGTACAGTCTGATGAATTTTGACAAATGCACACACCCATGTGATCTATACCCTCATAAGATATAGAACATCTCCATCTCCCCAGAAAGTTCCCCTATGCCCCTTCCTAGTAAATCTCCTCCTACTCCTCCCTTCCAGGAAACCACTATTTTGATTTAGTTAACAAAAAGTAGTCTTCCTGTTCTAGAACTTCATATAAATAGAAAAATACAGTATATACTCTTTTGTGTCATGTTTTTTGTTTTGCTCGGCATGCTTTTGAGATTCTTCATGCTACTCCATGTTTAACAGGTGCTCCCTTTTGTTACTGAGTAGTGTTCCAGTGCATTAATATAATACAATTTGTTTATCAATCCTCCTATTGATGAATGTTTCCGTTGATTCTAGTTTTGGGCTGAGTAAAACTGACATGAACATTCTGGTCTAAGTTTTTCTGTAGATCAGAGGTAGGTATATTTAATGCTTTCCAAAGTGGTTGTATCATTTTACACACATAGAGAACTTCTAATCCTCTCCAACATTTCATGTTGTCAGGTTTTAAAATTTCAGCCATTCTGCTGGGTGTGTGGTGGTATTGTTATTGAGTCCAAGCTCACACTGCTTGCCACATGACAGGCCAAGAAATTGAGAAACAAGTTTTTGGAGCAAGGAATAGTGACTTTATTTGGAAAGCCAGCAGACCAAGAAGATGGTGGACTAGTGTCCCAAAGAACCATCTTTCCTAAGTTAGAATTTAGGCTTCTTTCATACTAAAAGGGGAGCGGGTAAAGTCCTGGTTCTGGTGGGATCCTGGAGCGGATGTGTTAATTTCTTCCTTCCTGCAGCCATTCACAGGTGGGCCTGATCAGAATGTTTCCTGTGAGCTACACAAAGGTTTTTAGCTTAACAGTCATTACCTGGGTGGTGGGGTTCCCAGAGATGGGCCATTATGTATAATTTAAACTTATAGGCAATATCTCTTTAGTGATTAACTTGTAATAGAATACAAAGGTTCTTCCCTATTACAGTATCCCATTGTGATTTAAATTTACATTTCCCTGATAAGTAATGATATTGAGCACTTTTTGTTGTATTTCATGGCCATTCATACACTTTTCTTTTTCTTCAAGTTTTCTGCCCACTCTAAATATTTTGGACTGTTTGGTTTTTTATTATTGAGTTCATTATGTATTATGATTATGTCTTCTGTTAGATATACATGACATAAACATTTCTGCAACTGTGGCTTTTTCATTTTCTCAGTGATGTCTTTTGATGAGCAGCTTATAATTTTGGCAAACTCTATTTAATTTTTTATAGGTAGCATTTTCTGTGTCCCTTATAAGAAATCTTTGAGTCACAAAGATATTCTCCTATATTTTCTCTTTCTATAAGCTTTGTAGTTTTAGCTTATTTGCTATCTCACAAATGAATTTCCACATATGGTGCAAGTTTGCAACTTTTAAATGATTTCCTTTTTTTCTTAATTGCCAGGGATATCAGAGTCTAATTTTAATTATGGCCATTATGTTAACTTTTATGGTTATCACATTTGCATTTTTCTCCTTTTCCTTACTGCTTATTTTCTATTTTTATTTTTTCTTCTTATTTTATATTACTTTTATTTAAGAGAGGAAGTATTTATACTTATTATTACATAAGTAGGATTTCCTTATTTATCCTAGTAGATAATTAGACTTAAAATCTGCTACTTCAAATTTTCTTCTGTTGTAGAATATGAAGAACAGGTGGGACCCCAGGCAAAGGCATTAGAGGTGATCTTTGGATAATAACCACCCAACTGAATAAGAAATATTTCATTTAATGAAATTCAGATAAATGTCTCCTGTAATCAGTGTGGGGTCCAAATGCAGTTCCTGGTACCTGCCAAAGAATTTCACTGATTCTGTCTCACCTGTGTTTGGTTTAGGTCCAAATGCCTAGAATTCCACCTCACTATGCCATCAGTTGGGCCTCTATCTGTTCCTTTTGCTCAGGAAGATAGAGAAAGTTAAAAGGATATGTTTTGTCTCACTCTGCCTTATCTCAATGTTAACACACCTGTGTTTGCAATACAGTATGAGGAAGAATGAGAATATGAGTCAGATGCCCTGACAATATATTTCCTCGTAGCAAATGAGATATGTGTGCTGGCCCACCTGTCTTTCCACTAGCCTTGCCTTACTACCGAATAATCAAACTCCATCACACAGAGCCTTGTATTTATATATTCATTTATTTACAACTCTGTTCTATCAGTAAGATTTCTCACAGGCTTCAACAGAATTAAGGCAGGCTATTTACTGTGCCAGATACCAAACCTGATAGATTCATTTTCTAGCCAGCCTATCTCTCTTCCAAAGAAAATTTAGTAGAATACAACTGAGTAGAAGTGATGCTGTTAGAAAGATAATCTTAAATCTTTTATCATTTATAGGAAATTAAAAATAAGGTCTTTGTAAACATTGGCACTTCATTAGTAATGCATTTCTTGTTATACACCTCACAGTCTACTGTGGCATATAGGATGTCTGAACCCTCCTTTGAGTTATTAACTTTGATGACTTGTTGAATCAAAGTTAATATATATGTGGACTTTCTGGTCTGCCATTTCTCCTCTGCCTTCCTGTTTTTCTGAAAATTATTACTCATATGCATTGAATTAAAAAAAAAAGCGTTAGAGAAGTTTCACTGATTCTGAAGAAATAAGTTTGGCACTAGTACTTGGAGAATAAGGAAGCATCACAAGAAAGAGTGACCTTGAATAGAATCCAGCATCTACCATCAAGAACAATTGATCTGCTGCTTTTCCTGGGCAGTTTAGTCTAAAGTGAGACAGAGAGAAAATTCATATGGTTGAAAGAGGCAGGAGATAGAGGGATTTCATTTCCAGAAGCTAGAGCTTTTTGGGGGACCCATCAGCAGTTGTGATAGAACTAGCACAACATAGAATTCTGTTGTGCACAAGATCTAGAGCAGGTTTCTGTCACTAAATTGCTTTACTACCTTGAAAAGGGAAGAGAACTTAGAAGTACTGTGTGTACTGTTTATCATACATTCGAATACATAATTTTAATTAAATTCTCCAAGGCATGCCTAGCAGTTAAGTATTATCATCCCCACTCCACAAAGGAGAACACCAAGGCTCAGAAAGTTTAAGGAACTTGTCCAAGTTTACATGGTTACTAAGACAGAGTTCAAGCCTGATTCCAAAACTTATGTCCTTGTACAAAGCCATGCTGGCTTCCTGAGCTTTGGTGTGCTCATCTGTAATGCAGAGTGCTAGCAGACGCTTTCTGATGTCTTTTTGCTCTCTAGCACTCTGTCATTTTACATGCATAGGGACATGAGGGCTATAAGAGATAGGAGTAATAGAAATACACAGTGTGCTTTATCTTGTGACACAACTTTCCTTCTAAATTAATATTATCTTCCTAAGTTATAAGGGGAATGAATGTCCAAGTCCAAAGTTATAAAAAAATACTACTTCAGATTTAGATCCAAAACAGCAATATAAGTGCTGCATATTCATTCTCTCCAAACTTTGCCAAAAAGATCTTTAAAAATAAAAATTACACCCTTAAAAAATATAAATTACACCATGTAACAACGAGCAAATCAGTTACTAAAATTATTAGATAAAAATTTAATCATCATGAGGTTTCAAATCTGACACTTTTTTAAACTGACAAATAATAAAGCTTTTAGAAATGATTTTCTTATTTTACTCTGCTCCTTTTACAAAGTACTTTGTATTTTGATTGAAAGCATTAGACTTGTCCACATATTTCCCACACGATCACTGGCTGGGAAAATGGAATGAAAGCCAGAAAGAATGAACCAGGTAGAACACTCATTTCCAACAAGAGGTAACCAGGAGCAATGACATTCCAGGCAAATGGATAGTTTTCTTTCTACACTGAAATTTGTTTCTAAACATAATGTTGAAGGTAAAATTAACCGAACTTGGGAGGCAATCACTCTTTTGGAAAATCCTTACATGGACATTTACTAAATATCATAATGATACACTGTCACATTAGTTTCTCATATGTTAGAAATATATTAGAAATATATGAGAAACTAATGTGACAATTATACTACTCTACACAAATGTAATCAAGGAAAAGAGGAATGTAGGCTTTATATTTGTAAATAAAAAATAAATTTCGTCAACCTCTGAGTTTGGTTTTCAAAGGAGTTGGCTTTTCTCTTTACTGCTAGTTGAGTCTTGCTTTTGTAAGTTGTATTGCTTGTGCCTGAACCAATAAAAGTTTTACAGTGAATTGCTGTTATTGTTTTATAAAAGGCAGCATTTTTCTTTTTTCCCTTTTTCCATTATTTGTGAATCCTCTATTAGGAGTTTGCAGCAATCAAGAGACCTGCCAGAAAGCCGTCGGAGCTGTATGCTCTCAGCTGCGAGCTTCACACCTAAATCTCCTCATACATTTCATCATATGCCCAGAATGTATCTAAGGGTCATTCTTCAGTTACTCCTATGTTGTGGAGCTAAGCGATATTTAAGAGCATTATTTTATTATATTTGAAACAGAACAAAACAAAATACCACATATTTGGGTATTTTACTCAAAAATGTTGGCAAGCTAACATGAAACTTCAAAATGTGTAGAGGAAATACTGTTTTCTTCTTTTCCTTCCTACTAAGTAGGCTAAAAATTGTAAGTTGTTGTTGATCTTTAAACAGAATTTTAAGCAGATATTTGGTTTACATGTTAAAAACATTCAAATGATTCAGCTAATCCTTGTTCATATTCAAAGACAGTATCCTATTGCAAAGAGTAAGAGCTTAATTTGTTAAATTCTCCTGTCCCACAGCCTGCCAAACCATGCGCTAAAGACCAGACTTGCCTAAACCCGTAGAAAGTGAGAAGATTGCACCGGGCTGTACGGGGCCGGGGGAGTAACTTGCTTCTTTTCTGCTTGGATATGGAGAGAGGGACAGGTCACGCACAGCTTTCTTGCCTTTCTTCCCCGTTCACCTGGGACAAGGGCTTTTACCTCAGACTAAAACTTCAGAGCAAAGCTCTGGGTAGACTTAGCTCCTGAGAAGTATGTGTGAGGTATTAGCACTCCCTGACCTATCTGGGGAACACAGCCTTCTTACCCAGTGTGAAAAACATAGTACTTGATAACAAAGTACTAGATAACAGAGTACTAGATAACACCCGATAGGCTATTGAATAAATATTTTCCGCATTTTCAGTTTCCCAAGTTAATTTACCTTCCATAGAAAAAGTAAGGTAAAATTATCTGTAAAGCGTGTAAATTTGGGTCTCTAAATCCTTGAATATTGTCAAGATACAATAAGGGAGTCATAATCATGACTTATTCTCTCTGTCTTTTATGCCCACTTGCTTAGTCAGTTGTGATTAAACCTTAATCAACCTGGAACACGGTTATTGTAAATATCACAGCTAAATATACTAAACACTGATGAAGCATGAAACGCTGTATGATTTTTATAAAAAAGGCAAGGTGTAACTCATCTTTTCCTTTCTCTTAAGCAAATGACCTGAATACCACGCTGCACCTACCCTAAGATAAAATCCGAAACATGTCATTCTACTTGTCCATCTTCTCTATCAAGTCATCGTATTATATTCTTTGAATATAATATTTTGAATCCTGGTTTTTTTTTCAAACTAGGTCAGAGCATATCTTGGGGTATTTTATATTTGTGATGCCAATAAAAATGTTGAATTCGGTTTTTTAAAAAATCATCTGGGTAAGTATTATAAGCGAAACAACTGGGACTTGTCTGAAAATTTTCTTTATAAGCATTATTTAAAGACTTATTTCAAGTTGGAAAAGCAATTAATACTTAAAAATGATGTCTTCTGCTAATTGCTTGGAAGATTTACAGGTTTCTGATTTTCCAAGCAATATGGTGTTTATAATAAAACTCCCACAAGTCTAGCAGAGTAGCAAATTTTCCTAAATAGAAGTATTTTTCCCTAATATTTTTCTTCTAATGATAATAGTTTCCACGGCTTCTTTGCAACATTCTGGAGTGGAATATGAGCAGCGTAAGGCAAAATTGTGATTATTGAGGAAAAAGGATATTACAAGGGAATGCATTGGAACTGATATTGGATTTATTTCCAGATTCTCAGTTCTGTAGAAGGACTCTCTGTGTAAATGTGCTCATGGAGTGTTAGATCTTATTATTTTTTGTTTAGTTTCTTCCAAAATGAAGATAAGTGCTCTTGGGGAAAAAGAGGTCAGTCACTTTTGAATATAATCACGAGTTAATAGAACAGAATGAAATCTATATTTCATAATGCTCTGAAGTTAAAGCCAAAAGCTGCCTCTACCATAAAATTGTGTTGAAATGTTTTTTATGAAGGCTTGATCAGAAAATTATTAATTTGATCAAGATAGTTTTTAGTGATTCTTATATGTTTATAATTATTTGAGTCCAATTATTTTAAATGTGTGGAGAAATTTTGCCTCTCCTTTTTCTTTTATTTCTTGAAAAAAAAGCATAAGCTGCTCTGTAACACAGGGAGATCAACTCAATGATTGGTGATGATTTAGAGGGGTGGGATAGGGAGGGTGGGAAGGAGTCACGGGAGGGAGGGGATATGGGGATATATGTATAAATACAGCTGATTCACTTTGCTGTAGAGCAAAAACTGGCACAACAATGTAAAGCAATTATACTCCAATAAAAAGCTAAAAAAAAAAAGAGAGAGAGAGAAAGACAAAAAAAAGCACAAAAATTAGAAAAGAAAATTAAAGGAAACTTCGAGTGTATCCTCTAAGGATAAGCTTTTGGGAACACAAAATATGATGTTTCTGGAATAGAGCATATATAATTTGCATTTCTCTGGGACCAAAGAACTAGATATATATATCACTAGAGTAAGGAGTTATGGTCTGAATTAACCTTCTTTATAAAGACAGCTTTAGTGTGAACTTCAATACTAACTTAAACTTCAAAATTTTAATATCTAAAGAGTATCATGGTTACACATCAATGCAAATCAAAACTATAATGAAGTATCACCTCAAACTGGTCAGAATGGCCATCATCAAAAATCTACAAGCAATAAATGCTGGAGATGCTGTGGAGAAAAGAGAACCCTCTTATGCTGTTGGTGGGAATGTAAATTGATACAGCTACTATGGAGAACTGTATGGAGGTTCCTTAAAAAACTAAAAATAGAATTACCATATGACCCAGCAATCCCACTACTGGGCATATACCCAAAGAAAACCATAATTTAAAAAGACACATGCACCCCAATGTTCATTGCAGCACTATTTACAAAAGCTAAGTCATGAAAGCAACATAAATGTCCATCGACAGACGAAAGGATAAAGATGTGGTACACATATACAATGGAATATTACTCAGCCATAAAAAGGAACAAAATTGGGTCATTTGCAGAGACATGGATGGACCAAGAGACTGTCATACAGAGTGAAGTAAGTCAGAAAGAGAAAAGAAAATAGTGCATATTAACCCATATATGTGGAATCTAGA
This sequence comes from Hippopotamus amphibius kiboko, assembly GCF_030028045.1. Taxonomy (NCBI): domain Eukaryota; kingdom Metazoa; phylum Chordata; class Mammalia; order Artiodactyla; family Hippopotamidae; genus Hippopotamus; species Hippopotamus amphibius. Next base: position 82,033,763 of record NC_080187.1, on the reverse strand, counting down.
AAAATGGTACAGATGAAACTGTTTGCAAGGCAGAAATAGAGACACAGAAGTAGAGAACAAATGTATGGACACCAAGGGGGCAAAGGTGTGGGTGGGATGAATTGGGAGATTGGGATTGACATATATACACTAATATATGTAAAACAGATAACTAATAAGAACCTGCTGTTTAGCACAGGGAACTCCACTTTGCTGTACAGTAGAAACTAACACAACATTGTAAAACAGCTATACTCCAATTAAAAAAAAGTGCATGTTTGTTTTATGTATATACATACATTTTAAATGCATGCTGCTGTTTTTCCTGTTCACGTGTTTTCTAATCTTGATATCGGTCTTGGATTTTTCCAACTTTTATAAGAACGTAAAAAAGAACCATTTTATTTTATCTAGTAAATACAGAAGAAGCTATATCCTATGGTGGTATGGGGCGCTGAAGATTTCTTTATAACCAGTACAACTTCCCAGTGAGGTTTTGGACTTTCCTGTAGATGTTTATCTGATAGGCACAAAGGCCACAAAATATCCAGGCTCACCTGGGTCCTGGACATCTGAAAGTCCACCCCAGGAATCCTGACAGCATCCAGAGGATAGTGTGCTCCTTTAGATGGTTACCGTTTTCTTTCCTGGGAAACTAGTCAAGGCAGACGATTCTCCCTGGAGTACTCTGCAACTGGAAAACCAATTCCAGCCCTGAAAGTAATGGTCTTCAAACTTCCTGTTTGTGTACACCCTCAAGGAATTTGAAAATCAATATAACTCCTTGCAAAGCTTTAAGGAGATATCTAAAATTTGTCCAAAATGCAAATAATTACAAATTAAATAATTTCCAACTTATTTTACATATCAACTTAAAAAAAATAAAATTGTTACACAATTTTAAACTGCATCCTAGGGAATATGATACCAGAGTGATTTAATCCCCTATTATCATCTGTCTAAAAGAACAGCAGTTCAAAAATAAGCTCTTATTTAACAATTGGAAATTTAAATTTTTCCTTTTATTTTTTGAACTTGTTTTTCCATTTCCCTTCCTCATCAGGTTTTATTCTAATTTCATATAATCTTATATATATAACATAATTTTATTCTTTTTTAAATAAGAAAGTAATATTTTTATTTCCTTATTATGCTTAGTGTACTTGTCCCTGAAAGTGTGTAAATCCAAAACAGAGTGTGAGTAAATCAGGAGAGAAAGTTTTTCCCTAGCAGTGATGACATTAGGAAGGTGGTAAAGACACAGGTGTAATGAGGCCAAGGCAGGGGCCAGCTCGTTTCTCCAGTTGGTCCAGGCCTTGGTCTGCCCACTGTTACATCTTCTAATAAGTACACTCTCTGGTGATGGTGATTGCTACCCCCTCACATCTTTCTGTCAGTCTTCACAGAAAAAACAATATAATTTTATTCTTGAAAGTTTCTATCAAAGACTATTATACTTCTTCACAGCAAAAATATGTTAAATTTACTTTTAAAATTTAAGTTCTAAATGTTAAAAAGTCTCCTGAGTAATATTACAATTATTAGTAATAAACAGTTGAGCAAAAGACTATATTATTGAGTTGTGTTTAATATAATTGTGTTACAATATTGATAAATATATATATAATTAAAAGTAATAAAAAGTAATAATTTAAATATACCTCTTTTGCATGTGTATCTCTAAGTGAGATGGATGAGCCAGCATTTTTCCCCATAGATCTGAATATGAATATTACTTACTACTAGAATGAGTTAGAGTTTAGTATTAATTCTATTGTTGTCTATTTTTTTTTAATTTTTAATTTTTTATTTCTGTTTACTATGTTTTACTTATTTATTTATACATATATTTAAAATTTTTGGCCACATCATGTGGCATGTGGAATCTTAGTTCTCTGACCAGAGATGGAACCCACACCCCCTGTATTGGAAGGCAGACTCCTTTTTTTTTTCTTTAAGAACTTTTATTGAGATACAATTGACATACAATAAACTGCATATATTTAAAGTGTACAATTTGATATTTTTTTCTTATTAGTAATGTATATATGGCAATCCCAATCTCCCAGTTCATCCCACCTCAACCCCTCCTGCTTTCCCCACTTGGTGTCCATATGTTTGTTCTCTACATCTGTGTCTCTATTTCTGCCTTGTAAACAGGTTGATTTGTACCATTTTTCTATATTCCACATATATGTGTTAATATACGATATTTGTTTTTCTCTTTTTGACTCACTTAACTCTGTATGACAGTCTCTAGGTCCATCCATGTTTCTACAAATGTCCCAATTTCATTCCATTTTTATGGCTGAGTACTATTCCATTGTATATATGTATCACATCTTCTGGAAGGCAGACTCAACCACTGGACCACCAGGAAGTCTCCTTTGTCATTTTAATTGAGGTTAGTACTAACATCCTTATTTGTAGATGGGGATAGGAGGACTTTTATTATAGTCCTTTGGACTTTTAAACAGCTTTTATGTCAAAATTCATATGTTGGTATATGTTACAAAATTATTTTTAAAAATCTATCAGCTGAAAATATATTTAACTGTCCTTCATTTTTGTAGAAAACAAAGAATTAGAGACTGTGATTTGCTACCCAGACATGAAGTCCTTTTCACCCTTTTACTCTTACACCAGCACAGTCAGTATTTTCAGGTATCCCTGTGTTTGGTATCATTGCTAAAATGCTTTCACTCTAGGGCAATGCAATGGATGAAAAATAGGGCTTTCTTTTGTAAGGTTGCCAAAAGTGCAATAATAAATACAGATCCACAGACTCTTTCTTAGGGAAGAATTCACAGGAAAGTTGTGGTTCTGAAAATATCCTTAGTGCTGTGTCCTTGGAAGTCTCTGCAAACCCCTATATGAGTACTCTTTTTGAGGACCACTATCTTGAAGCATCTGTGGTCCCTTGGTGGCCTGAGTTTTTAATGGACAAATTAATAGTAAGATGGGCTGTTTTCATGGCTCTGTTACTGATGACTTTTCTATCATATATTAGTTACTGATTCTTACAGTCCTGCTTTGAGGTAACTAACATAATGAGTTAGTGTAATATAGCAGGAAAAGACTGGATTTAAGAGTCCACAAGCATGGTTTCATCTGTTACCTCTGCTCCTAACTGGCTGTGTGACTCTAGAAAACATCGCCTTAATACTCTGGGCCTCAGCTTTCTCATTTGAAAGCTGGACTAGAACAGTGTTTTCCAAAGCTAAATGGCATAATTTTAGGTGGTATATGTATAAAATTTCTTTATTTGTTATACATTTCTTTTGTTTATAAGGAAAATCAGCATACTAATCAGCATACTAAATCCATAATTCTTGACTACAGTTGTAAAAAATGCATGTAAAAGGGGGAATATTTAAGGTTTTAAAAAATATAATCTGTTTTTTAAAAATTAAGTAACTAGATATGTAAAATCCAGGAACGTGGTATGGGAATTAAGTTTGAGAAAGAGTAGTCACGATTACTATAATTCCATCAAATTCCAACATTGTACGATTCTATGAAAAAGAACTGGAAGAAAATAAAAAGGAAGGAAGGAAACATGGGAGAAGACAGGGAGGGAGAGAGGAAGAACTTTAAGAAGGATATATATTTCTCAGTAGGTTTATAAAGTGCCATAGGCTTGGATGGCAAATATCAACCCCATCAAAAACTCCAAAAAGCAAGTTCAGGCAAATTATTCAGTTAAGCATTCATAGACAGATGTTTTAAAGGCAGAATAACAATTATGCAAGTCGGGCTTTCTCAATCCGCTGAGCATGAGCTAAACTCTTCGCCATGTCTACCCAGCCAAGTGATGTGGTAATTTGATGTAATTACCTGGGCAAGGCAGGAAAATAAAACTTACCGCAAAACTCGGGGGACTGAGTTACATACATACATCACCTATCTTTACTGATGAAATTATCCAGGTAATCTATTCACCTCCTTGCACAATGTCTGTGTTGCCACAGCCAATTCCAATGCTGGAATTTTAATTAAGACAGTTTACTGACAATAAATGCCCTTCAAATAAGTGTGGGGTTTTCCAGATTAGTAAAGAAATTCAACTTTTTAAAAGTTAATCATTACTCAGAGATAAAGAATAGATTGAATACTCTGTATTAATGTGAGCAAGTTTCTAAGCCTTGTACATTGTGGGTTTAATGCGTAAATACATCCAGCTAGTGATATTATTTTTCGCTTCATTTTTTTATGTTATTATGGTCAGTTTCCTTGAATTCTTGTAAGTAAGGCATTAAGAGTAAAACTACCTTTGTTCTTCCTTTCTGTGTCCTAATCTTTCTTTTAGAATCAATAAAATGAAAATTGTTCAGCGAAATAAAAATCTTTAACTCACACATGCACACACAGGTACACATAAACCCATCACAGTTTCTTTTAGAAATGTCATAGTTAATACACATTAGAGATGGACCAATAGAAGAAGTATGTAAAAAATGAATCTTGGTTATGTCTTCAGCTAATGCCTTGCTTGTCTTGTCCTATATTTTAACAAAGAAAGAGAGGTCACCCTATATGGTATAGCTTTCAGTGTCTCTTTGATCTCAAGTGCCTTTTCTCTAAATAACCACAGTAACTTTATATTTGTGGCTTTACAAAGCACATTCCATTTTCTCTATTTAATACAACAAACTTATGTGATAGTGACACCTAAAGAAAAACTAGTCAATTTCTCTGAGCATTTCCTTTTGCTAGGAAAGTTCAGGATATTGACAACAATACTAATAATAGCTGCCATTTATTGAAAATATTACTACTAGCAAGTTTTATGTGTAAAAAATTTTTATCATTCCTTGCAACATTGTAAAGAGATATTTTATTTTATAGATCAGTAAGCAATGCTCTAAGAGTAAAGTGCCCAGAGGCATACAGATAGTAGTGGCAGAATTGGGATTTGAACCTCAATCAATCTTTTTCTGAAGCCAGAAAAACTTTCTTCTACTCCACACCACCCCCTTATTACTAATGATTATTGCTTAATGTTTGTTGAATGAAACCTAATTCTCATATATGCTCTTTACAGATGCGCTTTGATAGCAGATGTCAGTTCAAATCCCTTAGGCAGCTAGGATCAAGTAGAAAAAGGTTGGAAAATTTCCAATTGACTATGAGTAATAATGAGGCAATCTGGGTAGTATATAAACCCATTCACACCAACTCTTCTCCAAATCCCCCAGAGCATTTTTACTTAGCAGGGTAGGCCAGAGAAGGCTAACTGGCTTCCTGAAAGGAAAGGTGGGGGAAGAGGAGCTTTGCTCTAACATGAGCAGGTCATTCTATCACCAATATAAGCCTGGAAGGGTCCGGTTTTAATAAGTGTCAGTCCTGACACCAACCCAACATTGATTGAGCCATACCACTATGGTAGCTCTCTGTTCCCCTAAATACCCTGGAAGGAGGGGAAGCTGACAATGTGAACACTCAAAGGTGAAATATCTAAGGATAATGCTTCTTCAACACATGCAGGTTGTCATACTCATTATTGATGTAAGAAATCATGTGCTATAGGCATTCTGAGTGCTGGTCTGTTAAATTTATGTGCAAATTACCAAAGACTATGCTAAAATATAACAGCAGTAAGCCCACATTCAGACACTGGAACAAAGGAATGGGCTTATTGCCAAGAGGGAGTGAGATAATGCTTACAAATCACACTGGGAAACACTTTCTCCATATTGCTCCATATTAATCTGTAACATCCCTTTGTAGCAGAGTATGGCATGTTTTATTCTTCCCTTTTTCCAAGTTAGGAAACAGTTTCAGGGAATAAAAAAAATTTATTGAATACTAATGTGTCCCAAGCTCTGCGTTTAGGAAATGGCTCACATTATCTTATTTAACCTTGTCACAAGCTTTAGAGGAAAATTTCATTGTTACTCTATTACTTAAGGAAATTAAAGGTAGAGAAGTAAATCACCAACAGTTATGTGACTGGTATGTATTCCGTTGAGATTCTAGCACAGGCCTGTCTGACTTCAAAATTCCTTTAGGACTCCAATGTACCACTGTGCTACATTTATTTGATAAGAATTTAAGGGATTTGCCCAGAGTTCCCAACCTCAAACCCATCTCTGTTGATTCCAAAGTTCTTTATTTTTCCATAACCACAATCTCCTCAATACTGAATCTGGTAATGGATTTCATTAAAGGAAGAGTAGATTATTCCTCTCTAAGAATCTCTTAAGTGAGGATATTTATTCTGTGATGGCTTGCATCCAGATAAGAGGCATATCCAAGAGGGATAAATCTTTTCTGACCATCTACCATCTGCCCCACACTGTGATAAACACTGCTGAGTTCACCAAAATGAAACTGATGGCTTCTGGAATTTCTAGCAGCAACATGTTTTTCTAAAACCAATGAAAATAGGTACTTGTACCGTTCTAGGTTACATGTTTACTGTAAACAGGAGTAAGGAAATAAAACGATTCCATTTCCCTTTGTACTGTTTGAGGAACAGAGGTGAAAGCCCAGCTTCTTGTCTTTGAATCATATACCTTGGACCATAGGTCAGGCAAACTGGTGGTCACTTTCAGGTCCCAGCCTGTGGAGCAACCCACCACAGGAGGCCTCGTCTTTCCGGGAGGTGAGGTGCCAGGTTCCACAAACCTGGACTTGCTGGGGGAGGGCCTCTTCAGCCAAGAACAGTGCACCCAGCATGGGGTAGAGGGAGGTGGAAGCAAGCTCAGGGCTGGCAAGTAGGCAGAGTGAGTCACCCTTTTGATGTGGAGTGGTTATTCCAAATACAGCGAAGGTGAGCAAGCATTTCCTTCCCCTGACTACTCTGACTACTGTGCAACAGTCTCTTTGTTTAGGCAACTGAGTCACAGGACAGGAAGGCTTTAGAACTGAGGGAGAGGACATTGCTAGTATACAGTATAATACAAATTTTACTGAGATGAATTTGGTCTTAGCCTGGTAAAATTTCAGTCTGCTGTATAAGGTACTTATCTCTTTATTTCTAAAATCCTTCCCCCACTGCTCCCTATTGTTAGTGGGGATGCCAATTGAGAGCTGTCCATATTTAGCAAGATCCTTCAGCGGCATTAGCCATTTAAAGGAATCAACTAATTTTAGTAAAAAGATTTATGTGTGCATTTGTGTGATTGTCTTACTTATAGAATGAAAATGCCATGAAGAAAAGATTATTAAACCCATTAGTGGTTCTGGGAATGCCTGGTTCTTTCATAAGAACAGAAGGTCCAAATGCTGGGTCATATTGGGTCCATCTGGCCCAGTCTGAATGGATCTAGTTTGACTGCAGAAAACAGATGGAAAGCACTGCTATTCCCACTGGCTTCAACTTGGGCCTGATTGTTGATATTTCAGCATCTTCCTGCTGCCTTTCTGTGCTATTCCTGGAAGCAGAGCATAGAAGCCTGAAGACTACATTTCCTAGACCTCATGTCAGTTCTGGTTTACGATCCTCCAATAAGAGACACTTGCATGAGATTTGGAAGCTAAAAGAGAAGGCACCATTATTGCTTTGGCAGTAGCAAGATGCAGAGAGTCTTTGGCAGACAGGGACCTGAGGTTTTGCCAGTGACTTCTGAGGGCCCTCCTGCAAATCACCCACTGTGGCACTGCAGGCAGCTGAGATAGCCAATGGAGGTTCTTTGCAACTCCTGCACTTCCTGATTTCCTGACTTTTAATGATAGTTTCTCTGATCTTTCTTGCCTTCCAATGTTTTGTAATTCCCTAAATTAAATTCCTTTTTGATTGAAATAGCTAGAGATTGCTGTTTTCTTGACCAAACTCTGCCTAGTACCTACTTCAAAAAGGCAAAGAATGCATCCAATTTGCTTTCCACAACTTATTAAGGATCTATTTCCATATATCTATTTATCTTTTTCAAGTTTTTTTTTATATTTTCATTGCATACTCCTTGTGGCAATGAACTACAAAAAGTACTACCCAGGCATAAAGTGTATTTCATTTATTTGCTTCTATTAAAAATATTCCATGCTCCAGGGCATCTCTGGTATAATATTAATTGAATATACAGTCATCTGCCTTATGTCTTTTATTTCATATTTAGATTGAAGTATTTTGGTTGTTTAGGTTGTTAGATCAGAGAATATCATTTTTTAACCTGAATTTCATTTTTTAAATTTAGTTGTCCTTGTCTGAATCTTTTCTGAACAAAAAGTAGAAGGAGAGAAAGACAGAACTGAGCTGAGTTCTTAACTATAGCATCTAAGACTTTGAGAGAAAATATCGCTGTGAATTAACTTCCTTCCTTCACAAAGATCAGTCTTAATCTTTGTTCCCTCCTGACTCTTTTACATTTATTTTATTTTCATTTCCCAACCTGCAAAAGAACTATGCTTATTTTAGATACTACTTATTTGAAGCTCAGTACTGTAGGTGTAAGAGATTTATTCTGAGTAGCTTAAACTCTGAATTTTGTCATTGTTTGATACGCATCTAATCAAAATGGAGTGAATAAAATAATGTTTTTGACATTGTTGGATATGCTTTCCTTTTACATGAAAGACACTATACTGACAGAAGTGCTCTGTGAAGATTGTGGATTATATTGTTTGATTATTTGACTTTCTTAGAAAGTTAAGAGTTTAGGTGTTCACTGCCCAAACTCTATCATGTCTCCTTCCTTTGGGTTGTACCATGAGACTTTTAGGATAAATCAGTAGTCACAAATTGGAAGCCCAGACCACAGACCAAAGATGGTCTGCAGATTCAGTTGTTCATTCATTAACTCATTCAGAAAACATTTATCAAGTTTCTACCATGTGCCAGATTCTGTTCTAGGCACTGGGAATATAGCCATGAGCAAAATAAACCAAAATCTCTGCCTTTAAGAAGTTCACATTCCATTGTAGGAAGAAACAGGAAAAAAAAGTCAAATAAATAAAATATATACGTTAGATGGTGGTAAGTGATTTCTAGCAAAATCAAGCAGGAAAGAGGCACAGGGAGTGTGGGGAAAAGATGTGATTTTGAATAGGGTGATCAGGAAAGGTCTCACTGAGGAGGGGACATTTAAGGCAAGACTTGAAGGAAGTGAAGGGTGAGCTGTATGGCTCTTTAGGGAAATGACCTTCCAGGTGAGTAAAGTGCCAGTGCAAAGGCCTTGAAACAAAAGAGTGCATTGCAGCCGGACAGACTGAGTGAATGAGAGCGTGAGAGACAAGAAAGCTGTAGGAAGGTGATGTAGAGGTAATGAGGGCCTGCTGGTAGCCATGGTGAAGACACGGTAGGTAGATGTATTCTGTTAGTTAGCCCATTGGTTAAAAAAATTAGTTAGCTTCTAACTATTTAAAAGGATGTTTTATATAAACATTTTTATTTCTAATACCCCTAGAAAAAAATATAAGATTTAGCAGCCCTAGATATTCTTTACCACACTGTGACCAAAATGCTGAGCAGCAGCTGCCCCTTTGATATGGTTCCAGGGCTCTCCAGTGACCTTTATTCCCCTATTTTCTCACACTTGGCCTGCTCCACTATGACCTGAATGGGTTTTTGTTTGTACCTCTACAAACGAAGAGTTGATTTGGTAGCTAATTTACTGAAGCACATGGAATGCCCTTTGAGCTGCCTTGGTCTCTTTCTAGCCAATGTCTGTATGGAATGACTCTGGGCCTTGGGGGTTCCTGTCCTGGCTGAGCACCCATGTTGCTCTCTAAACGACCACAAACCACGTGTATAAATGTGCAGCAAGAATGACTATCTCAGCACAAGTATAGCTAACATCCAGGTACCTGCCAACTGTATACTCAGGAAGACATGTGGCCGTGGATCAGCATGTTAGAAACTGTGGTTCTGGTTTTACTTTGGGCATTAAGAACTACCTTTGAATTTTTTATTTTTTTATTTTAAGTATTAGTGACCTACAACACTCTGCTAGTTCCAGGTCCACAACATAGGGATTCAATATTTCTATACATTACAAAATGATCACCAAGATAAGTCTTGTCACCACACAAAGTTATTGCAATATTATTAACTATATTCCCCATGCTGTACATTTCATTCTCATGACTCATTTATTTTGTACCTAGAAGGTTGTCCTCAATCTCCCTCAACTATTTCACTCATGGCCCCAAACACCTCCTCTCTGGCAACCACCTGTGTGTTCCCTATATCTATGAGCCTTTTTCTGTTTTGCTATATTTGTTCATTTGTTTTGTTTTTTAGATTCCATATAAGAGTGAAATCATATGGTATTTTGTCTTTCTCCGTCTGACTTAGTTCAATTAGCATAATATCCTCTAGGTCCATCCATGTTGTCACAACATTTCATTCTTTTTTATGATTAATATTCCATTGTATAAATCTTCTTTATCCATTCATCTGTCGATAGACACCTAGGTTGCTTCCATATCCTGGCTATGTAAATAATGTTGCTATGAATAGTGAAGTGCATATATGTTTTCCAATTAGTGTTTTCATTTTCTTTGGATAAATACCTGGAAGTCAAATTGCTGGATCATATGGTAGTTCTACTTTAATTTTTTGAGAAACCACCATACTGCTTTCCATAGTGGGTGCATCAATTTACAGCTCCACCGAGAGTGCACAAGGGTTCCCTTTTCTCCACATCCTTGCCAACACTTATTTGTTGTCTTTTTGATAACTGCCATTCTGACAAGTGTGAGCTGATACCTCATTGTGGTTTTGATTTGCATTTTTCTGATGATTCATGATGCAGAATATATTTTCATATATCTATTGGCTATTTGTATATCTTCTTTGGAAAATTGTTTGTTTTTATGTCCAGAGTCCTACTTTTTTTGACAGATAACATTGAGGAATAGAGTAGAGCTGTGTTTCTGTGTGCATTTGTATGGTGGAGATGAGCAAGAAGAGAAGGGAGAAAGGATATTGTCCATTGTGAAATCAAAATGAAGAATGCTGGCTCTTTAAATTTGTGGTATGCTTGCCCTCTGCTAATTACCAATACCCAGGACTGTTTGGGAAATCTACAAGGCTTAAAAATTATCAAATACCCTCTATATGGATGGTTTTCTCTTCATTTACCCATGAGCTGATGACTCAGAAGCTATTATATTTTTATCTTCCTAATTCTGCTAGCCAAAGTTAGCGCTGAGTCAGCCAAATGCTTCCAAAATGAGTTACAGAACATACACTTATTCATGAGAAATGCCATTGTATACAGCAGACATGTTCTGGGGTAGTACCAACTTGTGCCTGGGACATCTAGGTATTTAGTGTTTTTTTTTTTAATTAAAAGAACATGAGTAAGAATGATTTTTAGATTTTTATAGCTAACCTGTGCCTTAATAAGTCTTCACTAAAGAATGGTCATTCAAATGACAGTTTAGAAAGTTGAAGTTAAATACTTCATAGTAAATCTAACCTCAAAACATTTTAAGGTGAAAAAGAGACGTGGCTGTTTAGTTCCTTTCTTTAAAATGATTCAGGAATATAACTGAATCAGTGCTATAGGTTCAGTTCTGATACTTCTCTCCGTAAGCAAAGGAAATGCTTATAAGAGCAAGAACTTCACCTTAAAGTAGGCCTAACGGGAGTCTGTAGCTTGCTTAGGAAGGGTTCTGACAACAAGTAAACAGAAAGAGCCTCCACAGTGTGAAACGCTAGAATGACAGACTCTCATTGGGTCATGGGTAGAAGTAAATGTAACTGCAGCTATGACTGCAGTGAAAGTAAGGTAGAGAACTAAATATTTAGTGAATTTACACACTGTAAATTGTTCATTTAAAAAGTGCAGGACATATTTGTTAAAATTCAGTATTCACTATGTTGATGTCCTGGGTTGGATTTCATGGAAAATAGGCTCAGAGACAAAGATTTTTGTGCTGGAAGTTTACTGGAGATATCCTTGGGAGTAACACCTGTAAAAGTAAAGGGAAGCAGGATTGGGAAGAGGAAGAAGTTTATCTTTGATTCAGTAGCAACAAAGGCCACAGCTGGTCCTGTGGGGAGCTCTGGGAGTTGTCCTAAGTTGAGGGAAGCAGTCCTCTTGGCCAAAGGTATTTCTGAAGAAGGGACTCATCTGCAAGTTTTCATAAGCCAACATGACAGCCGGGGCAAGGAATACCTCAGTCATGGAAAGGGAATGTGGGTGGTTCACTTCAGCACTTGCTACAGTTAATGTAGTTTCTTCCCTCAAAGACAGGAGAAGCCATGGCATTGGAAATGGTGAATGACACACAGACTTCCCTGACTTAACACTGCACAGGGAGTATCACAGGAAGAAGTATGGTACAGTGTGTCATTTGGATGCAGCAAACCTAGAATCAAATTGCACTGAGCAATGTATTAGCTGAGAGCAGGGTCAGCTACAAATTTACAGGACCTGGTACAAAATATAAGTGCAGAATCCCTATTCAAAAGGCAGAAAAATATGCCATTAAAGCTACTAAAATATAAAGTTTTTTTTTTTCCTTTGGCAGTCTCTCTTTCAACTTACGGTGTTTCTATTTGCTATTTAATGTTGTTCTAAGTAGAGAAAAATTTAAATGGAAAGCATTAGCATATTTATCTTGATATTAAGCAATACCAACTTAAAGTGCAAATACAATAGCGTTTATTTTGTATGTGCCTGTGTATTTCATTATTACCAGAACAGTGAAAATGTTAACAGAACAGTTACACAAAACAAAGTCAGCTGTTTTATTTCATTTCTTGATACACTCACATTCTACCAACACTCTCTCCTTTCAACTTACTGATAAGTAAGGAAGGACTTAAAAGAAAAAGAACTATGGATTTCCCTATCTTTCCCTTCTCTCCTGTGTCTTAATTCTCAGCATAAGTGGTTGGATAGTACAGAGAAATAGCATGAGTGTGGAAAGATATGGTACGATTCCTTGGTTGTTTGTGTTTCTTATAACACCATTTTCTTTTTCCTTATATTCAGAAAAAAAATTCTCATTTGAAAAGAAAGTTTACTCGATCATAGATATAACATGCCTACATTGTACTTGATTTGAGTCTTGCTGAACTTCTACACATCCCTCACCAGAATTCTGGGCTCCTGGAGTAGCAAGGAATAGCATACACACCACTGCATGTATTCCATCTGCTCACACATGTACTCCGTTGTCTTATCAGACTCCACTTACAGAAAACAAATTCAAAGATAAAATTTTTAAGTATTTCAAGACAGCTGATCAGAGTGTTTAAGTGTGAGAAGGGCGCTACACTACTGCAAATGTTGCATGTTCAGGAAGCTGACCCAGGCTGTGGGACTTTGTAAATCATTTAATCTCTGTGAGCCTGTTTCCTCATCTGCAAAATGGGGTAATTATGCCTAGCAAGTTAATTTAAATGATTGTTAGAGAACTAAAATTATGTAAAATTACTTTGTAAGGAGGGAAGAGAACTTACGTTTACTGAACTCCTATTATGAGTCCTACTCCAGCCATTCTAAAATACTTGCCTCAAGACAACCCTAGACATTCTCTAGCCGGTAAGCCCTTGTATATTTCTTAGTCTTAGGGGATAATTCCTGTATCTCTGAACCCTTTCACTTGGTAATACTTATTTGTCTTTAAATTCCAGTTTCGATGCCACTTGACACAATAAATGTTTATTAAGTACCTAATACATGCCAGGTACTGTGCCAGAATGGAGTTAAAGTTAGAGACCCTGGTCCACATTCCCAAGACTGGTTAATTATCTCCTTCTTGAGAACTTCCCTTTATTATAGCATATGTCACATGATACTATATTGCCTGTTTGTATGTCTGCATCTCCCCTAGACTGTCTCTTTGATTTACTAAAGATATTCCAGTGTATGCCACTGGCACATAGTAGATATTCAATAAATACTGTTGACAGACTAAGTGAATACTAGCTATTATTGGAAAGCAAAGTGAAGAAGTTGAATCTGCAGTTGAAATGATGATCTGAAAGATGAGAGAAGAATAGGATGAAGAAATTAATGTGGTACTCCACAGCATCAATACTGGAATAAACAGTAATAGCAAAAATTTTTATACACAAAAGTTAACATTTACTGCACTTTTATTTAACCCAGGCACTGTGCTGTGATCTTTTTGTATGTTATCTAATTGAATATTCTCAACTGTCCTGTGAGATGGGAACTATCATTAACACCACTTTTAAAACAAGAAGGCCAAGAGTTAGAATAAATAAGTTAGCAGAGCTTTTCAGCTCTTAGGTGGTAGACTTTGGACTTAACTTCAGTTCTTTCAGCTCCAAAGTTGTTTTGTTAAGGACCTGGAGATATTAATGACAGCAAAGCAGTGATGAAAACGAAGGTAGAAGTTCACGAGACAAACTGGAAGTTAGGTTAGGGAAACAGAGGATTCGATTTTAAGATATTTCAGAGGTAGGCAGTCCATCCAGAGGATGACAAGGCCTAAAAGAGCTGGTGTGTGAAGGGACTTATAGAGAAAGGTCATTGGCAGTGGGCAACTTCAGTCACTCTCAGTGAGATGATGCGTCTAAATTATATTGAAGTCAAAATGCCATGCCTAAATTCTCTCTTTTCCAAACAAACAAATCTTCCCTGACTCTCCTATCTGGAAAATTTTTCTTCTTCCTTTGAACTCACATAATTCTGTCTGTGCCTAAATTATGAAACAGTATTCTGGATATTTGTGTATATGTCTTATTTCCCCATGCTACACATCCACTAGACTATCTACTTCATCCTTAAACTTTTCTAAAACACCTAGGATGGTATCTTGCATATACAAGATGCTCAATTTAAAAGACAGTGAATACATTGGTACTTCCTAGGTGGTGCAGTGGTGAAGAATCCGCCTGCCAATGCAGGGGACACGGGTTCGAGCTCTGCCCTGGGAAGATTCCACATGCCCCGGAGCAACTAAGCCTGTGCACCACAACTATTGAGCCTGTGCTCTGGAGCCTGTGAGCCACAACTACTGAGCCCATGTGCCTAGGGCCCATGCTCCACAACAAGAGAAGCCACTACAGTGAGGAGCCTGCATACCACAATGAAGGGTGGCCCCCGCTCGCAGCAACTGGAGAAAGCCCATGTGCAGCAGCGAAGACCCAATGCAGCCAATAAATAAATTTTAAAAAATTAAAAAAATAAAATAAAATAAAAAGATAGTGAATACATTAATTAATATAGTAAAAATAAATCCTAAACATTTTTGGAGTTTCAGATGAGAAGTGGCTTTAAGATTTTTATTCTGTCAAAATGCAATATTTTGAATGCTGTTTATGTTCCTTGAAACTTTGAGACCCTTTTGAAAAGAATATAAAATTATACTGATTTTTAAATAATATTAATGCATTTCTCAACTCAATTTCGACACCGATTACGTTAGATCTAGCTAAGTTGATAGCATTGCCAATTTTTTTTGTATAAGACAACAATACAAAATCATAATTTTTTCCATTCAAATGTACCTACCAGTAATCATGGCTATATGATTAATTTATATTGAATTAACAGTCCCAAGAATTGAAAGAGTCTACTGACACTGAAAACTATTAAAGCAAAGAAACTAAATATACTAATTAAGTCCCAATTTTAATTGGTATTTGATTTATTGAGGGGAAATGAAGATGAATTTTTGATAGATTTCAGTTTATTCCACATTAAAAAGGAAAGTGAAACTAAACTTTCAACTTCCATAAAAATTAATTTTCTTCTAAGGAGGAAATCTCTGGTTTGTGTTGCGATGAAATTATATTTGACTGTTGAATCATTGTTGTCTTGTAATCTTGAACACGTTTCTACTGAGTTTAGGAAAGGCTATTTGAGTTCAGTAGAACACCTGTGAATGCAGCTGAATTTTAAATACTGGCTGTATCTGAGCATATTTTAAATGATGTGCTTCATTACTCAGTTAAAATCCTTAGTCATCAGCAACTTAGAAATTAGAATAAGTTGTTGAATCAGAACCTAGGTTACAGTGCAAAGTCAAATTCATTTATTTAGTGAGTAGAAATGTGAGTGTTCCAACATGCTATACAGAATCATGTCAGTTAGCAATGATTTTGTTGGCTAATTTGGCAATTCAAATCTTCATTTCCAAGCATGGCAGCTGTGTTAGTCTGCTTGGACTTCCATAACAAATTCCATAGACTGCGAAACTTATTGTCTCACAGTTCTAGAGGCTGAGAGGTCCAAGATCAAGGTGCCAGCCAATTCAGTTTCTGGTGAGAGCTTTCTTCCTGGCTTGCAGAAGGCCACCTTCTCTCTGTGTCCTCACATGGCAGAAAGAGTGAGTTCTGGTGTCTCTTCCTCTTCTCATAGGGCACCTGCCCTCTCAGATTAGGACCCCACTCTTATGACCTCATTTAACCTTTATCACCTCGTCACAGCCCCTGTCTGCAAATATAGTCATATTGAGGTTTGGGGCTTCAACACATGAATTTATTGGGAACACATTCAGTCCATAACAGCAATTATATTAATTTATTAAATTATATATGTTTTCTACTAATTTGTCTCGCTATTGGCCTATTTAAGTTGTTCTCAAGTAAGTTACATTACACCAGTGGTTCTCAACCCTGGTTGCACTTTAGAATCATCAACTTTTAAGAAAACACCAATGCCTGGGTCCCACTTCCAGGAATTCTAATTTAAATGATTTGAGATAAAGCCTGAATGTCAGTATTTTTGCTCTTGTTGCTGCTGTTGTTGATAATGATGAGCTACCCATTTGGGGAAAAAAGTGACTTTATGCATTTTATTCAATCATTTATATCTAAAATGTATTTGAGCTACCCACTAGATTTTTAAAATTGAAGTAAAATTTACACAGAGTGAAATATACATATCAATATAATTCAGTGACTTCACATATATAGCCATGTAACTACCACTACAAACAAGATATAAAATATTTTAATCACCACCAAGAGCCCTTTTCAGTGAACCCCCTTCTCCCATAAGTAATCATAGTTCTAATTTTTTTTAACACATTAGTTTTGCTTATTCTTGAACTTCATACAAATGATATCACACATTATATATTCTTGTGTCTGCTTCTTTCATTTCAGTACTTTAGATTCATCTGTATTGTTACATTCTTGCTTGTTTTTTCATTGTTAAGTAGTAATCCATTGTATAAGCATATCATTATTAGTGTATTCATTCTCCAATCAATGGGGATTTCTGTTGTTTCCAGTTTAGGACTAACTATGAATAAGTCGCTAAAAACTTTCTTGTGTGTGCCTTTCTGTGAGCACAGATACTCATTGCTCTTGGGTATATACCAAGGAGTAGAGCTGCTAGATAATAGGGTACATGAAGGTTTAACCTTATGAGGAACTGCCAAACACTTTTCCAAAATGGTTGTATCCTTTTATAATGCATGAGGGGTCCAGTTGTTCCAAATTATTTTGTTGACTGTCATGGTTGCCCTTTAATTTTCACCATTTTAGTTGGTAAAAATCGTATCGTGGTTTTAATTTGAATTTATCTTTTCATAGCTTATTTTCTGTTCATGCATCCTTTCTTGTGCATTATCCAAGCTTTTTGCACATTCTTTTAAAGTTGAGTTTTTATCTTTTATTATCTATTTGTAGCTGGTTTTTAAAATACTCTGAATAAAAGTCCTTTGTGTTATAGACATTTTCTTCCAGTCTTGCCTTTACTTTAAATCTTCTTAATGTACTGGTTTGCAGAAAAACTTTCCAAATGCAGTCAGGATTAGAAACTACTTTCTCCTGCCAGATTTGTAGCTGTGTTCCTCTCCCTTTCTTCAGTGTCTCTAGATAAGAGTTACCATTTTTTGACAAGTTTGTTTCCTACTTCTTCATTTATTCAATGGGTTCACAACCATGCTGAATTGTGGACATTATTTTTGACTGTTTTGCCTCAATTTTGGTTTTATCAGCTAGAGTTTAAACTTGGGTAAAATATGGCATATTCTGGATAGTATACAAGATTGTAGTTCAGTGGAATGTTAAATTAATCCAAATGTGATCATTTCTTATTTTAATAATTGCTTCTGAGAAAAAATTTTGTAAAATCCATGGTCAACATTTTCTTTCAGCCAATCCCACATTTAATCACTACACAGTAGATGATACAACAAACATAACCTGGATTCCACTGTAAATTGTCTTTTAGGTGTATTATTGCAGAGCACTAATAAACTTATTCAAAAACACTTCATTTGGCTATTTTTCAGAATCTTTATAATTTTATGATGACAAAATTTCAGAGTACATAGCATTTTTAATTAGCTTCTTTATTTTTTAATATGTTAGCATGAGAACATGCTAAATTCAATGAGGTCATCAGTTTCAAATAATGAAGTCAAATTAAATTTAATGAAAGCTAATAGTTGTATCCATACTCATGAGAGAATTATTGTAGCGACACCACAATTTTCAGTGAAATAGCAGATCATCCTTAATTCTTCCTTCTTTCTCAAACCCCCAGTCCACCTATATGGACTATGTCCACACAGTCCACACCAAGCTAAGTCAATTCTCCTTTCAGGATTTCTAATTTTGACCCCAATGTTCTATTACCTCTGTCATTTTTTTCATTATCCACAATCATTTCTCACCTCAGCTTTTGCAAAAACCTTGTCACGTCACTCTAGGCTCACTCTCTTACATTCATTCTCTGAACCACTACCAGAGTGGTTCCTCAGACAAAACCTGATCAAGTCACCCCTTGTAAAAGCTCCCCAGGATCCCTCATATCCCTAAGATAAGACTCAAAACTCCTTAGCATGGCAAACGAAGCCCTGTTATAAACTAGCCCTCTAAATTTCTTGGGCCTCATCCCTTTCACTTGGTGCCACATACTTTTATGCCAAGTACACCAAATTCTCACTTTTCCTTCCCTGCTTTTTATGCTGGTACTGCTTTCTAACACCGACTTATTCCATTACACCTGGTGAGCTTACCCCATTCCAGATGCAGCACAAATATTGCCTTCT
The DNA here is from genome assembly GCF_030028045.1 of Hippopotamus amphibius kiboko. NCBI lineage: Eukaryota > Metazoa > Chordata > Mammalia > Artiodactyla > Hippopotamidae > Hippopotamus > Hippopotamus amphibius. The sequence goes on along the minus strand of NC_080187.1, from coordinate 82,014,905 downwards.
TGTTGAAAAATCCCCACTTCTTTCTTTTCAGTGTAAAATTACTATGCAGAATGATTTCCATAAAAAATTTCCCTGTGAGACATTGAAGATACAAAATTATAGGATTAGAGGTAATGGTTAAAGGAGTGTGGAGTCAGAGCTGAATTTGAAACCTGATTTCTTGGCATAAAAACTGTGTCATTTGGGGAAAGTTACTTAAGTACATTGTATCAGTTTCCTCATTTATAAAATAAAATTATATCCACCAGAAAAGGTGGTTGTGAGGATTTAATGAAATCACATATATACAAGAGTTTAACACAGTGCCTAGAACATAGTAAACTCTGAATAGATAGTAGTGATTGTCATTTTTATTATTACAGATTGATTATATTTTTATGTGGAAAAGGTTAGGTGCTGAAGATAAAGGCATACCTCTTTTAATCAGGTAAGAGGGAAATAGAAGAGAATGGCTATCAATGCACATGAATGTGGATTACAAATTAAAATCCCTACCCCATCTTCCTTACCAATACTTAGATTTGTAAATAAGAAATCAATATGTATAAGAACTCTAAAAAATCTAGAACTATCTATTACTATAAAATTGCATTAAAATGTCATCCATCTAAAATTCCATATATATAGTTGACCCTTGAAAAATACAGGCCTGAACTGCATGGGTCCTCTTATAGGTGAATTTTTTTCAGTAGTAAATACTACAGTATTACATGATCTGTGGTTGGTTGAATCCATGGATAAAGAACCACAGACATAGATAAAGAACCACAGATACAGAGGAACTGTGTATATGAATGGCTAACTCTAAGTTATACTTGGAAGATGTACCACCTTGGCTAGTTTTGAAAACCTAATGGGGCTTATGACTGGGAGAACCAGAGGGCTATGGGCAACCAAGACTGCTCCAGAAAAAAAAAAGTGGTCTCAAATGACACAATAGACCAGATAAACTTAATAGAAATCTACAGAACATTCCATCCATAAATAGGAGAATACACATTCTTTTCAAGTGCATATGAAACATTCTCCAGGATAGATCACATGCTAGACCTCAAAACAAGTGGCCTAAATAAAGTTAAGAAGATAGAAACCATATCAAGCATCTTTTCTAACCACAATGGTATGAAATTAGGAAACAATTACAGGAAAACAACTGGGGAAAAAAACATAAAAACATGGAAAATGAACAACATGCTACCAAGAAACCAGTGAGTCAATGAAGGAATCAAAGAGGAAATCAAAAAATACCTTGAGATGAATGAAAATAGCAACACAACTTTCCAAAATCTATAGGACTCAGCAAAAACAGTTGTAAGAGGGAAGTTTATAATGATACAGTCCTACATATCAAGAAACAAGAAAAATCTTAAATAAACATAACTTTCCACCCAAAGGAATTGGAAAAAGAAGAACAAAGTCCAAAGTTAGTGGAAGGAAGGAAACAATAAAGATAAGAGCGAAAATAAATGAAATATAGATCAAAAAAGCAATAGAAAAGATCAACGAAACTAAGTGTGGGTTTTTGAAAACATAAACCACACTGATAAAACTTGAGCCAGACTCATCAAGTAAAAAAGAGAGGTCTCAAATAAAAAAAATTAGAAATGAAAGAGAAGTTACAACCAACATCACAGAAATACAATCATAAGAGACAACAGTTATATGCCAACATATTGAACAATCTTGAAGAAATGGATAAATTTCTAGAAACATACAATCTTCTAAGACTGGGTCAGGAAGAAATAGAAGATCTGAATAGATCTATTACTGGTAATGAAATTGAATCAGTAAACTGATTAAAAAAAAAACTCTCAACAAACAAAAGTCCAGAACCAGACACCTTCACAGGAAAATTCTATTACTCACTTAAAGAGGAGTTAACAGCTGTCCTTCTCAAACCATTTCCAAAAACTGCAGAGGAAGGAACATTTCTGAATTCACTTCTATGAAGCCAGCACTACACTGCAACCAAAACAAGAAAAAGACATTACAAACAAGAAAAAATTTAAAGGTTAATATCCCTGATGAACATAGATGCAAAAATCCTCAATAAAACATTAGCAAGCCAAATTCAGCAATACATTAAAAACTTATATCATGATCAAGTGAGATTTATTCCACATCATATCTGCAAATCAATGTAATATACCACATTAACACAACAAAGGATAAAAATAACAGGATGATCTCAATAGATGCAGAGAAAGCATTTGATAAAATTTAACTTCTGTTCTTAATAAAAACTTGCAATGAAGTGAGTATAGAGGGAACATGATAAAGGTCATTTATGACAAACCCACAGCTAACATCACATTCAACGGTGAAAAATTGAAAGCTTTTCCTCTAAGATTAGGAACAAGACAAGGATGCCCACTCTTGCTACTTCTATTTAACATAGTACTAGATGTCCTAGCCAAGGAAATCAGATAAGAAAAAAGAAATAAGGGGAATCCAAATTGGAAGGTAAGAGGTAAAACTGCCACTATTTGCAGATTATATGATAATATACATAGAAAACCCTAAAGAATCTTCCCCAAAACTATTAGAACTAATAAATGCAGTAAAGTTGCAGGATACAAAGTTAATATACAGAAATCTGTTGCATTTCTATATACTCATAATGAACTATCAAAAAGTGAAATCAAGAAAACCACCCATTTACAATTGAATCAAAAAGAATAAGATACCTAGGAATAAATTTAACCAAAGAGGTAAAAGACACTGATGAAAGAAATTGAAGATGATCCAAAAAATGGACAGATACTTTTATTCATGGATTGCAAGAATTAATATTGTTAAAATGTTCATTCTACCCAAAGCAACTTACAGATTCGATGTAATACCTACCAAAATACCAAGGGCATTTTTCACAAATAATCCTAAAATTTGCATGGAAACACAATTGACCCCAAGTAGCCAGAACAATCTTGAGAAAGAAGAATGGAGCTAGAGGGGACTTCCTAGGTGGTGCAGTGGTTAAGAATCTGCCTGCCAATGCAGGGGACATGGGTTCAATCTCTGCTCCAGGAGGATCCCACACGCTGCAGAGCAACTAAGCCCATGCACCACAACTATTGAGCCTGTGCTCTAGAGCCCACGAGCCACAACTACTGAAACCCGTGTGCCTAGAGCCCATGCTCCGCAACAAGAGAAGCCACCAAAATGAGGAGCCTGCACACCACAATGAAGAGTAGCCCCCACTCTCTGCAACTAGAGAAAGCCCGTGCACACAATGAAGACCCAATGCAGCCAATAAATAAATAAATAAATGTATTTAAAAAAAATGGAGCTAGAGGTATCATGCTCCCTGACTCAAGCTATACTATAAAGCTATAATAATCAAAACAGTATTGTGCTGGCACAAAAACAGATCAACAGAACAGAACAGAGAACCCAGAAATAAAACCATGCACAAAAGTCTATTAATCTATGATAAAGGAGGCAAGAATATACAATAGGGAAAATACAGTCTTTTCAATAAATAGTGCTGGGAAAACTGGACAGCTACAGGTAAAAGAATGAAATTAGAACATTTTCTTATACTGTATATAGAAATAAACTCAAAATGCATGAAAGACCTAAATGTAAGACCAAAAACCATAAAACACCTAGAAGAAAACATAGACAGAACACTCTTTGACATGTCATAGCAATATTTTTTGGATCTGTCTTCTCAGGCAAAGGAAACAAAAGCAAAAAATAAACAGGTGGGACCTAATTAACCTTAAAAGCTTTTTCACAACAAAGGAAATCATCAGCAAAATTTTAAAAGTCTAGTGGGGAAGGGGGGGTAGAGGAAACTGGGACAAAGTGAGAGTAGCATTGACATATATGCAGTACCAAATGTAAAATAGATAGCTAGTGGGAAGCTGCTGCATAACACAGGAAGATCAACTTGATGATTGGTGATGACCTAGAGGGGTGGATAGGGAGAGTGGGAGGAAGGCTCAAGAGGGAGGGGTTGTGGGGATATATGTATAAATACAGCTGATTCACTTTGCTGTACAGCAGAAACTGGCACAACAATGTAAAGCAATTATACTCCAATAAAGAGCTGAAAAAAAAAGTCTAGTAAATGAGAGAAAATATTTGCAAATGCTATGTCCCATGAGGGGTTAATATCCAAAATATAATAAGCAACTTATACAACTTACTATTTAAAAAAAACAACTAAAATGTAGGCAGAAGACCTGAAGAGGCATTTTTCCAAATAAGACATACAGATGGCCAACAGGCACATGAAAAGATGCTCAATATCACTAATCATCAGGGAAATGCAAATCAAAATCACAATGACATATCACCTCACACCTCTTTAGAATGGCTGTCATCAAAGACCAAATGTTAGGGAGGATGTGCAGAAAAGGGAACCCTAGTACACCTTTGGTGGGAATGTAAGGTGGTGCAGCTTCTATGGAAAACAATATGGAGGTTCCTCAAAAACTGTAAATAGAACTACCACATGATCCAACAAATTCCACTGCTGGGTATATATCCAAAGAAAATGAAAACACTAATTCAAAGAGATCATGCACCCCCAATGTTCATAGAAGCATTATTCACAGTAGCCAAGATATGAAAGCAACCTAAGTACCCATGGATAGATGAAAAGATAAAGAAGATGTGGTATATGTATATATATAGTGTGGTATATATATGTAATATATATACCACATACCATATTTTATATATATAGTATATATTACATATATATATACCACATATCATTTTTTTTATATATAGAATGGAATACTACTCATCCCCCCAAAAAGGAATAAAGTCTTGCCATTTGCAACAACATGGATTGACTTGGAGGATATAATGCTTAGTGAAATAAGTCAGAGAAAGAAAACACTTATGTTTTCATTTACATGTGGAATCTAAAAATCAAAATGAATGAATAAATATAACAAAACAGAAACCAAGAACAAACTAGTGGTCACAAGAGAGGAAGGGGTGGGGGTAGGTAGGACAAAATAGGCAAAGGGGATTAAGAGGTATAAACTACTAGTTGTAACATAAATAAGTCACAAGGATGTAAATGAACAGCACAGGGAATAGTCAGTACAGTTATTTCATAATAATTTTGAATGGTGTGTAATTTATAAAAATATCAAATCACTATGTTGTACACCTGAAACTAATACAATATTGGAAGTCAACTATACTTCAATAAATTTTTTAAAATGTTTACTAAAATTGTCACTTCTTCTGATTATCTTAAATTTATACTTAGAAAGTACTGTGATCACCCAATATAGTTACCACAGAAGATGACTGTTCAATAGGATTTTTCAAATCAACCAAAATAGCTCTTATGCATTAGATATAAATATAATAGTAGCTTAGTGATTTAGCCTGAAGTTTTCAATTTCAATTTGGTCTAGGAAATTCTAGTAATAATAATAATAACAAATTTTCCTAATAAACATAAATGTCAATTTTTAAAAATATCCCTGAAAAAAATGCTCAGATTTATTGTATTTCCCATGAATATGATGGTATACCACATGACAAAAATGATTCTAATGACTTTGTACAAAATAATATACTAATATTCTATATAAAGAATATACTAACAATAAGTATTACATATAGATATAATAGATAAATCAGTCTCTGCTTTACAAAGGAAATTGCTACTGGATTTCCAAAATGTTCCACTAGGTATAATTTTTAATCTGTGAAGTTATAAAGTTCTTTGAGATCTGATTAAAAGCTCTAGAATTCTCTTTCCATGAAAAAAACCACATTTACACATAGGCCACATTTGGAATACACTCTTATGAACTCATCGACTATAAAGTTTTTTCATGAATCCCAAGTTAAAAAGCACTTCCCTAGTGTATTTAGACAGTAGCTTAACTGTCAGAAATTCAATTTCCAAATCACTTTTCAGGGAAATGAACAACATACAACAATCTGGCCAGGTAGGTCTAGTAAGAAAAAAAAAAGCAGATAATTATGGAAGAGAAGAGACATCTCAGTGCCTAAAAAAGGCCTTTTAATAGATTTCATAGATTCCAGAGGCTGGAAGGGAGTCTGTGTATCATTCTAGTTTCACAGGACCGCCTGCCACTGGGGTTTGCCTTGGAAAATCATCAACTCACTCCTAACTCCACCTTTTCTTTACCTGGGATAACAACTTGATTAGACAACAACTAGGTAATACTTTTGGTCATATCCTTTTCTTATTTGTTCATATTGTAAAAATCTTTAGCAGATGTGATTTACCTGGGTGTTTCTTTCTCTCCAGAATATTTTTACTTTTTGGATTCTATGATTTAGTAATAACCTTGCATCATGTATCAAAAATCAATTATTTATGCATTCATTTAACAAATACTTATTGAGCTCCTACCATATGCTTAGCACATGCCGTACTGGGAGATCCAATGAGTAAAATCACAGTCCCTGCCCTCATTGGGCTGCCAGTCTAGTCAGAGAGATAAACTATAATCAAAGAGAATAGCATAAATAATTATGAGTCATAGTGTTATGCCAGAAAAGTATGTGGAGATACAAAAGGATATAACTGCAATATCGGATGAGTCAGGTGGTCAGAAAAGGAACTGAATGTGCTGAAATTTAAAGAAAGAATGAGTGTGAACCAGGTGAGAAAGAGTAAAAGAGCATTCCTGTGCAAAGACCCATGTCCTCTTCTGTGCCTGGACTTGCTCTTGCTTTACTCAATTTGGTTTGTGCTTGGATGTTTGTAGCTTGCTTAAACAGTCTGTGCAAAGGCCCTGTGGCTAAAGCAAGCTAATTGGAGGTGTAGGTGTAATTCATATTGCTCTTGAAACTTCGTACTTTTTCACTCAGAGATGCAGGAACTCAAGGTGTTCCAAAGACTGAAAGCTTTCCTCTCTTTCTGCATCTAGATATAAAGATAGTTTGGCTGGAAGGAGGAGCTTTGGATCTGAGCATGAGAAGAGAAGGCTACTACCAGCTGTGTACTTCTGGGCAAATCACACAATCATTCCTTCTCAGGTCTTGGTGTTTTCATTAGGGTAATCCATACAGGAACATTTTAGCAAATATCTTTATCAGGTAGCTGTGAAGAAGACGTATAAAGTGTACTGGATGCAGGTAGTGGTGATAATTTCAGTAGTGATGATAGTATTCTTTTCTAAAACCTCATCCTGCTCAGTGTTTTCCATAAAGTGATTAAAGGGCAGCCACAGAGCTTCTGCTATGTGGCAAGGGCTAAGAGTGGCGAGGAGGGTTTTAACTTTTAGGCAAGGTATATATGTCTGTACAGAAAGCATTCATTTTTTGGCTTCCAAGTAGAACAAAGCCATTGCCTTGTGTGTGTTGGGTGAAGGACTGAGTTCTTTAAGTTCAGGTAAAAGGGCTAGAGCTAGGAATTTGCAGAGCATTTTAGAGGAAAGCAAAACTTATTGAAAAAATCACGTAAGAAACAATCAAGACATACTTTGAACAAATTTAATTCTCAGGCCAGGGTTTGAGCAAGACGCATATCTGAGCACAGATGAAATTGAGTAAGGCAAGAGCAAGTTAGGACATAGAAGAGGATTCTCGCTGGACCAGCACAGCATCTCTTCCCCTACACAGACCTGTAAGGATTATCCTGAGTGCCGAGGAGTGAAGAGTCACCCCAGCACCCAGCTTATGTTCTTAGCGTGTAGAACATATATAGAGAGTAAACTTTACCTTGGTCTCATTTCAAAAGAGGGTTTCAGACATTCCCAGCAAGTCCTTTTTGGCCTTTATAAACTTGTGAGTAAAATAAATTCATACAAAGAGATCCCTCTGCTTGGTAAATCCTTCCTATTGTCTAAAACTAGGATGTCGAGATTGAACTCAGTCAGTTAATTCCGTCACTCAACTGAATTCTGTCTTGATTTCTGTTCGGTAGCCTATGTGTTACCTTATATTACGTCTTGTTAAATCCTCATGTTCTCAACCAAGCTTCCAGGGTAAGTTATATATTTAAAGCCAAAGCAAATCAGAACTATTTTGACTGAGCCAACTTCTCCCAACGTTTACTGATACGTTGCTTTCTAACCCATACCCAGTATTGTCTTACTCACTAATGGGGTTAATGTGAACTCAACCCAATGGTCTGTGTTAAGCTCTTTCACCTTTCAGCTGAACAATGCTCCCCTTTAAGAAGTATCAGAGAACCAAAACTGCTAGATGAGACCTGACTCAACTTGTTTCTCTATTGTAGCATAAGATTAAAGCATTTTTTCACCTACTTCCCCCAACCCGAACCCTTTCTTAATCCTCTATCCGGCTGATTCATAACAGCTGTTAAATAACTAGACATTTAAGTAAAGGCAAACTGAACCTATAAATCAATGTGTGTGATATAATAACCAACTCTTTCCGGCACAGCTTGCTCTTACTGTCTTGGTTTGCTTTTTTTTATGCTGATTTCAGCTGCAGCATCTGTATGAAGGGGTTTAGCACAATTGTAAATACTAATCTCCAGGCTGCTAATGTCATTATGGAAATGGATATAAGTAAATGAAACTCACAGTACATTCCTAGACACATGATGGGAGATTTTGAAGACATATGCTTCCTTCAAGCTGTTGCAGTCCTCCTGAGTGTGAATATTTGTTAGGATTGTCTTGCTTGTAAACTACAGAAGCCAACACTAAGCTAGTTTCAGCAGAAATGGGAAATTACAATGATACAGGATGTCTCATCCCTGCATCCCAGTCGCAGGGATGTAGTGGGGCCTCAGAAGGGAACTGACACCAGAACCTGGAAAACCATAAAGATTTTCTTTCCATTTCATCTCTTTTAGTCCGACTGTTCATTCTTTTTGCTCTGCATTGACTAGCTTCCTCTGTGTGGCAGACATTGGCTGATTGTTTGGCAAATCCATTTTCCTTCTCTTCTGGGGACACATCTAGACCACATTTCCCATTAGGCATTGCTACATACTGAATTCTGGCCTTTACTTTGAAGCCTGGCCCATAAGAAGCTCCTATTCAATTCTCTCTCTCTCTCTCCACCTGCTGGCTGAATGAAGAAGACTGAGACCTTAGAGGAAGGTGAGAGCCACAGGATAAAAGGAGCTCAAGCCCTGAATAACTGCATGCCCCTCCCTCCTGCTATTAACCCCTCCCCCCAACTACCATGGACTCGATATGGCTGAGAAATAAAGTTCTATCCTGTTAAATTCTATTCCATTCTGTTAAGCTATTGAGATTTGGGGATTTATCTTTTATAGCAGCTAGTATCACTTGAAGTCTCCTTTTCTGTTCTGGAAAATTCCCAACCTGCAGCTTCAGAGCATATATTTTACAAACACAGCCCCCAAAATAAGGAAAAAGTCTTCTCTCCATTGGTTTTGGTTTTGGTTTTTGTTTTTTGGCTTAAAACAACATAAAATTTATTCTCTCACAGTTCTAGAGGCCAGAAGTCCAAAATCAAGGTGTTGGCAAGGTCATGGATCCTCCAGAGCCTCTAAACTGCAGTCTCGTGAATCATGAATCCTAAATAACATCAATAACAGCAACAGCCAGTGGGGAACTGTCCAGTCTCTTGAGAAAAATTAGCCAATGCTCTCCACTAGTTTTAATTCCATATTTTCAGAAATCAGACTGATTGAACCAATGGGTCAATTCCTACCCTTTATACAATCAACTTTAATGAGGGAGATGGGGTTGTCATATGCAAAATGGCCACTAGAGGGTTCACCATGTGAAGAGAATAAAACCAAGACCAATCTGAGTTCCTCTTCCAGCTCTACTGCTAACTTGTTGGAGAGTGTTAATCAACACACTTAACTATTTTGGGCATCAATCCCCACATATCAAAGTGAGAGATTTAGATCGTCATCTCCAAAGTCTTTTGCAACTTTAATATTACATAACCTGTAAAGCTTCCCATTATGCCTAGAAAACAACTCAACATAATATACAATGAAATGAGTTTCCTTGAATTTTTTTTTTTGTGCTTAGCATAGAGATGCCCCAGATATCACAGGACATTTTTGCTATTCCCAGATACCCTGTTTGGTGCCCTAATATCATGGGAATGCATAAAAGGTACCATTCTAAAAGTTACTTCTATCAATACATTATTTGTGGAATACACTAATGGCTTTTTCTGCTGATCTTTCTTAAAGTTTTCATAGTTTCTGGGATTATAGTGTATTGATTAAAAGCATAGAAGCCAAAGTCTGATTGTCTGGATTTGGAACCCCATTCCACCACTTGCTAACTTTAATACTTGCCTTACAGAGTCATTGTAAGGATTTTTAAAAATTCACATTTATATGGCTCTAGTACAAAATGAATGCTTAATAAATATTTGCTGAAAAAATGAACTTATCTCCTTCTATTGCAATTGTTTAAGTATCTGTCTACACCACTAGACTTTAAGCACCTAAAAGTCAGACACCCAGTTTCACTGACCTTCCTGTCATTCAGACCCTAGCCCAGGGTCTAGCATGTAATATCTATTTAATAAATACTTTTAAATGAGTAAATGAATAAATGGTATTACATAGAATATTTAGTTAATCTTACAAAAATACATATGGTATGTAGTTCTCTCATATTAAGGTCCTTCAATTAATTACTACTTATTAAGGATATCTCCTCTTTTGCCAGAGGTACATTCCTTTATGAATTGCCTAAGGTATGACATTCTTCTATCTCAGGGTTTCTAGTATGCGGTTATTGATTAGAAATACTTGGGGATCTGGGGAGTTCTTTAAATATACTGATGCCTGGGTCCCACCCAGACTTACTGAATTGGAATCTTGGGGGTAGATCCTAGGCATCAAGATATTTTTAATGCACCCCAGGGAGCAGTCAGGGTTGAGAACCTCTATTCTGGCCTATCTGTTCATCTTGCAGTCACGTATTAAGTATATGTGTTTTTCATTTATGTAACTTAGGTTTTTCACTCCTATTCTTGTTCAACGTGGTCTATTAGACACTATATTAGCCAGATTTATCCAAAGAAACAGAATCAACAGGAGATGTGTATGAGAGATCGATTTATCTTAAATAATTAGCTCATGTGATTGTGGAAGCTTGGCAAGTCCAAAATCTGCAGGGTAGGCTGCATGCTGGAGACCCAGGGAAGAGTTGCAGTTTGAGTCCAAAGACAGTCTGCTGGCAGAATTCCTTTTTCTTCCCAGAAAATCAGTCTTTTTCAATAAAGCCTTTCAACTGATTGGATGAGTCCCACCCACATTTTGGAGGGTAATCTGCTTTCTCAAATTTTACTGATTTAAATATTAACCTCATCTAAAAATACCTTCTTAAGGAAACATCTAGAATACTGTTTGACTCAATATCTGAGTACCATGGCCTAGCCAAGCTGACATATAAAATTAACCATCATGGGCACTTAGGACCTCAACTTTTGCCATTTCCTCTGCTTATTTAAAAGCAATTTTTAGTGACTCCATAGTGCTCCAACAGGGCTTGCTTTAAAATAATCAATTTCCTTATCGTGGAGATTATGACTGCTGCTCTAGAAGAAGTAGGAGAAGCAAACCTGAAATGGAAGGGTTAAAAGTCTGACTCAAAAGCCCAGCTCTCAGTGGCCTGGGGAGGATTCTACATCAGCTGTCTTTGTCTGCCAGAGCTCTCTTGTTTCACACTTGTCTCCCTGTGAATGTCTCTTAGAAAACTGAGCTACTATGTCTGTCAAATGAATATACACATTCATTTGCTCTTATGGGAATTACATCCAGGAAATCTAGATTAATCCCAGATCAAAACTGCCAGTGTAACCAACAGATTCTCCGCTGAAAATAGACACAATTACTCTGTCAACATTCAGTTGTCCTTTCCAAAAATTTTGATTCCAAAATTTGAACCTAGTCAGAGTTCCTAAGTAAAGGTTTTTTCCTTGCTTGGATAAATGAAAATGCACTTTAGAATAAAAATTCTTTTACAATATTACCTATGATTTCAAAATTGAAATTATTTTGGAAAAATAGAATTGTTAAGCAGTGGCTTTTCCATCTACATTGTAGATTGAGTGGTCAGAATGTCAGAGGTTCCAGATCTCCAGAATTGTTGGAAATGTGCCTGACTTATTTGACCCCCCAAGCATTTTAAAAAGTCTGCAAAACACATTTTGTAGCCAACACTGCTTTCACACCAAAAACTCAAATTGGAATACAGTTTTAGAATGAACTAGAGTTTAAAAATAGTCAATAATTTCTAGTTAATCCCTCATGTTTGTGAAACAATTTTTACATCTTTCATATAAAGTATCTGTATCACTGATTAAATTGGATGATTTATAGATTGGTTACTCCCAAGAAATCTTAAGTAAATCTTTGAATAATAATTTCTGGTTTATGTATTCATATGCTAAATCATGCATCATCTTTATAATTAAGCTAAATTACCAACAACATATTATTAATAATCCCACTAATTAAAAATAATAATAACTGGCTTCAAAATTAGTAGTACTATCCCAATCTATCCCAACAGCTCCTTTTGCTAAAGGGGCATGCAGTACCTACTCCAAACTAAAAGGATCACTCTTTTTCCTGATTGACCAAACATACACTTAAAATATTGAATCACAACCCTTTACCACAAAATAAAAGTTTTGTATGGCCTGTCTTTGTTCAAAGTGAATTAAAATTAGGCATGTTTTGAAAGTTATTAGATTTCGGGGCCAGCTGACAGATTAGGAAACTATTGATTCCTCAGAGGAGTATAGCAAACTATGTGGTTGGAAAGATTACTTACATCAGGTTTTCTCACACTACCCCAGAGTCATAGATTCACATGGTGGTGGAATATAGCACAATATCTCAAGCAATGTGTCAAGATCACGTGCAAGATACATGGCAAGTAATTTGTTATTATGACAAGAACCAAAAAAAATAAAGCTATATGATTCGTGAAATTTTACCCTCCCTTCCTCCTCTGCCCCCGTTTCTAAAGAGAAAAATTTCTTGCTCCCTGAATCAGCTTTTGGAACCTCTGCCCTTTTGTTGTACAGAATGCAGATAAAGGAGGGACTTAAAAATTAATAGAAGCAAAGGAAGAAAAGTTGATCTGTATGATAAAGAGCTGAGACAGAAAGCAGATGGGAGAGGGATAAAAAGTTAATCAGGCTGGGTTTGTGAGAGTTTTCAAGGGCAATAGGAAAGAAGATAATTAGGAATATCTGGGGATGTTTTTGGAAAAATTGAAAGTAATAGAGATGAGGAAAAAGGATTTATTTTAAGCATATTTCTTGTGGCTCATGAATGACGACTCTTTCTGCATTTTTAAGAGAGGTGAAGAATTAAGTTGCTTCTCAGTTATTTTGAATGCCAGACTGATGTTTCTCTGAATAATTCCATGCAGAGAAGGAGCCCCAAGGAGGCTCAGCTTTACTTAGGTTATATTACTAACAATTATTTACATATTTTTAATAAACTGAAGTAACATTACTTTTATTCAGTCGCATGTTTCATGAGTGGGGAGAAAGAGGCAAAGTTAAAACTCTCTTGCCAGAAACAACAGAGCTCATAATGACCAGCTGGTATTGATGTACTGTTATTAGATGTGGCAGTTTCAGTATATTGGAGAGCTTACAAATTGTAATTTTTAAAAATGTTACCCTCATATTGTTTTTTATCTTACTGATAGAGGTTTCACACAGCTGATGTCAGAGTCAGAATTAGAACTCAAACTAAAAACAAATTCAGTATACTGCACTACACTATTGACAGTTTTTTTAAAACAAAATCTTAGTTCTATTAACCCTTCCTCCATTATCTTTTTATTCACCAGATACGCAGATATGTTGAAGGAAAATAATTTTCATAGTAGACAACTATTTTTATTGACCTATTATGTTACCATCAATCTTCTTTCTTATGTTAAATAATAATATTATTTGATTAAATATTAGTATTCTTATTCCTCAATATTCAAAAAGTACTCCATGTACCAGTAGCACAGGTATCTCCTGAGAGCTTTTAGAAATGCAGAATCTAAGACTTTGCTCCAGACGTATTGAATCAAAATCTGCATTTCACTTGATCTCCAGGTGATTTGTAATCATATCAGAGTTTGAGAAGCACTGTTCTAATTCTAACATCTAATAGATGTTCTTCAAGTGAAATCAGTATTAGAATCACCTAGGATGTTTATAAAATATGCATTTCCTGGATCCTATCTGAGATCTAGTGGGGCCTTTGAAAACAAATTCTTAATAATATTCTATGTGATTGTGATGCACACTAAAGCTTGAGGAAGAAAGTACTGTGCATTTTTGTGTATCAACATTTTGACCCATCTGCTGCTCTATTTATATTTAGTGCTAAGCCTATAGCTATATGATTATTGGGTGTGCTGTACTTCTTGGGTTTGCTGTACTTCCTTGGTGCTTATTGGTACGCTATCCTTTCTGAGCCATCCAAGGCATAAGCTCATTACACTTGGAAAACTCTTTCTGGCCTGGTCTTATTGGCTTTTCCCATATCTCTGTTTAACTACTGGGGAGAAGGGGGTTTTCTACATCTTGAGGGTAAAAAGTCCTTCCCAAAAGAACGACCTGAGAGACTATCTGTAGCTGATTCCTGAGGGTCTTTTACGGGAAGACATTTTTTTACTTCCAAAATATATTTTACATTTATAATGTAGTACTAAAGGCTTTCAACTTAGTTTAAGGGAAAGGGCAATGCAAGAGAAACTACAATACCTGCTTCTAGTGCCTTCTCTGCCACCTATTAGCTATTTGCCTTAGGCAGATTAGGTAACCTTTCTGAGCCTCCTTGCCTCACCTGTGAAATGAGGATAATGATACCTGCCTGAAGGTTGGGCACTGCTCCAGACTGTCCCTTGAGATCCCTTCCAACTCTGAGATCCATGACTCCATTATTCCGTCAAGTCTCCATATATCTCAGTAATCACCATTCTGTATTTCTACACTCTTGGATTCTTTCATCAGTTTTCCTCTCCAGTCTGTCATCTCCTTGAAGTCACCCAAGTATACCTCTCCCTCACAGCTACTGTAGTAAAAACGAATTTAGTGCATTCTTATCAGAAAAATTCACTTTCACCGTAAGTTTAAAATATGCCTTTATTTAAGATAATTAACCTGTCAGTTAAAACACCGTCTGTTAATTATGTACTTAAGTGGGTGCAGGTGAAATGAATGGGTATGGATAAAGAGCCATACTTGAGAAATTTAATAGTTGCCACTTTAACTACTCACTGAGCTCATCTAAAATGCATGAGAACAAAATAGTAAGGTGGAGCCTCGAGGGTTTCACGTGCAGTAGGAACAACTCAGCAAATACATTAATGAATGTGAAATCTGTAAAATTCGAGGAGCCACTGGAACATACAAACTGAACAGGTAATTACTTTAAATTCCTGCCCATCAAAAATGACATAATCTCATCTACACTCTCTGAGTTTAATAGGGCTAAATAAAACTCTGTATTCAGAGCCTCTAACATTTTCCATTGTAGAGTAGAAGGACGAGGTGCTTGTTGAACTACAATGTGACTTGTATAAGTGACCACTTCTACCCTGAAGAATGCTTGTTAAACATTTCCTGAATGCTGCACTTAAGCAGCTGTCATGGTGCTCTACTTATAAAAGACTTAGTTATACTGTTTCCTGTTATAGTCGTATCTTGATTTATAGACATATGGCTATATGATGTATTCATTAAGAGCAGAAGCATTGAAATCAGACAGAACTGGATTTGAATTCTGGCTGACTTACCAGTTATATAACATTGGGCAAATATTGAATATCTTTTCTCACCTGCAGTGATGTTAATAATACCTTCCTTCAGAGAATATTGAGGATTGAAGGAAATAAATTTACTTAAAAATAGATTTATGTGATCAAGCATTTGCTCATTCATTTTGTCAACAAATGTTTACTATGTGCCTTCTATGTCTTCTAGATTTCAGGAAAGATGTATTCTTGATATTTAGCAGAAAATTAGCCAGACAAGCCACTACCTTCAATGAGATGATATTGTAGTTGCCTGTCACAAATCCTGTCTCATAGTAATCACTGAATACTTGATGACGATGACTGTTTTTATTATTAAAAGCATATTACTTTAATTCAAAATTAAATATTAAAACCCCAAATACCATTAAACATTTAAAATGCACAGCAATAAATGGGTACATTGCACATTACTGACATCTCCCATACACATGTGCAGCTTTTCCAAATTCAGTTCCTATGTGAAGGGGCTAAAGCCCTGAGGTACAGACAAGCAGACCTGAAGTTGCATCAAGAGGAAGAATTTTAAATGAGCTTTAAAATTCAAGTCATACTGAAATTGCCCAGAAGAGCAGTATAGGGTGATGCTTCAGAGCATGAAATCTATAGCCATTTTATTAGGTTTGACTCCCAACTCTGACACTTCTAGCTTAATGACTTTGGATAAGCTACTTAATCTATCTTTGCTTCAGTTTTCTCTTATGTAATATAGCCATAGTAATAGTTGCTATGTCAAATAGTTGCCGTGGATAGTAAATGAGTAAATCCATGTAAATCCCTTACAACAGTGCCTGGCACAAAGTGAGGATTAAACAATGTTGCGAAACAATGTTGTTGTTGTTATTATTATTATTATTATTGCCACAAAGCACTTATCATTGGCATATGGAAAGAAATGTGATATGAGGTAACTAAAATGAACTTCCCCCAGATGGTATAGGGGGGATAATCATGTGCTATATATGTGCTATGCATACATATATCTATGTTTGGTTACCTCTGCTGTATTTTCCAAATTGTTAATTTGAATGTTAATATGAGTTACATGAAGAAAAATGAGTTCCATAATCCATAAATTTAAGAAGGGTTAGACAGCTTTCAAAGTTAGACAGCTTTCTTACTACAGGACTTCTTAGAGCCCTTACTATGCTAATATGCAAGATTATTTCCAAAGGAAGAATACATTATTTCCCCAAATTATTTTTACCAAAGTTTTGAGGATTTAGTGTTGAAGGAAATAAAGTTTGGGAAACAATGATAAAAGTGGGAGGGAGATTTATTTTGGAAAGGACATAAAGTATCATCCTCAATTTACTCAACTGTTTAAAAAAAAAAAGTGATTTGTAACTGATCAGAAGGAAATAGGAAAGGGGAACAGTCAGAGGCATGCTGAAGCCAACTGTTACTGCCTTATGAGAGTCAAGGGCTAAATTTTCAGGAAATTTGAAAGCCAGTTTTCAAACAGAGCCACTATTGTTTTTCAGCTTTATTGAGGTATAATTGATAAGACCACAAGATATTTAAAGTGTACAATATGATGATCTGATATATGTATAGACTGTGAAAGGAGTCCCCTCATTAAGTTAATGAACACATCCAACACCTCACATATTTATCTTTTTTGTGTGTGTGAGAGAACATTTAAGTTCTATTCTCATTTATGTCTCTCTTATATAATTTCAATTATACAATATACTGTTATCAACTACATGTTTTACATTATATCCTGAGACCTTATTCATTTCATTTTTTAAGCTCTTTATTGCAGTATAATTGCTTTACACTGTTGTGCCAGTTTCTGCTGTACAACAAAGTGAATCAGCTCTATTTATACATATATCCCCATATCCCCTCCCTCCTGTGACTTCTTCCCACCCTCCCTATCCCAGCCCTCTAAGGCATCACCCATCATTGAGTTGATCTCCCTGTGTTATGCAGTAGCTTCCCACTAGCTATCTATTTTACATTTGGTAGTGTATATATATGTCACTCACTTTGTCCCAGCTTCCCCTTCACCCCTGCCACCCCATGTCTTCAAGTCTGTTCTCTACATCTGCATCTTTATTCTTGCCTTGTCACTGGGTTTATCAGTACCATTTTTTTAGATGCCATGTATATGAGTTAGCATACAGTATTTGTTTTTCTCTTTCTGGCTTACTTCACTCTGTATGACAGAATCTAGGTCCATCCACCTCACTACAAATAACTCAATTTCATTCCTTTTTATGGCGGAGTAATATTCCATTGTATATATGTGCCACATCTTCTTTATCCATTCATCTGTTGATGGGCATTTAGGTTGCTTGATGGGCATTTAGGTTGCTTCCATGCCCTGGCTATGGTAAATAGTGCTGCAATGAACATTGTGGTACATGTATCTTCTTGAATTATGGTTTTCTCAGGTTATATGCCCAGGAGTGGGATTGCTGGGTCATATGGTAGGTCTCTTTTTAGTTTTTTAAGGAACCCCCATACTGTTTTCCATAGTGGCTGTACCAACTTACATTCCCACCAACAGTGAAGAAGGCTTCCCTTTTCTCCGCACCCTCTCTAGCATTTATTGTTTCTAGATTTTTTTGATGATGGCCATTCTGACCAGTGTGAGGGGATACCTCATTGTGACTTTGACTTGCATTTCTCTAATGATTAGTGATGTTGAGCATCTGTTCATGTGTTTGTTAGCCATCTGCATCTCTTCTTTGGAGAAATGTCTATTTAGGTCTTCTGCCCATTTGTGGATGGGATTATTTGCTTTTTTGATATTGAGCTGCATGAGCTGCTTGTGTATTTTGGAGATTAATCTTTTGCCAGTTATTTTGTTGGCAAATATTTTCTCCCATTCTGAGGGTTGTCTTCTTGTCTTGTTTATGGTTTCTTTTGCTGTGCAAAAGCTTGTAAGTTTCATTAGGTCCCATTTGTTTATTTTTGATTTTGTTTCCATTATTCTTGGACGTGGGTCAAAAAGGATCTTGCTTTGATTTATGTCATAGAGTGTTCTGCCTATATTTTCCTCTAAGAGTTTTATAGTGTCTGGCCTTACATTTAGCCCTTTAATCCATTTTGAGTTTATTTTTGTGTATGGTGTTAGGAAGTGTTCTAATTTCATTCTTTTACACGTAGCTGTCAAATTTTCCCAGCTCCACTTATTGAAGAGGCTGTCTTTTCTCTATTGTATATTCTTGCCTCCTTTGTAAAAGATAAGGTGCCCATATGTGCATGGGTTTATTTCTGGGTACTCTATTCTGTTCCATTGATCTATATTTTTGTTTTTGTGCCAGTACCATACTGTCTTGATCACTGTAGACTTGTAGTATAGTCTGAAGTCAGGGAGCCTGATTCCTCCAGCTGTCTTTCCTTCTCAGGATTGCTTTGGCTATTCGGGGTCTTTTGCGTTTCCATACAAATTGTAAGATTTCTTGCTCTAGTTCTGTGTAAAATGCCATTGGTAATTTGATAGGGATTGCATTGAATCTGTAAATTGCTTGGGTAGTATAGTCATTTTCACAATGTTGATTCTTCCAATCCAAGATCATGGTATATCCATCCACCTGTATCATCATTGATTTCTTTCACCAGTGTCTTACAGTTTTATGCATACAGGTCTTTTGCCTCCTTAGGCAGGTTTATTCCTAGGTGTTTTATTCTTTTGTTACAATGGTAAATGGGAGAGTTTCCTTAATTTCTCTTTCTGCTCTTTCATTGTTAGTGTACAGGAATGCAAGAGATTTCTGTGCATTAATTTTGTATCCTGCTACTTTACTAAATTCATTGATTAGTGCTAGCAGTTTTCTGGTAGCATCTTTAGGGTGTTCTGTGTATAATATCATGTCATCTGCAAAGACTGATAATTTTACTTCTTTTCCAATTTGGATTCCTTTGATTTCATTTTCTTCTCTGAGTGCTGTGGCTAAAACTTCCAAAACTATGTTGAATAATAGTAGTGAGAGTGGGCACCCTTGTCTTGCTGCTGTTCTTAGAGGGAATTCTTTCAGTTTTTCACCATTTAGAATGATGTTGGCTGTTGGTTTGTCATATATGGCTTTTATTATGTTGAGGTAATTTCCTTCCATACCCCTTTTTTGGAGAGTTTTTTTTTTTTTATCATAAATGGATGTTGAATTTTGTCAAAAGCTTTTTTTGCATCTATTGAGATGATCATATGGTTTTTATCCTTCAATTTGTTAATATGATGTATCACATTGATTGATTTGTGTATATTGAAGAATCCTTGCATTCCAGGGGTAAACCCCACTTGATCATGGTGTATGTGATCTTTTTAATGTGCTGTTAGACTCTGTTAGCTATTTTGTTGCGGATTTATATATGTATATTCATCAGTAATATTGGCCTGTAATTTTCTTTTTTGTGTGTGACATCTTTGGTTTTGGTATCAGGGTGATGGTGGCCTCATAGAATGAGTTTGGGAGCGTTCCGCCTTCTGCTATATTTTTGAAGAGTTTGAGAAGGATACGTGTTAGCTCTTCTCTAAATGTTTGATAGAATTCGCCTGTGAATCCATCTGGCCCTGGGCTTTTGTTTGTTGGGAGATTTTTAATCACAGTCTCAATTTCAGTGTTTGTGATTGGTCTGTTCATATTTTCTATTTCTTCCTGGTTCAGTCTTGGAAGATTGTACTTTTCTAAGAATTTATCCATTTCTTCCAGGTTATCCAATTTACTGGCATACAGTTGCTTACAGCAGTCTCTCATGATCTTTTGTATTGCTGCAGTGTCCATTGTTACTTCTCCTTTTTCATTTCTAATTCTGTTGATTTGCATCTTCTCCCTTTTTTTCCTGATGAGTCTGGGTAATGGTTTATCAATTCTGTTTATCTTCTCAAAGAACCAGCTTTTAGTTTTATTGATCTTTGCTATTGTTTCCTTCATTTCCTTTTCATTCATTTCTGATCTGATCTTTATAATTTCTTTTCTTCTGCTCACTTTGGGGTTTTTTGTTCCTTCTCTAATTGTTTTAGGTGTAAGGTTAGGTTGTTTATTTGAGATTTTTCTTGTTTCTTGAAGCAGGATTGTATTGCTATAAACTTCCCTCTTAGAACTGCTTTTGCTGCGTCCCATAGGTTTTGGGTCATTGTGTTTTCATTGTCATTTGTTTCTAGGTATTTTTTTATTTCCTCTTTGATTTCTTCAGTGATTTCTTGATTGTTTAATAGTGTATTGTTTAGCCTCGATGTGGTTGTATTTTTTACAGTTTTTTTTCCTGTAACTGATATCTAGTCTCATGGTGTTGTGGTTGGAGAAGATGCTTGCTACGATTTCAATTTTCTTGAATTTACCGAGGCTTGATCTGTGCCCCAAGATGTGATCTATCCAGGAGAATGTTCTATGTGCACTTGAAAAGAAAGTGTATTCTGTGGTTTTTGGATGGAATGTCCTATAAATAACGATTAAGTTGAGATGGTCTAAGGTGTCATTTAAAGCTTGTGGTTTCTTATTTATTTTCTGTTTGGATGATCTGTCCATTGGTGTAGGTGGGGTGTTAAAGTCTCCTACTATTATTGTGTTCCTGTCGATTTCCCCTTTTATGGCTGTTAGCATTTGCCTTACGTATTGAGGTGCTCCTATGTTGGGTGCATAGATATTTACAATTGTTATATCTTCTTGGATTGATCCCTTGATCATTATGGAGTGTCCTTCCTTGTCTTTTGTACTAGTCTTTAAAGTCTAATTTGTCTGCTATGAGTATTGCTACTCCAGCTTTCTTTTGACTTCCATTTGCATGGAATATCTTTTTCCATCCCCTTACTTTCAGTCTGTATGTGTCCTTAAGTCTGAAGTGGGTTTCGTATAAACAGCATATATAAGGGTCTTGTTTTTGTATCCATTCAGCCAGTCTGTGTCTGTTGGTTGGAGCATTTGATCCATTTACATTTAAGATAATTATTGACATGTATGTTCCTATTACCATTTTCTTAATTTTTTTGGATGTGTTTTTGTAGGTCTTTTCCTTCTCTTGTGTACTGCCTAGAAAAGCTCCTTTAGCAATTATTGTAAGGCTGGTTTGGTGGTCCTGATTTCTCTTAACTTTTGCTTGTGTGTAAAGCTTTCGATTTCTCTATCGAATCTGAATAAGATTCTTGCTGGGTAGAGTATTCCTGGCTGTAGGTTTTTCTCTTTCAAGACTTTAATTATCTCCTGCCATTCCCTTGCAGCCTGCAGAGTTTCTGCAGAGAGATCAGCTGTTATCCTTATGGGTTTTCCCTTATATGTTATTTGTTGCTTTTCTCTTGCTGCTTTTAATATTTTTTCTTTGTTTTTAATTTTCATTAGTTTGATTAATATGTGCCTTGTTGTGTTTCTCCTTGGGTTTCTTCTGTATGGGACTCTCTACACTTCTTGGACTTGATTATTTCCTTTACATGTTGGGGAAGTTTTAGACTATAATCTCTTCAAATATTTTCTCAGACCCTTTCTTTTTTTTCTTCTTCTTCTGGGTTGCCTATGACTCAAATGTTGGTGCACTTAATGTTGTCCCCGAGGTCTCTGTCTTCCATTCTCTCTGTCTTCCATTCTTTTTATTCTTTTTTCTTTTTCCTGCTCTGTGGCAGTTATTTCCACCATTCTATCTTCCAGCTCACTTACTCATTCTTATGCCTCATTTATTCTGCTGTTGATTCCATCTAGAGTATTTTTAATTTCATTTATTGTGTTGTTGATTATTGTTCATTTGCTTTTTAGTTCTTCTAGGTCCTTATTAAATGTTTCTCATATTTTCTCTATTTTGTTTTTGAGATTTTGGATCATCTTTACTATCATTACTCTGAATTCCTTTTGAGGCAGTTTGCCTATTTCTTCTTCATTTATTTGGTCTTGCAGGTTTTTATCTTGCTCCTTTGCCTGCAAGCTGTTTCTTTGCTTTCTCATTTTGTCTAATTGGTAGTATTTGATGTCTTCTTTCCCTATGCTGCCTAGTAGTAATTCCTCTTGTTTCTGCCCTCTGCCCTCTGTGGTGCGGTTAGTCCAGTGTCTTGAATAGGCTTCCTGATGGGAGGGTCTGATGCCTGCTTTCTGGTGTGTGGATCTGAGTCTTTTCCCTCTGATGAGCAGGGCCATGTCAGGTGGTGTGTTTTAGGGTATCTGTGAGCTTAGTATGGCTTTGGGTAGTCTATGTGCCGATGGGTGGGCTTGTCTTCCTATCTTGTTTGTAGTTTGGTGTGAGGTATCCAGCACTGGCAGCTGCAGGCAGTCGGGTGAAGCCGGGTCTTAGACTCTGATAGAGGCCTCTGTGAGAGTTCCCTGTGGTTAATATTCCCTGTGGCTGAGGACTCTCTAGTGATCTAGCATCCTGGACTTGGCGCTCCCTCCCCAGAGCCTCAGGCTTGACTTCTGGTTGAGGAATCCAGACTCCACAGGGCACTCATCCTGATATCTCAAGTCTGTGACTGGATTCATTTTAATTAGAATGCTCTCCCACTCTAGGCTTGTCTTGGGTGCCACAAATCAAGTAGATCTCTGCAGCCAACACCAGAATCTTTGCGGTCTGTAGAGAGGCCTTAACTGGATTTAGTCACATATTCAGCCCAGGTGGTCTCAACAACACTGGGCTCTCTCAAGGCTGCATCCTTGAAAATGGCCCCTTATTCATTTTATAACTGAAAGTTTGTATTCTTTTATCATGGTCTTCCAATTTCCCCCAACCCTCAGCCACTGGCAATCACTTTCCTACTCTAAACATAGCCATTACTTAAAAATAAACTATATAAACTTACAATTAAACATGTAAAATTGACAAATGAACATCATAAGTATTCAAAAGTAACCACTTCCTAAATATTTTACCGCGTTTTTTATTATCTATGCTCTTGAGATTATTTACATCTATTGTATCTGTATTGTATTATAGAAATACTATATAGTGCTATGGTATCCCACATCTTTTTCCAACTCTGTGTGATGACTTCATCTTGGTAGCTTAAAATCAACCTTGATGAGAATACACCATGGAATTTGACAAATACTGTGGATCAGAGCTTGATTTATTGTTTTGTAGATTTTCCAGACTTAAGGATGCAATGGAGAAAATGTTAATAATGCATATTAAACTTAAAAAGTGTGTCAGGTCTGTAGTAGTTACATTGTCAATAACACACAAAATTAAGCAAATCATCTTTCAGTATTCAAAAACTATTATCTGATTCAGCAATGAAGTCACCAAAATCATTTACTGACCAATGAATGAGGTTCCAACATACATCATCATTGCTTCACTTTCATCTTGTCCATTAACATAAATGAATTAGTCTTGTTTTGTTAACATAGTGTATCATGTTGATTGATTTGAAGATATTGAACTGACTGTAGTATTCTCTTATTATTGTTTATATTTCTGTGATAAGAAGCCATATTTTAGATTCAATAATAGGAACCCACAAGGGAGGCCTATAGATTAAAAAATAAACTTGTAAATACTAGAGTATTCATTCTGTAGTGAACCTGAGAGATTGTCTGATCCATTGCAGATATTGACTAGATTCACATTATACTTCCATTATGTGCTTTTATTTTATCTTCAAGAAGATTAATGGACATCAGCAGTTTATTATGATCTTTTCTTTTGCTTATGTCTCAAATTTTTATTTATAAAAGAGATTGTCATACAGTCTGTCATACAGAGTGAAGTAAGTCAGAAAGAGAAAGACAAATATTGTATGCTAACTCACATATACGGAATCTAAAAACGGTACTGATGAACTCAGTGACAAGAACAAGGATGCAGATACAGAGAATGGACTGGAGAACTCGAGGTTTGGGAGGGGGCAGGGGGTGAAGGGGAAGCTGAGACAAAGCGAGAGAGTAGCACAGACATATATATACTACCAACTGTAAAATAGATAGTCAGTGGGAAGTTGTTCTATAACAAAGGGAGTCCAACTCGAGGATGGAAGATGCCTTAGAGGACTGGGGCAGGGAGGGTGGGGGGGACCCGAGGGGGGGGGAGTCAAGGAAGGGAGGGAATACGGGAATATATGTATAAAAACAGATGATTGAACTTGGTGAACCCCCAAAAAAATAATTAAAAAAAAAAGAGATTGAAAGAAATCTAACTAAATATTTCATAGAAAGGGCACATTAAATTGTTGTTAGCCGTATTTGTCTACCTTAACTTTGGTCTTTGGACAGAGAGCTATCAGCTCATTCTGGAGTTGAAAATTAATGACAATTAACATTGGGTAAAAGTCTGCATATTTATATAGCTTCAAACCTTTTTTGCACTAGCTGAAATAATTTACAACATTCTTCTCATCTCTTACTGTCCCTGCCAATCAAAAACTCAACTCATTTGCTCATTTTTCCCTCACCCAGATATCTCATGGACTTACATCAATGCTTAGGTTTCAGACACCATGAGGGACATCACAAAATTTGAGCCCACAACAATTATTCTAACTCACAGTTTTATTGATGACTAACTTAAATGTGGGGAAATTTGTCACTTGTCTTCCTCCATCTTCCTACCCACCTACCAGCAACACTTGCACATTCTCCTATTTTAGTGATGTTTTGTGCATTTTCACCACTGATAATCTTCCTATGAAATAAATGTGTAGCAATGCTTCTCCTAACATTTCCCCTAACTTTCATTTTTATTCTAATATAACATGCTAAGATAAAATGTTTGCATTCTTTCAACAGGTTCCACAGCCCTGTACCCAGACTCTTACATCTATAGGAAATTAAAGTTGATGTTAGAGACCACCTGGTCTGTTGTTTTCAAAAGTATGTTATACAGGTTATTATTAGGCATTGGCAGAAAAGGGATTGCTTTACTGCGGGAATTCTGAGAGCTTTTTTTTCTTCAGATCTTTTATTGGAGTGTAATTGCTCTGCAACATTGTGCCAGTTTCTGCTGTACAACAAAGTGAATCAGCTGTATTTATATATATGTGTGTTCTAATAGAGCTGTGATTTTTTTTAGAAGGTTAAGGGACATGGCATTTCCCAAATGCATGTGCTTATGGAAATGTTTTTCATAGAACACTCTTTAGAATCTGAGTTCCATGGAATGTGATTTGAATTAATTCCATCCTTACACTATAGGAAAGGAAAATAGGATCTATAGGGAAGGAGCAACTTGCCCAGAATCCCTCAGATATATATGATGGAATGAAGATTTATATGGTAGACTAGGACCCATGAGTTCTTTTTCTCATACTCATTTTCAATATCTTTGTGTGGGTCCAGCCACATCCCTTTCTTGGTTCTTGAAATAATCAATAAACCACGTATAGCTAGTAAATCATATATTGGTGAGACTCAAGGTAAGAGTCGTTCTGAGGCAAAATTTCTCTCCAGCTGTGAACCCATGAGATCAGACAAGCTGTGCACTTCCAAAACAGAATGGCAGAACAGGAATAGGATAGACATCCCCATTCTGAAGGGGGAAATAGGAAAGAAGGAAGGGGTGATGGGTCCCAAATAAGTTCAAAACCCAGCCCGGTGAACTTCATGAGATCTTAAGGCTGGAGAATAATCCTCTTTGGCTCAACGTTCTATTCTCCAGGCCCAATGGGGCAGATGTCCCACTTTCCAGACCCACTGGAGTGGTGGTCTTGCCCTCAAAGCTCTGCTGGGCAGGGGTTGGCCCCACAGCTCTGGGAAGCCCCACTTTGGATGGAGGTTGTCTGGCCTGTTGAAAGCAAGGTAACGACCTCCCTTTTTTGAAACTCAGGAGGCAACCCTGATCGTTTCTGAGATACCTTTGGGGTTAGTCCTACTTTGTCTTGAAGAATAACACATGTTTGCAATCAAACAGCTCTATGGTCTTGTCCTGTAAAGGGTGTCCTAGGAGTCCAACACCCTTCCTTAATTCCTTCCCATCTTTCTCCTCTTCAGTTCAAATTGGCAATTTTCCTGCTGGGGTGGCTGATTAAGTTCAGGGTTCATACTTATAACCCTTATCAAAGGGCTGCTTAGTCACACCCTTAGTATTCCCTTCTGAATATACTTTCTCTTTTTTCACAATATGGATAAGTTAAGAACTTTCCAAGTCTCAAAGTTCTAGTTCCTTTTTGCTTAATAATCTCGTCTGCAAGTCAGGTCTCTCTTCTCAAATTTTACTATAAGCAGTCAGGTGGGCCAAGTTGCACCTTCAACACTTTGCTTAGAAATCAATTCCAAAAAACACAAACACAAACACAATTCAGCCAAGTTCTCTGCCACTTTATAACAAAGGTCTCCTTTCCTCCATTTTCCAATATTGTGTTCCTTATTTCCATGTGAGGCCTCATCAGAAAGGCCTTTACCATTCATATTTCTACCAAAATTCTGTTCATGATTCCTTAGGTATTCTCTAAGAGGATTTAGGCTTTCTCTACAACTCTCCTTTTTTTTACTCTTAGCTTTTACCAAAATATCCCTTAATGGTCCACTCACAGCAGTGTAAGCTTTTCCTCGCCTTTACGCATTCACCCAGTTCCAAAACCACTTCCACATTTTAGGTGTTTGTTACAGCAGTACCCCCACTTCTTGGTGCTAATTGCTGTCTTAGTTCAGGCTGCTATAACAAAATACCGTAAAATGGGTGGTTTATTAACAACTGATACTTATTTCTCACAGTTCTTGAGGCTGAAAGTCCAAGATCATGGTATCAGCATGGACAGGTTCTGGCGAGAACATTCTTCCAGGTTGTAGACTGCTGACTTCTTGTCATATTCTCATATGGTGGATAACAGAGAGAGACAGAGACAGGAAGCAAGCTCTCTCACTTGCTTCATCCATGAAGTGCACATATCTTTTAGATCATATTTTTCAATTTTTGTTTGGGAAAATCAACAGACTATAGACACAAGATACAAGAAATTTAGCAATAACAGAAGACATTCAACACATTTCATTGAGTACCTACAAAATACCAGGCATTGTACTAGGCCCTGGGGCTAAAACCACAAACCATACACAACCCTTGGCATCATGGAATTTACTTTCTCATGAGGTACACCCACTAGTGAACAGGCGACAATGCAGTATAGGTATATGGTGACGCAAAAGTACAGATGAGGGACAACTAGTCCAGATTTGAAAAGGAGGCATGCAAGGAATATTTCACAGAGGAAGTGATATTCAAGACCCCTAACAGATGAGCAGGTAAAGGTGAAAAGGGTTCAGCAAGGGGGTTCTAAACTAAAAGAACATCTTCAAAGTCCTAAGATTAAAGGGAACTTGACATGTTTGAGGAACTGATAGCATCTGAAGTACAAAGGGTAAGATATGAGGCTAAAGTGATAATGCTGCTAGATCACAAAAGGTCGTGTAAGCCACATTAAGGGTTCATGGTGTTACTAGATGGGATTGGGAGCCACTGACATGTTTTAGAAGATCTGGGTGCAGAGTAGAGAACTGATAACAGGGAGTCAAGACAGGAGTCAAAGACTAGGTAAAAAGCTGCTGCAGTCACCCCAGGAAGAGATTATGATGACTATGCTAAGGGCGTAGCAGGGTGAACAGGGAGAAACAGGGAGAGTTTATGAGGTAGACTAACAGGATTTGGTGGTTGGCATGTTGGAAGAGATGAGACAAAGCAAGGCAAGGATGAGCTGTGTAGATGATGGACAATTCAAAGAATAAGGATCCCAGAGGGAAGAGAACATTTGAAAGAGGGGAGCTAAGAATATATTAATAGATATATTAAGAGGAGACTGTTATGATACATTTCTTAAGTTAGCATTCTATATAAAAATGTAAAATGTATATTGAAAATGTATTTATGTCTCTGTCATACTGTTGTACTATTGTCATACATCAGTAGGGAATATAATAGTAGAGAATTCCTTTTACATAATTTAGTAAAATTTGAAAATAATCTTTACTGCTTTCCTGGAAACGTATAGATTATTTCTAATCCTCAATTACTACTGTATTGTCCTAGCTCTCCTGGTTTTAAATATATCTTTGATATAATAAAAAAGAAACTAAAAGTCCAAAGTTATCAGACAGAAACAAATATAAATTGGAAGCTATAGACGGACTAAAATTTACAGGCATTGTATGCTTTTGTTTCATGCTTCCAGATTGCTTTGTGCTCCTTTAAAAATATTTTACTAACAGTGGGTAAAAATGCTCCGTGTGGAATACCAACAATTATAGCAGCTGGTGTTTACAGCAAATGACAAGACTGAATTAAACAATTATCTCCATTTCAGGATGGTTTATAAAAACAATAAAACCCTTTTAAGAAAGTACTGACTTTTAAAAAAGGTCAAACTGAATTTGTGTTCCTATCTGTTTGGAGCTATAGCTCTAACCTTGGGATCAAAATAGAATGCTGCTAACATGGAAAATGACCTCAAAAATTATGCAAAAGTTTACACAGAGTATGTAAACATACTCTGATAATAAATTACAAATTCAATGTGCTAGCTAAACTGGCAAAAGTCTCAGCAATTTTTATATAAGAATTCTAGAAAATTTCTAGCTTTGAAAATCAGTAAGAACTCTTACCTTTTATAATCAAGCAAAGACACCATAAATAATAGAAATCCATTCTAAAAAGAAAAAAAAATCCCAAATTAAATAATTTCTTCTTCATTTATCATAGCTGTGCTTTGCTTATTTGCCCCCATTTTTGTTTTAAATAGCATCTTACAATATTTATTACCTTTTTAAAATGAAAGTGGCAGAAAAAAAATCAAGGAATTCATATTCACTTCCTTCTGTTTTTATCGGAATTACCTCCAGATAAATGAGAAATCTTATTGAATGGTGGAGGATGTATTTTCCTGATCAAAACACCGCAGAAGTATACAAGCACAAGATGCCAAATGCCATGCAGTTTTATATCATCAGACATAGCAGATTTTCTACTTCTTTAATCCTGTGAAGTGTGTATAGCTCATCCATTCATGTTTGTAATTAGTTGGCAATCAAAACTTAACTATGGGTTTGAAGATCTTAAAGAACAATGAAATCAGCCAGGAACATAAGATGCAGAAGGAAGAAAAATGCATTGTAGTCATCCTATACTTGCTACTACTTCCTCTTGGCCATTTGTTAATTCACAGCTCAGGACACCAAAGCCAGAGAAAGTAGTATTTTAAAGTCTGTGGTAGTCTCACTGGGCTAAAAGATAAAAAATTAGAGTTCAGGACTTCCAAGACAGACAGTGCTTAAAGGACCAATATTCTGAAGAAAAGCAAGCCCAACATTTTGCATGCACTTCACCCCTAAAATATTTGCCAATCCCTAAGCTGTGTACTGGTGATAGAGAGACAAAAATTGGAGTTCATTTCCTGTTAAGGAGGTAGAGCCTGGTAAATACTCTAGGATTTCACTTAATATCTTTAAAATCTTAGGCCCTAGGAATAAATACAAATTATGAAGATACTACTTTTCACAAATTCTGACACATAACTTCAAATCAATGCAGTCCCTAATTGAATCAAGGTACCTCGCTGGTACTGTATCTTCCTACCAAAAGAAACTTAAAATCTCTTTGGAGGAAATTAACGTCTCCTACAATTTTTCATAGACAATATTCAATACAAAATCAACCAGCATACATGTATAAAGAATCAAGTGATTAAAGGCCAAGAGAAAACAATAGACAATGGCAGTAAATCAATAATCAAGATTCTAAAGTTATTAAACACAAACTTTAAAATAACCATGATTAATATTTTTAAGAAAATAGGTTTGAAAAAAAGGTAGAGAATTTCACCAGAGAACCAGAATCTACTAAAAAGGCATCCAATTGAAATTATAGAACTTAAAAATACAATAACCATGATTAAAAATTCAAATTCAATAAGTAGATTCAAATCATGGACACAAGAATACAAGATTCAGAATAGAGTTTGATAGAAAATATCCAAATTGGTACCCACTGAGACCAAAAAAAAGAGAAAAAATATAGAAAAGAACATAAGAGACATCTAGGACTTAGAGAAAATGTCTAACATATGTGTAAATGAACTTTCTAAAGGAGAAAAGAAGAAATAACTGGCCAAAACTTTTACAAAACTAGTGAAAGACACAAGAAATTTAAGAAACTCTTTGTACCCCAAGCAAGGGAACTACTGATACAAAGAAAACCATGCTTATACACATCATAATGAAACTACTGAAGGCCAAAAACAAAGAGAAAATCTTAAAAGCACTCAGAGGAAAAAGACATATTACCTTCAAAAGAGTAACAGAGACTAACAGCTGACTTTTCAAAATTCTTAACAGAAACTTGGAAACCAGAAGAAAATTAAATTATATCTTTAAAGTGCTGAGAGAAGATAACTGCCAACTCAGTATTCTTTATTTAGGGAAATAGCCTTGTAAAATGAAGACAAAATGTTTTCAGACAAACAAAAGCTATAGAAATATGTAATGGAGTTCTTTAAGCAAAAGGAAAGTGATCCCAGAAGGAAGGTCAATAATACAAGAAGAAAGGAAAAACACAAGAAAGAATAGATAAGTAAACCTAAGTGAATAGTAACAGTGAAAATAAAAGATAAATAAATAAAATAACTTCAAATTACAACTTGCAGTTCAAAAAGTACTGCTCCTACCAGACTTTTGAGCCATATATTCTAGCCGTTTGGCTATGATGGAGATAAGTATAGAATACTGGGGGACAGAGCAAGGGTATCCAGACATCTTGGAGACATAGGAAAGATTTTTCTGAGAAAGTAGTAGATGTAAATTATCTCTGGTTACTCCCCTTAAATTCTTTGTTCTTGAAAAATCAAATAGTCCATGGTTTCTTGAACACAGCCTACTGTTTCTTCACTTGGGATTTTGCTCATGCTATTCTCTCTGACTAAAATGCAAACCTCATCTCTACCTCACCTCTCAATCTCCATATGTTCAAATCTTTCAGGTTTGAACTTCAGTGCCTCTAAAACTTTAGCCTTCTCTGGCCACATACCACCAACCATCCCTGACACTCACCCCAATCCACACTATAATAATCTCTGTCTTTCCTTTATAAAAGATGTGTGTTTATGTTGTCTTCCCTATTAAGATTTAGGTTCTTCAAGAATATTCTATCATTTTCATCATTATTTACCCTCCAATAAATATCTTTTGAATAAATGGATAAAAAATGGATGGACAGATGGATGGAGAAGCCTTTATGACCATTCTCCAGGTGAGTGCAGATTTTGCTATGATTTGGCATTTGGTTAACGATCAGCCAAGGTCCACCATGCCATTTTCTCTCCATCCCTGCTTTCTTCTGGTTTTAATCACAAATTTTTTTTGATTATCAAATGCTATAGCAGGGACATATCTGAGCTAGTGAAAACTCTCAGTAACTATTTTTGACCTTGAAGTCAGTTAGAAGGGTGCTATAAAAGAGGAAAGTGATAAGTTGATGATATTGTGATTTAGTGAGGGGGAAATATAAAAGACAGAGTGTTTTTTAATACATTCAACTGGTTTATAATTTTCAGAGTAAAACACCAGCAAGTACATGCCCTTGAAATCAGTGTTTCTTCATGCTGTTTTACGTCTGGATCAGGACAGGGAAAGTAAACAATATTCACCGTAAAATGAAAACAAAATACTTAGTTGTTCTTTTGTGCAATGCACTGGCCTGCATGCAGATAGATGAAGTCTTGTAAAAATAATTTATGTTCAGTCATGCACAGATAAAAATTGCCACTAACACCAGCAATTTAGAACAGAAACACTGCATGAACCTTCACATGCACAATGAAATAAACCTGCTTAACTGAACACATGTAGTGTTCTCAATATCTTTCTGGTAAATATTCAAGCAGATGATCTAGGAAGGTCAGAATTTGCCATCAGTGACTCTTGATTTGCTAGTTAAAAGCATTAAAAATTGCCTGTGGTTTGCTTTTGTGCATTAAGTGAGTTTTCTATAGCCTTTAGAAGCAAAAGCAACAAAAACAACTAGGCAGAATTGATAACATATCCCACGGACTTTAAGTGCCTTGAGCAGATGCAACTAAATGCCTACCTACTATCCATTCTCCACTTCTCCCTAACATTCATGATTTTGTTGGAGATCTCAGTGTGCTCAGCTTAAAACAAAACAAAACAAACAAAAAATACAGACATCTGTCTTTCTTGAAGGTGAGAATGTCATGTGACATAGGTTTCATCAATGAAATGTAAACAGAAGTCAAGTGCATATTTCTGACGATTTTTTTTTTCCTGGAATAAACACTACCCTCTTCTTCTGTACTCCTGTCTGGAATATGAACTCAATGGCTAGTGCTATAGCTGTAACAGCTGTCAGGTAACCTGAGGAAAAAGCCGAGAGAATTTTAAAAACCTCTATTCTGATCAGTCAAGTTGTGCAACTGATGCTAGCAGTGCTAGCAATCTCCAGACTCACGTGAGAAAAATAACACGTTTTTTAAATGGAAAAAATTTAAGGTTTTCAGTTACATTTGGTCGAAATTAAATCCCAGAATTAATCATGGTGATTTCTTATCAATTTCTACCCACAAAAATCTAATATTCTATACTGTTTTCTCAACAAAACAGTAATGAATGAGTGAATGAATAAAGGAATGAACTAAGCAATTATAATAAGCAATCATTCTACCAGTCACGGCAACATGTACTGGAAATGCCTAGGGAAAAAAAAAGTGTGAAAAGGCAATACCAAATGCTATGGCAAGGCAAAATTACCCCCTTTCAAAATAGACGACTGGGCATCACGAGTCATAGAATACACATGTGCACAAATTAAAAGTGGTCACTGCTCTATCCAAGATCTGCCTGTGAGGCACAGATCCCTATGACAGCCAGCTCCTTCCATAAGCACTAAAAGCACTAAAACTTTGGAATCAAATCTGTTAGAATTAACTGCTTTTCTATGATCACCTACATCAGAAATGGAGAGGGCGTTAATCTCGCCAGTGGAGAAAATCAGTAGAATCAATCTTAGGCCAATGGGGAAAGCAAGAGCAGGGTGGGGGTGGTGGGCGGGCTCTTTCAGGAAGGTCTCCAAGCAATATGCCAAGATTGACAGGTAAGGAAAGGAATTTTCTCCCCTACTCTATTCAAGAACTTTTATGTCAAAGACATTTGACTCCGCTGTTCAATTTTTGACGTCAGAAACATGAAAAGTAGTTTGGCGTTACAGAAACTCAGGGACTTCTCTACACCCCGCTACTTAAAGTGCAGCATCTCTACCAGCAGCATTAGCATCAGCTGGGAGCTTGTAGAAATGCAGGCATTTGGGCCCCAACTTAGGCTACTGAATCAAGTGCTTCTCTTGCATATTAAAATTTGAGATATACTCTGCTAGAAAGCTTGCTAAAATATTGTCTGTCTTGATGTTTGAGTAGTTATTTAACTATATTTAAGTCAGTTCAGACAGTAAAAAATTCATTTCCCCTTTAGCTTGTAAATCCTCTTATTAATAATTTATTCAGGGATTACAACTTCTCTAAATCCTAGGTATCAAATAATTTTTTAGAATGTCTCACACAACCTTTTTTTCATACTATTTTATTAAACAGTTATGTTAAACAATAATCATGAGATAAATTGATAAATGAAAGAAAATGATCCCCCTTCCCTTCCCCTGGAGGTTGGGAGAGATATGCCATTCACCAGAAATTGCATTTGTTAAATCTAGAAATTGGTCCCTTTAGTAATCCTTTTGTTATTTACTTTAAGGTGAAGTTTTGACTGTGTAATTTAAGAGCCTACAAAGCCCTTGGGAATCTGAATCATCCTTTTCTCCCTTTTGCCAGTACACTTTCACTTAAAGGGAAACTCTAAATGAATGGCATGAGGAAAGGCCAAATGACTTGGTTGGAAGGCAGAAGATTCGTTTTTACAGACATTCTTAAAGAAAATGAATTATAGTGAGGTTAGAAAATCAGAACTCTTTCTGCTGACCATGCCTATTCCAGAAATGATACAACTGTGAGTAAAGTTACTGTCTCTACATTTCTTCAAAGGAAGATGTCAGGGTGGGCACAGGGTTGTTAATTTACCAAGGGCTCATTCTTCCTGCCCACAGATATGTACATTCCTTGGGCAGAGTGGTTGCAGTTTTAAACGTTACAGCCAGATGTGCAGAGAAAATAGTTTATTGTCTCTGTAATCTATTGGATTTTCTTTTATATCTATCAGAGGGAGGCTTTAGTTCAACCTCATAAATTAAGTCTGACACAATAAATAGTCAATTAAGTTAAATGCTTAATCTCTCTCAAATAAAAGGCTAAGTCCTGCATGTTCTGCCTCTATCCAGGTCCTCTTCAAGAAGGCCCTGGAAGAATGGATTCATACTTTGTGTTGTCCTCTCCTTTCTTTTCTGAGGAGTGGTTGCTGTCTGGTGTCTCTCAGGAACTGCCAGGTGTGACTGATTCCATCCTTGAGCTTGCAGGCATCTGCTGCTATAGTTTGCAGTAGACATAGCCTGGAGTCTCTCTCTCAGTTTAATCACATCCTACGATTCCTGAGTGATTTGGCCCTACCATAGGTCACCCTGTGATTTATCTGCCCGAGTTGATAGATAAACCAATTACACCTTAGTGTGACTGTCAGTCTATATACTACTCAAGGAGTACTTGCATCTCTACTTTCTGTTGTTGGTTATAACTGTAGACTTTGGACAACTGCAAATCACACTAGATTTATCTCATTTGAAAGAAGAGAGACTTTTCTTCAAGGAAAACCTGTAGTCTTCCAGATGGACCTCTACTTCCTGAGCACAATCCATGCTTTAAGAGATGCAGGTAAAAGGGCAGTGTGCTTCCTCATCAACTTCTGGAATCAGGCATGGCTGTGGCCCTCTCGCCTTCAAAATTCCTCATCATAATTAATATATTATTCACATTATAGATTAAATATATTATATGTAATTATGTCAACTAAATTCAGTTGCAACAGACTGATATACTATCAAATTTTGTAGGAATTTATTTCATTTGGAAGTTTTATTTATTTAAATATTAATATATTATATATAAATATATGTTTTTACTTATTTGTTTCAATTTGGTAGCTTTCTTGTTTTTATGTCAATTTGTTTTTAGCTCTCAAATATTTGTATTATTTGTCTTGGCTCAGGTTCCTCAGAAGCAGAATCTGAGATGAGGAATCAGGTACAGGTGGTTTATTATGGAAACACTTCCAGGAGTTGGGAGAAGTAGATGGGGACAAAACAGGGAAGAGAAAGAAGCCAAACAGGGGTGTGATTTCAGATGAAGTCCAAGCCTCAGCCTGATCCTGTGGGGAGCTCTGGAATATCATACAGCAAGGTTTGTCCTACCTTTTGAGGCAAAGGAACTGGGCTTTTGTACCCTCACATCAGTCAGTCATTGGCTGGCAGCCAGTGGATAGGAATATTCCCAGGCACTTCCCTTACTGGTAAGGCAGCTATGTGCCCAAGGACAGTCTTTTGACAGAAACAACAGATCCTTTAGCAGCAAAGAATACAGTGGCTGGGGGCAGGAACACAGTGCTGGTGAAAGGGACTGGGGAGAGGGGCATCTTGGCAGGAAAAACAGTGTCCGGCACAATAAGCTTTGGAAAGATCACAAGCACCATGCCTGGAGCTCCTAAAAGATCAAATAAGCCTTGAAATCCAGATGGCTTCTGGCATATCATAGGTCTGCCAAGAGGTCTCCCCCTTCCTCTGCCCAATCCAATCCCATCTTAATCTTCTCCTTTCCTCCTTTAGCCCAAGACCTAAGCATTGTTCATGGTGTTTGGTACACTTCAGGAATTTGCTACATCTCCAGAATTAAACAGAGCAGAAGAGTGTTTTAGCATCCTATCCGGTAAAATGAAAGAAACAATTTTTTCAGTGATTCATCTATTTTCATTGTTATAATTTCATATTTGCCCATTTTATTT
Source organism: Hippopotamus amphibius kiboko (assembly GCF_030028045.1). Classification (NCBI taxonomy): domain Eukaryota; kingdom Metazoa; phylum Chordata; class Mammalia; order Artiodactyla; family Hippopotamidae; genus Hippopotamus; species Hippopotamus amphibius. Next base: position 81,978,400 of record NC_080187.1, on the reverse strand, counting down.
TCTGATTGGTTCTTGCTCAACAATCGTTTCCAATATTTTAGCCTCGAGTGTTCTCTCTTATTTAATGATCTGAATCCAACCCAAGATATGCAAAGATCCTTTCCATAATATGATGCTTGCACTCTAATTGACTTCTTTTTCAAGTATAGTTTTCAGGTACTTATGTAAATCTTTACACTTCAGAATGTAAAAGAATGTAAGAGACTATTCTGTGAAGAGAGGGAGACTTTATAGCAAAAACTTTTTGAAAAGCCCAGCCCCAGCTAAGAATGGTGATCTTGGCAAAAGCACTACAAGCATGAAAAGCAGATTTGAATCTGGAATTCATATCTATTCCATGAGGACATATTTCTGCCTTCTCCAAGTGGCTAGCTATTTTCCCTAGGAATAATGATATATCAGGAGCTTGCTGTTGGCCTCTGTGCTGCAGCAATGGCCATAGCCAGATCAGCCTTGGTAATGTGAATTCTATGTTGTTGAGCACATACATAGCCATAATTCTATTACAGAAGTTTTCTGGTTCTTCATTCCCACTTTGAGTTGGGGTTTCAAGGCTCTAAACTTATTGTTTTCCATTTATAAGGTCTCTTAACACAATCAGGTGCACTTAACACACTCTATAATCTTTCTAATCATCACTGTTGCACAGCAATCAAAATGTAACCTCTACTTGATCACTCCATCAGCTCACCATCTCCCACCATCACCAGTGATAATTTGAAGAATCATGACACTACTACATACCACCCATTACCAGGGTTCAATTTCTACCTAACAAGGAGGTCATTCATGTATTCATAAAATATGTGAGCAATTCTAGTTTTAGGATCCTCTCCAGGAGGTCTGTTTTCCGAGGCTGCTCTTGGTATCAAGTACTATATCATCCAGAGTTCTAACAAGAGAACAAGGCACAAAGCGGGGCAGAGAAGATGGATAATGAAGCTGGGGGGACAAGGAGGGTTGATGAGATAGGATGCTTAAAAAGGGTCTATAACCCAAAACAGGGATTATTACTACCTTTATTTCAAGAACTCCTTTATGCAGTTGTATTAAGATTTGCAAAAGTTAAAGAAGATAAATATTAAAATCCATGGAAACCTAACCCTTTGAAAACTTATATTAAGGATTTTTTTATTTGTTCGGTCATATATATGACCGAACAAATGAAAAGGTTAGAATATTTATATATGTATTCTTTCTAACCTCTGCTTTATTTCCTATAGTTCTAGCTTTTGGCCTGTATGTGTTTCATCAATATTGTATCAATTTGATTTAATGTTTGCCTTCACCACTAGATTAATAGCCCCATAGAGTGACCACTACTGAAGTCTCAGCTGTTAGTACCCATGGCCACAAAAACTGTATGTTCAGGAGCTATTTATTTGAGGCTCTAGGACAAGCTCCACATGATACCTAATCCCCTAGTTTTCTTAAAATTGTTTTCCACCATATTGTGGGATGTTGGTTGGCCTAACATGATGGGGCATGACATAACAGGTGTCAGGAGAATCAGGAAAATGTAGGGGGAAATTTGTTAATGAAAAAAAAAAACCATAAAGCTTTCTGCCAGAACCTTCACTTCAGACTTGCTGGAAACTCAGATCTACCATCACGGGCTTTGGTAGTCAAAGCAAACTTTGAGTGGTGCTAAGCAACCTTTGACACGTGTGAATTGGCAGCCTGTATTGCTTTTGATTCAGCATAATTTCTTAAGCTGCTTGGCATATGTTAGGGATTATGAAGCACAAAAGCTCATGTCTTTTTTAAAAGAGAAAAGAGTCTATTTAGTGATTGTGACAACTTACAAGACCAAGAAGCCTGGCACTTAGCAGTCATTGGCCAAAGGCAGCTCAGGACCTCGATAAGTGGGAGTGGAAATTTTACAGCCCAGGTGTTCCCATGATGACATGCAGACCTCTACTTAGGGAAATCACAGTTCTACTCTACTCACAGGCCATTGTCTTGTTGTAGATGGTTCCTTCTTGGCTTCTCTAGATCAGGATTAGATGCCAGTGTTTAGCACCATCTAGAAATCAACAGTATAAAAGGTCAGTTGACTTCCTTAGTGAAAAAAAAATGTTCTTCAAAAACAGGGATATGGCTCGGTTCTCCCAAATTTTAAACTTGCTATCTTTCATGATCCTTATTAAAGCCATAACCCAACTATCCAACTCACAAGTGAATTGCAGAGATGGGGCATAAGTGTGCAGTTGGAGGAGGATAAGTCCTCCAGAAAGTGTTCCCTACTATGAAACACTCCATACCATACTGGGCCTTACCATACCATATTATAGTCTGTCAAATTTTCTGGCTAGTCAAGGGGAGAGGGGAGGAAAGTGTGGTTTTTCTCTCTAGCTTGGCTCTACCCCCCAAGTTGATATTCCCATGAGGTGTCTTAACTGCAATCAGATATAACCTTTGCATGGAAAACATTCAATTTTACAAGCATTTGTTGAGAACCTACTATACATCCAGCACTATTCTAGGCACTGTAGATACAACAATGAACATAAACAAATTCCCTACCCTCCTGAAGCCTACATTTCAGAGGAAGGAGACATATTAAAAAATAAATACATAAAATGTATAAAACATGTAAAATGATGCTAAGAGTAATAGAAATAAAGTAGGAAGAGGGGTGTCAGAGAAGAAGGCAGGGGTCAATTTTAAATAAGGTAGTCAAGGAAGATTTTGCAGAAGAGAAGTCAACATTGTAGCAAGGACCTGAAGGAGGTGAGTGTGAAGCCACATGGGATTAGGGGAGGCTGGTTTGACTGGAGCAGAGAGATGAGGTCAGAGAAAGAGAGAAGAGCCATAGTGTAGGGCATCGCAAGTCCCTATGGCTTTTACCCTGTGTATTGATAAGAAACCATTGGAGGATTTTGAGCACAACTAATGACTCTCTTAAAAATATATGGGGAATTCCCTGGCGATCCAGTGGTTGAGACTCTGCACTTTTACTGACGAGGGCCTGGGTTTGATCCCTGCCTGCTTGGGGAACCAAGATCCCATAAGCCGTGCAGCGCAGCCAAAATAGATGTGTGTGTGTGTGTGTGTGTGTGTGTGTGTGTGTGATCACTCTGTTAGACTCACTCTGACTGCTTTGTTGGAATTGACTGCAGGGGAGCAAACGTAGAAGCAGAGAACCTAGTCCAGAGGTCATGGTGATGATCCCAATGAGAGGCGATGGTGGCTTGGGCCAAGGTAAAAGCAATGGGGGTGGTGAGAAATGGCCAGATTTCTAATGTATTTTGCAGCTAACACTGACAGGATTTGCTGGTGAATAGGATATGGAGTGGGAGAAAATGGGAAGAGTCAAGCCTGATATCAGTGAGCAACTGGAAGGCTGCCGTATAGTGTGTAACGATAGAATCACCTGGCAAAACAAAACCAAGCCAGATACAAGCTGGATTTATATGTTTAATGGCCACATGCAAAAGGAAGCTAATGTGTGGCTATATTTTTGTGTCTTTCATAAATCAGTATGAATTAACTACTGAGCTGTGTCATTTAAAGGACAGAATATGGTCTGCACACATTTAAGTTTCATAACAGTAAATACAAAACTATTCCTGTCTCATTAATTGGGCGTTGACATCACTCTCAGTCAGTCTGTGCTTGAGTCTTGCAGGGAGAATGCTACTGAGTTTTCCGAGCCTTGAGAAAATAATGTTGGCTTTTACCTAATCTAAAATCAGGATCTACAAAAGAGAAAAGGCAAACTTGGATGCATGAACGTAAATGAAATAATATAGCAGAATCCTTTCAAGCTGAAGACTTAATACCAAAGTAAGTTTATCCTGTTGTAAAGTTTCAGTCATAATATCTTTTCTTAACAGTGTATTTTCCTTTCTTCCCCATTGTTCTTAGCACTTTTTTGCCTTCAAAATTTGGGTATAGTAACAAAAAATTTGTTTAAGACAATTGGGCAAAAGTAACAAAACATATAAATTATATTATCCTTTTTTTTAACCATTAGATCACACTTTCCAATGAAAACCACAATTTTTAATTTGATTTTCAAGAAAATAGTCTAAGGGAACCTATCACCGTTTTGGTTAACTATTCTCAGGCCCTCAGTCAGTTTCTTGCTGAGGATATCTGATGCAGTACTTTTGAAGTCATGTAGAAGAAGTTTTCAAAGTGGAAAACACCCAGGCCCCGGAGCAAATTAGACTGTAGAAGTATGACCATGGGAAAGTGATTAAAATACTCTAATTCTCAATTTCTGTAAAATATAATAATGGAAAATATTAATGGATAATAATATTTGATAGGGTTGTTGTAAGGTTCAAATGAATTAACATGTATAAAGCACCTATGTAAAAATTATGGATTTAATAGGAACAATTATTACTGTTAGCATTTTCGGTAGATGTAAAACAAAACCTCAGTGAGCATGGCCACGTTTTTGGAGAAACACGATTTTGAGATTAGCACAAGTTGATAAAAAGATATTTTACTCTGTCATAAAATAAGGCCTATCTTGCAAGGACAAATGAGTGACCACTATTCTATATCTCTTGTTTTTCCCCTCATTTTTGTGAGTCACGCAGGGCATCACATGTTTCACATACATGACCTGTCTGTATTTTACTTGCTAGTTCATGATTTGAAACACAAAAGTCTAGGCCACTAATTATTTGTTCAAGTTCTTGAATTTGACAATCTCAAAATACAATACCATAAAAAATTAAGCTGGTAATTCTAAAATACTCGAGAGAAAGTTTCTTTAAAAACTCCATTCTTCCCTGACCAAAGAAAGTGTGGTGAACGTTGATTGTTTTACCTTGCTCAGCATGTCTTTCTTATGTCTTTCTACAGACAGACTCCACTTGCCTCACTGATTGGAGAGCTGGGTACTTACAAATTGGTGAGTTAGACTCATTCCCCAGAATTTTCCAAAACTTTTAAAAATTGGGGTGAGGTATATTTAAGCTGAAACTGAGAGACAAGGCTCACGTTCATTGTGTAGGCCAGTGATTCTCAAAGTGCGGTCTCTGGACCAGCAGCATCATATGGAAACATAAAAATTGCAAATTCTTGGGCCTCACTCAAAGCTAACTGAATCAGAAACCCTGGATTTGGAGTTCAGGAACCTGTTTTAACAAGCCTTCCAGATGATACTGATGCACTTTTAGCCCTGAAAAAACACTGGTGTGAATTAAGCCTGATTCACGTCTTTGTCATATGAAATTACTCTAAAGGAAGAAAATGATGGAACCTGTGGTATGCCAAATATATATAAATATACCATAACCGAGTCTCAGACTACTTGTCTATATATTTGTATTATTAAACTAAGAAGGAAAATGTTTTAAATGCATGTTAGTTTCTGATTTTAAGGACCTTGGCTTTAAATTTTAAGTGAAATTTATTAGCTGTGTCTGAAACCCCTATCTACTCAATCCTCCCTTAATAATTGGATTTGTTACAGATTTAGATTTTGCCTATATTTATCACAGCTGTGCACAGTCCAGCAAAGCATAGCCTATATAGTAAGCTCAAATCCAAACTCTCATGTAAGTGTCCCTCTGCACGGTGACTTTTAATCAGGAAGTCATAAAACAGCTATTTTTAAAATAATAATGCTATGTGTTAGATGTGCCAAGAGATATTGTGGCCTGTCAAGGTGCTTCTTCCTGAGGCCTTGAACTCAAATGTTCAAGCAGTCAACCAACTATGGAAGCCTGCCATGTGTAAGAAGATAGCGGGTGGTGAGGACTATCGCAAACTGCAGCATGCCTGTATGCCTTGAATTCAGACACAGTGTTTAAAAACTATGAAAACACTGTGCAGCCTAAATAAAACATGTCAGTTATTGGATTCAAATTATATGAACTTTGGTCTATTCCTATTACATTCCTACAGTTGCACACTTGTGGATTTAGGGGTAGAATGAGCCCAGACCAATCAAAGGAGCAGCAAAGGACAACTCTGGAAAACAATTGTGTTTCTTAAGTTCATCTTACCTAGGTCAATCCTACCTAAGAAGCAAGCTCAGTGTCTAGGGGAAATCTTTCTTTAAAAGCACTTTTATTGAGATATAATTCACATACCATACATTACAGGCTGAACTGTATTCCCTCAAAATATATACATTGAAGTCCTAACCTCCAGTATCTCAGAATGAGACCATATCTGGAGGTAGGATTTTTTATCGAGGTAATTAAGTTAAAATGAGGTCATTACAGTGGGCCCTAACCCAATAACTAGTGCCCTTATAAGAAGAGAAAAATGTGGACGCAAACATAAACAGAGAGAAGTACATATAAAGACTCCACAGTAGAAGACAGTGATCTACAAGTCAGAGGGAGAGGAATGGAACAGATCTTTCTCTCATGATCTTCAAAAAGAAGCAACCCTACTAATACCTGGATCTTCGAGTTCTAGACTTCAGAACTGTGAGAAAACACATTTCTGTTGTTAATCTACCCAGTCTATGGTACTTTGTTATGGTAGCCCTAGCAAATTACTACATCATATGATTCACCCATTTAAATGGATTTTAGCATATTCACAAATATCCACAACCATCACCACAGCAATTTAAAATTTTGTTCATTACCTTAAAAAGAAACTCTGTATCATTTAGCTATACACACCCTATCACTCTATCCCGCTAGTACTAATCTACTTTCTATCTCTATAGATCTGCCTATTCTGAACATTTCATATAAATGGAATCATATAATGTTCAGTGTTTTGTGACTAGATTCTTTCATTTAACATGTTTTCAAGATTCATCATTGTAGTGTGCATCAGTAATGCATTCCTTTTTATGGCCAAATGATACTCCATTACATGGATATACCACATTTGTTTATCCATGAATCAGTTGATGGACATTTGGGTTGTTTCCACCTTTGGGGTATTATGAATAATGCAACTATAAACATCTGTGTAGAAAAAAGTTTGTAAAGGGAAAATCCTTGTGTTTGGGGGGAGCTAAAACCTGTTCTAAATGGACAAAAACTCCTCAGTATTCCCTTGAGTTGATTTCTGGCAAATTTCCACCTTTCTTGTTTTCTCTCAGGCCCCCCCATCATTCTTATTTTAAACAAGCTATTGTCATCAACTCTCATAGGCTGATTCATGGTCAATTTGTTCAACAATTGCATGGCATCAAGTTTACTGAAGAATATATGAGGACCCTCAGGGGAGAATGAAAGTGTTATTGTAAAGGGAGCATCAGGTCCATTAGAAGCTCAGTCTGGGAAAAGACATGTGGGTGAGTGACTGGGTGGGTGTGGAGCTGTATTTGTGTGCATTAAAGGTCTCCCCAGGTGTGGAAGGGCTGGCCAAATCATGTTAGACTGAAACGCAGTCCTTGAAGCTCTGCCAGAAAAGGAGAGGCATTTGAGTTAGATGAGGTGCACCTGGCCCATTAGCTCATCAGGCTGTTCTTCAGTGCTCACATAAAGATGTAATTTATCAGAATCCTATTTAACCATTAGTTGTAATATGAGCCAATAAACAGTGGGAAAGTCACAGGATCTTGATTGTTGCTAAATTGTATCATGGAGAGCCTGAAAGAAGAAACTTATGGGTACACTGATGGAGCAAGTCACCAAGTCCCTGTTTTGACTAAAGTTCCCTTTCGTTGACATGGGAATGCAGTTTTTAAAATAAAGGTATTCGCATAGTAACAGTGTACAGGTGAGAGTGTACCTTGTGTCTCTATGGCAGGCTTGTAAGAATAATGGTCTCACAATGTTGGTTCAGCAACTATGCAATAAGCAGAGCACTTACTGTGTACCAGACGTGGTGCTACATGCCAGATGTGCTGTTGTGAAATAAGATGAGCATGTTCCTTGCCTCACACTCTCCCAGACAAGGTTATTCACTGATTTGTGGATTAGTGAATTACTCCTGACACATCTACTGGATGTTTTAGTCCTGTAGAATCCAGTTAAATAAGTAATATCTCTCTTATGCCTTTGAATATTCTTAGATTCTTAAATATGAATCTAACAACTGAGCACCTATATATGCCAGACACTATGCTAGGCACAGTAAGTTCATGAAAAACTAAAATATATGGTCCTTGCTTTCAAAGAACAATCTAGGATGTGCTTATACATGTGTAATACCGTAAACCATAGAATGTACATACACCATATACATGATGGAAGATTCTAGAATAGAGGTATAAAAAAGTGTAAGCACAGAAGTCTTCATTTTTTTCAAAGAATATGGCTGGTGGTTGTGCATAGGAAAAGGGCTGGGGAGTTTTCACAAAAAAATGAGCTTTGAGCCAGCTCTTACGGTTAAAAGCATTTGGGCAGCTAGTGAAGGAAGTTAAGGGAATTCTACTTGGAGGGAATAGCATGAGGGATGGCCCAAAGGCATGGAAGTAGTGTTTGGAGGAATGGCAAATAGGCAGACATTCTGTTATTCTTTTCTCTGTCACCTCCCAAAGACGGAAGGCTCAGATCCAGAGACTGCTCCAGTTAAACACTTCAGTGGAAAGTTAAGACCAGTCTGTCATTTCTCATTTGAACACCTGGAAGGTCTCTAAGCACATCAAAGTATGCTCAACTTTCTGGGGCTTACCACATATTCAACTTCAGTTTCTATAAAAACAGAGGACAATTTAACAGGCAAACAGCATTGATTGACAGGACCTTGCCATGTCAACAATAAGTAGAGAATAAGGTGTAAGAACAGTTTGTCCTTTAGCAAAGCTGACATTAGGTAGTCCTCCAATTTTCTGTGATGACTTTAACTTGGAAACAACTAGCAGTGTTCTTCTCATGGATCTATGTAAGTTGGATTACTATAGGTCAAGGACAAACTGTTCAAACCTGATAGAAGCATCACAGCATAGTGGTAAGTTCTGAAATCAAATTGCCTTGTTCTAAATTCCAACTCTTCTGCCTACTAGGTTTACTCTTTTTGATCCACACAAACTCAGCTGGCCTCAATTATTTTATCTGTAAAATGTGGATACAATTGTACTTGCCTTAGGGGCTGTTGTGAGGATTAAATAAAATAGTGTATGTAAAGTATTCAGTCTGGTGCCTGTATGGCATTGGTATATGTGAGATGCTATTGCAGAGAAGTGGTGAAGACTGAGTGTTCTGTTCTCATGCGAATATGAATCCTGCCTCTGTACAATCTTTAGCAATTTATTTAGTTCCTAAACTTTGGTTTCCTCATTTATAAACAAGACAATAATATAAAGTTAATGTGAAGAACTAAAATTAAATAAGAGAACTATATCTCAAACTGAAAAAAAAAAGATATATTGAGAAAACAAATACTTAAAGTGATAACCACAACATTTGGCACATAGTAGTTACTCAAAAATAACATTTCTTGTTATTATTAATATTATATAAACCATACTAAAGAATAATTTAAATGTTCTCAGCAGTCAAATTTTCTAAACCTTTAAAAATTAATTTTTGGTTAAAATAATTTTGAATACATCCTGGATATTTAATAAAAGCCTGTGGTTGGCCCTTTCATACAGGATAAATATTTTGATGACTATCTCTTTATTTGTGTTAGAAATTTCCTGGGGACTTTCTGCTTGCCAACAGTATTTCCTCATCTCTGTTTTAATATTTACTCTTTATAGCTTTAATATCTATCGATACACATGCTTGTTTGGGAGAAGTGTTGGGGTTGGTTTACCTGGGAACGTGAGGAATGTGAAAGGTTTATTGGGAGTAAAATTGAAGGAAAGTGGCCAGGATTGGGCAGGGACAGCCTTCAGACTCACTGCAGACTGACAAGGTCTCTGCCAGGCCAAAGGAGAGCCCAGAGCAAGATGTGCTCATTAGTGTCATCATGACCTTGGGGGAGAGGGTGGGGCCCTCATATTGTGCCTTGACCAATCATTGGTCAGAGCTGTCCTGAGAAGCACATAACTTTAGCTTGCCTTCTCCGTATTCCAGAGTACTTCAAGACAGGTATGCCCTCAGCTTGAAAGCTGAGATGAACTGTGAAGGAGATAGCTGGAGGCCTTCAGCTAGTGGAATTCCTCTCAGCTAGGCAGCAAGTCCCTTCTTGGAGGAACATGTGAGGAGCGCATGTCCGTGTCTGCAAATCAATGTCTGATAAGAACCAGCTTCCTGGTTCATAGATGGCCATCTTCTTGTTGTGTTCCCACGTGGCAGGAGGGGTAAGGGGGTTCTCTAAAGTCTCTTTTATAAAGGCACTAATCCCACTTATGAGGGCTCTGCTTTCATGAACTAATCACCTCCCCTCTCCAACTATTATTACACTGGGGGTTAGATTTCAAAATATAAGCTTTAGGGAAAACAAATATTCATTGTATAGCAGACCCAGTTTATGTACTTGCCCACATTTTATTAGGCCCTACTTGTCCCTGGACTTCAGCCACTTTCTCAAGAGCCCCAGCCAACCCCCAATATCCCTTCATCTCCTACGCTAGCAGCTGTTTGAGCCTCCCCTGGGATGCGGGCCAGGTTCGCATTTGGGCTCCATGGCCTCCACCATGATAGGAATTGCAGGAGCTTTGATGTTTATGTCAGTCAACCAGACCCATAGAGGCTCTGGCACCCTAACTTCTGAACTCAGATGAGGCCCCATGCCATAGGACATGGATCTGGCCAGGTAACCCGACCTGCTTGAAGTGCAGGAGAATTAATGCCCTACGGGCTGAACTCTGACCAGTGAGAAACAGAAGATTAAAAGGATCAAGCAAAGAAATCTCTCATACTTCCTCCCCTTCAGTGGACTGTCCCAGGATGCAGAGGATCCCCACAGCCTACCTGCACAAAGTCCCACTGAGTGCCCATCTGTATCTTCTTGTGACACTATGGCCAGCACAAAAACACACTATCTTGCATTTGCTTTCCCACTATCCCTACTTCATTTCCTTTTTGTTCCTCTCTCTTGCTGTCCTGGAATCACAGTTCCAAATATAGTTTTAGCTTCAAGCTTGTTTTCCTGGACCTGAGCTGAGAAACTAGTTTATTATTCCATAATAATTATGTGTCCAGCACTGTTCCAGGCGCTTTAAATATATATATTCTCACTGGATTCTCAAAACAACTCAATGACATAAATATCCTTAGTACTGTCATTTCTGTTTTACAGGTGAGAAACTGGGGCACAGAAATGCTAAGGATCTTTCACAAAGTTCTATAGCTAGTAACTGACAGATCTAGGATTTGAAACACAGATGGTCTGACCCTAGAGACAAGGCCCCGTGCTGTATCTGCAGTTAAGTTTGGTTATCAAGTTTATTTTTATGATTAAATGTATATATAGTGCCAATTCCACTGGAAAAAGCTGCCACATATCATCCAAGGGAGTACTGCTAAGTCAGACATAATATTAGAAATATTTATCTAATTATAAAATTTGACTCAAGTAAAGGAAGATCATCCAGAGGCCTTGGAGGAATGCTTGGGAGGTCTGGATTCCCTTTGGCTTCCTTGGTTTAGTTAGCTATTTGAATTTGGATAAATCACGTAACAACTCTGTATCCATTTGCTAACTATAACGTGAATGTATAATCCCTAAACTGCCTGCTTCACATGACTTTTGTAAGAATTGATGTCATAGCCATTAAAACATTTCTAAATACTGAATTATTACTACTATCTCAATAAGAGTAATTCTATTAACAAAAGGCTTATTAAATATTTGAACATTTATCAGCTTTTTACAACTCAAAAAAAAAACGGCTGACATAGACTTTTGAAGACACTAAAATATAACAAGATAGTGAAATTTAAAATAATCAGTAAAAATAAGGCAAAGGGAAAAGTTGCCAAGAAAATAGATCTAGGAACAAGATCTATGCATGACATAAAGGCTAATCTTTGCTAGTGGTAGAATACATATTTTGTTCTATGCTTTCTGGAGCCAACAAAAGGAAGGAAACATCATCAGTTATTGGATTCCTAGCATCCACAATTGAAAATCAACCAGTTGCTCAAATAATCCTGACCTTGATAGCAGAGAGAAATTTCTCTATTGTTCTGCACACAGAGGACATTACAAAAGTAATGAGTAGTATCCTCAACAATATTCTAGCAATGCATACATTTTTTCCCTCAGTGTAGACTAATGACAACATACCAGAATATAACTGTATAAAGTGATCCTGGGAAGAACCCATGCTGGAGTAGTCTGTGGCATTCTGGCACAATCCTGGGCTAGCTTTTATAATTCCTAGATAAATAAATAGAACATAATATGAATAATGACAACAAAAATATTAATAGCTAATTCATTATTTTATTCAACAGATAGTTCTTTGAGCATCTACTCCATGAGCCAAACACTGAAGAGATAGCAGTGAACAAAACAGACAAAAATCAATGCTGCCATTGAGCTTCATTCTAGGTAGGAAAGACAGACATTAACTACATCAGTTAAATACATTGTATGTCTGGTAGTGATAAATGCTATGGGGAAAGATAAAACTGAGAAGTGGGATAAAAAAGCAATACAAGGGCTTCCTAGGTGGCGCAGTAGTTAAGAATCCGCCTGCCAATGCAGGGGACACAGGTTCGATCCCTGCTCCAGGAAGATCCCACATGCCACGGAGCAACTAAGCCCGTGTGCCAAACAAACAATAACAAAAAAAAAGCAATACAACAATTAAACACTGAAGTAGGAGTGCGTGATCTTATACAACAAATATCCCAGAATGTGTGCATAAACTTGAACTCTTTAGAGACTGTAACATTAGGTGGCAATAATATCCTTTGCTTTTTCTCTGTGCATGGCCAAAGCAAAACTTGTATCAAAGTTAAACAGGCAAATAAAATTTTATTCAAAACTATTATTATAGGAGAGAGAGGCCAGAACTCAGTCTGAACTCAACTCCACTGAAGCAAAGGGTGGGAGAGTCTTTAAGGGCTGAGGTGGCAAGTGAAAAAAGTACTGGAGGATGCTGGGGCATGGGGACTGATTGATCAATGGGATGTGTGGAGCACATTGAGTTTGCAAATGTTTTTCTCTGTGATCAAGCCATCTGTGTTTGCTAATTAGTAGTGCCCATGGGTGCCTAACTTTCCTCAGACTGGGAGATGAGGGGTGCTAGCTTCCATGATAATTACATGTCAAAGTGATGGCTCTGAAGTCCCTGAGAAAGACATTCCTGGGTTGTAAAACTGGAAAGAGGGTTTTAAACAGAATGACAACTCAAAGGAGCAGAGAAAGAAGGTAGAATTATGAGTTTTCTTATGTAAATGCTTTAGAAAGAGGGAAGTCAGAGCCTAGAGTCAGGAAGAAGACTGTCCAAAATTTAGTCACACTGAGGGAAACATAAAGCTTTCTTGGTCCACATGTACATACCCACACGCACTTGCACATAATTTATCCTCAAAATATAGGCTATACTATCAGTGTTCACAATGCTTCCTCTGTATTATGTCATATTTACCTGATAGAATCTTCACAGTAAGCATTGTTAAAGTGTATTTTTGTTTTTTTAAGCTCTTTATTGGAATATAATCACTTTACACTGTTGTGCCAGTTTTTGCTGTACAACAAAGTGAATCAGCTGTATTTATACATATATCCCCACATTCCCTCCCTCCCGTGACTCCTTCCCAACTTCCCTATCCCAGCCCTCTAAGTCATCACCCATCATTAAGTTGATCTCCCTTTGTTATGCAGCAGCTTCCCACTAGCTATCTATTTTACATTTGGTAGTGTATATATGTCAATGCTACTCTCTCTCTTCATTACATGAAGGTTGTCTTATATCACAAACAATGATAAAACGGATAGCAAAAATAATATGATTTGTACATCATTGCTAATAGACTATAGACAAGGCAACAGGGGTGGGATATAAGTGCTCAACAAATGTTTGTTTGCTGGTTGATTATTGAACTTTGGCCTGTTTCTTACTAAAGTATCAGAAGATGTCTATTACATGTTTTTTTATGTTTTAAGAGCATTTGGGAAATAGTTCAGATTATTTCTGAGTATTTGTATCATCATGGAATATCACATATAAGGCTAAGAATGAATATTTTTTCTCAGATTTTTATTGGAGTATAATTGCTTCACAGTGCCATGCCAGCCTCCACTGTGCAACAAAGTTAATCAGCTGTATTTATACTCACATCCCCATATCCCCTCCCTCCTAAGCCTCCCTTCTACACTCCCTATCCCACCCCTCTGTCATCACCAAGAATGAATTTTAAAGAATAATACCCCAGAAACTCTGCAGATAAGGAGGAAATTCAATAATGTTTACATGGGAAATGTTAGAGCACCCATCTTTCCACCAAAAGAAGGATCCATTTTCAATTCAAACTCAGTCTGGAAGTTATTCTTCATTCTGAAGGGAGCAAAATTTAACAATTCCCCATGGTTCTTTTACTATGGAGAATGTGGAGGGAACAGAGGAATGAGAGAGAGCAGTCAGTATGTGCACAAGAGTGGTAGAAAGCAGTAGATCTAGGCAAAAAGGAAGAGAAGTTGTTCCAGGGACAATCAGAGGCCAGCAGTGTGGGGAAATATCACCATCTTTCAATACACTTGATAAAGACCGTAAATGAAATAATTCAAGGACCAAGAATATTTTAGGAGGACATAGATGGACTTGGAGGGCATTATAGTAAGTGAAGTAAGTGAGACAGAGAAAGATAAATACTGTATGATACCACTTATATGTGGAAACTAAAAAATTAACTAGTGAATATAATGAAAAAGAAACAGACTAGTGGTTTATAGATTTAGAGAACAAACTAGTGGATAGCAGTGGAGAGAAAGAAGGGGGAATGGGCAGAGGAGGTAGGGGATTAAGAGGTACAAACTATTAGGTATAAAATAAAAAATCAGCAAGGTACCATATGATCCAGTAATCCCTCTATTGGGCATACACCCAGAGAAAACTATAATCCAAAAAGAAACATGTACCATAATGTTCATTGCAGCACTACTTACAATAGCCAGGACATGGAAGCAACCTAAATGCCCATCAATGGATGAATGGATAAAGAAGATGTGGCACATATATACAATGGAATATTAGCCATAAAAAGGAATGAAATGGAGCTATCTGTAATGAGGTGGATAGACCTAGAGACTGTCATACAGAGTGAAGTAAGCCAGAAAAAGAAAAACAAATACCATGTGCTAACTCATATATATGAAATCTAAAAAATGGTACTGATGAACCCAGTGACAGGTTAAGAATAAAGATGCAGATGCAGAGAATGGACTGGAGGACACGGGGTTGGGGGGGTGGGCAAAGGGGAAGCTGGGACTAAATGAGAGTGTAGCACAGACATATATACACTACCAAATGTAAAATAGATAGCTAGTGAGAAGTTGCTGTATAACAAAGGGAGATCAACTGGATGATGGGTGATGCCTTAGAGGGCCAAGACAGGGAGGGTGGGAGGGAGTCACGGGAGGGAGGGGATATGGGGATATATGTATAAATATAGCTGATTCACTTTGGTGTACCTCAAAAACTGGTACAAGAATGTAAAGCAATTATATCCCAATAAAGAGCTTTAAAAAAAAAAAAGCAACAAGGATATGTTGTACAACACAGGGAATATAGCCAATATTTTATAATAACTATAAATGGAGTATAACCTTTAAAAATTATGGATCAGTATGTTGAGTACCTGCAACTTACATAGTATTGTACAAATATACTTCAATTAATTTTTTTAATTAAGACATAATTTTTTGCTACTACTAACAAACACTGGCATACAAAGAAACAACCACCTTAGTGAATGTCAGTTGGGGGCCGCAGGTCACACAGATGAGAGTGAGAGGAATTTAGATTACAAAGGAAAAGAAGCCCAAATAAGACCAAACCAGAGATAATTAGTCAGCACACACTTGGCTTATCCCTGGAAAGGAAGGATTTGAAATTTTGGCAGAAACCTACAAATTTTATTTAGAACTTACAATTAATTATGCTTAAGTTAATGTACTGTAAACTCTACCTATTTTGAATTATTTCAATTAACCCTTCATTTTTCTCATGAAGTCTAGAGAGAAAAGACCCCGCTAGATATACTAAAGATGAGAAAACAGATTGGGGAAATCCCAGCTAACCGCTGCAGTTAAGATTCTGTACCCAGTAGGGCCAGGACGATAAACAGAGCCCTCTTAGCAGGCCTGATTCCTATCTGGGGCTGTTCTCATGACAGAGGTTGGGATCAGGAGGCCTACCGGCAACCTATTTCCCTTGTAATTCAAGTAATGCTTTAAGGCATTTTTTCACAAGAACATAAGTAGTGTTTAAGGATCCTTGGCAGCACTCTGAAGATAGAGCTCTCCGAGCTTACCATTGGACATCAACCATTTATTTTTCTAAACAAAGGTCAAGATTCAGCTTGAAGGATTTAGCTAAATCTCTAATACAAAAGGATTCAGTTAAGATTGAAATTTGCCTCTTCCTTCCTAAATCTCATAAGAGATAAAATCTGTCCGAGGCACCGGGGAGCAAGGTACTTGATGCACAAATGTTATTTATGATATTGTCCTCTAGCACTTCGTGAAAATGAATCCACAGGAAGTATTAAAATGCCCTCTGTTGGGGTTGTTGTTTTCTCTCTCTCTTTTCATTTTATTTACTTCAACTCAGGATCAACACATGACTGAGATGATTAGGTCCAAAAGAGAAGGGAAGATGGTGGTGGAGGATTTAAGTTTCATCTTGTGTATCTGGCTTGATTGATCATTTCAGCAGGGACAGTATGTATATTCAAAAATGTATCAGGAAGGTGTAAGTAATCTCTGGTCTCTTGGCATTTTAATAAAGTTACTAAATAGAAGGCATTAGATATCATTTTTCCCTGCAGTGGTATTTTCTTTAAAGGAAAAAGATCGGTGGAAAGCGGCATTAGGATTGTTTAATGCAGGTCCATTTGCAGCTCATTTAAGTTTTTATGTAGCTCTGCCAATGTTTTCCACTTCTGAGAGTCCAATGAGTCCCTGGCATCTTGTCAGTGACAAAAGCCAACCTCTCTACCTGTGTATATACAGGGAATTGGCAGGCATATGAATTTAGGAGATGTATTGTGCCATTGGGTCAGGGGAAATACAACAGCAGCTCCAGGAAGTAGATAAAATAATCTCTCAAAAGACAGAAGGGGTACCAGGTTCCTCTGCCTTGGTTTTGATTACATCTCCTCATCTTTTTTCCTTTGAAAATCTGGATAATATGCAAACTTCAACATACCCAGGTTTTTTAATCCTTTCAAGAAAACATTATACATGTGAGACTATCAAGAAGACAGTGCTGCTGCTATTTCCAGGGGGAGAAAATCAAACCACAGAGCTTGAGAAAAGACCCTAGAGAACTCAGACCTTGTAAATGAAACATGCTGTTTCCTTTAGTTTGAGTTTTTCCTTTCATGAGGAATACTCTAAGATATACAGAAAGAGTTCTTTATGGCTGGATGCTCTTATACTGCTAATGGCTTTTGGCAGTGTGTTATAGCTTATTTAATCCAATTGAATTTGATTATTCATGTCAGTAACAAGATAAACTGGTTGACAGAGAGAATTTTCTTCAGCCACTAGTTCATATCAAGTCTTCAAATTCAGTTGTCTAGAAAAAAGAGAGATAGGGACAGGAGAGAGCCAGAGAGACAATTCTAATCCAGGCTATTCCTGAAATTTGAATTTGACCAAGGAGAAGGTATTGATTATGGACACAGTTGATACTTCCTCTAAAAAGCAGAGTGAAAACTTTCCAGTGGAGTGCATACCACTCATTGAAATGTCCCAAACTATATTATCAACCATGCCCAGTCCATTTACACACACACGCGCGCGTGCACACACACACACACACATTGCTGCAGGTATACGAATCCTTCACGCTTCCTAAATAGAACAAATTCCCTCTTTCCTGTTTCCATGCCTTTGCACATTATATCCTTTGCCCAGGATATCCTCCTTTGAATTGACAAATTTCTTATCCTTCAAAATGCAATGAAAATACCACCTTGCCAATAAAGTCCTCCAGGAAAGCCTCAGTGTCCCATAGCAATTTGTATATCCTCTTAGTTCAACCTTCTTTATACATTGGCACCCCTGGGATCTGGAACGATCTTATTAGTTAGGGCAGCTCAGTGGGATGCTATGTGAGAAAGGAATGGCAGGGTGAGGGGTTGGGGACAATGCCTCTCTCCTACAGGGTTGGAGTTTCCAGGATATGAATGTAATTTGAAATACAGTTCCCTTGCCGCATTCCCACTCCATCAAAAATTTTGGTTTATCCATCCCCAATTCCCAATTCCAGTCAATCACTGTTCTGGTTATTCCTCTGTCATAACATCTTATGAATATTTGTTTATACATCTGTCTCTAATACCAAATGTTATTATTCGCCTGTATAGTCATCATGCCACATCCCCTCAGTACAATCCCTCATACATAGTAGGTCCTCAACACCTGTTTGTTCAAGGAAGACGTGAGTGAATGAATAAATGACTAAGTAAAAAAATTTTTTCTGGGACAACATAAGCATTTAACATCCATAATTGATGAAGAGAGGAACCAAAAAAGGAAGTTCTTCAAAGTGAAAAGAAAGGATGCTAACTAGTACCATGAAATCACATGAAGGTATAAAACTCACTGGTGAAGGTAAATATATAGTCAAATTCAAAATACACTAATATTGTAACGGTGATATTTAAATCACATATAACTTTAGTATAAAGGTTAAAAGACAAAATCAGTAAAAATAACTATGGCTACAACAATTTATTAATGGATACACAATATAAAAAGTTTTAAATTGTGAGAACAAAAACATAAAATTTAGTGGAGGAGGGGTAAAGTGTTGAGCTTCAGTATGTGAACAAAGTTAAGTTGCTATCAATCTAAAATAGGGACTTCCCTGGTGGTTCAGTGGTTAAGACTCCATGTTCCCAATGTAGGGGCCCCAGGTTTGATCCCTGGTCAGGGAACTAGATCCTGCGTGCCGCAACTAAGACCCAGGGTGGCCAAATAAATAAATACTTTTTTTAAAAAAATCTAAAATAGACTGTTTATAAAATGTTTTATGTAGGCCTCATGGTAACCACAAAACAAAAAATTTATGGCAGATACACAAGAGATAAAGAGAAAGGAATCAAAGCCTACAACTATAGAAAACTATCAGATCACAAAGGAAACAGTAAAGGAGGAAGAAACGAACAAAGGATCCACAAAATGGCCAGAAAATGGTTAACAAAATGACAATACTGAGTTCTTGTATATCAATAATTACTTTAAATGTAAATGGACAAAAGCGGCAAAAGGAAAAGACAACCTACAGAATGGGAGAAAATATTTGCAAGCCATATATCTTATAAGGGGTTAACATCTGAAATATATAAGAAACCCATACATCTGATAGCAAAAATAATAATAATAATCCAATTAAAAATGGGCAAAGGACCTGAATAGACATTCTTTCAAAGAAAACATACAAATATCCAATAGGTATATGCTCCTCAACATCACTAATCATCAAAAATGCAAGTCAAAACCACAATGGGATATCACTTCACACCTGTTAGGATGGCTATTATCAAAAAGTCAAAAGATACCAAGTGTTGGTGAGGATGTAGAGAAAAGCAAATCCTCGTACACCGCCAGTGGGAATGTAAATTGGTACAATCATCATACAAAATAGTATAGAGGCTCCTCAAAAAGTTGAAAAGAAAACTACCACATGATCCAGCAATCCCATTTCTGAGTATATATACAAGGGCAATAAAATAACTATCTCAAAGAGATATCTGCATTCCCATGTTCATTGCATTATTATTTCCAGTAGCCAAGATATGGAAATAACCCAAGTGTTCTGTCAACAGATGAATAAAGTGTTATAAATGTAATATTATTCAGACTTAAAAAAGAAGGAAATTCTACAACTTGCAAAAAACATGGATGAACCTGAAGGATGTTATGCTAAGTGAAATAAGCCAGACACAGAAAGCCAAATACTGTATGATCTCATATATATGTGGAATCTAAAAAAAAAGGTCAACCCCCCAAGAACAGACTAAAATGGTGACTACCAGAGTCTGGGAGGTGGGGGAAAATGGAAGATATTGATCAAAGGGTACAAACTTTCAGTTATAGGATGAATAAGATCTGGAGACCTAATGTATAGTGTGGTGACTATAGTTAGTAATAATGTATTGTATATTCAAAATTTGCTAAGAGAGTAGATCTCAAGTATTCTCACCATACACACACACACAAAAGGTATCCATAGGTGGTGACCATAGTCAATTCACAATGTATACATATATCAAAACATCATGCTTTACACCTTAAATATCTACAATTTAAATTTGTCAAAAATAAATACAAATTTTAAAAGAAGCAATAAATAAATAAATAAGAAAAAGAAAAGCTTAACTGAACATCAAGGTGAGCTGTTTCTCTCCCAGTAATGAATATACTACTTTCAGCTATTCCCTATGAAGATAAACAGACTCCACAGTAAAAGGAAATCTGCTGAAAATAAGAAAGTAGAACAAATACTCCTAAAATATAACAAGCTGACAGAGTTATTTTATTCCTAGCCTCAGAACTTCCTTCTGCACTAGTCTTCAACCTTAAAAATCTTGTTTGCACTCCAAAGAGATGAGGCTGGAATGTCACCTCCAGATAGATTCAGAAGGATAACTGCTTCTGATCAAGTTGTCTGTCAGCCATCACTGTTACTAGTACTATCACAAAGCTCCCTAAGTCAAGAATCTGTTTAACAACAAAAAATGAATCACTGCTTCCTAACTGCTCCATTTTCCCAAGCGATAGCTACCTTTTTCACTGACTTAAAGGATTTTCAACTGAAGTACTATATATACTAGCATTTTCTTATACAGAGCAGTAATATGCCCATGTATTAGAGGAAATAAACACACTCATTTACATAGTTTATGGAGTATTTCCCTAAAATACTTTAGACCTTTTATTTCTCCATAAGGACTGAACTTTGTCCATCAGTTGGAAAAAATTGTAACACATTGCCTTAACTTTATTTAAGGATTTAATGTTCTTGAGTGTTGGAAGGGCTGTGAATAAAACAGAAATAGCCTTAAATTTCCCCCCAAATTTTATCTTTGATTCCATTGTACCACCACCTATCACAGAGATGGTGCAGGAATAAGAGAACAGTGATGGAGAAAGGGAAGGAAAGTGTGGGAACCATGACTATTGCTTTAAACTTTTATTTCCATGTCCAGTTTCCAAGATCTGTTCTCATTTTTATATTTTATAGAAAATGGATTTAAAGTGCAGATGCTGAACGTATCCATTTATTTGAAATACTTGATATACTGTCAATTTAAATAACAACTTTTGAAAGAAAACCAACAGTCCATCAATCTCAGAAAGTTTCGGAAATAACTAGATGCACTGAACACAATAACTTAATGACTGAAGTTTTTAATTTTCTCCCAGACAATTGGAAATATTTTGATAGAATCTTTTAAGTTGTTCTAAGATTCTCTGAAACATACAAATATAAAATAAATCACAATATAACATATAACTGCAGTATACTCTGATGTTACCCCAATTCTTCATTAGAGTATAGGTGATGTACCTAAGCAGCTGTGTTAGTACTTAGTCTGGATTTGCCTCTCCCCGTCCTAAATTTGTATTTCTAACTCTTGTTGATTTTTTTCTACATCCTCACACTGCACTATTCCACATCAGTTACTTTCAGGTACCAAGACAATACTACACTAAAGGTGGAGAGTTTTGTGCACTTTGCAATTGTTCTAAAATCAGAGCTGCAAATGCAGGCTTTCCATCTCAGCCATAGAAACCTCATCAACCACATTTCTATTGCTCTTGTTATTTCTGTTTCTGTTCTGAATTGTTCTTCTATAGTCCTTATGCAAGAAGTGGAGATGACACTTTTATGTGACTGATGTCAAATGCTCTGTCTTCTTGCCTGAATCACCATGAGTGGAAGTGTTGGACCACCATTGTGGCTTTCAGAATGAATAAACCCTGCTCTCACTCAAGCACTGTCCTCAAAGTTGCCCTTAGTGTTGAATTCCAAGTGGGATTGTTTTATTATTATTATTATTATTATTATTATTATTAGTGTTATTATTTATTAATACTTTTTTCCAGTTTTATTGAGATGTAGTTGACATAGAACATTGTAAGACACATTCTTGATGCGAATCTCAGATTAGTGTAACATGACTTGGCTTCTTAACCAGCTGTTAGTCCTCAGTGGACATTTCTGAAAGGTTCCGATTAACTGTTTAATGAGGAAAGTAGTCTACATACTCCAACTCACTCAACAAACTTTCCCCAAGTTTCTAAGCACCTTTGGATATAATTAAAACAGATAATGATAGTGAGATGTCAGAAAGGTCCTTTTTTTTCTACTAAAGCCAGGTGAATTCAGAAGTCTAAGATTGGTACAAATGGGATTCAATTTAAATCTAAGGATCTAATTCCTGACTTTAAGGCTTTAAATCTAGTAGAATAATTAATAGTTTGTCTTCTTTTTAAAGAGGTTTTAGAATAGACTATTTTTGTATAAATATTTATTGAGAATATACTAAATACCAGGCAACTAAAGCCAGAAAGTCGCTGTCCTAGTTAGCATGCAGCTTGCAGTACAGAATCAAGGCAGCTAACTAAGCAAGAAGTTTGACAAAGTTTGATGTGTGTTATGATAGGAAATTCAGGCATGCTGGTGTTAAGGAAAAGTCAAGAAAAGATTTTCTGAAAGAAGTGATACCTAAAAAGATACTTAAGGGTGGGTGAGTTGGAGTTAGGAAAAGAAGGAGTAGAGGTGGAAGGATGTTTGAAGCATTTTCCAAAGCATTTATTAGTTTGTGCAAATGAAAGCACAGTAAAGACATGGAACTGACAGAATTTAGAATGGCTGGAATTCAAAGGAGAGGGTGGAGTGACATGAATTGAAGTTGAAACACAACGCTGAAAAAGAGGAGACAGCTACAAGCCACATTAAGGAATTTTCCCCCCAAGGAATACAGGATGTTATTGAAGCAATTTTTATTCAATGGTAACAATGTGGTCAACAGATTAGGGACAAGTTAGGATGTAGGAGACCAGGTAAGAGGCTGTGAAAGGTAATGGTGACTTGGATTTGGATAATGGCGGAGGGAATAGAGAGAAATGAATGGAGTCTGGAGATTTTTAGAAAGTCAAATAGACTGGTTGGAAGGGAAGAGGGGAAGAGGAGGGAGAAAAAAGATGGGAAATGGATGAGGAAGAATCAAGATAATAGCTTGAAAGTGAGGTTATTACTGAACTCAAAAATATGATTCCAGGAATTTAAGCATAGGGCTCTGTTTTCATTAAAGACTAAAAACAGTTTAAGTGATTCAGTCTTTCTTGCTCAATGATTCTACAGGCATGTATCTCCTAGTCATTTGGTGTTAAGAGAAAATTTAATTTTTCAAGTCATCTGTAGCTCTCAGTTAAATCCACAACACTATCTGTGAAACAACCATCGTCATTCAGATTTCAATTAGCCATCCCCACATGCAGGAAGAAATTCAATATTCACAGTTTTAACATTATAAAATATCTGTGTGTAAATATTGACCTACTTAGAATAATTTGAGAAAGCATAGATTGGGAAAATTTTGATGCAATGTAGTTTGAATAAACTAATAATGTAAATTTTCTACATGACATTATATATTCTCTGAGATGAAGAATTAATGTATTCTTTACATAAAAATAATTGAAGAAAAAAACAAAATCTTAACAAATTCCCAGTTAGATTGCATTTTAAAGGAGTATTAAAAGATATTAATCTATTCATGGCATGGGGAATTTTCAATATTTATATGTGGTTCTTTTAAAAACATTTGTTACATGGTCTATATCTACAGAGATTACTGATGAGAAAAAGATGCTGGAAAATAGCCTACCAACAGTTCCGATAAGAAGTATAATAAATATTATATAAGATTGAGTGAAGTCAAAATACTGAAAAAAAATGTTGAAATTTGGCCTGCTCAGTGTCAACGTGCTGGGAATATATTTTAGAAACCCAACATTAATAAAGGGAAACACAATGAAGTCCTAGTAATCAATATATCATTGCGAAATACTGAGATTTTTCCCCCCCAAAATATCCATCACACACTTACAATAAGGGTCTGGAAGCCTATCCTGGTTATGTATGTGTGTCAATAATAACAAAATCCTTACCTCCTCTGCCACTAAATCTGCTTAGCTTCCTATGTTCCCTGTCTCAGTGATGGTTTGCTCTTGTTACTAGGCACCAAAATTAAAATCTGGGAAGCATGCTAGACCTCACCACTGACATTTACTAGGTCTCCGGTTTCAGCCAATTGTATTTCTTAAATATTTTTAAAATTCATCTTTTGTTCTCTAAAATCACCTCCAGCCCTTGATGTCTCTCACCTGAATTATTGCAAAATTTTCCTGACTGGGTTCCCCTCCTTCAAGTTCTTTCTTTTCTTTCAACTCCATCATCTATACTTCCACCAGAGAGATTTATCTAAAACATAGATCAGACCAGGTCACACTCTGTCTGAACTCCTTCATCACCTTTCCAGTGCTCCTTTCAGTATATAGCTTTTATTTCTTTTTTGAAGGGTTCTAATGGAATTTCAAATGTTGTGATCTCAGAGATTTCCAGCCTGATAATGACAGGACATCTTGCATCAGACTAACAGTTCCTCAGGAAACAATTATAAACTCTGCACAAAATACTTTAAATACAACACTTTAACAGCACTGGAGAGTGGCCAAAAGCAGGCAGAAACTGGAGGTGATTTGACCCTTGAAATTACAGGATCACATTGGATTTATGTAATTTTTCCCCTGAGGCCCTCTCTTGTCTCTCTGGTGTTTGGAATATAGAACTCAAAACAAAACAAAACAAAAACAAAAAACCCCTGCAGTCTTATTGGCCTGAGAAATGAGATTAAGTATATCCCTCCAAGAATGAAGTCACAGAAAGGGATGTCTTAAAAGCTGCACACAGATATCCCCTCAAATTCCCACCTGTCTCCCCAGCTTCATGTGCTTGGGGAAGAGACTCCAAAGAAGCCAGAGGGAAAACGACTGAAAGGCCGAAAGAACTAACCAAATATTTTAGCTGCTACCTGCTGCAGAGAAGCAGTTTAGAGTTCAAGTCCAATCAGATTGGAGGGGCTTGGTAAGCATTTGGGGTTTTCCACTGAAATCCAGAAAGGTCACACGCTGAAAATAAAGACGACATTCTAGGACTACAGGATTTTCTCTTGAACTAAGGACAAAACCAAAATAGGTCTGATTTAGCAAACTGTCAAATCAAACCCCATAAGTTCAAAATTTTCTGTCTATAATTTAACTGTCTACCAGAATAAAACTTAACTCTGAGTAAGGGTTATCAAACTACAGTCTATGGCTTGTTTTTCATGATATTCAAGACAAAAATGGTCTTTTCATTCTTGTTGGGTTAAAGCAGAAGAGGAAGCAGAAGCAGAGGCAGAAGTAGCAGCAGCAGAAGAAACAAAAACCATAAGTGGCCCACAAAGCCTAAATTGTTTACTATTTGTCCCTTTACAGAAACAGTTTTCCAACTCACAGCATGTCTCCAAGGAACATGGCATAGTTTAGTGTTTGTACAGAGATGCTTAAACATTTCAACTATACTATAAAGTAAATAAAAAATAAAAGTTCCCCATGTCCCATTTCCACTTCCCAAAGTTTCTACTTCATTACTGACAGTTTCTTCTCTATTCATATATTCACACATATAAATACATAAATCTTAAAATATTACTACAGATTGGATTATGGTATATATTTATAGTATATACTATTCTCAACTGGCTTCTTAATAATTAATAATATATTTTGGCTACTTTTCATATTAATACACATAACTGATTATTTCCAACTGCTGCTTAGAAACTCATGGTATAGATGTACCATGACTTATTTAATCAGTTCCCCATAAGTAAATATCTAGCTTGTTTCCAACTTTTTGTTGTTATAATGAAAATATGTCTTGACAGTCCTAACGTGTTTCAGTGGGAAACATATTCATAGAATAAATTACTAGCTTAGGAATATGGATCCAAAGTGTTACATATTTCAAATTTTGATACTGATAAAATATTTTGCATAAAGATTGTACCCATTACTAGGGTAGTATGAAAATACCTATTTTCCTATTCATAAAGACAAGAACCTAGCATCCGGAGTTTCTATTTACAATGTGTCTTCCATTGTGTCCCACATGCCTTTAAAATTATCAGTAACGTAAAGAAACAGGTAAATAAGTCTCAAAGTTAAAAGAAAAATCCATTAATGGAAATAGATCCACAATGCTGGTCCATTAAAAAAATCTTAAAATAATCATAATAAATATACTGTTTGCATAGGTGAAGAGAAGAGAAATTCCAGGAGCACTTTGTAAAGTGAAAGTACAAAAACACAAATCAAAATCCTAGAACTGAAAACTCAGTATCTGAAATAAAAAATTCATTGGATGAGATTATCAGTAGGTTGCATACAGCAGAAAAAGAGGATCAATAAGCATGAAGACTTCATAATAAAAACCCTCCAAACTTAAGCACATAGAAGTAAAAAAGCTTCAGTGATCTATGGGACAATATCAAGCAATCTAACATCTGGGTAATTAGAATTCCAGCAGAGAAGAGAGACAATGGGTTTAAAAAAATATGTATATCTATACAGGCAGATGAATTGAAAAAACATTCTAAGTTTGTTTAAAAACTATAATCCAAAGATCCAGAAAGCTCAGTGAATTCCAAACAGGAGAAACACAAATGTTATACTTTCAGTTTGCTTTAGAGAAACGTGCAGGGAACACTTGAAGTTGCAGGCTCACTTCACACAGAGTTTGTCTGTAGCTCTACAAAGAGTGCTCACCTCTCCATAAGGACAAAGTCTTGGTTCCTGGTTAAAGTAGTTGGGAAAGTAAAAAATGAGCTTTATCCTCAGTTGCCAAATTTGTATATATCTATCATTTATCAAGTTTCTACTATGTGTTAGGCCATTTGGGTGCTTTAACATGTAATGTCATTTAACCCACACAAATTTATGTACCATTTTATAGGTTTTATAGAATCTAAGGCTCACAGAGGTTTGTAACTTGCTCCAGGTCATATAAACATAACTTTTAGAAGCAGAATTTAAGCATAATTTTGTCTATAAATGAAATCTGTACTCTTTCTACCACCTTTACTTTAGACACCCTCAAAATATATCATATACATACACAGAGTTCAATAACTATTTACTGATTTAATGAGTAATGTTAAACTATTATATGAATCCAGTGACATGTTACTCACTGTCATTCCCTAGATTTGGTTAGATACGTCCTGCAACCAGCAAGTAAAGCTCTGCTCACACCCTGAGCCAAACCTGGCCAAATGGTTAAGTATTTGCAGACTCATCCACTGATTCCATCTATAATTAGTCTTATTTCCCTAAACAGAGTAGCTAGTGTGCCAATATCCCACAGGCTGCTTTCTTTGCCCACCAGCATCTCGCTGATTTGTTTTACGGATCAGTACTGAACTCATATATTAGTTTCTTATTATGTATTCATTTGCCCACTTAGGCCTGGGGCTCCTCTTGGCTGAAGCCCAGTCATCAAGATGCCTACCCTTCAATATAAGTGGACCCTACCTTCTTTATGCACTGGCAGGGACCCTGATCCAAACCAAGTTGGCTATTTAGAGCCACACTAATGACTTGAAAAATTCTCTGTCTTCCATTGCTATCAAACACCAGCCGAGACTGAGTACCAGTCTACTTTTTAGTCATATGGGGATTGAAAATTATTCTGTTATGCCTGTCTGTGATGACCGTCCTATCATTGAAGTCATGTCCTGAAAATGATAGCATTTCTTAATTACCTGATTCCGTCTTTTATGCACCCGGTAGACATAGGGTTCCCAAATGTCTAGCGGCAGAGCCTGCTTTAAGGTTTTGGAGTTTTCATAGTCCAATCCCCACGAATATTCATCTGAATGTGAAAAGTGGTAGTATTTGTGATCATTAGTGAGCATTCAACCTGAGGTAGCACATCTGAAAACCTTGCATTTACAAAGTAACAATAATAATAACTAACATGTATTGAGTATTTGTATGGGTCA
Source organism: Hippopotamus amphibius kiboko (assembly GCF_030028045.1). NCBI lineage: Eukaryota > Metazoa > Chordata > Mammalia > Artiodactyla > Hippopotamidae > Hippopotamus > Hippopotamus amphibius. The sequence continues at coordinate 81,950,327 of NC_080187.1, read as the reverse complement.
GATTTATACATGTGTTGTCTAACTTAGTCCTTAGAACAGCCATAAAAGAGGAGAGTGGTAGGCAGAATAATCGTCTCCAAAAGATGTCCACACTCTGATTTCCAAAGCCTATGAAAATGCTATGTTACAATGCAAAGGAGAAATAAAGTAGCAGATGAAATTAAGGTTGCTAATCAACTGACCTTAAAATAGGGAGCATATTGTGGGTTATTTGAGTGGGCCCAAGGCAATCACAAGAGTTCTTAAATGTGGAAGGCAGAGGCTGGAGAGTCAGTGTCAGAGTGATGCAATGTGAGAAAGACTTAAATGGCCATTGCTGGCTTTGAAGATGGAAGGGGATCACTAGCCAAAGAATGTGGACAGCCTCTCAAAGCTGGAAAAGGCAAGAAACAGACTCTCCCTTGGGATCTCCAGAAGGGATGCAGCCCTGCCAACATCTTGATTTTAGTCCAGTGAAACCCACATCAGACTTCTGACCTACAAAACTGAAAGATAATTGCGTGTTGTTTCAAGCCACTAAGTTTGTGACAACATGTGCAGCAGCAATAGGAAACTAATACAGGGAGGTACTATTATTCCTCTGAATTTAAGGTGAGGAATTTTGAGTCCCAAATAATGGGAGATAATTATCTCAATGGACAAGTACATTGTAATGAGACAGTCTCATAGTTTGGATTATGAAGAAGGTGAAATTTCTGTTTATTTTCTTCAATGACATTATTATTTCTTATACTCCTCCCCCTAAAAATGGATGTGAAGCTGTGGCTGATTGCACTTAGAGTCATCTAGCATATGACTTTTAAAACTGTATAACTGGCCTGCACATAATAAAGTAATTTTTCTGAAAAATCTCGTCTCACAATCATGGGATGAATATTTCACGTAACTCAAGTGACAAAAGCATCCTCTCAGAACTAGTACAATTTCCATGTAAGAAGTCCAAGAACTAAAAAAAGTCAATAAAAGAGAGTTAGCCAAGCAAAGAAATCTATTGGAAAATGGTTTAAATCTATTAGAAAATGGCTTAAAACTAGGAACAGCATATGGATTGTTTTAACTCAGTTAAAATACCATTTTCTGTTGTCAACTATATAAATCAAATAGTCGTATCTCTTGAATTTAACCACCTCATATTAGTGTCTCTGGTATATAGCAGAGCTTTAGAGTTTGTGCCAAATTCCTTAGGGGTGGCAGACACATCACAGGAGCATATTTCATGATAAGCCCTATGTGTGTTTTTATTAAATATCACAGTAAATCCTCACCTGCATAACTCTGAATAACATATTTCTGTGACAAATCCTTCACCAGGCAGTGATCTATACTGAGACAAAAAATGCCTCAAGCACCTTCATTTTTAGCACTTTGTTCCAGTGACTTTAATCTATAGCTTACTTCATGAGCAAAGTGTACACTGATATATCTAATGGGGCCTAAACGCTATTTGGCTTAAAATACCATTCTCTAGGAAAATGAAATGTGGTTACTGGTATGAAGTCAGCTAGTAACATAAAAACTATGTTTAGCAATTTATTAATTTCATTTGTAAGACTGCAGAGCAGAAAGCCAAGACAACAATTGCCTTAATCTTTTGTTCCTTATCCTATTTCCACCCATTGACAGGTAGCATTTGGGTGACTCCTAGGGTGAAGCTTAGGGAAGAGCTGCCTAGGGAAGAGCTTTCACGCTGGTGGGGCTCTCCCCGACCCCACACCTTCAAGCTCTCCCTAGGTCCAGCAATTGAACATTCAGGACAAGTTCTTACATGAGCTTGGGCCACGTATTCAAGTCTCTTAATCATGGCCCTTCATTTCTGACTTTCTGTCTTAGATGACTGAAAAAGACTAAAAATCAGGGAGACTATTTTTCATCTTATGCATCTCTAGTTGTTTTATGTACATATTGTGGCTATATTAGTCACCTAGAGGCACAATATTGCTGCATAACAAATGAGCCCTAAATCTCAGTGGCCTGCAGCAATAAGCATTTATTCTTACACTTACTGATCTGTACGTAATATGGTTTGACTAATCTAGGCTTTCTTTCAGTCTGTGGGTTAGCTGGCCTTGGCCCTTGGCTGCAGGTTCAGTCTAAGTCTGTCTCAAGTATCTTTGTTCTGGGGCTAGGCTGATGGGGAAATAGCTATTCAGGGCATGTTATTCTCATGGTGGAGCACTGGAGCACAAGAAGGCAAGCAGGACCATTCAGGAATGTTTCTGGTTTCTGCTGTATCACCAACATCTCATTACCAAAGCAAGTTACATGCCCAAGCCCAAAGTCGAAGAATAGGAAAAATACAGTTCACATACATGAGAGCAAGGCAAGGAAGGGATTGATATAAATCTCTCCTGTGAGAATGAAGAACTGAGACCAAAATTTCAACCTACCAACTGGTCCATATCCACAGGATATGTTGGACTCCCTAGTGAACCAACTCCTGGAAGGAGAGCAATAGAGGAGGGTTTAAAAAAAAAAAAAAAAAGCAAACTACAGTTAAAATAGCTATGAGTTTCCAGCAATAAATCAAATTAAGCAGTTATAAATTAGGTTTCATTTGATATCATCATTAATCCTTGCATTTTTAGCATAATTATAATTCATCCACACCTTCTTTTATAGTTACTCTCCCATTTTTCTGTATAGACATTCTGCTAGTAGCATTGAGATATGTAAAATTAGTGTTTTCTCTGGAGTTTGAAAGGCCTGAATTTTAATCACAGATCTATGATGTATTTGTGAAGCAACTCTGAGTGAGTCCTTGTGTGTTTCGTAGCTTAAGGTTCCTTATCTTTAAATTATGACGATATTTGTGCTGCTGAGTTCTTGCAAGGATTAGTCATAACACATGTAACAGTTCTGGCACATAGTAGAGGTCCAAATTAGGAACTTAACTTCTTATAATTTTTCTTTCATCTCTCCCCTTCTCTCTGTCCTTTCAACCAGGATCCACCACAGAAATTTGTTTGTTGGTTCAGAATAGTCAGTGGACATCTGACCATTTGTCCACTATGACCATTTGTTAGTAGACAAGTAATAATTTGGAATCAAGCCATTTGAGTTTATCAGGAGCATACCATCTGTAGAAATTTCTCGCAAGTTGGCAAGTCCCTGGCTTTGCTCTCATTCCTGTGGAATATCTTAGGGGAAATGTAATTACAGAATTTCAAGCATGTCAGTGTCTAACTGTACAATCAGTTTTCAACTAAGCAACAAAGAAAAACAGATCCCACCCCCTGCCAGGGCACTTTAGGTCAATGGGATTTAGAAGCTTTAGATATTCCTTTATAAGAAAACATTCCTTGAGATCCTATACTCCACCTCAGAGTATTTAATGTTTAGGATTTAATGTTTAACTCCACTTCAACTTCCTAATAAGTGTTATAATTTACCAATAAATTGTGCAATCAATTGACAAATCACAGTCTATTTCAAGAAGGTGGGAATCACCTTTCTTTTTCACCACTATATTCTTAGCACTTGACACAGCAGATGCTCTATAGATATTTGTCAAATAAATAAATAAAAGAATTAATGACTAAACCTAAATTTTAAACAAACTATAGAATTCCTAATTAAATACAAACTAAGCCCATTATTTTTTAACTTTCTTTTATTTTTTATTTATTTATTTTTATTTATTTATTTTTGCTAAGTATTTTTATTTTATTTTACTTTCCGATCTTTTTTCGAGTATAATAGCTTTACAATGTTGCCAGTTTCCACTGTATAACAAAGCAAATCAGCTGTATTTATACATATATCCCCATATCACCTCCCTCCTGAACCTCCCTCCCAAGCATCCCTCCCATCCTCCCTATTCCACCCCTTTAGGTCATCAACAATCATCCAGTTGGTCTCCCTGTGTTAGGCACCCACTAGCTATCTATTTTACATTTGGTAGTATATACATGTCAATACTACTCTTTCACTTTATTCCAGCTTCACCTTCCCCACCTCCCCATGTCCTCAAGTCTGTTCTCCACCTCTGTGTCTTTATTCTTCCTCTACCACTGAATTCATCAATACCATTTTTTTAGATTCCATATATATGTGTTAGCATATAGCATTTGTTCTTTCTGACTTACTTCATTCTGTATGACAGACTCTAGGTCCATCCTCCTCACTACAAATAACTCAATTTCATTCCTTTTTATGGCTGAGTAATATTCCATTGTATATATGTGCCATACCTTCTTTATTCATTCGTTGATGAACATTTAGGTTGCTTCCATGTCCTGGCTATTGTAAATAGTGCTACAATGAACACTGTGGTACATGTGTCTTTCTGAATTATGGTTTTCTCAGGGTATTTGCCCAGGAGTGGGGTTTCTGGGTCATATGGTAGTTCTATTTTTAGTTTTTTAAGGAACCTCCACACTGTTTCCCATAGTGGCTGTATCAATTTACATTCCTACCAACAGTGCAGGAGGGTTCCCTTTTCTCCACACCCTCTCCAGCATTTATTGTTCCTAGATTTTTTGATGATGGCCAATCTGACTGGTGTGAGGTGATTCCTAAGTATAGTTTTGATTTGCATTTCTCTAATGATTAGTGATGTTGAGCATCTTTTCATGTGTTTTTTGGCCATCTGTATGTCTTCTTCGGAGAAATGTCTGTTTAGGTTTCCACCCATTTTTGTATTGGATTGCTTGTTTCTTTGATATTGAGCTGCATGAGCTGCTTATATATTTTGGAGATTAATCTTTTGTCAGTTGCTTCATTGGCAAATATTTTCTCCCACTCCAAGGGTTGTCTTTTTGTCATATTTATGGTTTCCTTTGCTGTTCAAAAGCTTTGTTTCATTAGGTCTCATTTGTTTATTTTTGTTTTTATTTCTTTTACTCTAGGAGGTGGGTCAAAAAGGATCTTGTTTTGATGTATGCCATAGAGTGTTTTGCCTATGTTTTTCTCTAAGAGTTTTAGAGTGTCAGGCCTTACATTTAGATCTTTGATCCATTTTGAGTTTATTTTTGAGTATGGTGTTAGGGAATATTCTAAATTCATTCTTTTACAAGTAGCTGTCCAGTTTTCCCAGCACCACTTATTGAAGAGGCTGTCTTTTCTCCATTGTATATTCTTGCCTCCTTTGTTGAAGATAAGGCGACCATATGTATGTGGGTTTATCTCTGGGCTTTCTATCCTGTTCCACTGATCTATATTTCTGTTTTTTTGTGCCAGTACCAAACTGTCTTGATTACTGTAGTGCTGTAGTATAGTCTGAAGTCAGGGAGCTTGATTCTTCCAGCTCCGTTTTTTCTTCTCAAGATTGCTTTGGCTATTTGGGGTCTTTTGCGTTTCCATACAAATTGTATAATTTTTTGTTCTAGTTCTGTAAAAAATGCCATTGGTAATTTGATAGGGATTGCATTGAATCTGTAGATTATTTTGGGTAGTATAGTCACTTTCACAGTGTTGATTCTTCCAATCCAAGAACATGGTATATCTCTCCATCTATTTGTGTCATCTTTGATTTCTTTCATCAGTATCTTGTAATTTTCTGCATACAGGTCTTTTGCCTCCTTAGGTAGGTTTACGCCTAGGTATTTTATTCTTTTTTGTTGCACTGGTAAATGGGAGTGTTTCCTTAATTTCTCTTTCTGATTTTTCATTGTTGGTATATAGGAATGCAAGAGATTTCTGTGCATTAATTTTGTATCCTGCAACTTTACCAGATTCTGTGATTAACTCGAATAGTTTTCTGGTAACATCTTTAGAGTTTTCTATATATAGTACCATGTTATCTGCAAACAGTGACATTTTTACTTCTTTTCCAATTTGGATTCCTTTTATTTCTTTATCTTCTCTGATTGCTGTGGCTAAAACTTCCAAAACTATGTTGAATAATAGTGATGAGAGTGGGCACTCTTGTCTTATTCCTGATCTTAGAGGAAATACTTTCAGTTTTTCACCACTGAGGATGATGTTGGCTGTGGGTTTGTCATATATGGCCTTTCTTATATTGAAGTAGGTTCTCTCTATGCCCACTTTCTGGAGAGTTTTTATCATAAATGGGTGTTGAATTTTGTTGAAACTTTTTCTGCATCTATTGAGATTATCACATGGTTTTTATCCTTCCATTTGTTAATATGGTGTATCACATTGATTGATTTGAGTATATTGAAGAATTCTTACATTCTAGGGATAAACCCCATTTGATCATGGTGTATGATCCTTTTAATGTGCTGTTGAATTCTGTTTGCTAGTATTTTGTTGAGAATTTTTCATCTATGTTCATCAGTGATATTCGCCTGTAATTTTCTTTTTTTGTGACATCTTTGTCTGGTTTGGTATCAGGGTGATGGTGACCTCGTAGAATGAGTTTGGCAGTGTTCCTCCACCTGCTATATTTTGGAAGAGTTTGAGAAGGATAGGTGTTAGCTCTTCTCTAAATATTTGGTAGAATTCGCCTGTGAATCCATCTGGCCCTGGGCTTTGTCAGTTTAAATTTCAGTGCTTTGATTGGTCTGTTCATATTTTCTATTTCTTCCTGGTTCAGTCTTGGAAGTTTGTAATTTTCTAAGAATTTGTCCATTTCTTTCAGGTTGTCCATTTTATTGGCATATAGTTGTTTGTAGTAGTCTCTCATGATCCTTTGTATTTCTGCAGTGTCCATTGTTATTCCTCCTTGTTTGTTTCTGATTCTGTTGATTTGCGTCTTCTCCCTTTTTTCCTGATGAGTCTGGGTAATGGTTTATCAATTTCGTTTATCTTCTCAAAGAACCATAAGCCCATTATTTTTATTTCTCAACTCAAAATGCACTTTTATTACTCTCTTCTATTGACTTTAAGCTGTTATTTCAAATAATTGTCAGTCCTAGGCCTTAATATTTGAATTATAATAAATTACTCTTTGAGGTATACTGTGTAATACCTCAGTTTTCTACTTTGTATGCATGCAGCATTTAAGGGTTAAAGAGGAGGTCATTCTAATCTAACCAGGGATATATTTGAATTTATAAAATGAATAATAATGTCAAAATGAAGCTCTCATTATTCCACAGTTTGATCTTTAAACAATTGGACTTTAACTTTTTAATTCTCATGAATTAAAAGAAGTCTTGCACTTAGACTTATTTATCATATTGTACCTGCTTTAGAATCAAAAGCAAATGCTTGGAGATCATTTAAAGGAATTATAAAATCACATTTTAGAATTTGAACTGAAGCAGCAGTTCAAGAGCTGCCAAGGAATTGACTGAACAATGAAGTTATGTGAGTGTGCATACGTGTGCACACATGTGTGTGTAGACATAATATATATAATACATTCTAATCCACTAATTGATAGAAACATCTGTAATGCATAATTGTAGGTAATATTTTATTCATATAGTTTTACATATAATGTACCTGTAATGCAAAAGTTTAAATATGATTTCAAACAATGCATTAAATCTTAGAGTGTTCTTTTTGTGTAAAGGTTTCTAAGTAACATGTTTTTTTATTTTAACTACATTAACTGAATTTGAAAAAATTCATAAAACTATAAGAAAAAATAAAGTCACATATAATGGAGATATTCCTACACTCTTCATTGGCACCATCCAGGAAAAAAGGCCCTATTACATTTTTGGTATATTTCTTTTTTTTTTTCTTGTGAAAATATATACATGGAGTGGGGGAATTAACAAAATTGAAGTCATACTGTGTAAACAGCTTTGCCTTCTGCCTCTTCTACTCAACAATACATACTATATAGTAAGCATATCTTTCAAAGGTCTTTATTTGCATCATTTTAATGGCTGTATAACATTCTATTCTGTATATTTACCCAAGCCTCTAATGTTGAGCATTTAAGGTATTTTAAATTTTCTAATGTTATAAATGAGACAGTAATTATGGTCTGCTGCCAACTAGTCTGTTCTACCCAGAAGCCGGCTTCAACCTAAGTAGTAATGCCCTGTTTGGCCAGATTTTCAAACCGGGACAACTCGTTGGTCAGTTATCAAACAATAGATTGGTGATTCTTTGGCCAGGTACCCATCCTGGTCGAGCTAGTCAGGGTCAGCAGAGATCATATGTTCACAGTGCCGAGAACAGTGCTCATCAACGTGTGGTAACCACAGTGGTATTCAGAGGCAGGCAAGATGACTTTAGGTGGCACAGGAGCACATGAGTAGTTATATGTCTGGTTTTAATGAGTAATAAAGTAATATCAATAAGGTAACCTCTCTGCATGAATACTTGGGTCAGTTTTATTGATGATTTATGCCTTTCATTCATTCATTGAAGAAGTATTCATTGAGAATATCCTAGATCCTAGGCTTTGAAGGATTGGGGATGCCACTATAAACAAGACAGATAAGATTTCTACCTTCAGGAAACTTACATTCTAGCAAGATAAATGATAATTAAAAAGTAACAAATAAATATTTAATTTAAGTTCAGGAGGAAATAAAGTAAGAGAATAGAATATGACTCAGTAGCCTTGGCTTAATTTTAGATAGAGAGGTCTCAGTATTTCTTTTCATAAAACGTACCGCTTCTATTAAATGAAGGAAAGAGCCATGTGACGATCTAGAGGAGTAGCATTCTCAGCAGAGTGAGCAATAAGGACAAAGACCTGAAAAAGACCAAGCTTTGTGCATTCCAGGAAGCAAAACCAGCCTTCTTGACTAAGGGGGAGCTGGTAAAGATGAAGTCAGGAGGGTGATTCAAGAGCCAGATCACAGAGGGCCTTGTAAGACTTGATAAGGATTTACTTCGTTCAACGTGTAATACAAGCCATAGGATGGTTTTAAGCAGGTTTATTAAACAAATTTATATATTGAAAATATAAGTTGCTGCTGTATGGAGAATGGTTGGAGGAATGCAGGAACAAAAACAGGAAGACAAACTAGAAATTTAATTAATGCCACAGCCAGATATAATAATAACTTGGACCAAAATGACAGATGGATGTGATGAGAATTGTCAGATTCAAGGTATGTTTTGAAGGTACAGCTGACCAGACTTGTTGATGAAAGAGAAGTAAATTTTGAGAGAATAAAGGATGACACCCAGATATTTGATTATGTAACTCAGTAATTATGTAACTTGATGCCATATACTAAAAAAAGACAGTCTGTGTAAAGGGCAGGTTTGAAAAGAAAAAATTAGTAATTTTTGTTTTTGTTTTTTTGTTTTTTGTTTTTTTTAGTAATTTTGGTTTTAACATATGATGCTTTTTAGATATACAAGTATTCAGTAGACACTGGAGTTTGGAGGAGAGAATGGAAGGGGATTAAAATCAGCATGAAGATGCTATTTAAAGCCTTGTGCCTGAATGAGATCACTTAGGGAGTGATTACAGACAGTGAGAGGGCAGGACCAAGAGCTTCAGGCTGGAGCACTCTAGCACTGCAAGCTCTAGAGAGATGGGGGAGGGTGCCGTGGAAAGTAGGAAGCAGAATCTGTGAGATGAGAGGACAACGAGGAGAGTGTGGAAGGCAGGAGGGCCGAGACAAAAGTGCTTCAGAGTGGATGATTGTGACATCTGCTGGGAGGTTGCATAAAACAAAAGTTGAAAATTGACTGCTGCTTTTAGAAACATGGAGATTGCTGGTGATTTTCACAGAGCAATTTCAGGGCAGTAGTGAGCACAAAATCCCAGCTGAAGTGGGTTAAAGAGTTAAACAAGATGAGAATAAGAAAGTGTGACAACAGTGAGAGAGAAAACTCTTAAGAAGTCTCGCTATAAAGGGAAGCCCAGAAAAGCTCCTGGAGCCAGAGTATGATAATAAGTCTAGGAGGTTCACTTTTGTTTTATTGAGATGGGAGGTCTATTTATATGCTGATAAGAATGAGCTAGTATTGGGGGGAGTGGATGTTCAGAGGGTATGGCAAGAGTGGAGGGATTGTCCTTCAGAAGAGCAGGACATGCTCATCCTTTGTATCCAGAGGGAAGACAAAGCATGAGGGTAGGAGCAAGGGGGCTGGTAGATTTGGTAAATGGGAAAGGAAGCAATTCTCTTGTTCTTGCTTTTATTTTCTGAGCGAAATTTTTTAAAATCAAGGTTATCAGCTGAGAGTGAGGACTGGGAGGGAGTGTTGGAGGTTTGAAAAAAGAGAAGATATAAAGCAGTCATTTGAAAAAGTAGACAGGAAACTGACCAGAGAATTTAACAAAATTATCCTATAGTGTTGAGATTTGTGGCAACACACATGAAGCAAATGTGTTTTTCTCCCATCCCACTTAGCTGCTTGAATGCAGATGTTGAGAAGGCAGAGTTGAATATAACTAGGGTTTGCGTTTTGCCAAAGAAGTACAATGGAGACAGAAAAGGACAAAAGAATTGAGGGCACACGAAAGGGAGTTATGGTGACAATCTATGGAATCTAAGCTGAGTAATTAAAGAAGTAAGGACAAAGGGGAGAATTGGACAGAGGAAAAGGTATGGGGTGGATCCATGAATTACTGGAATGGTGGTTTTCTTGAGGAGGTAGGAAGAGATGCTCTGGATATCAAAAAGTGGGGTGATGGAAAAGAAGAATTTGTAGGTTACTGATAATGATAAAATCTAGGCTATGACTGTGGGAATAGGTGAACATGGTCAGGGGGAGGGTGGAGGGAAGGAAGAGATTTTGGAGTGAAGAGGTCAAAGAACTAGAACTGATCTCCTAAGTAAGTGGTTCTGAATCCTGCCTGTTCATTCAGATCAACCTGAGAGTTAAAAACAAACAAACAAACAAACAAACGAATACCTGAATTCCATCTTGACTAATTAAATCAGTATCTCTGGGGTTTGGGGGAGGCCTGGGCACAGGTAATCTTTTAAATCAACCCCAGCTGATTCAAATGTGCAGCCAATTTTGAGGACTAATGATCTACATACATGTTGAAGTCACCAGAAATGATGCCAAATGTGTTACTGAACCAAACTTGGATCCACTCATCCACAGTGCAGCAAAGCCAATCTACTGACACTGGGTTGTGATGAAAATACAGTTAATTTACAGCATGCCAAGCAAGGAAAACGGGTAGCTCATGCTCAAAAGACCCAAACTTCCTGATAGCTTTCAGGGAAGGGTTTTTAAAGGCAACATTTGGGATGAATGTTGCAGCTTGTGGACTTTCTTCTGATTGGCTGGTGGTGAGGTAACAGGGTGATGTTTCAGGAATCTTAATCATCAACCTTTTGGTTCCAAGCAGTCTGGGGTCCACTTGCTTGTGGTCACCATCCTCTACCTGGGTGGGGGTCTTAGTTCTTCAGAACAACTCAAAGATATGTGACAGATTGTTATGTATATCCCTTGAGGAGGGACTAGGACTCTGTTTTGTCTGAACTATTGTTGTTACCTTTTTTGCTTGACTGCTTTTCCTTTCTGCATTCCCCCTCTTCCCTAATTAGTAATTGCTTGAGTCTGCTCTTTGGAACTCAGGGAAGGTCTAGGAGACTAAAGCCTTTTTCTCCAAACAAGAAATGGCAGACATGGAGCAGCTTTTGTACCCAAGAGGACCCCACAGAGCCCTACTTGGTTTCAACCCACCCTTTTCTTTGATACTCTTCAATCCTGAGGGGAATAAGAGTGGGACAAGAAAAAGAATAAAGTTTTGGATAAAGAGGTTAATCATAAACTTGATGGGGGAACTTGGTTTGGGGGGACTCGATTTAAAGAGTAGTGGTAAAGGGAAGTGCAGTGAGCCAGCTGCTAAAATCTTTCATGCATGAAGCAGAATGACTGGGTGGATAGGAAATGAAAGCAGTCTAACATAATCTCAGCTGAACTGGGGTTTCTGAAAGAGAAGCAATGATGAGAAACAAGGAGAATACCTATTTTTCTATTCCTACCTCCAGGATCTAGAATCTAGGTCTGGGGTGTGGAAGCAAAAAACAGCCATCATTTACAAAGGCAGCAGATAAATAGGATGCAGCAGGGGAAGTCAGGTCATAGAAGGTGATGGTTCCATGGCCTCTCAGGGAAAGGTGGAAAAATTAATTCTAAGTATAGCTTCCTTCTTGGGATAGATTGCTCAGGTAGAATGTGGTGAGGAAGTAAGTGGAGGAACTGGGTAGGTGGGGTGGGAGCCTGTGAGTCTCAAGCCCTTTTAAGTTGGACTGAGAATAGTGTCAAAAGAGGTAGGAGAATAGTCCTTCAAAGTGTAATCTATGAGCCTTCCTTAAAATCTTTGCCATAAGCAGTTAAATGGTCTGAATCTCAGAACTTAACGAGTTATGTTGCATTATCTATTTATGTCCCTGTCTACAATTAGGCTTTAAATTGCCCTAGCAGAATCTTTTTTTATTTATCATTTTGCCCCCTGCACCTAGCATAGTGCTGGCTACAAAGGAAGTGCTTAATAAATGTTTGATGTGCTGAAATGAAATGCTTAAAGAACTAAAGACAAGGTTTTATTGTGTCTAGAGTTAAGTAACCAAGTGAGGCACAATATTTTGTTAGCAATTCTGGATTGTAATCTTACCAGGCTGGGCCTTTTGCTAAGTACACTTACATTTGTAACCACAAAGATCCCTTTTATTTTTTACTGGTTAAAATAATTAAATTAAAATAGTTTATGCCAGGAATCGGTGCCACTATATATGTGGTTAAGTATTACATTAAGAAATCAATACTTCTAGCTTGCACTAAGTACATTAAGCACCCCTTAATTTAGAAGCGTAAACAGCGTGTGCGCTTAAGATTCATTTCTCAAAAAGAAAAGATAAATTAGATCAGCTAACCCAAGGAGACAATAAGAACTCAATGTTGTCTTTAGTTCTAAACTTTTTGGGGGCACAGGCTTTTCTCTTTCTTTGGATTTGTTGTTTGGAATTGGGGCAATCTAACACAAAGCAAAAGCAAAGAGAAGAGACTCTCTGCTCAAAAAATTGGCTGTCTGCTCTCAGTCTCTTGCAGTAGAACCCTGTTGTATTTCTTCCTTATTTATAATAATGTATCTCAAAAACCCAAATACCAAGTGTTTAATCTAACATGATGATTTGCTAGAATATTACTTTTTAAAAAATCTTTTTTTATGCTGTATATCAAAATTAAGAATTTACTAATGAGGGAAAAAAAAGAAGGAAAATAGAACAAGATCATCCTATTTGGATGCAACCCAAGTGCAATAAAAAAAAAAAAACAAAGGAAAATATTCAAATACACAAAAATTTATAAAATCACAAATATGTAAATCACAAAACAACAACTGAAAGAAAAAATATTTTCATCAAATGTGAAAAAGGGTTAATATCCATATTAAAGTGTATAAGAAAAACAACCCCAATAGTTAAGTAGTCAAAGGATACAAACAACTTCACATAAAAAGACATGTAAATTGCAAAGAAAATAAACTTAAGATAGCAAGCAATCAAAATATTAGCTTATACTTATCAAAATAGACAAACTAGATTAATAACAATCCAAATGCTAGTGAAAGTGTAGTGCAAAATATTTGCACAAAATTGTAATTTAGGGTAACCATTTTAAAAACATATTGAAATGTTATTGTTTTAACATTCATACCTTTATATTTAATAATTCTAGCTCCTCAGTAAAAAAAAATCAATACAGTGAATACAAAATTTTCCAAGATGTTCACTGTATATTATTTACAATTGTAAAATCATAATAGGAACAATCTGTACAAATTACAAGAAAGCGATAGTTATAGTACTATGAAAGGTATAGGGAATCCTTGGACTACTCTACAGAAGTACCCCCTTATCTGTGGTTTCACTTTAAGTTACCTATGCTCAACTGCAGTCCAAAAGTATTAGATGGAAAATTTCAGAAATAAACAATTCATAAGTTTTAAATTGCACACTATTCTGAGTAGCAAGATAACATTTCACCCCATCTCACTCCTTTCCATCCGGAATGTGAATCATCCCTTTGTCCAGCCATCCTACCTTTTAGTCACCTAGCAGCCATCTCAGTTATCAGATCAACTGTTGCACTGTCTCCGTGCTTGTGTTCGAGTAATCTTTATTTTACTTAATAACGGCCCCAAAGCACAAAAGTAGTGATGCTGGCAATTCGAATGCTCCAAAGAGAAGCTGTAAAGAGATTCCTTTAAGTGAAAGGTTGAAAGTTTTTGACTTAATAAGGAAAGGAAAAAAATGTATGCAGAAGTTGCTAAAATCTAGATAAGAACTAATCTTCCTGTGAAATTTTGAAGAAAGAAAAAAGAAATTCATGCCAGTTTTGCTGCTGCACCTCAAACTACAAAAGTTATGGCCACAGTGTGTGATAAACGCTTAGTTAAGATGGAAAAGACATAAAATTTATACCATAAGATATTTTTTAGAGGGAGAGAGACCACATTCACCTAACTTTTATTATAGCATATTGTTATAATTGTTCTATTTTATTATTATTATTGTTAATCTCTTACTGTGCCAAATTTATGAACTAAACTTTATCATACATTGTATGCATAGAAAAATACATAGTACAGTAAAACCTTGGTTTGTGAGCATAATTTGTTCTAGAAACATGCTTGTAATCCGAAGCACTTGTATATCAAAGCGAATTTCCCCATAAGGAATAATGGAAACTCAGATGATTCATTCCACAACCCAAAAATATTCATATAAAAATGATTACAATACATTAATATAATACAAAATAATAAAGAAGATACAAAGTATAAGGAAAAATAAACAAATTAACCTGCACTTACCTTTTAAAACTTTCCTGGCTGGTGTGAGGGAGACGAGAGAGGAGAGTTATTGTGTAGGATGACTTTCACTATCACTAACGGAATCACTGCTATCTATTGGCTCAATGGAATCTTTTTCTTTTCATGCAACTTTAACAAGGAACTTATCGAATGACACTTGCTTTTGCCTCCTTTTGAGGATTTTGTGGAAATGTGACATTGCATTGTCGTTAAACAGATTCATTGCTCGTACTGCTACAGCCTTATTCAGGTGGTGATTTTCTACAAAATTTTGCACTGTTTCCCACATTTTACACAACTCCCTAATCTCATTTGAAGTGAGGGATTCCTCCACATTTTCTCCTCCTCCTCTGCATAAGAGATCTCCTCCATAACCTCTTGCTGTTGCTCGCGATGCAGGTCCATCAGTTCGTCAGTGGTCAGCTCCATTGGCTCAGTTGTGATCATGTGATGTTCAGCAACATGTACTACTCGTATTGCAAGACATTGCTCGCTTATCAAGTTAAAATTTATTAGAAATGTTTGCTCCTCTTGCAGAACACTCGCAGAACAAGTTACTCACAATCCAAGGTTTTACTGTATATATAAGGTTCGGTACTATCCATGGTTTAAGGCATCCAATGAGGGGGTCGGAATGTATCCCCCATAAGGGACTACTGCAGTACATGACAGTGGAACAATGTCATGGAGCTATTAAAAGTAAACTTATGAAGTCTATGTAGCCACACAAAAAAATATTTATGCAGATCAACAAAAAATGAGTAAGTTTAAACTTGCATGTGCACTGAGATTATACTCAATAAAAATATGTGGAATTTGGATTAAGAGTAAACAGGGGGCTTCCTAGGTGATGCAGTGGTTAAGAATCTGCCTGCCAGTACTGGGGACACAAGTTCGTGTCCTGTTCCAGGAAGACCCCACATGCCGTGGAGCAACTAAGCCCATGTGCCACAACTATTGAGCCTGTGCTTTAGAGCCCATGAGCCACAACTATTGAGCCCATGTGCTGCAACTACTGAAGCCCATGCACCTAGAGCTGGTGCTTTTCAACAAGAGAAGCCACCAAAATGAGGAGCCTGAGCACCACAACAAAGCCCCCAGTTGCCGCAACTAGAGAAAGCCGACGTGCAGCAACGAAGACCCAACACAGCCAATAAATAAATAAATAAATAAATTTTATTTTAAAAAAAAGATTAAATGGGACTAACATTTTTAGCATAATTATTTCAAAATTAATAATAGTACTAGCTAATATTTACTAGGAACTTACTAGTGCCAAACACTGTTTTAAATACTCTATGTATTTTATCTAATGTAATCCTCAAACAAGCCAATTAAGTAGGTATTATTAATATCTCCATTTTATAGAAGAGAAAATTGGACTCCAAAGAGTTTTAACAACTTTTTTTAAGGTTACTCAGCTACAGTCAGAAGGCACAGAGTCAGAATTCAACACCTGGCAATCTGGCCTCATGATGACATAACAATGAATTATTCTTCTTTTCCAAGCTGCTTTATACTATGGTTGAGATATTGCTTAAATGATTAACGAAGAAGGAATTTTCTACAAACTTTTCTACTCAGACAAAGATAAAGGTGTGGAAAACAGATTTCTTTAATTCTTTGCCAAATTCCACAGGCATTTCTCTAACTCTTAAGAATTATTTATTTAAAAAGAGCTCGGAAAACAAGGACCATTCCTTGTTTCTCTACTCCTACTCTCATTCCTAATAAACCAGTCTCCACTATAACTGATTCGGGGAGAGTTAATACAGCCAGGTCTTGGGGACAATCAGTTCTATCATGCATACTGAGAATCAAGATAACGTTCATGTGTTCTCACCTACCTGGTGAATACTGCTACAATTCAACTGCAAAAAAATCCTAAAATCAACTAATAGAAAATCATGTTTCCTGGGTGAATAAATGCAAAGGCACAGGCTAAAAAAAAATATATTACAATACCATATGATATCACTTATATTTGGAATCTAAAATATGATACAAATCAACATATCTACAATACAGAAAGAGACTCACGGATATAGAGAACAGACTTGTGGTTATCAAGGGGGATTGGGGATAGGATAGAAAAGGAATGGGAGTTTTGGATTAGTACAGGCAAACTATTATATATATGATGGATAAACAAGGTCCTACGGTATAGCACTGGGAACCGTACTCAATATCTTGTGACAAACCATGATAGAAAAGAATATGAATATACATATATGTATATACATGTATGTATAACTGAGTCACTGTGGTGCAGAAGAAATTAATACAACTCTGTAAATTATACTTCAATAAAAAAAATTTTAAAGATAACATTACAACAATTGGGTTTTTTTTCCTCTTTCATAAATAAAAGCCTGTAGGAAATCCCACCTTGAGCATTTTTTCCCAGTGTCATAACATTCTTTTTGTTGCTCTCACTCAAAAGCAAAGGTACTGAGTGTCATCCAGCACACACATGCAGTTTAGATTCCTTTTTGAGGAACAATCCACTGATTTCTCTTGCATAGCATGAGACCATAGGGTTGTGGTAACATTTTCAGCAGACCCAGAATACTGATTCATCACTCCAAACTAGTCCTCTTCTCTAGCTCATTCTAAGGATCAATATTCTTTTTAAATTTTTATTATTTTATTTTATTTACAACTAAGAAAAAGAGTTTAGAGTCCTAAGAATTGAATTTCAGGAGGCATCGATTCAAATGGCAACTCAAATGTGTTCCAGGGGAAAAAAAAATAGTGGGGGCTCAGAAATGCAATAAAGATATTCCCAAGAAATTACACAGGTTATCTTTACAGAACTACGATTGGTGCCAGCAGGCATTCAGTCACTTGCTGACAAGAGATCGGTTGCTAAGCCATGGTCTCTAAGGAGTAAAGAAGACAAGTTCCAGGTGGTCTCAGGATGGCTGGATCCAAACTTTATATCGTGTTCAGGGGTGGACATGTGTAAGTTCTACTTCCTTAGTGGTCTTCCTGCTCCATCTTAGATCACTTTGACATAAGTGACTCTATTTTTTGTTGATTTAAGCCACAGATACTTAAGAGATTTGTGTTACAACACCTAGCACGCTCAACTAACCCATCATTTATGGACCCCTTCACACTCCCACTGTTTTCAGCCTTGGAAGACTCTCCCTCCTCCTTCAGCTCCTGCCTCTAGAACATGCAGAATCACAAATTCAGTCTTCCACAGACTCTGCCTTTTTAAGTAGCAATCAATGTAACTGCTGATTAGGGCCTGTAAAGGGGGAAGGTACCCTTGAACCTAGGTATGTCCACCAATCTTCACACCACTTTGATTTCAAAGACTATTCTGGGGGCATCTAGCAATGAAGAGAAGGGAAGGGAAAGGGAGGGGAGGGGAGGGGACCTGAAAACAGAACGAGTCTGAGACTGCTTCTCATAGGGGACTCATATTCCGATCATAGTCTTGGAGACTGTGGTAATTGAAAGGGATCCTGAATTAGCTTCATCCACCAGATCAGGGCAAAAGCTGGGCCCTGTATTTAGAACTTTTTGCAGAGAGGTGAGTCACAATAACACTGAGATTAAAGAGCTTCATAGGAACACGTAGGCTGCTACAACCCTGGTATCCACAGGAAACAGCATCACCTCTGTAGACCTTCCTCAGAAAGCACTGTATCTGCCTTGAGTCTAGCGGAAGCTTTCCCCAGTCTTGCACTGGAAACAGTTACCGCCTGATGAATGCTCTGAAGGCTGGTGTGATTTTTCGTGCTTGGCTTACACCTGGGAGGAGGCATATGCGCCTCTAGGCACAGGGTCTGCACCTGAGTACAGATGGCTCTCCCTGTCCTCCCAGGGATGGACTATGCTGCTGGGGGAAGAAAGCCAAGTCCTTCACTTCAGCTCCACTGACCCCACCTGCCAACTGATTGTCACCCCAACATCAGGGGACACCGTTGAAAATGTTTCATGTGAATGGCATCTGCAGGAACACAATAGGTAAATGGAGTTGTACAGGAGATGGCACTGCCCACCCCTGCTCTGTCCTGGCTGCAGCTTCACAAAGCTTTCCGTCGCCCTACTTCACATAGAGACCCCACCCTCCACTTTCCCTTTTCATCTGAGGAGCCGGCTCAGAGGAAAAGCCCGGACTCAGTCTAAAAGGAGAGCTGAAGGGGTCAGGGAGGGGAGAGAAAGGACAGGTGGATGAAAAGGGAATGGGAAGAAAAAGAGAAGATCAGAAGAAAGAGAGTCAGGCAAGCCAAGGGGAGACTGAGGAAAGGAGAGTAGAGGGAGCTCTTTTTTAATTTTTAATATATATTGTGGTTTAAATATTTCAGGGACTTTTCCTACAAGTCTCCAGCAATGATGAAAGAAATCTGAGACAGAAGAAAAAGGAAACAACAAAAACATAAAGATTAATTTTCAGCTAAAACAAGCTTTATTGAACTAACTTTGGGTTATAAATTGCTTTTATTCTCTGGGAGCACTTGTGACTTTGGATTTTGCAGATTTTTTCTATTAGATTCTCATCTGGGTGACCTGGACAATGTATAAGATGTTCAGCAAGTTGTTCAGTAGGTAGGAGGAAATCACTAATTTTTCCTCCCTACTTTACTGACTACCAAACAAATCCTCTTAGAGGTAAGACTGCAGAAATGCCTTCTACACGACAGACCAGCAGTTAGACAATGTGGCTTCTGGGACAGGATGATGTCAGCAGCCTGTCAGGGCTAAATTTTGTGGATGTTTCTCATCTTTGCGTAAGTCATTTCAACTGTCTGTCTTGCTTTCTCTTAGTGGCCAGAGGAGGGAAAAGACAATGATTGAAATCTACACATATTTGTAAAACATTTTGAGAGTCTCCTAATGGAATTTTTTCTACAAAGTGCAAAATACTAAATTACATTAATTATCTTTAACGCTATGCTGAGGGGGAAAGTTATATATATGCGTAATTTATAATATAACAAATTTAATATAGTTAAAGAGACTATATTGTGGGAGAAAAGTTATATATAATATGCATGACACATATTATTTGATGCCAATTGAGACTTCCCTTAAAAAAAAACAAAACCATAGGGTCTCAAATTTATTTTTAAGGAAGTGAGTCTACTTAGAAAGGGCATAAATATTCATTGAGGTGGAAGGGGTTTTGTAAATAAAGTATGTTTCAGTGGGAAATTTCTAACAATTTGAACAAAAGTATAGGGAGGATTTCACAGACCTCAATTTCAACAGCTTAAAGTGCATTTTTTTTTCAGTCAGTACTTTTGGTTTTCCTTAATTTCCTTAAAGTGATCGTGACGTAAAATGAGTGATAGTGTCTGCTGCCTGGCATGGGAATGGGAATTTACTTCTTTAAAGCTATGGTAGTTTTGCTAGGATTTAACTTCTATGTAAAGTGGAAGGTTAGAATATATTCACATCTAGTTGGTCCTGTCCAACTGTAAGATTCTATTAATGGTTCCTTTACAGGAATTATTTCTAGAGAATTCTACAGAAAATTGTGGGGGGAACATACACTCTTGTTTCCTTCTTTCCAAAGACTTCTCACTTGAACCCACCTACAAATCAGAATTCATTGCTCCGTCTTCTGGGCTGTGAGCTCCCCACTCTGCCCCTCAAGTACCCTCTCATGTCACTCTGCTCTGAATTGCAGTGATTTGCTTGCAGGTTGATTTCCTCCACTAGACTATCAGCCCCTTGAAGGCCAAAATCTGTCTCATTCAATTCAAGTGTACTCTTCCTCCAAGTATTTATAGCAAC
This sequence comes from Hippopotamus amphibius kiboko, assembly GCF_030028045.1. NCBI lineage: Eukaryota > Metazoa > Chordata > Mammalia > Artiodactyla > Hippopotamidae > Hippopotamus > Hippopotamus amphibius. The sequence continues at coordinate 81,929,968 of NC_080187.1, read as the reverse complement.
AGACCCCCTAAAAGCAGAGAAGAACTGGAAAGCAGAGAACTCTGCACATAGCAGATTCTCTATGTTTGTTCACTGAATATCAGATGTAACTCAGAAGTTGAAACTTGGTTTCCCAGAGATGAGCATTGCTCATTAGCAGAATCTCCTTCCTCTCCCCAGCCCGTGACACCGGGGCCAATCTATGCCCTTGTGTGGTAGTGAGCTTTATGAATCAACTTGGCCTGGCTATGGAGCCCAGTTGTTTGGTGAAACACCAATCTAGATGTTCAGGGAAAGGCATTTCTTCATGTGATCAACATTCAAATGAGTAGACTGGAATAAAAAAAATTACCCTCCATACCATGAATGGGCCTCATCCAATTATTTGACAGCCTTAAGAGAAAATAACTGAGTTCCACTAAGAAAGAAGTAATTCTACCTCCAGACTGCCTTCAGATTCACGACTGTAACATCAATCCTACCCTGGGTCTCCAGCCCACTGCCTGCTGGCACAGCTCTCCTGCTACAAACCAACTGATGCTTTTACAGAAATTGAGAACATGAGCATAAGATTAATTCACCCCTCTCGTGATGAGCTTCCCTGCCCTCACTCCCCAACCCAAAACAGAAGTGGATATGAGATGCTTCATAAACATTTCCCTCACTCTGGACTCTGATCCCAGCACAGCTGCTTCTATTCTGCCTCTGCTAACCTCCCAAAGGTTAGCCAGGAAAAACCTGGGTTTATCTGTATCTATCACCACAATTTAAGTCATATGCCTTTTCCCCAGAAAGTCACAGATTATCTGAAGATGAGGAGTTTTCTTTATAGTAAGAGTGGCTTTTAGACAGTGCTCTGCTAGAACTACTTTGCTGTTTCTCAGTAACTGCTGTTTTGTACCATTCCCCTCCCCTGCTGAAATGTATACGTTCCCTTTAGCCCTTTCCAGATGTGCTAAGATATGATTTTATTTCATTATCAATTCTAAGGGGACCATCTATTGTCAAACTAGATTGAGTTCTCCTCTTAAAATCCTAGACCTCTTGCATACCTTTAAAAATAAAAATAACACAGAGGTGACTGGAAGATTGATCACTCCTCCATAACAAGATTAAAGGTCACAGTTTTCAAAAACTGGATTCTATTTACTAATAAAATCTTGTAGTAAAAGCCAATGATATTCAATTGCCCTGCTGTGTGTCCAATCACTTCTCATGATAAAACTTTTGTTTTATCCTCCACATGAAAATGTGATTAGACCACAGTAGAATCTCTGACTTAAAACACTTCAATGCTCTGCATGCCCTATAGAATACAATCAGAACTCCTTAGTGTATAATATAAAGATCAAAGACATAAATGCTGATGGACTGGAGGTTGATGACTATACCGACGGAAGAGGGGCCTAGGGAAAACTGGACAGTACACAAGTCATCCATGATGCTGTGCTGGAACTTAAACAGTATTGCCAGACCCTATAAATTTTTTAGGAAGCCTGGAATCCATGTTTTTCCACATAAAATATGCCAAATTTTAAATGTTGACACCTTGTTTAAGAAAAATATTGAATGAGCCAAACAAAACCAATCTAATTTCCAAATAAGACCAGAGGGCCCTCTTTGCAAGGCTGGACTCTGATGTCTGCCACTTGTAGGGCTTCATCTCTCACCCCACCCCTTAAGCACATACCCTGTGTTCCGGTCGTAGTCTGAGAAGGGCAGTTCTATAAATGTACTGCTTTCAGTACCATGTTCACAAGCCTCTTCTTGCCCCCTTTTCTTGCCTGCGCACATGTAAGTCGTATTCTATGATTCAGCTCAGGGGCCTTTCCTCAAGACATCCTTCACTGCTACTCAGGCCATACTCACCACACTGTGCCTTCTTCCCCTCTCTCCAAACTCTACATAAGTTCTCAACTGCATCCGTAATGTATTGCTCTTTTTTATTTATCTGACTCGTCCTAAGAAACTCTAAGCTCCCCAAAGACAGGGACAGTATTTTATTGATCTCTGTATTCTCAGTACCAAATGCAGTGCCTGGTACATCACCATCCTCAGTAACACATATAGTAATTAACTGCATTCCTAATGCCTTACAGGTATTAATTTGAACTCTCACACCAGACTAGTATTATCTTCCTCATTTTACAGATGAGGAAACTGAAGCACAGAGTGCGACAAGATACAACACCAAATAGTCCAGAGTCAGAGGCCATGCTTCTAGACCATATTTCCTCCCATATGAAGCAGTGTTATTCTTTGGAAATAAAGTTAAATCTAAGGGTCGTTTCCTAATAGTTGACCACTCTTTAGTATTTCTAATCCCTTTCTTATGTATCTTTCAGTTGCTTACCAAATAGAAAAGCTGAGAGACTGTTTTGCCAAGAAGGCAAAACTTCATTAAAATAACGGTGTTTAAAGAATCTAAACTCACCTAGCCTTCTGAATTCATCTGCCCTTGATTCAGCCTCGGTGAAAAACAGAGTGCAGCCTGACCCAGTGATAACCCCATTAGGGAGTTTCTTTTGGTGCAAACAGCAATTTAAGCAAATATGCCCTTCTGTTTTTTCTAGTGCTCTTTGTTATTGTAGTAAAATCCAAGTTGAGTTTCATGTGGGAAAGCAAAGAGCCAAAGACGGGGACTTTTGATTATACACAGAAATGCAATGAAATGCTTTTTATTCCCATTCAAGCTGTTATTATTTATCTGCACAGCTAAGGAATGGAAGATCTAAAAGAAACTAAGTGCTAGACTGGCCTCCGCTCTTTTACCCAGGTGGAAATTTCATAGGTGTGTTTGAAGTTTCAGGGTAAGTGCTGTCACTCTCAAAAACCAGTAGGTCTGCATTTTCCTTTGCAGTTCAAGTATGCAAACTATAGACATTGTTACTGTTTTTAATCTGATTATAAATATCTAACTAAAGTAGTTAAATGTTTAGAAAGGTGAAGACCTGATAATATGTAAGAGACTCTGAAGTACTTTATTGACACTTAAAATAATGTAGCCAAGGACAACGTAGGAAGTCATTTAGTGCTATTAATCAGTAATCTAAAAGCATTGTGTCTGTGTGCAAGTGTCTTTCTCTTGGTTAACATCTGTGAAATGATCATTGAAAAATCTGATAAAGGAACATTGTAGAAGTACACAGTAAAATCCAAATGATTGCCATCAATTACAGCTCACCTTTTGTAATGCTCAAACTTGACATTTTAAAACATTTCAGTTACCACCTTGCTTCAACATGAAAAATGTACTCATGGTTAAAATTCTAACTTCTTTTAATCAAGATATTTGTGACCTGGAAAGTTTAATCCTCTAGTTAGTGTTTATTTTACTTCTGTAATTTTTAAAATAAAGATTTCATGCCCTGTATATCCTTTTTCCCCCAAAAAATGTTGTTCTATATTCCTGACCCATGAAAAGTGCTGCCATCTGCTGGCCATTGATATATAACTCTACATAAGCAGTTAGGGGTCCTTGAGGAAAGAACTCTGAAAAACTGGGTGCCGTGTTCTAGAAATGAAGCCCAGTACACTTGTCACATTAGAACTCACCTTTAAATTATAACACCTCTCTCACTCTCTCTCTTTCTTATATGAAGCCAATACGACTCAAGCATTAGACAATGTTGACTTGTAGGGTTAAAAACAAACAAAAAAAGCTAATGTTTGCTGCCCCCTGCTGTTTTCGAGTTTTCATTCTCTATTGCTGAAACTAAAACCTAATAATTCATTAATGCATTTGTTCCTGCATTCATTCACTCATATAGCCATTCACTCAGTTATTCATTCGATGAATGAATATTAGCCAACCTACGCACCTACAAACCATACTGTATGCAGATGACCGGGACACAAAACTGACCAGTGTGAGGAAAGAACAAAAAAATTTCAAGGCAAAATTACATGAAATCTGTTTTTAAATGTCCCCAGAGTCCATCAATTCAGTTGTACAAAATCTGTGACGCCTGGGCTTAATAACAGTCTGAGGAAGAGAGGGAGAGGGAATGGAAGGGGAGGACAAATGAGGAACGGGAGGGGGAAAAGAAGAGTATAGGTAGGCACAGTGAACTTGATGTAATCCAGTCATGACAACTTGTTGCTTCCTGATTGAGTTCATTATAAGCATAAAACTTTTTAATAAGGAGCTAGATGAGTTTAACGGGAGTACATTCCTTCTGGAACAAGATTTGTGTCTAACATTTTAACTTTCTCCAGGAAGACCAGGAAAGGTGCCCTGCCTAGCGGCAGTCTCTACCTTCACCCTAACCACACTGTTTTATAATATCTGACTTCTCTTTCTGACTCCTCTCACCAAACAGGGAGCTCCTTAAGGGCTGAGAGGGGATACATCATATATCTTTCTCTCTTCAGCTCTTAGCTTAATGCCCAGCACATGGTAGAAAGAATAATATAGTAGTTAAGAATTCAGACTTTGCAGTTAAGACAGATTGAGGATTGAATCCCAAATACCCTAGTTATATAAATTTAAGAAGACTTCTTAAATGTACTGAGCCACATGTGATAATTGTGATAATAACACCTACCCCTGTGCTTTCTCAAACATCACATTCCACCTAGAATTTTATTATCTGTTTGTTTTAATCTCTGTAAAATTCCCAGACCCCAAGAAAAGGTAATATTTTAAACTGTGATTGGGCACTTAAAATTTAACAGGAATGAGGACTTCCTAGGTGGCGCAGTGGTAAAGAATCCGCCTGCCAATGCAGGGGACATGGGTTCAAGCCCTGCCCTGGGAAGATTCCACATGCCTTGGAGCAATTAAGCCTGTGCGCCACAACTATTGAGCCTGTGCTCTAGAGCCCGTGAGCCACAACTTCTGAGCCCATGTGCTGCAACTATTGAAGCCCACGTGCCTAGGGCCCGTGCTCCACAACAAGAGAAGCCACTACAATGAGGAGCCTGCACACCACAATGAAGAGTAGCCCCCACTTGCAGCAACTAGAGAAAGCCCATGCGCAACAACGAAGACCCAACACAGCCAATAAATAAAGTAAATAAATAAATTTAAAATTTAACAGGAATGATAGATTTGATGGACTTTTTGATGGGGTGTGGGGATGGGGGAGGGAAGACTGAAGGCCCCAGAGAGACAAGGAAGATTTTTAAAAAGGTAAATCAGCAAAAAAAAAAAAAAAAAAAGAGGGGAGAGGGTGCTTCTCTCAGTCTCCTCATCTGTAAAATGGGGATTATAATAGCATGCAGGTCAAAGAGTGGCTGTAAGGATTAAATGAAGAAAATATGATTTTTTAGAAATATTAGCTACTTTTATTGTTGCTCTTGAAGATTCTCAAAAGACAAACATGACCCTACTCCCAATTTATTTTTAAGACTTTATCTCTAGACAACATATGGATTTAGCAGGGAAAGAAAGAAATGCTATTAGAGTTATTTCCTATATTTTAATTTTTCTCCACTGCCCACAAGTGTGCCTGAAGTTTTAAAAGCAGAATGAAGAGCAGAAGCCACACAAGGACCCCTCATATGAGTCTCTCGTTGTCTTAGTTCAGGCTACTATAAAAAAAAATACCATAGACTGTGTGGCTTGAACAGCAAACATTTTTCACAGTTCTGGAGGCTGGCAAGTATAAGATCAAGGTGCCTACAGATTTGGCATCTAGTAAGGGCCTGCTTCCTAATTCATAGGTGGCCATCCTCTCACTTTGTCCTCACAGGGCAGAAAGGGTAAGGGAGCTCTCTGGGGTCTCTTTTACAACAGCACTAATTCCATTCATGAGGGCTCCACCCTCATGACCTAATTACCTCCCAATAGTCTCACCTCTTAATTACAATCACATTGGGGGTTATATTTCAAAATACGAATTTTGGAGGGACACATTCAGTGCATAACACCTGTCACAGCTCTGATACTGACATACTGAGCAGAGCAGATTATGTCCCAACTGTATATTAAAATATAGCTGAGCACCTATAACATCCTGGTCCTTTTCTATCCAGAGCACAGAAATGCCCATGTCTCTTCTTCTTTTATTCTTTTTTGAGAATTCATGATGCCTTTATGTTTCACAATAAGGAAGAGATACAGAGAACAATTTAATTACATGGATACTCTGTGGCACGTATTTTTTTAAATAATTTTTATTGGAGTATAGTTGCTTTACAATGTTGTATTAGTTTCTACTGTACAGCAAAATGAATCAGCCATACATATACATATGTCCCCTCCCTTTTGGACCTCCTTTCCATTCGTGTCATCATACTGCATTAAGCAGTTCTTTGTGCTATACAGTATGTTCTCATTAGTTAACTATTTTATACATAGTATCAATAGTGTATGTGTGTTAATTCCAATCTTCCAATTCCTCCCACCCCTCCCATTGCCCCTTCTTATCCATATATTTTGTTCTCTACTTCTGTGTCTCTATTTCTGCTTTGCAAATAGGATCATCTATACCATTTTTCCAGATTCCACATATATGTGTTAATACACGATATTTGCTTTTCTCTTTCTGACTTACTTCACTCTGTATGACACTCTAGGTCCATCCACGTCTCTACAAATGACCCAATTTCGTTCCTTTTTATGGCTGAGTAATATTTCATTATGTACATGTACCGCATCTTCCTTATCCATTCCTCTGTTGATGGACATTTAGGTTGCTTCCATGTCCTGGCTATTATAAATAGTGCTACTGTGAACATTGTGATGCATGTATCTTTTTGAATTATGGTTTTCTCTGGGTATATGCCCAGTAGTGGGATTGCTGGATCATATGGTAGTTCTATTTTTAGTTTTTAAGGAACCACCATACTGTTTTCCATAGTGGCTGCATCAGTTTACACTCCTACCAACAGTGTATGAGGGTTCCCTTTTCTGCATACCCTCTCCAGCATTTACTGTTTGTAGATTTTTTGATGATGGCAATTGTAACCGGTGTGAGATTATACCTCATTGCATTTCTCTAATAATTAGTGATGTTGAGCAGCTTTTCATGTGTTTGTTGGCCATCTGCATGTCTTCTTTGGAGAAATGTCTATTTAGGTCTTCTGCCCATTTTTAGACTGCGTTGTATGGGTTTTTGATATTCAGATGCATCAGCTGCTTATATATTTTGGAGAGTAATCCTTTGTCCATTGATTCGTTTGCAAATATTTTCTCCCATTCTGAGAGCTGTCTTTTCATCTTGTTTATGGTTTCCTTTGCTGTGCAAAAGCTTTTAAGTTTAATTAGGTCCCATTTGTTTATTTTTGTTTTTATTTCATTACTCTAGGAAGTGGGTCAAAAAAGATCCTGATGTACAGCTGTGTTGTTGCATCTATCAGTACTTTGTTTTTCTCTGTTGCTGAGTTGTATCTTTAATCCATTTTGAGTTTATTTGTGTGTATGGTGTTAGGGAGTGTTCTAACTTCTAACTCCCTCTACAAAGTGCCCTGCAGTAAATGTACTATAAAAATTAGACTTAAATAATATTTTCTTTCCATGTGACACTTTTTCACTCTAACAGGAGAATGGAGCTTTTTAAATTTTCCTTCGTTTTGTTTTTTTGTTTGTTTTTTGGTTGTTTTTTTGTTTTGTTTTGTGTTTTGTTTTGTTTTGTTTTGCCAGGTAAGTCCCAACAGGGACTATTTTATTTTATTTTATTTTTATTTATTTATTTGGCTGCGCCAAGTCTTGGTTGCAGCACATGGGATCTTTGTTGCTGCATGCAGGATCTTCATTAGGGCATGCAGGCTTATAGTTGTGGCATGCAGACTCTTAGTTATGGCATCCATGTGGGGTCTAGTTGCCTGTCCAGGGATTGAACCCAGGCCCCCTGCATTGGGAGCTTGGAGTCTGAATCACTGGACCAGCAGGGAAGTCCCATTTTTCTTCTTGTTTTCTTAAAATTTTAGTTTAAGTAATGATTACTTACTTGCCTATAAGACAAGCATAAGAAATTTAGAAAGGGCAAATTAATTAGGCTTTCTGTGACAAAATAAATTCAAGTCTCTAGTTACTAAAACATTAACATTATATTATATTATGGCCTATACTGTGTGGTGTCAGAGAGAAGATGTATAGTTTTAGTTTTTAAAAACTAATAAAATAATTTAATTCATTCAATTATTTACCACAGCCAGGAGTGTTAAAGAACTTGGGCTGCAGATAAAACTTTTATCTACTTACCAAGTAATAGTAATTTTTTAAAAATAGAATGTTACCTTAAGTCTGGCCTAGTACATATTTGCATATCTTCTACTTCTTATCCTAATAAATGCCAGGCACTGTTCTCTTTTAGGAACTTTTTCTTCTCATGGCAGGGGAAAAAGAATTCAAGTATTTGAAGAACTGCCTGTGGAAAAATTTCTCTGAACACAATTTTGTTAAGATTCATTGTGTCTATTTGAGATTAATTTTTTTTTCAAATGACTACACTGTGTGCAATGATGACACTGTGGTTTTTTAACTCAAATTTATATCAGTTCAGACATCTCTGGGGTCCTCATGTCTGCATGGGCTTGCCTGACTAGAATTTGAAAGGGCAACAATTTTTAAAATTTATTAATATTACTATTGATTTTCTTATGGTCCTCTTAAGATATTTTGTTATCAGTGTTCTGCTCCATCCAGAGTGGCTGCTTGCTAATACAATTTCACCTTTTTTCTTAAGCTTCCAATGCCAAACTCTAATCCACTGACAAAAGTGGTGGCCAAAATGTCCCTACTCATATTATCTGTGACACAGGAACATTGTAACAATGAGCCACGCAAAATTGGGGATCTGCAAGGACACGCTCAGTTTGCTTAGAATTTTTATTCTGGCAAATTTCTACAAGGTGGTAGGGAGTTATGTGAGCTACTTCAGCCATGACAACTTGACAGCTTTAACATGCCCAGTTGAGGAGGGATTACCACCAGTCTAGGTCTATTTCATAGTACCCATCCAGCACTGACAAACTGGTCAGGAGCAGAGATGTGACCTTCAGTGGGAAAGCTGATATGGTTGGCTGGGATGATATATTTTATGTATTTGTATGAATATTTCTTCTTGAATATTTGACGATCCTGGAATGATTTAGAGAAGTCTTTTAAATTAGCATGTAATTCAGTCATGTTTAAACACATAAATTATTGTAGGTTCTTCCCCCTTGTAAGACACAGGACCATTGCTCAAGACCTGGTGTGGACAGCTATTGGCAACACTATCTCAGTACCTGTTGGCTGCGAGCTAGAAGCTGGCAAGGTACGTATGAAGGATTATCTGAAAAAAGAGAAAGCTATTGAAATATCCATGTAGTGTCATAATCAGAATTGTTGTAATGTGACCTGGGTACTTTTTTAGAATTGTCTTCAGAAAGACAAGGGTACAGGTAAAGAGAGGGAATTTACAGGGCAAGATGCTATTTTCATAGACAGACCCTTGAGACTCCTGCTGTCTTGTTGAAGATTCTTTATATCAATCAAAAAGAGAGACTATTAGAAATTTTGGCCTACTTTGATTCTGGGGCCGGTTAAGAAAATATTATCCAAAACTTGGAAATAAGCCAAAAAGATTACTGTCTGCCTTTCAAAGACATATTAAAGCATTGTCCAACAAGTCTGCCCAAAAGTCATCTGCTTCTGGGAGGGGGGTGGCAAACAATGGCTCAAGCCCTCTCAGCCAAACCAGCTCTCCACCTGTTTTTGCACATTCTTTTTTCTGCTGTTGCAGTTTCTTATATTCTTTGAATCAGGTTTGTCATCCTGCTGGTTCCTTTATTACTGAGTTAAATACATCTCTGACATGTGCCAACTATATATTTGTCTGAATATTATATTTTTAACTTTCTGAAAACTTGTTTTGCCATGTTCTTCTAAAATCAATTCTTTTATTAAGAAAACCCTGTAGTGGCTGTTGCCAGTTCAAATTGCCTACAGCCGGCCAGTCCCATGCTTCTAATATTTTTATGCTCTTTTATCATAATGCATAATAATGAAAACTGCTAGAGTCCCTTTGTGAGGGGGATCAATTTGTCTTGAACTCTATGCTCCGTACAAAAAGAACAAAATGGTGCCTTACAATCAGCTGGTGGGTGGGTGCCTGGTTTCTTAGAATAAGTTAGAAAATTGCTGAAATTTTATCCAGCAATGCTCATTTCTTCCCAGAAATGGCTTATAAATTATATCACTCAGAAAACCAGACCAGACTTAGGACAATGTTCCCTTCACAGATATCACATGTTCAAGAGCAAATGCTTGAACCCTGTCTTGCAACTTACAGTAGAAAAGTCTGGAAGTCCAGTTTAGTCCTGTTAACAAGAAAACCACAAGCCCAAAATGGCATCATTTCTTATGCTAAAAGCCCATGAAAGCAAACTTAGACTCAATACCTAACCTAACCTGAGTTTTGACCTTCCTCAGAAATAGTTTGAACTTTTCTGATCAGCACCAATGAGGTAATGTCACAAGGGTCCTCTCCATCCGCCTCTCCCTCCTCCACTCCCCCACTACAGAGGAAGAAGAGGCAATCTGTGTGATAAATCCCTTGCTGGTCCTTTTCATCCAAAAAGATGTCCTGGCCTAAAAATAATCATTTCTTTTCTTTTGCTAATAGCTCCCTTGCCCCATCATTCTTTATTAAGAAAGCCAATCAGATCTTCAAATTTACTCAGTTGAATTTTGTTTTTTACCCTTCCAGGTTTCCAACTCCTTCTCTGTCTAGCGGTCTTCTAATGCTTACAGGATTTAAGGTGTTTACAGGGTCTAACTTTTGGCGGGAAGTCACTGCTGAGTAGAAACTGGACTTACTGGTCACATCAGAGCATATAAATGGTCAAGATCCCCTAACTGTGAAGCAGTCATAAAACCCAAGTATCTGTGTCCCTGCAATGGTTCCCCTCTGAGCAGTAGGATATCAACAAAAGGGCAAGCAGCAGACAGGCCCCCAGGAAACTACATTCAGGAGGAACTCCCAGCCTCCTGCCCTTTCAAAGCAGCACCCCAATCTTCTACTCTTATCCTTTGCTATTTCATTTTATAACTTAAAAGAAGTAGAAGAAAAATTACATTGCAAGAAAATTTAAATCTAGAGCAAATAATGAAAGTGAAAGTCCTTACTGTTTAAGTGAACAGTATACGGAAGCACCCAGACAGTGATGTTTTGAATGAAATTATGCTTGTCTTGTTTCAGTGTTTTACTGCTATAGGAAAAGAAAGTCTACCATTTCACAGCCATTCTCCCACTCCCAGAGTAATTTGCAACGTTTCTGTATATCAGAACATCACTTTCACCCAGCATTTTGTTGAAGAGAGTTTAATCCATCCAGGGAGTTTAAACTGGATGATCCCAGTGGGGAAAGGATGGGGATTTTGACAGTAAAGGATTATCCCAGTAGAGGACTGGTGTAACGTGGGGTGGGGTGCGGGGGTGGGGGTGGGGGGGTCAGAGGATGACGAGCGGGTGTTGAGTGATGAAGACATGAATCTGGATTCTGAATCTCGTTGGACTGGACTTTGCCCGGGTGGGTAGAGTTAAAAATGGCCCTGGCTCTGCGGACGCAGGCTGGGAGTTAGGTAAGATTTTATCTCCTTGAAAGCCTGCCCTCAGATTACCAGGGTTTGTAAGGCAGAAAGGTTATCCAGCAGCACGTTACTCTGCCTATTTTCTTTTTGTCATCCCTGAGTCTTGGGTCAGCCCCACCCCTGCACTGTCCTCCACGAATTGGAAAGAAGCAAACCCCTGGTTGGGTCACAGTGATTATGAGGAGCCAGCAGCGCCCCGCCCCACGTTAGCAGCGGGAGGCAACCTCCGCGAAGAGCCGGTTCCCTCCTCGCCACGATTTTCCCTCCCGCGAGAACTTGTGGACCGAGAATGGGGCTGGTTTTACAGTTAAGGCCGAGCCTGCGGCTGATACGAGGCGGGGCCGGGAGTGCTGCTCTTCGTTGTAGGGTTCTTGTGATAGTTAACGGAGCTGATTAAAGTGCAAAGCACGGAGTGTGGAGCAATATAAGTACTCAATCAAGGGTCTCCTTTATTACCACTATCATGAGCCTGTTGGTTATAACTGGTGATGTGAAAAAAAAATCAACTGAGAACCGGAAAGGTCTGCAACAGGGGCGGGTCCCGGGAACCTCGAATTGAGGAGGGGGGTGGCGGGGTTGGGGTTAGTCCACACCCGCAGCCAATCCAGCCGTCCCGGGGAGGAAGAGGAGGAGCCACGGCCGCCCCCGGGACTGCACCGCTCAGACCCGCGCCGCGCGTCTGATCCCGCTCGGCTCCGCTGCTCCGCGCATCCACATTGCGCGAGGCCGTCTCTCCTTCCTGGCCCAGACATGGCCTCAGGTGCCCCTCCCGCGGCCGTGAAGGTGAGATAAGACGTCCCGGCTGCTGCGGTCCTGCCTGCCCTGTACGCTTTCGCTCCCGTCCGGGGTGGGGACCGTGTCTCTGGGCCCTGCGCCCTGCCCGTGCGCCCCCGCCGCGGCGGGCAGGGTCTGAGGCGGGTTAACCCAGCGGCGGCGAGCCGGGGAGAGGGAACCATTGCAGAGTCGTCCCCCAACCTTTGGTCTCAGCTGCACCCGCAGCGCGCAGGGCGTAGGCAAGCCCTTCAGGGAGGGGCAGCGGACCCGCGCCCGAGCCTCCCGGAGCACCCTTCTGGGCGGATGCGTCTTTCTGGCTGGGGCTAGCGGGTGTGCGCGGTGGGTGGACATCTGCAGCCGCTGAGATGGTCTCTTGGAGCCCTGCTTGACTTCTGCGCTTTCGCTCTGACTGGGCTGGCTGCCCACGTGGGAAACTGCACGCTTGCTCTTTTGCAAGCTTCCGGCTTTTTTTGTGTGTTCTAAAAGTAGGCCTTCTCTGCTTTGGGGACTCTGAGAAGTTTTTACAACACAGAAAGGGAGTATAGGAATACTGGGCCGCTCCCTGTTTGGAGGCCTCTGGCTTTAAACAGCTTTGTTCGCAACCTTGCAAGTTAGAGATCGGTTTCCTTGTGCCCTTGGTCTTCAGAGGTCTCCGTACAAGGGATTATTGTGCAGTGGGAGCTTCGGCCGGAGGAGGGCACGAGTTCGAGGATTGCAACGAGTTTCCCAGGAGCTTTTAAGCAGTTCTTACAGGTTGGTGCCCCGGGAGGAGAGAATGTAGAATTACAGTCCACAGAAATAAACTGATGATCACAGTTAAGATCTCTTTCCAGGCTGTTTATGATCGGCTAAGAACTCAGTTGACTTGTTTGGCTTTAGAAATTCTTGGCCGATGAGATAGAAGGTCCACCGCCTTCAAATATCTCTCTCGACTCCGCGCTTTGTGTTCCCCTTGGAGAAGCAAATCTCTGAGGTCAGAGTGTAATCAGCCAGAATGATTAGCTTAGTGGGCCCTTGTAGCTTTCAGACACTTGATGAGAGGGGGTGGGGTGGGGAGAGTTGCAGTCTCATTTAGATACTAAATTCCTTCTGCCATTTTGAAAAGAATCTTGCATTAAACAAATATTTGTAGTATGCCTCTTCCTTGTCAGTCATGGAGAACAAAACAGAATTTTTATGAAGCTCTTTTTCATTTCAGTAAAATGGGAACGTTACTGCGGGGTTTGCTGGGAGGTTAGAATTGTATTGTCTTTCTAGCACATGGTTGAAACTTATTAAATGGTAGTGCTTCTAAGTGAGGGAGCTGAGTTTGATTTTGAATATTTTTTCTCCAAAAATTATGATAGGCCACAGCTTTCAGTGGGCAAACAGGAAACTGTCACCTTTCCCTTACAGGAATACACTTAAAGTGACATTAAAAATAGAGAGGGGTGGTATTTAAAACAGTCTTACTTTAACCTGGTTTGACATTCTCTTTACCACAAAGTTGCCCTGTAAAATTAGTGCAGTGCATTTTACATGCAGAATGGGCACTGTGATTAGAGCCCTGATGTAAATGCTGAATAATGTATATTTTTGTTCTTGGCCAACTGCTGAATGTAAAATTAATAGGTATAAATAGTGCTAGGCCTGCCTGCTGATTTCTCTTTGGAGTTAGAACAGGTGACAACTTTGCTGTTGCAACTCCATGATTCCTACACCATTTCTGCCAGACTGCTGAGGCAGCATCCTATGTAGAAAACATGCGATACTAGTGTCCAGATCAGAATAAGCTAATGAAAACCACATCCTATCCCCAGATCATAAAATGCAGATCTGGAGTGTTCCTTAAGACCATAAAAGTACACAGACCTCTTTTAGTGGACATAAAGCTGAGGCCCAGAAAGGTCACCTAAGGAGTCCAGAATTACACAGTTGGACCTAGACAGTGATAGAATTGGCCTAGAGCCTGGTATTCCACCAACTAGATGTTGTGAGCCATTTCTGAAATCTGATGTGTGATCCCTGTGCCCTGTTTTATTCTCTTGAGAAAGGTCTTGCAGCATTAAGGAAGAGGGATTGTAGAGTCTGTGCAGCAAGCAAGCTGCCTCCCAAGTGCCCACTGGACACTCTTCCATGGTATTAATAGCAGCCATTGTCTGGGAAGACCTCAGGGAGACAGTGTCCTCCAGCAGCAGCCATGGGCAGGTGGCATGCTTGACCACACAGAGGGCTAAGCAGATCTTTGGCATTCTGGAGGGCTCCTGTAATGGACCATGGCTCCTCTAGGCAGCTGCCCAGCATTTACTCTGAGGGATTAAAAATAAGTCTTGTTTACATGGTTATGACAAGGAGGGGATATGGTCCCATCATAGTTGGGTAGTGGGCTATAAACAAAATGTTATCAATATTAAGGGGGACAGGCAAGTCATGGAGTCTAGACTATGGAGAATAGGCCTTTAAAGCTCTCCTTTTTGCTGGCTGAATGTGGCTGGCAAAGGCCTTCACACTGAAAGTCCTTGAATGACCTTCTGAAAGGTCCTGTGGACAAACCCACAGGCTCCAATTAGAAACCAAATGCCCAATGAGTTTTCATTTTTTGCCTAGAGACAATGCCATTTGGGACAGGACAATTCCTCCCTTAGTAGAACTGTCCTGAGCATTGTAGGACATGGAGCACATCCTGGTCCCCTGTCCCCACAAAATGCTGGTAAGACTCCCTCCAGTCATTGTGGCAGCCAGAAATGTACCCGTGGATTTCCAGGCACATCCCAGGAGAGCCTCAACACTTGGTTGAGGACCCCTGGGCTAAATCCCTGAGACAGAGATCTTCCGGTAAGATGAAGAAGCTGCCAGGTTCTTGTCTTGAGCAGCAGAGAAGAACAGAGATAAGGGGATTTTGTTGTTGTTGCTTTGAGGAAGGTTTTTTGATTTTGTTTATTTTTACTGGAGGTGGGAGAGTGTACAGAAACAGTGACAGATATTAATGCATTATTTCATTTGATTCTCATACTTGTACAAATTAAGAACCTTACCCTTGTAGGTGCAGATGAGGAAACAGATGATAGGAATCTTTGAGAGGAATGGACCTTAGGTCCCTCATAGTGATTATAATCATGGTATTCTAGTCTGTGCCTCAAAAGCATCAAAGCAGTGGTTCTCAAAGCCTGTGCTGCATCTGCACCCTCCTGGGAATTTGTTAGAAATGCAGATTCTTGGGCCCCACCCCAATCCTGCTGAATCTGAAATGGGGAGGTAGGCAGCAAACTGGCTTTTAAAGAGCCTGGGTGTATTCTGGTGCCCCTAAAGTGTGATAATCATTGAGCTTGGCGCTTTGAAAAGGCTGGACATCTGCATCTTTAACAAGCTCCTCAGGTGTTTCTTAGTGAACTAGTTTCCTTGGCTGCTTTAACAATTACCACAAGCTGGATGGCGTAGAACAACTCAGATGTAGCCCCTTAACAATTCTAGAGGTCAAAAGTCCAGAATGAGTCCTATGGAGCTAAAATTAAGGTGGCAGTAGGGCAGGTCCTCTTGGAGGATCTAAGGGAGAATCTGTTTCCTTGCTTTTTCTGGCTTCTAGAGGTCACCAGCATTCCTTGGCTCAGGGCCCCACATCACATTGCCTTTCCTCCCCCTGCTTGCACCATCACATCAGCTTCTTCCTCATTCAACCTTATAAGGATCCTTGTGATTACATTTAGAAACTGATGATCTAGGCCCTAGAGCAAGGATGCTCAGTTCTGGCTACACACCAGAACCACTTGAGGAGCTTTAAGAAAGAATAAAAAAAAACTCTGCCTTGCCCAATTAGAGTACCTGGAGTTTGGGACCTGGGCTTTGGTACTGAAAGCTCCCCTGGGGACTCTAGTATCTAGCAGCTGACCCAGGAGGAGCACCGGGAAGAATCCTATGTAGCTGCACAAGTGAAGGAGAATGCCATAGAATACAATAAGTGTTGAGGAAAACTCCCCTTGAAAAGTAATTGACCATTTGGGCTTCCCTGCTGGCCCAGTGGTTAAGAATCCCCCTGCCAACGCAGAGGACATGGGTTTGAGCCCTGGTCTGGGAAGATCCCACATGCCGCGGAGCAACTAAGCCCTTGCACCACTGAGCCTGTGAGACACAACTACTGAAGTCCATGTGCCTAGAGCCTGTGCTCCACAAGAGAAGCCACTGCAATAAGAAGCCTGTGCACTGCAATGAAGAGCAGCAGCCCCCTCTCTGCAACGAAGACGAGCCCCTGCCCTCCACAACTACAGAAAGCCCTCGTGCAGCAACAAAGACCCAATGCAGCCAATAAATTAAAAAATAAATTTTTTTAAAAAGTAATTGACCACTTCAGGGGGTGAACTGTATCTTCAAAGAGGGGGTCTACCCATTAGAATGATATCTTGACTTTGCAAGGGAAGGCTGGTTAAATAAAAACCATGGATGTTCTGAACCTGCAGTTATTTTGGATTGGCACCACCCACCCCGCAACCTCATTTAACTTTACCTCTTCAGAGACCCTGTTTCCAAAAACAGTCAAATCCTGTTTTTTGATGATTGTGAATCATCAAAGGAATGCAAATCAAAACCACGAGATCACCTCACACCTGACAAAATGGCTGTCATCGAAAAGTCTACAAATAACAAATGCTGGTGGAAGCAACCTAAGTGCCCATCAATAGATGAAAGAATAAAGAAGTGGTATATACATATACAATGGAATATTAGCCATAAAAAAGAATGAAATTCTGCCACTTGCAACAATGTTGATGGACCTAGAAAGTATTAGCCTTAGTGAAATAACTCAAAGACAAATTCTCTTATCCCTTGTATGTGGAATCTAAAAAATAAACAAATGTCTACAACAAAACAGACTCATAGAGAACAAACTAGTGGTTACCAGTGGGGAGAGAGAAGGGGGTGGGGCAAGACAGGGGTATGGGATTAAGAGGTACAAACTATTCAATACTATGTATAAAATTAAAAAGCAACAAGGATATATTGTACAGCACAGGGAAATAGAGCCATTTTGTAATAATTTTAAGTGGAGTATAATCTATAAAAGTATTGAATCACTATGTTGTACACCTGAAACTAATATTGTAAAACAGCTGTACTTCAATCAAAAACAAAAAAAAATAGTCAAATTCTGAGGTATTAGGAGTTAGAACTGCAACTATGGATTTGTAGGACACAGTTGAACCCATAACCATCACCTACAAGGATGGCTTACAGAGAAGGGCCTCCTGTCAGAAATGGAGCCACTAGCTACCTCCATGGACAGGCCTCCCAGACTGAGACATTTGGTCACTCTCCCCATACAGCTTGCCTTCCGAGATTTTGCAGGGCTCTGGCTAGGAGGCCTCAAAGCTAGGTGAGCCCAGTAAGAGGGTTTTTGTCTGCTGCACTTCCAGACTTGTCAGTGGTGACCAAAGCTGAAGGACTGCAATGCACAGAGCAGGGATCGCCGCCAGCTGGAGCTCTGGCTCTCTTACCTCCTCAGGGGCTTGAAGAACTCAGAGGCAGCCTCTCTCCCTGGCATGAGCGAGCCTCACCTGCTCAGGATTATGGTGTTTTGAGAGTGTCTTCACGGAGTGCTAGGTTCCTCCATGCAGTATTTCCAGGCTTCAAAGTGTTGGTGAGTGGTTGCTGAAACCAAGTTGGGTATGTGAAATCTCCTGTGGCTGGTACCAAGGGAAGTGGACACAGGATAGGGGTTAGTGTGAACCCTTTTGGCATCACTGGAAGTAACTATTCTGGCTGGGTAAGTCAACATTTAGATAAAATGCTTACACAGTCCCAGAGAGGAAGTCAACCCACCTCTTTTTGAGAAGTTTGACTTAGTGGTCTGCATGTAGAAAAGTGTGGGATGAATCAGCTCACTGTTAAAATCTTAGCAATGGCCTTGATTGACCAGGGGTCCTTATTTCAGAACTTTATCTTGTGTAGTGAAGAAGTCATGGCTGGGCAGAACTGGCACAGGAATTCCATCTCAGACCTTGAACACTTTTCCTAAACCTTCTAGGTTTGCTTGGACTGAGGGCAATGCCTCTGGCCTGGAAGGCCTGAGGTCATGAATGGACAGCCCCCTCCCTTCCAAGGTAGTTTACTCAGGTTCCCAGAGTTGCTGTTTCCATGCTTGCTTTGTGACCTTGGTTCAGAACTTGAACTCTGAGCATCAGTTTCTTCGTAACACGGAGACCAATTTCTAATAGGGTGTGGTGGTGTTTATCAAGGATTCCAGGGAATACTGGGAAGTATCATAGTGGTTGAGTATGTAAGACCTGGGTTCGTATCCCAGCTTTGCTCTTTATAATTTGCTCTTTGGACAAATTTCTTAATTTTTGTGTTTCTCTTTCTTCTTTTATAAAATAGGTGTTACACAATAGGACCTATCTTACAGGGTGGTTGTGAAAATTAAATGAGCTAAGGCCACTGAAGAACTTGCCACAGTGCCTGTGATGTGTAAATGTGAAGACAGTTACGTTATCAGCAGATACTGAGCAGGCCATTTGAATTTAGAGGCTGGAGGGGAATGACAGAATTAGGCTACCAAGTGCTTGGGAGTTTCAGCCCTTAGTTATACTTTACCATGGTGCCAGCAGGTGGCGACATTGCCACATCTTGGCACTGCTGGCCTCCATCTACAGCAAGAAAAAGGTGAGCGATTGAGGTCCCTAGTGTGGCTATACTCAGTTGCCACACTTGTCCTGAGTCCGTTCCAAGATATGGGTTTTCAGAAACAACTGGAGCCGGTTTGACTGGATGGGCTCTCCTGCAGATAATTCCAGTGTCAGAGACCACATCCTGGCCTTTCTGATGAGCTGTAACAGCTGTTGTTTTCACACTCAATGCTAAATATTCCTGAGGGCTGAGGTAACAGCTACCTAATGAATGGTCATTATGCAGCCAGAGTGGTGTGGGCTGAAACTTGGGGCTGCTGAGGGTGGGCTCCAGGGCCCTGAACTTCAGCAAGACCCCAGCTGGCATTTCTTATTCACTGCTGTGGTGCTGTGCTAGCTTGCCTAAACAGGATGGTTTCAGAACCAAGGCTGGTTTGTTTTGTATACATGAGTCTGAGTCCAGTGTTAAATCCAGAATGGGAGATGCCATGGCCCAGGGGCACAGCCAGAAACAGCCAAGTCGAAGTGGTAGTATTAAAAAAAGAAAGAAAACACCAGAAGTTTCCATGAGTAGTAGAATCCCCAAAGAGTAGGCTGAGAGTAATTTCAGAGTCAGCAACTCAGTTCAGTGGCCTGAGGTGATGGCATGGGCTAAACAGTTCATTATGCCCCCTACCCCATCCCAACTATGACCTGTGGTGCTTCAGCAGTACACGGAATGATAAAATAGAGATGCCAGCTGGAGGAAGGTTGAGGACTTCATAGTATAGTGTGATTTTAAAAATTTCTACTGAACCGGAATGATTTAAACCCACTGACTTAAGTGAAGGCTTCTGTTGATTTGATAACTGTTAATGCTGTATTGGTTAGTCTTTACCTATGATGTTAAGTTGTAACAAAGTAGAAAAATGTTGAGTTGCTGCAGAATATTTAACCTGCTGTGGTTTCAACCATGTACCACAAGGTGGCAGCAACTTCAAAAACTGGTTTAGACACGGAGTTGTGGGGATGCTTTCCAAGTACTAAATCACATAACCTGCAGCTCTTGGTAAAAATCTTACCCAGTTGTCCTTTTTATTATTTTGTTGACTTATTTTTCTAGGAAACAGGGCCAGAGAGGTAACTGTTTTCCCACATATTAATATAAATCAACTTGTGTAACGTGATCTGAAAATTATTTAATTCTTAACTTTGGAAGCTTTTTTCTTAAGGAGCTACTTTCTTTTCTTTTCTTTTTTTAAGATGTATTATTTATTTATTTATCTATCCATTTTTGGCTGGGTTGGGTCTTCACTGCTGCATGTGGGCTTTCTCTAGTTGTGGCAGGCGAGCGCTACTCTTTGTTGAAGTGCAGGGCTTCTCGGTCTGGTGGCTTCTCTTGCAGAACATGGGCTCTAGGCTCACGTGCTTCAGCAGTAGCTGTGCATGGGCTCATTAGTTGTGGCTCAAGTGCTCTAGAGCACAGGCTCAGTAGTTGTGGCACACGGGCTTAGTTGCTCTGCAGCATGTGGGGTCTTCCCAGACCAGGGAATGAACCTGTGTCCCCCTCCTTGGCAGGCGGATTCTCAACCACTGCGCCACCAGGAATGTCCCGGAGCTACTTTCTTTCACTGAGTAGAAATTTTACTCAAGTGACAATAGACTTAAAGCTATTTATTGAAAAAGAAAATGCTCAGGTGACTTTTTATTAGGTTTCTAGTAAAGAGTCATCTCTGTAGCCTGTTGCTAACAATTTAAATAATATTTTTCCTTTAGGAAGTATTAACCCAGGGAAACCTTCCTAATGATTTCAGTTATTTAATTTTTAGTTAACAGTTAATATATTTAGTTATCTTTGTGGTTGTTTTTGTTTGTGTGTCTTAATCATCAAATTAGATTAACTCTAGAGGGTAATATCAGGTTTTTTAAACTCAAATTAATTCCTAAAGACAAGGACAGTTAAGTTAATCTCTGGAAAATACAACACTTAAAAATAATTTGGATAAGGATGAAGAGAATGGACTGGAGGACACGGGGTTGGGGGCGGGGCGGGGGTAGCGGCGGTGAAGAGGACGATGGTACAAAGTGAGAGAGTAGCATAGACATATCTACACTACCAACGGTAAAATAGATAGCTAGTGGGAAGTTGCTGTATAACAAAGGGAGATCAATTCGATGATGGGTGATGCCTTGGAGGGCCAGGACAGGGAGGGTGGGAAGGAGTCACGGGAGGGAGGGGATATGAGGATATGTGTATAAATACAGTGGATTCACTTTGGTGTACCTCAAAACTGGTAGAAGAGTGTAAAGCAATTATATTCCAATAAAGAGCTTAAAATAAATTAAAAAATAATAATAATTTGGAACTACAGACCTCTGAATTACTTATATTTACCTATGCATATGAATGACTGTTGGATTTCATAAATATACATGAGGCTAACTTTTCATGCTATTCCAGATTCCTTTATCTGTGATCCGTTACAGCTCTGATTTTAGTGGCATAGGAAAGAAAATCTCATTTCTTTATCAAGTGGGGTAATGAGGAGAAATCCTTACTAAATGGAAATACCGAATATTTTCTATCTTAGTTGTCTTTTGAACATTTACTCCATCACACATTTAGTAGAGACAATAAAATTGTCTAGAAAGCACTTTCTCCAACCGTATTTACCTATTTTTAGGTTTGGTTTTATGACTTAAGCTAGTTGAAGTACCTTTCTGTGCAAATTTATTATTCAGATAGTCAGCAAAAATGTGATTTCGTCCAAAAAGGTGACTCATGCTTTGATTATTTCTGGAATATAGAAGGCTTTCTAATGTTTATTGAATAAATGATTGCTTTTCAGTAATGTTCAGACTTTTTAACATAACTAGGGCTTAGCAGGAATGGAGAAGAGCATATGAGTATGGATAAATGAATTTGCTTAAAATAGTGATTTTGTTTCTACTGAAAAATGATCAAATGTGGTATCTTTTTATTGTCTCCCTTAGATTGGAATAATTGGTGGGACAGGCCTGGATGATCCAGAAATCTTAGAAGGAAGAACTGAAAAATATGTGGATACTCCATTTGGCAAGGTTAATATCCAGTTAATGGAGACATACTAGCTTTTTTCTTTCTCCTTGCTGGCTTGATATTTAAGTTAAAAAAATTTTTTTAATTGCTTTTGCCTTGGCAGCACAGAGCTGCCTGCCCCAGGTCAGGAGTTCTGTTATTGGGTTCCACCAACTGAGACAGTGTCCCTAAGGATGGCTTGGACTTGACTACTGAGAACATGGCTTTTAAATGTGTGCAAATAACTTCTTAATTATATCCCTAGAAGCCAGATGCTCATTTCTAACACAGGAACTGAACTCTCCAGATCACTGCATTCAAATCAGCTTCTAATTTGGGGCCTATCGGTCATACCACAGTCTTAACAAATGGGAGGAAACATCTAATGGCCTTTTCTTAGTAAACCCTGGCCCAAAGGGGGATTTTAGGGAGATTGAGAACACACATGCATAACTGAACTGGAAATAAACATTCCTTTTCTGTTAAAAGGAGGTTCTTTAGTTCTCCTGGCCCTTGTGTCTTCCAGCCAGGGTGAGGATGTCTGCCTTCTCCTAATTCCACAGGGCTACTTCCAAATGTTGTGGTTGCTCTGATCCTGCTACAAAGATCCCTGTATCTGGCCATCCCAACCAAACCCTCCTTCTCAGCCAAGTCCTTAGATTTGATCCCACATCCTCGAAGTCTTGCTGTCAGCCTGCTTACTTCTTAGCTTCATATTTTCTTAACCTCCTAAGTTCTCAGACCTTTCCCTCCATTACCTGAGGTCATCCTCTGGCTGGGTTAACACAGCAAACGGTTCCAGTGCTTAGTTCTTAAATTCTCTGATAATGGCCTCCTATTCCTTTTGCATTTCACTCTCACACCTGTTCTTGAACCCTGCCAAATACCCTTGACACATTTGTGTATGATCAGTCTGGCATCAGAGTCCCCAGGGGTGCTTGCTACAAATAGATGTTACTAAATGGTACCTACCGACACACCTTCTAAATCTTACAAATCTCTGTGCTGGTAGAGAGGCCTCAGTAGATGCTGGGTGGTTAAGCTGATCCATCAAATCTAGACTCTTTTACTTCTTTAAAATATATCTTCAAACCCCAAGTTTCTATGAACCCTACTGCAATTGAACAATTGAAATGGCAGCTTTTTGATTGTTGCTATGTGTGTTTTCAAATCACTGACTTGTAATCATTTTTCACTATGTGCAGCCTTCTGATGCCTTAATTTTGGGGAAGATAAAGAATGTTGATTGCGTCCTCCTTGCAAGGTGAGGTATTTTAAGCTTTTGAATACTACTACTAAAGGACAATTTAAATTTAACTTAAATTCTGAAAACAGTAATGATGCAGGTAAGAGTTTTTAATGTGTTGGTGGTGCCATAGCATCTGAGTCGTCGTTATCACCACCTGTGTGGTTTTCGCGTAGGTTTTACCAACTTTGGAAATTAAAAATCTTGCCCTTCCCCTCCCTAGGTTGGGAGAATGTTTGGAACAATCCAGTGAGTAATGCAATGATTTGACTAAACTTGAAGCTCTGCTTTCAGTTCTAGCTGCAAGAGAAAATGTTTTCTTCTGTTCTTTTTATGTCTTTTACCTTCTAGTTTACAAGATCAAGAAAAACTGCTTCATTGATGACCCCTTGTGTAGTAATAGTTCTAGATTTGTAGGGAGTGGGTTTCAGGTCCCTGAAGTAGGTTCTCTGTGGTGTCTACACTTTTATGTCCTTGACAAGGCTTGTGCTGTTCCATAAAGAAAGGAGCAAGTCATTTTATCACACAGTTACAAATTAGTCAGACTGCATGTAATTAGCTTTCTGTTGCTGCATAACGAATGACCACAAATGTAGCAGCCTAAAACAGCATACATTATCACACAGGTTCCAGGTAACTGGAGTGTGGGCACAGCTCATCAGGGTCTTCTTCAGGGTCATGCAAGATCACACAGGTGTATTTAAGTGCCCGTTCTTATCTGAACCTCATTCAACTCACATAGTAGTTGGCAAAACTCAGTTCCTCAGGGTTGAAGGACGGAGGCCATCAGCTCCTAGAGGCTGTCCATGGTCCCTGCTTTGTGGCCCTCCCCATGGGCAGTTCACAAGACAGCAGC
The DNA here is from genome assembly GCF_030028045.1 of Hippopotamus amphibius kiboko. NCBI lineage: Eukaryota > Metazoa > Chordata > Mammalia > Artiodactyla > Hippopotamidae > Hippopotamus > Hippopotamus amphibius. The sequence continues at coordinate 81,905,959 of NC_080187.1, read as the reverse complement.
TTGCTCCTGCAAGGCCAGCGGGAGGGCCTCTAGTACATGCTGGCAGGGTGGGGCTTGATCATGGGAGTTACTCCCAGCACCTTCACTGTGTTCTGTTGGTTGGAAGCATCTCAGGTCCACCTACTGTTGAGAAGGAAGGGATTATTCAGAGCATGAAAATGAAAACCACCCTAGGGTCTGTCTGCCATACTGCATTTTTGAAACAGAAGTGGCTTTGCTGAATCCAGTAAAACAAAATTTTAGTTCTAGATGGACAGATGGGGTTGATTTCAGGCAACCTTTTGTTGGTCTGTGGTCATTGCTGGAGAAACGGTCAATTTTTTCCAGACTCTAAGACAAAATGGTTGGTGTTGTAGCCACATGGTGAAGGTTTTATACTCCTACCAGCTGAACTGAAGTGTGTTGGACTGTGAACCACTCTATGCAATGGCTCTTAACTCCTTTCGATATTCGAATTTCTTCTGAAAATCTAACAAAAAATTTGGAGACTAGCCTTAGAAAAATGCATGTACAGTAGTCCCCTCTTACCCACAGTTTCAGTTACCCGAGGTCAACTGTGGTCCAAAAGTATTAAATGGAAAAGCTTAGAAATAAACAATTCATAAGTTTTAACTCTTGTGCCATCCCACTCCCTCTGCTCGGGTCAGGAAGCATCCCTGTGTCTAGTGTATCCACACTGGGTACATTACCCACCTGTCGGTATAGCAAGAAAACATAGCATGTATAGAGGTCAGTACCATCCGCAGTTTCAAGCATCCATGTGGGATCTTGTAACGCATTTCCTGTGGATTACTGTACTTTCTGGGCATTCATGGACTTCTACCTTCTGAGAGGTCATTTATGGCCTTGGAGTAAAAGCCCTGATGATATGTTACGTTTGACTGCAATTATGTACAAGTTATGTCCGTATTCTTAATTCTGGTTTTGGTGATCAGAAGAGACATTAAAGTTTATTTCAAAATATAAGTATGGAATGATGTAAGGGATACTGAGTAACAGCCCTGTGGTGCAGGTTCTTATTACCCATTTTACAGATTTAAAAAAAAAACAGTGGGGGCTGAGAGAACGGAGTGACCTTGATGCAGTCACACAGCGCGCAAGTGGCAGAGACAGGATTTGAAGGAGGCAGCTTTACTTCAGAGCCCAAACTTTTAATCATTGTTGTACACAGTGAGGTTTCTGTGTGTTCAGTGACTTCCTTGAAAGCCTGCTTCTGCGTTATCACGTGTGGAGACCACTGGTCTCTTGACACTTAGCCTTTCTGTGGTGGAACATTACCTGTGATGTTTGTAGTTTTTCAAGCAGCTCAGGAAAATTCTAACTCTCTGTGAAATACTGCTTATAAGTATACCCTCTGATGTATGAAATTTTAAAAATAATTTTAGAAATCAGGTTCCCGTCACTGGCTGTTCACTGGCACACTGGGTGGGTGGGTGGGTGTGGAGGGGGGGAGAGAATGTGTATGTAAGTACTCCGGTTTTTGTCCAACAAATTGAACTGCTCACATGGCAAGTCCAGTTCTAGGTACCAGCAGGGAAGACAGATAAGGGCCTCACCCTCTCAGGGCTGATGCTAGTGGGAAAGATGGACACCGAGAAGGAAATGTATGGTCTGAGTGGCCAATAGGTGTCAGAAAGAAAAATAAGGTCGGGGGTAGTGATATGATGTGATGTAGATGCAGTGGTCATGGAAAGCACCCCGTGGGGAGGTGATGAGGGAGCCAGGCCTGAGCAGGAATGAGTGTAGCTAAGCAGCGAGGCCAGTGGGAAGGGATAAAGTTAAGGGCTGACGTTGCCATTTGTAGGCTGGGCCCAGGTGACGCGAGGGCTGTGCTGAAGTATTTGGATTTTGTTTGAAGTGTGACAGGAAATCATTCGTGGTTGTATTAAGTTTGCTGGGGCTGCCATAACAAGGTGCCACAGACTGAGTGGAAACAAATTCGTTTCCTCACAGTTCTGGAGCTGGAGGTCCAAGATCAAGGGGTCAGCAGGGTTGGTTCCTTCTGAGGTTGGGAGGGAAGAATCTATTATTCCAGGCCTCTCTCTTTGGCTTGTAGATGACTGCCTTCTCCCTGTATCTTCACATGTTCTTCTCTCTGTATGTCTGCCCAGATTTCCTTTTATACGGACACCATTCGTGTTGCATTAGGACCCACCCTAATGGCCTCATTTTAACTTAATTACCTCATTAAAGACCCTGTCTCCAAATACAGTCACATTCTGATGTACTGGGGGTTAGGATTTCAGCCTAAGAACTTGAAGCAGACATAATTCAGCCCATAACAGTGGTGATGCATGAGGTGATCCGTTCTTGGACCAGACCTGCTAATGTCAACGTAAATAACTGGGAAATCTAATATTTTAAATGTTTCATTAATTTATTTGGGTGATGGGCAGAAAAGGATAGAGAGATTAAACTGGAAACTTGAGTTTCTGTTTCTATGTTGTGTTTCTTCTTTGGCACCTCTTGTTTTCTGTGTTGTGGCTTATAAGAGAGCAGATGCCTCAGATTCTGGGGTGTTAATGCCCCACAGGACAGACATGGCACATCTTCCTGGAGAGTGAATTCTAAATAAGGTATTACCTGCTCGTGACAGGAAAGTAAATATGGAGTGTAAAGCAAGTCTGCACACTAAAACCGAATAGTTTATACTTCAAGTAGGCTGGTTATTGCCTGACCTGTTCTCACTCTTCCTCTGCCAAGGAAAGCACTTGGGTAGGTAGGGCTGGAAGGCACTGCTGTAAATGAGTTTTCTTTTCCAAGAGTATTAAAAATGCCCTGCTCACACCTCTACCATATTTACTGTCTTTCCTTAGGCATGGGAGGCAGCATACCATCATGCCTTCGAAAGTCAACTATCAGGCAAACATCTGGGCTCTGAAGGAGGAGGGCTGTACACATGTCATAGTAACTACAGCTTGCGGTTCCTTGAAGGAAGAGATTCAGCCTGGTGATATCATCATTATTGATCAGTTCATTGACAGGTGAGCAGTCATCTAAAATGCTTCAGGTTCCTGTACAATCATTCCCAGCTCAAGTAGACAGTGTGTGGGGACTTGGGAGAGGGAGGCACAGGCCCACAGATACAAAATAGAATAATCATTATGAACTCTCAAGTTCCTAATTCCCAGCTTCAACATTTATCAGTTTGTAACTTTAAAAGATAAGAACTCTTTAAAAAAACAAATTACTTAATATTTCCGTAGTATTAGGTGTATTGGCAGTGTTCTCTTTTTCCCTATTGTCCCACAGAATTTTTTTTTTTATAGTTGGTTTGTTCAGATGAGGGTCCAGAGAAGCCTTTTCTCCTTTTTTGTCCTATAGGTTCTCCACATGCTGGATTTTACTGACTGCATCTTTAAGTGTCATTTAGTGTCTTCCCCTATCCCCTGTGTTTATCGTAAACCAGTGCTTAACTCTGGAGGCCTGATCAGAACCAGGTTCGAGTTCTTGGAGAGACTCTTTCTGTATCATATCAGGAGTCACATAATATCTGGTTGTCTTTTCGTTATGTTAAAATCAACAGTTGGTTAGTGAGCTAGGGATTTTTTGTTACTGAATTGCACAAGGAATATATAATGTTCCTTTACCAAAATATTAAACAATGATGGACTGCCAAGATCCTGGGCTTTCTCTGCATTTAGAAAGTAGTTGAAGAAATCACAACAAAGAGTGGGTGGTCTCCTAGGGATCCCATCCTCATGCTGCCCCCACCTCCCATTCCTGGTGGAAGTAACCACCTCCCGGAGTGCTCTGGATTGAGACAGGCAACTGTACTCTGCTTCTTGAGCCAGAGCAGTAGGGAGAAGTACCACAGAGAGTCAACCACTTGGTAGCTATCATCAGAGTCCCTCATCCAGTCGCCCAGACCATCACCTCAATCCACCCTGCTCTTCCAGTCTGTCAGCTCTGGGCTCGCTATACCCAATGCCTCTCCTGCCTCATCTGTCACAGAAGGAAGGTTTATTCAGTCCTGTTCTATGTGTCTTCTGCTTTTCAGGTATTTAAATAATCTCTAGTCCATCAGAAGCATTCCTGAATGTTTCCTGATGAAATGAAGCTATTAACTTGAACCAAATGAAATTGCCCGTTCTGTAAGTTAGAAGTGGTTGAATATGAGCAGTTTTGTGTGGTTCAACCTAATAAATAGTGAGGGTAGACTAAAATCACTACATTGCCCTCCCCTTTCATTTTTTTGGTCATTTTTCAGCACCTGACACTATGTGGTTTTCATCTTCCCTTCTAGAATGTAAACCATGTGAGGGCATGGACCCCATATGTCCTGTTTGCCACTTTATCCCCAGCACCTACAATACTATCTGGCCTGTGGTTGCTCAGTCAGTATTTTTTGAGTGATTGAATGAATGTGACTTTTTGAAGGGAGAGGGAAGCTGGAGTTTGTGTTTAGGGGACATCTTGATCAAAATCCCTCTGGCTGTCAAAGACCTCATGTTTGGGTTAATGACTTAAGAAAATGGGTGTAATGTGGTTTTTTAATAATGCAGTGCACAAAACTCTAGAATGATGTGGATTTGTAAAGCACTATAGATGATACTGGAAAGAAAAGCTTGGCTTGAATACTAAGCCTGGGATTAATTTGTTACATAAGTGGTATAACTGTACACTGTTGCATTTCCCAGATCTTTTTTATCACACGTAGTAAATGTAGATGTTTCACATACTGGCTCTCAAGAAAGCAGTTGGGGTACAAAGAGAGTAGAAAAAGAACAGGTGTTGCCATCACATCTGGTTTCTTTCTGTCTTGGCACTTCTTAGCTGTGTGACCTTAAAATCTTCTGGTATCTGTTTTCTTCTATGTGCCATGTCGATAACCTGCCTCCTTAGTCTTGCCTTGGGAGTTCCGAGTCTCTGTACAGAGTACCTTTTATAGACTCTAGCATGTGTTACCTGCCCAGTAAATGCCTTGACTGTGAGTCTGGGCTGGAGTATGTCTACTAGTTAACATCACTTAGTAAAAACAGAAGAAGAGATCTGTTGAAAGGAGGATCCCCTAAGTAAATATCATTTAGAATGAAATCTTAAATTTTATATTGATTACATGTTGCAACAATAACAATTTTGATGCATTAAGTTACATAAGATACTAAAGCTAATTTTACCTGTTTCTCTTACACTTTTTTGATGTGGCTGCTAGAAAATTTTAAATTACATATGTGACTTGCTTTGTATTGCTATTGGAGAGCATCTTCTAAGTGTTAAACTGCTGCTGGTTGAGCTGTGTGGCTTCTGTTGACCAGGCTTGAGAATGTCTTATAGGAGAGAAGAATCAGAACTTTTTTGCTTTGTGATAAATACCCTGCATGTATGTTACTGACAGCACTTTTTTATTTTAACAGAGTACATTCTAGTGTTTTGAGGCAGGCACCTGAACCTCCACTTAGTCCTGTCATCAGGCATGAATGGTGAGCTGGAGCCTATGCTGTTTGTAGCCTGAGTGCCCATAGCTGTAACCACAGCCTCAACATGTTTGATAGAATTGCAGCAAATCAGCAAATCCTGCAAAGCTGCACAGTGGATTAGAGCTGTGGGGGCAGGAGCCCTGGACTAGAAGGTTTTATTTTGGCTCTCTTTGGCCTCAGGCAGATCACTTTACCTATATGGGCTTTGGTCCTCTCTTCAGAATTACAGGTTGAACTCCATCACTTAAGCTCCTTTTCCTTGCACTATCCATGGGTTCTTCTCCAAGGAATGATCTGGAAATACATATTTGCCTACTGCCATAACTTTGCCAGCATATCATCTTAGAAAACATATCCTCATCCTAAAGTGTCTTCAAAGGCTAGAGGGATTGTTTTAATGTCCCTGACATACATTTGTGATAAAGAATCAAAATGGAATAGAATAGCTATTCTTTTTTTAACAGATGGCAGAATTAGAGCATTTTGCTTTCTCTGCCCTCAGTGCTCAGTATAGGCGAAAAAACACCAACCTGGCCTGTCAACCATGCCATGCATACCTTAGAGGTCATTAAGATTTAAGAGTGACAGTAGCTTTGATTTTTATGGTTGTTTTTAAAATCATTATATTTCTATAAGCTAAAAATGAAAAATACCCTTGAAACTGACAGGCTGAAAGCTCTTTTAGGAAAATCAGATCACTCTCTTCTGAAAAGCATTGGGTTTACTCATGCTACATTCCAGCCTGTGAAAACTTGAAAGCCTGGGCATGAGAAACGGGGAATCCTGGGTGTGGCTGACCTGGAGAAATCACGACAGCAGACAGGTAGGGAGAGGAGTGATTGCAGTATTTTTGGGTGTGTACACTCAGTCCTTGCATCTGCTTCTCAGACATGCAGGGAAATAACCTTTACTAATATTTAAAGTGAAAGTAATCTTTCGTTTGTGATTAGGGCTGCTGTAGAAAGGAAAATGTACATGGATCTAGAACTTAAATGCTGAGAAAAATGTGTTCTCTTGTCATTTTCCCATCTATGTTGCACAGTGATAGGTTTCCTAACTCTTCCTTTTTTTTTTAAGAACTTTTATTGAGATACAGTTAATAGACAATAAACTGCATATATTTAGAGTGTACAGTTTGGTATCCCAGTATCCCAGTTCATCCCCTGCCCAACCCTCCCCACTTGGTGTCCATATGTTCTCTACATCTGGGTCTCTATTTCTGCCTTGCAAATGGGTTGATTTGTACCATTTTTCTATAGTCTGCATATATGTGTTAATATACGATATTTGTTTTTCTCTTTCTGACTCATTTCACTCTGTATGACAGTCTCTAGGTTCATCCATGTCTCTACAAATGTCCCAGTTTCGTTGCTTTTTACAGCTGAGTAATATTCCATTGTATATATATACCACATCTTTTTTATCCATTCATCTATTGATGGACATTTAGGTTGCTTCCATGTCCTGGCTATTGTAAATAGTGCTGCAGTGAACATTGGAGTGCATGTGTCTTTTTGAATGATGGTGTTCTCTGGGTATATGCCCAGCAGTGGGATTGTTGGATCATATGGTAATTCTATTTTAGTTTTTCAAGGAACCTCCATACTGTTCTCCATAGTGGCTGTATCAATTTACATTCCCACCAACAGTGCAAGAGTGTTCCCTTTTCTCCACGCCCTCTCCAGCATTTACTATTTGTAGATTTTCTGATGATGCCCACTCTGACCGGTGTGAGGTGATACCTCATTGTCGTTTTGATTTGCATTTCTCTAATAATTAGTGATGTTGAGCAGCTTTTCATGTGCCTCTTGGCCATCCATATGTCTTCTTTGGAGAAATGCCTATTTAGGCCTTCTGCCCATTTTTTGATTGGGTTGTTTTTTTGATACTGAGCTGGATGAACTGTTTATATATTTTGGAGATTAATCCTTTGTCTGTTGATTCATTTGCAAATATTTTCTCCCATTCTGAGGGTTGTCTTTTCGTTTTGCTTATAGTTTCCTTTGCTGTGCAGAAGCTTTGAAGTTTCATTAGGTCCCACTTATTTATTTTTGTTTTTATTTCTGTTACTCTAGGGGCTGGATCAAAAAAGATCTTGCTGTGATTTACGTCTAAGAGTGTTCTTCCTATGTTTTCCTCTAGGAGTTTTATAGTGTCTGGCCTTACATTTAGGTCTTTAATCCATTTGGAGTTTCTTTTTGTGTATGGTGTTAGGGAGTGTTCTAATTTCATTCTTTTACATGTAGCTGTTCAGTTTTCCCAGCACCACTTATTGAAGAGGCTGCCTTTTCTCCGCTGTATATCCTTGGCTCCTTTGTCATAGATTAGTTGACCGTAGTTTATCTCTGGGCTTTCTATCCTGTTGCATTGATCTATATTTCTGTTTCTGTGCCAGTACCATAATGTCTTGATCACTGTAGCTTTGTAGTGTAGCCTGAAGACAGGGAGCTTGATTCCACCAACTCCGTCTTTTCTTCTCAAGATTGCGCTGGCTATTCAGGGTCTTTTGCATTTCCATACAAATCGTAAAATTTCTAGCTCTAGTTCTGTGAAAAATGCCATTGGTAATTTGATCGGGATTGCATTGAATCTGTAAATTGCTTTGGGTAGTATAGTCATTTTCACAGTGTTGATTCTTCTAATGCAAGAACATGGTATGTCCCTCCATCTGTGTTGTCTTTGATTTCTTTCATTAGTGTCTTATAGTTTTCTGAGTAAAGGTCTTTTACCTCCTTGGTTAGATTTATTCCTAGGTATTTTATTCTTTTTGTTGCAATGGTGAGTGGGATTGTTTCCTTAATTTCTCTTTCTGGTCTTTCATTGTTAGTGTATAGAAATGCAAGAGATTTCTGTGTGTTAATTTTGTATTCTGCAACTTTACCATATTCATTGATTAGCCCAAGTAGTTTTTTAGTGGCATCTTTAGGATTTTCTATGTATAGTATCATGTCATCTGTGAACAGTGACAGTTTTACTTCTTCTTTTCCAATTTGGATTCCTTTTATTTCTTTTTCTTCTCTGATTGCTGTGGCAAGGACTTCCAAAACTATGTTGAATGGTAGTGGCGAGCTTGGACATCCTTGTCTTGATCCTGATCTTAGAGGGAATGTTTTCAGTTTTTCACCATTGAGAATGATGTTTGCTGTGGGATTGTCATATACAGCCTTTATTATATTGAGGTAGATTCCCTCTGTGCCCACCTTCTGGAGAGTTTTTATCTATATAGGTGTTTAATTTTGTCAAAAGCTTTTTCTGCATCTGTTGAGATGATCATGTGGTTTTTATCCTTTAATTTATTAATATGGTGTATCACATTGATTGATTTGTGTATATTGAATCCTTGCATTCCATGGATAAACCCCACTTGATTGTGGTGTATGATGCTTTTCATGTGTTGTTGGATTCTGTTGGCTAGTATTTTTTTAAGGATTTTTGCATCTAAATTCATCAATGATATTGGCCTGTAATTTTCTTTTTCTGTAGTATCTTTGTCTGGTTTTGGTTTCAGGGTGATGGTGGCCTCATAAAATGAGTTTGGGAGTGTTCCTTCCTCTGCAATATTTTGGAAGAGCTTGAGAAGGATGGGTGTTAGCTCTTCTCTAAATGTTTGATAAAATTCACCTGTGAATCCATCTGGTCCTGGGCTTTTGTGTGTTGGGAGATTTTTAATCACAGTTTCAATTTCATTACTTGTGATTGGTCTGTTCATATTTTCTGTTTCTTCCTGATTCAGTCTTGGAAGGTTATACCTTTCTAAGAATCTGTCCATTTCCTCCAGGTTGTCCACTTTATTGGCATATAGTTGCTTGTAATAATCTCTTATGGTGCTTTTTATTTCTGTGGTGTCTGTTGTAACTTCTGTTTCATTTCTAATTTTATTGATTTGAGTCCTCTCCATCCTTTTGTTGATGAGTCTTGCTAGAGGTTTATTGATTTTATTTATCTTCTTAAAGGACCAGCTTTTAGTTTTATTGATTTTTGCTATTGTTTTCTTTGTTTCTATTTCATTTATTTCTGCTCTCATCTTTATGATTTCTCTCCATCTACTAACTCTGGCTTTTGTTTGCTCTTCTTTCTCTAGTTTCTTTAGGTGTAAGGTTAGATTGTTTATTTGGGATTTTTCTTGTTTCTTGAGGTAGGATTGTATTGCTATAAACTTTCCTCTTAGAACTGCCTTTGCTGCATCCCATAGGTTTTGGATCATTGTGTTTTCATTGTCATTTGTCTCTAGGTATTTTTTTATTTCCCCTTTGATTTCTTTAGTGATCTCTTGATTATTTAGTAGGATATTGTTTAGCCTCCATGTGTTTGTGTTTTTTACAGTTTTTTTTCCTGTAATTGATATCTAATATCATAGCGTTATGGTCGGAAAAGATGCTTGATATGATTTCAATTTTCTTGAATTTACCAAGGCTTGATTTATGACCCAAAATGTGATCTATCCTGGAGAATGTTCCATGTGCACTTGAGAATAACGTGTAATCTGCTGTTTTTGGATGTAATGTCCTGTAGATTATTAAATCAAGCTGATTTATTGTGTCATTTAAAGCTTGTGTTTCCTTATTAATTTCCTGTGTGGATGATCTGTCCACTGGTGTAAGTGGGATGTTAAAGTCCCCCACTATTATTGCGTTACTATCGATTTCCTCTTTCATAGTTGTTAGCATTTGCCTTATGTATTGAGGTGCTCCTATATTGGGTGCATAGATATTTATAATTGTTATCTCTTCTTCTTGGATTGATCCCTTGATCATTATGTAGCCCTTTCTTGTCTCTTGTAACATTTTTTATTTTAAAGTCTATTTTTTCTGATATGAGTGTTGCTACTCCAGCTTTCTTTGGATTTCAATTTGGAATATCTTTTTCCATGCCCTCACTTTCAGTCTGTATGTGTCCCTAGGTCTGAAGTGGGTCTCCTGTAGACAGCATATAGAAGGGTCTTGTTTTTGTATCCATTCAGCCAGTCTGTGTCTTTTGGTTGGTGCATTTAGTCTATTTACATTCAAGGTAATTATTGATATGTATGTTCCTATTACCATTTTCTTAATTGTTTTGTTTTTGTTTCTGTAGGTCCTTTTCTTCTCTTCTGTTTCCCGCTTAGAGAAGTTCCTTTAGCATTTGTTGTAGGGCTGGTTTGGTGGTGCTGAATTCTCTTAGCTGTTGCTTGTCTGTAAAGCTTTTGATTTCTCCGTCAAATCTGAATGAGATCTTTGCTGGGTAGAGTATTCTTGGTTGTAGGTTCTTCTCTTTCATCACTTTAAATATATCATGCCACACCCTTCTGGCTTGCAGAATTTCTGCTGAGAAATCAGCTGTTAAGCTTATGGGATTTCCCTTGTATGTTATTTGTCATTTTTCCCTTGTTGCTTTTAATAACTTTTCTTTGTCTTTAATTTTTGTCCATTTGACTACTATATGTCTTGGCGTGTTTCTCCTTGAGTTTATCCTGCTTGGGATGCTCTGCGATTCCTGGACTTGAGTCGCTATTTCCTTTCCCATGTTAGGGAAGTTTTCAGCTATAATCTCTTCCAATATTTTCTCGGGTCCTTTCTCTCTCTCGTCTCCTTCTGGGACCCCTATAATGCGAATGTTGGTGTGTTTATCATTGTCCCAGAGGTCTCTTAGGCTGTCTTCAGTTCTTTTCATTCTTTTTTCTTTATTCTTTTCCGCATCAGTGATTTTCACCATTCTGTCTTCCAGGTCACTTATTCACCCTTCTGCCTCAGCTAATCTGCTGTTGTTTCCTTCTAGTGTATTTTTCATTTCAGTTTTTGTGTTGCATCTCTCTCTTTGTTTGCTCTTTACTTCTTCTAGGTCTTTGGTAAACTTTTCTATCTTTGCATCCAGTCTGTGTTGCATCTCTCTCTTTGTTTGCTCTTTACTTCTTCTAGGTCTTTGGTAAACTTTTCTATCTTTGCATCCAGTCTTTTTTCAAAGTCCTGGATCATCTTCACCATCATTATTCTGAATTCTTTTCCTGGAAGGGTGCCTATCTCCTCTTCATTTAGTTGTTTTTCTGGGGTTTTATCTTGTCCCTTCATCTGGTACAAAGTCTTTTGCCTTTTCATTTTTTCTATCTTTCTGTGGCTATGGTTTTCAGTTCCACAAGATGAAATACTGCTGATACTGCTTGATACTGCTGTCTTCCCTCTTGTGGAGGAAGCTATCTAGGAGGCTTGTGTGTGCTTCCTGATGGAAGGGACTGATGGTGGGTAGGGCTGGGTGGAAGGAGTTCAGTAAGACTTTAATCTGATTTGGTGGGTGGAGCTCAGTAAAACTTTAATCTGCTTGTCTGCCAATGGGTGGGGCTGTGTTCCCACCTTGTTGGTTGTTTGGCCTGAGGCTACTTAGCACTGGAGCTTACAGGCTCTTTGGTGTGGCTAATGGCAGACTCTGAGAGGGCTCACCCCAATGACCACTTCCCAGAACCCCTGCTGCCAGTGCCCCTGTCTCCTCGGTGAGCCACAGCTGCCCCCCACCTCTGCAGGCAACCCTCCAACACCAGCAGGTAGGTCTGGTTCAGTCTCCTGTGGGGTCACTGCTCCTTCCCCCTGGGTCCTGGTGAGCACACTTTTTTGTGTGCCCTCCAAGAGTAGAGTCTCCGAGTCCCCCAGTCCTGTGGAGGTCCTGACATCAAATCCCGCTGGCTTTCACAGTCTGATTCTCTGGGGATTCCTCCTCCCATTGCCGGACCCCCAGGTTGGGAAGCCTGATGTAGGGCTCAGAACCCTCACTTTAGTGGGTGGACTTCTGTGGTATAACTGTTCTCCAGCTTGTGAGTCACCCGCCCAGCATTTATGGGAGTTGATTTTAATGTGATTGCGCCCCTCCTACCATCTCATTGCAGCTTCTCCTTTGTCTCTGGATGTGGGGTGTCGTTTTTGGTGAGTTCCAGTGTCTTTCTGTCAATGATTGTTCAGCAACTCCCTAACTCTTCCTTTATCCTGGACCCTGTGTGCAATATTCTTCACAAACAAAAAATTAAAAATAGTAATTCATACCAAGAACTTGTAAGAGGCTCACCTACAGTTAGTGTCCCCAGTGCTCTGGGCCTCCTGATGTACTGGGTTTGATGAATCCCTTTCCTCTACTTGGTGGAGGTCCCCATTATCAAAGCCATGAGTCATTTGCAATTCAGGATAAAACATGGTTAAGAATGGGGCTTGTTCTGCTGCTTGGCCATTATTAAACAGTCCATGTGAGCTGGGGAGAGAATCTGACCTTTCATCTGTCTTAAGAGAAAGTTGTGAGGCTGTTTCTACTTTTAAAGGATCTTAAAAGGGAGACATTCCCGGGATTCATAATTTGGGATAGTTCTCCTGTGATACAAACCTCTGTCTGTGTAGGGTACACCTGGCTCTCACAGTGTCACTGGTGGGGAAGCAAGACTCTGAGTGAGAGAGAGAAAAGACCTCATAGGGAGTCCAAGTCGATTCCCCTCCCCAGAGGGGAACGTGAAACAGAGACAGCAATGTGAAAGCTCAGCTACTCTCAGGGTTCCACTAAGGCTTTTCAGATTGTTTCTCTGTTGTGCTTTACACCTGCCTGCATCCTTGTGTCTTCTGATCTTTCATGTGTATTTGCCATTGTCCAGGAAGGGAGAGCCGGTGGCTGTACTTGCTCATTGGTTCTGCTGTTACCTCCCTTCCTGCTGACAGAAGTGCCTCCCTCCTTTGAGCCCAGCAGGACCAGTGATAGGTATTTTATGAAGCTGGATCCTCTCTGCCTGTGATTTGGTGAGGGCTCCACATAAGACTAACCAAATTCTGAGATAAGACTTAGAAATTTAGAAGCATGACTATGCATTTACTTGGGTTTTGTTTTGTTTTTCCTTTTCAGCCTTGCAGGTGAAGACATAACCATCCCTCGCATCCCACCCCACTTTTAAAGCCTGACTTTAATGATACGTTATAAAGTGGAGTATAGAAGTGATTTCTAATGAGATTTTTGCCATTATAGAGCAAGCAACACTGTTTCCCCACTAGCTGCTGTTTTCAAAGCGGGAGGCATTTTGTTGTCTCTTCTGTTTTCCTTCTGTTGTACGTACCCTCCATTGTTGACCCAGTTATTGTTGGATAGTCCTATACGTTCATGTGTCTGTGGGGGGTGGGGACTGATTACATGGCCTCCCTTTCACCCCAAACTAGTAACTGTCCAGCCATGGAAGATACACGTGGGCAGGGGATTCCACGCATGACCTTTCTCCTCTTCACCATCAATCCTGGTTATTATTGTTAAAGGGAATCTAACCAACCATATTTATTAAAGGAACAATTAGATACTCAGAGTGTTTGGAAAGATGCCCACATTATATTAGGATTAGAAAAAAAAAAAGATGCAGACCAGTAGGATCTCTTAAACTGCTTCTACCAGTACCAGAAATATCTCAGGGTAAGGCTAGGGAACATGTCTAAGGATAAGAATAAGATTCTTTCTTTTTAATAGTGGCCTCTATCAGGAATGTCTGTGTTGTCTTTTTTTTGTTTGTTTTTCGTTTGCTTTCTAACAATGAGAAAAGTACGACCAAAAAATTAAGATTAAAAAAAGGCAGGATGTAATTCCTAATGCCAGGTGTTTTCTGCAAAGTGCTATTAAGATACTGGCCTGAGGCCCCTGGTTAGGTTATACTAAAAGAATGTGGGGAAAGAAGCTCCGGTTTGGAAGTGGGGACATCTAAAATTGTTTCCTGGCTCTGCCACCAAATTCCTGTGTCACTTAGTGTCATCTGCTAAATGAGGGTGTTGGATTGATTCCTAAGAGTTCTGAGGTCCACCCTCTTAAGAGGATTGTTTTCTTGCTAGAATCGGGAGAGGCTGGGGGTTGGGATGAGCATTGGCTGGTGATGCACGCTTACTCATCAGGAAAGTCCCCCTGTAACCATAGGGGTGAGAGATTATGTCAGTTTATTTCCCTCTCCCAAAGACACAGTCCTGTCTTGGGCTTCCCCCTTGGTGTCACAGTGCAAAGTTCTTCTTACCCACCCTTGGAAGGTCGGCCTGGAGGTTGCGGTGTATACTGATGTCAGTTCCTCAGTCTTTCAGCCTCTTGGGCATTTGGTGAGTTCTTACTAATAGAAATAGTGATTTATGATAAAGAATTATACAGGAAGTCTTTGCTCAGCTCTTTTTCCCATTCCTGTCAGCGGCTATTTTAAACCCTTTCTGTTCTCTCACAGCTTCCTGCCTATATCCTTCACTCTTGGTTGAGCATGTTGCCTTTTTACAAGAAAACAGATGCTACTAGGCACAAACTCACATATTCCTCCACCCTCCCTTTCACCAGTTACTTGCATCTCTGTTTTTCTTTGTCATCTTGCTGCTGTCCTTGAAGTGGGGGCAGCTATTCCCTGTGTGAGGTTAACTCTTTTCTCTGCAACCTACCTCCTCACCATATAGCCTTACTGTTATTTAAAAAATGCTAATAAACTCCCAATGTTTGAGTTCCCACCAAGTGCCACAAATCAGTTAACCCTGTTTACCACATATAAGGGTCATTTCCTCAGTTTAAATTGAGGGAACTTAAGCTCAGAAATATTGGCCATTTGCTAAAAAGTAGTACCTGTGAGGTTTGAACTTGTGTTCATCTCCAAAGCCTATGACCTCAGCCACTCCTGACACATGGACTTCCAGCTCCGTCCTCCCCCTCGAGATCCATGCTGGCTCCTAGATATGGGACAAGGTCCCAAAGACATCTCACACTTCATAATTCAAGATTATCCCTCTTGGTTGTCCTCTAACCCCACACCTTCCTCCGTCACAAGCTCCCTGTTCTCTGCTTGGTAAGTTGCTAACTTGGTAATACCGTGGCACTGCCATCTACCTGGTGGTCATTGCTATGGATCTGTCACCCCTACATCCAGTAGGTCACCAAGTCATGCCCGTGTGTGCCTTGAATCCACCCTGTCATTTGTCACTACTGCCCTCATCTGAGTTAGTTCTTAACATTTCTACCTCTCCCAGCTTAACTCCCCTCAGAGCTGGTTTCCATACTACTCCCTGAAAATGTAACAGAAAGGAGGACACAGTCACAAGAGTGCTGGACACCAAGTCCCAACCTACCCTCTGGGAGGGCTTGCCCCAGAGTCTGTTATTGAGCACCAGCTCACATGCAGACTTCTGAATTAGCAGTGCAGTCTAGAGAAGGACTGTCCCTGTGTAGAAGACCTCAGCTACTCAGCTCTTCCTGTAATTTGATGTAGTTTTTTCCTAGTTCCTTTTGTCATTGATGGTAATGAGCTTTGACATATACTTAAAACTGTCTTGTCCCCTTTGTGGTGGTTTCTTCACTGCTTTTGTACTTTGCATCCCTGCTCATTTCCCTTTCCCCAGTGAAGTATTAATGTTTGTTATCTGGTCACCTCTGGTTTTCTGAACATGAAGTCAAGTTATTTCTGGATGCTTATGAAGGGAAAGAAAGTATTGAGTTTTTCCCATCCATGAGATGCTGTTAGGCCCTGGATAATTAACATGCATATACCTATTACTGGTAGAGATGGTTAGAATGATAATAAAAGGCAGTCTGACACATTACTAAAGTTTTAAATATGCATGCTTTTCCAATCAGCCTTCCCCGTTTGCAGTTTGCAGTCCTAAGAATAAATGCACCAGGACACTCATGAGATGAGACAGACCCACATCACTTAGTCTCATGGATAGCCTTTAAGTGACGTGGGTAGAATCACTTTCCCGAAACCAAGCTCCTTATGAGCAGCCCTTGGCCCCGGTTTGCCAGTAAATTAACTGCCTCGTGTTCCTGCATGCTGAGGCTTATGGATATGTGCTGTGCTCCAGAACCACCTTGGAAGTGTGCGTGTGTGTTTGCTTCTGCTATAGGACAATTGTTTTCCCTCAACTTGTTTACAACTCAGCATTTCCTCAAAGGAAAACTGTTAACAAATGGCTGTCTTTGGGCCAATTCAAGGGTCTTGATCCAAAAAGAACCTACTGGTCAGCCTTTCTCTGGACTTTGTTCCTGCACTATATCTGAAAGTGCCTGATATTCTCTCCTTGATGGGCTTGAACTCATTTCTCTTGCCAGTACACAACATAATTTTATCGTCTTCACTCTTCCATGGGCAGTTTGTTTGTTTTGCTAACTTTTCTTATCACATATCCCTGTTTTGGAGGTACCCTTGACTTGAGGCCCATGTATGTCTGGTCTGAAGTTGGCAGACAGAAAATACAGAAGCAGATTTCCTACTTGCAGTAGTTACTTGGGCTGAGTACTTGTATCATGTGTTCTCATTCAGTCTTCACACTGACTGTATTTCCCCTTCACACTTCCCTGTTTTAAATATGAGACTGATAGAGACTGAGGTGAACAGAGGTCAGAGTGACTTTCCTGGAGGCACACAGCTAGCCAGGGAGCAGTAAAGCCAGTCAGTTGGTCAGTCCCTGAAGTCTACTTCCAGTGGGTGTCCCAGGCCGATGGTAGAGAGGGGGGTGAAATTAACAGTCCCTCTGCTTCGCCAGGAGGGTTCACTGTTGGGGGCAGACCTTTGGCATCAGATCTTTATTACTGGAGAAACTGCAGTGAGTTAACTGTGTTAAACCATATGAGCATGTGTATCAGCTTCCTATTGCTGCTGTAACAAATTAGCACAAACTCAGTGGCCTAAACAACACAAATTTATTATCTAATTCTGCAGGTTAGGAATCTAACATGGGTCTCAGTGGGCTAAAATCAGGGGCTGCATTCCTTTCTGGAGGCTCAGGAGAGTCCCTTTCCTTGCTCTTTGCCACCTGCATTCCTTGGCTCCTGGCTTCCTTCCATCTTCAGAGCCAGCAATGGTGGGTCAAGTCTTTTTCATCACTAACACTGCCTCTTCTGCCTTATTCCACATGTCAGGACTCCTGTGATAATACTGGGCCTACCTGGTTAATCCAGCATAATCTTTCTACTTTAAGTCCAGCTGGTTAGCAGTCTTGATTCCATCTGCAACCTCTGTTCCCCCTCTGCCATGTAAGGTAACATATTCATATGTTCTAGGCATTAGGGTGTGGACATTCGGGGGCATGGTGGGGATGCAGTATTCTGCTTGCTACCACATACCACTTTCACAACTTGGTAGGACCGAACCACCACCCCGAACTCTCACCCTTGGTCTAGGTTGCTTCTGGGAGGTGTGTGATCCTTCCTGTTCTTCTTGCTCACAGTCTAGAACACAGGTTCCCAATGGATCCAGCCAGTTTGCTGTTGTCTAAGGCTAATTTTTTTCCTGGCTCAGGAATAGATTTCAGTTCTCTTTTTATGGAAGAAAGAAGAGATCCCGTTAAGGGTCTTTATCAGAGAAAGGTGCTCACCTGGGCACTGCTGCAGACCTAGTTTCTGCCCTCAAGAGAAATCTGCAAGTGTCTTCCATTGATGTGTTCCGTATGCTTGCTTCTGCTGCAGCTGCATCAGCAGGTGACTTGTGTGAATACTGTGTGCCAGATGCTGCATCTGTTCCCTCACTGATCCTCAGGGCAATAGTAGCAGCACTTTGTAACAATTATTGTTTATCCTCAAACACACATTTGACATATAAAATGGAGGAGTTGTTGCATCAGTCTATTGGCACGTAGCTACTGGAGGTTTTTACGGCCCTGTTTTCATATTTAAACAAGGGTGTAAGTGGGTGTTGCTAATACCTTATGAAGGAAGAACTCAGGGAGGTTAAGTAATTTGCTCAAGGCCACACAAAAAATCAGTAATGAGATTGAAATCCAGGTGCAAATATACATTTCCAATATTTTCTCCACATCCCTCAGAAAACTCCACCTGAGGGTGAACTACTGTTCTGTTTATGGAAGAGCTCTCTCGACTGGAAATTGGGAGTGAACAGGCAGGAATCCGCATCGACATAGGCTCAGTCAGGTAACAGTCCCTACCACGTGGGACGCCCCTTGCTTCTTGCTGATTTGTAGAAACTCTCACTTCTATTTAAAAACCCTCAGGGGAGGATAGGAGATCTTAAAATCACATATATTTTCATTTTAGAATTTCCCTTGGGTGGTGTCCTTCAGTTACTTCATTTGTGATTGCAAACCGCATTGTTCTTGGTCTGAATTTCATTCAGCATAATCATGCCTCATTATTTTCCGCTGTATAGGAGTATTTATAGTGATTCAAAATTAGATCATTACTTTTCCTTAAATATGCTGCTATATGAGTATGCAGAACACAAGTGGGTGGGCAGGCTACATGTGGAGACGTTTCTCAGTGGCACTTTCCCTCTTGGGATCTTAACAGTATAACCTTGAACCTATTAGAAATACCAGTATTAAAGTCCCCATTTCTTCCTCGAGGCTACCCATCCTGCAAGGTTGGGTGCTCTGAGGCCCCATTCTCAGCTACAGCTTGTCCTTGGTACTGACTCCTAATTCAGTCTCTAGCCCAGACCTCAGTTCTGAGCTGATGTGGGAAATCTGGACATGAGGGCTGACTTAATTTTTATAGCATTCTTACAAATGGGTGGATAAACACTACGTTTTATAACTGGAAAATGAAGAGTCACAAAGATACGCTGGTTTGCTGTAAGTCTTAGAGGTGGGGGTTAGGGAACTTTGTTTAAAGAGAAAAATGTAAAATGTTCCATTTGAGAGGGAATTAAAACTGTAGGCAGTTAGTATCACATGCATATAGCATAACATAAGGAATAACTAATACGTATTAGGTCTTAAGGTAAATGTTCAGAACAGAGAGAGGAGTGATTAGGCAAAGAAGAGATGGAGATAGAGAGGGATAGAGACAGATTAGATGGGAGTGTTATTGCATAGATGCCTATTGGGGTATAGCCACTGAAGGGTTTTATGGCCCTTTTTCACATTTAATCATGGTTG
This sequence comes from Hippopotamus amphibius kiboko, assembly GCF_030028045.1. Classification (NCBI taxonomy): domain Eukaryota; kingdom Metazoa; phylum Chordata; class Mammalia; order Artiodactyla; family Hippopotamidae; genus Hippopotamus; species Hippopotamus amphibius. The sequence goes on along the minus strand of NC_080187.1, from coordinate 81,886,719 downwards.
TAAATAGGATTTTTGCTAATACTTGACTCATTGAAGGCTGAAACCAAGCCAAAGCCGAAATATGTGGCACTACTATATTAGTTAGTTTTACAAAAGGAGAAAAGCCTCTGTTTACACAGGCTGGAAGAGTCATTTGACCTGTTCTTCAACCCCATCTGGAATTGCTTTGGGGTTAACTTAGACTTTCCCTTAAGACACGTATGACAAGGGGTTGAGAGGAGCACAGACTGGGTTTTCATTCCTCCCAAGCTCTGAGGCCTAATCTCTGAGCGAGATGGTTTTGGTGCCAGCTAGTGTCACTGTTTAATATGTGATGGGGAGGAAGTAACAGCTTAACTTTGATAGGTGGACATGCCAGCTGTGTAAACTGAACCAGAATATTTCTTCATGCTGTCCCCTACCCTCCCACCCCAAGAAGTAGAAATGAAATGATGTACCTTCAGCTGTTGGGTTTTCCCTTGCCCCATCCTCCCCTGCTCTCCCCACTCTAGGAAAATGGGGACTCTTCGATATTACTCATGAGTTCAAGTTTAGAACAGTCTAATGGACATAGAAAGTGCTTTATTCTGAAAACTTTGAGAGAGAAGTTGCTGGGTGACTTGGCACTGTGTTAATTTTAGCCTCTTTCTTACGGATTCAGAAATGTTTTATGAAAAAGTTTACTTTAGAACTTTCCTGAGACTTTAGAATTAATTCTGGCGGGTAGACACACAAGCTTAAGCAAGGGAACAAAGAGACAGATGACTCCAAAATGTGGAGCTGGATGAATGGCTGCTTTCTTCACTGTGTCAAAGGCATGAAAAAATAAGGTTGAGGGTACAGGGCAGGAATTACTCTCAATTTAGTGACAGGGCAATCAAATGCAAAGTTTGGACTGTGTTTGGAACATGAAACTAACCAAGCAATGGCGTAAAAAAAGATTTTTTTTTTTTTTTTTTTTTTTTTTTTGAGGAGACCAGGAAAATTTGCCCATGGTCTGTCTATATATTAGGTGATACTGAGGAATTAATGTCATTTTTATCAGCTGTAATGACACTGCCATGGAAAATACTCCATATATTTTGGTCACTTAAATAGGGGTGAAGTAACAAAGTCTGGGATTTGTAACAGATGAAAGCAAGTTTGACAAAATTTAGGAAATTGTTGAACCTAAGTAATAGGTATATATGGAGTTCACTATACAATCCTCTACATCTAAGATGATAGATAACAGTTTCCTTCAGCTTATCCAGAACTATTGATTCTAGAGTGAGGACCAAGAAACTGACCTAGGTACAACAGATTACCAGCCCCAGAGTGGTGGCTTTTTAAAAAATAACCTTTTTTACTTTATTTTGCAGGACTACTAGAAGGCTCCAGACCTTCTATGATGGGAATCATTCCTGTGCCCGAGGAGTGTGCCATATTCCAATGGCTGAGCCATTCTGCCCTAAAACCAGAGAGGTCGGTCATCATTCTGGAAAGTGCACCAGAATAAATCATGAGGGCTTGGGGTGGCATCTAGAGGTAGACTAACTGGCCAAGCATGTGGTCTCTCTTCCCTTCTCCCGCTTGCTGCTTATGCAGCGTTTTATGAAGAGTTGTTTCCCTTTGCTAGTAATGCCTCCACTACTCTCAGTCATTTGTAAGCAAAATCATCAAAGTTACAACCTACCTTTTTTTTTTTTTTTAAATAAGTTTTGATTTTGCTGTCAGGATACCTTTTAAAATAATTTAGGGTAGCATAATATGTTCAGAGTATACAATCTGGAACCAGATTTCTTTTGATCAGGTCTTTACTCTTCAACTTAATTGTTGTGTGCCTATGGACCAAAACCTCGGCCTTTGGTTTCCTCATTTGTAAAGTAAGGTAATGATAACATGTACCTCACAGGATTGTGAGGGATAAAAGAGTTATTTACTTATAAACTGCTTTGAGTGATGCTTGTCAGTTATAAGACATCCAGTGACTATCAACTGCTTTTATGAATTAAATTATTAATAATCTATAAATTGTCAGATTGGCATCATTTGCCTTCGAGCTGAGTTTGGCTGTTACTGTCCAGCCTCCTCTCCAGGATCACACTAAGATCTCAGGACTAAAGGGGCAGCCCTACAAAAGCCAGTGGTGGTATAAAGTGAGGAATCCCAGCCTTAGCTTTCAGAGAATAAAAATGGCTGCCACAATTTAAAAGTCTGTCTATGGTACATTTCTTATAATCCAAGATTTGAAAGTCAGGTGCAACCCAGTAGGTCAGAAGTACTGTCAGAGGCAAATTGCCTAGTAAAATCTACTGTATAAAATAACTTAGACAATACAAACACCTAAACATGTTTATCAGTCAGATAATCTTAACACCTGAATGTGGAAAGTAGATATATGTACAGCCTTGCATAATCATGTAAAACTAGGTTCCTTACAGTTAACAGCTAGGGCACCTTAACCTCACTCTGGGCTCAAAATTCTAGAATCCAAAGCCAGGCATTGGGGGGAGCCATTTCAGATATATCACTGCATGTTGATTCTCTGTGACTTCTGTGAAAGCACATTTTTTACTTCTTTTAAAAAAAAAAAGAGGAGGACAGGTTGTTTTAAGTATGAGTTTAAATATATGTTTGACCCTTGAACAATGTGGGGGGTTAGGGGCACCGACCTACTATGCAGTTGAAAGTCTGAGTATAACTTTACAATTGGCCCTCCACACCTACAGTTCTGCCTCCAAGGATTCAGCCAACCACAGATTGTATAGTACTGTAGTATGAATTTACTGGAAAAAAATCCATGTATGAGTAGACCACACAATTCAAAACTGTGTTATTCAAGGAGCAACTGTGTATGTCCCTGGGTAGTTATCAGCAGAATATATCAGAACAATGTTAGTCTGAAACACAGATCTGTCCACATAATAAATTTGTTCTCCGGGGAAGTTAGATGTGTATAACATTTTTGTCCACTTCAAAATGGGGGCAGCTTGAGGAGAAATAGACTAAGGAGAGACTGTGCATGATCGTAGGAAATCTGAAGTATTGCCCCAGTGACTTGGGTACTAGGAGTAGAGGTGGGTAAGGGAAGTGCTAATGATGTATGCAGAGCACATGTAAATGTGGTGGCTGGGTGATAGTTTCCAGTGATGCAGTTTGGCCTCCCTTGAGACTGAATTAATTCAGCTATTATTAGTCTAGCCAAGCTAAGGACCCTCACGTAAGTTTAAAAGAGTGCTGGGGAAGGCAGTTTAAGAAAATGGGAAAAATAAGGCCTTCAGAATATTACTTTATTCTTATGTATCCTAAAAGGGATTTTAAAATATCGGTGGTGTTGCCCCTTGGTAATTATCACTTTAACTTTCAACATCACTGTGGTCTTTTGTGTGCCGACGACAGAGTGTCAAGATGAACTGTCAAGTGGCAAGCAAGGTACATGATGGTTGTGCTATATCTTACCATTTGTGTTGAAATATATGTATATAAAAGAGATATATATGAAAATATTTATGTGCAAATTGAGTGTTTCTGGAAAGTTGACCAAAGAACTGGTAACAGTGGTTTCCCCTGGGGAAACTGGGTTGCTAGCACACAGGTAGAAGAAACACTTGTCACAGAATAATATCCTTTTGTAATGTTTACATTTTGTACTGTGTGCAAGTATTACCTGTTCCAAAAATAGTGTCACTTGTAGTCGAAAGGTAATATGAAACAAATTCTTTGAAAGTCCTGACACATTAAGGAGACCTCTCAGTTGTAGTTTGTATTTCTGGCACCTTACGATGGTGTGATCTGCTCATGTGGGGGTGCAAAGTGCTGGTCCAGGTGGCAAGACCCCAGCGCCTGTCACTGGCTGGTCCACGCCCATACGCCTCTGCTTCCTGCTCCCGGTCGTGGCGCCCGCCGCCCAGGCTGATAGTGAGGACGTATATGCCGCTGCCACTGGCGTGCCATCGTCCTCATCGTCCCTCGCATGTCTCTAGAGGCACTCTGAAGTTTGGCCAAGACATACAGCTCAGTTATTTGGGATTTTTAAAGACATTTAATGAAGACAGGACTGAGGTGGTTACGTCTTAATTTTGAAAGTCAGGGGTGGGAAGGGCAGCAGGGGAAAGCGTGATTTAATAAGCCCTTGTATTTATACCTATACTCCTTAAGGAAAAGTTTTGATTTAGCATAATATTTTCAGCATGTATAGGATAAATAAACATGATGTAGCATCAACTAGTCATTGGCTAGGGCTTGTCACAGTTCTAAATTTGGAGTTGACGAGGCTCTTGTTAAAATTCTTTCTCCTATTGCCATATCATAATATGTTTTTTTAAGGAAATAGGTTAATTTGCTTATGTGGTTCAGACATGTGCAGGCAAGACTTTGGCCTAGGTTGGAGCTGTCTGTTGACTTTGAGTCACTCAGTTTTATATATAGTATCCTAGAAACCTTGACCAATTATTTGGGAAATGTGTAGAAGCTGCCAGTGTTAATTAGAAGACCAGTTAAGCAGTTATATATTGTGTTGGGCGCTTATTTAATCTTCACAGTATCTCTGAGTTATACAATATTATTCCATTTTACAGATGAAAAAACTAGGACATACATAAGAGTAAGTGAATTCTTGGCAGTGCTTTAACAGTTAAGTTTAAAAGACTAATTTTTTTTAATTAAAAAAGAATGTTTAAGCACAGACTAAGAAAAAAATGAAATTAGATTAGATGTACATTATTAGACACTAGAAAAAGTGATCAAATTTTTAAATAATGTTTCTAAACTCATGTGTGGCTTTGCCTCTAAAGGGATGCCAAGAGAAGTTTCTCTCTGGATAGAAGGAATGACCACAGCCCTGTTCTGTTTTTTGCTGTATGTCTTTAGAGAGGCAACAGGCAGAAGATTATGAAACCACTTTCTACCCTCAAAAAGCTTTCACAAAAGCCCTCAGGCTTTGTACAAAAGAGCAATGAGAATGAGTTCCAAGGAGCTTGGAAACAGTTTACTATACACATCTCTGAGATGTGAATGAGGAGGACCCCTTAGTGTAGCCTTGGAGGTTAAGAGCTCAGACTCAAGTCCACATTCACAATCCATGATAGTCACTTAAAGCTGTTAAGAAGTGAGATTAAAGCATGTAAACAGATGTATAGAAAAAGCTCACTGTTCGCTCTTGTAGCTGTATGCTAGGGGCTGGGGCAGGACAGAGCATTGTGTAAGTAGGTAAAGGTCTAGGAAACACCCTTCTGTGATCTCCCAGGTACTCTTTGAGGGCCTGCAGGTACTAGGTATTTATAGTAACAATCTTTTAAAGTATCAGGGAAAAAATAAATCAAGTTGAACTTCTGTTTTTATGTTTTGAGTTTGGTTCTTTCTGTTCTAGGTCCTCATAGAGACCGCTAAGAAGCTAGGACTCCGGAGTCACTCAAAAGGGACAATGATCACAATTGAGGGACCTCGTTTTAGCTCCCGGGCAGAGAGCATCATGTTCCAAACCTGGGGGGCGGATGTTATCAACATGACCACAGTTCCAGAGGTGGTTCTTGCTAAGGAGGCTGGAATTTGCTACGCAAGTATCGCCATGGCAACAGATTATGATTGCTGGAAGGAGCATGAGGAAGTGGTAGGTGGAATTCTCTCTAGAACGTGTATCGCCTGCGTTTCCCTGTGCCATGTGAGCCAGTAAGAGTGTCTTAACTTTTTGTCTATATTACATTAGTTCCAGAAAGTATCTTTCTATCAGGTTTTAAAGTCAGCTTTTTATACATTGTCATTAGGTATTACCAGATTTTTTCTCTAGTTCCCATTGGAAGACAAGAACAAAAATCTTCATAAAGAACAAAAAGGCACTTTTATCCAAGGATCAACAGGGAACAGTACATTATAAACATGTAGGTGTGTTGGGAATTATATTGAGACTTGGCCCTTACTTTAAGGATAAAGACTCTTGGTTGTAAGTTCTTTATGCTGTGCTACTGCTTATTATGTAGGGTGAAAACCCTACTATTATGTACCTCTTCTTGGTAAGTGGACTCTGTATTTATATCTGTCTGTTTAACCTACCATGGCTGGGTATTGTGCTTGGTATAGAATATGACAGCAGACAGACTAGTCCATAAGGAGTCAACATTCTGGCTTTTGAGGGGCTGGGTAGAGGTCAAGCAAACCAATGTGAGAAGGCCTGGGGTTATAAAGAAATAGTGTGGTAAGATACAGAAGTACATATCAAATTGGCCCAACCAAATACTTGAAATCCAGGAAGCCTTCCTGGTTTAAGTGTGATGGGAAAGGTGGTCATCATACTGAGAGGAGGGGGAAGAGGGAGGCAGGGCCATGTAGACTGTGTAAGGATTTCAGATGGGAGGTCAATGAGGGTTTTTAGGCAGGAAAGACAGCAAGATCCAGCTGGTATTTGAGGACACTGGGCCACTGAGGTCAGGCTTCCAAAACAAATATTTTCTTTGTGGAAAATTGTGAACATCTACAGAAGTAGAGTCTAGTATAATGAACCCCCAGTTACCCATCACCCAGCTTTCCATGATTATCAGCCGCGGCAAATCTTGTTTTATTTATATGCCCCATCCACTTTTCTCTCCCCTACCCTCATTATTTAGAAGTAAATTTTTCTAAAAGGCCTCTCTTTTAAAATAAAATAATTTCTTAAAATCACAACACCATTGTTGTATGAAAAAATATTAATTCCTTAATATAATCAAATGTCCAGATTTGTCACATTTTCCCTCATTTCATAGTTTTTAACTGTTCAAATCAGGATCCCTTGTAATCCACACATTGCATTTGAATGATATGCCTCTTAAATCTTTTAATGTAATATTCTCCTCCCTTTTCATTCCTTGCATTTTACTTGAAGAAACCAGATCATTTGTCTTGTCATTTATCTCATTTTAAAAAGAGAAAGGGACAAAACTACAGCCAAGAAATTCTGAAGGAAGAAGTACGGGGGTGGCGGTTCTGAACACATTTAGGGGAGGTGACATGTTCTCCACGGGGACCATACCACCATCTCAGGCTGCTTGTTTCACCAACCAATTTTATGTAAAATGGAGTAAGATATTCTAGTTGCCTCCATCCATGGGTATGGAGTTTGTATCATAGATGAACACAGAATCTTTGCATGAATGTCTTATTCTGACTCCTCAGTGCAATAACTGTTGCTAACTACTAGGATGTTTGTTATGTAAGAGATTTGCCAATCCTGACCCAACAAAGTCTCTGACTTGGCAGCTTTAGTCACCTAAGGGACAGCTCAGCCTCATGATGTTGAAAAGCTGCTTCCAATTAATAGGAGACTCCAGCCTCTGCCACTCCCCGAGAGCAGATTGCTTCCTGCCTATGGCTTTCTGCTCAGTCTAGTAACATTTGTCTCCTTTGCAGAGCTAATGGTGCTTTCGTTTAGTAGGCCACATGAGGTTTGGAAAATAGTCAGTTGGAGCTACTTCAGTTAAAAGCAAAAAAAAAAAAAACTAAGCTCTGTGTAAGTGGTAAGGCACGAAAGCAAATAATATTAAATGCCACAAGGAAAGCATAGACAAAGATGGCATCATCTCAGTCAGCTATGTGTGTCATTGTGCTTTAAACCAGATGTGCAGCCTGGCACGGCAAAAAAGGTTTCAGAGTTGCCTCAACCCTTCTCCAGATTCTTGTTGTTCTTTTTACTTGTAATTTTGGGCAAGTTATTTAATCCGTTCATATGGGTGGGGTTGTTTAGTTACATTTCTGACCTTGCAGGGTTATTAGGAGAATTAAACCATATGATAAATGTAGAGCAACTGGTATAGTGCTGGCTCCTAAGAGGGTGGTCATCAGCTGGTAGGTATGATGGAATGGAGGACGGGGAGTAGTTTTTGAAGAAAACTTTTGAGATTTAAGGTGGATATTGAACAGAAAGTTAGAATTTATTGTAAGAAAGTTAGTAGAAAGGACATTTTGGGTGGAGCACAACAGCAGAAACAAAGAGGAAAAGGAGGTCAGAATCTATATATATTAGTCACAAAGTGTGAGGAAAATAACAAAACACATGGTAAATCTCTTGGATGTTTCCTGACCCCTGCATTTGAAGATGCATACCTGGCAGGCACCCAGCTGGTCACTGCCTTGTGCTGTGATCCCCTCCCACAGTGATGGACTCCCCTCTGCCGCAGTGCTCATCATTTTGTTCTAAACACATCTTGATGTTGTGGGAGGGGTCTGGACTTGATACTCCAGGAAATAGAAAGGTGTAATCATTGTGCCCCTGAATCCTGGGTTTCTTCTAAGCATGGTGGAAGCAGGACAGGGACTCTTTCTGTTTATGTTTTATACACAACGTTTTTCAGCTTCTTTGTGAAGCAATTTCAGTCATACACAGAAGCAGACAGTGGTATGAGCTTCCATAAATCCAACATCCAGCTTCAATCATAAACATAGCAACTTAAGGCTAATCATATTTCATCTATACTCTGATCCATAATTTTATCCATAAACATTTTAGGAGACATTTAATATAACCACATTACCGTTATCACATTCCAACAATAATTCCTTAATATATCCAGGCAGAGTTCAATTTTCTAGTTATCTCAAGTAGCATAACTGATTTTTTTCTTCCAGGTGTTTTTAAAAGAAACCAGGTCATTTGTCCCGTAGAGTTTCCCACAGTCTGAATTGCTGAAATCATCTCCTTAGGGTGGTTTATCCAGTTTCTCAGTGCTGTGTATTTTCTGTAAATTGGCAGCAAGATCTAGAGATTTGACCAGATTGGGTCATCATAATCCCCAAGGAAGCTTAGTAAAGTGGATTGTTTCTTTGTTTGGTTTGGCTTTTTGATTTTGTGATGTTAACAGCCCATCCATTAATTCACTGGGACTGCAGAAATGGTTGATACTTTGATTCCATCATTTTTCTTTATTAGCTGGAAGACTTCTCTAAAGAGAAATGTGCTTCTCTTCAGACTTATCCAGTATAGCAACAGTTTTAAAACTGGAATCCATTCTGTGGACATAAGGAGAAGAGCCACAATCTTTCTAGGCCATGCTAACATATTATATACCTGAGAAAGTTTCTCAGACGCCATACTGAAAACCAGCAGTGCTTTTCAGAGAAAAAGCATTGGGGTTTCTCCAAGATCTCTCCGCTGATAAATGCAGAACTTGGGTTCAGGGGATTGAAACTGGAGTAAACTGACTTCAACAGATCAGGTAGGAATTCAGGAAAATGTTCTGTGAAAAGCAGTGGAATTTTAAATTGCTGGTAATGTCCTGTGCTCTTATTTCTCTAGGTTTCGGTGGACCGGGTCTTAAAGACCCTGAAAGAAAATGCCAATAAAGCCAAAAGTTTACTTCTCACTACCATACCTCAGATAGGATCCATGGAATGGTCAGAAACCCTCCATAACATGAGGGTAAGTGTCCTTAGCGGTCTGTAAGCAGACACTTCCATAGACACCTCAGCTGCCTTTTTCTCTAATTTGCATTTCACCCTTGGTCCATCTCCTTGTATTTTATACTAGACTATATGTTTTCTATAAGTTTTCATGCCATTTACTATGATACTAACCATAAATGGAATAGATATATATTTTGACTAGTAATGCAAGAGCAATAAAAGTTGAGGTGGGGTAGGGGAGTCGAGGGAGGGGGGGATACAGGGATATGTGTATAAATACAGATGATTGACCTTCGTGTACCTCAAAAACTGGTACAAGAGTGTAAAGCAATTATATTCCAATTAAAAAAAAAAAAGTTGAGGTGGGGAGAGTTTTATTATCTAGTCTACCAGGTTCTTGACATTGTCTTACTTTGCAGTATATCCTCAAGTTTTACTTCAGAAGATTGGTAGTGTTTGCTCTGTACATGAGTTACACTGCAGACAAGGCTGTTTTCTCTTTGGCAGATCCATGCAAAGTACTGCCAGCCTTTAAGGCTAAAACACTAACATAGCAATAACAGAATGGTGCCAGGTAATGTTTATTTATGGTTAACGTTGCATCAAACTAAGACAGTAATTAGTGATAAACGTGATGGGTTGCAGACTGGTAGCTTTTCAACTCTAATATTAATTCCCAGAACATAATTTGAACTGAGTGTTGAGCTCAGAGATGTGTGTTTTTATCTGGACATCTTGTGACTCTTAATTAACCACCTTGGACAAGGAGTTGCCTGAAATTGATCAGATGTTACATTCACCTAGTATCCAAAGAGGGTACCTAGCATATCCTGAGGTCTCCTCGAACACATCTCTCCTCTTAGGTCCTATGACAAGTAGTTGAGGGAGGATTTCAAAAGTTCATAAAAGCCTTCTCTACCTGAATTACCTCCAAGGAGCCCTGGAATGAGAGCCATTATTTTTGTGTGAAGAAAACACTATGTTGGTAGTAAAAGATTGCCAGCTGCTGGGTATGGAGGAGCCATGATTTGTAGTGTTTGCTGATTGCCATGGTACAAATGCTTTTGCACAGCCAATTTCAGGCTACTAACATGAAGCCACTGGTAAGCTGGGAAGTGATACATAATCAGGTTTTTACAAGCTGGTACAAGCAGGCTCCAGCACACCACTGTAATAAGGTGCCTCTCAGCCTCGAGGACTGGCAGAGTCAGGAATATTGGCATTTGCAGTCTATCTTCCCTACTAGACTTTAAATCCATAAGGAGCAGGAAACTCATCCATTGATTTCAGCCTATATATCCAGGAGATAAATGGTCTTTAATGAGTAAATGACCGGCCCTTCCCCCCATGAAGTATTTCATCATAATTGATATATAGGCAGCCCTTATTATAAGGAAAAACAAAAGGGGAACAGAAAATAAGTTCTAAGAATTGGAGCATGTAACTTTAAACTAGAAACAGTTACATTTGGCTAAACAATGAGTGTAATGTGATAGAGCAGCATGACTTTGGCTTGTCTAAATAACCATACTATTGATCAGCAGGAAATGTGACTCATACTTTTGCTGCTGCTGAGGCTATAACCTGCAAGACGGGATGGTGTGTTTTGGGGTGGTTTTTTTTTTTAAGGTTTCTGACCCCATTTTGACCATAATCCCTTGAACTTAAAGATAATTTGTCAAGCAATGAATTTATTATTTCAGCTTCATTTTTAAGTAAAAATGTGTGGATAGTAGAAACTGGCGTTCTCCTTTACTTCCGTGAAGCTTCCAAAACTGTGTATAAAATTGTTTCTATATGTATGCATTTTTTAAGAGTGTTAATGTGTGGAAAAGAGAAAATGAAGAATTGCTGCTCCAGACAAAATTGAGAATCATGACCTCTATTCCATAGCATTAAGGAACACCATATTTATAAACCCTTCTTCCAGGGCAGTATTTTCAGCTCTCTCAGCACTGAAGTGTGTATCAATTCACTAATTCATTTCAGAAACACTTTGTGAGCACCCATTGTATGTCACTATATGTCAAGCTATGATTTATACAGATATGTAAGATGCTATAATGAAGAAGCTCCTATTCTATTGGAGATACTAACATTAAAATTTCAACAATGTTTTTCAGTGGAATAAGGCAAATGATGGAGGTTGCATAAACAACAATCCAGGCTAGGGGATGGTGTATAAAATATGTCCTAAAGGATGTAAAGGCAGGTGGATATAAGTGAGAATCAGAGCAGTCCTCTGACATAAACATTCTGAGCCTCACTTTACATGAAAGGAGAATGAGGAACTAATAGTTAGGAGTTGCGCTCAAAGTCCCGTAACCTGTGCCTACTTTCTTTCAGAAAATGGCCCAGTTTTCTGTTTTGTTACCAAGACATTAGAATAGCATGGCTACTCAGAAGACAAGGTGACTTTCTAATTCCAGTCATTTGGGGAATTTCTGCTTGAGAAAACATAGAAGAGACATGCAGCTTTTGTACCCTTGCCTGCTAAAGAAGAACAAGCAATAAGACAAGACATTGCTTACATCAGAGATGCCATCTAAGAAACTTGGAAAAAAATAAAAGAAAAAAAATAAAAGATTTGGACTGCTTCAAATAACAGAAGGAAAGCAAATAACCAATAAACGTGAGGAAATTTTTACACTTTAGAAAAAAAGATGACACCTTTCACCATTCCCCCATTAAATTTGTAATAATAAAGGTAAGCAGTAACATACCTATGTTGCCAAGGAATGTGAAGAAGAAACAGCTCTTAGACTATTCATGTGACTGTAAATTGGTACAGTGTTTTTGGGGGGCAGTTTGGTAAAATGTATCAAAAGGCTTAAAAAATACCCTTTGTGCTGGTTACTTTACTCCTAGGAATTTATCTTTAAAAAATTATCAAAGATACAGCGTGAAGTGAGTCAGAAAAACAAATATCGTATATTAACACATATATGCGAAATATAGAAAGATGGTACACATCAACCTGTTTGCAAGGCATAAATAGAAACACAGATGTAGAGAACAAACATGGACACCAAGTGGGGAAAGCGGGGAGGGTTGGGGGGGAATGAATTGGGAGATTGGGATACCAAATTGTACACTCTAAATATATGCAGTTTATTGTATGTTAACTATATCTCAATAAAAGTTCTTAAAAAAATTATCAAAGATAAAAAAAAGAAAAAGAAAAAAATTAACAAGGATACATACAAATAATTATGTATAAAGAAGGATGTATAACAGTTTTAACAGCAAATAGTCAAAACAATCTGAATATCCCAACAACCGAAGGTAAATCATGGGTAAGCTCTAATTAGATTGTGAAGCAGCCAACTGAACATGGTTTCACATAATATTTAATGTACTAAAGAAATCGTTGTATAATATGAAATGGGGATATGTAAGCATTTTACAGTACTGATTTTAAAATTCTACATAAATATGTACAAAGAATAGAAAGAAATATATATACTCTTTTGTTACTGTATTTGGGGGGAGGGATACTGGATAAATTTTTTATTTTCTTTATATTTTTCCATGTCTTAACATTTTTCTACAATGAATATAACCAAATAATGAAATTTTAAAAATCGAAATGGGCTTAGAAAGATCCAGTTCTTAAAAACGCACTGTTTCTGGTAATGCAGCAAAAGTTAAGATGGCAATACTAAGAGGAGTTCTTTTTGAGTTCTTCTTTATTTTGTTAAAAAAGATAATGATTGTATAGTCAGAACAATATTTGGGTTTGCAACAGCGTGAGAAAGGCTGGGTGTTTAATATGGAGCTAATCTTAAATTATTTAAGAGACTATATACACACATTACAGTGTCTGATGTTTTTTAAATTGATACTTGACTATATGTTTCTACTCCTTTTTATGATTTGATGGATTATTTTACATGAGTTGGTGGTTTTTGTTTTTTAATAAAGAAAATGGAAGCTTGCTTTTTACTATTTTTTGTCAATTTTATAGGAATGTGGTTTGTTTTCTTATCACAGGGAGATCATTTTTCCCTCAGAATTACTCCTCCTCACTGTGGTCTGTTACTGGGTCCTTTAGTGATGTATCTCTTGTCCATTTAAAGAGACTGTAGAATGAATGTTTGTGGCTAAGAATGTCTTCAAGATAATGAGCTGCTAATTGTAAACAATAAAAACTTACTCTTCAGCACTAATACTAAGCTGTTTGGGTTACACGTGAGTATGGCTCCTGGATTCTCTGATGCAGTGGTTTCAACTCTGCATATGAGAGAGCCACAGAGGACCTGCTGGATCTAAACCTAAGGTTCTCTGGCGCTATACCCCATGACTGTTTTCACCACCCTGTAATATATGCTGTGCCTTACTTTCCTTCATTTTTGGTAGATGTCTGAGGATGTCAGGGCCAAAATGTGGGCATTTTTCTTGTTGCCTTTACAAAGTACAGTGCTTCCCAAATTAAAGAAGTTCTTTTCTTGATCTAGTAGTCTTTTCTTGCAACCTCACTTTTAGACTTCTCAAAGTATACAGTACTCTTGTTACCCACTATTCACTCCTTAAAGCCAATAATATAGTTTTCCTCATACCTTATTTTGAGGACTTTGCTGACCACTTCTTGGAATGCTTCCCACTTCCATGATACTTCACTCCTTTTCTTAGCTACAAAAAAAAGTGAACACTGTGATCAGTTTTGAGCATTTCCAAGTTTCCCCAGTGGATTATGGGCATAATGGAAAAGTTCTAGCTTAGTGACTTAGCCCCTTGGAAGAGTGCTGAATTACTAATTATAATTAGTATATATGCATCTCCTTATATATGTTTATTGGCACTGTGAACCGCTTATTTTTGTTTTGCATTGTTTTTCATGATTTTGATAATTAGATAACCAGAATAATTCACACGTAGGGTGTTGACCAAAAAGAGTGGAGAAGGCTGGAACAGCAGGTTTACATTTGAGACCTGAAAAATACTTCACAAATTAGCCTCAGTGCATCCTGGAGTTGTTCATAACAGGCCAAAAACTTAAGAATGGCTAAAATTCTCAGTGGTGTGGGGGAGTCTAATTAAGGTGCATTCAAATAAATAATGTCTTTATGTGCAGTATAAAACAATGTCTATGATAAAAGTAGAAATCTAAGAAATATGTAAAGTAAAATAATGCAGTATGTGTGGGTATGTGGCTAGCATATTTATGCTTTATGTCCATAGAGTTTCTGGAAAGAAGCTGAATGACAGCCTCTAATGAATGAATCAAGAGACATACTGCCTACCTCATACTTTTCTGTATTGTTGGGCTTTTTACCATAAGCATCTACTCTTAGTTTATACATTTTGAGGAGTGGAGCATAGAGAAGACCTTGCTTTGTAGCAGTTTATATAAAATAATCTCTTTAACCTGACACTGAATTCTATTAGGTCATGTCTGGGACAGTGTGTTCACTTTTAGGCACAACACTTTCAGGGGAACTCTGACCATCTAAAAAGCACCAAAAGAAGGGTATGGGAACTGGGAAGACCATGCCACATACATAATGGTTAAAGGAACTAAATATGTTTAACCATTTAAGAGAAAATCTTATGGGAGCATTTCAAATATTTAAAGGGCTGTTGTTCAGTTATGGACTAACCTATCTTACTACTGGGTAAGCCTCCATAAAAGCAGGAAACATCTTTTTTTACTTATTATGGGACCCTTTGTCCCTTGTACTCAGCACAAGATCAGTGAATATTTGTGTAAATGAAAATCTGATCCTATTTTTCCTACATAAAACCTTCATCAGCTCTTCACACACCTCCCCCTCCATCTTCACTTTCAGCAGGTGATTTCAGTTCCTTCTTCACTGACAAAACTGAAGCATCAGCAGAGAACTTCCAGGCCTACCCCCCATTACCCTTCCCCAAGTTCTTTTCCCCTCTGTAGTCTTTTCTGACAATACACGTATCAGCAGCACCTGGGGGGCTTCTTAAAACAGACTGCATGGCCCCACCCTAGAGCTTCTTTTTTAGAAGTCGTCAGTCTGGGGCATCATAATCAGGGGTTTGCAGCCATCTTGAAGTTGTGCACACATTTCAGTACTGGTGTCTCAGCTCCCCTGTGTCTTTGTATCTTCCAGCCTCTGCTGAGCTTGTTGATTGCTGCTCCCAACAAAACCCATTCCATTGGTGGACAGGGGATGCTTAGAAAAAATTCATTTTCTTAAATCTACCTGTAACCTTCATTTGTCCTTCTCTGGAACTACTAGGGAGCCATCTCATCTCTCCCACACAACACAATTCTAATGTTGGATGGCAGCCTATCTGTGCTCCAAGAGAACTTTTGCCTGAACATCTGCAGTTCTCTTTCTCTTCTAGCGTCACTGAGATGTAACTGACATTCCATACTGTAAGTTTAAGGTATACAGCATAATGACATGTATATATTGCAAACTGATTACCACAGTAAGTTTAGTTAACATCCAGCACCTCATACAATTACAGAACAAAAAATTTTTTCCTTGTGAGGGGAACTTTTAGGATCTGCTCCCTTAGCATCTTTCAAATACACCATAAAGCATTGTTAACTATAGTGATCATGTTGTACATTACATCCCTGGCACGTCCTTATAACTGGAAGTTTACATTTAACCACCTCCACCTAATTCCCTCCCCTTCTCCCTCCTGCCTCTGGCAACCACAAATCTGATCTCTGTTTCTATGAGCTTAGTGTTTTATTTTAGATTCCACATATGAGATAATATAGTATTTGTCTTTCTCTGTCTGACTTATTTCACTTAGCATAATGTCTGCAAGGTTCATCAGCGTTGTTTCAAATGGCAGGATTTCCTTTTATGGCTGTACCATATTCCATTGTCCATATACATACCACATTTTCTTTATTCATCCGTCAGTGGGTACATGGTTTGTTTCCATGTCTTGGCTGTTGTGAGTAATGCTGCAAAGAACATGGGGGTGCAGGTATCTCCTCAACATAGTGATTTTGTTTACTTTTTCTGAGAACCTACATAGTGTTTTCCATAGTGGCTGTACCAATTTACATTCCCACTAACCTTGCACAAAGGTTCTCTTTTCTCCACATCCTTGCCAGCATTTATTTTTTTTGACAATAGCCATTCTGACAGGCCTGAAGTGTTAACCCACTGTGTTGTTTTTTTTTAAGAACTTTTATTGAGATACACCCATTGTGGTTTTGATATACACTGCCCTAATGTTGCGCAACCTTTTCATGTACCTTTTGGTCATCTGAATACCTTGGGGAAATGTCTATTCAGGTTCATTGCCAAATTTTTCAGTTACATGATGATGATGATTATTTGCTATTCAGTTGTATGGGTTTTTTTATATACTGTAGTTTGCATGTTAACCCCTAGCAGATACATGATTTGCAAATATTTTCTGCCATTCTGTAAGCTGCTGTTTCATTTTGTTGATTGTCTCTTGACATTCAGAAGCTTTTAACTTGGATGTGGTCCCACTTGTTTATTTTTTATTTTGCTGCTTGTGCTTTGTGTCATATTCAAAAAAATCACTGCCAAGACCCATGTCAGCAAGTGTCCTTCCTATGTTTTCTTCTAGGAATTTTATGGTTTCAGGTCTTATATTTAGGTCTTTAATTCATTTCAATTTAATTTTTGTGAGTGGTGTAGGTATAAGATAGGGCTTCAGAGTTTCTGATTCAAGAGGTCTGGAATAGGATCTAACTTACATTTCTAATAAGTTCCAGGTGGCCACACTTTGAAAACTACTATCACAGATGTTTTTCCCTGCTCATCCACTTACTGGATCTTGTAACTCTCACCTACTCAAAGCCATCACTCTGGCACTTACTCCTCTCTCCATAATCAAACTCTCTCTCATTACGGGATCATTGCATCTCAGTGCACAAATATGCTCTTTCTCCCATTAAAAAAAATACTTCTTGACCACAATTCTATTTACTGTTGTCTTAATGCTTTGACTTTCATTGAAATATAACCTCTTGAAGAGTTATCTATTTTCACTGTCTCCAATTCATCTTCATTCTTTCTTCAGCCCACTCCAAATCAAATTTTGCCAGCATACCACTTCCAATACCATCAAAATTATCTCAAGGTCACCTCTATTAAATCTACTGGTCAGTTCTTAGGCTTCATCCTTTTCCTATCAGCAGCATTTGATACATTTTATCCCTTCCTGCTCGTTGATAAACTTTCTTGATGTGGCTTCCAAGGACAGCACCCTCGAATTGTCTTCTACCTTAACAGCTGCTACTCAGTCTCCTTTGCTGGTTTCTCCTCTTCTCCCTGATCTTTCAATGTTACCTGCCTCAAGGCTCAATCTTTGGATTGTCTATCTTCACTCATTCCTTGGTGACCATTTCTCATCTTCCTCCCAAATCTGCTCTCCCAGCACAGCTGTTGGCAGTTTCATTCTTCCAGTTCCTCAGACCAAAAACATGGAGTCATCCTGGCCTCTTAAAAACACACATTCACACCAGGAAAACTTTATTTACTCTACCATCAAAATATATCCAGGGGCTTCCTTGGTGGCACAGTGGTTAAGAATCCGCCTGCCAAGGCAGCAGACTTGGGTTCGATCCCTGGTCCAGGAAGATTCCCATGTGCCACAGAGCAACTATGCCTGTGCACCACAACTACTGAGCCTGTGCTCTATAGCCTGCGAGCCACAACTACTGAAGCCCGCATGCCTAGAGCCTGTGCTCTGCAACAAGAGAAGCCACCACGAGAAGCCTGCACACCACAATGAAGAGTAGCCCCTGTTCTCCGCAACTGCAGAAAGCCCTCATGCAGCGATGAAGATGCAGTGCAGCCAATAAATAAAAATAAATTTTTTAAAAAAAGGAACTATTAAGAATATATCCAGAAACTTAACTATTCTTCACAACATCTGTTGCTTCTACCCTGGTCTAAGCTGCTCTTATATCTTACCTGAATACTGAAATAATCTAACTGGTCTTCCAGCTTCTACTCTTTTCCATGGGATCTGCACCTGTCCCTTATCTCTCTGACTTCCTCTCTCACTAACACCCCCCTAACTCACTGCTCCATACCACCAACCTTGCTCTTCCTATAACACACCAGGCTTTCTCCCCCTTGAATATTTGCTTTGTGTCCCTTTTTCCTAGAAAACTCTTACCCAGGATAACCACATGGCTCATGCTAGCACCTTCGTCAAATCTCTGTTCAAAATAAGCCTCTGTGAGTCAACCCCAACCATCCTGCTTTAATGGAAGGCACTACCTCACTCCACTCCACACCCCCAGCACTCCTGTGGACAACTACCTGGCTTAACTTTTTTTTCCCATAGCTGTTAACATTCCCAACATAATCTAGTATTTATTTGTGTTTGCTTCTTTGTTTGTTATGTTGGTTGACCCTCTTGCTTTCTCTAAAATATAAACTGCAGGAATTTTGTCACTCACTGATACATATCCCAAATGGCCAGAATACTTACTGTCTGGCACTTAGTAGACTTGCAGCCAATACTTTTTGAATGTACAGTTTCCCTTTCCTTATCATAAGCCCTGCATGTTCTAACATGTCATGGCTTACTCCGGCCTCTTCTCTCACTTCCCACACCTCATGGCACTCTAGATCAGCGCTATCTTATAGAAATATAATGTGCACCAATATATAATTTTAAATCTTCTAGGAGCCACATATAAAAAGTAAACAGAGATAATTGAGGAGCTGTTTGACAGCAGCAGCTGCCTCTTGCTATCCTTTGCCACTGTCACCCTGCATCATGGTGGAAGAGACAGAGCCTGCACTGTAAATATGGACAGCCAGCCATCAGTTCCAACAGCCAGTTCATTGCCTCCAGCCTGCTGGTTCTGAAAACCATGCCTCATTGGAAAGAAAAATCCCTTTTGAGAGGAGACAAGAAGGTGGAGTCAAAGGAAGTGAGCTCACCACTTCTTACGGAAACACCAAAATCACAACTAACTGCTGAACAATCATTGACCAAAAAATGCTGAAACCTACCAGAAAAGATACCCTACATCCAAAGGCAAAGAAGACGCCACAACAAGAC